>NC_089490.1:378071065-379402494 GCF_036850765.1 Saccopteryx bilineata
TTTTTTTTTTTTTAAATCTTTTATTTATTTATTTTTTTATTCATTTTAGAGAGGAGAGGGAGAGACAGAGGGAGAGAGAGAGAGGAGAGACAGAGAGAGAGAAGTGGGGAGGAGCTGGAAGCATCAACTCCCATATGTGCCTTGACCAGGCAAGCCCAGGGTTTTGAACCGGTGACCTCAGCATGTCCAGGTCGATGCTTTATCCACTGCGCCACCACAGGTCAGGCCTACCAATAGCTTTTGAGTAGAAAATAGTTTTGCCTTATAAATTGCCCTACTCCAAGAATGGTATGTATGTATGTATGTATGTATGTATTTAAACTGGAAGCCCCCACACTTTCTTCTTTTTTTTTTTTTAAACTTTAAAAAAATTTTTTTTTATTCACATTTAGAGAGAGAGGGGAAAGCGAGAGGAAAGAGAGAGAGAGAGAGAACAGGGGGAGGAGCAGGAAGCATCAGCTCCCATATGCGCCTTGACTAGGCAAGCCCTGGTTTCGAACTGGCGACTCAGCATTCCAGGTTGACGCTTTATCCGCTGCCCCACCACAGGTCAGACGAATGGTATTTTTGAAAATATTTTCAGTTGTTACTCTTCAACTTGCAAAATCCCTCTATTCACATCTAAAGGTATATCCATCTTGAAATTGTTACCCTTTACTTTGATCGGAAGAGAAAGAAATACCTCAATTTATAACCTGTGAGACTGGAAGAAAGAGATCTTTATCTTTTTCTTAACATTCTCTCTTTTCTGATTCTTATTTTATTTCTGATTTGATACCACAGAGCTTGAAGCGCAGGATTTCCTGAAGTCATGGTGACACCCTCAGTTCATAAGATATATATGACAGTTAAGATTTGAAACTTAAAAAAACGAGTGTTTCTACATTAAGAAGGCTTTTGAAGGTACTTCACTAAATTTCTAAATTAGGGCATTTATATAAAGTGTCATATTTAGCAACTAAAATATGAGTCGAGAGAGAACATAATTGTAGAGGGGAAAAAGAACCCTTTGAATTTTGCAATATAGGTCACATCAGGACTTTATAGGATCTTGACAGAATTTGGAAAGAATAAGTAGCTGACTTTTTTGTTCCAGTTTAATTTTTTCCCAGTTTATTTTTTTCAAACCATAAAACGTCTTTCATAAAGATTTTTCAGCCCTGGCCTGTTTTTTGTATGGTTGTAATCTGGGTGTTTGTGTGTGTATGTGTAGGAGTAAGTACTGTTCTCATTTCACTGGTTTTTAGACTTATAGTTCTCATGACATACTTTACTCTGGAGTGTTAGTTCTCTTTCACTTATGAATGTAGAGTGTTGTAGTGTTGGAAATACAAATTAGAATCTTGAAGTAGTTTATTTAGGATAGCCCATAATTTTGAAAAGTTTTCTAGAATTTGACCTTTGAGTCTATAAATGTTCATTTAGAACTGTGAATCATTATCTCTTACAAAAATCTTACTTGATGGCAGAATTTTTTCATTTATAAAACTTTGTCCCAATGGACATTGATCAAATTACTCATTTAGGATTGAACTTCCTCTGTTGATTTGAGTTGTTTCAGAGGTAGAGGTGTTCTGGTAAGGATCATTGGACCTTGGCCTTCTTTCTCTTTAATATTTCATACTTATCTTTAAAAGTTAGTTACATAGATTACATTTTCATGGTGGTTTTGGGGTCAGAATTTTTATAAATCAGACAGTAAATTATTTTACTTTCTGTTAAGGCAGTTGTTATAAGCCAAAGTTATAAAAACTTTTAATTTTTTCCTTCTGATTTTAGCATAACATCCTATGTTATTTGAAATATTTGCAAAGTAGTCATGCTTATACCTTTTTTCCTGTTTACTTTTTCTAACAATCATTGGTTGATGTTGGTATTCACAGATATTTTATAATGAATTCAAATAAAATTTTCTTTTGTACTTAAGTTTTATAAACTAGATTTGAATTGATAAGCTTCAAGTTTACTTCAAGGAAGAGAGTGCTTCAGATGAATTTTTTAGTTTTAGTCAGTTTTTCAGTCATATTTCCATTTTTGAGTTTTGGTATTATATAGGTTGAAAAAAATTTAGAGAATTATATGCTTTAGTAAGAGTAGTCCTTACACACAATTTTTAATTAACTCTTTCTAGCCTTCCTAAAATAAATATTTATATTGGCAGGGTGATTTCTAGCAGCTTTGAAATGTCTAGCAGGTCATTTTCTGTTCCAGAAGTTGGAATTTTTTGCTAAGTCAGATGAAGCTTGTTATCTAACATGCTGATTTGTGTTATAGTCAACACATTCCCTAGATGCTTTGTTCACAGTACTGCTGGAAAATACCCACGACTTTAGTGTTTTCTTTTTTATTTTTAGTGTTTTCAAATGTTTTGTAGGCACTTCAGACAGCAGGTTTATTTCATGAAGTCTTACAATATTATGTGGTTCATTTATGTGAAAATGTTTTTTATGTGAAATGTTTTAGTGTAAGTAATTTCTTGGATAGAATATTGGTAAAACAACCTGTTAATGATTTAAAATATTGAGATTTAAATGGACAATGAAAAGTTAAACTCATTTACTATTCATATTGAAAGCTTATTTTCTAGTGTATACTATGTTTTAGTTTTAAGAAGACATGTCATTTTGTCTTTTATAAATATGCACTTATAAATTACAAAGAAATTCAGAAATAAAATAGTTCATTAGAAACTACTTTTTATGTCTACATATTGCTATTTATGTAGTAGTTCTATTTTCTAATTCCTAATGTAGAGCCCTGTATAGACTAGCACTAGAGTTCTCTGTCTTTTGAAGAATGAACAGGCCTTTTTATTGTCAAATTTATTGGACCACATTGTAAATTCTACTTTTAGTCTCTACTGATTGAAGAAATTACATAATTACCAAAATTTCCAAAAAACTACTGTGAATTAAGTAATACTTTTTTATTTTTATTTATTTATTTATTTTTTACAGAGACAGAGAGAGAGAGTCAGAGAGAGGGATAGATAGGGACAGACAGACAGGAACAGAGAGATGAGAAGCATCAATCAGTTTTTCGTTGCGCATTGCGACACCTTAGTTGTTCATTGATTGCTTTCTCATATGTGCCTTGACCGTGGGCCTTCAGCAGACCGAGTAACCCCTTGCTCAAGCCAGTGACCTTGGGTCTAAGCGGGTGAGCTTTTTGCTCAAGCCAGATGAGCCCGTGCTCAAGCTGGAGACCTCCGGATTTCAAACCTGGGTCCTCTGCATCCCAGTCCAACGCTCTATCCACTGCACCACTGCCTGGTCAGGCAAGTACTTTTTTAAATGAAAAGATTTTCTTTCACTGCTTATGAACACTTTTTAAAAACAGATTTTATTTATTGATTTTAGAGAGAGCAGAGAGAAGAAGGTGGAGGGGAGGAGCGGGAAGTATCAACTCATAGTAGTTGTTTCTCACATGTGTCTTGCCTGGGCAAGCCCAGGGTTTTGAACCAGCGACCTCAGTATTACAGGTTGATACTTTATCCGCTGTGCCGCCACAGGTCAGGCTGTGAACACTTTTCTTTTTTAAATAATTCTTTTATTTTTTACATTTTATTTATAATTTTTTTTAGAGAGAGGAGACACAGAGAGAGAAAGAGAAAGAGAGAGGAAAGAGATAGAAAGAACAGAGGTAGAAGCAGGAAGCATCAAGTCCCATATGTGCTTTGACCAGGCAAGCCTGGAGTTTCGAACTGGTGACCTCGAAGTTCCAGGTCGACGCTTTATCCACTGCGCCACCACAGGTTAGGCTGTGAACACTTTTTTATTAATGCTGACAGATGATCCCAGGGACTCACTGTGCGTCTGATCATTCTAGATTTTAGGTGATTTGGGCCATACCTAAGATATTCAGCAGTTCATTCCCAATTGTGTAACCCTTGAAGAGAGCAGCCGTGCAAAAGGAAAACATTGTTTTACGCCTACCACTTAGGTTCTTTTTTCTGTTTATCACTTGACAGAAGTTCAGACCTACAGAAAAGTTACAAAAGTAGTACAAAGAATTCCTGTATATCTTTAAATTTAACCTAGATTCTTTAAATTTTAACATTTTACCATCTTTGCATTTGCCTTTTCTCTTTCTATCTGTATTACTGTATATTCTGAATTTTTTGAGAGTAAGTTGCAGACATGATGTTCTTTTACCCAGTTTTTTCCAAAAAGTTTTTTGTCTTTTTACTTTTCTGTAATATGAAGTGTCTGTGTTTTTTCCTGTCTTTGACATTTGGACGAATACTACCAGTTTCCCTCCCACCCTCCCTCCCTCCCTCAATTTGGATTTGTTTGTTTTCTTGTGCTTAGAAATATCACAGTAAAGTGTATTATTCCTCTTAGTACATCATCATACTAGGAGGCACTTGATGTTAGTGATGATCATTTGATTTAGGTGACATCTGCAGATTTCTTCCTTTTGATTAATATGTATCTTGTGGGGATGTACTTTGAAGCTGTGTAAAAGTCAAGAACTCGGGAAGGGTCTTGCAAGATAACTAATTAGCCATGTATGCTGGTGGAAGATAGGAGATAAAGGGCTTTTTTTGGGGTATCGCAGATAAAGGACTTTCTTGCTGGTAGTGATAGCAGCCCTGGCTCCCTGACTGGGTTCCCACAGGATGATGTAAACACGACCAGGTCTCCCATCCAAGTACTAACCAGGCCCGACCCTGCGTAGCTTCCGAGATCAGATGAGATCGGGCACGGTCAGGGTGATATGGCTGTAGATGCCTGACAAACATGACCGGGTGACTCCTGCACAAAAGGAGTTATATTATAGGACAGAAACTCAGGCTTAGGAAACTTGAATCTTCTAAAAGGGGCTTTAAGACTGTCTGGCATTTGCCTAAGAGGGAGTCATTATTTTTATCATACTGGACATTAAACAACCTGCCCTGTGCTCAGGAGGAAAACATGATTTCTGCCTTCCAAGGCTGGTCAGTATACAAATATTCTCGAGAAGAGACTCCAGAACACAGGCAGTGTCCCTACTTGCAAGATGTGGAAAAATGTGAGACCCATGGTGAATTGTCTCCCCAAAATAATATCCTTTGATTCAAACCTTTACCCACTAGTTGTTGCATGCATTGATAATTCTTTTTCTTAAATTTTATAAATTGCTTTTAGAGAGAAAGGGGAAGGGAGAGAAATACCGATCTATTGTTCCTGTTTATTCAAGCCTTCACTGGTTGATTCTTGTATGTGCCCTGACTGGGGCTCGAATGACGCTCTAACCAGCTGATACTCGGCCAGGCCATTGAAAATTCTGGGTTGAATCAGTTATGATTGCTGCCAAATGGTGATTTTTAAAATTCTGTCATTCCGCCTGACCTGTGGTGGCGCAGTGGATAAAGCGTCAACCTGGAAATGCTGAGGTCACCAGTTCGAAACCCTGGGCTTGCCTGGTCAAGGCACATATGGGAGTTGATGCTTCCAGCTCCTCCCCCCTTTCTCTCTCCCTCTCTCTCTCTCTCTGTCTCTCCCTCTCCTCTCTAAAATGAATAAATAAAAATTAAAAAATTCCTTTACATTTATTACTTGCTATTTTTCTCTTTCCTGACTTATTCCCCAGGTCTCTCACTCCTGTTCTGGGATAACTTCCCAGAATAAAGTAAACTCCTTGAGTACAAGGCCTTTCTTTAAGATCCTGCATTTATGGGAACTCAGGCTAAGTCGGAAGGCACCTCAAACTCAGTATGTCTAAAATTGCATTCAGTTTTTCTTCCAAATTCTCCTTCTGGTTTTTTTAAAAAACATTTTCTGTTATTTGTTGATCAGTTTTTCAAGCCAGAAACATGGTTGTGTCATTTCCCTTTCTTTCTTCACTCTTCACCAAGTTTTGTGGTTTTTTCTTCTACTTACCTATTGGTAATTAGTACTTTTTAAAAATACAACACAATTTTATGTTAAGACTCTCAACAAAATGGGAATAGAAGGAAAATATCTCAACATGATAAAGGCCATATATGATAATTTTTGAGGAACCACCATACTGTTTGTTTTCCAGCTGATGTATTTTATTTAGTTATTTATTTTTTTAGAGAGGAGACAGAGAGAGAGAGAAAGAGAGAGAGAGAAAGAGAGAGGAGCAGGAAGCATCAACTCCCATATGTGCCTTGACCAGACAAGTGCAGGGTTTTGAACCGGCGACCTCAGTGTTCCAGGTCGACGCTTTATCCACTGCGCCACCACAGGTCAGTCATGCCATATATGATAAACCATCAGCTAACATCATATTAAATGGCACAAAACTGAAGGCTTTCCTCCTTAAATCAGGAACAAGACAGGGTTGTCCACTCTCTCCACTCTTATTTAATGTGGTACTAGAGGTTCTAGCCAGAGCAATCAGACAAGACAAAGAAATAAAAGGCATCCATATCGGAAAAGAAGAAGTAAAGGTATCACTTTTTGCAGATAATATGATCCTATACATCGAAAACCCCAAAGAATCCACAAAAAGACTACTAGAAACAATAAGCCAATACAGTAAGGTCGCAGGATACAAAATTAACGTACAGAAGTCAATAGCCTTTCTATATGCCAACAATGAAACATTTGAGAACGAACTCAAAGGAATAATCCCCTTCATGATTGCAACAAAAAAAATAAAATACTTAGGAATAAACATAACAAAGAATGTAAAGGACTTATATAATGAAAACTATAAACCATTGTTAAGGGAAATCGAAAAAGATATAATGAGATGGAAGAATATTCCTTGTTCTTGGTTAGGAAGAATAAATATAATCAAGATGGCTGTATTACCCAAAGCAATATACAAATTTAATGCAATTCCCATCAAAATTCCAATGACATTTTTTAAAGAAATGGAGCAAAAAATCATCAGATTTAAATGGAACTATAAAAAACCCCGAATAGCCAAAGCAATCCTAAAGAAAAAGAATGAAGCTGGGGGCATTACAATACCTGACTTCAAACTGTATTATAGGGCCACAACAATCAAAACACCATGGTATTGGCAGAAAAATAGACACTCAGACCAATGGAACAGAATAGAAAATCCAGAAATAAAACCACATATATATAGTCAAATAATTTTTGATAAAGGGGCCAACAACACACAATGGAGAAAAGAAAGCCTCTTCAATAAATGGTGCTGGGAAAACTGGAAAGCCACATGCAAAAGAATGAAACTGGGCTACAGTTTGTCCCCCTGTACTAAAATTAACTCAATGGATCGAAGATCTAAACATAAGACCTGAAACAATAAAGTACATAGAAGAAGATATAGGTACTAAACTCATGGACCTGGGTTTTAAAGAGCATTTTATGAATTTGACTCTAAAGGCAAGAGAAGTGAAGGCAAAAATTAATGAATGGGACTACATCAGACTAAGAAGTTTTTGCTCAGCAAGAGAAACTGATAACAAAATAAACAGACAGCCAACTAAATGGGAAATGATATTTTCAAACAACAGCTCAGATAAGGGCCTAATATCCAAAATATACAAAGAACTCATAAAACTCAACAAGCAAACAAACAATTCAATAAAAAAATGGGAAGAGGACATGAACAGACACTTCTCCCAGGAAGAAATACAAATGGCCAACAGATATATGAAAAGATGCTCAGCTTCATTAGTTATTAGAGAAATGCAAATCAAAACTGCAATGAGATACCACCTCACACCTGTTCGATTAGCTATTATTAACAAGACAGGTAATAGCAAATGTTGGAGAGGCTGTGGAGAAAAAGGAACCCTCATCCACTGTTGGTGGGAATGTAAAGTAGTACAACCATTATGGAAGAAAGTATGGTGGTTCCTCAAAAAACTGAAAATAGGACAACCTATGACCCAGCAATCCCTCTACTGGGTATATACCCCCAAAACTCAGAAACATTGATACGTAAAGACACATGCAGCCCCATGTTTGTTGCAGCATTGTTCACAGTGGCCAGGACATGGAAACAACCAAAAAGCTCGTCAATAGATGACTGGATAAAGAAGATGTGGCACATATACACTATGGAATACTACTCAGCCATAAGAAATGATGACATGGGATCATTTACAGCAAAATGGTGGGATCTTGATAACATTATACGAAGTGAAATAAGTAAATCAGAAAAAACCAGGAACTGCATTATTCCATATGTAGGTGGGACATAAAAGTGAAACTAAGAGACATTGATAAGAGTGTGGTGGTTATGGAGGGAGGGTGGAGAGGGAGAGGGAAAGGGGGAGGGGCACAAAGAAAACTAGATAGAAGGTGACAGAGGACAATCTGACTTTGGGTGATGGTTATGCAACATAATTGAACGACAAGATAACCTGGACATGTTATCTTTGAATATATGTATCCTGATTTATTGATGTCGCCCCATTAATACAATAAAATGATTAAAAAAAGTTTTAAAATGTATTGATTGATTTTAGAGAGAGAGGTAGGGAGAGAGAAATAGAGAAACATTGATTTATTACTCTATTTCTGCATTCATTGGTTGATTCTTGTTTGTGCGCTGAGTGGGAATTGAACCCACAACCTTGCCATATGGGGATGATGCTCTTAATTGAGTTGCTGGCCAGGGCAGTAATCAGTACTTTCGACCTTATTCACTTAGTATGCCTTTGCTCAGGCTCTGATCAGCTTTTATCTATACTACTGCAGATGTCTTTCAACCCTTTCCATTATTGTTCCTTTCCAGTTTATCCTCACAAATGCATGAGTAATCTTTTAAAAATACAAATATAATTCTATTGATTATTTTTTTTAATTTAAAAGCCTTCAGAGGCACCCCATCACCTGTAACTCCTTGCCCTGGAAGACCACTTTTTCTTTTCTTTTTTTTTTTTTTTTACAGAGACAGAAAGTCAGAGAGAGGGATAGACAGGGACAGACAAACAGGAACAGAGAGAGATGAGAAGCATTAATCATCAGTTTTTTGTTGCGACACTTTAGTTGTTCATTCATTGCTTTCTCATGTGTGCCTTGACCATGAGCCTTCAGCAGACCAAGTAACGCTCAAGCCAGCGACCTTGGGTCCAAACTGGTGAGCTTTGCTCAAACCAGATGAGCCCGCGCTCAATCTGGCGACTTTGGGGTCTCAAACCTGGGTCCTTGGCATCCCAGTCCAACGCTCTATCCACTGCGCCACTGTCTGGTCAGGCTCTACATTTTTCTTTTTAAGTTTCTTCTCAGGGATCATCTTTTTCTCTAGCTGCTTCTCCCACTGGCAAGTTATGTGCCAGTGTGGAGACTGGCAAACTTTTACAGGGCTAGATGGCAAATATTTTAGGCTTTGCAAGCCACATGTGGTCTCTGCTGCATACTATTTTTTTTTTTTAAACAACCTTTTAAAATGTAATAACCATTCTTAGCTTGTGGGCCACACAAAAATAGTCTGGGTCGGATTTGACCAACCATAATTTGCGGGCCCCTGTTCTAGCCAATTAAAACTAGTATGCCATATTTTTTTTATTAGTACTGCCCTTATATATGCTGTTGGTTTGTACTACATGGAATAGCCTCTCCTACATAGCAGGCTTCTTCCCATCATCCTTCTAGATTTAGCTCAAAGTTAGTTTTTCACTGAATCTTTTTGTGCTCCTTTGGGGCATATATTAATCATTCTCTTTTCTTTGCTACCTGAATCCTTATGTTATTGCTCTCCTTAGTGATATAGTTGTTATATATACATATGTTGCCTCTTCCTGGGAGCTCACTGATAAAAAAAAATGTTTATTCACTGCTAAATCTTCCTGCTCCTTAATGTCTTTACTTGATTTGAATTAAAAGAAAATTTTAAAAATTGAGAGAAAAATGGAATGAAGTAGGGTATGGCTAAATGAACATGCTAATAAAATATCTAAAATGGTTGGTTATATTTTTTAATATTTAAAAAACACAAAGAGGTTATTCCATTATCTGGTGGATTTTTTTCCCTCTTTAAAAAAATAATGTACATTTTAAAATTCTTTTTGAGATTTATCCATGTTGATATGTGTAATATCAGTTCAAATGCACAGCTTTTCTCATGTTTTAACATCTTTGCAATTGTGATACATCTTAAAATCAGTGTCATTATTACAATTGTGTTTTCTTTTTTCTTTTTGTGGTACATGAATAAATATATGATGATTGTGGTATAAATCACACTTGTGTGTGTTACATGAAAAACTGCACTTTATTTCTTTTGTGACAATTAGGATATTTCAAAATGTTTTACAACATATACAGCAGAGGTTTCAAACTCGCGCCCCGCGGGCCGCATGCGGCCCACCGAACAATTTTGTGCGGCCCGCAGACTAATCCATGAAGTTCAAAATATTTTGGATAAAATTAAGTAAGCCTAGGGGCCTACTTGTATTTTTCATTTCTCTAGCATCCTAGCTAGATATTAGCTTAGTTAACAGCAGTTGTGATGCGAACTACAGTTTCTGGTCGTTTTATGACACTGAGTAAACTGCATGTACGATTGTGCTTGTTGTACTGATTTTTTTAAAAAAAATTTTTTTTCATTTTTCTGAAGCTGGAAACAGGGAGAGACAGTCAGACAGACTCCCGCATGCGCCCGACCGGGATCCACCTGGCACGCCCACCAGGGGCGGTGCTCTGCCCATCCTGGGCGTCGCCATATTGCGACCAGAGCCACTCTAGCGCCTGAGGCAGAGGCCACAGAGCCATGCCCAGCGCCCGGGCCATCTTTGCTCCAATGGAGCCTCGGCTGCGGGAGGGGAAGAGAGAGACAGAGAGGAAAGCGCGGCGGAGGGGTGGAGAAGCAAATGGACGCTTCTCCTGTGTGCCCTGGCCGGGAATCGAACCCGGGTCCTCCGCACGCTAGGCCGACGCTCTACCGCTGAGCCAGCTGGCCAGGGCTGTACTGATTTTTTTTTGTTTTCAAGTGCAGTGAGAAAAGTGTTGCGTAACAGTTGCCTTTTGTAGACCTAGTGCGGCCCGCCAAACGGCTGTGATCTTGCTCTGCGGCCCACATGCTGAGTTGAGTTTGAGACCCCTGATATACAGTGTATTAGTGAACATTATTTTATCTGTTTTGTTGTACTGATTGTGTGTGAGAGTGCTGCAGGCAGGGTATATACCTGGGGAAAGAATTGCTAGATTCTGTTCATTTTCAGTTTTGCTCTCTAAAGTGTTTGTACTTCTTACTCTACACTTCTCTTCAACCTTGGGTATTACCCTACTTTTTGTCAGTCTGATCCATATAAAATGGCATCTTATTATAGTTTTAATTACTATTTTCCTAATTATCAGGTTGAGAATTACCTTTTAATAAGTCTTTTGGCCATTATTTCCTTTTCTATAAATTGTCTGTTTAGATCTTCTATCCATTTTTCTGAGTTTTGCCAAGCAGTGTGATTTCTTTTTTTTCTTTTTTTTTTTTTTAGTGTGATTGATTTCTTTAGATACCTTCTCCATATCTGTGGCTGTCTTTATTTCTCGTATCATTTGATAACTAAACAAACAAAAGTTTAAATTTTAATAAAGTCAGATTTTCCAATCTTTTGCTCTTTGAGTTTGTGCTATTTGTACCTTGTTAAAAGAAAAACTTTCTTGTGGGATTTTTACTCAGAAGCCTGTGCTATGGGAGCTCCGTTTTCTATAAAGCAAGATGGATCGTGCTCCTGGGCTGAAGCTGACGTTGCTGGGGGCCCTAGAGTGGGAGGGCAGAGGGAGTTTTCTAATTAGTGAAGACAAATTGAAAAGCAGAAGCAGCCTGACTTGGTGGTGGCACAGTGGATAGAGTGTCGGACTGGGATGCGGAAAGACCTAGGTTCGAGACCCTGAGGTCGCCAGCTTGAGTGCGGGCTCATCTGGTTTGAGCGAAGCTCACCAGCTTGGACCCAAGGTTGCTGGCTCCAGCAAGGGGTTGCTCGGTCTGCTGAAGGCCCACGGTCAAGGCACATGTGAGAAAGCAATAAATGAACAACTAAGGTGTTGCAACGTGCAATGAAAAACTAATGATTGATGGTTCTCATCTCTCTCCGTTCCTGTCTGTCCCTGTCTATCCTTCTCTCTGACTCACTCTCTGTCTCTGTAAAAAATAAATAAATAAATAAAAATTAAAAAAAAAAAAGAAAAAAAAAGAAAAGCAGAAGCAGGTAGTTTACCAAGTCTACCTTATCATTTTTATTTATTTATTTATTTATTTTTTCATTTTTCTGAAGCTGGAATCAGGGAGAGACAGTCAGACAGACTCCCCATGCGCCCGACCGGGATCCACCTGGCACGCCCACTATAGGGCGACGCTCTGCCCATCCTGGGCGTCGCCATGTTGCGACCAGAGCCACTCTAGCTCCTGAGGCAGAGGCCACAGAGCCATCCCCAGCGCCTGGGCCATCCTTGCTCCAATGGAGCCTTGGCTACGGGAGGGGAAGAGAGAGACAGAGAGGAAAGCGCGGCGGAGGGGTGGAGAAGCAAATGGGCGCTTCTCCTGTGTGCCCTGGCCGGGAATCGAACCCGGGTCCTCCGCACGCTAGGCCGACGCTCTACCACTGAGCCAACCGACCAGGGCTATAATTTTTTTTAAAGGAAGATGAGATCCTCAAGCTAGCAGGCATCTGGAATAATTGGAAGCTTTTAGAAAAAGAAGCATATCTAGATAGATAGCATATTTGCATATTTTATGTATTTATATTATACATTTTATTTTAAAATTTCTTATTTATTTATTTATTCATTTTAGAGAGGAGAGAGGGGGGAGAGAGAGAGAAAGAGAGAAAGAAAGGGGCGGAGCAGGAAGCATCAACTCCCATATGTACCTTGACCAGGCAAGCCAGGGTTTTGAACCGGCAACCTCAGTGTTTCCAGGTTGACGCTTTATCCCCTGCGCCACCACAGGTCAGGCTATACATTTTATTTTGTACTTTATATAGTAGTACATATATACTTTAAATACCATATTTTTTTTTTTAGAGAGCGAGAGAGAGGGAGGGACAGATAGGGACAGACAGGCAGGAAGGGAGAAAGATGAGAAGCATCAATTCTTTTTTTTTATTTTTTATTTTATTTATTCATTTTTAGAGAGGAGAGAGAGAGACAGAAAGGGAGAAGGGGGGAGGAGCTGGAAGCATCAACTCCCATATATGCCTTGACCAGGCAAGCCCAGGGTTTCGAACCGGCGACCTCAGCATTTCCAGGTCGACGCTTTATCCACCGCACCACCACAGGTAGGCGAAGCTTAATTCTTTGTTGCACCTTAATTGTTTATTGATTGCTTTCTCATATGTGCCTTAACCGGGTGGCTCTAGCAGGACGAGTGACCTCTTGCTTAAGCCAGCGACCTTGGGCTCAAGCCAGCGACCATGGGGTCATGTCTGTGATCCCACGCTTAAGCTGATGAGCCTACACTCAAGCTGGATGAGCTCGTGCTCAAGCTGGATGAAACCTTTGGGTTTCAAACCTGGGTCCTCTGCGTCCCAGTTTGATGCACTGCGCCACCACCTGGTCAGGCTAAATACTGTATTTCTATATACAGTGTACCTTGAGATACAAGCAGACCAACATACGAATTTTTTTTAATTTTTAATTTTTTATTATTATTTTTTTTAAGATAAGAGCTGCAACTCGGTTCGTATTTTTGTTTGATATCCAAGCGAAATTCCGAGATATGAGTCGTGATTTGAGAAGCTGCTGCTAGTTGGCGCACTGGCGCACGGGTCCAGTATCTGCAGCACAACACCAGCATCTTGTTCTTTCTTACTTGTTACCTACAGAATCAAGTCAAATCTCGTGCACTGCACTCGTTCTTGCATCATTTTTACATTTTTTTTACTTTTTCTGTGTACTACCATGGGGTCAAAGAAAGTGAGTGTAAAGGACAGTGGTGAGAAGAAGAGAATGATGTCGATAGAAGTAAAGCAAGAAATAATAGAAAAACAAGAGTGTGGTGTATGAGTGATTGAACTGGCAAGGCTGTACGACCGTAATACATCTATAAATTTGTACCACCCTTAAAGAAAAGAATGCCGCCTGACCGGGTGGTGGCGCAGTGGATAGAACGTTGGACTGGGATGCGGAAGACCCAGGTTCGAGACCCTGAGGTCGCCAGCTTGAGCACGGGCTCATCTGGTTTGAGCAAAAGCTCACCAGCTTGGACCCAAGGTCACTGGCTCCAGCAAGGGGTTACTCAGTCTGCTGAAGGCCCACGGTCAATGCACATATGAGAAAGCAATCAAAGAACAACTAAGGTGCTGCAATGCGCAACGAAAAACTAATGATTGATGCTTCTCATCTTTCTGTTCCTGTCTGTCTGTCCCTGTCTATCCCTCTCTCTGACTCTATCTCTCTCTCTGTAAAAAAAAGAAAAGAAAAGAAAAGAATGCCATCAAAAGCGCAAATCCAGTGAAAGGAACTACAATTCTGTCCCAATTAAGGATAAATATCCATGAAGAAATGGAGAAGCTTCTGCTGGTGTGGGTGAAAGAGAAAGGAGCTGGCAGGAGATTCAGTAACGGAGACTGTAATACATGAAAAGGCACATATTATTTACTATGACTTGAAGAAAAAAGAACCATCAACCTCAAAAGAGGCAGAAGATACATTTAAGGCAAGTCATGGCTGGTTTGAAAATTTCAAGAGATCTGGCATCCACTCGGTGGTAAGGCATGGTGAAGCTGTGAGTGCTGACGTTAAGGCAGCTATTAAGGCAGCTGAGGAGTATATCGCACATTAACTGTGCGCTTATTGCAAAGGAAGGCTACATCCCCCAACAAGTTTTCAACTGAGACAAACAGGATTGTTTTGGAAAAAAATGCCCTGGAGGGCTTTTATCACGCAAAGGAGAAGAAGCTGCCAGGCGATAAACCCATGAAGGACCTTCTGACCCTTGCATTGTGTGCAAATGCTAGCGGTGACTGTAAAGTAAAGCCACTGCTAGTTTATTTTTTATTTTATTTTATTTATTTATTTATTTATTTATTTTCCTTTTTCTGAAGCTGGAAACGGGGAGAGACAGACAGACTCCCGCATGCGCCCGACCGGGATCCACCCGGCACGCCCACCAGGGGCCACGCTCTGCCCACCAGGGGGCGATGCTCTGCCCCTCTGGGGCGTCGCTCTGCCGCGACCAGAGCCACTCTAGCGCCTGGGGCAGAGGCCAAGGAGCCATCCCCAGCGCCTGGGCCATCTTTGCTCCAATGGAGCCTTGGCTGCGGGAGGGGAAGAGAGAGACAGAGAGGAAGGAGGGGGTGGGGGTGGAGAAGCAAATGGGCGCTTCTCCTGTGTGCCCTGGCCGGGAATCAAACCCGGGTCCCCCGCACGCCAGGCCGACGCTCTACCGCTGAGCCAACCGGCCAGGGCAAGCCACTGCTAGTTTATCATTCCAAAAAACCTCGAGCCTTTAAGACTCACAGATTCTCCCCCCCTTTTTTTAATTTATAAATAAATTTTTATTAATTTTAATGGGGTAACATCAATAAATCAGGGTACATATATTTAAACAAAACATGTCCAGGTTATCTTGTTCTTCAATTATGTTGCATACGCATCAACCAAAGTGATTGTCCTCCGTCACCTGCTATCTAGTTTTCTTTGTCCCTCCCACCCCCCCACCCCCCAACCACCACAGGACTCACAGATTCTTAAAGAAAAACCGCAGGTTATGTGGCACGCCAATGCTAGGGCATGGGTTATGTAGCAGTTTTTTATTGAATGGGTAAATCTTGTCTTTGGTCCTGCAGTGAAGAAATATCTTCAAGAAAATACTCCTGATGAAAACATTACTAATGCTCGATAATGGCTCCAGCCCACCCACCTGGTCTTGAAGATGATATTCTCAGTGAGTTCAAATTCGTGAAAGTCCTCTACCTCCCACCCAACACAACTTCAATCTTGCAACCTATGGATCAGCAGGTCATCTCCAACTTTAAAAAGCTTTACATAAAGCACTTGTTCCGCCACTGCTTTGAGGTGACTGAGAATACAAATCTAATCCTTCGAGAGTTTTGGAAAGATCATTACAACATTGAGATATGTTTGCGCATTATTGACTTGGCATGGTAAGAGGTTACAAGAAGAACCTTGAACTCGGCATGGAAAAAGTTATTGCCTGATATTGTTGCAGACAGGGACTTCGAAGGATTCGAACCAGAGACTGAGACGTAGGTAGAAGCGTTAGAGGAGATTGTGTCCCTCAGAAAGTCGATGGCTCTGGAGGTAGATGAGGGTGACGTAAACGAGCTCATCGAGGAACATGAGGAGGAACTCTCAACTGAGGAGTTGAAGGAGCTACAGATGATGCAACATACGGAGCTTCTGCAAGAGATTAGTAGTGAGGAGGCAGTAGAGTCGGAGGAAGTGATTTCTACAAGTGAAATTTAAGACATGCTGGCAATGTGGGAGAAGCTTTCAAGTTTCATTGAAAAGAAACACCCAGAAAAAGTTTCAACTGGTTGTGCTTCAGCACTTTTTAATGACACTTGTTTGTCACATTTCCGTAACATTTTAAAAGGCAGGCAAAAGCAAACCTCTCTGGATAAATTTTTATTCAAAAGTCCTGCAGGTGAAAGTGCTGAAAGTGCAGCCAAAAAGGCAAAAACAGGTGATGATTAAATGAAAAGTACATAATGTTAAGCTTAAGTTAAGTTTAAAGTTAAGAAAGTGCATTTTTTTACAATTAAGTTTTTGTGGTTTTATTTTAAGTAAAGAAAGTGCAGTTTTAGTTTTGTTTAAAGTAAAGAAAATGCAGTTTTAGCTTACGTTTAGTGTTAAGAAAGTGCAGTTTTAGTTTACGTGTCTACAGTGCCTGTATCCCTTCCTTCCTCCCTCCTCCTCTGCCCTTCACCTCCTTAGCGGCACTCCTCTGTCTCCAAGGTAAGAATACAGTACTAAGTAACACTTTTTTCTTTTGTTTCATATATACAATATTTTGTTATGCATTGGTGAAGTATATATGTGTGTTTCTTAATTAAAAACATGTCTTTTTTCATAATTTAGGATGGTTTGGGGATGTTTCACAGGGCTGGAACAGATTAAATATTTCAGTTATTTTAAATGGGAGACATTTGTTAGATATATGAGTTGACTGACTTACAAGCTCAGTTACAGAATGAATTAAACTCGTATTTCAAGGTACCATTGTATAATAAACTCTTAAATTAAAAAAAGTATTTTTTTAGAGGTTTTGTTAAAGATGTAACCTTAATTTTAAGCTGAAAGGTATTAAAAAATATAAATCTTTTGTCTGACCTGTGGTGGCACAGTGGATAAAGCGTCAACCTGGAAATGCTGAGGTTGCCGGTTCGAAACCCTGGGCTTGCCTGGTCAAGGCACATATGGGAGTTGATACTTCCAGCTCCTCCCCCCTTCTCTTTCTCTGTCTCTCTCTCCTCTCTCTCCCTCTCTGTCTTTCTCTCTCCCTCTCTCTCTCCTCTCTTAAAAATATATAAATCTTTTGTGTAAGCTGACTAGGGTATGCTTTGTGATAGGACACATTTACCGACTTGTTTTTTTCTTTTTAAAATCTTCTTTGGAATGGAAAGGTAGAAATATCTATAATTGGGAAGATTTTCCCTTGTTTATATTTATCCTCTTGAAGGAATTCTAGCACTTTAGTTGGAGAATAATTAGAGCATGTGGTATAGAACTTTAAATATAATGAAGGACATATATATAACATTGTAAACATATAATAAATTCACACGTGTTCACTATATGATAAATATTTGGGAAATGACTAACTGGAGACAGTATCTTTTTCTTTCTTTTTTTAAAATAAAGCATTGAAGATCTCTCCTTTTGGACGAGGTAGGATGAGGTAGATCAGTGGTCCTCAAACCGTGGGCCACGGACCAGTATCGGTCCGTGGGGTACCGGTCCGTAGAGAAAGAATATATAATTTACATTATTTCCGTTTTATTTATATTTAAGTCTGAACGATGTTTTATTTTTTATTTATTTTTTATTATTTATTTTTCTGAAGCTGGAAACGGGGAGAGACAGTCAGACAGACTCCCGCATGCGCCTGACCGGGATCCACCCGGCATGCCCACCAGGGGCGACACTCTGCCCACCAGGGGGCGATGCTCTGCCCCTCCGGGGCGTTGCTCTGCCGCGACCAGAGCTACTCTAGCGCCTGGGGCAGAGGCCAAGGAGCCATCCCCAGCGCCCGGGCCATCTTTGCTCCAATGGAGCCTTGGCTGCGGAAGGGGAAGAGAGAGACAGAGAGGAAGGGGGGGGGGTGGAGAAGCAAATGGGCGCTTCTCCTGTGTGCCCTGGCCGGGAATCGAACCCGGGTCCCTCGCGCGCCAGGCCGACGCTCTACCGCTGAGCCAACCGGCCAGGGCCTTATTTTTAAAAAATGACCAGATTCCCTCCGTTAAATCCGTCTAAGACTCACTCTTGATGCTTGTCTCGGTCACGTGATACATTTATCCGTTCCACCAGGCCGGTCCGTGAAAATATTTTCTGACATTAAACCGGTCCATGGCCCAAAAAAGGTTGGGAACCACTGAGGTAGATAACCATACCATAGTGAAAACAGATACAAAGTACAAAGATTTGTTCAGTAGATGCAAAATACAAAGAAGTTATAAACTGCTTTACCCTTGTAGTTTGTACATGTTAAAGAAAATATGCAGGAGTGATTAAATTTTAGTTAAAATGGTGGTCTTCAACCTTTTTACACTTTGGAAAGGGTGAAAATTGGAAAATTATTTTTGTGACCACTAGGTAGAAATCACCCTGAGCTAGAGCAAATTTGACTAAGATCATTGGGTCTATAATCTTCATACAACATCAGGGTGGTAAACTCTCTTGTGGACCAGCATGAAATTTTTGGCGGACTGGCATTGGTCTGGGGACCAGCAGTTGAAAAATACTGAACTAAACTAACTTGATTAATTAGCAATTCTTCCATTTCTTTCACAAAATAAGGTCCATTTCACTGATGCCAGGAGAAACACTGATAGGTTCATGTGTGTTTTGTTGTCACAAATTAAAGTTTGAGTGCTAATGAAGGAATCTAAACTTTGTTTTCTTTTCCCTTAAGTGACTGAATATCTAACTTCAAACTTGTAACTGTTTGAGAACTAGGCCAGCCATTTGTTGTCAAGGATAAGTATGGTAAAGACAGGATTAAAATAATAATAAAACATTATTTAATAATATTTACAGTGGATATAACTATAAGACACTAAAAAAAATTTGATATACCTTTTTTTTTTTTTTTTGTATTTTTTCTGAAGCTGCAAACGGGGAGGCAGTCAGATAGACTCCTGCATGTGCCCCACCGGGATCCACTCAGCATGCCCACCAGGGGGCGATGCTCCCCTCATCTGGGGTGTCGCTCTGTTGCAACTTGAGCCACGCTAGTGCCTGAGGCAGAGGCCACGGAGCCATCCCCAGCGCGGGGGCTATCTTTGCTCCAATGGAGACTTGGCCGCTGGAGGGGAAGAGAGAGACAGAGAGGAAGGAGAGGGGTAGGGGTGCAGAAGCAGATGGGCACTTCCGTGTACCCTGGCCAGGAATCGAACCCGGGACTTCCGCACGCCAGGCCGACGCTCCACCACCGAGCCAACTGGCCAGGGTCTTGATATACCTTTCTTTTTTAAAAAAATATTTATTGATTCTAAAGTGGGGGAGAGAGAAAGGAGGTGAGGAGGAATGGGAAACATCAACTCATAGTAGTTGCTTCTCACATGTGCCTTGACCGGGCAAGGCCAAGGTTTTGAACCAGAGACCTCAGCCTTCCAGGTTGACACTTTATCCACTGTGCCACCACAGGTTAGGCTTGACATAATTTTCATAGATTACTAATTTATCATTTGAAAAATAAGTTGGAAATTAGGTCAATTAGTAGAAATTTAAATTTTAGCTCAAGTAATACAGCTTTCGGCTAAAGGTTTCCATTTGTGGTCTGACCATAATTATTTCAGGGGCTGTTACTCAATTTTAGGAAACTACACACAAATTAATTTAAATATGTTTGAGGCCCTTGCGGGTTAGCTCAGTTGGTTTAGAGCATTGTTCGGAAACAAGGTTGCGGGTTCAATGCCTGGTCAGGGCACACACAGAAAGCAACCAAAGAATGCATGACTGAGTGGAACAACAAATGAATGCTTCTCTTCCTTCTCCCCTCTCTTTCCCTTCTTCTCTCTTTCTCTGAAAATCAATAAAAATTAAGTCCTGGCTGGATATCATCGTCCAGGAGCGTGGAGGTTGCCAGTTCGATTCCGCAGTCAGGGCACATACAGGAATAGCTCAATGTTCCTGTCTTTCTATCTCCCTGCCTTTCTCAAAATAAAAATAAAATAAAATATGTTTGAGATAACCCAAAATAAAATGGTCAGAATGGCATGATAACAGCCTGACCAGGAGATGACACAGTGGATCGGGTGTCAGATTGGGATGCGAATGACCCAGGTTCGAAATCCCGAGTTCGCCAGTTAGAGTGTGGGCTCATCTGGTTTCAGCAAGGCTCACCAGCTTAAGCCCAAGGTCAGTATGTCTCTTTCACACACACACACACACAAAAGAATGGCATGATAACAAATACATAGTTGTGTAATTCATGATTTTAATCAGTCACTTAATAAAAATAGTGGTGTGACATTTGTTTTTAACATTCTCCCTATATTTGATACATTATTTTTCAGTTTTAAAGCTCATAAGAAAAATGTCTCTTTATTCCTCTATAAAATGTTGACAAATTTTGGTTGAAACAGAAGTGAAGTTCTTCTTTGATGATACCCAGTTACAAATATAAAAATGATTCTAAATGAAACTTTAATGATATCTTAATATTCTTTGTGCCTGAAGATATTCATGTGTCTGAAAATATTTTTAAAATAGAAAAAGTGAAACTGTTCTTTCCTAAGTATATTCATGAAAGCAATTTTTTTTTTTTTTTTTTTTTTTTACAGATACAGAGAGAGTGTCAGAGACAGGGACAGACAGACAGGAACGGAGAGATGAGAAACATCAATCATTAGTGTTTCGTTGCGCATTGCAACACCTTAGTTGTTCATTGATTGCTTTCTCATATGTGCCTTGACTGTGGGCCTTCAGCAGACCGAGTAACCCCTTGCTCGAGCCAGTGACCTTGGTTCCAAGCCGGTGAGCTTTTGCTCAAACCAGATGAGCCCGTGCTCAAGCTGGCAACCTCGGGGTCTCGAACCTGGGTCCTCGGCATCCAAGTGTGATGCTCTATCCACTGCGCCACCGCCTGGTCAGGTGAAAGCAAAATCTTTAACTCTGGATAAACCAAACTGGAATAATTATTATTTACATGAAACTAGATTTTAGACAATATTGGTACCTTGAAAACTTTCTTATATCTCCTTTAATCTCTTTGTCAAACCTTGTGAAACTAAGACAGTCATTTGTACAAAAAATTAGATTTGTAGTAAGACTGATGTTTGCAGTTTCCTATTAAAAATACATTTGAAGAGATGTAAGGTGATAGAATAGCTTGAGGCTTTTTTATTTAACTCTGTGAGACTTTGTGAGCAATGTAAAAGTAGTTTAAGAGGAGCATAACTGCTGGCCTGTGGTGGTGCCCTGGATAAAGCGTTGACTTGGAATGCTGAGGTCGCTGATTCTAAACCCTGGGCTTGCCTGGTCAAGGGACATATGGGAGGTGATGCTTCCTGCTCCTTCCCCTCTTCTCTCTTCCTTTTCTCTCTCTATCATCTCTAAAATGAATAAATAAAATCTTTAAAAATAAAAACGATGGCATAATGTTGGTTCACTAGCTACACGAAATTAACTGGCAGCGTTATTTTCAAAAAGGTATTCTGCAGTTTTGAAAGTCATTGCAGTGATGTGCAAAAGTTCTTTCTTTCTTTTTTTTATTTCTTTCTTTTTTTTTTTTTTGTATTTTTCTGAAGCCAGAAACGGGGAGAGACAGTCAGACAGACTCCTGCATGCGCCCGACCGGGATCCGCACGCCCACCAGGGGGCGACGCTCTGCCCCTCCGGGACGTCGCTCTGTCGCGACCAGAGCCACTCTAGTGCCTGGGGCAGAGGCCAAGGAGCCATCCCCATCGCCCGGGCCATCTTTGCTCCAATGGAGCCTCAGCTGCGGGAGGGGAAGAGAGAGACAGAGAGGAAGGAGAGGGGGAGGGGTGAAGAAGCAGATGGGCGCTTCCCCTGTGTGCCCTGGGGAATTGAACCCGGGACCTCTGCATGCCAGGCCGACGCTCTACCACTGAGCCAACCAGCCAGGGCCAAAAGTTCTTTCTTGTAATGCTTAATTATTCATTTGCTATGTACATTAAAATGCTTTGGTGAAGACCACCTCCCCTAGTGTGCTTTTACTTCTCTGAAAAAAATATTGCTCTTGAAATAAAAAAGTATATGCTCCCCTAAATAAAGTACTTCTTCAAAGTTCATCCTACCTGAGATAAGAGTGAAAAGTTTGAGAGCACTGTAATCAGATTTAGAATTTCTGATTATTTTGAGGCTAAGCATCTTTAAAAACACCCTTTGTATTACATAAGAGAAGTGTTAATTGTAAATAGAGGAGGATTTAATGGTAGGTGCACAGAGCATAAGCCCTAGGCCCCGACTTCTAAAAGGACCCTCAAAACCCCAACTTTAGGCCCTGTTCGGTTGGCTCAGTGGTAGAGCGTCAGCCTGGCGTGCAGGATTCCCGGGTTCGATTTCCGGCCAGGGCACACAGGAGAAGCGCCCATCTGCTTTTCCACCCCTCCCCCTCTCCTTCCTCTCTGTCTCTCCCCCTCCCACAGCCAAGGCTCCATTGGAGCAAAGTTGGACCGGCTCCATTGGAGCAAAGTTGGCCCGAGCACTGAGGATGGCTCTATGACCTCTGCCTGAGGCGCTAGAATGGCCCTGGGTGCAACAGAGCAACACCCCAGATGGGCAGAGCATTGCGCTCTGGTGGGCATGCCGGGTGGATCCCGGTTGGGCGCATGTGGGAGTCTGTCTGACTGCCTCCCTGTTTCCAACTTCAGAAAATACAAAAAACAAACAAACCCAAAAACCCCAACTTTACACTTTTTTTCTAATGACACCAAGTTTGGTTTCATACGTGCAATTTTAACATTAATAGTACATAATATTTTTTATTTAAAAATATGGTTAGCGTGGCCTGTGGTGGCGCACTGGATAAAGCGTCAACCTGGAAATGCTGAGGTCACCGGTTCGAAACCCTGGGCTTGTCTGGTCAGGGCACGTATGGAGTTGATGCTTCCAGCTCCTCCCCCCGTCTCTCTCTCCTTTCTCTCTCTCTCTCTCTCTCTCTCTCTCTCTCTCTCTCCTCTCTAAAATGAATAAATAAAATAAAAATTAAAAAAAAAAGATTTGTTAAAAAAATATATGGTTAACGTATTTTTATTTTCCTTGCCTCTCTCTTTTTTTAAGGGACCCAATATTTTCTTCTGCACTCAGGGTCTCAACTGACCTTAACTCATCTCTGATTCTGAATCTCTTTTCCTAGGACAGGAACTAGAATTTAGCAAAGAATATTGGGCGGTTGTGTTGTAGGAGATAATCAGAAAGATAGTAGATCAAAGGAAGCGATTAATATTTATTGAGGACAGGGTGTGAAGTTCTGTGTTGATATGGAAGATTAGATATTGGGGTTTAATTTAGATGAGGAAGGGAAAGAGAGGGCTCTGATATGGGGCCTGGTAGATCAAGATGCGCGCATGTATGTGCGCTCACAGATAGATGCACAGTGTTTTCATTTTTTCCCCATTTTATTTATTTATTTATTTATTACAGAGACAGAGTGAGTCAGAGAGAGGAGAGGGATAGACAGGGACGGAGAGAGATGAGAAGCATCAATCATTAGTTTTTCATTGCGCGTTGCAACACCTTAGTTGTTCATTGATTGCTTTCTCATATGTGCCTTGACCGCGGGCCTTCAGCAGACCAAGTAACCCCTTGCTGGAGCCAGCGACTTTGGGTTCAAGCTGGTGGGCTTTTCTCAAACCAGATGAGCCCACACTCAAGCTGGCAACCTCGGGGTCTCGAACCCGGGTCCTCTGCATCCCAGTCCAATGCTCTATCCACTGTGGCACCGCTTGGTCAGGCTGTTTTCATTTTTTTTAACGATGCTTACTGAGTAGGTGTTTTTCCGTTATTTTTTAATCTCTGGTGATCATCATAACATGCTGAAGTCAGTTATAGTCTATAGTGTATATTTCTGTAAGTTGACTAAAAACACATCCTTCTGTTATTGAACTATAACAGTAGAGGACATTATTTCTTCACATAGGATGATCCTCTAGCTCTGTTAGCTTTGAAGCCATCCGATTAAAGATACATTGGTACATTTTACCTGATATAGCAATAGTATCTGTATTTTTCATTTCCTGTCTCATTCTGTCACTCCCTTCCCCCTTTTTTTTACAGAGACAGCGAGAGAGTCAGAGAGAGGGATATACAGGGACAGACAGACAGGAAGGGAGAGAGATGAGAAGCATCAATCATTAGGATTTTTTTTTTTGTTTTTTTTTTTTGTTTTTTTTGTATTTTTATGAAATTGGAAATGGGGAGGCAGTCAAACACTCCCACATGTGCCCGACCGGGATCCACCCAGCATGCCCACCTGGGGGCGATGCTCTGCCCATCTGGGGCGTCACTGCATTGCAACCAGAGCCATTCTAGTGCCTGAGGCAGAGGCCATGGAGCCATCCTCAGCGCCCGGGCCAACTTTGTTCCAGTGGAGCCTTGGCTGCAGGAGGGGAAGAGAGAGACAGAGAGGAAGGAGAGGGGGAGGGGTGGAGAAGCCGATGGGCGCCTCTCCTTTGTGCCCTGGCCGGGAATCAAACCCGGGACTCCTGCACGCCAGGCCGACGCTCTACCACTGAGCCAACTGGCCAGGGCCTCAATCATTAGTTTTTCGTTGCGCATTGTAACACCTTAGTTCAGCAGTTCTCAACCTGTGGGTCGCGATCCCGTCGGGGTCGCCTAAAGCAGGCATCCCTAAACTATGGCCCACGGGCCGCATGCGGCCCCCTGAGGCCATTTATCCGGCCCCTCTCCGCACTTCTGGAAGGGGCACCTCTTTCATTGGTGGTCAGTGAGAGGATCACTGTATGTGGCGGCCCTCCAACGGTCTGAGGGACAGTGAACTGGCTCCCTGTGTAAAAAGTTTGGGGACCCCTGCCCATCGGAAAATACATAATGCATATCAGGTATTTACATTCCGAATCATAACTGTAGCAAAATTACAGTTATGAAGTAGCCACCAAAATTATTTTTTGGTTTGGGGTCACTGCAACATGAGGAACTGTATTGCGGGGTCACGGCATTAGAAAGGTTGAGAACCACTGCCTTAGTTGTTCATTGATTGCTTTCTCATGTGTGTCTTGACTGCAGGCCCTCAGCAGACCGAGTAACCCCTTGCTCGAGCTAGTGACCTTGGATCTAAGCTGGTGAGCTTTTGCTCAAGCCAGATAAGCCCGTGCTCAAGCTGGCGACCTTGGGGTCTCGAACCTGGGTCCTGGGCTTCCCAGTTCGATGCTCTGCAGGGGTCCCCAAACTTTTTACACAGGGAGCCAGTTCACTGTCCCTCAGACCATTGGAGGGCTCCCACATACAGTGCTCCTCTCACTGACCACCAATGAGAGAGTTGCCCCTTCTGGAAGTGCGGTGGGAGCTGGATAAATGGCCTTAGGGGGCCAAATTGCGGCCCGCGGGCCGTAGTTTGGGGACGCCTGTGTGCGCCACCGCCTGATCAGGCTGTCCCCCTTTAAAGAGTGGTAATCAGTTCACTTTTTTTTTTTTTTTTTTTAATAAATTTTTATTAATGGTAATGGGATGACATTAATAAATCAGGGTACATATATTCAAAGAAAACATGTCTAGGTTATTTTGTCATCAAATTATGTTGCAAACCCCTCGCCCAAAGTCAGATTGTCCTCCGTCACACTCTATCTAGTTCTCTGTGCCCCTCCCCCTCCCCCTAACTCTCTCCCTCCCTCCCCCCCCACCCTTGGTAACCACCACACTCTTGTCCATGTCTCTTAGTCTCATTTTTATGTTCCACCAAAGTGAACTGCACCTGTATCTACTTATTTTAATGAATTCTGGAAGCATAGTTGAAATTGTGTTCAGGAAATAAAATGAATGCAGGGTTTTATGTAGACAGTCAAAGGTTTTCTTTGATATAATGTAGCTTATTTCCAGTTAAGTGAAAATATTTCCTAAGATAACTTTCATGAAGGTGACTTGTTTTGTTTGTTGATTGTAAAGTATTGCCAGCCTTTGTTTTTAAAAGATTTTATTTATTTATTTATAGAGAGAGGAGAGGCAGGGGAGTGAGAGATATAATTGCTTCATTTTAGTTGTTCATTGCTTGCTTTTCTTGTCGTACGTGCCTTGACCAGGCAAGCCCAGGAATTTGAACTGGCGACCTCAGCCTTCTAGGTCAACACTCTGCCCCCTGTGCCACCACAGGCCAGGTGCTAGCTGTTTATTTAATTTTTTAAATGATGAAGTATTGGCTACAGATTTAATGCTTTTGTCTTGTATCCCCATTTATTATGAGGTCTTATTTTAGTTCCCTGAGATTTTCTTTAGATAAAAAAAGTTTTTTGTCTTGAAAGGCTTTTGTTTTGTTATTTTCACTTATTTGTTGTTTTAGGTAATTATTAATCTTTAATAATCACATATTCAAATTTGTATTTTACTTTGACACTTGGTATTTTGGCCCTGGCCAATTGGCTCAGTGGATAGTGTTGGGTGGGCATATGAACGCCCTGGTTCGATTCCGATCAGGGCACACAAGAGAAGTGATGATTTGCTTCTCCTCCTCCCTCTCCTATTCTCTCTCTCTTCTCCTCACGGGCTGAGGATTGCTGGGTTGGTCCCAGCGCCTCAGTCTCAGGAGCTAAAAATAGCTAAGTTGATTGGAGCATGGGCCCAAATGGAGGGTTGCCTGGTGGATCCCTGTTGAGTGTGTGTGGGAGTCTCTATCTTTCCTCCTCTTATTTAAAAACAAAACAAAACAAAACAAAAAAATTTGATGTTTTAGGTTCTGGTTGGTTAGCTCAGTTGGTTTGAGTATTGCCCCCATATGCCTAAGTTGCAGGTTTGATTCCCAGTCAGGGTTCATACAGGAATCAACCAATGAATGTATAAATAAGTGGAACTATAAATCAATGTTTCTCTCTCTCTTTTCTTCTCTTTCTAAAAATAATATTAAAAAAAGAAAACAAAACATAAGATACCACTCCACACCCATTACAATAGTCGTTATAAAAAAGAAAAAGGATGTTGATGAGAATGTGGAGAAAATGGAATCCTTGTGCACAATGGGTTGGAATGTAAGCAGTGCAGCTGCTGTGGGAAACAATATAGTATTTCTGTTAGATAAAAATAGAAGTACCATATAATTCAGTAATTCCACTCCTGGATATATACACAGAAGAATTAAAGCTTGGTCTTGAAAAGATAGTTGTACACCTACATTCATAGCAACAGTATTTACAATAATCAAAGGCAACCTAGATGTCATTAGATGGCTGAATGGATAAACAAAATATGGGATATACATACAATGGAGTATTACTTACACTTAGTCTTAAAAAGAAAGGAAATTCTGACACATGCTACAACACTGATGAACTTTGAAGACATGCTAAATGAACTAAGCCAGTCATTAAAGGACAAATATTGTATGATTTCACTTAAATGAGGTCTCTAGAATAGTCAGATTTATAGAGATAGAGTGTAGAATGGTGGTTGCTAGGGGCTAGTGGTTGCCAGGGGCTAATGGGAGGAAACAAATGGACAGTTGTTTAATGGGTACAGAATTTCAGTTTTAGAAGAGCAAAAACTCCTGGAGATGGAGGATAGTGGTCGTTGCACACAGTGTGACTGTACTTAATGCCGCTGAACTCTACACTGGTAAATTAAAAAAAAATTTTTTTTCTTTATTGATTTTACAGAGTGGAGGGGGGACCAGCTTCACTCTAGCTGTTCATTGGTTGCTTGTCGTATGTGCCTTGACTAGGCAAGCTTAGGGCTTCGAACTGGTGACCTCAGCATTCCAGGTCGACAGTTTATTCATTATACCACTACAGGCCAGGCTACACTGGTAATTTTTTTTTTTTTTCCAGAGAGAGAGAGATAGGGACAGATAGACAGGAGTGGAGAGAGATGAGAAGCATCAATCATCAGTTTTTCGTTGAGACACCTTAGTTCATTTATTGCTTTCTCATATGTGCCTTGACTGTGGAGCTACAGCAGACCGAGTAACCCCTTGCTCGAGCCAGCGACCTTGAGTCCAAACTGGTGAGCTTTTTGGTCAAGCCAGATGAGCTACCGCCTGGTCAGGCTACACTGGTAAATTTTATGTTATATATATTTTACCATAATTTTTTTACTTTAAATTATTTTTTTCAGTTACAGTTGACATCCAATATTACATTAGTTTCAGGTATACAATCCAGTGATTAGACATTATATAACTTACTAATAATCATCCGGATAATTCTCATACCCATCAGACACCATGCATAGTTATTAAAATACTATTGACTGTATCCCCTTTGCTGTACTTTACTTTTCCGTGACTATTCTGTAAAAACCATTTGTACTTTTCTTTTGGTGTTTTTCTTTATTTATTTTAGAGAGGAAAGAGAGTGAATGAGAGCGAGAGCAAGAGAGAGAGAGAGAGAGAGAGAGAGAGAGAAAGGGGGGTGGAGCAGGAAGCATCAACTCCCATATGTGCCTTGACCAGACAAGTGCAAGGTTTCGAACTGGCGACGTCAGCGTTCCAGGTCAGTGCTTTATCCAGTGCGCCACCACAGGTCACGCCCCAATTGTAGTTTTTTTGTTTTTTAACTTTTTTTTTTTTTTTTTTTTTTTTTTACAGGGACAGAGAGAGAGTCAGAGAGAGGGATAGATAAGGACAGACAGAACGAAGAGAGATGAGAAGCATCAATCATCAGTTTTTCGTTGCAACACCATAGTTGTTCATTGATTGCTTTCTCATATATGCCTTGACCGTGGGCCTTCAGCAGAATGAGTAACCCCTTGCCCGAGCCAGTGACCTTGGGTCCAAGCTGGTGAGCTTTTTGCTCAAGTCAGATGAGCCCACGCTCAAGCTGGCGACCTCGGGGTCTCGAGCCTGGGTCCTTCCGCATCCCAGTTCAATGCTCTATCCACTGCGCCACCACCTGGTCAAGCCCCAATTGTACTACTTTTTTTGTATTTTTCTGAAGTTGGAAACGGGGAGGCAGTCAGACAGACTCCTGCATGCGCCCCACCGGATCCACCTGGCATGCCCACCAGGGGGCAATGCTCTGCCCATCTGGGGCGTTGCTCTGCTGCAACCAGAGCCATTCTAGCGCCTGAGGCAGAGGCCATGGAGCCATCCTCAGCGCCCGGGCCAACTTTGCTCCAATGGAGCCTTGGCTGCGGGAGGGGAAGAGAGAGACAGAGAGGAAGGAGAGGGGGAGGGGTGGAGAAGCAGATGGGCGCTTCTGTGTGCCCTGGCCGGGAATCAAACCCGGGACTCCTGCACGCCAGGCCGACGCTCTACCACTGAACCAACTGGCCAGGGCTCCAATTGTACTTCTTAATCCCTTAACCTTTTTTACTCATATCCTTATCTCCCCTTTCATCTGGCAACCATCAAATGTTCTCTATGAGTCTGTTTCTGTTCTGCTTGTTCATTAATTTAGTTTTATAGATTCAATTGTTGATAGATATGTATTTGTTGCCATTTTATTATTATTATTATTAGATTTTTTGGTGAAAGACAGGAAGGGAGAATGATGAGAAGTATCAAGTCATAGTTGTGACACTCTTAGTTGTTCATTGATTGCTTCTCATGTGCCTTGTTCAGGGGACTCCAGCTGAGCCAGTGACTCCTCAAGCCAGTGACCATGGGGTCATGTCTGTGATCCAATACTCAAGCTGGCAACCCTTCACTCGAGCTGGTGAGCCTGTGCTTAAACCAGATGAGCCCTTGCTCAAGCCAGAGACCTTGGGGTTTTGAATCTGGGTCCTCTGCATCCCAGGCCAGTGTTTTAGCCACTGCACCACCTCCTGATCAGGCTTATTGGGTTCTTTCTCTGCAATTTTCTTCTGTTCTTTCATTTGGAAAATGTTTCTTTGTCTTCTTTATTTGGCAACCTCCTTGTACTTGTTTCTCTGTATTAGGGAGAGCTGCTACATCTCCCAAACTTGTTAGAGTGACCTTATATAGTAGATGTCCCATAGAGTCCAGTGGCACAGCCTCTATGATCACCCAAACTGGGCACTCCAAGTGAGCTTCCCCTTCACCCCCTCCCCCCCTTGTGGATTATGCACACACTCTTGTGGTTGAGCCTTTTATTTATTTATTTACTATTTAATTGAATTTACTGTGGTTACATTGGTTAGTAAAATTATGTTTCAGGTTTACAATTGAATAATGAATGCATCATCTGTATATTGTATTGCGTTTGCCACCCCAAGTCTTCTTCCATCACCATTTATCTCCCCCTATTGAGACATCCTGTCACCTCCTCCCCATGCCCCCCCCCCCCCCTTGTAGTTGATCCTTGATTGTTGTCATCTCAGTGTGAAGGATTCACCCCCAGGCTGATCTCCTGCAAGGACTGTCTGGGACCACTGTTCAGCTGTGCAGGGGCCCACCCAACAGCTCTGATGCCCACTGACTTTACCCCTTTAGTGTGTTGCTTAAGGAGATGTTTGGGTATTGCTTCCATGTGGTCTGAAGTTGTCTACCAAGTGCACTGGCTCCGGGGCTTCTCTGGAGATGCAGAGCAAGGTTAGCCGCCTCTTGTGAGCTGCCAAGGGCCATCCGGCATGAGCTACAAAGTGATCTGCAGATGGCTGCTACTTGTGCGGGGCTTGGAGATGCCCAGGAGAGGTCAAGCTGTGAATCAAGGCTCGCTGCTGCTAGTGCTGGTCCTGGGGCCACTTAGTAAGAGGTACAGGGTACACTGAGGCTAGGTGCTGCTTGTTTGAGAGATTTTAGGAAAGTCTGAAGCATGACAAGACAGACCATCGGTATGGAAAAGCCATTGGAAATAGCAGAATGGCCTGCAAGTTGGGCGGGGCATGTCTCAGGGAATCACCTGGGCAGGGTTAATGGTGTTAGGCTGATGGAAACTCAGATATGGCACCCACCTGTGGCCTTTGTTGGGGGAGGGCTCAGAGAAGGAACAGTGGCCTCTGTCAGCATTTCTTCTGGGAGAAAGGTGCATCTCCAACTCTTGCCCCAAAGCCAGATAGTTCATTTTCTCTCTGTATGTCTCTGGTGCCTGTCGAGCTGCTGCCCCAGCTCTGGAGCTTAGAGCAAGTAGGTCAGAGTAAGTCTGTGTAGGGGCCCATTAAGAGGAACTGCCTAGCCCTGGCCGGTTGGCTCAGTGGTAGAGCGTTGGCCTAGCGTGCGGAGGACCCGGGTTCGATTTCCGACCAGGGCACACAGGAGAAGCGCCCATTTGCTTCTTCACCCCTCCGCCACGCCTTCCTCTCTGTCTCTCTCTTCCCCTCCCGCAGCCAAGGCTCCATTGGAGCAAAGATGGCCCGGGCGCTGGGGATGGCTCTGTGGCCCCTGCCTCAGGCGCTTGAGTGGCTCTGGTCGCAACATGGCGACGCCCAGGATGGGCAGAGCATTGCCCCCTGGTGGGCAGAGCGTCGCCCCATGGTGGGCGTGCCGGGTAGATCCCGGTCGGGCGCATGCAGGAGTCTGTCTGACTGTCTCTCCCTGTTTCCAGCTTCAGAAAAATGCAAAAAAAAACCCCCCAAAAAACAACAGAGGAACTGCCTGTAACTCCAGTAGCTCTTCCTCTCATTCAGCCACAATCCCTGCTGGTTTTTACAGCCAGAAAAGTGATGGGGACTTCTATTCCTGGCACTGTAACCCTGGGCTGGGGGGCCTGGTGTGGGGCTGGGACCTCTTGCTCCTCAGGGTAGACCTCTGTAGCCAAGTGTTCTGATTTTTATTTGCCACACTTGGATGTGGGACCAGCTTGTTCAACATCTTGTCTTTCCTATCAGTTTCCAAGTGACTTCCTTTTTATATCCTAGTTGTAGGACTTTTTATTCAGCTAGATTTCAGGTGGTTCTGAATGATGGCTCTTCTGTAGTGTAGTTGCAATTTTTTTCCCCTTTTTTTCTTTTTCCGAAATGAGAAGCAGAGGTTGGCAGACAGACAGACTCCTGCATGCCCACTGGGGGTGATGCTCAGCCCTTCTGGGACATTGCTCCACTGCAGTCGGATCCATTCTAGCGCTTGAAGCGGGGGCCGTGGAGCCATCCTCAATGCCCGGGCCAACTTTGCTCCAGTGGAGCCTGGGCTGTGGGAGGGGAAGAGAGAGAGAGAGAGGAAGGAGAGGGGGAGGGGTGGAGAAGCAGATGGGTGCTTCTCCTGTGTGCCCTGACCAGGAATTGAACCGGGACTTCCACACGCCAGGCCAACGCTCTACCTCTGAGCCAACTGGCCAGGGCTGTAGCTGTAATTTTGATGTGGTTGTGGAAAGATCTGGGTAACACATTTATCTATACCGCCATCTTGACTGGAAGCCTAAATTTACCATGTTTTTTTAAAGAAAAAAAAATTTTTTTTTTACTTTCTTTTGTAAGTGAAAGGAAAAGGAGATAGAGAGACAGACTCCTGCATGTGCCCCAACCAGGATCCACCCAGCAACCCCCATCTGGGGCTGATGCTCTGCCCAACTGGTGCCATGCTTGCAACTAAGCTATTTTTTTAGTTCCTGAGGCTGAGGCTCCATGTCGCCATCCTCAGTTCCTGGGGCTGATGCACTCAAACCAAATCAAGCCATGGTGGCAGGAGGGTAAAAGAGAGGAAAAGAGAGAAGAGTGAGGGGGAGGGGTTGGAGAAGCAGATGATTGTTTCTCCTTTGTGCCCTGACCAAGAATTGAACCCGGGACATCCACACACTGGGCTGACGCTTTACCACTGAGCCAGCCGGTCAGGGCTAAAGAAAAATTTAAAAATTGAGAATTGAACAAGTAAAAGAAAAAAGTTGAGTACAGAGAATGTAATTGCCTTTAATTAAATCTATTTGTGGCCCTGGCCGGTTGGCTTAGCGGTAGAGCGTTGGCCTGGTGTGCGGGGGACCCGGGTTCGATTCCCGGCCAGGGCACATAGGAGAAGCGCCCATTTGCTTCTCCATCCCCCCCCCCCCCCCCCCCCCCCCCCGCTTCCTCTCTGTCTCTCTCTTCCCCTCCCACAGCCAAGGCTCCATTGGAGCAAAGATGGCCCGGGCGCTGAGGATGGCTCCTTGGCCTCTGCCCCAGGCGCTAGAGTGGCTCTGGTTGACGCCCTGGAGGGGCAGAGCATCGCCCCTGGTGGGCATGCCGGGTGGATCCCGGTCGGGCGTATGCCAGACAGACTGTCTGACTGTCTCTCCCCGTTTCCAGCTTCAGAAAAAAACAAACAAACAAAAAAATCTATTTGTGATGTCACAGCACATTTAAAAGAAGACCCTGATTACATATGGTCTGTATATAAGTTTGGCAGAAAATTATTCAGAATTTTCATATTTGCTAATGAATATAAGGTAGTAAAGTATTTCTGTCTTTGCTTCCTCCCTTCATTTTCAGGAGGCCTGATAATATGTATAGTAAGAAAACATTTTGTTACGGTTAGTGGTGGTCAGACCCATGCTCATGGGTGTCAGTATTGGTTTCCCATTGCTGTTGTGGTCATTGCAAAAGGATAGAAAGAAGTTGGATAGATTTCAGATGGGTCTTAAAGTTTTTTAGAGGAATGGAAAAATAAGGTCCATTAATGAAAGTTAAAGTATGTTAGATTATTAAGCTTGAGGATTGGAAGCATATAGTGGAGTCTTGACCTCTAACAGGAGTCTTCACCATTCTCTGAGGGGTATTTTTAGGCAGCCCCAGCTCACAAAGGGGTAGAATTTTAAAACTTCATTTTCTCAGTCTGTTGATAAGAACAAATGACAAAGTCATGAATAATACAGCTGCATAGTGTATATGGCTATGAAAAATAATAGGAAATAGTATTGTACTGAATCAGTGCTTCAGTCTCCTTGGACTTCAGCAGCTCCTGGGAATACTGTATGCTGTAGAATCCGTAAATATGCACTATAAGAAGCTCTTATCAGGTCATGAGTTGATCTGAGGGAGGTTGGGAGAAGGGAAAGGCTGAATACCTGGGTATGGCAGGGAGTCCCCCACTGCTCTAATTAGTAATTTAGAGTTCTTTTTTTGTGGTCTGCAACAACTCTCTCCAGCACCATCCCCTTCTTCCTATGAACAATGTACTAAATTATGTGTGTTTATTTTCTGAAGTCCCCTTATCAGCCCCGCAGAGCAGTGGTTGGGAATTGGTTGGTGAGGGGTACTTTTTCTAAGCCTCCTTTAGTTGGCCTTGGTTGGAGCCCTTGGTTTAATTGTTTCCCTTCTAGCATGGTGTGTTGGGAAAGCAAAGGTAGGAACAGAACAGCAGGATCCAGAAATTGCAGTAGTTTCTTTTTTTTTTTTTTAATGTTTTTATTTATTTACAGAGACAGAGTCAGAGAGAGGGATAGACAAGGACAGACAAACAGGAACATAGAGAGATGAGAAGCATCAATCATCAGTTTTTTGTTGCGACACCTTAGTTGTTCATTGATTGCTTTCTCATATGTGCCTTGACCGTGAGGCTTCAGCAGACTGAGTAACCCCTTGCTCAAGCCAGCGACCTTGAGTTGAAGCTGGTGAGCTTTTTGGGGTCTTGAACCTGGGTCCTCTGCATCCCTGTCTGACGCCCTATCCACTGCGCCACCACCTGGTCAGGCTGCAGTAGTTTCTTTAACATCCAGGGCAATTACCTGTATCTCAGTTGTTGTCCAAGTAACAGGATTGATTTAACTTGGCAGGGATTGGCCTAGAGTGGTATGCATTCCATTCCCTGGGACTTCCTCTTGATTTTTCAGACTTGCGGGCCTTGAATTGGGAGGACTTGAATTTGCCTAAGGTTTTTGTACAGGTTAGGGTTCTCAGATGTTAGTGCAAATCTAAAGGGTTTTGGGAGCTTGTACACGTACATATGCCTGGAATTCACCACAGACCTACTGAGTCAGAATCTTTCTGGGGAGAGTTTTAAATATATGTTATTTATTTAACTTTGTATTAATGAAAAATGTAAACATATTCAAAAGTGTGTAGGATAGTTTAATGAACTCCTTTTGTCCACTATCAAGTTCTTGTAATAAACAATTTATGGCTAACTTTATTTAATCGATACCCCCGTCCACTTTCTCTTTTATTATTTTGAAGGAAATCCCAGATTTATTTTATCTCTAAAAATGAAATGTATATATTTTAGTAAGTTCTTCAGATGATCAGGAAACTTTTTGAACAGGTAGTGCGTATAGTAAAATTTAAAATGGTAAAACGGATGTGCAGTAAGTAACAACAAATCTTTCTCATTGCCCCCAACATTCTTTTTATTTATTTTTATTTTTATTTTTTTACAGAGACAGAGCGAGAATCAGAGAAAGGGATAGATAGGGACAGACAGACAGGAACGGAGAGATGAGAAGCATCAATCATTAGTTTTTCATTGCGACACCTTAGTTGTTCATTGATTGCTTTCTCATATGTGCCTTGACTGTGGGGCTACAGCAGACCAAGTGACCCCTTGCTCGAGCTAGTGACCTTGGGTCCAAGCTGGTGAGCTTTGCTCAAAGCAAATGAGCCCACGCTCAAGTTGATGACCTTGGGGTTTTGAACCTGGATCCTCCGCATCCCAGTCCGACGCTCTATCCACTGTGCCATCGCCTGGTCAGGCACCCCCAACATTCTTGTTACTCTCCTCTGAGGCAAAGAAGTCTACAAAATTTTTAAAGCTAAAATTTATTCTATTTAAAAATTCTCTCAAGAGAGTTTTAAAAGGCCCAGAGATGTCTAGGTTTAATATAAGATCATACTGAGGTAGTGTCTTTTTGTTGGTTTCTCTGTTAAGGCATCAGTTCCATCCTTGTTAATGAATGATTTTTCTAGTTGGGTCCTGGTGATTTTCTCTGTCTCCTGATACTTTCATAAATGGACATCAGCTCACAAATGATGAAAAATGTAATACCAGGAATAATTATGAAATGTCTGCAGATTCTAATTGAATATGCGTTATTCTTTCAAACCAGGTCTAGTGATTATCAGTTTGATTAGTGGAGAGCATGATGAATGTCATCTGTGAAGACTGGAATTAGATGTAGCTCTTTCAGAACAGAAAACAGCAAACACCCTTCAGGAGGAAGCACCTATACTTTCTTTTCCTTTGTTTCTTCCCCTTCCCTCCTTCCTTTCTCTCTCTTTTTCTTCCTCCCTCCCTCCCTCTCTCTCTTTCTTTCTCTCTTTTTATTAAAGATTTTATGTATGATTTTAGAGAGGAGAGAGAAGGGGGAGTGGGAGCATATACTCATAGTAGTTTGAACGCATGTGCCTTGATCCAGTAAGCCTGGGGCTTTGAACCATCAACCTCAGCCTTCCTTGTCGAGACTTTATCCACTGTACCACCAAAGGTCAGACACCTATAATTTCTTTATGTATGTATAGCTATTCTAATGTATATGAAATATATACATATAGGTCTCCTTTTTTTAATTAAACACATGATAAACATTTATTGTAAAGTACAGATTTTTCTGAAACTTGCTTTTTTTCAGATGATAAAGTTATCTTGGGAATCAGGCCATAATAGGGTAAATAGGTTGTTTTTTATTCTTTTTAAAGACTGTTGTTGATCTTTTTATCAAGATGTATCTAACCAGTGTCTTTTAAATGGATGTTTAGGTTATTTCCAATATTGTGTTGCTTTACACTGTGCTGCCTGAATATTCTTGTACTAACTATAAATGAGTTGACTGATTCTAGGTCAGAGGACATATCTATTTGCAATTTTGTTAGCTATTGTCAAGTTTCTCACCATCTGTGTATGATATGCAGGGTTCTCCAAGCTCACCCTTTCTTTTTTTAAAATGCTTTTGAAGTCTCTATTTATGCTCAGGCTTTTGTTTAAATCCCTGAGTATTTTTATAATAGCTGTTTTAGAAATTCTTATTTGTGAGTTGTTCATCATCTGTCTTTCTCAATGTTTTTAGGGGTGTGGGTCACAGATGTGACTTTTATGCAACACTCAAAATAGCTGAAGCACTAACTAAAGAGTAAGAGGTATTGAAAACACCTATCTTCTTTAAGGGAAAAAACCTTGATGGAAATAAATTATTTTTATAAATTATGGATTTGACCCTTAAAAGTTTTCTTCATGAGATTTTTAAAATTAAACATTTTGTAGTTAATATGTCCTTTTTCTCCTTCTTTTGCAGGTATGGCCTCACAAGTCTTGGTCTACCCACCATATGTTTATCAAACTCAGTCAAGTGCCTTTTGTAGTGTGAAGAAACTCAAAGTAGAGCCAACCAGTTGTGTATTCCAGGAAAGAAACTATCCACGGACCTATGTGAATGGTAGAAACATTGGGAATTCTCATCCTCTCACAAAGGGTAGTGGTTTTCAGACAAAGATAGCATTTAACAGACCTCGAGGACACAACTTTTCGTTGCAGACAAGTACTGTTGTTTTAAAAAATACTGTGGGTGCTACAAAGGTAATAGCAGCTCAGGCGCAGCAAACTCAAGTGGCAGCACCTCAGATTGGGGCGTGGAGACATAGGATACATTTCCTAGGAGGCCCTCAGCGATGTGGATTGAAGCGCAAGAGTGAGGAGTTGGATAATCATAATAGCGCAATGCAGATTGTCGATGAATTGTCCATACTTCCTGCAATGTTGCAAACCAACATGGGAAATCCAGTGACAGTTGTGACAACTACCACAGGAACAAAACAGAATTGTACCACTGGAGAAGGTGACTATCAGTTAGTACAGCATGAAGTCTTATGCTCCATGAAGAATACTTACGAAGTTCTTGATTTTCTTGGTCGAGGCACTTTTGGCCAGGTAGTCAAATGCTGGAAAAGAGGGACAAATGAAATTGTAGCAATCAAAATTTTGAAGAATCATCCTTCTTATGCACGTCAAGGTCAAATAGAAGTGAGCATATTAGCAAGACTCAGTACTGAAAATGCCAATGAGTATAACTTTGTTCGGGCTTATGAATGCTTTCAGCACCGTAATCATACTTGTTTAGTCTTTGAGATGCTGGAACAAAACTTGTATGACTTTCTGAAACAAAATAAATTCAGTCCCCTGCCACTAAAAGTAATTCGACCCATTCTCCAGCAAGTGGCTACTGCACTGAAAAAATTGAAAAGTCTTGGTTTAATTCATGCTGACCTCAAACCAGAGAATATTATGTTGGTGGATCCTGTTCGGCAGCCTTACAGGGTTAAAGTAATAGACTTTGGGTCGGCCAGTCACGTATCAAAGACCGTTTGTTCAACATATCTACAATCTCGGTACTACAGGTAGGTGGCAGTTACTTTTTGGTTATTAAATAAATGTTGATTTTATGCTATATGAAATAATTTGGTGTGTATATTTGATGAAAAAAGACTGCTTTGGGTAAAGAAATCAAGATCAGTTTAGATTAGAGGTTTTAAAAAGATTTTAAAAATTTAGGCCTAAAATCTGCCTTAGCAGAATAGTAATCTTTACTGCAAAGTTCAATGCCAAAGACTTTTATTTTATTTATTTTTTCATTTTAGAGGAGAGAGAGAGAGAGAGAGAGAAGGGGGGAGGGGCAGGAAGCATCAACTCCCATATGTGCCTTGACCAGGCAAGCCCAGGGTTTTGAACCTGCGACCTCAGCATTCCAGGTCGACGCTTTATCCACTGCACCACCACAGGTCAGGCAAGACTTTTGGTTAATATTTTTATTTTTTACTTTTATTTTATTAAGTGAGAGGAGGGGAGATAGTGAGACAGACTCCCTCATGTGCCTGACCAGGATCCACCCGATAACTTACCCTGTCTGGGCCGATTCTCAAATCAACCAAGCTATTTTTAACTCTGAGGATGAAATGCTCGAACCAACTGAGCTATCCTCAGCACCCGGGCCAACACTTGAACCAGTCTAGCCACTGGCTGTGGGAGAAGAAGGAGAGAAAGGAGAGGGAGGGGGAGGGGAGCAGATGGTTGCTTCTCTAGTGTGGCCTGAACTGGCAATCAAACCTGGGACATCCATATGTTGTGCCAGTGCTCTATCCACTGAGGCAACTAGCCAGGGTTCCTTTGGTTATTTTTATTGTTAATAGAAGCCTTGAAGGAATAATCGATGATTAATGGTGATCAAACAAGTTTTTATATGTTGGGAAAGGGTTTATAGTACCTTTTGTATATATCTTTCGGCATTTTAGCACTTAAGTGAGTTAGTTTATTAAAGACATAATCAGCCCGGGCTGGGTAGTTCAGTTGGTTGGAGTGTTGTCCTGGTACACCAAGGTTGTGGGTTCAGTTCTCATTCAGTGCACATACAAGAATCATCCAGTTAATGCATAAATAAGTGGAACAACAAATCAATATTTTTCTCCTTCTCTCTCTTTCTACCTCCTCCCTTCCTCTCCTTCTCTCTACCCTTCTTTCCCTCCCTCTCTCTTCCTTCTCTCTCTCTCCCCCCCTCTCTCCCCTTCTCTCTCCCTCTCCCCATTCTTCCCCCTCCCTTCCTCTCTCTCTAAAATCAATAAATAAAAATATTAAAAAATAAAAGTAATATGTAAGACATAATCATATATAACTGAACATTTAGAAAAGTTATATATAAGAATTCAGAAAGTTACTTTAATTAATGATTTTAAGATGCAGACACTTCTTTGGCTGTCACAAGTGTTCAGGCCACATTTTTATAAGATGTGTGTTAGTGCTATGGGAGGAATTTAAAGATAAAAATAATTTCATGTAAATATTGATCAAGTACTACAATGTCATGATTAATAAAATGCTCACCTTGAGTATAATAGATAAACATTTAAAAATGTTTATGGTATTGATTTTAGAGAGGGGGGGATGAGAGAGGAAAAGAGATATAGGAACATTGATCTGCTCCTGTACGTGCCCTTACCAGGGATCAAACCAGCAACCTCTGTTCTTTGGGATGATGCTCTAACCAACTGAGCTATCTGGCTAGGGCTATAAAGATAGTTTTAAGGCTAGCTAATGATTACGAAGTTTCAAAATATCTTTTTGTGTATATAACTGATTTGAATTAATAGTTTAATAAATTTTAAAAAGTTTTATTTATTGATTTTAGAGGAGAGAAAGGAAGAGAGAAACATTGATTTGTTCTACCCAACAATGCATTCATTGGTTGATTTTTGTATGTGCCCTGACCAGGGATTGAATCCATAATCTTAGTGTATCTGGATGATGCTGTAAGCAATTGAGCTACCTGGAAGGCTCATAGTTTTATCATTTTTAGGAATTTTTTCATGTCAGCCTGAACAAATTCATGGTCTTGGTCCCATGAGTCCCATCACAGTGGGCATATATAGTATCTGCCAGTATTGGCTGTGAATAAGTAAGAAAATAGATGAACATATGCAGTTTGTTAGACATTGTTAGAACATGAGGATTATTAATTTAGGTTCACCAAGGGGGAGTTATTTTCAGGTATTGCATCTGCCTTTGCACTATCCTCTCACTCTGGTTAGCTTCTTACAAATATATAGGTAGTACCCAGGACAAAATAAAAGGAAAATTAATTACTACAGAAATCAACTCCAGGAGTGGGTCCGAGACGGCACAGAGGTGGACGCTGAGCTGGCCCCTTCACAAAAATGCATCAAATGTATACTTACGTTAAGAGCAAAGTCTCCTGAAAGACAGTTGTGAGCCAACTGAACAGCCTCTGCACAACAGGCAAAAGTGAGGGATGGCACGGGGGAAGTTAGGGAAACACAGAGCCCTCCGGGAGCTGAGGGCACCCCAGGCGGAAGGAACTGGAGTGCCTCATTAGTTACGATTCCCCTGAACCTGGCTAGCAGACAGGTGCTCCATTCTACATGGTGCTGTCACACATCCCAGACACCTGTACTGAAGGTGGGTCTAGCAGAAACAGGAGGGCACCATAGTGTGTAAACAAGGGCCTCCTTCTGGAGAATGACCCATCAGGTGCAGCAGGGTTCTGCTTCATGCCCCCACCAGTCTGTGTGCTTAAGGGGCTCCTGTTCCTAAATAGAATGTGGAGTCAACTAACACTGCAGCACCTACCTGTCCAGAGAAAAGTACGGAGATAGTGGGTTGCTTCTGCAGGCTTGCTTGGGGCTCTCTCCCTCCTAAAAACTGGGCAAGCTAACAAAACAGTGCAGTACTATAATAGGATGTCTGGTCCAGAGAAAGTGTGGAGACAATGGGGCACTGCCACACACACAAGTGAGGCTGCCCAGCCTGAAGGGAGTTAGAAAAACTTTGTGGTACCCACACTCCAGGCTGCCCCATCCTGAGTGAGTGGGGTACTGCTGTGTGTGCACCTGTGTAAGAATTCTGCCCCTGCCCACACAGATTGTGCCCATATTAGGCTGATCCACCTGGAGAAAGGTTGGAGCTGGGCAGCATGCAGACCAGCCCTGCCCAGACCCTACTACTCTGACCAAGGACAATGACAGTAACAACAGCACACAGGGCAGACCTGTGCATAGTGAGAGGGGTGCTGCTGTGTGCCCAGAGCGTTCAGAACTACCAAAGTTCTGTGTGCATACATAAGGATACCCCACCAGGAGAAAGGGTGAGTGAAACTAGAAAGGCACCCAGAGCATCCCCACCTAGACTTTACTCCGACTGCAGACAAAGCAATAGGACACTCAGGCAGGGTGCCCAGTGTAGCGAGTGGGGTCCTGCGGAGCTCATGAGTTGCTGTACCATTGGCAGAGGGGCAGAAATAGCAAAGCACTGCTGTGTGTCCTCACGCAGGCCTTCCTTAGAGAAAGGGTGGTGCTAACAGGGCATTGAGATGCAGGCATGCAAAGTGGCCCTGCCGAGTGCCTTCCCTAACTGATAATTTTAGCAACTAGCCAAGCACAAGGGTGCTTTTTTTTAAATTTTTTTATTTTTAAATTTAGTTTTTTTAGAGAGAGAGACAGAGAGAGAGAGCGAGAGAGAAGGGGAGGAGCAGAAAGCATCAACTCCCATATGTGTCTTGACCAGGCAAGCCCAGGGTTTTGAACCGGCAACCTCAGCATTCCCGGGTCGGCACTTTATCCACTGTGCCACCACAGGTCAGGCACAAGGGTGCTTTTTGAGTGAATGAGGCATGGCCATGTGTGCCAGGAGTTGTATGGCCCTGAAAGGGAGCAAAAATAGCCAAGTGCTAAGGGATGCATGCACACAGGTAGGCCTGCCCCAACAGGTGAGGGGAGGAGGGAGGTGGTAGAGCCTTGAGTCTCAAGCTTGTAAAGAAACCCTTTCCAGACCCAGCTGGAAGCATAGACAGATAATGCGATAGGGCACTCCAAGAGCCCATGGAACAGTCCTGCTTGCATCAGGCAACCCCACGCAGGTTAGAAGGGCAAGGAAGCAAGCATACACCAGGCTACCACCACCTGAACACACTCCTCAGGCCAGGTGACATACCAGGCACTGCAAGCACCTGCCCTTACTACAAGCAGCCTGCCAGAACTATTCAGTGTTTGGTCTATGCAGAGCCTCTCTTTCAAGACTGGAAGAGATAGCTGTTCTACAACTGGTAGAAACAAACATAGAAAATCAAACAAAATGGTGACACTATGCCCCAAATGAAGGAAACAAGGAAAAACGCCAGAGAAGAACACTGATGAAAGGGAGATAATTTGCTTGATAAAGAATTCACGGCCTGACCTGTGGTGGCGCAGTGGATAAAGCGTTGACCTGGAAATGCTGAGGTTGTCGGTTCGAAACCCTGGGCTTGCCTGGTCAGGGCACATATGGGAGTTGATGCTTCCAGCTCCTCCCCCCTTCTCTCTCTGTTTCTCTCTCTCCCTCTCTCTCTCTCCTCTCTAAAAATGAATAAATAAATTTAAAAAAAAAAAAAAAAAAAAAAAGAATTCAGTGAACCAGTCATAAGGATGCCCAGCAACCTTGAGAATACAATAGAGGAGACCAGAGAATGCTTCAACAGAGAGAGAGAGAAAATGTGCCCTTGACAGATAGCTCGGTTGATTATAGTGTCGTCTCAAAGTGAAGAGCTCTAGAAAATGTAAAAAATGCTTCCCTGCTGAGTAGCCCACTCTCTGTATCACTAACTGCTTTACTAATAAAAGAAACTCACTATCACTGTAAATTAAAAAAAAAGAGAGAAGAAAACAGAAAAGGAACCAACCAGATGAATAATATAATAGCTGAAATGAAAAATACATTAGAAGGAATTTACAGATTAGTTAACACAGAAGAGTAGATTTATGACCTGGATGACAGAATAGTGGAAACAGAACAGTAAAACCAAAAATGAGTTTTAATGATGAGTATAGTTTAAGAGATCTGGCACAACATGAAGCATTCTCATATTTGTACTATAGGGCTTCCAGGAGAAGAGAGAGAGAAAGGGACAGAAAGAGTGTTTGTAGAAACCGTATCTGAAAACTTTCTAAATCTAGGGAAGAAACACACATCCAGGTCCACGAAGCACAGAGAGATCCAAACAAGATGAACCCAAAGAGACCCACACCAAGATATATTCTAATTAAAATGGCAAAAGTTAAGAATAAAGAGTTGATCCTAAAGGCAGCAAGTATGAAAAATAGTCACATACATGGGAAACCCCATAGGCTGTCAGGTGATTTTTTAGAAGTGACTTTACAGGCCAGGTGGGAGTGGTGGGAGATATTTAAAGTACTCAGAAGAAAGGAATCTCTGTATATACTTTATCCAGCAACTTAATCATTTAGAATTAAAGGAGAGAAATACTGCTCACAAAAATTAGGGGATATTTCAAAATGAGTGTGAAGCTATAAAATATCCCCTAATTTTGTGAGCAGTGTATAAAATGCCTAGAAGAAAACATAGGAAGTAAACTTTTTGACATCAATTACTGTAATATCTTTTTGAATATGTCCCCTCAAGCAAGGGAAAACAAGCAAAAATAAATAAGTGGGACTACGTCAAACTAAAAAGCTTCTGTACAGCTAAGGAAACCTTCAACAAAACAAAAGGGCAACCTGTTGAATAGAATGTGTTTGCAAATGATATATCCGATAAGTGTTTGATATCCAAAATATATGAGAAACTCATACAATTCAATAACAAAAAATAAGCAGTTCGATCAAAAAATGGGCAGAGACCATGAAAAGACATTTCTCCAAAGAAGGCATACAGCTGGCCAACAGATATAGGATAAGATACTCAACATCACTGATCATCAGGGAAATGCAGCTCAAAACAACGAGATAGCACCTTGCAGTAGTCAGAATGTTCATTGTCCAAAAGTCAACAAATAATGTGTTGGCAAGGATGTAGGAAAAAAGGAACCCTTGTGCACTGTTGGTGGAATGGCAAACTGGTGTAGGCTCTGGAAAATCAAATGGTGTTTCCTCAAAAATAATTAAAATAGTTGCACCATATGACCCAGCAATTCCACTTCTGGGCATTTATCCAATGAAAATGAAAACTGCTCTGGCTGGTTGTCTCAGTGAATACAGCATCAGCCTATTGTGTGGACATCCTGAGTTCAATCACCCATCAAAGCATACAGGAGAAACAACCATTTGCTTCTGCTTCTCTTCCCTTCCTTTTCTTCCTTCTCTCTTTCCTCTCCCTCTTCCCTCTCCCTCTTCCCCTCTTGCTGCCATTGGCTTGATTGGTTCAAGCGTTGGCTTCAGGTGCTGAAGATAGCTCGGTTGATTCGAGCATTGGCCCCAGATGAATTGCCGGGTAGATCCTGGTTGGGGCACATGTGGGAGTCTTATCTCCCCACCTCTCACTTAAAAAAATAAAACACTGATTGGAAGATATATGCACCCCTTTGTTCATTAAGTTATTATTTACAATAGCCAACTTATGGGAGTAACCTGAGTGTCCATTGATAGGTGAGTGGATAAAGAAGATGTGGTGTGTATATGCAGTGGAACATTACACAGCATAAAAAAGAATGGAATCTTGCCATTTGTGACAATATGGGTAGAGAGTGTTATGCCAAATGAAGTAAGGCAGAGCAAGACCGTACCATTTGGTTCACTTATATGTGGAATCTATAAACAACAAAACAAAAACAACTTACAGAAGCAGAGACCGGAAGGGAGGGGGTGGGAGGACTGTTGAAAAGGGGAAAGTGAATATTGTGATAAGTTTACACAATGACAGATGATTATTCAAATTAGTGGGATGATCACATTGTAAGGCATAAAAATGATGAATCTCTATTTTTAAAATTTTTATTTATTGATTTTAGAGAGAAAAGAAGGGAGGGAGGGAGGGGGAGAGACCCACACACAGAAACAGTGTGCTCTGACCATGGATCAAACCTGCAATCTTTGCTTATCGAATGATGAACTAACTTACCGAGCTATCCAGCCAGGGCAAGTTCCTATATTGTACACCTGAAATCAATAACCAATATAAATTGTATACCAACCATACGTAAATTAAAAAAATACATTTAAAAATCATCTCCAAACATAGGTCCTTCTAGTAGGTTATCAGAAGAATACCACACTTTTGTCACTTGCTTTATAGAGTTTATTAAAATATGTATTAGAAATTAGGACTATAGCCGGATTTACCCTTTAGTACATTCCTGACTATATAATTTTTAGTATTAGAGTCTTAAAACCTTTTAGATGATTTAGAAGTTACAATAGTTTCCCTGGCTGAATAGCTCAGTTGGTTGGAACATCATCCCGAAGTATAGAGGTTGCTGGTTCAATCCCCAGGCAGGGCACATACAGGAACAGCTGGATGATCCTGTCTCTCTCTTCCCCTACCTCTCTTGCTAAAATCAATAAATAAATTAATTAAAAAATTTATTATAGTTGTGGCAAGGTAGTAACTCTTATTATTTAATATATGTCATATAATTAGATTTATTTGATCATTTGTTCCCCTGACAAACTTTTTCAGTTTAATGAAATAAAACATTAGCTTTTAGTTAATTTTTTCCTGAACTAATTATTTTAAAATCTTATTTAACAACATGAGAAAAATAGTGGTTTTTCCCCTTTCCCTTTGTACTCTATGGGTCTGTCTCAAGAGCTTTTTGTAGTCACACTAGCATATTATATAAACCCACAGGCCGCAGCTGCTTGGGCTCTATATTTAGTTCATTTGTTGATAAATGACTTCATTTTATTTGAGTCCTACATTATTCTGCATATCAGATTTTGTCCATGTGATGCCTACATTCCTTTTCTTTATTTGAAAAAAACTTTAACTTTTATACTTGACATTATCTGTTTATGTTTCAAGAGAGTAAAGGAAATCCTTCAAAAAGCAATCTAAAATGCTAAATATTTTATGATACTGGTTTCTAATAGCATAAGGCCTTTGCACAAATATTAGCCTCTGTTTGCAGTGAAAAAAAATTAATAATCGCTAAGTACAATTCATAGTTTTAAAGTTTGTTTTAATATAAAAATTTTGAGTAAATAATTTACCTGAATTTCAGAAACTATACAATTGCTATGCTAAATGACAGGTTCTGTGTTTAGAATTAGAAAAAATATGAAATTTTTATCTGTAAACAAAGACTGGTATTAACGTTTTGTTCGATGTTGACTGATGTTGGTTGATAAAAACAAATTAAACTGGACTTTATGTCAGTTAGATTCAAGAGTTAGAAGAGTTAGTAAATATATATTTTAATTTATTGATTTTAGAGCGAAAGGGGAGGGGAGAAAGGTGAGGGAGAAAGAGAGACATCAGTTTGTTGTTCCCCTTATTTATGCATTCACTGGTGATTCTTATATGTTCCCTGACCCATGATCAAACCCACAACCTTGGTGGATCAGGACCACACACTAACCAACTGAGCTATTTGGCCAGGGCTAAGACTTAGTAAATAGTAAGGTAGATTGGTGAAATGCGGTATAGTCTTTAGTCAGGTACTGTTTTAATATGTATTATGATTGTGCATGGAAATAGTAGGGAACCATTATTATTTTTCAATGTTTTTTGCAGTTTATAGTTGAAAACATTGCCAAATCTGGCTTAGTTTATGAGTGAGGTTACTTATAAATCTGACTGATCAATAAATGAAAGTGTCTTGTTCTTGATTGTTGTTTTTTTTTTTTTTTTACTTTTTGTTAAAAATTTATTGTATTTAAAAAATGAAAGCAGGATGTGGAAACTTACCAAATTAAATATTTTTGAGCTAATCACAGTAAGAACACACCTACCCCAGGTTCCAAGGTAAATGATTTGTATTTCAACACTGGTTCATGTGATATTTTATTTCTTTGAACTGTGCAACACAGAAATGTAGTAGGGATATCTTAAAATAGACAGGAGGACAGTGGCCAGAAATTGTTGACTACTATAGATGGTGAGGCTGTCTAGCTCTGTGGTGATATAAGCCACAAGTACATGCTAAGGGCATTGATTTGCTCAAGGTCAGCATGTTCTAAATTCAGCTGCTTGAGTATGGTTTCTGTCAAGAACACATAGGGCTCTTGAATGCATAAAAGGTTTTGGCAGCAGAAGGTGCTGTATTTATGAGGTGTGGTGGCAACATTCAGGTCATGAATATCTTTTTCTTTCTTTTTCTTTAAATATAGATTTTAGCCTGTGGTTCTGAGTCATTTCAGAACATAGAGACACAAACGTGGGCTGTAAAATAACCTGTATAGCAGTTGTATTCTTTGCTTCTGTACTAAGTAAATTAGTATTAATTGTTGTTGAAGTAAAAAATGCTTCCTATTTTGCAAGTAATAGCTGACAGACAGGCCTGTAATGGTGAATAACTAATTTAGGCTAATTAGGGCATTCCCACTCCCTCATGCCTTTTTGATCCATAAGTTTCAAAGACAGTGTTCCTGTAATTAGGTAAAGGTACATAGAATGACTTAAAAAGTAATAACGAATATTTTATACAGGTTACTTTGTAATAAATAGAAGACCATGTATGATACTAAGTTTTTTCAAGTGATTTTACATATATTTTCTACTTTGTTTCTTATGTCTCATCCTTTTGAGTTAGGTAAGACAATTAATGGAATTCCTATTTAATAAGAGGCTTATATCCGTCAGACAGGTCCAAATTCACACTCTTATTTTTGTTGAGCCCTTTTTGTGTGCTGGCACTGTGGTGTAGGTACTTGGGATACAGGTGATTAAAACATGATTTTATCATTTAATGGAGGAGAAAAATAGTTTGTCTCAAAATGCTAGGGAGGTGTGTGCAGTGTCCTATGAGAACCCAGAGGAGGGCATTTAGCCTAATATGAGGGTTCAGAGATGACCCCTAAATGAGCCTCCAGAGTACGGGAGTTAGGATTGACTAGTTTTACAGAGTGTGTGTTCTCTGTCACTAATCCTCCCTTACCTAAAAAAAAGCTCTGTATTGGGCTGAAATTGGGCAATTTCTTCTCTGTATCTAAAAATAGTTTTTGTTTGGATATCTTAATTAGACAAATATAAGGTTGTCAACTGGTCTTGCTTTAGCAAAAGTTTTAATAGAAGGTTCTGAAAGTCTTTAATAAAGTGGTTTTCAGTACCATACATTGTGGTCACAGACATTGATTACTACATATATTATTAGGCCTTCAAATAACATTTTGGTAGAGCTCTTAAAGTTTTCTTTTTTAAAATTTATTTATTGATTTTAGAGAGAGAAGAAGGGAGATAGAGAAAAACTTTGATTTGTTGTTCCACTTATTTATGCATTCATTGATAGATACTTGTACATGTGCTGACAGAGGATTGAACCTGTAACCTTGGCCTATTGGGTGATGCTCTAACCAGCTGAGCTGTCTGGCCAGTGTTATAGTTTATTTTTTAAACAGACTTATTGAAATAAAATTCACATACAATGAATCCCATTTAAAGTTTACAATTAAATGGCTTTTAGTATACTCATATTTGTATTTCATCACCGCAGTCAACGTTAGAACATTTTCCTTACCCCCAAAAGAACCCCACCCTTCTACTCCTGCACCCTTTGGCATCTTTCCCCAATCTCCCCATCCCCTTAGCCCTTGGCAATGAAAAATCTTTCTATGTTTATAGGTTTGCATATACTGGACATTTTTTGGACATGTAATTGTATAATATGTAGTCCCTTTAGACTAGCTTTTTTTTTTTTTTAATTCATTTTGGAAAGGAGAGAGAGAGGGAGAGAGAGAGACAGAGAGAGAGAGAGAGGAGAGAGAGATAGGGGGGAGGAGCTGGAAGCATCAACTCCCATATGTGCCTTTACCAGGCAAGCCCAGGGTTTCGAACCGGTGACCTCAGCATTTCCAGGTCGACGCTTTATCCACTGCGCCACCACAGGTCAGGCCTAGACTAGCTTTTTTATTTAGCTTATTTTCAAGGTTCATCCATGTTGTAGCATGTATCAATACTTTATTTCTTTTTGTTGCCAAATAACATTCCCTTATATCAGTGGTTCTCAAACTTTTTGAAGTCTGGGTGCATTTAAAATCCTACGAATAATTGTAGGCACATATATACAAATTTCTGAGAAATATGTTATAATAATTAAGTCAAATATTAAAGAAAAAAATAAGTCCAAGTGTGCTTTTATGGTAATTAAATGAAATAAATACGACAAAATTAAATTTATTCTGACATTAAAAACATTTTTATGTTATACTTTTTGAGTTATGCTTTTTAGAATTCATAAAAAGGGGTTAAAAAATTAAAAAACGACAAGTTATCTCTCTCTCTCTCTCTCTCTCTATATATATATATATATATATATATATACACACACACACACACACACACACATTCTTAGTAAGATTTAGTAAATTTGGCAGGTCCCAGCGGGAATGTGTTAAGTTTTTTCATTCTTGTGTTTATGAGAAACATGAGCCTGATGTGTCCTAGCGATTTCTTCAATGTTTGGGCATATATTTGAAAGGCAAACTCTCATTTCCTCATCAATATATTGAAGAATTCCTCTCTTTTTACTCTTAATTGTATTGAGTGCAGAAAATCCCCACCATAACATATCATCCTAACTTTACACCAAACAAAGGATAGAAGAAACTTACCTCCAGTCTTTCTGGGGAACATGGGGGATAGTATAAACAATCCAGCACCACAGCTTAACAGCCTTGTACAACCTAATAAGACAAGTGAGGTGGGGAGTTGGGCAGACTGTCAGCTTACAGCCAATTCCTCACACCTCTGTCCCCTAAAAATCTAAACTCCAAAAACCCTGTTGGTTTTTTGGTCCCCAACAGGCACATATTTCTCTGGAATACCATAGGGCACACCTGGAAATCTTCTAGGGTGCACCAGTGTGCCCTGGCACACACTTTGAGAACCACTGAATTAGATAAATGTACCATGTTTTATGTACCCATTTAAAATTGTGTCAGTGAAAAGATACATGTATAGAAGACTGCATTATGGTCAGTGACTAAAGCTTTTATTCAAAATATTTTAGTGCATATAAGTGTTAAAATACTATGCTGGATTCTAGTTATACCTTGAGGAGCAGTAGTATACACCCTACTATTATAGTGCTTACAGTGTTGTATAGACAACCAAAAAGTAAAGTACTCTGATTGAAAAGACTAGGGGAGGAGAATAACAGGATAGACTTTTTCCCTTCTAATTTTTTTAAACTGAATTTATTCGGGTGATGCTAGTTAACATAATTATACTGGTTTCAGGTGCCCAATACTATCACAGATCTCTGTAAACTGCATTGTGTGTTCACTGCCCCCCTCCAGTCAAGTTGTCCTCCATCACTGTTTATTTTCTCCATATCCTCCTCTATCTTTTTAACTTTTTATATACTTTGAAATAGCTTGGTTTGTTACAGCAGTGTTTTTCAACCAATGTGCCACAGCACACTAGTGTGCTGTGAGGCATGGTCAGGTGTGCCATGGGGAAATTAAACATGGGTCCCCAAACTATGGCCCGCGTGCCGGATACAGCCCATGGAGGCTATTTATCTGGCCCACCGTCAGCTGCCTCTATCCGAACATAAACATTCCCCTCACAATCCCTCCAGCTATCAGCGACAGGAAGAGTGGAGGCACAGGGAACGCTCACTGACCAATCACCTTCTAGAATTCATCCCGACCACTAGTGATGAACCAATAGTAGGCTACCTCTCATCCACACCCAGGAAGGTCCCTGCTCAAGCTGCCTGCACTGTCATTGTGTGGCCACGGCGAGTAGTTGAAGCTGCTACTCCTCCCCATGGTCCCGATTTCTAATCCTGGTCAGGACTGGAGGTAAATGTTGCTACCACTAGATGAAGCCTCAGCCTCAGCTGGTTATGTCTATCCTGATGATGTATATATTATAGATATTTGACCTTTTTCTTTTTAAAAGAGGGCCCCGCAGAGGGTGATATACAATGCATCACAATTGTATCTATATTGTATATGACCTCCTGAAGGGTCATCTTCTTAAAGAGCTCAAATCTCTATATACACCATCAAAACAGACAGAACCAAGGCCCCTGCACCCAGCTGACCATGGGATTTGAACCCACAACCTCAGAGAGAACTCTAGTATTTATCAGAATCCTTACCTCGAAAGCAAACTTCTCAATCTGACAGTAGAGATGCTCTGAGGACTTATGATGTTACACAAGTACCCAACATTTTCTAAAATTGATTTTGTCCATTCTCTATATAGAGAGAGTATTTGCCAAATTGATTTGAACCCACAACCTTGATGAAAGCTCCAGTATCTATTAGTGGGACTGTATATATGAGGGGATATATGGGACTGTATATATGAGGTTACATGGGTCTGTATATATGAGATTACATGGGACTGTATATATGAGGTTACGTGGACTGTATATGAGGGGATGTTACATGGGACTGTATTTATAAGGGGATGTTACGTGGGACTGTATATATGAGGTTACGTGGGACTGTATATGAGGGGATGTTACGTGGGACTATATTTATAAGGGGATGTTACGTGGGACTGTATATATGAGGTTACGTGGGACTGTATATGAGGGGATGTTACGTGGGACTGTATTTATAAGGGGATGTTACGTGGGACTGTATTTATAAGGGGATGTTATGTGCGACTGTATATATGAGGGATGTTACATGGGACTGTATATATGAGGGATGTTACATAGGACTGTATATATGAGGGGGTTATCCTTTTTTATTTAACTTTTTTTTTAATAAATGTAATTTATTTAAACTTTAAATAAATTCTAACAGAGTGTCATTTTGGTAGGTGGTGTGCCCCAGGATTTTGTAAATGTAAAAAATGTGCTGCAGCTCAAAAAAGGTTGAAAATCACTGTGTTAGAGCATTGTCCCGAAGTGCAGAGGTTACTGGTTCGCTCCCCAGTCAGGGCACATACAGGAACAGATTGATGTTCCTGTCTCTCCCTATCTTTCCTCTTCTCTCTGTAAAAATAATAAAATAAAGATTTTAAATAAGTTAGAGCCCTGGCCAGTTGGCTCAGTGGTAGAGTGTCGGCCCGGAGTGTGGAAAACCCAGGTTCAATTCCCTGTCAGAGCACATAAGATAAGTGCCCATCTGCTTCTCCACCCTTCCCCCCTCCTTTCTCTCTATCTCTCTCTTCCCCTCCTGCAGCCAAGGTTCCATTGGAGCTAAGTTGGCCCAGGTGCTGAGGATGGCTCCATGGGCTCTGCCTCAGGCACTGGAATGGCTCGGGTTGCAATGGAGCAATGCCCCAGATGGGTCGAGCCTCACCTCCCCTCCCGTGGGCATGCTGGGTGGATCCTGTTCGGGCGCATGCGGGTGTCTATCTGACTGCCTGCCCACTTCTAACTTCGGAAAAATACAAAAAAAGTTGGAAATAATTTAGGCATACAAAAAAGTTGCTAAACTAGTGTAAATTTTGTATGCCCTTCACTTAGATTCTTCAAATGTTTCAAATTTAAACATTTTACCAGCCTAAAGATAGTTTTATCACTATTCTTTCTCTATGTGTGTACACACACTCTTTTATTATAGAAGGCTATTTAGAAAATAAGATCCGGATGCTAGTACCAGATGTGCTCATTAGTACTAGGGTGTTATCGCTTGTAGGACTTTTGAGTGGGACATTTAGGAAATGGGTATGTGTAATTCTGTATCTCTCTGTTTATATAGTAAAACCATGGGCTCTTACTGACTTGTCCAATTCTAATACCTTAGTATTCATTCTATCATTTTTCTTTATTTATAGGCCCTTCTCTGACACTGAGAAACTTGGCTCTCATTATTACCACAATGTGTTACTTATTTGCTCAATTCTAGAATACATTTAAAGTAGTGGTTAACTTGTCAACTGGAACAGAACATTTATTTTTAGTTTTTAGTCTTTTAGCCAGAGTTACTTAGGTAGTTCTTCTCTAAGCCTCCTCTCCCCTAACCTTCGGTGTGATGATGTTATATATTTAAAATATAAATAAGTTCATTTATTTGTATTATATTTTGGATCCCCAGGTGTTTATTTATTTATTTTAGTATGTGAAACATTACCATGGGTCTAAAAAAATCAAAGTTATACCAAAAGGTTATTTTAGAAGAATCACATCCCCCCAGCCTATCCATTTCACATCATTCCTATCTGTTTTGTTTCTGGTCTATTTTGTGTGTGTGTGTGTGTGTGTGTGTGTGTGTGTGTGTGTTTGGTGAGGAGTACAAATGAGCAGATAAATGTATTTTTTTTTTCAATTCCCCTTCTTCCAAGAAAGATAACATATTATAGATAATGTTTGCTCTTGGCTATTTTCCCTTACAGTATTTCCTGGAAATACCTTCATGTAATTCATAGAGATATTTCTCATTCTGTTTTACTGCTGAATAGTACTTTATTGTGTGGATTACCATTGTTTTATTTAACTAGTTCCCTAATTGATACAGTGTTTACAAATAATTGCAAAGAATAACTTTATGTGTATGTATTTTTGGAATTGTATTTTCAAGGTAAATTTCCAGAAGTGGAATTATTTAGTGTAAAGGTAAATGAATATCTAGTTTTGTTAAATATTGCCCAATTCCTTTTAGTATGAACTTTCCCAATTTCTGTTCCCACCTGCAATATATGATAGTGCCTGTTTTCTTTATAACCCTGCCAATAGGATATGTTGTCATTCTTTAAACATTTTGCCAACGGCAAACCCATTTAGGGTTTTTGTTTTGTTTTCCTTTTTTTTTTTTTTTTTGTATTTTTTCTGAAGCTGGAAATGGGGAGAGACAGACAGACTCCCGCATGCACCTGACTGGGATCCACCCGGCACGCCCACCAGGGGGCGATGCTCTGCCCATCCGGGGCGTCGCTATGTTGTGACCAGAGCCACTCCAGCGCCTGGGGCAGAGGCCACAGAGCCATCCCCAGCGCCCAGGCCATCTTTGCTCCAATGAAGCCTGGGCTGCGGGAGGGGAAAAGAGAGACAGAGAGGAAGGAGAGGGGGAGGGGTGGAGAAGCAGATGGGCGCTTCTCCTGTGTGCCTTGGCTGGGAATCGAACCCGGGACTTCTGTACGCCAGGCTGACGCTCTACCACTGAGCCAACCGGCCAGGGCCTGTTTCGTTTTTTTAACTGAGAGGAAGGGAGGTAGTGAGAAAAACTCATGCATGTGTCCTGACCAGGATCCACCCGGCAACCCTGTCTGGGGCTGATGCTCAAGTACTGAGCTATTTTTAGAGCCTGAAGCTGAAACTCGGACCATCCGAGCTATCCTCAGTGCCTGGGGCCACACTCAAATCAATGGAGCCACTGGCTGCAGAGGGGAAGAGAGAAGGAAAGGTAAAAGGGAGAGGAAGAGAAGCAGATGGTCACTTCTCCTGTGGGCCCTAACTGGGAATTGAACCTGGAACATCCATATGCTGGGCTGGCGCTTTATCTACTGAGCCACCAGCCAGGGCCCCATTTAAGTCTTAATTAGCATGTCTTTTGTTATGAGTGAAGTTAAGTATCTCATATTTAAGGATCATTTAAAAATTGTGTGGGATGTTTGTGAATTACCTGTTAGTTTCCTTTGCCTCCCCTCCTCTCTCTCCTCTCTCCTCCCCTCACCTCCTCTCCCCTCCCTTTCCTCCCCGTTTCATTTTTTGTATTTTTCTGAAGTGAGAAGCGAGGAGGCAGAGACACAGACTCCGGCATGCGACTGACCAGGATCCACCTGGCATGCCCACTAGGGGGTGATGCTCTGCCTGTGGGGCGTTGCTCCATTGCAACCGGAGCCATTCTAGCACCTGAGACAGAGGCCATGGAACCATCCTTAGTGCCTGGGCTGACTTTGCTCCAATGGAGCCTTGGCTGTGGGAGGGAAAGAGAGAGCTAGGGAGGAAGGAGAGGGGGAAGGGTGGAGAAGCAGATGGGCACTTCTCCTATGTACCCTGGCCAGGAATTGAACCCGGGACATTCACACTCTGGGCCGACGCTCTACCACTGAACCAACCGGACAAGGCCTTCTTTGCCCATTTTTCTATCAAAAGCTTGGCCCAGACATGGAAACAACCAAAAAGCCCTTCAATAGAAGACTGGATAAAGATGATGTGGCACATATACACTATGGAATACTACTCAGCCATAAGAAATGATGACATCGGATCATTTACAACAAAATGGTGGGAACTTGATAACATTATACGGAGTGAAATTAGTAAATCAGAAAAAAACAAGAACTGCATGATTCCATACATTGGTGGGACATAAAAATGAGACTAAGAGACATGGACAAGAGTGTGGTGGTTGGGGGGGAGGAAGGAGGGGAAGGGGGAGGGGCACAATGAAAACTAGATAGAAGGTGACGGAGGACAATTTGACTTTGGGTGATGGGTATGCAACATAATTGAATGACAAGATAACCTGGATATGTTTTCTTTGAACATATGTACCCCGATTTATTGATGTCACCCCATTAAAATTAATAAAAATTAAAAAAAAAGTTTGGCCCTTTGTCTCTCAATATTTTTTTAATTTAAATGAGGGGACGGGAGATAGAGAGACAGACTCTTGCATTTTCCTTGACTGGAATCCCCCAGCAACAACTGTCTGGGGATGATGCTCTGCCCTTCTGGGGCCATGCTTGCAAAAGTGCTAATTTTAGCACCTGAGGCGGAGGATCCTCAAACTATCCTCAGCGTGCTGGGGCCGACATGTTTGAATCAATTGAGCCATGGCTACTGGAGGGGAAGAGAGAAAGAGAAAGAGAGGAAAGGAAGAGAGGGAGAGGTGGAGAAGCAGATGGCCACTTCCCCTGTGTGCCCTGACTGGGAATTGAACCTAGGACATCCACACACCGGGATGATGCTCTACCACTCAGCCAACTGGCCAGGGCCATTTGTTTCTTAGTTTTTATGTTTTCTTTATGTATAAGGAATGTTAGTCATGCATAACAATTTATTTTCATTTCTTCATTTTTTATGGTATTTTTTGCCTTGTAAATTTTGTTTGTGTGTATAATCAATATTAAAATTTTTATTTATTGATTTTATAGATGTGGTAAGTGAGATATTTCAACTCATAGTTGCTTTACTTCAGTTGTTTATTACTGTTTATTGTATGTGCCTTAAGCAGACAAACCCAAGGTTTCAAACTGGTGACCTCAGCATTCCAGGTCAACAATCTCACTGTGCCACTTGAGGCCAGGCCAATTTTATCAATCTTTATAGCCTCTGGATTTTACGTTACATTTAGAATGCCTTTCCCCAGTCTGAGTTTAAAGAGGCATTCACTGTTTTCTCCTAGTATTTATTGAATTACATTTTAAACACTTAGATCTCTAATCCATTTTGGATTTATTCTTGTAATTGGTGTGAGGTGTGGATCTAATATTCTTTTTCCAAATAGCTAATCAGTTGTAGGGACCTACTTTAGATTGGGTACACAGGAAATAGCTGTAAGAACATGATATATTAAACTAAGACCTGAAGGGAGCCCACCACCCAGAGTGGGAGGGATGAGAGCCCTAACAAAGGAGTGAGCATGTATGCAGGCTCTGAGATTGGAAAAAGCTTGGTTGGTGTAAGGTAAGAAATCTGAGAGCCTGCCAGTGAGACTTAGGCCTAGTGGAGTGGCTAAAGTAGGTGTGACTTGAGGTTGGAAGGTGGCCACAACATGGTTTGTTTATATAGTTCTGGCTGCTGTTTGGAGGTAGAAGGACAAGAATGAAAGCAGGAGTAGGAAAACCATTAGGAAGGAGGCACTAAGGTGAGCCACAGGGAAGAGGTGTTGGCAGTGGAAAGAAATGGATGGATTTGAGATATATTATGGTAGTAATGTTATTTTGATTTTACGAGAATTATTTTTTTTCAGAGATTGATGCTTTGTTATGGTTGATGATATTTGTTGACTTAAATTGTGTGTGAATTTAAACAAACACCTGACTTGTACAGCCTAAGTTTTCTTATTTGTCTGATAGGAATACCATTATGATTCTGAGTTAATCTATATCAGTATACTTTTGTATATATGCAAGGTGGGGCAAAAGTAGTTTCACATTTGTTCATGTGGAAAATAATACAATAATTAATAAATATACAAGAATAAACTCTTGTGTACTCACAATTGTAAACCTACGTTAGCCCCACGATATTCATATATTTAACACTGTGTTAAAGTTCTGCATTACAAAACAGTCAAGGAAAACAAAGGAACCTGGAAAACACTCTCCTAGTTATAGTTTAGAATGGCTGAATCGGAAATGAAATAAAGCCTTTAAAGATTTTTTTAAAGCTAAATTGTGACTTTTTTTAAAGGTAAATTATTTTAGAGTGATTTGTTTTATAATTCTTCCAATATAGATGTTAATGTTTGTTCCATAAAATGACAACAGAAATAAGAGAAATAAGCTATAGAGAAATAAGCACTTTCATATCCTTACCATATATTCAGATAACTAAATAAATAAGATCACAGAAGATACTCTGTTCTGCAGTTTGCTTTTGATTATATCTGTAGACTTTTTCAATGTAAGTTTTTATAGATGAATCTTATTCTCTGAAACTATTTAAATAGAAATTTTATGTGTAAACTCCACTTAGAATAGATTAACTATAAATTGAACAGATCAACTGTAAAGAGACATATATATGACAATACAGAAAATTTGGATGTTGGATAATAGGAATTTGTGGATTTTTTTAATGTATGATAATGGTATAGTGGTTATTATTATTTTTTAAATATCCCTTAGTGTTATATGTTGAAGTATTTATAAATGAAATTATATATCCAGGATTTTTTTCACTACCACCATTTTGATAATTTTAGACAGTCTTTTTGTTGATACATTGGCAATTTTTGAAGTTGGATGATTGGTAGATCTTAGTTCAACTGTGTGTGTCTGATTTTCTGTATAATAAAAAGTAAATGAATATAGTTAAGTCTTAAATACTTTATAGTTCTTAATGTATAGGGATCTGAAAATCCATGGAATATGCTGATAGTTTCCTACAGTGTGCTTTTATGAAAAGCAGGATTTGGGGAGGAAATACAAACTTTAAAGTGTAAGATTTAAAATGTTTGTCTAATTAAATAGACTTGAAATGTGATCTTTTATGTCTTAGTTTATGTACTAAGCTTTCGTGAAGCCTTTTGATATGAATATATTTATATTTAGTTACAATGGTGACAAACTTCCTTTACTTTCATGATTGAATTCAATCAAATACTTTTAGATCAAGGTGACTAGCTAAAATGCATTCCATATTTTAATGGACTCCTCTATTGTTCTTTACTTTTTACTTAGTTTTAGTACATCTGTTATTTTTAAGAAGTGATAAATGGAAATCTTGAAATTGACCACTGAATATCTCATGTAGCACTTGTCCTCTTGTGACTGGCATATTTCACTTAGCATAGTGTCCTCAAGGTTCATTTATGTTGTAGCACGTAACAGGATTTCCTTCCTTTTTAAGCCTAAATATATTCCATTGTATGTATATATTACATTTTATTTATGCATTCATCTCTTGGTGGACATTTGGGTTGCTTCCACCGCCTGGCAATTGTGAATGAGCTGCTGTCAACCTGAGTGTACAAGTAACTCCTCAAGACCCTGCTTTCAGTTCTTTTGGATATACACCCAGAACTGATTGCTGGATCACATGCTAGTTCTATTTTTTTTAATGTTTACTTTATTGATTTGAGAGAGAGGGGAAGGGCGGAGAGAAAGAGAGAGGAACATCAATCCATTCCTGTATGCGCCCTGACTGGGGATTGAACTAGCAACCTCTGTACTTCTGGGCAATGCTTGAACCAACCAAGCCACTAGCAGGAGGGGAAGAGGGAGGAGAGAGAAGCAGATGGTCACTTTTCATGTGTACCCTGGCTGGAAATTGAACCCGGGACATCCATATACCCAGCCTATGCTCTATCTACTGAGATACTGGCCAATGCCTTCATTCTTTTCTGCATGTGGCTATCTAGTCTTTTCAACACCATTTAATGAGGACATTGTCCTCCCATTGAACTGTTTTGGTACCCTTATTGAAGATTACTTGATTGTGTACTGGAGGATTTATTTTGGGGCTCCATATTGTTCTACTTGCCTGTCTTCATACCAATCATTATACACTATTTTGATTACTGTAGCTTTGTAATAGCCTTCAATATTGCGAAATGTAATCATTCCAGTTTGTTCTTTTCTTAGAACAAACTGTTTTGGCTATTTGGAGTCCATTGAGTTTTTTGTTTTTTTTTAATATCATTATTCCCCCCAAATTTGATGTCACATTGAGAATTTTTAAAGTTGAGGTATAATTAATATGTAATATTAGTTTTAGGTGTAAAACATAATGATTTGATATTTGCATATATTGGAAAGTGATCACATTAAGTTGAGGTAACATCTATCACTATACATAGTTTCAAAAATACACATTGAGAAAGTTAATGTTAAAATTACCTCTAATATATTTAAGAATGTAGCTTGACCAATGGGTTTGGTCAATATAGAATGTGTTTTGTTTGTGTTAAAATTTTGATTCATCTTCCCTTTTCAGTTTTATAGTGCAATTTACTTTCAGAATATCTTCTAAATGTGCTATGTACTTTTCATTCCTATTTCTTTGTCTAGGCCTGAATACCCATGTCACTTTTTGGTATAAAATGGTATTAATTCTTCAAGGCTATCTTAGATATTACCTGCTGGATGAAGTCTTTTGTGAATTACCCTATTGTCACTCTTTCTGAGCTACACTTAACCACAGTAGTATATTTGCATGTGGAAGTAGGCACTCGCTGAGCCTTATTCAGAAATGCTTATTCTGGCCCTGGCCGGTTGGCTCAGCGGTAGAGCGTCGGCCTGGCGCGTGGGGGACCCGGGTTCGATTCCCGACCAGGGCACATAGGAGAAGCACCCATTTGCTTCTCCACCCCCCCCTCCTTCCTCTCTGTCTCTCTCTTCCCCTCCTGCAGCCGAGGCTCCATGGGAGCAAAGATGGCCCGGGTGCTGGGGATGGCTCCTTGGCCTCTGCCCCAGGTGCTGGAGTGGCTCTGGTCGTGGCAGAGCGACGCCCCGGAGGGGTAGAGCATCGCCCCTGGTGGGCGTGCCGGGTGGATCCCGGTCGGGCGCATGCGGAAGTCTGTCTGACTGTCTTTCTCCGTTTCCAGCTTCAGAAAAATACAAAAAAAAAGAAATGCTTATTCTTACACTGAATGACTAGAACATAGACTCATAAAATTTTAGAATTGGAAGGGACTTTCTTTTCATGATCAAATAATTTTTAAAAAGATTTATTTATTGATTTTATGGGGTGCAAGAAGTATCAATTCATAGTTGCTTTACTTTAGTTGTTCATAGCTTGCTTGTTGTATGTGCCTTGACTGGGCAAGCCCAGGGATTTGAACTGGTGATCTCAGCATTTAGGTTGATGCTCTATCCACTGCACCACCACAGGTCAGACAGAAGAACAGTTTTTAAACTTTCATTTTTTAATTGATGTGTAATTGACACACAACATTATATTAGTTTCAGGTGTACAACATAATGATTCAATATTTATATATATTGCAAAATAAATGTTCATTACAAAAAGCTAGTTAATATCTATTACCATACATGGTTACAGAATTTATTTCCTTGTGATGGGAACTTTTAAGACTCTTATTTTCTTAGAAATGTTTAATCATGCAATATTATATTATTAACTGTAGTCACCAGGACTTCCTTAATTTATAACTGGAAGTTTCTACCTTTGGATTTCCTTTATCCATTTTGTCCACTTCTTTTCCCCCACCTCTGGCAACCACCAATCTGTTCTCTATCTATCTGCTTGGTTTTTGGAAAGGAGGTTATTATTATTATTTTTTTAATTAAGTGAGAGGAGGGGACATTGTGAGACAGACTCCCACATGTACCTGACCAGGATCCACCGGGCAACCCCTGTCTGGGGCTGATGCTTGAATCAATCAAGCTATCTTCAGTGCCTGAGGCCGCCACTCAAACCAACGAAGCTTTCCTCAGCACCTGGGGCCTATGCTCCAATCCATCTAGCCACTGGTTGCAGGAGGGAAGAGGGAAAGAAAGGGAAGAAGGAAGGGGAGAGAAGTAGATAGTTGCTTCTTCTGTTTACCCTGACCAAGAATCAAGCCTAGGACATCCATACACAGGGCCAACACTCTATACCCTGAGCCAACCGGCCAGGGCTGCGAGTTTTGATGTTTTCTAGTATAGTCTCCTCCCCATGCATGTATTACTTTTAATTATATTGTAATGTGTTTATTTGTCTATCCTCACCTTGAAGTCTTTTAGTATAAATCACAGGAGACTTCCCTTCTAGAACTGGGTGCTGCTTATACCCATGTGTACCAAGGTGTGGGGGAGTATTTGATATAATAGTAGATAATTTTGTGATGTTACATTTTTTGCGCTCTTTTTTTTTTTTTTTATTGTGACAGAGACAGAGAGAGGGACAGATAGGGACAATCAGGTAGGGAGAGAAATGGGAAGCATCAGTTCTTCCTTGTGGTACCTTAGTTTCCCATTGATTGTTTTCTCATATATGCCATGATGGTGGGGTGGGACGCTACAGCAGACCAAGTGACCCCTTGCTCAAACCAGATGAGCAAGCTGGCGACCTTAGGGTTTTGAACCTGGGGCCTGTGCATCCCAGTCTGATGCTCTATCCAGTGTGCCACTGCCTGGTCCGGCTGTGATCATAAATTTAAAGAAACTTGTTTTATTAAATGCATACATTATGGAATCAGGTACCTTTCTAGGACCATGAGTTTAGTCTTCTCTAGTTTTTTCTTTATGTCTATACTGTATTGGTATAAAATTTTGAGAATTACATGAAGTAACCCCCTTTTTGTTTCAGGCATCTTTCTTTTTTTTTTTTTTTTTTTTTATTCATTTTTTTTTTTTAGAGAGGAGAGGGAGAGACAGAGAGGAGAGACAGAGAGAGAAAAAGGGGGAGGAGCTGGAAGCATCAACTCCCATATGTGCCTTGACCAGGCAAGCCCAGGGTTTCAAACCGGCGACCTCAGCATTTCCAGGTCGACGCTTTATTCACTGTGCCACCACAGGTCAGGCCTCAGGCATCTTTCATTGTTAAAAAATTTATCTGTTGGTAACAATATATCTAATGTATCCTCAGCCCCATTCATATAAACCAGTGATTCTGCTAACTGTGAGAAACCTGGTTATCAAGTGGATTAAGTGCATGTTTTATCTGAGAAACATAAATATATTTATGTTTAAAATAATGCAGTATTAAAACAAAGTGTGGTAGTATTTTGCTTAGAGTCTGTCCTTGGGTTCTGTGCCATGGGACTGTACGGTAGTTTTAGACAAGGTCTCTTAAATACCTAAGGAACTAAACTTCTTAGAAAACAGGAGAGGAGAGGAAATACAACTACTATACTTTGCCATGCACTAAATTCTGCCCAGTGGAAGCAGCTTTGGGAGGTTATCTAGGACCCTTAGTTATAAAACCTGTAGCGCACATGTGCCAAGACACCTGTCACGGCTGATCTCCTTCCTCCTAATTCCTCCCTCATTTCCCTCCATCTTTACCGAAGTGAAGTGAAAAGAAAAATGTTTTTCGTATAATAATTTCCCATATTTTAAAAGATCATACTTTATTCTCCCTGTTAACTCCTCTGAGATAATTTTTCATGTAGTTCTTGTTACATAAGGACAAATCGGTGTTTATGATTCAGCATATGACTTCAGTAGTAGGAAGAAGAAGCAACATGAATAATGTGATGAACTTTGGGTGGAACCAGCAGACTAGGAGTTCTGAATTTTAGTCCTATTCTATTACTGGTTGACTTAGTATACAGGTAATGACTTGTGAGCAGGCAATTTAATTTTATATGTTTGTATATTAATGGGTTAAAGTTGGTTTATATGATCATCTCGCCTTATAGGTGTGATATTAGGTTATACTATAATAATAATAATACATAGAAATGACAAATAGTACTAGTCAGGAATAGGGCAAAAACAACTATAAAAGATTGGGCAAAAAATGAGTTTGTGAAAATTCTGTATATTTTAGAGGTGAAATATAGAATATATATGTAATGCCATATAAACTGAGCTGATTTATAATTTTATCAGGTTTGAAACACTATATTCTAGAATTGCTTATAACTGTTAAATAGTCATTAAAAGGGAGACTTTCTGTGATTTTCTTTTACATTGAGTACAATTTTTTAATTTTAAAAGTTATCAGTGTTTTTTCTTGAACTATATAGCTTTGTCTTAATGGTGCATATGGTCTCATGAATGTACTATAATAGAATGTAATGATATCATGGATTAGATGTCAGTCCTGACCTCACACACTTCAGAATGTATGTATCCATTGGTGTCTGAGCCTTTAGCAGTTTTCCGTGAATGGAATTCAGCACCCGGGTGTTATTAACAGAATGCCTGCTGCCATGGAAAAGTGCCAGTTCAGTGGCCAGTGAATAATTTAGGCATCAGCTGGTGTGGTGAGATTGTATTACTTGGAGAGAATCTAATATGTGCTAAACGTTGACATTAAAAGAACAAATGTTTCTTTTGTGAGAAAACACCCAATTACAAAAAATTTTGAATATATACCAAAACCAGTGTACTAAATGAAAATGATATGAATTAACGTTTTATCTATCTATCTATTTATTTATTTATTTATTTATTTATTTATTTATTTATTTTTACAGAGACAGAGAGAGTGTCAGAGAGAGGGGATAGATAGGGACAGACAGATAGGAACAGAGATGAGAAGCATCAATCATCAGTTTTTCATTGTGACACCTTAGTTGTTCATTGATTGCTTTCTCGTATGTGCCTTGACCGCAGGCCTTCAGCAAACCGAGGAACCTCTTGCTTGAGCCAGCGACCTTGGGTCCAAGCTGGTGAGCTTTTGCTCAAACCAGATGAGCCCGTACTCAAGCTGGCGACCTTGGGGTCTCAAACTTGGGTCCTCCACATCCCAGTCCGACGCTCTATCCACTGCGCCACCGCCTGGTCAGGCTGAATTAATGTTTTAAAAATTCTGATAGTAATGAATGCTCAATGATATAATAGAGAAGGCTATGAACTAAAACAGGAATAATTTCCCCTTTATATTGTGGCTATGTTTTACAACCTTTCATAATGTATTTTATTCTTTGTTTAAATAGCCTTCCTGATGTGCATTTTATTTTTGTTCTGATAATGCCGCAGGGAACCTTCTTGTATATCCTTGGACACTTGTAGATACATTTTCACAGTATTTCCAGGAGAATTGTTGGGTCAAAGATATGTGCATTTTGCTAATGGATGCTTCCATGGTTTCTTCTAAAATGTACTATTCCAATTTATAGTTTTATCAGTAGTGTGTGAAAATGTCCTTTTCTTCACATTGTTGTCATTACAATGATATTTCTGGTCTCTTAAATTGTTGACTTCAAGCAAAAAACAAAATCAAGTTTTAAGTTTTTCATCACTGTGTACTGCATTTAAAAAATTTTTTATTGGGCCCTGGCCAGTTGGCTCTGTGGTAGAGCGTCGGCCTGGGGTGCGGAAGTCCCAGGTTCGATTCCCAGCCAGGGCACACAGGAGAGGCGCCCATCTGCTTCTTCACCCCTTCCCCTCTCCTTCCTCTCTGTCTCTCTCTTCCCCTCCCGCAGCCAAGACTCCATTGGAGCAAAGATGGCCCAGGCGCTGAGGATGGCTCTGTGGCCTCTGCCTCAGGCGCCAGGATGGCTCTGGATGCAACAGAGCGATGCCCCAGAGGGGCAGAGCATCTTCCCCTGGTGGGCATGCCAGGTGGATCCCGGTCGGGCGCATGCGGGAGTCTGTCTGACTGCCTCCCTGTTTCCAGCTTCAGGGAAAAAAAAAAATTTTTATTGAATTTATTGGGGTGACATTGGTTAATAAAATTACATAGGTTTCAAGCATACAATTTTATAATACAGCATCTGTATATTGTGTTGTGTTCATCACCCAAAGTCAAGTCTCCTTCCATTGCTATTTATCTCCCCTTTACCCTCTTCTACATCCCCTGACCCTGCACTACATTTTAAAAGATTAGAAAAAGATCCATTTCCCCCCTTATTCAGTCTTGGAAACTGAGTTCTTTGGCTTGACTCTTTTTTTAGTGTATATTTAATCAACGTGTGACCAAATACTATAGATTTTACCTCTGACATATCTTCACGTGAAATTTTGCCATACCGTCTCACTTCCTTATTTTGGACTTCTGTACTTGCTGGGAGATTTTTACTACTTTGCTCTTTTGTACCCCTTCAGTTTCTTAAAGAGTGTACTTATCAGCAAATGTCACAAACTAATGACCTCTTGGAATCAAGATTATGGCATATTTTGGGTCTTGAATTGGAAAGAGCTGACAAAGTTAAAAAAAAATAGATTAGAATACTTAAAAAATGTGAGTAGAATGTTGTGCTTAGGAAGCATTCAGTAACTTCAATAGGTTTTATCGTTCATCCCCTGATAGCATGAGCTCTGTATCCCTTGTTCTTATGTCAGGAATATATGAATATTACCTCTTTTGGGTAGGGAGTTCCTGATGTTATTACACCAGAATGTTCCCTAGTGTTGTAAATGTGGTGTTTTGTTTTTCTTCCCTTCTTCAAGGCTAAATTAATCATCAATAGTTCTCAAAGATAAAAGAGACATAGACATAGATATTTAGTCTAATTTTATAGAAGAGGCAACTGAAATCCAGTATATTTAAATGAGAAGTGGCATAGCAACATGTATCAATCACATTTTTCTTTTTTGGTGAATTTATTATTATTATTTTTAAAGATTTTATTTATTGATTTTTGAGAGGGAAGGGAGGGGAAAGAGGGAGTGAGATCATAGTTGCTTCAGTTGAGTTGTTCATTGATTGCTACTTGTATGTGCCTTGACTGGGCAACCCTGGGGTTTGAAACCAGTGACCTCAGCACTCCAGGTAGATGCTCTATCATCTGCACCACCACAGGGAAGGTAATGCTGAATTTATTATTTTATTTTACTTTTCAATTACAATTTACATCCAGTATTGTTTGTATTAGTTTTAGGTATACAGCCTAGTGTAGAGGTCCCCAAACTGCGGCCCCCTGAGGCCATTTATCCGGCCCCCACCGCACTTCCAGAAGGGGCACCTCTTTCATTGGTGGTCAGTGAGAGGAGCACAGGAGCAACAAGGTAATAGTGTCCTATAGTTGTTCCTTGGTGGCCTGCATGGGGTAGATGTGCTGCTCTTACTCTTCGGAGGAGAACCTTTGAATGCTTACAAAAAGTAGTTGAATTTTTGTTAATAAAGGTTAATGCACCCTTTTGGGGCGGGGTAAACTATTTTATTGAAGGATAAGTAGTGTAAGTATACAGATTTTAAGTTTACAGCTTGATAAGTTACAATATGAATTAACCCATATAACCACTACCCAACTCAAGCTTATTAACTAACTGAATGTTCTAATTTGTGAAATTTCTTTTGCCTAATTTTCTATTTTCTTGGCTGCCTTATTGTTCATTTATGGTTTTTAAAGTGTGTATTTTCAGTATGAAACCTTCTGTAGAAGTATCTTTATTTATTCTGTGGCTTGCTTTTTTAAAATTTGTTTTGTTTTTTGTATTTTTCTGAAGCTGGAAACGGGGAGGCAGTCAGACAGACTCCCACATGCGCCGGACCGGGATCCACCCAGCATGCCCACCAGGGGGCGATGCTCTGCCCATCCAGGGCATCACTCTGTTGCGACCAGAGTCACTCTAGCACCTGGGGCAGAGGCCAAGGAGCCATCCCCAGCACCCCGGCCATCTTTTGCTCCAATGGAGCCTCGGCTGCGGGAGGGGAAGAGAGAGACAGAGAGGAAGGAGAGGGGGAGGGGTGGAGAAGCCAATGGGCGCCTCTCCTGTGTGCCCTGTCCGGAAATCGAACCCGGGACTTCGCATGCCAGGCCGACGCTCTACCACTGAGCCAACCGGCCAGGGCCAGGCTTGCTTTTTTAAATTATTTTTCACATAATAGCTGACTTATGTGGCCCTGGCCAGGTAGCTCAGTTGGCTAGAGTGTCATCCCAGTACACCAAGGTTGTGGGTTTGATCCTCGGTCAAGGAACATATGACAGGCAACAAATGCTTAAATAAGTGAAACAACAAATTGTTGTTTCTCTCTCTTCTTCCCCTTTCTCCCTCTCTAAAATCAATAAATTGAAAAAATTTTTGAAAAAATAATAAAAATGGGCTTAGATGATATGTGGGCTAATTTGATACATGTTTTTATTTTATTTTTTATTTAAAAAAATTTTTTTTTACAGAAACAGAGAGTCAGAGAGAGGGATAGATAGGGACAGACAGACAGGAATGGAGAGAGATGAGAAGTATCAATCATCAGTTTTTCATTGCGACACCTTAGTTGTTCACTGATTGCCCTCTCATATGTGCCTTGACCGTGAGGCTACAGCAGACTGAGTAAGCTCTTGCTCAAACAGAGACCTTGGGTCCAAGCTGGTGAGCTTTGCTCAAACCAGATGAGCCTGCACTCAAGCTGCTGACCTCGGGGTCTCGAACCTGGGTCATCCGCATCCCAGTCCGACACTATTCCACTGCGCCACCACCTGGTCAGGCTACATGTTTTTATTTTAATGTTTAATATTTAACATATTTTTCAAAAGTTTTATTTTTGATTGACACCATTTGTATCCTATTAAGAAATCATTGGGCCTGACCAGGCGGTGGCACAGTGGATAGAGCGTCGGACTGGGATGCGGATGACCCAGGTTCGAGACCCCGAGGTCACCAGCTTGAGCGTGGGTTCATCTGGTTTGAGCAAAAAGCTCACCACCTTGAACCCAAGGTTGCTGGCTCCAGCAAGGGGTTACTCAGTCTGCTGAAGGCCCGCAGTCAAGGCACATATGAGAAAGCAATCAATGAACAACTAAGGTGTTGCAACGCGCAACGAAAAACTAATGATTGATGCTTCTCATCTCCGTTCCTGTCTGTCTGTTCCTGTCTATCCCTCTCTCTGACTCACTCTCTGTCTCTGTAAAAATAAATAAATAAATAAAATTTTAAAAAAAGAAATCATTGGCCTTGGCCCATTGGCTTAGCAGTCTACTGTTGGCCCCGTGTATGGAAGTCCTGGGTTTGATTCCCAGTCAGGGCACACAGGAGAAGCAACCATATGCTGCTACACTCCTCCCCCTTCTCTCTCTCTTTCTCTTTCTCTTTCTTTTCCTTTTCCTCTCTCATAGCCATGGCTGGAATGGTTCAAGCAACGTTGGCCCCAGGTGCTGAGGATGGCTCTGTGGCCTTGCCTCAGATGTTAAAATAGTTTGGTTGCTGAGCAATGGAATAGTGGCCCCAGATGGGAAGACCATCATCCTGGTGGGGGGCTTGCTGGGTGGGGCTCATGTGGGATTTTTTTCTGCCTTCTGCCTCTCACTTAAAAAAAAACAAAAAACAACTTCACCTACGGTAGTGTCATTAAGATGTTTTTCTAGTTTTATGTTTTCTTATTTTACCTTTGATGTTTAGATCTGCTGTCCATCTGGAATTGTTTTTTGTGTGTGGTATAAGGTAGGGATTAAGGCATATTTCCCCTCGTGTGGAAGTCCCTGCGCACCATATATGTATTTATTATTTCACTGCACAGTGGTAACAACTTTGTCAAACTAGGTGACTAATGTTAAAGGATTGTACAGAGAACATGAGTATACCTACTACCTGGATTCTACAGTTAACATTTTGCTACATTGGGCTTATCATGGATATCTATCTTTTTTCCCCTACTGATTTGAGAGAGAGATAAAGGGAGAGAGGGGAAAGGGAGAGAGAGAAAGAAGCATCAACTCTCTGTTCTACTTAGTTCCATTTAGTTGTACACTCATTGGCTGTTTTTTATACATGCCCTGACCAGGGATGGAATCGCGACCTCAGTGTGCCAGGACGACACTCTATCCATTGTGCCACCTGGCCAGGGTATCATTTCACCTTTATATGATGAGGCAATCCAAATAAGTTGTAGATACCAGTATACTGTACCATGAGATACTTAAGCATGTCTTTCATAAGTACTTATGTTTGTTTTTTTGGAATTAAATTTTATATACAGTGAAATATAAGTTCAGTGAGTTTTAACAAATGCCATACATCTCTATACTAAAGTTCTATCAAGATTTAACAGCCCTGGCCGGTTGGCTCAGCGGTAGAGCGTCGGCCTAGCGTGCGGAGGACCCGGGTTCGATTCCCGGCCAGGGCACACAGGAGAAGCGCCCATTTGCTTCTCCACCCCTCCGCCACGCCTTCCTCTCTGTCTCTCTCTTCCCCTCCCACAGCCAAGGCTCCATTGGAGCAAGGATGGCCCGGGCGCTGGGGATGGCTCTGTGGCCTCTGCCCCGGGCGCTAGAGTGGCTCTGGTCGCAACATGGCGACGCCCAGGATGGGCAGAGCATCGCCCCCTCGTGGGCAGAGCTTCGCCCCTGGTGGGCGTGCCGGGTGGATCCCGGTCGGGCGCATGCGGGAGTCTGTCTGACTGTCTCTCCCTGTTTCCAGCTTCAGAAAAAAAAAAAGATTTAATATTACCATCACCCTAGAAAGTTCTCTCGTAGCCTTTCCCATTCAGTTCTAGGCTGTCTTCCTCACCCCTTCTGTACTTAACTACTGATCTGAGTTTTTCACCACAAATTAATTTTTTCTGTTCTAGAACTTCAAACAAATGGAATGATACAGCATGTACTCTTTTGTCAATGATTTTTTCTTTGTATCAGTAGATCAGTTTTTTTCTTTTTTGCTGAGTAATTTTTCTGGCCTGAGATTTCCAGGCTTACCTTATACTTTTCATACTCCAGTCATGAAATCAGCCATTTCTCCAACGAGCCTTAGTGGGGGATGGTATCTAAAATTTGTTGTTTTAAATAGTAGATTCCAGTTTTATGGCGAAATTTCCTATCATTTCATCTACATTCTTGAACATTGGACATTGCTATGCAAGGAACTCTGGGTGATAGTATCTTGCTCCAGAGAAAACTTTTTTTATTCTGGGAGCCAGGTGGAGTAGGTAGATCATGTTTTTCCAAGTGAGGCTGGGCTATTTCAGTCTACCCTTGTTCCTAGGGTGCAGGCCTCTTGGTTTCTGTTGAAAAGCCTGGAGTCTGCCAAGGCCCCTTTTCCTTGGCAGGTTCTGAATTCCAGTTTTTGTTTGCCCAGCCCAGTGGGACAGCTGCAGGCTCTAGGCCATTGCTTTCTTTTCGGCCTCTAGGCCTCACTGTCCATTGGTGACTACCTCTAGGAAATGTAAGGCTCATTTTAGTAAGTTTGCTTTTTGCTCTGGGATTGTGTTCCCTCAAGTCCTAGCTGGCTTATCTGCTTTTTGATGACTTCACACAGCTTTTTTGTTGTTGTTGATAGACTTTATTTCTTAGAGCTGTTTTAGGTTTCCAGCTAAATTGAGCAGAAACCAGAGTTCCCATATCCCCTCTCCTGCCACACCATACATACAACTTGTCTCACTGTTGACATCCCATACCACAGTGGTGGATTTTTTCAAGAACTTATATTGACTTCATCATTATCACCCATAGGTCAATGTATTAATAGATATTCCTTGAAAAAACTGATAGTAGTAATATGTTTTCTAATATACACTTCCAAAAATAAAGAGTAAGTTAGCATCACTCCTGTGGTGTTCTTGATGAAAATAGATAACTTGAACTTTCTTTTAAGGAAACATTGAACAGAAATTGAGGGACATTCTGTAAAATAATTGGTCTGTATTTTAAGAACACGATAGTATAGTGAAAACCACAAAAATGTTGAAGAGCTATTCCAGATAAAGGAAACTGAAAAGTCGTGGCTCTGGGATTTATTTATTTTTAAAAATTTTTTTGTTATAAGGGATGGCAGTGTTGGGACAGTTTGAAAAATCTGAATAATACTATTGTATGAATATTAATTTCCTGATTTTGACAAATATACTGTAGCTATGTAAGAGACTCTCCTTGTTTTTAGCAAGTACACACTGGATGAAGTTTTTTAAAGTAAAGGGATACAATGTCTTCAACTTAACTTTCTAGTGATTCAGAAAAATTATATTTGTTTATGTATAGCAAGAGATTAATACAGATGTGGTAAAAGTGAAAACATTTGGGAGATCTGGTTGAGGGTATCTAAAAATTCTTTGTACTAATTTTGCAATTTTCTATAAATCTAAATTTATATTAATATAAAAAGTTATAAGAAAAAATAAGTATGAGAAAAATAGTAATGTGTGTGCCTAGCCGTTAAGAGATCATTTGACATTGAGAAATGGTATGCTCCTGAGCACCACCAGGCTATGTGAGAGGCCCCTCGATGATTCAGTGCCTAATCTTCTACCTGCTTGTTAATGCATAGGCATGTGGTCATGTGATTCAGTAGTGCATTTGCCAGTAAGTAGTTCATAAAGTAGAAGTGATTTATCTCCATGGTGTCAAGGAGCGTGGCCTCTCACTCAGACTTTGTTCATAAGCCCTACCACTCCCTCACTGAAAAACCGTGGAAATGTACTCCTGTGCTTGTTTTCTCATCTCTACAAGGAGATAATACAGTACCTACCCCAGAGGATTTTGTTAGCATTTCATGAAATAATGAAAAGAATATGATTATTAGTAAGAGTTTAATAAACATTTTTTGTTATTTGAATAGTTATTATATGGTTATAAAATGGAATCATTTATTGCAATTAAATAACTTGTTGCCTAATTTAGTTTAAGGACACCTTATAGATTAGCAGCTTCTGTTGACATCTACTGATAATATATTGTAACTATAAATATATTTCATAGTAAAATAAATTGAAGAAATTCTGGACTGTTTCATACTTTCCTTCTAATCATTTACAGAATAGGAATAACAGCATATATCCTTGTTACCTCATACAATTTCACAGTGGTCCCCAGTCTTTTTTGGGCCATGGACCGGTTTAATGTCAGAAAATATTTTCACAGACCGGCCTTTAGGGTGGGACTAATACATGTATCACGTGACCGAGACAAGCGTCAAGAGCGAGTCTTAGACGGATGTAACAGAGGGAATCTGGGTCATTTTTTAAAACATCGTTCAGACTTAAATATAAATAAAACAGAAATAATGTAAGTTATTTATTCTTTCTCTGTGGACCGGTACCAAATGGCCCACGGACCGGTACCGGTTCTTGGCCTGGGGGTTGGGGACCACTGCAATAGCATATTTGAAAGGATGGTAAAGCACAAATGCAATTCAAATGTAAGATATTAACAATGTAGTTCATGTATATGATCTGTGATTTTTCTACATCTGATAGTTTATAAACCAACATGTAAAGAACAGACATATTTTTTTTCCCCTCACAGATACTTTTCATATTGCCTTACCAATCCAGCTCTTGGTCTCTCTCTCTTGCTATATGTTAATAACAATTTTCTTATAGTTTTCTCTTTCATATAGTGAGAATTTTGAGTGATCTTTGTAACTGTTGTTTGTATATAAAACATGAAGTAAATAGAACTGTCTATAAATGAACTAAGTTCTCACTCCCATCTTTACAAAATATTAGCTATTGATTAATCACATATGCAGATTATTGACCTATCCATTATTCTGGGCATAAGGCTCTAAGCTATACATTTCAATATTGGTAATACATATTAAATCTTTGCTATCTCTTATCAGAGGATTTAACATTTAATAGGTTTTGAAAATATTATTACTGCTGTTCTTTGAACTGGGTGCTTTGATCTGGATTATTGTCCTACATACTCAGAAGATTAAGTAGCCTTGCAATAAGGATATTTTTAATTGTGATATTTTTAGCCTGTGACTCAAGTTACATTTGAATGAGTATCTATTCTAAGAGTCTGCACTTTGATTACATTTCAACATGTTACTGAGTAGTTGCTGTTACAGTTATAAAAATACAATGTGTGAATATCTAGTATTTTGTATTGATGTTATTGCTTAAAGCAACACATATCACATTAAAAACAATTATAATTTAAAAAAGAAAAATATTTCTAGAAATGGTTGATTGTCTAATTTGAAAACTATTTGCCTTGCTAAGAGTGTTAAGGTTTTTTGTTGTTGTTGTTGTGTGTGTGTGTGTGTGTTAGTTTTGTTTGTTAAAAAAACCCACAGGATTCTGCAAGATATTTGAAAAGATTAAGCTGATTAGCTAGAGAGAAACTCATATTTTAAGTCATCCTTCTGTTAAAGTTTCAATTGTCAAAGTGTTCTTTAATATGTTTTAGTTGCGTTATCATTTGCAAGGATTCTTGGAGGTCCTCCAATGTAAGTTCCCCTGTTGTGTTTAGAAGAGCCTCCCCCCATGGTATCGTCTCCACACAGAGATAGAGCCTCTACGGGGACACCTCCAGGATTTCTCCCCCCTGGAAGCAGCGCGTTCCACATCAACAATTCTCACTAGAAAATACTCCTTGTAATAAAAGGAAATAAAGATTTACCTAAACCTGATCACTTAGTCTAATTTTATGACAGTCATATTATTGATAGAAAACATGAAATTCCTAAAAAAACCCCACATGTTTGACAATTTTAAACATTAATCTTTTATTATATAGTATGAGATGTTTGCTTTAGAAACAAATATTGTGGGAATGCATAATTTAGCTCCTCCTTGTCAAGTTGATTACTCAAAAAGGTAATTGCAGGTAAAACTTGGGTGTGTATCCTTTCCAAGAGTTGCTGTGTTTGTACAAACACGTTTACCAGTACCTACATTTTATAACCACTTTAGGTCTTTGCTGTCTTTTGTTAAGTATAGGGTTATGATTTGTTAGAATTTATTGAGTGCATGACGTTAAATTGGTATTTATGAGTAATCACACCTACAGGCTAGTATATGGTCACATCCACTGTTGAGCTCATTTCCTAATTGCTTCTGTAAAAGAATGTCACACAGTCATCTTTAGGAACACAGTATCTGCCAAAATAAGAGCCTTATTTTAACTAAGAGGTATCTAGCAGATGTCTGTATATTTAATGTGAAAGATTATTTATAGTTAAGATGAGTAAATGCTTAAAGATCAGGAAAATGGCTTAGTAAAATGTCAACCAGGGTTCTTTTAACATAAGTATATTTATATTTCACACTTCCTAGTTAGTCTTAAAATCAAAGGTGTTATGTTTAAAAAGAAAAAGAACAACATAATGATAAGCATAGCCTCTGATAGGGAGAACTTCAGCAAGAAGAGAGTCTGATAGTTTTAGTAATACTGGGAATTATTTTAAGGTGTAGTAGATAAAAGTGGATTCCAAGCTAAAAAACCTGGCTTTAAATCCTAGCTGCACCAGTACTTGCTCTGTGACCCTTAGGCAAATTACTTTACGCTTGTATTTGTTTCTTTATCTACTACTGGATCAATATGAATATCAAATAGGTTAATATTTATTTATTTATTTATTTTTATTATTATTTTTTTTCCATTTTTCTGAAGCTGGAAACAGGGAGAGACAGTCAGACAGACTCCCGCACGAGCCCGACCGGGATCCACCCAGCACGCCCACCTTGGGGCGATGCTTTGCCCATCCTGGGCGTTGCCATGTTGCGACCAGAGCCACTCTAGAGCCTGAGGCAGAGGCCACAGAGCCATCCCCAGCGCCCGGTCCATCTTTGCTCCAATGGAGCCTTGGCTGCAGGAGGGGAAGAGAGAGACAGAGGAAAGCGCGGCGGAGGGGTGGAGAAGCAAATGGGCGCTTCTCCTGTGTGCCCTGGCTGGGAATCGAACCCGGGTCCTCTGCACGCTAAGCCAACGCTCTACCGCTGAGCCAACCGGCCAGGGCAGGTTAATATTTATAAAGCATTTAGAGGATTGTCCAGTTCATGGTGTTAGCTAACTGCTTTTGCTGTTATTATAGCTGTTGCTGTTATTATAGCTTTTTTTAAAGGACTTCTACAGAATGAAAAGTTGGTTTAAAAATGGCAGCAAAATACTGTTTTCTTCTGGTTGTCCTAGAAAGCCAAAGACCAGTTAATCGAAAAGGCACATACTGATTTCTCATATTATAGAATTATTAGAAAACATAGGTCAGTTAGTATTTTCCTATTCTGTGGAAAATAAAACTGGTAGATAACTGTAATTGAATTGCTAAAAATGACTTTGGTGTCAGTTTTTAAGTTTTCTATGTTTCTTTTGGTCACAGGATTTTATAATTTGAAGTGGTGTGTTATAGAGAAAGGCTTTTGGAATCAGGCACTTGAAATCTCAATTGTACCACTTTATGGATATTGTGGGCATTGTATCAGTTATCTGTTGCTGGTGAGAACTCCAAACTGAGTTGCTTCGGGAACAATGATTTACAATTTTTCATGATTCTGTGGGTTGGCTGAGGGGTTCTTCTGTTTTATGTGGAACATTTTATTTACTAGCATTTTTAATCTTGGAGTAGAAGAACAATTCAGAAATCTGTTTTCAGAACATGTTCTTTAAATGAGATAATGCATTAAAAGTTATTTCCAAGATGTCCAGTCCATTGGTAAAGCTTAGTAAAATATGTTTATTTTTATTATGTAGTTAAAACATTTTGATTGTCCCAAATGTGATGTGGCTAACACATAAAAGTCTCTTGGTTGGTTCATGTATTTAACTAAGATATTAGCATTCCTGAATGAAACACAAGGTGGGAGTGAAAGGATCAAGTCCTGCTGTCTCCTCTGTCTGGAACCTTCTCCTAAATAAGTGTCCGAGTTTTGAGGCAAGGTTATGGTTAGACACAGTAAGGATACCTGTGAGGGTGGATTAGAGCAAGCAAGTGAGAAAATACATGCAGGTAAGGGCTGAATCATACATGACCTTTGTTGCCCATTGTAAGGAATTTGACTTTACTGTGTGATAGAAAGCTATTGGGAGATTTTAAGAAGAGTGACGTGGTCTGATTTGTGTGTTAAATGGATCACTGACTGCTAAATTAAGAATAGATGGTAGAGAACAGGGGCATAAGCAAGAGCAGTTAGTAAACTCTTGCAGTAATCCAGATGAGAGATGGTGGTGGCTTGGATGAGGGTGGTAGCAGTAAAGGTGGAGCAAAGTGGTCAAATTCTTGTTCTATTTTGAAGATAGACTCAATGGGATTTGTTGATAGATGTGAGAGAAAGAGAAGAGTCAAATTTGACTTTCCCAAATAATAGGCCTGAGAAAGTAAAAGGATAGAATTGTTATTTCCTGAGATGGGGAGGCTGGGGGAGGAGTAGGTTGGGGGAATTTGGAAATTTGGAGTTATTTTTTTGTGTGTATGAGAGGGACAGAGAGAGGGACAGCTAGGGACAGACAGAAAGGGAGAGAGATGAGAAGCAGCAGTTCTTCGTGGCGGCACCTTAGTTGTTCATTGATTGCTTTCTCATATGTGACTTGATGGGGGGGGGCTACAGCTGACCGAGTGACCCCTTGCTCAAGTCAGCGACCTTGAGCCCAAGCTGGTGAGCCTTGCTCAAACCAAATGAGCCCGTGCTCAAGCTGGCCACCTCGGGTTTCAAACCTGAGTCCTCCGTGTCCCAGTCTGAAGCTCTGTCCACTGCTCCACCGCCTGGTCAGGCAGTTCTTTTTTGAATTTGATCAAAATGAGATTCTAATAGATACTCAAGGTGAGATGTTGAGAGGGCAGTTGGATGAGTAAGTCTGCAGTTAAGGAGAGAGATCTAGGTTGAAGGTATACATCTGAGAGTCTTATGAATGGAGGTGGTATGTATTTAAAACTGTGATTGGATAAGATCACCTAAGGGAAACAAATGTACTTAGAGATGGTAAACATCCAAAGATTGAGCCTTGTGGCACTCCAGAATGTAAAGGTTGTGGAAATGAGATGGAACCAGAAAGGAAATTGAGGGGGGCGTGCGAGTGAGGTAAAGAGAATAGAGAGGTGTCCTGGAAGTCAAGTGCAGACAGCGTTTAAAGCAGGAGAGCATAATCAGCTGTGTCAATGCTGCAAATAAAGTAAATTGAGGATGTGATGATGCAGGGGCTGCTGGTGACTTGACAAGAGCTATTTTTGTAGACTGATTTGAATGAGTTCAAGTTAGAGGCAGAATTGGAGGCATCTTTTCTACAGTGTTTGCAGGAAGGACTGGTGTAAAGGGAACAGAAAGGGCTTATGGCTGAAGGAGAGTGTATAAACGAGTTTTTTTCGCCCCAAGATGGCAGGTGTGCAGTGGTCCTGTATATAGAGAGAATTGATGAGACAGAGTGGGAAATTGGTGGTATACTTCAGTAAGTGAACATGAATGCCTTAGCTAGAAGCACTGACTGATGCAAGTTGGCTAGTATATGTGGTGGTGAGAATGGAAAAGTTTCAAATTTCTTTTTTTTTCTCTCAGTAAAGTAGGATGCAGGGGAAACAGTAATGAGGATGGAGGTAGAGGAGGTGGTTTGAAAAGAGAGGTATGAATTGGGAAAGTGGGAACATGAAAAAATTAGGGGGAATGTATATACTGTTTTGCATTTTACACATATTCTCTTACTTAGTCCTGAGTTTAGATAATCTTATGAGTATGTAAGGTTAGTAAAACCCTATTTTAAAAATGAAGCTACTGAGGCTCAGATAAATCACTTGCTGTTAGAGGTCAAGCTAGTTATCTCTTCTTTGTGTTTCAGATCTAGCACTGTTTCAATGGTTTCAGTATTGGAAATCAGTGTATCCTTACCAGACTCCACAATTTGTCTTCCTACAGCTTTTCTGCATAGATTTCCAGTATTTTAGTATCAGTTCACCAGAACTCTGTCTTCTTTTGTGCCATATTGTGAATATATAAGATTTTTTTTTTAAGTGAGAGGAGGTGAGACAGACTCCTGCATGGTCCCAACCGGGAGCCACCGACAAGCCCCCTTCTGGCAATGCTGTGCCCATCTAGGGGTGTTGCTTGGCAACCAAGCTATTTTTAGCACCTGAGGTGAGGCTCTAAAGAGTCATTCTCAGCACTGGCCAACTTGCTCTTATCAATCAAGCCATGTCTGGGGGAGGGAGGGAGGGAGGGAGAGAGAGAGAGGGAGAAAGAAAGAGAGAAGGGGGAAGGAGGGTAGAGAATCTGACCAGGAATCAAACTGGGGACATCCACACTCCAGGGCCGACACTCTACCATTGAGCCAACTAGCCAGTGCTGTGAATATATAAGATTAATAACTTAGTGTAACTTATGTTTTTTTCCTTTTCCTACACCACAGTTTAGCATTTGATTATACCTGAATATAATTCATGTGTATACATCTACATAAATGCTTAAGTATTTTGTCAAAAGGATGAAAACCTTTTATAACTATGTTTTAAAGGTCTTCTCTGCCTTAAAGCATTTCCCCATAGCACTTAACTTATTAACAAATGCTTGTAGATTAAAGGTCCATTGAGTCTTTTTTTAATTGATTTAAATTTATTGTGTTTACATAGATTCAAGTGTCCCACCAAATACATCCCCCCATGTTCCCTCAACATTATTGAATCTTAATTATTAATTATTGCAGAGATATTCAAGAGTAGAAGAGTCACCGAGCAGATCCCAAGTCTTTGATAGAAAACAACTTGTTTATGATCCCTGAACTTATTCTGATCAGAAGTGTTATAGGGAGGAGATGGAATAGTCTTCCCATTGGTCTGACTACTTGAGTTCTAGGGCTTTGGTTCTTATTCTTGGCTGTGTACTGAATTCGCCCCTGGAGCCTAAGCCCCATCCCCAGAGTTTTTGATTTGGTATGACCAGGAACAAGCGATTGTAATGTACAGCCGAGATTGAGAGCACTGCCTTAGGAGATAATGGCAATGAGTATCTCAGTTAAAGAAATTAGCAGGTTTATTTTGTATAACTGTATATAGTAAGTATAGTGAGAGAGCCTGGGAGCAGTGCTATTCCAATAGTAATGAAGACCTATAGCTCATTGAGGAATTCAAACTGGTCAAGTCTGGGAAAATGAGAGAATCAAAATAAATAATTATAATAATGGATTATAACCCATTGAATAGAATAGGAACCCAGCAATCACTTATATTCATATAAGCAAATAAGTTAATAAATTGAAAGTTTGATAAGGAAAGGATTATTCATATTGTCTCAAACTGAAACCTTATAAAATACTTAATTACAAAGGGGAAAGAAGGAACAAAACAGTGGAGATATCTAGTAGATACGTTAAGCCAGTGTTCTCAACGTGTGCGCCAGAGCACACAGTGTGTCCTAAAAGATTTCCAGGTGCGCCCTATGGTATTCCAGAGAAATATGTGCCTGTTGGGGACCAAAAAACCAAAGGGTTTTTGGAGTTTAGATTTTAAGGGGACAGAGGTGTGGGGAATTGGCTGTAAACTGACAGTCTACCAAACCTCCCACCTCATTTGCCTGATTAGGTTGCGAAAGGCTGTTAAGCTGTGGTGCTGGATTGTTTACACTACCCCCTTGTTCCCCAGAAAGACTGGAGGCAAGTTTCTTCAATCTTTGTTTGGTGTCAAGTTAAGATGACATATATGGTGGGGGTTTTCTGCACTCAACACAGTTAAGAGTAAAAAGAGAGGAATTCTTCAATGTATTGATGAGGAAATGAGGGTTTGCCTTTCAAATATATGCACGAACATTGACAAAATTGCCAGGACACATCAGGCTCATGTTTCTCATAAACACACAAGAATGAAAACTTAACACATTCGCACCAGGACCTGCTGAATTTACTAAATCATGGTAAGACTGTATCTCTCTATGTATAAAAACATAACTTTTTTGTCGTCTTTTAATTTTTATTTTACAGGGACAGAGAGAGTCAGAGAGAAGGATAGACAGACAGGAACAGAGAGAGATGAGAAGCATCAATCATCAGTTTTTCGTTGTGACACTTGAGTTGTTCATTGATTGCTTTCTCATATGTGCCTTGACCATGGGCCTTCAGCAGTCTGAGTAACCCCTTGCTCGAGCCAGCGACCTTGGGTCCAATCAAGCTGGTGAGCTTTTTGCTCAAGCCAGATGAGCCCACACTCAAGCTGGCGACCTCGGGGTCTCGAACCTGGGTCTTTCCCCATCTCAGTCCGACGCTTTATCCACTGCGCTACCACCTGGTCAGGCCACTTTTTTATTTTTGAACCCCTTTTTTTTTTACGAATTCTAAAAAGCGTAACTCAAAAAATGTAACAAAAAATGTTTTTAATGTCAATAAATTTAATATTGTATTTATTTCATTTAATTACCATAAAAGCATGCTTGGACTTTTTTTTCCTTTAATATGTGACTTAATTATTATAACATATTTCTCAGAAATTTGTATATAGTACGTCTACAATTATTTGTAGGATTTTAAATGTGCCCCGACTTTAAAAAGTTTGAGAACCACTCCATTAAGCAATTATCAAAGTGAACATTATCAGTGATGGAACAAATCAAAATTGAATGCTACCTGATAGCATATAATGAGAAAACATCAACTCTGTAATATTCCTCTTAGAGATTTATAAATCAGGCCCTCTTTGGGTAGCTCAGTTCAGTTGGTTAGAGTGTTGTCCTGATATGCCAAGGGTGTGGGGTCGATCCCTGGTTTGGGCACATACAAGATACAACTAATGAATGCATAAGTAAGGGGAACAACAAATCTGTGTGTGTCTTTCTCTCTCTTTCTCTCTCACCCTCCCCCCTTTTTCTCTCTCAGATCAATAGTAAAAAAGCTATGGCTCAGAGATTTATAACCTAGATATAATTATGAGGAAGCATGAGACAAATCCACATTGGGGGGACATTTTACAAATAACTGGTCTGTAACCATGGTCATAGAAATCAAGGAGAGACTTGAGGAACTATTCCATATTGAAAAAGACTAAAAGAGATTAAAGAAAAACTAAGTGCAATGCATAATTCTGAATTGGATCCTTTTGCTCTAAAGGACATTAATGTAATTGGCAGAACTTTGAGTCTGAGGTTTAGATGTAGAGATGTGTCAGTGTTCGCTTCCTGATTGTATTGTGGTTATTTAGGAAAATATTCTTGTTTGTAGGAAATTCAAAGTATACAGTTATTTGGCAAGTTATTCTCAAGGGGTTCAGGAGAAAATTTCATTATATTTTTTACCACTTCTCTGTAAGTTCAAGATTGTTTTAAAAATGGACAATACAGGCCCTGGCCGGTTGGCTCAGCGGTAGAGCGTCGGCCTGGCATGCGGGGGACCTGGGTTCGATTCCCGGCCAGGGCACATAGGAGAAGCGCCCATTTGCTTCTCCACCCTCCCTCCTTCCTCTCTGTCTCTCTCTTCCCCTCCCGCAGCCAAGGTTCCATTGGAGGAAAGATGGCCCGGGCGCTGGGGATGGCTCCTTGGCCTCTGCCCCAGGCGCTAGAGTGGCTCTGGTTGCGGCAAAGCAACGCCTCGGAGGGGCAGAGCATTGCCCCCTGGTGGGCAGAGCGTCGCCCCTGGTGGGCGTGCCGGGTGGATCCCGGTCGGGCTCATGCGGGAGTCTGTCTGACTGTCTCTCCCGGTTTCCAGCTTCAGAAAAATACAAAAAAAAAAAAAAAATGGACAATACACACTCATGTATGGGCAAATATAACTGAATTGCACAGCTGTATGTGGAAGCCTCTCTTGGAAAGTTAATCTCATGGGAAAATCATGTGAAGTAGAATATAATTTATCTGGGAATGATGTCTTTAACTGTTTTGATATATCCTCTACTTTTCTGCCCTTTTAAAGCAGAGTACATTGAACTTGGTCTTGTCTTTTTTGGATGACTGATAGCCCTAATTATGTGAATATTTATTATTGTGTTTTGAAATATTATCTAGGTCTAGATCCACTTCTAATCTTTGGGGCTTTATTTTGTTTTGGTCATATCTCTATGTCTGGTTTTTAGTTCTGTTAATGTCATAGTGCATTCATTTAACAGTTTGCCAGTTTTCTTGTGTGTTATTTCTAATCTGTTATAGTTGCAAAAACAAGTCTATGCTTTTTCCTTCTTAAATATCATGTTAATAAAACAAGGATTAAGTTTTAAAACAAGGATTAAGTGTAGAGATTTTATAATAGTGATGTACTTACAGTACCTTTTAAAGCTTAATTTAGGATTATGGCTAGGTTTCAAACAGTTTTGAAAAGTGAAGTTACTATAAATAGCAGGTGATTTTTCTGTCATTTTACTAACCTTTCTTGGAATGTCAGATGAAATCAGATACTTTTAAAGGAAAAGCACTCTGATTTTTAAATTTTTTTTTATTTCAGAGCTCCAGAGATTATATTGGGGTTGCCGTTTTGTGAAGCCATAGACATGTGGTCATTGGGATGCGTGATTGCAGAGTTATTCCTTGGATGGCCGCTCTACCCAGGAGCTTTGGAGTATGACCAGGTAACAGAACTGTCATGATAATCTAGTAGAATTGATAGATTGTAAAGAAAAGTAATAGATCAGTAAGAATGAATTTCTTTAGGTACACAATTCATATAAAAATCTTTTTAAAATAAAATGACAAAACCTGAGATCTTGTAGATTTTAAACTTAAGATCTCAGAACTATAGTTTATTTCATAAACTCTTTTATTCCCTAGCTGGATAGTTGAGTGGGTTGAATCATTGTCCCCATAGGCCAAGGTTGCAGGTTTGATCCCTGGTCAGGGCACATACAAGCATCAACCAATGAATGCATGAATAAGTGGAACAACAAGTCTGTGTCTGTCTGCCTCTCTCTCTCCCCCTCTCCCTCCTTCTCTCTCAAAACAAAACAAAACTTTTATAACATTAAGTAAATTTTATAAGCAAATTTACAATCCACAGGCCCACAAAACCAGTTTTGTAAAACTCTTGGGAGAATTTTTTGCTTTATTTTTATACTATAGACATATAAATGGCTGGGCTGTGTCCATTTAAATAATAGTGCTTTGCCAGGGTGACTTTGATGATGGATGAAATGTCAGCCTCTTCCAAGGAGTAGAAGGCATCATATAACTTTTGGTCTTACACCAGTGACCATTATTAGATTAAGTGCCTCAGTCACCTAAACCCACTTTAGTATTTTTAGCTGTTTTTGAATGGTGCTAAAAGTCTAGTTTACCATTATTTAAATGATTCTTGGTAGAATCCAGGAAATTACCTCTTTAGAAACTTCACATGATAATTTTCAGGTATGCTCATTAGCCTCCTCTCGAAGCTACTAGACAACATTGTTTGCTATTTTCTTTATTTTAAATATCAAGATTCTCTGTTGGAGAAATTGTTACCTTATTCACTATATTTTGAAAGTGTTTTTATTACATTTCCCTTACTAGAGAGCTATATATACTCATTTTATTGGAAAATGTTAGTCAGAGTTAACAAAATGGTCATTATTTTTCTGTAATTGGCTAATTGGATAAATATAATTTTTACTTAAATGATAAACTAACTTTTAGGCATAAAAAGTAGAAATCAGAACATTTTAAAGCACACATGATATTATTATAACAAAATTATTTCTGATTTTCAGGGCTTAGCATTCCATATCAAAAGGGATATGAGAGGAAGCTAATTTGGTGATATCTCTAAGCCGTTTAATATTAATTATTAGATTAGATGTAACTATTAACATTAGTCTGTCACCTACTTTTAATGACTTTCTACCCATAAAATTCTTCAGGCTAAGGTTTCTGTAGTCTCTGTCTTCCCCCCTCCATTCAGCATTCCTCTTAAAGACAGTGTCTGTACAATTTTCTGTACATACTGGCTATCTTCAGCTTTTTTCCCCATCCACTAACTGATGCAGGTGCTAAACTGTAGTTTTGAAAGAATTAATTAGTTGGAGAGGCCCGTAATTGTTAGCTGCTGAAATACTGAGGTGCCAGTCAAATGCTAGAAACAGGCCTTTGACTTTGTATACAACTTCTGACATGCAGACTACTCTGGAACAGGACACCACCTGGTGGCAGTTTCAGGTTGCTTTGTTATTATACTAGGGACTTGGATTTTACAATTCTAGTCTTGAACAATTGATGTTAGCGCTGAGAAGGACCCTACAGATTACCTAGTTACTGCCCCTTCCAGTTTTATAAAGGAGAGACCTGAGGCCCAGGAAAATGAAATGACTTGTTCAAAGTTACAGTGGTAATTTAAGACAAAGACCCTCCCAAAACTTAGTTTTTTTAAATTCTGTATTAGAATTTAGTCTGTTAATCTGAGCCATATCAACAGTATTGTCAGAATGAATATTAAATTCCAAAGGGGTACAGTAATTGTAAAAAGTTACAAGTATATAACATTGCTAACTGCAGTTGTCAATTTAGTGCTTTAAAAATTAATTTTCTAAAATATATGAATGCAAAAAAAGGAGTGTTGAACCTTATTTTGATTCCAGTTCTACTTTATACTCATTTCTTTCTTTCTTTTTTTTTTTTTAAGTGAGAGAGATGTGAGGGGTACCAACAGACAGGAAGGAGAGAGATGAAAAGTATCAATTCATAGTTGTGGCACCTCAGCTGTTCATTGATTGCTTTCTCATATGTGCCTTGACTGGGGGCTCCAGCCAAGCCAGTGACCCCTTGCTCAAGCCAGCAACCTTGGGCTTTAAGCCAGTGACTATGGGGTCATGTCTATGCTCCCATACTCAAGCCATGTGACCCTGTGCTCAAGCTAACAAGTCTGTGCTCAAGCCAGTGAGCTTGGGGTTTCAAACCTGGGTCCTCAGCATCCCAAACTGACACATTCCATTTTGCTTGCCACCACTTGGGCAGGCTATACTCATTTTCAAATATGATGTTTGCTATGTAGCCTTTGATAATGTCTATTTTCTTTTCTTTTTCTTTCTTTTTCGTATTTTTCTGAAGTTGGAAACAGGGAGGCAGTCAGACTGACTCCCGCATGCGCCCGACCGGGATCCACCCGGCATGCCCACCAGGGGGCGATGCTCTGCCCCTCTGGGGCATTGCTCAGTTGTAACCAGAGCCATTCTAGCGCCTGAGGCAGAGGCCGCGGAGCCATCCTCAGTGCCTGGGCCAACTTTGCTCCAATGGAACCTTGGTTGCAGGAGGGGAAGAGAGAGACAGAGAGGAAGGAGAGGGGGAGGGGTGGAGAAGCAGATGGGCGCTTCTCCTGTGTGCCCTGGCCGGGAATCGAACCCGGGACTCCTGCACTCCAGGCCGACACTCTACCACTGAGCCAACTGGTCAGGGCTCGATAATGTCTATTTTCAAGATTTTTTTTTTTTTTTTTACAGAGACAGAGAGAGAGTCAGAGAGAGGGATAGACAGGGGCAGACAGACAGGAATGGAGAGATGAGAAGCGTCAATCATTAGTTTTTCCTTGCGCATTGCAACACCTTAATTGTTCATTGATTGCTTTCTCATACGTGCCTTGACTGTGGGCCTTCAGCAGACCGAGTAACCCCTTGCTCGAGCCAGCGACCTTGGGCTCAAGCTGGTGAGCTTTTGCTCAAACCAGATGAGCCCTCGCTCAAGCTGGCGACCTCAGGGTCTCGAACCTTGGTCTTCCACATCCCAATCCGACGCTCTATCCACTGCGCCACTGCCCAGTCAGGCTATTTTCAAGATTAAGAGAGTTTCCTTCTATTTCTAATTTTCAGTTTTATTTTTTAAATGCTGAATTGGTTTTGGACTTTCAAATGCTTTTTGGCATCTATTAAAATGCTCCCCCCTTTTTACCCCAACTTCCTTGATTATGATCATATAATTAGGATGTGAAAGGGCCATGCATAGTATATACCTCTCTCTGTGTCCGTTCCTATTCCAGTCATCAGCTGGCCTGGTGTACTTTGATACCCAGTTAGGGCGTTGTTGCTATATATTTTTTAACTTACTCTTTTGTCATACAATGGCAGTATAGTGGGCAATATTAATATTACTAAGTAATACTTACTGAACTCCTTTATGTACCAGGAACTGTTCTTGACACTTTACATTAATGCTCACAATAACCCTGTGAAGTATATACTACTGTGGACTCTGCTTTACAAACGCGGAAACAATATCGTTAATATGTTTTATATCTAATCTTTAACCTTCTAATACAATACTGATTTTTAAAAAGAGGTGAAAAGAGTTAACAGTAGAGCTATAATTATTATATGCTTAGAAGCCAAATGTAAGTCCAGGAACAAAACATTGAAATTATTTTAATTCTTCATGATGGGGTTTTTGTTTTAGCCCTTTAATCATCTTTATCATCGCTTAAAGCCTTTCCAACACTATTTCCTCTCTGAATTTCGGATTCTACAACGAGACACTGACCATATTGAGAATTTGTCACATTATGCATTGTGTCCGTAAAGTCATGGTGCACTTTTGACTGGTCACAGGAAAGCAACAAAAGACAATAGAAATGTGAAATCTGCACCAAATAAAAGGAAAACTCTCCCAGTTTCATGCCTATTCAGTGCAGTTCGATGTGGGCTCACGCACAGATTTTTTAGGGCTCCTTAGGTAGCTATCCTGTATAGCCTCTACAGACTCGTGGTGCACTTTTGGTCAGTGACTGATGGTCTACCCGAACGGGGTTTTTCCACCAAACTGCCGGTTTCCTTCAATTGTTTATCCCACTGAGTAATGTTATTCTTATGTAGTGGCACTTCGTTATAAACGCGCCGATATATTCACGTTGTACTTTGGTCACGGATTCAAATTTAGCGAGCCACAGAACACACTGAACCTTCCTCTGTACCATCCACATCTCAACTGGCATAGCCGTGGGCTGCTCCACTGTATACACGGTGTTATGTCATCATCTGCACATGTGCACACGCTGCCACATCATCCTACAGAAACTGGGAGGGTTTTTCTTTTATTTGGTGCAGATTTCACATTTCTATCATCTTTTGTTGCTTTCCTGTGACCAGTTAAAAGTGCACCATGATTTTATGGACACACTGTATTTTCTCATGCATGCGTTTTGTTTCTATTTATTTATACATGTGTTTAGCATATGTTTTTAGAAAAGGCTGCACTGAGAATTGTTCCTATGCTTGGACCCCTTCCTGTCTTAATTGTAGAGATACTGCCTTACTAGTGTTCTTTTTTTTTTTTTTTTTTTTTTTTTTTGCATTTTTCTGAAGCTGGAAACAGGGAGAGACAGTCAGACAGACTCCCGCATGCGCCCGACCGGGATCCACCCGGCACGCCCACCAGGGGCGACGCTCTGCCCACCAGGGGGGGATGCTCTGCCTATCCTGGGCGTCGCCATGTTGCGACCCTCCTGGGTGTCGCCATGTTGCGACCAGAGCCACTCTAGTGCCTGGGGCAGAGGCCACAGAGTCATCCCCAGCGCCCGGGCCATCTTTGCTCCAATGGAGCCTTGGCTGCGGGAGGGGAAGAGAGAGACAGAGAGGAAGGCGTGGCGGAGGGGTGGAGAAGCAAATGGGCGCTTCTCCCATGTGCCCTGGCCGGGAATCGAACCCGGGTCCTCCGCACGCTAGGCCGACGCTCTACCGCTGAGCCAACCGGCCAGGGCTACTAGTGTTCTTTGTACTAGATTTAACTTATATTCACCAGGGAAATATAAAAAAATGTGATAGGGAATTCAATAATATTTTTATGGATGGACAGACAATATTTGCTTGGTAAATGTTGATCCTACAATATATTTGTTGGAGTTTAGACTCTTATCTAGAGCAGCAAAAAGCCTGTATTTATATTCAAATTATTATTCTTGGTAATTTCAAATCATGTCTTAATAAAGTTCACTATTTCAACTCCAGGGTAGTGGTGGGAATCTTTAAAGGATTCTACTTTGTCAGGTATTCGAGTTGCAAAAGAGACCTACTCAGGGTGGCTGACGTTAATTTATATTTGTGTGGACTGTCAAAATAATCCAGGAGTGGAGCTGTAATATGACTAGATTTTGTGAAATCTGGGGTTATAGGTGCTTTTGAATTCAAGCCAACACTAGATGAATTACTAGGCATTGGTAGAACTTTGCTCTGGTGCTAGATCAGAAGTGTGAATTCACTGCTTTTCATAGTGCTTTTGTCTGTTCTGAATCTAATGTGCTACTCAGAATCCCTGCTCACTCTTCCCTTTGGTTGGTTAGCATGGCCATCTAACTCCAGCTCTATCGCTCTTCAGCTTATCCCCAAACAGTAATTAGTATTTCTTAGGTCACGTTCCTGATAATATAAATCTGATTTGCTTATTTCTGTTTGAATTCACAGGCAGATTTATGAATTAATTGCTTCTGAGTCAGGTTTCCACCTTTTATCCACTAGGGACAGAGAGGTCAAAGGGTGGGTCCCTTCTTATGTTAAAGGTTATATATACCAGGGGTCCTCGGGTTATGACACAGTTCCTGTTCCTACAACAGTGACATAACCTGAATTTGGGTGTAAGCTGAAACACACTCTAGCCTAACACAAATGGAACACTTGTGCTTTTAACAGTCCAAAATGACGTAGGTAAGCGTACTAGGGGACGTTACTGCGTATTCTTCCGCTGTGTGCAAACAAACTAGTTCACCCACATAGTCCATAAGTACTACAGTAATGACGTAAGCCGAAACACTCAGGTCTCAATTTTTTTAAGTTTTTATGGAGTGAGCGTCGTAACCTCGAAACATCACATGTCGAGACTGTCGTAACCCGAGGACCCATTGTGCATGGAACAATTTCTCTTCAAAAGAATAGACAGGCATTATGACCAAATATAAACTTACAAGTTCACTTGATACTTTTATTTGTTTTGGTATTTTCTCGGTGCCATACCAATATGTTAGGCACTCTAGTTTCTGCTCTTTTAGCACTTTATTTTCTTTTTCATAATGACATTTCCTAGCTTAATTGCAGAGTATTGCTTAAATATTTATCTTTTCTTACTGAAATATATGCTTTTGAAGGTTGGCACCATCTTTTATTTATCTGCGTATCTTTAGGATCTGACACATAATATGCTCTGTGTATGTTTGTTGAATGCCTTTCCTTCCATCTACGAGACTGATGCAGCACTCAGGGACTGAACTCTCAGTGCTTTTCTGTTTTCAGTTTCCATGAAACAAGGAGTTCAGCCACTTGGCGAATGTGGGGTGAGGGGAAGGTACCACACTTTGAAACTAATTTGCAAGGTTGTTATTTCATGTACAATTGGGGATACAAATATGGATAAACAGAGAATCTGTTGTCAGGAGCTTCACAGTCTAGTAGGAGAAACAGACCTGTTACGAAATAATTGGAATATAGTGTTGTGGATGCATTAAAATTGTTATGTTCCAGGTGTGATGGTAACCCAGAGGAAAAATGATCACCTGTTTGGAATGGTTAGGCATAGCTTTTTAAAGGAGACATTATTGAACTGAGTCTTGAAGAAGGAATAGTGCAAGTTTGTGACATGGGTTTGGTGAAGTGGGGGAGGATGCAAGGGATACTGGTAGGTAGGAGTGAGAGCAATCTAGGAAAGAGAAAGAAGCCCACGCAAAGTTAGTGTGGGTCAGAGTGTGTGAAGAGCAGAGACAAGGGAAAGGCTGGGGCCTGTGTGCCATGATTAGAAGATTGGAACCTTTCTGCAGGGAGCAGTTTATACAGCGTAGTGACTGATTTGCATTTCACCAAAATGGCTGTTAACAGTGTGGATAATAAGTTGGGGGGGGGGTAGTGGATGAGGTCATTAGGGAGGTATACTGAGTAGCAGGCTTATGAAATGGTATAACTCAGAATTGAAGAAGAGGTGAAATAGGAGTGAGAGGAGGGGCATTATGAAAAATACTAACGAGGTAAAATTGTTAGGGTTTTGGATGTTGGAGGAGGAGGATGCGAGCGAGATACTTGTCTGGCATAAATTTTAGGTTTCTTATTTGTGTGGTTGAGTTCATCAAATGGGGAAGACATGAATATTAACAGATTTAAGGGAAAATCAGTTTTGAATATGTTCACTTTGAGATACCTGAAGGCTAGCTAGTTGGAGCTGAATCTACAGCTCCAGACCAAGAGGCAAATATTTAGATATAGATGGAGAGATAAAACTATGAGCACTTGGAGCTTATAAAGGGGAAGTAGACACAAAACTCAGGAACACAAAATCATATAAAGAACAAACCGAGGAAGGCAATTCAAGTGTCAAGAATTAGGAAGAGCCTGACCAGGCGGTGGCACAGTGGATAGAGTGTGGGACTGGGATATGGAGGACCCAGGTTTGAGACCCTGAAGTCGCCAGCTTGAGCACGGGCTCATCTGGTTTGAGCAAAGCTCACCAGCTTGAGCCCAAGGTCACTGGCTTGAGCAAGGGGTCACTCAGTCTGCTGTAGCCCCCTGGTCAAAGCACATATGAGAAAGCAATCAATGAACAATTAGGGAACTGCAATGAAGAATTGATGTTTCTCATCTCTCTCCCCTCTGTCTGTCTGTCCATATCTGTCCCTCTCTCTGTCTCTGACACACACACACACACACACACACACACACACACACACACACACAAGAGGAAGAGAACCAGGAAAGAAATGATGTTGTCGGAATGGAAGGAACAGAGTATTTAAGTAAAAAGGACATAGCTAATAGTATCATAGTAGAATAAGGATTAATATGTGACTCTTAAATGTGTCAGTTATTAACAGGCCATTAGTTATCTTTGTAGCATATTATGGAAGCAATAGTAAAATTCAATCATAGTGTGTTGAAGTGATAAGTAAAATATAGGCTACTATTTTAAGACTCTTAGGTGAATGAGAAAAGAGTTTTAAATTGTTAAGGGTATTTTGAGGGGAGATAGAAGTTATTAAGCCTTTTTGTAAATTGAGGGATAAAGATCTCAGAGAGTAAGAAATAGAGGATGCAGAAGAGGATAGATTAGTTGATAGAGCCGAGTCCCTGAGTTTCTTGTGTTGCTGTTGTTGTTCTTTTTTTTTTTTCGTATTTTTCTGAAGCTGGAAACGGGGAGAGACAGTCAGACAGACTCCCGCATGTGCCCGACTGGGATCCACCTGGCACGCCCACCAGGGGCGAGGCTTTGCCCACCAGGAGGTGATGCTCTGCCCCTCCCAGGCGTCGCTCTGCCATGACCAGAGCCACTCTAGCGCCTGGGGCAGAGGCCAAGGAGCCATCCCCAGCGCCTGGGCCATCTTTGCTCCAATGGAGCCTTGGCTGTGGGAGGGGAAGAGAGAGACAGAGAGGAAGGGGGAGGGGTGGAGAAGCAAATGGGCGCTTCTCCTATGTGCCCTGGCCGGGAATTGAACCCGGGTCCCCCGCACGCCAGGCCGACACTCTACCGCTGAGCCAACCGGCCAGGGCCCTTGTTGTTTTTTAAAGATTTTATTTATTCATGAGAGGAGAAAGAGGGAAAGAAAGAGAGAGAAAGGGGAGAAGCAGGAAGCATCAACTCTCATATGTGCCTTGACTGGGCAAGCTCAGGGTTTGAACCAGCAACCTCAGTGTTCCAGGTCGAAGCTTTATCCACTGTACCACCACAGATCAGGCCCAGAGTCCCTGAGTTTTGAAAAAAAATAAGAACCCTATGTTTCAAATACAGTTTAGAGGAGGTAAGCCTATTTTTATTCGCTTTGCTACCCAGCCATTAAATTGGGAAACAAATATTTGAGAGTCTACTGTGTATCAGACATTATTATGGGTGTATGTTTAAGTAAACAAAACAAAGTCATTTCCTTCATGAAACTTAACATTCTAATGGAGAGTGGGGTAGGAAAACAAAGTAATCATACAGAATATCAGTTGGTAAAAGGCACAGAGGAGAAAAATACGACAGAGTAAGGAAGATGTGGGGTACCAAAGAGGAGAGAGCTTGTTATTTACTATTAGGTTATGGAAGGCCTCATGAGTAAGGTGACATTTGAGCTGAGAGCTGAAGGAAGTGAAGGATGACCCATAAAGATGCCTGGACAAAGAGTTCCAAACAGAAGGATGTTGAGTTAGAGGCCCCGAGACTGGGACTTTTCAGCATTCTGAGTGCTCATCTACACCTGCATCTTTGCCTCTACTGACTCAGCCAAGCCGGTGACATAGATGTGTTCCCTCCAGTGCTCCACAGTCATAATTCACCGAGTCTTTATTAATCTAAGCCTCTCTCAAATCCACTCCCTCCTCTATCCCTGCAGTCTCTCCTCTGGCCTTATCCTCTCACCATTCTTAGACATTACGTTAAAAATGTAACTTGTCGATTTCCTGCCTAGATGTGGTTTCCCGTTATTATTATGTCCTGGAGTAGAATCTAAACTTCTTGTGGTACTGATAATTTTTTGTCTTCTGGTTCAATTTCATCTCTTGCTGGTTTTCCTTCAGTAAACCTCTGTGCTTCTAGTCTTTGAATGTGTAGGCATTTTCTCCTAATTTTTCATATTTACACATTTTATAACCTTAACATAAATATTAATAGATTAGGTTTCCCCCACTCCTTCATGCCTAACCAAAGTCTTTATTTTTTCCATTTTGTTTTATTTATTTACTTTTTAATTTCTTATTGAATTTATGAAGTGACTTGGTCACTAAATTATATAGGTTTCAGGTGTACAATTCTATAATATGTCATCTGTAAATTGCACGGTGTGTCCACCACCCCAACCAACTCTTATTTGTTTTTTAAGACCCAACTCGAGCATCACCTCTTCTGGAACTTTATGTGACTGTAATTATTTTAGGTATCCCATTTCTGCTTTCCATAAGGCATGTATCTATTATGGTACTTCTTCTAACACTATATAATTGTTGACCTGTGTGTTTTCCGCAAGACTGGATTTCTTGAGGGGACAGACTATATTTTTTAATTCTTGGCTTGATTCCTAGCATAGCATCTGATATATATATAATAGGTGTTCAGTTAATATCTGTTGCGTGACAGAATAAACCCTTCTGTCTTATAAATTATTTTTCAGATTCGATACATTTCTCAGACTCAAGGTTTACCAGGAGAACAATTGTTAAATGTGGGTACAAAATCCACAAGATTTTTTTGCAGAGAAACAGAAATTTCTCATTCCGGTTGGAGATTAAAGGTAATTCATTTAAAAAAATATTTAGAAAAATGCTTTCTCAAGATGCCTCATGTGCATGGATAATGCCCTCCATACTTATTTTATTGCAGTTCTTTCTTCTTTTGAAGTTTTATTTTTGACACCATTTCCTCCCACCCCCATCTTTTTTTGTTTGTTTTTTAAACAAGGAAAGCCCTTTTTGAATGACTAGCTCATTATTTAACCTGATAACAAAATCATTAGCTCATCATAAATGGCTTTAAAATTTTTATGTGTAGAATTACTTTTGTATTGTGTTTCATATTCTCTACCCAGTTCTACATTATTAAGCTTTACAGGACAGGGACTGAATCTAACCACTCAGTACATAACCCAAGTACCTAATTAATTCCCGGACCTTGGGGGAGTCAATAAATCCTCAGTGATTAACTTTATAATTATTTTGTTTAAGGAGTTTGTTATATTTATGATTTTTTTTTACATGGACCAAGCTCTTCTCATTTTTTTGTACTTTTGAAAACTATATTTATTATTTTTTCCCCCCCACTGTGCAACCCACTTCAGTGCCTGCAGCCTATGGGCAGAGGCCAGGCAATTATTTATGATATTTTGAAACTACTACTTCCCTTAGAATATTCAATATATTAGACTAAATTATGTCAGAATTAAAGCAATAAAGAATTTATAAATGATGGGTAATAATGTGTTATTTTCTCTCTTTGCTGTATTCAATAAGACACTAGAAGAACATGAGGCAGAGACAGGAATGAAGTCTAAAGAAGCCAGAAAGTACATATTCAACAGTCTGGATGATATAGTGCATGTGAGTACATTTGTGAATCTGAATGCTGAAGGTGATGGATTTGATTGCCAAGGGTGCAAAACATGTTAATCATTTTCTAAATGGCTATAGAATGCTTGCTGTTTTTAACCTTTTTAGATGAAATTGATTCTAAGGTTTTAACCTTTCATGAAATTAATTGCATTTGTCTTTATTAAATATTTAATTTATCCTGTTCTTTAAAGAAATTTATTTTCTTTATAAAGGGAAAACCCTAGCAAATAAATTTCCTTATCTAAGAAACGTGTATGTGTTTAGTGAAAAGGTTGTTTTTGTTTTTTTACTGATTTGAATGCTATTTGATACTTGAAAACATTTTGAGAATTTGTTAAATTCAATTGTTCTTTCTTGTTTCAAAATAACTCTAGTTCTTTATTCATTTCCCGTGTATGGCATATATATTTTTTAACTTTGAAACATTATTATATACTATGGCTTATTTTTATTTGATGACTTGAAATTTTTATTTTGCAGGTAAACACAGTGATGGATTTGGAAGGAAGTGATCTCTTGGCTGAGAAAGCTGATAGAAGAGAATTTGTTAATCTGTTAAAGAAAATGTTGCTGATTGATGCAGATTTAAGAATTAATCCAGTTGAAACTTTGAACCATCCTTTTGTTAACATGAAACATCTTCTAGATTTTCCTCATAGCAACCAGTATGTTACTTTAAAATCTTTTAAAAACGATTCTGGAGAAATAATAATACTGCCTATAAAAAAAATCACTGTATTTGAAAAATGATTCTTCATCATTAAATATAAGTGAGTCAAAAAAGGTCATTCTAACTTGGCCAAGGTCACATGGCCTAGTAAGTGGCAGAGTAGAACTAGAACACAAATCTCAATTGTATTCAAGTTCCTGAAAATGACTGAGTGCTTTTGTTTTTATATGACATTTTTACTTTAACAACCAGGCATATGTATACTAGATGGAAATGTTAACTGTTCTTTCTCTTTTGAGTCTCACAAACTATTTTCAATTTCTCTTTATGCTATTTGCTTTTCTCCTCTTCCCTCTTTCTCCTCTGTGTTGTGGAAAGAAAGGAGGTTTCTTTTTTAATGGAGTAGAAAAATGTATGCTCAAATTGAGAAGGCCTTCCAGAATTACCTTAGGCCAATTGTGCAAATTCTTTGAATCCAAGACCTCTCTTCTGTAGGCTGAAGGGAGAAAAGCAAATGACTTAAAACAGTTTCTTTTAATACTTCAAAAAGATGGTATGAAAAAGATATCGGATCGGAATAAACCAATGTCTGTTGTGTATAATCCTTAAAATTGGTACTTTTATAAAGTTGAACTTCTGTCTCTACCTCCCCACCACAACCACTTAAAAATGTCTAGTGGTTTCCATATATAAGCACTTTGAAAATAACATGATAAATCCATAGTTGATACCATTAATTTAGGGTTGTGCTTAAGAAAAATAATTTAGGGTGGGGGGGTCATAAAATTATAATGTGCAGTCAGAAAATGCTCATAGATGCTTTGATGTCTTAAAAAATATTGCAGATATAAGATGCATTTTTGCTTACTTTAAAATTCAATCTTGTAAAATTTCCTGGTAAAAACAGTATTGGAAATAAGCCGACTGAGTGCAAGAATCTTTTTCTTTTGGAAATAATTTTTAAATGGATATACATTAATTTTAAGCCACTCGAAACATTTAAAGTGATATCACAATTACCTCTCTCTCTGCTTTTTTCCCCTGTTTGTTTTTTGCAGTGTCAAATCCTGTTTTCATATTATGGATATTTGTAAGTCCCACCCAAATTCATGTGACACAAATAATCACAATAAAACTTCACTTTTAAGACCAGTTTCTTCGAACAGTACTACTAATCTGGCAGCAAATTTTACTAAAATTGGCACATTAAGAAGTCAGGTAAGAATTTAACAATTTATATTTTTTTATGATTGTGTGTTTTGCTTTTGAAGTATACAGAAGTCCCCACCCTCCCTGCCAGAATGGTATATAGAAGTCTCATGTCAGCAGTTAGAAGTTACAATGTTAGTGAGGTTTTCTATGGCTATTCTATTAAATCGCTGATATTTCAGGGTAACAGGTGAAGCATATCTACCCAGATTCATTCTTTTCCTTTCCTCTTTCATTCTTTCAGTATCCTCTACCTGCCCTTCTGTGCTACAACTCCAAAAAGTAGAGTTCAGTAAAATCAGTTTCTGGACTCGTTTTTATTGTACAGTTTAAGAAATATGTTTTAATTCCGTTTATAAAGCATGTGTGTAGAATTAGAAGACTGCTCTGCATAATGCCACATGCATTGTTCATTCCAGGCATTGACCACATCTGCGCATTCAGTTGTGCACCATGGAATTCCTCTGCAGGCTGGAACTGCTCATTTCGGTTGTGGTGATGCTTTTCAGCAGACACTGATCATCTGTCCCCCAGCTATTCAAGGTATTCTTTCATTTAAATTATGCTTTGAATTTAGGCATGCATTATTTTTAAACAAAGTTTTAGGTATCTATTTATTAAATATACTGTATAGTTTTTCTACATTTGAATTTTAGCTGGTTAGTAGCCTGTAGACCAGTAATGTTCATTTCTTGACTGGAGCTCCAATGTAATCGTCATTCACAAGGGGTCAACTGACAGTTGTAGTTCTGTAGAGTCTAGCACGATAATACCATAGTAGAAATTAATGAGCTTGAAAAGCTATGGGTTGTCCTGTACTAATTATCACTGTTCCAGATGTGTTCAGGTAAGTACATTTCTATAATCACTAGGCATTGAAGTGACCAAGAGTTCACTTGTTTAAGTTCTGGTCAAAGGAGTGCTGTTGCAAATGTTATAGTCTTGTTCTTTACCCATACCTTAGTTTTCTTTTTCTTTTTTTTAAAGGATTGATTCTGACTAATCAGATTATGTCCCTTACTTAGATAAAAATAGTAAATTAAATCCTCAAGTGTGATGGTTGGTGGGGAGTACCTTTGAAGAGGCCATAAATTGTCAAATGGGAATTTCTTAGTGGTTTTTAGAGGGTAGTGGCAGCAGACTAAATAAAATATCCAGAATAAAACCCTACTTCCTAGGCCTTTGCATAGCAGTTTGTTCTCACTAAGATTTATCCTCTAGTTATATCTTAAAGCAAGAAGTGAATTACAAATGGGGCACTAACTGACTCTTTGAAACATGGTACTAAATACTTTATATATGGTGTAAGTAAAAGAAGCTGGTGCTGAGACAGATGTAGTTCTATTTCTCCTATTTGCTGTGTTATCCTAGACCAGCAATTTCAACTGGTGTGTCACAAGAATTTTTAAAACGTGCAATACCTGACTGTTTAGCCAGGGGCACTGACTTTTTCCCTCAGATTGTCAAATAAAAAAATGACAGCAGCCAACACAACAATAGCCATCTAGTATGAATGAATCAAAATTATACCTTTTTTTTCCAGATAGGCAAAAAATACTATTTTTGTTGTGCCACAGAAATTTAGTAATTATTTTATATGTGCCATGGGATGTAAAAGGTTGAAAACCGCTGTCCTAGTGATCTGTTAACCTGTTTCAGCCTTTGTCAAAGGAAACAGACTGAATAGATACTATCTTAGTTATTTCTAGCTCTTAATATTTGTGGATTCTGAAGGGTATTTGAAAATTTTATTTGATTTAAGGATTTTAGCAATTAAAATTTTTTTTTCTTTTAAATATCTACCACAATGCCTAACAGGGCTCCAAGAATATGTGTGTTGCCTTGACTGGCTAGTAACAAGAGATGAAAACGTCTTAGCCACTGCTGTCTCACCAGTGTAGCTCTACTTTCATTTTTTTGTATATTGGGTTTTCATGAAGGTTTCATTGAAAGAACGATTTATGCCACTAAAAATATAAAAAATGACAACTCAGATGATTGATTCTCAAGATGAAATTGTGGTCCAATGTGGTCTGTAAGTGTCTGTGACTGTGACCCAATGACTGGTCCCTAATAGTCATAAAAATAGCCACATCATTATATTGTCAGCACTCTTAAAATATGCTGTTATATTTATTTGTTTTTTCCTCAACTGTTTATTATAAAAATTCTGAACATGTAAAAAAGTTCAAAAAATAATATAATGCCTTCTACCCTAGATTCAACAAGCGCTTACACTTTGCCATATTTGCTCTGTTATTACCCTTAGGAGCTAAAACAATTTTTTTCAATTATATTTGACATTCAGTATTATTTTATATTAGTATCAGGTGTGCAGCATAGCAGTTAAATAATCACATACTTTACAAAGTGTTCCCCCTGATATTTCCAGTACCCGCCTGGTGTACCATACATAGTTATTGTGGTATTACTGACTACATCCCTGTGTTGTACTTTACATCTAGACCATGACTCTTTTGTAACTACCAAGTTGTACTTCCATCAGTTTGTTGTCTGTATTTGTGATTCTGGTTGTTGGTTTATTTGATTCCACATAGAGGTGAAGTCATCTGGTATTTGTCTTTCCCTGCTGACTTACTTCACTTCGCATAGTGCCCTCCTTTTTAGGATTAACACTTAAAGTATATTTGTGCAATAAAAATGGTAAAGTTGCCCTGGCTGGTTGGCTCAGTGGTAGAGCATCAGCCTGGCGTGCGGGAGTCCCGGGTTCGATTCCCGGCCAGCGCACACAGGAGAAGCGCCCATCGGCTTCTCCACCCCTCTCCCTCTCCTTCCTCTCTATCTCTCTTTTCCCCTCTGGCAGCCAAGGCTCCATTGGAGCAAAGTTGGCCCGGACACTGAGGATGGCTCTATGGCCTCTACCTCAGGCACTAGAATGGCTCTGGATGCAGCAGAGCAACGGCCCAGATGGGTGGAGCATCGCCCCCTGGTGGGCATGCCGGGTGGATCCCTGTGGGGCACATGCCGGAGTCTGTCTGACTGCCTCCCCGTTTCCAACTTCAGAAAAATACAAAAAAAAAAACCTTAAAAAAAATTGTAAAGTTATTTTTCAGTAAGATAGGAAAGCAATTGTATTTTTCTCTTATAGCTAATCAGAGATACGTAAGATCACTTTTATCTAAAATTGATTATATTAAATATTCTGCCAATCTATATTGAAAGTAACTGCTGCAACAGCCTGAAATGATCAAGTAGGGAATTTATTTTAGTAGCTGAGCTTTCTGATCTTTGGGATGTCCCTAAAATTTTGTTAATCAAAGCTCTAAGTTGGGGTAATGCTACTTTACTGTCTCAAAGTTTAACATTGTAAGACTTTATATTTATGAGGTCGCTTTGCAATGCATGGCATATAAATATTATCATTATAGGATTAACGTGGCTGATAATCCTGCATTCTAATTTTCCTAGCTGAAGCAAATGAAACATATCTGACCTGAGTTTTAGCAGCTCTGTACTAGAAATACCTCACTGACCAAAGCGATTTAGGATATCAAGTCAGATTCACTATTCCACATCCTTGATCCTAGTGACAGAAGTATTTGGGGGGGGGGCTACAGTAGCAAACGGTGAAAGGAATGGGAAGTTTCATGAAAAATAAATGATTCAACTTTGTACTATGCATTTTAAAATAGTAGAAAGAGTAGCTTTATAGCAATTTTTGGAATAGTGTACCACAAGTTAAGATAAATGTACCTCACTAATAGATTGCTTTGTTACTGTTATGAAACTTTTATGTAAGGGATAGTTTTATATTCTTAATCAGAACTTTAGTAATTTTAAATTTTAGAATTTTTAAAGAAAAATTCTTTCTCTGAGTTAATTTATGTCTGAGAACTGTTCTATTTCACAGGTATCCCTGGAACACATGGCAAACCCGCTAGTTATTCAATAAGGGTGGAGAACACAGTTCCCCTTGTAACTCAGGCCCCAGCTGTGCAGCCACTGCAGATCCGGCCAGGAGTTCTTTCTCAGGTGGGGAGTAATTCATTCTTTTTGCACATGTGCTATCTTCTTTATACTCAAGTAGGGGTGCTGATCTATTTAAAAAACATCAGTCTGCGATGTTGGGAAACAATGAAAATGACCTGGATGAGAATTTGAACCTTTGTAGATTATTGACTTTTAACTTTTAAATTATTAAATGATTGTTTTGTAGATACACACACACACACACACACACACACACACACACACACAGAGTTTGTTTAATATTTGCTTTTAAGATCAAATAATGATGAGTCACTTGTAACTTACTAGTTTTTCTTTTTTTGTTTGTTTTTTTGTTTTGGTGCAGCAGACATGGTCTGGTAGAACACAGCAGATGCTGGTTCCTGCCTGGCAACAGGTGACACCCTTGGCTCCCGCTACTACTACCTTAACTTCTGAGGGCGTGGCTGCTTCCCAAAGACTTGGAGACTGGGGGTAAGTTAAAAACAAAAGTCCTTGTTTGTGAGTAGTTTGGAAAATAGATCTTGGTAAAGAAGGGTTTCACTTTTTCTAAACTCTCTCCCTAGGAAGATGATTTCACACAGCAATCATTATAGCTCAGTGATGCCTCAGCCTCTTCTAACCAATCAGATAACTTTATCGGCTCCTCAGCCAATTAGTGTGGGCATTGCACATGTTGTCTGGCCTCAGCCTACCACTACCAAGAAAAATAAACTGTGCCAGAACAGGTGGGTGTTGATATTTTAACTTTGTTCTGCATTTTGAGACTTAATCTTTTAAGATAAATTTTGCATGTACACTAAAGGGTCACTCTGTTGTATTCAAAATGACCTCTTTGATAGCTTTGTCACAAACACTAAGCCAGCTCCCTTCTCAATTTCTCAGAGGTATTTTGGTAAAACTAATGGAATGGGAGCCAGGAAGAGAGGAAATAAATGCTTTCAGTTGGTAAGACTGTCTTTATTGCCCTTTTGATTTATTATCTACTTATAATTTTAGACACAGATATCACCTTTACCAAAAATATGATCATTTGAATGTAACGAATGCAATGTACATTGATATTTCTAGAGATAATACTTTCTAGTTCACAAAACTTATGATCTGTATGTTAGTGTGTTGTATGTACATGATGTCGAACCAAGTGAAAGTTCATTGTTCATTTTAACAAGATTTCTTAGAAAAATGGCATGTTTATATTTTCGTAATAAAAATGACACTATTTATTTGATTGCAGGAGTAATGCATTGCAGAATACCAATATCCCACATTCAGCATTTATTTCTCCAAAGATAGTAAGTGGGAAAGATGTCGAGGAAGTAAGTGGTATAGAAACACAGGACAATCATAACTCAGGAGAGGCAAGAAATTGTTGTGAAACATCTGTCAGGCAGGACTCTGATTCATCAGTTTCAGACAAACAGCGGCAAACCATCATCATTGCTGACTCCCCCAGCCCTGCAGTGAGTGTGATCACTATCAGCAGTGACACTGATGAGGAAGAGACGACGCAGAGACATTCTCTCAGAGAGTAAGTGCCAAAAGCAGTTTCCTGAGGTGATGCTGCTTAAGGAGTAATGATGGCGCCCCTGGTCGCGTGAAAAAGGACTTTCTGTGACCTAGTCCTTTCGGTGTCCTTTGAAGTAAACTGCCTAAATGGTATTTCATGTGGTTATAGCATTTTACCCTGTATTTTTTTTTTTTTTTTGGATTTTTCTGAAGCTGGAAACGGGGAGAGACAGTCAGATAGACTCCCGCATGTGCCCGACTGGGATCCATCCGGCACGCCCACCAGGGGGCGACGCTCTGCCCACCAGGGGGCGATGCTCTGTCCCTCCAGGGCGTCGCTCTGTTGCGACCAGAACCACTCTAGTGCCTGTGGCAGTGGCCAAGGAGCCATCCCCAGCGCCCGGACCATCTTTGCTCTAATGGAGCCTCGGGTGCGGGAGGGGAAGAGAGAAACAGACAGGAAGGAGAGGGGGAGGAGTGGAGAAGCAGATGGGCGCTTCTCCTGTGTGCCCTGGCCGGGAATCGAACCCGGGACTTCTGCACGCCAGGCGGATGCTCTACCACCGAGCCAACCGGCCAGGGCCTTTACCCTGTATTTTTAAGTGTTAGATTTTTGCTCTTAACTGATTATTTATATTCTTAATTAAATAAATTAATTTTTGGCTACTTGGGGAGTCTCTTCTCATTTTTTTGTTTTGCCCTTCCCTCTCTCGCTAGATGTAAAGGTAGTCTAGATTGTGAAGCTTGCCAGAGCACTTTGAATATCGATCGGATGTGTTCATTAAGTAGTCCTGATAGTACTCTGAGCACCAGCTCCTCGGGGCAGTCCAGCCCATCTCCTTGCAAAAGACCTAACAGGTAAAGAAATTCCAGTAGTAGTATATAATAAATATTAAGCCAACTAAAAAGCCTATGATTTCTTTTGTAGTTGCTTTAAATTAATAAGTACCTGCCAGTTTACCACAGTGGCTTCTCTTGAAGATCTTATTTAACTTTAGATTCAGTGTGAAAGCGTATTATTTATAAAGATACTTTTCTTGCTATAGTATGTCAGATGAAGAGCAGGAAAGTGGTTGTGATACTGTGGATGGCTCTCCAACATCAGACTCTTCGGGACACGACAGCCCATTTGTAGAGAGCAGTTTTGTAGAGGACACTCATCAGAACACAGAACTGGTCACCTCTGCCAACACGGAAACCAAACCAGCTGTCTGTACTGTTGTGGTGCCACCAATCGGACTAGAAAATGGATTAAATGCCGATGAGCATATGGCGAACACAGGTAAACTGAGTCCTCTCGATTTCCTGATAGTCCTTTAAAAGGTTTTAACTTAGGAACACAGAGAACAGCATTGCAGAAGTCATCTCTAAATTTCCAACTTGATCCTGGCAAATCTCTTCTTATGTCATCAAATGCTTGGAAATCATGAAATCACTTTTCAACTCTAAGATTCTCAAATATTATTGTGTAAAATATCTAAAGATCTTTCTAATTTTTACATGAGAAGGAAAAAGCGTTAATTCTTAAATATTTTGTTCATTACCAGATTCTATATGCCAGCCATTAATAAAAGGACGCTCCGCTCCCGGAAGACTGCACCTGCCTTCCACAGTGGGCAGTCGTCAGCAAAAGTTGACATCAGCATTCCAGCAGCAGCACCTGAATTTCAGTCAGGTACGTTTGTGAATTTATAAGAAAGAGTCTTTGGGATTCAAATTCATTAGTATTTCATTTGGGGGAAAAAAGATTCTAAAACTGTATGCAATCTTCATAAATTTTACCCTTTTTATTACCTTGCCTAAAGAGTAATAAGCCTGATAATAGGATAATTAAGCAGGTCATACATAGAACTTGAATTCTTCAGAAAAATTAAGCTCTTAAGAGTTTTAAAAAAATAAAAATATTTTTTAAGAGTTTATTGATTTTAGAGAATGGAGAGAGAGAGAGAGAGAGTGTGTGTGTGTGTGTGAGTGTGTGTCCGGGGCAGGGTGTGTGTGTGTCTGTGTCTGGGGGCAGGGTGTGTGTGTCTGTGTGTGTGTGTGTGTGTCGGGAGCAGGGTGTGTGGAGTTGGAAGCATCAACTTGCAGGTAGTTGCTTCTCGCATGTGCCTTGACCAGGCAAGCCCGGCTTTTCGAACCGTCAGCCTCAGCGTTCCAGGTTGACACTTTATTTGCTGTGCCACCACAGGTCAGGCCATTAAATATATTTTTAGTGTGTTTGTTTTCTTAGACCCTTAGGTCAGAATACACAGTGAATTGATGGCTACATTTTTTTTTCTTTAAATCATTTTTTATTTTTCAATTACAATTGACATTATATAAGTTTCAGGTATACACCCCAGTGATTAGACAACATATAACTTACTAAGTGATCATGCCAATAAATCTAGTGCCCATCTGACACCATTCATAGGTATTAGAATATTATTGACTATTGTACTTTCCATCCTCGTGACTCTTCTGTAACTACCAATTTGTGTCTCAGTCCCTTCACCTTTTCCACCCCCCCAACATCCCTTCCGTCTTGCAACTGTCAAAGTGTCCTCTGTCTATGAGTCTGTTTCTGTGCTTCTTGTTCATTTATTTTGTGTTTTTTAGACCCATTTGTTGATAGATACGTGTTTATGGCCATTTTATTGTTCACATTTTTAATCTTTTTTTTTCTTCTTCTGAAAGAAGACCCATTAACATTTCCTATATTACTGGTTTGGTGGTGATGAACTCCCTTAGCTTTTTCTTGTATGGGAAAGCTTTTTATCTGTCCTTCGATTCTAAGTGATAGCTTTGCTGTATGTAGAGTAATCTTGTTTGTAGGTCCTTGCTTTTTATCATTTTGAATATTTCTTTTTTGTTTTTTTTCTGAAGCTGGAAATGGGGAGGCAGTCAGACAGACTCCCGCATGCACCCGACCAGGATCCACCCGGCACGCCCACCCACCAGGAGGCGATGCTCTGCCCATCCGGGGCATCGCTCTGTTGCGACCAGAGCCACTCTAGCGCCTGAGGCAGAGGCCATGGAGCCATCCTCTGCACCCGGGCCATCTTTGCTCCAATGGAGCCTTGGCTGCGGGAAGGGAAGAGAGAGACAGAGAGGAAGGAGAGGGGAAGGGGTGGAGAAGCAGATGGGCACTTTTCCTATGTGCCCTGGCCAGGAATCGAACCCAGGACTTCCGCACACCAGGCCGACGCTCTACCACTGAGCCAACCAGCCAGGGCTCATTTTGAATATTTCTTGCAATCCCCTCTGGCCATTAAAGTTACTGTTGAGAAATCAGCTAACAGTCTTATGGGAGCTGCCTTGTAACTAACTAATTGCTTTTCTCTTGCTGCTTTTATGATTCTCTTTGTCTTTAATCTTTTTCATTTCAATATGTGATTTGGTGTGGGTCTCTTTGGGTTCATCTTGTTTGGGACTCTCTGTGTTTCCTGTACTTGTATGTCTATTTCCTTCACCAAGTTAGGATGTTTTCTGTCATTTTTTCAAATAGGTTTTCAACTTTTGCTCTCTCTTCTGGTAGCACCTTCATGATTCGAATTTTGGTTATGCTTGAAGTTGTCTCAGAGGTTCCTTACACTATCTTCATTTCTTTGGATTCTTTTTTTTCCCCCCTGTTCTGATTGGGTGTTTTCTGTTTCCTTATATTCCAAATCACTGATTTGATTCACATCTTCATCTTCTCTACTGTTGATTCCCTGTAAATTATTCATTTCTGTTAGTGTATCCTTTGTTTCTGACTGGTTCTTTTTTGTGGTTTCTATGTCCTAAGTTCATTGAGCATCCTTTTAACCTGTGTTTTGAACTCTGCATCTAGTAGACTGCTTGTCTCAATTTTGTTTAGTTCTTTTTCTGGGGTTTTATTCTGTTCTTTCATATGGGGCGTGTTTCTTTGTCTCCTCATTTTGGCAGCCTCCCTGTGTTTGTTCTATGTATTAGGTAGAGCTACTATGTATTCCAGGCATGGTAGAGTGGCCTAATGTAGTAGGTGTCCTGTAGGGTCCAGGGGCACAGTGTCCCTGACGACCCAAGCTGGACACTTGAGGTGTGACTTGAGGTGTACAGTCCCCCACCCCCATGAGAACGGTACAGCCTTCTATTGTAGTTATGCCTTGATTGTTATTGGCATGTAAATAGGAGGGATTTAACCAGGCCAATCTGCTGCAAGGACTGGCTGCTACCACCACCCGACACGGAGGATTAACTGTGTGTGTGTCCACCCACAAAGCAAGGCTTACTTCAGTCAGGCTCTGGTGCCAGCTGAGTTCACTTCTTGAGTGTGTCACTGTGGAGGTGGTTGGGTTGTGCTTTGACATGGTATGAAGCTGTCGACCAGGTGTTCAGGCTAGAGCCTCCTAGGAGGTACAGGCCAAGCTCAGCCACTGCCTGTGTTCTGCTCAGGGCCACCTGCCTTGAGCTGCACAGTGTCCTACAGATGGTGCTCCTTGTGCTGAGTTTGGAGGTGCCCAGGTGAGGCCAGGCTGAGAACCACGGCTGGCTGCTGCTAGTGCTGGGCCTGGGACCACTTAGGAAGAGATACAGGGTACACTGAGGCCTGATGCTACTTGCTTGAGATATTTTAGGAAAGGGTGAGCCACGACAGGCCATTCATATGGAAAAAGCCACAGGAAATAGCTTGGGTGGGCCCACATGTTTGTTTGGGCGAGGTCTCGGAATCACCAGGCATGGGCAAACAGTGTGAGCCAGGTTGATGGAGGCTCAGATATGGAGCCCAGATGGCTCATTTCATATATGTTAGTCATCGTGATAGTGAGAGATAGCTTTATTCAGTACTTTCCATCTCTTTAGCACTGTGCTTATCAGTTGAGTTTCTACTTCGGGAAAGAAAAGATCATGGTTATTGGAGTAAGACCTATGCCTGAATCCTGGTTTTGCCAAATGCTATGTGTATCACATTGGCCTGGTCTCTTCAGCAAATCTGGATCATAGTTAATGGGAGTCATAGCTGTATCATGGGGTTGTTTTGGAATTAAATAATGTCTTGTATGTAAAATGGTAGCCCTCGATATAAGTGCTTCACAAATGGTCGCTATTTGTAGTGGTGGGGGGATAGTAGTACTATTAACAGCAACAGTAGCAGTGTTAATATTATAATCATACGTAGTAATAAATATTAAAGTGTTAATCCTAATATATAAAATCGCTATTTTTTTTCTTTATACTTAGTACAATCTAAGATATGAGAGATCCTGGATTATTGGTCACAGAATTTATTATCATTTCCCTTTCTTCTTCACTTTTTATTTTAATATTTTTATTTTTTATTTGTTGATTTTTCGAGAGAGAGGAAAAGAGAGAGAGAGAAACATTAATTTGTTTTTCCACTTATTAATTCATTCTTTGGTTGAGTCTTGTATGTGCTCTGACCAAGATTGAACCCACAAACATATATTTAGAGTTTTTTTGTTGTTTGTTTGCTTTGGATAGGTTCAGCACTTCGGATCTGGGCATCAAGAGTGGAATGGAAACTTCGGACATCGAAGACAGCAAGCTTATATCCCTACTAGTGTTACCAGTAATCCATTCACTCTCTCTCATGGAAGTCCCAACCACACAGCCGTGCACGCCCACCTGGCTGGAAGTACACACCTTGGAGGACAGCCTGCTCTTCTTCCATACCCGTCGTCAGCCACGCTCAGTAGTGCTGCCCCAGTGGCCCACCTCTTAGCCTCTCCATGTACCTCAAGACCTATGTTACAGCATCCAACTTACAATATGTCCCATCCTAGTGGCATAGTTCACCAGCTCCCAGTGGGCATCAATCCCCGTCTGTTACCATCCCCAACCATTCATCAGACTCAGTACAAACCAATTTTCCCACCACATTCTTACATTGCAGCATCACCTGCGTATACTGGATTTCCATTGAGTCCAACAAAACTCAGCCAGTATCCATATATGTGAAAACTTAAAAGGAGCATATTGAGGAAGCTCAATAATAGAAACATTTGATTAAAAATAAAAACATGGTATTTAATAAATATTAGCCATGGCACAAGAAAATTATTTTTGAATCATGTAGACTTGGGTGCAATTTAAACAACTTTGAGCTTTAAAAAACTCACTTTTAATGTGTTTTGCACATTTGGTATAACTTGTCTTTGGTCATGTTATCTTCTTATGTAGTAACTCTAGACAGGTGACTTATGGGAGCAGAAGTCCAGTTTTGCTCCTGCTATTTTTTATAAAATTGCCTTCTAACTAGTGCAAGACACGTCCACATTTGGGAAGCCATTCTGTGTACAGACTTAGAGCAACAGATGCACACACATCAGAATTACAGCATACAAGTGAATTGTATTATCTGTGTCTTAGTGTATAAATGTGGGTCACTTACCTAAGAAATTGAGCTATTGTTCTTTACATTTGCATGTGTCTTTGCATGGGCAAAATGTTGCCTAGACTTTGCTCTTAAATGTTGTTCTAATAATCTCAGCTGCATTGTAAACCGTTCCCACACATAGTGCCTTAAATATTTGAGGTTGTTAATGTTATTACCTATATATAAATGTTGAGGACTGCAGCACTTAAAAATCAGACCTACTCTTTAGTTTTCTTTTGATAGAGTAATAATGTTCATTTTGGGTTTTGTGTGGTATGATTTCAGGTTGTAGCTGTTTTTTCCTTATTAAGAGGGCAGCATGTTTGCTATAGCTGAATTCTGCTGTCTGATTTTTCAGAATGATCTAGCTTCAAGAAAAGCAAGCAGTTAGTAGTGCTTAAGAAAAACTGATTCAGTATCTAATGGGTAGTTGATATCTGTCACAACACAGCATTTTATATACTGTTAAGTAAAACTGCAATACAATCTAAGTTTATTTTGAGAGTGTTTGCTGTATAATTGGATTTAATAAAATATTTAGAGGTGCAGTAGGCATGACTTTGAGTAGATAATGAAGAAAATGCAAATTGCTCACTGATTCATGATGTGGTTTCATCTTAGCTTGGGCAAACCATGCAGTATTTAATAAGTAGTAGCAGAATATTTACTATTGAAGCTTGAAAAGATGTGAGTTCTTTGTGTGCAATTTTTCATTTATGCATGTGAGAGGTTTTTTTTAAGTATTTTTACATTGTAGTACTTGTTTTGCTTGTTGGTGGTGTTTGCTTATTTAATACATTCCGTCAGGGACAGAAATTACATGCTTTTCTTCCTACGAAGTGTGTCTTGGGTTTTTCCTTTCTTATTTCTTTCTTTTTTTGGTGATGGTGGTGATGTTTAAATGAAGTTGCTTTTACAGCACCAAAGACTTAATCATCCATTTCCTATATAAAAGGTAGCTACTTTTTGCATAGACCTCAAGTATATTGTAGTTGTAGAGGTGGAGTTTAAGGAAAGGTTATTAAACAGGCCGTGTTTTAGCTTATGGGCAAGTAATAAATTGTATCATTTATCTTGAATGTATCATAGATAAGCTGCTATATAATGATTGCCACTTCAGATAGCTGTGAAATTAGGTGATTAACTAGTTGTTATTTAGCCTTCTAATTTCTGTATAAGTCTAATTACATGAAATAGAAGTTGGGGTTTTGATTTTTTACTTTGCTTTCTGTTTGGAGTGTCATTGTAACTACTGTATTGTAAATGATGGAAAATAATTGCATATGTTATTTTGGGGTGTGTTAATTGCATCAGTATTTTATCTCTATTAATGTTTGTGCTCATCACTGCATATAAAAAACTTGGATGTATCAATGTAACTTAATTTTTTATTTTCATACTGGCATTGTAGACACTTGAGAAAGCTGTATCTTGCAGGCTTGACTTAACTTTTTTTTTCCTTAGAAATCTGGAATATAATCTTACAGCATTTACTGGAAAACAGTACAAAGCATTTGAGTATAAAGCGCTCGAAATGTTTTGGATTTATAACATTTCTTTGATAAATGAATTGCATACCACTAGAACAGCTCTAGTACAGCGTTGACAATAAGCTAGTAATGGACAGACTTTTCTTTACTCCATTAACAAAAGCAGTGTTTTATTTAATAATTATCAGTGAAATAAATGTGCCTGAATTGATTTTAAAAATTACAGTATTAGATCATAAAATAAAAACCAGCAGTACATTTTTAGTCACACTGAAAATGAAGGACTTAATTTTTCCCCACAAGTTTCAGTGTTTTTAGTAATTGATTCTATGCATTTTATATAAATAGAAAGAAATATATATATATATTACACATAAAAAAGGAATAGCCTAAGATTAATTTAAAAGATTATTTACAGATGGCAAATTTATGGAGTCACTATTTAAGTAAACGTTGTTGCCCTCCACAGCCTTCTAACCTTATTTATATGGTCCAGCAGGTTGCTGGTATCTGCTCACTTCTTGGAAAAGAATCAGTGCTGGCAGCAATGTTTCAGAAACCGGTGCAAAGGCTTGATTAATGTTTGTACCACAACAGGTACAAAACGCGCAGTTCACTTTTTGTTCAGGGTCGTGTTCACTACCCTGCAATGTCCTATTTTCAGTATTTCAGTTGCAAGCCTGAGATGGTCTTACAGAATGGACAGTAAATAGTAACTTCAGTGTTTTCATAATAGTAATGTTTGATAAAGGCATACCCCAGTTAAGTACGTCACTCTTAACTGATTCTAATCATGGGCTTTTTATGTGTTTAAAAATGAAAAAATATTAAAATCCTGATAAAGCCTAAAGCATATTAACAAAAAAAAAATCTGGATTTATACCTTCTTTAAAGCCATTTTTACCAGTTTTCTTCGGTTTTAATGCTTTCTTAAATAAAACACTGCATGAATTTCAAGGTGCATATTTGCATACTATTTTTAATTTACACTTTTAAAAAATCAAATATCCTAATATTTAGTTTTCTTTTTCTTCAGGGTGTTTAACTAAATATGTTACTGTAGTAGCAAAGCCTTTTCATTTTTAAAATCTCTACTACTAATTTTAAACTTGGTTTGCATTAAATAAAAGTTAAATCATACACTGCAAGGTGTAGGAGGATTTGTTTTAATGAACCCAATGATAGATTTGATTACTAAGTTTGAACTGTTAACTGTTTAACAATTTTAGACTTGTGGCTTTCTTTCTTTGGTTTGTTTGTTTTTGCTTTTACTTCTATGCTACACTAGTTTGCCATGTAGCAATTGCACTGTGCAATATTACAATAAGGACTGGGAAAATTTTTATGGATGTAATGTCTATTACGGTTTGCGATAGTATTTCTCTCTAGTTCTCAGTGATTTAAATGTGACCAAGCCTTCTGTACTTTGTCACAAAAAGCGGGTTTTCCAGGTGACTATTTTGGTGAGTGTCAAAATAAGAATTTATGGTGTATTACTGTCGATTCACTTTGAATTAAAATATATATATTGCAGCAAACAGCTTGTTGACTTTTTTTCCACCAGTACTGCTTATAGGGGAGGGAAGGAAAAGGTTAGCATTTAGTACCTAACTTATGTCCTCTCAATTAATTTTCAGAACTATTTGTGTGTGATAGATATTATTATCTTCATTATAGAAATGAGGAGATAGGCTCAAAATTTCTAGGTAAGTTGACCAAAGTCACACTGCTAATGAGGAGTGCGTCTGGGATATGAATCAGGCTATTATTTACCTATAACTAATTTTTCCACCAATTTTTTTTATTTTATTTAAAAAATTTTTATTGCCCTGGCCGGTTGGCTCAGCGGTAGAGCGTCGGCCTAGCGTGTGGAGGACCCGGGTTCGATTCCCGGCCAGGGCACACAGGAGAAGCGCCATTTGCTTCTCCACCCCTCCGCCGCGCTTTCCTCTCTGTCTCTCTCTTCCCCTCCCGCAGCCGAGGCTCCATTGGAGCAAAGATGGCCCGGGCGCTGGGGATGGCTCTGTGGCCTCTGCCTCAGGCTCTAGAGTGGCTCTGGTCGCAACATGGCGACGCCCAGGATGGGCAGAGCATCGCCCCCTGGTGGGCAGAGCGTCGCCCCTGGTGGGCATGCCGGGTGGATCCCGGTCGGGCGCATGCGGGAGTCTGTCTGACTGTCTCTCCCTGTTTCCAGCTTCAGAAAAATGGGGAAAAAAAAAATTTTTTTTATTGATTGATTTTAGACTGAGAGGAAGGGAAAAGAGAGAAAGAGAGGAGCATTCATTTGTTGTTCCACTTAATTGTGCATACATTGGTTGCTTCCTGTATGTACTCTGACCAGGGACCAAATCCGCAACCTTGTCATTTTGGCATGACATTGTAACCAACTAAGCTAACTGGCCAGGGCCTATTATTTAATTTTTCAATTACAGTTTACTTTAAATATAATTTTGGATTGGTTTCAGGTGTACAGCTTAGTGCAGGGGTCCCCAAACTACGGCCCGCGGGCCACATGCGGCCCCCTGAAGCCATTTATCCAGCCCCCGCCGCACTTCCAGAAGGGGCACCTCTTTCATTGGTGGTCAGTGAGAGGAGCATAGTTCCCATTGAAATACTGGTCAGTTTGTTGATTTAAATTTACTTGTTTTTTATTTTAAATATTGTATTTGTTCCTGTTTTGTTTTTTTACTTTAAAATAAGATATGTGCAGTGTGCATAGGGATTTGTTCATAGTTTTTTTTTTATATAGTCTGGCTCTCCAACGGTCTGAGGGACAGTGAACTGGCCCTCTGTGTAAAAAGTTTGGGGACCCCTGGCTTAGTGATTAGTCAGTTGTATACTTTACAAAGTGTTCCCCTCGATATTCCTGGTACTAACGGGCACGTACATAGTTGCCTCAGTGTTAATGACTCTATTCCATTTGCTGTACTTGACATCCCCATGACTATTCTGTGACTACCAATGTGTACCTGCCTCTTCATCTCATCTCTTTCTCCCAGCCTCCTACCCTGGCTCCACCAGTTGTTTTTCTTTTTTTTCTTTTTATTTATTTATTTAGTTTTTTTTTCTGAAGTTGGAAACAGGGAGGCAGTCAGACAGACTCCCGCATGCGCCCGACTGGGATCCACCCAGCATGCCCACCAGGGGGCGATGCTCTGCCCATCTGGGGCGTTGCTCTGTTGCAACCAGAGCCATTCTAGAGCCTGAGGCAGAGGCCATAGAGCCATCCCCAGCGCCCGGGCCAACTTTGCTCCCATGGAGCCTTGGCTGCAAGAGGGAAGAGAGAGACAGAGAGGAAGGAGAGGGGGAAGGGTGGAGAAGCAGATGGGCGCTTCTCCTGTGTGCTCTGGCCGGGAATCGAACCTGGGACTCCTGCACTCCAGGCCAACACTCTACCACTGAGTCAACCGGCCAGGGCCTTTTTCTTTTTTTAAGATTTTATTTGCTGAGCTGTGGTGGCACAGTGGATAAAGCGTCAACCTGGAACGCTGAGGTTGCAGGTTTGGAACCCTGGCTTCTATGGTCAAGGTGCTTATGGGAGTTGATGCTTCCGGCGCCTCTCCTTCTCTTTCTTTCTCTCAAAAATGAATTTTAAAAAAGACTATTTATTGACTTATTAGAGAGAGGAAGGGGAGAGAGAGAAAGGGGGTGGGGAAGTAGTGGGAAGTATCAGCTCATAGTAGTTGCTTCCTCTATGTGCCTTGAACCAGGCAAGCCCAGGGTTTCGAACCAGCGACCTCAACATTCCAGGTCAATATTTTATCTACTGTGCTACCATAGGTCAGGCCACCAGTTCTGTTTAAAATGAAGTCTGAGGACTGCAACCACTGGGTAATCATAGCCCATATCATTTGAATACTGTTTTCTTAAATATTTTGAGGTAAATACTTTTGTTCGGTATGCATGGAGGAAAAATGGGATTCACATGAATTTTTTTAAGATATAAAACATGAGACTTCAAAAGAATGTTGTTATAGTAGGCCAATTTAGGTTGTGACTTCAAATACCACTTCTTACTTCAAGGACCTAACTTTAGAAGGAACATCAGTAAGAATGTTTTTGAAGGAGAACACACCAGGGAGAAAATAGCGCAGTCTCCCTCAGTAAATTTGATTTGTAAGATTCACCCATGTTGTGTGTAGCTGTGGTTCATTTATCCTCATTGCTGTAGAGTATGCCTCTGTGTGCATATATACTAATTTGTTTTGTTGGTGGGCCTTGGAATTTCTGCTTTCTAGCTATTATGAATAATGCTATTATAAACATTTTCTTTGTATCTTTTGGTGAATACATATATGTGTTTCCTTTGGGTACACATGTAGGTATGTAACTGTTGGGTCATAAGGTATACATATGTTTCACATTATTAGCTAACTGCAAACATTTTCCAAAGGGCTGAAGTTAATTTACACTCACTAGTGGTATATCAGAGTTCCAGTTACTCTCCTTCCTTGCACATTATATATTTTTTGTTTCATTTTAGTCACACACCATAATGTGGGTGTGAATTGATCAAAATAATGTGAACATTTCATATAACCTAAAGCACTGATCCTACATGTAAATGAAATCCAGATTTTATAATTTACTTGAAAGTACATTGGCTCCTGGAGAATACTGAGAAGTATTTATCTATTTACATGGATCTAAGAATATAATTTTTTTTTCTAAAGAGATGAAAAAAAGTCTTTGAGCAACATGTAAACCGTTCAGCCAGTGCCCAGTACATGTCCTGTCATGAGTCATTCAGTGGTATTTATAAAGCATCCACAACACTCCGAGCACTGTGTGCAGAGCACGCATCAGTGGGCAAAACCAAAGTTCCTTCTCTTTTTTTTTCTTTTTTTTTTTTTCAAAGTTCCTTTTCATCTTCGGGCCCTTTTTTGTAGGAAGGAAAGACTTAAAAGTAAATAAGTTCAGTTAGGGTAAGTAGGATGAAGAAAATAGAGGATATTGATTAAGTGACTGGAGAGGGCATGTCAGAATGAATGCATCAGTGAGAACATGACATTTGAATTGTGACAAGAGAATGCCGATCAGCCTCGCCGTGGAAAAGTATCTCTGGCAGAGGGATCGGCTAGTGCAAAGGTCTTATGTCAGAAAGGAGCTCTTAATATGAGCAAACAGGAGTGGCCTGTGAGACCAGAGCAGCATATGACCAGGAGCTAGAAGGTAGAATTAGAGGGGTGGGCGTGCAGGCCTTTTGCAAAGAAAGAAGTCTAGATTGAATTCTATATAGTGTGGAAACTGGGAGGGTTTTCAGCAGGCAGGCAGTTTGACCTGGCTATCACGGAAGTGATTGCAGGGCCAGAGTGGAAGCTCGAGGGCCAGATAGGAGGTGATGAATGCCAACCAGTTCTTGGTCAAGATGTTTGTCTGTATTAGGAATGTTTTCTTCCAGTGTGACTTACTTTATTTACAGGGTGTTTGGAAGAGCAAATGTTTTAAATATTGATGAAGTCCAATTTATCAGTATTTTATGATTTTGTGCTTTCGTGTCTTAAATTTTTGCCTATCCCGGAGTTGCAAAGATTTTCTTCTTTGTTCTCTGCTAGGAGTTTTATGATGTTTAGCTTTCATTAGGTCTCTGATTCATTACATGTTAATGTTTGTGTCCACTTTTATTTTAATGGCATTATTTTGTATTTTGAGAACCTATACTTTCCCCGAATTAGAAGTATGGTTATTTGAAATAGAAAAATAAGATGTTAATGTTTTATATTTTTTTCCATAAAAAATGAAACATGATTATAATTGGGAAATGCAGAAAAAGATTTTTAAGGAACTCATAAAAATGTAAGTTCAGATATTTTTATACTTTAACTTTTTACTTAAAAAATGCAGGTCAATACACTTCAATGAACACATATATAACCTTCAGCCAGACTCACCAGCTAACATTTGACACATTAACTTTATCTCTCTATAGTTCTATGTGTGTGTATATAAATATACAATGTAATTTTTAAATTGAGCCATTTGTGGATCATCATGGCACTTGGTCTCTAAATACTTGAGCATTCATCTATAAGAATAATGACATTCTTCAACTAACCACAAAATTGCATGATACCTTGCAAAATTAACAATTCTGTACATCTAATTTCCAATCCATATTCAAAATTTCCCAATTGTTTCAAGAATGTCTTTTATAGCTATACCCCCTCCCCCATCCACACTCCAGGAGCCAATCATTCACCCATTGCATTTGGCTATGTTTTTCTGACTACTTTTATTTTTAAAAGTCCTGTTTTTTAAAAATAACATTTTTGAAGAGTTTAGGCTAGAATATCCTACATTCTGAATTTTGTTGTTTCTTCATGTTAACCTAACTGGATCCTCTCTCCATATTCAGTGAACTATCTTTGCATTCCTCTCTCTATATAGATTCTGTAAAGTACAAGTTGGGTCTAGTAGCTTGAGTAGAGTCACTGTTCATTTGCAAGAATTATAGGAGTAGTTGTGTCCTTATTGTTCATGTCAAGAGGCTCATAATGTCAGGTTGTCCATTACCAGTGATGACACCAGGGTACAGAGAGGTTATCAGCAAATCTCTCTCCATTCTCATCTGTGGGGTGGTACTGTGGCAGTATTAGGTACATTTCACTCTGTGGCTTTAGCATCCATTCATTGTTGTCTGAATCAGTGGTTACACTAGGGGCTGCAAAATGTGATTTTTAATTCTATCATTCTTCCTACATTTATTACCTGACACCATTCCATAAAGAAGAATAAAGAAAGACTTTCTGGCTTTTGCCCTGTGCTTGTGTTCTGTCTCTCACACACATATCATTATGCATTCATGGATTTTGCTTTATTCGGTAAGTTAAAGTTACTAATTATGTTCATGTATTCTTTTGTTATCACTACATTAGTCTGGGAGCGTTCCTTGTTTTGTGGCCCAGTAAAGTATCTGAGGCTTACCCTGTATTTTTCCTTTTCTCGGATCTGGAACTGGCCATTTCTCCAAAGAGCTCAGGTTTCAAAGGATCGAGTTGAGCAATAGCTATACAAAGGTAATTCCTTTCTCTCCTGCTGCCCAGTTATGATGTCATGGTAGTTACTGACCAAGATTTAGTCTCTTCCCTGAGTTTAGCTTTACTTCCATATCCCCAGTAACTTGTTGTAAAGTATCTAAATCCACAAATCTGCGGGTGTTTGTAGAGGCACGTAGTCCAAATAAGTTTTTGAAAAGTTTTATTATAGGAGAAAATTTATTAAATATGCTGGCCACATACGACTGACACAGGGCAACAGACCCAAATTGTGCAGACCCCAAAAACAGTTCAGGGACTGTTTATATACTCCTAATTATACATGAGAGGAGAGAAAACCTGACATCATGGCATAAGCTTATACCTTTTGTTTAGAGATACATACATTAACTACATGCTTTTAGGAGGGGAGGTGTAGTTTTCATAGAGACAGATACCTGCAAATGGTTCATTAGTATAAGAAAAGATTTTAATTTAATCTTTTTTCTTCTTGTATCTGGCTAGCTATTCACCCCTCTTCCCATAGGTATGGGAGAAGGTCAGAGAATCCAAGTCTCTTTCCTCTTCTGCATTTACAGCACAATACCATTGGCCATCTTAGTTTTTTTTTTTTTTATTCATTTTAGAGAGGGGAGAGAGAGAGAGAGAGAGAGAGAGAAAGGGGGGAGGAGCAGGAAGCATCAACTCCCATATGTGCCTTGACCATACAAGTGCAGGTTTCAAACCGGCGACCTCAGTATTCCAGGTCAACGCTTGATCCACTGCACCACCACAGGTCAGGCTGTATTTTTCTGAAGTTGGAAATGGGGAGGCAGTCAGACAGACTCTTGCATGCGTCCGACTGGGATCCACCTGGCATGCCCACCAAGGGGTGATGCTCTGCCCATCTGGGGCGTTGCTCTGTTGCAACCAGAGCCATTCTAGCACCTGAGGCAGAGGCCATGGAGCCATCCACAGCGCCCGGGCTAACTTTGCTCCAATGGAGCCTTGGCTGCAGGGGGCGGGGGGAGTGGGAGACAGAGAGGAAGGAGAGGGGCAGGGGTGGAGAAGCAGATGGGCGCTTCTCGTGAGTGCCCTGGCCGGGAAACGAACCCAGGTCTCCTGCCCGCCAGGCCGATGCTCTACCACTGAGCCAACTCAGGGCTGGCCATCTTAGTTTTGATGCTAATCACACAAGCACAGAAATCACACTCACAAAATCTTTCTGCATGCCTAGCCCAAATTAATAAAATATTCTTTAAATTTCCTAAAATATTAATGTTAATTCTGTAGCTTTTGGCACTTTACAACAACTTAAGCTCATCTCTGATTCCTGTTTTCTACAGAGAGATGTCATTGGCAAAGCAATGCTGCCACCTCCTTTATCCATCTTGTGACTTACTGACCTTGAGTCCCCCTTAGCCTTGCACATTGATAGCAGGGGAGCAGGGAGAAGAGTGCGTGACTATTGTAGAGCTCACATATGAAAGAATTCATCTAGTGAGTGCTGTTTTTACTGCAGTTTCCCCATTGTTTGGCACTGTGCTTAATGATGGTGAATGAATATGGACCCTAGGGTTTGAAGACATTTGTATTCACAATGACGACTGACTTGGCCTGTGTGATGCGGTGAGCACAGGACCATTCTGCCACATCACCACACCCTGTATCCTTTCTGTCATCACTTTCATCATATCTCTCATACTTACCTGTCTACTTTTCCCATAAACTGAACTCTGAATTCAAAGACTATTGTTATACAGTGATACCTTGAAATACAAACAGACCAACATACGATTTTTTTTTTTTTTTTTTAAATACGAGCTGCTACTCGGTCTGTATTTTTGTTCATATCCAAGCGAAATTCCGAGATAGGAATCGTGATTCGGGAAGCTGCCGCTAGTTGGCACATTGGCACACGGTCCAGTATCGACAGTTTGATATACAAGTTGACTGACTTACGAGCTTGGTTATAGAATGAATTAAATTTGTATCTTAAGTTACCACTGTATATTGTATATTCTATATCTTTGGCACTTACTATGTGCCTGGCTATAGTCGGTCCTAAAGTATTTGTTAAATGAATGAGTGAAATCAACAAAAATCTGTTGAATGAAATTTAGGAGGTCCAACTTTTATTATTAGGTGGTACACTTTGGAGCAAGTTTGGGCTTCAGTTTACTCCTTGGTAAATTGAGAGCACCTGGGGTTACAGACTCAAAAGCAGCAAGGTCTAGGCAGGCTGTGTAAGTGAAGCAGACCAAGTGGGGACTTGGGCAAAGTGGAACATCAAGTCCTGTCCAGGGGGAGTGTGGACCAACTTGTAGTTGTTGGAGAAAACACAGAAATATGGATGTCAGTGAAATAGTGTCAAATAATTAAAAGTTAAATTTTTTGTTTTGTTTTATAAAATCTGCATGCCTGAGTTATTTATTGGGATAGCCAGTTTGCTGGAATTGTTACTCTTTGAGTTGCCTTTCAGTTTTGACATTTAATAATTCCGTTCATTACGGTATTGTTATATTGTAGTATGGCCAGCAGGGGGAGAAAGATTTCTCTTATAATTTTTCTTTCAAGTTTGGTCCCATAAAAACTTCAAAGAAAATAAAGTCGAGATTAGGGGCAGTGTGGGCCGTGTCCCATGCACATGGATAATATAATGTGAAAAGTGCCTAACTTTTGTAAATATGTTTTGAAAAAAGGGAGAAAGGATTCCAAGCCTCAGTGAATCCTTAAAGTACTGCATATTGTTTTATCATAGAATTGAAGGGAGGCATACATTCCTCCACTGCCACGTAGACTTGCCTCATAGTCCAAAAAAATATGTGAGTCATTTTCTCTAAGCAAAGGAAACTGCTGTCTGCATAAACTGAGCATGGAAGCAGTGGACATTCAACATTGGCCTTTGAAAGAAGTGATGTGATTGGTTACTGACTATGAAGTGCATTTATTATTTATATAGTGATTTATGGACTGAAGAGCCAATGACAAAATTTGTACTTTATACTATAAGTCATAGTAAAATTAATATAGTGTGGTAACTAAAATTTGAGCTACATTGTTGGCAGAATGGATTTATTTTAACCATGTTAACTACTGTATAGATTAGGACCGCATAAAGCAAGGGTTGCTTGTATTTATTACCTTTGTTTTTGACACAATTTAACTGTAAATTTGTGTAATTCAAAAAAATTTTTTTAAGCGAGAGAGAGGGATAGACAGACAGGAAGGGAGAGAGAGGAGAAGCATCAACTCATAGTTGCAGCACCTTAGTTGTTCATTGATTGCTTTCTCATATGTGCCTTGACCAGGGGGCTCTGGCTGTGACAGTGACCCTTTGTTCAAGCCAGCAACCTTGAGCTTCAAGCCAGTGACCTTTGGGATCAAGCCAGTGACCATGGAGTCATGTCTATGATCCCATACTCAAGCCGGTGAGAACTCAAGCTGGTGAGCCTGAACTCCAACCTGCAACCTTGGGGTTTCGAACCTGGATCCTTAGAGTCCCAGGCTGACACTTTATCCACTGTGCCACCACCTGGGCGGCTGTAATTCAGATTTTAAAAATTAGTGTTTCACAACTGGTTTACATAGTTTCTAATAATTTAACAATTTGCTGTAATACATTGCTACAAGTCAGCTTCAGCAAATCACTACAAAATCCCATAAATCATTTAGCACTTCCACTTTCCTCATTGATGTGAACAGGAAAAAAGCTGTGACTTGTTCAAGTTCACAGGAAGAATGGCATAGTCAGAATTGCCATTCCAAGACTGATATCCTTTTTTTTTTTTTTTTTTTTTTTTGTATTTTTCTGAAGCTGGATCCACCCGGCACGCCCACCAGGGGCGATGCTCTGCCCACCAGGGGGCGATGCTCTGCCCCTCCGGGGCGTTGCTCTGCCGCAACCAGAGCCACTCTAGCGCCTGGGGCAGAGGCCAAGGAGCCATCCCCAGCGCCCGGGCCATCTTTGCTCCAATGGAGCCTTGGCTGCGGGAGGGGAAGAGAGAGACAGAGAGGAAAGCGCGGCGGAGGGGTGGAGAAGCAAATGGGCGCTTCTCCTGTGTGCCCTGGCCGGGAATCGAACCCGGGTCCTCCGCACGCTAGGCCGACGCTCTACCGCTGAGCCAACCGGCCAGGGCATATCCTATTTTTTTTAACGAATCTTTATTTTTATTTATCAATTGATTTTTGGAGAGAGAGACAGAGATAGTGAGGGGGGGGGAAGCGGGAAGCATCTCCTCACAGTAGTTGCTTCCTGTATGTGCCTTGACCAGGCAAACCCTGGAATTTGAACCGGCAATCTCAGAGTTCCAGGTTGACACTTTAGCTAATATTCTTTTAAAACTCTTCTGATAACTTGTATTCAGATAATCTCAAGGATTTCTATAAGTCTACAACCTCATTCCATATACTTTTGGTATCCATAAATAGGGTATATTAGAAAATCTAATAACTTTATTAATAGCTGAGAGAATATACAATGGCTCACAAAAATTAGGGGACCAGGGAACTTGCAGATACTCCAGTACTTTCAGCCTTTTAGTGCATTTTCACCAATGAAATAAAAGTTGGTGTTGCATCTCATTTGCATAATCTAACAACTTTCTTTGACTTGTCATTTGCTTTTCTGATGTTCTTGTTTAATAAAAAAATAAAAATGCTTCTTTTTTTATTGCTTCATATTCATTTTGAAATATCCCTTAATTTTTGTGAGCAGTGTATTAGCTTTTGCTAGGTTATATTGCAGTCACAAATGACATCCCCCCCAACCCCCCAAATCTCAGTAGCTAAAACAACACAGCCTTGTCTCTTGCTCTTGTTATATGTCAGTCCCAGGTTGGTGGCAGCTCTGCTCCTGGCCAAAGGTCATGTCTAGTCTGTGGGTTCTTCTTCATTTTTATATCTGGACTGAAGGAGTAATAAATATCGGACATGTTCTAACGGAAGAAGGAAAAGATGCAGATTTGGACCTTGCAATGGTTCCTAAAGCTTGTGAATGGAGCTGGCACTCGGGCACTACTACCACAGTCCATTAGCCAAAAAAAGTCCCATAGCCAGGCCTGATATCAATGGGGAAAGGCAATCAGGACAAGAAGACATTGCAAGTCAGACACTGATGGATGGGGAAGTATGATCTTACAGGGAAATGAAGAATAAAAATAAAGGTGTTTTTTGCTTTTCCTTGTGAGGAGACTAGACTTCTCAAAAACTACTAAAGCTCAGAGATTTGATTCTTTAAAACTTTGTTTTAAGCCTGCGTTCAATGACCTGATGTCTTGTTACTCCAAGTGGGGACTATCGATCAGAATCAGCATCGCTTAGTACAGGGGTCCCCAAACTACGGACCACGGGCTGCATGCGGCCCCCTGAGGCCATTTATCTGCTCCCGCCGCACTTCCAGAAGGGGCACCTCTTTCATTGGTGGTCACTGAGAGGAGCATAGTTCCCATTGAAATACTGGTCATTTTTTTAATTTAAATTTATTTGTTCTTTATTTTAAATATTGTATTTGTTCCCATTTTGGTTTTTTACTTTAAAATAAGATATGTGCAGTGTGCATAGGGATTTGTTCATAGTTTTTTTTATAGTCCAGCCCTCCAACGATCTGAGGGACAGTGAACTGGTCCCCTGTGTAAAAAGTTTGGGGACCCCTGGCTTAGTAGGTAGTTTTTATCATGCAGACTCTTGGGTGACTTCAGACTTAATCAGAATCTTCATTTTAAGAAGATTTACAAGTTCATGTACACATTAAAATGTGTGAAATTTGGCTAGTGGACACCTCTACATGAGTGCTCTTACTAGCTCTTGTTTTTCCCCAAACATCTTTTCCCTAGATTCCCAGATCTCAGTTCATGGCATCCTCATCCACCCCAATCCAGAGGCTGAATGTCCTCCTCAATTTCTCCTGCTTCCCCCCCCCCCCCCCCGTCATTAGTTACCCATGTCAGACCCACTGCAATATTGTTCCTGTCTCTGCCTGCCATCCTCACTGTGCTTGCTGCCTTGGTTCAGGCCTAGGAACTTGTTAGACTTGATTCTCTGACCTGACTTACTTGCTCCCAATCCAGCTCCTCTCCCAGCTCCAACCAGCCTCCTCATTACTGGCCAGGTGGTCTCAATTCTGATGAAAGTACTAGCCGTGGAAATGACAAGTGATGCCAGGGGCAAGGGAGACAGTGTACAGAAACATGTACCTAAGTGAAAGTGGAGTTCTGCCTATGAAATTCAGTTTCAAGGTGAGTCTTTGATGGGTTTCTCCAAAGCTCCTCATGTGGAAATCTATCCTGGAGTCTCCAATGGATGCTAGCTGGCTTTAAATTCTTGACTATTGCCTTCAGGAGAATGTCCAGATCTCTTAGGAGGATGTAAAATTCTCTACGATGTGTTCCTTGTCTATCTCACCAATACAGTCTCTCATTGCTTTGCTCCTCATTCTCAACGGCCATATCAGTTTCTTTGAAGGTACCTGTTGATTTATAATTCCATAACTTGGCAATGGCTCAAATGCTCTCTCTCTTGCCCTCACCTTGTCAGCCTGTCATGTCCCAGCTCAAGTGTCACCTCTGCCTTTCCTGACCCAGGAAGAGATTTAATATCTCTTCCTTTATGTCATTTTTAACCTATGGCACAGTCGTTTTGTAATTTAATTTTTCCATTTCTGTATCTGGAGACCCTTGAGTGCCATGGGTTTTGTCTTACTCATTTTCATAGCCCCAGTAAGCACAGTGTTGGGCAAATAATAGGTGCTCAGTAAAGGTTCATTGATGAATGTAGGAATAAAGATTAAAATGATAGCCAATTTAGACATTGTGAAGAAATGATAGGTAAGATTTGGTTAATATGCAAACAATGTCTATGGTCAGGCACAGAACAGGTACTTAAGAATGGAAGATGTTATTATTGTGGTACTGCCTCTAACAGGGTGATGGTTTCATCTGGTCTGAGGATACATTTGATTGGATTTCCTAATAAAACAAATGTTTTGGCAAACGAAAAGGGGCATTGGTTGGTTAGGAAAAGTGGCATTTATTGCTAGTGGGCTAATATCCTTGATAGACTATGTACTGTTTATATTACACATCTTATAGAGCTTTCAAAAAATAATACAACTTTATACTGAAAATTTAAATATAAATATTCTTTTCTTCATGTGCCTAAGAAGACTATAGAGCATCAAAAATATATTGAGCACTTTGTGCCAGGTTCAGGTTTATTTTAACAAATGTATTTATTTATTTATTTATTTATTTTCCTTTAGTGTGTGCAAGAGAGAGGAAGAGAGAGAGAAAGGGCCAGACAGGAAGAGAGAGAAATGAGAAGCATCAGTTCTTTGTTGTGGCTCCTTAGTTGTTCATTGATTGCTTTCTCCTATGTGCCTTGACCAAGGGGCTCCAGCTGAGCCAGTGACCAATTGCTCAAGCCAGCGACCTTGGGCTTCAACAGAGACCTTTGGGCTCAAGCCAGCGACCATGGGGTCATGTCATGTCTATGATCCCATGCTTAAGCTAGTGACCCCATGCTCACGCTGATGAGCCTGCATTCAAGCCAGATGAGCTTGCACTCAAGCCAGTGACCTTGGGGTTTTGAACCTGGGTCCTCTGTGTCCTAGGCCAACGTTCTATCCATTGTGCCACCTCCTGGTCAGGCTTAACGACTTTATTGACATACATTTTATAAAACATAAAATTCATTAGTTTTAATTATACAACTCAATGAGTTTTAATATACTCACACAGTTAGATATCCATCACCACAGTCTAATTTTAGAATGTTTCTATCACCCTAAAAACAAACCTTGTGCCCACTTACAGTCAATCCCTTCTCATTTTTCCTCCCCTAACCCTGGGCAACAACTCATGCTAGTCTCTGTCTCTGAGTTTGCCTGGACATTTCATATGATGGAATCAGATAATATTTGGCCTTTTGTGACTGGCTTCTTTCAGTTGGCATAATATTTTCAAGGTTCATCTGTGATATAGCATGTTTTAGAACTTTGTTCCTTTAAGAAATTTTTATTTTAATTAATAATTAATTTTCTAGAATTTTTTCCTTTTCATTGATGACTAGTGTGCTGTTGTAGTACATTTTGTTTATCCATTCACCAGTGGATGGACATTTGAGTTTTCACTTTTTGGCTATTGTGAATAATGCTGCTACAAAAATTTCTATGCAGGTATTTGGACATACATTTTTATTCATCTGTGGTAGATCATTCTGGTTTTCTGGAATAGGGGTACTGTGAGTTTTAAAAAATTTCCTGAGGTCATTAGGTGATAGCTTTAGAACTGAAACTCAGGTCTTAAGATGCTGAGATTGTCAATGGCTAACCCTAGTTCTTACCCTATAGGGCCTAAGAAAAGGACTTAACACAGCTGCCCTGGATGGAACTTGAAGACAGAGATGCCATAAAAATAAGCAAGTACCGTATTGTAGTGCCAAAGCCTGGACCATATCCGTGCTTTGCAATTACATGGGCTCAGAGGCAATAGAAATATTAACAAGACAAATTTTGATGGTTAAAGAATTGCCTTCTTCCCCTGGGAAGCTGATATGTCATCAACAAAAGACCAGTTCAAATCAATAAGCACAACGAATCCCTAGGCTACTCAGGGGGCCACAGCAAGGACTGAGATCAGCTTCACCCACCTGGGCATTCAGGACTGGCCCTACTGGGTCCTGGCACCACCGTGGAGGGCTGGGCCTCGGAGCACGTTTGGGAAAGTTCCTTTTATAGGAAAGTAGGTTGAGAGATGAGGGAAAGGGGAAACAAAGGTGACCTATAATTCTGCAACAGCTATTTAGGTGGCCTCCTCTCCCTAGTCTCTTCCTTCTTCTAGTCCATTCTATGAGGTAGCCGGAATGATCTTCCCAAACACGTATTTGATCATGCCACTCACTCTGCTTTAAAACTGTTCCACAGCTCCGCCCTACTCCCCCCATCCCCTGCCCAACAAAATGCTTTTCACAAAAGACAGTGACTTTTTAAAGCTGTGCAGCAATAAATTCACACACAGGAAAGCCTCCACGCTCTAGTTTCTATAGACTAATATTAACAAAAGGGGTTATGGTTTAAGAGGGTTGTAAATGTTATATAAGATTGATTGAGTGCTTACTATGTGTTGGTCAAATAAGTTTTAAAATATGATATATATGTTTGCTCGCTTATAGTTTGTATTGGGAGTGGGAGATAGGCTGTAAGCAGGCCGGGTCATTATAGCCTAAGTCTTAGTTTTAAGACTAAGCTTTTCCCCACTCCCTAGACCGATTGCATGATGTGGGGTGGTGCAATCCCATCATGCCTCAGATAAGTGACTTTGTATTAGAGACTTCCCTATTTTGTATATTGGATTAAAGGTTTTGATTTCTGCACTATAAAGTGGGGCAGACCGGGAGCTTGCTCTTTCAGTTCTTGAGATTAGTATTAGAGCAGAGAGCAGGATAGAGTGCAGAGAAAGGCCACGTGGAGGAGAGGAGAGGCAGCCAAGATAGTGAAATGCTGAAAGAAAAGCCAGTTAGTGCAGAGTTTGTATAGAGAGGATATGGGGAACAAAGGAGAATGAGGCTAGTGAGCTAGAAACCTTTGATTCTAGGAAACTCGGATAAGTCAGTAGCTTTGTGAGCGTTGAATGAGTGGGTTTTGGAGCCCAGTGTGTGTTTTTACTTGCCTGCCGGGTGCAAGCTACGATTAAAGATAATGGCCCACCAGTTCATGGCTCTGTTGTTTCATTACTGTCTGTCCAAATCCAATGCGAACCTGCATGGGCCAGGCAGCTGTGATGGTGGCGGTGTACACTGGCTTTACACTATGTGTCAAGTATACTGCTAAAGGCTTGACATGCATTTACTCAATCCCTAAAGCAATCCAATAAGGAAGGTACTCTTATCAGTTCATGTTACATGTAAGAGAGAGAGAGAATCTGTGATTTTCCCAAAGTTATACAGCTAGCAAATGGCAGAGCCTGAATTTAAATGGAAATAGTCAAGTGTCAGACTCTATGTGGACTCATCAATCAAGGACCTGGATCCATCTCATCAAGCTTGCTGCTCCAGCAGAACTGCTTTCCAGAGTTGGTCCTGTTGGATGAAGACAAGGCACAAACTCCTCTCCACATCTGCCTCCAGCTTAGGTCTCCTGCCTTGAAGCCGAATCCACCCCACCTTCCCCAAGTGCCTTCTGTGCCACTCTCCCCAAGTTCCTTGCTTTTCCTTGCAAAATACCGCAAACTTCCATGCCTTTGTACCTTGCCATTTACTGTGCCTAGCCTACAACAACTTTAAATGTTACCTTCTTTCACTTCCCTCCTCCTCCAGGCAGAACTAGCCACCCCTCCCCCACATTCCCACGACGATGATGATGGACCATTTGCACTCGCCTCTCTGGCTTACTCATACTTACCACGTGGTCTGTCTCAATTGTCACTGTATGTGTCTGCCTCCCTCACTAGATTGTGGGCTTCTTGAGGAAAAGGATTGTGTCTAACCTTGGGGCCAGTCACCAGGCAGAAAAATTAAATGAAACACCAGAAAGCAACCCAAAGCACTGAAAGGTAATCTATATATTGTCTAAGTCTGGCAGATAATGTTGAAGGGGAGATCCCATTTATCACACAGGGGAGACCTCTTCAGGCTTCACATTTGCTCTCTCAACTCCACGGTAGTTGTTCTGAAAATCTCCCTCCACTCCCTCTAAAAGCTCATGGAGTATACAGCTGTGGTGCAATCTTGCCTCCCTTGTTTTGCTGCCCTTTCCCCTTCTGGATCTTTCCAAGTCATAGGCCAGGAACATTCTGTCTTGGTCACATGAATCCAGCCAGCGCCTCCAGCTTCCTGTTTGGGCCTCACCTCTCTGTTCTATCAACATCACACGGTCTAAGTGCAGCAAAGGACTGAGTATGCTGTGGGGTGGGGGAAGGCCTGAACACCAAAGGGTTTATATTCTCTCTGATCACACCCACCATTGTGTCCTCAGCTGCTACTAACCAAGCCTGGCACATGATTGGTGCTCTCGAGAGATTTCCCTTCCCTTCTCCCTCTTCTTTTTTTCCTTTTGGGAAAAAGGCCAAAAAATGTCTGTACAAAGCCTTCCCCAAGTATGGTCCCACATTCCTTCTCTTTACCTCCCATTTCTCTCTAATAGAGTTCTAGGCTTCAAATAAGCAGCCACAGGGCTCCATGCATGCATTTTCCCGACCCTCTCTCCAGCTTTGCTCAGCCCTCCTCTCCTCTCAGCGCTCCCTGCTTCTCCACAGGAAGCTGCTACAAACGTGGCTCTGTTTCAGTCCCCGCTTTGCTGGGACAGCCTGCCATCATCACCCTCACCTCCCTGTCCCTGGGGTCACCACTTGCTGCCAGAACATTTCCTCCTGTTTTGTGATGTTGCCTGAATCATGGCCACAGACTGCATTCTTTCTTTTTTTTTCTTTTTTTTTTTTTTTTAGAGGCAGAGATAGACAGGGACAGACAGACAGGAACAGAGAGAGATGAGAAGCATCAATCTTCAGTTTCTCGTTGGGCCTTGCGACTTCTTAGTTGTTCATTGATTGCTTTCTCACACGTGCCTTGACCACGGGCCTTCAGCAGACCGAGTAACCCCCTGCTGGAGCCAGCGACCTTGGGTCCAAGCTGGCGAGCTCTTTGCTCAAGCCAGATGAGCCCGCGCGCGACCTCTGGGGTCTCGAACCTGGGTACTTCCGCATCCCAGTCCGACGCTCTATCCACTGCGCCACCGCCTGGTCAGGCCAGACTGCATTCTTATTAGTACCTGTATCTCACACTGACTTTTGGAGTCGTTTTATTGCCTGGTCTAGACTATAAGTTTCTTAGAAACAGCAGAACTAATTCAATTGAACAACAAGCTTACATAATAATAACCCCAACGAGACCTCACTATATTTCAGTAAGTCTGAGATGCATTATAAGACCCAGCTGACTTCTGAAAATATGTGAAAGATGTGTCTTAGATGAAATATGGTGTTGCTTCTTTCTTACACTGCTGTGCCTTGTGCACACCAGGCACACTCTGCCCTTGCTGTCTCCTTTATCTGGAATGTTCTTCCTGCCAGGCTTATTCCCTCACCTCCTTGAGATCTTTGCTCAAATGTCACCTTCTCACCGAGGCCTTCCTCCAACCCTGTTTAACACTGAAGCACTACACCCCCGATTTTCATTCTTTTTCTCCATAGCAGTTATCATTGCTGATGTAGTAGCTATTATTTGTTGCATGCTAGTATTATTTCCACTAGAATAGCAGCACTAGGAGGGCAGAGGTTTTGTTTCTGGCTGTTGTCCTCAGAGTCTAGAACAGTGCCTGACACATACCAGGCAGTTAATAATATTGTTGAATGAATAGAGCTTGAACTTCATCAGGTCAGGGACATGTGTTTTTGCTTACCACTTATATCCCCAGTGCTCAGTACAGTAGTTGGCAAAGAGTGGGCACTCAGTCCTTATTGACTAAGGGATGTATGAAGCACTGATGGACTAAACGACTTGCTTACGATCATCTAGCCTGGCAAGACAAGAGCGAGGATGCCGTTTGGCTGACGCCGGGACCTTTTATCCCACCGGGTAGTGATTGCTCAATTCTCCTATTTGAGGAAAGGGGCTTTTATGAGAAGACTTTCTCCTGGGCTCCCCAATGCGCACTGCACTGCTTTGCACGTAGTGTGGCTACAATTAACATTTATAAAATGTGTTTTAATCCAGCATGTTATTGCAACTAGGACAAGCTGCTTCAGTTTCTCGGGGTAATACAGGCATGCAGGTGCTCGCTGGTTCTCAGAGAAATAGGGTAAGAACAGCACAAAGCGCGCCCTCCAAAGTGCAAAGGGCTTCCCAAAATCCAGGCTGAAGAGGTTTCTGGACTCTTTGGCACGTTGACAATGCCTATTTACCTCCCTTTTCGGGACCGGACAGCCTCTCCTGTCCATTTCCCGTTCTTTAGATGGGGTGGGGGGGTGCTGGCAGGGAAATGAGGGGGGAATCTACCCCCACTCCCTATCTGGACCTCTGCGGCACAGGAACGGCCGCGAGGGGTCCCCTTCCCCTGCCCGCGACCAGCCGGGCGCGCGAGAGAGGGGGGCGCGCGGTGGCTTCGCGCGGGGATGCGCGCGCGCGCGCCTGCCTCGCCTCCCTCGCCTCCCTCGCGGGGTCCGGTGGCTACGTGCTTTCTTTGTCAATGAGGCGCCGCTCGGAGCTGCAGTAGCACTCTCGGCCCGGGAGCCGGAGCCGGAACCGAGCCCGCGCGAGCCAAGGAGCCAGGAGAGCGGGGCGGAGAGGACTGAGCAGGCGGTGGGAGGGAGGGTCCCGAGTGCACCGTGGGGCCACCAGTGCCGGCTCCTCGCAGCCTCGCGCCCTCAGTCAGTAGGAGCTGCCCGGGGGAGGGGACCGGGCGGCGCCCAGCCCACCCTCGCTGCCCGGGGCGCGCCGGCGCGCGGCGACAGCACCGTGGGAACCCCGGCCCGCTCCCCCGGCGGCTCCATGCGGCTCCTGCACGGGTGAAGCCGCGGCTCCCGGAGCCCGTCCGGCGCGGCAGGACGAGCGAGCAAGTCGCGCCGCCCGGCGCTCCCGCCCTCCGGCGCCCGGGCCATGGCCGGAGATGCCCGGTGAGGACCGGGGCGCGGAAGGCTGGGCTCCCCGGCGCGGTGCGGAGCGAGGCAGCGGCCTGGATGTGTGAAGCTTCCCCATGGCTCGGCAGGAGGCGAAGCCCCAGGGCCCAAGGAACGCTGGGCTGGCGGCGAGGAGGCGCGGGGGCCGGCCCGGGGCGCGCGGGCTCGGTGGAGTCCGCGAGGGAGCCGCGTGCTGCCAGGGCGTGAGAGGCTCCGGGCCGGCGCGGGGTCCTCGGGCCGCCGCGTCCCAGGAAGCACCGCCGCCGCCGCTGCCGCCGCTGCTTCTGGGACTCCTGCTGCTGGCCGCCCTGCCCGAGCACTGCTTGGCCGAGCCGGGTAAGCACTCGGCGCTTTGCGCCGGGGGAGGTTTCTGTCCGAGTGGGTTCGCCCTGCATGGCCGGCACCTGGCGGGGCGGCGGTGGAGGAAGAGGTCTTTGCAGCACCGGCGCTGGGATTTTCTCCGCCCTTTGCTGCGGCAACAGCGGGCGAACTGTCGGAAATGTGTCTCCCGGGAAGGCACCGCTGGGCGGGGAAGTAAAAAGAGGTGCTTTCGCATCTTCTTTCTGGACTAGTTGCAGGTCCTTCCTAGTGGTCCCGCAGGCACGCTTCATTTAGAAGATATGGTGTGGTTAGGACACCTTAAAAGGAATGTTAGGACACATTTCAGGGTGGCGACGGCCACTATATTTTGGGTTCCCAGTTGAATGTCCACTTTCTTTTAACTGAATGAAATGGCCAGAGTTTTAGGCAATTCCCATATGGGTTTCCCAAATAGCGTTTCACCCTCTGTGTTGACAGGAGATGCCTTTTTTTCTGGATAAGGATATCCACAATAATCGCCTGCATGTTAGTTACAAAGGGATCCAGGCACTGATCAAGTATATATAAATATAATCCACTGTTTACAGGACGTTAGTTAATAATCACGTTTGGCTTTCAGAATCCAAAGAATCCTCAGGAAATAGATTTCTGTAATCCCTTGGATGTTTTTGTAACTATTTGGGGAGGATTATTCTGCTAATGTGCTTTAAAATTTACACTGTGCAGTCAGCAATTGTCTTTGAAATAAGAATGATCACTATGGCACTTGTAAAGGGCAGGCTTTTGTTTGTGATGAAATTCTGGGCTCTTGGTACATTCTGTTTATCAAGGAATATAGCTCTCATTTCAGCTGTGATCCTATAGTTTTGTGTTTTTTTAGCAAGAACTAATGAGGACTCTTTTTTCCCAGTGTACCCCTTCCCCCCAATTAGATTAAATTATGAAGGAGCTCACACTTTAAGATAAGAGGGTTTCAGGTTAAAAATATTTATTTTGAACCTCTTAATTACAAGCCCATTTTCCTTTGATTCATTTGAAGGGTCACTGATACCAGGTGTCTATGTGTGCAATTGCATGACTGTCCAGGAATTTTCTATACATATGGTTACAAACTTTGGTAATCTTTTGGCTGTGTGCCTGAGACCTGAGAAAAGCCCCTGAAAAATTTTAACCCTCAATTTTTATGCTTCCAACAGTTTCCAATGGGTGAATTTGGTATCATGGTTAAAAGGTAAGTCTTGAGTCAGGCCCATGTAAAACTTAATATTCATTGGCTCAGAAACACAGTTGGAGTTTTTATTTACAATGAATCTGATCCTTCATAGTTTTGTTATCTGTTTATGAGACATTAACTTTTGGATGTTGTTCATTTGACTGCAGATACCAAAAACTGTCCAACCATCATCTGTATAATATGTGAAGTTTGGATGTGTGTTTTGTTCCTATTCAGCCTGATGTCAGATGATTTCCTCTGATTGGTTTTGAGTTTCTGATCTCCCTTCTGGCCTCTGTACATTGACCTTTTGAACCTCTGTGACTTCACATGGCTCTTTCAGACTGCTAGGCTTAGGACACTTCTGATCTATATATTTTGTTGTTTGCTCGAGTGTCCTTTTTCTGTTTTTCTCTCAGTATGGTGACCATGGGGATCACTAGGAGAGATGATTAAAGTGATGGTAAAAGTCATTCAAGTTGCTGCTGTTCCCCAAAGTCCTGTCTTTCTCCCTGTCATTGGAGTGACTTGTTGCTTCTTCTGTACTTTTTGGGTGCTCTTTTTACTGTTACCCTGATTAACACTTCCTGCTGGTCCAACTCACCTTTGAATCCAGAGTTTACCGCTGGACTCCATGGATTCCAATGTATTCACTGCTCCACGGATTCAGCTTCACGATTTGTTTCGCGCTCAATGGAAGAGTTAAACACTGGACTGGCTCCACATCTTGCCTCCTACCTGCTTTTATTTATTCTCTGATTTTCACCTGCAGCTTCATGGCAGGGTTGACAAATCCTGGACTTAATACAGGATACCCCAAGGGGTTTGTTTGAATAAGCAGTGACAGGAAGGAGGCAGGAGAAGAAGGGACGACACTTTCCTGGGACCTTTGACTTTCAACAAGCAATCTGGCTTTGAAATTGTCCCAAGGGCTAGATGCAAGTTGGTGCTGCCACTCACTGCAGAATATATTCGATGCTCAGTAGCATCGAGAGGCCAAAGCCATGATGCTAAGGGCCTGCTGCCAGTGCTCGCTTGCTACAGTCTTGTCATTTGCATCATTGCTGTTCCTCGTTTCCTAAGCAAGGCTAAGCTAGACATGTGCCTCTGTTGAAAAATGGGTAAAAATAGATTTGTTTCTGGAAAATGCTATAGCAGTTGTTTAGAGCCTCCATGTCCTGGGGCTCCTGAAGTACGTTCCCAACCCACCTCCGTCCGCTCTGCCCCAAGTTCTTCTGCTTTAAATATTCCTGAGGAATCAGGCTTTCTTTCCTTTTGTTTCAATGAAAGGCTGCTTGCTGCCCTGAATGTCCGTCAGACTTCCTCTCCTAACTTCCATCTCCGCAGAACCCTTGCTCCCAGGCAGTAACTTCTGCTTTGGGTGTGGGAGATTGGCGTGGGAATAAAGGTTCTTTAGAGCAGCGCGCTCTGACACCTCTACTTTCCTCTGCTCTCTGGGGCTCCAGGCACAAGGGTAAAGGTCAAATTTGACTTCCTCATCTTCTTAACTGCTGATCATTCATTCAGTTCATGTCAGTAAACATTAACTGTCTGCCCAGAAGTGCATGTACAGTGCTCATTCCTTTATGTGACCTTGTCTTTCTGGGTCTTGGTTCTCTGATCTGTAAAATGGGGATAACAATAGCTCCAATCTAATTGGGTCCTTGTGAAGATGAAATGAGATAATACATTTAAAGTGTTTAAAACAGTGCTTGGAGGTCCTGGTTGGGTAGGTCGGTTGGTTAGAACATGGTTCCGATACACCAAGGTTGTGGGCTTCTTTTCCCATCACGGCACAAATGAGACTCAATCAATGAATGTATAAATAACTGGAATAACAAATTGATATTTCTTTCTCTCTCTCTTAATAAATCAATCAACAACAAAAAAAAGATTTAAAACAGTGCTTGGTACATAGTAAATGCTCAGTGAATGCTGGTGTTCTTCTGACATGGTAGAAATTCACCAGTTACTGTGTCCATGTGCTGTATGGGGAGGGGCGGGGAATACAGAGTTGAGTATACAGCAGTTTGTAAAAGCCCCTCTTGAAGAGGGTGATTATATGCCCCTCAATGCTGATATGTGTGATCAGATCTAATAACATGAGGGAACACTTAATTCTGGAAGAGTGGGGGCTTTGAAGGGTGAGTAGGTGTTGGCAGGATTGATGTTAATATTTCAAGCAGAGATAAAGTAAAGGTTTCTTTGTGGCCAGAACACAGGTTGCTAAAGGGAGAAGTAGCCTGACCTGTGGTGGCGCAGTGGATAAAGCGTCGACCTGGAAATGCTGAGGTCGCCGGTTCGAAATCCTGGACTTGCCTGGTCAAGGCACATATGGGAGTTGATGCTTCCAGCTCCTCCCCCCTTCTCTCTCTCTGTCTCTCCTTTCTTTCTCTCCCTCTCCTCTCTAAAATGAATTAAAAAAAAAATTAAAGGGAGAAGTACCCTAGACACTTATACTGTTTTAGGGTTTTCCTAAGCCCTCCTCAGAGGGTGCTTCACCCTCTTGGCCCTCCCCTGAAGGGTTGTCTGCTTCTTCCACCAACTTCTAAGTTCCTGATTTCTGTTTGTTTCCGTCCTGCCTGTTACGTTGCCCAGCACAGTGTGGGCACTTACTACATTTCAGCTTTCTTTCACTCCTGTGCCCTCAGTTTGGCTGATTCTGTTAGATGTTAGAATCATTATCTTGTTTAGGTAATCCATAGTAAGTTTTGAATGACTGCTTTATTTGGGAAATATATTTGCATTTTGAAAGAAGGATTTGCTGACCCTGGATATCTCTAACTTAGAACAATATATAGGGGAGATAGCTGTGACTGAAGATGTCTTTCTTGCCCCTCTCCAACCTTGTGCACATCATCAGCTGGGAATCCCAGTTGAAATAGGTGCACAGTACATGTGTTCATTTATTCATTCAGTATATCTTGAGTGCCTCAGCTTTATGAGGTTACAATAATGAATGAAAACAAGTTCTCATTTTCATGGGACTTAGGGACTAACCTAGTGCTTTCCAAACTTTACTGTGGATATAAATCACTTGACGGTCCTGTTAACATGCAGATGCTGATTCAGTAGGTTTGGAATAAGGTCTGAGGTTCTGCATTTCTGGTAAACATGGGGTGATGATGCCCATGGTTCACCAGTCCTACTTTTAATATTTATTTATTTGTTTGTTTATTTATGTAGGTGAGAGGAGAGGAGACAGTGAGGTAGACTTCCACATGCACCCCTACCAGAATCCATAAGGCAATGCCATCTAGGGCTGATGCTTGAATCAACCGAGCTATTTTTAGCACCTGAGGCTGATTTGCTCCAACAGAGCTATCCTCAGTGCCTGAGGCCATGCTTGAACCAATTGAGCCACTGACTGCAGAAGGGGAAGAGGGAGAGTTGGGGGGGAGAGAAGCAGATGTTCACTTCTCCTGTGTGCCTTGACTGGGAATTGAACCTGGGACATCCATTCTCTGGGCCAATGCTCTATCCACTGAGCCACTGGCAAGGGCCCACTGACCTTACTGTGAATAGCAACTGACAACAAACAAATAAATGTAAATTGGATGGTAGTAAGAAAAAAGTCTTACTGCGATGGGTTCAAGAGAGAAAGGAAGAAGAGAAATCAGGGACAGAAAAAATAAACCCAACTTAAGGTTTTTTTCTATAAAGGAAAGCTGAATAGTAGGGGAGGTGGGTCAAGAGAGGGGTAAGACGATATGTAATAACATTATGTGTGTACTTCCTCACTTTTTAACATTAAAGATGTACATCAAGAGTGTTTGATATGTTGGGCTTTTTCCCCCAGATATAGATAATCCAGTAAAATATGCTTGTACTTTTTTTTTTTACTATCAATATTAATTATTATTGCTTTAGAATATTTGCAAGATGTCCCAACCCTTGCTTCTCTTTTCTTCCCCACCCTACACACAAAGTAAAGAAGATTTTGGGAACAGAAACACTGTACTTTTAATACTGACATCAAATAGAAGTCTAGTGTCCCCTTCCTGCCCCACATCCTTCCTTAAAACAATATCACTGTGGAAACGGAGAGAAACTGAAATTCTGATGACAACCAGAGAATTTCTCAGAAGCTTACTTATCTCAAGTCTTAAGTTACTAGAATATGATCTGAGAATATTTGAAATGAATGTGCACACTTCCTTTTTTTATTTTCTTTAACCTTCAAACCCTTATTGTGGTTTCCCTTCTTTCTTTTCCTTTTTTCCCCCCAAACAAACAACTCTACTCTTCTCTGGACAAAAATGAATAGTTGGATTGATCCTAAAACATTTTCGTTGCTTGACAACATATTACAGGGGATTTCTAAACACACAAAGGGACACATTATTCTAGGGCACAGGATGACTGCCTTGGATGGTGACTGTCTTTGGGAACTCCAGGACCAAAGGAGCAGTTAGCAATCTGGGTATTGTAAATGTCAGTTATTGTAGCTGGTGGGAAGGTGGCAAAGGAGCTATGGTTTTTTGGCAATATTTATCAAGTGCCTGGCATGTGCCAGGCCAAACTCTTCATGAGGTCCTGGAGGTTTTGTGGAGAGAAAGCCAGGCTCAGCCCCTTCCATCAGGCAGCCTGGTGCCCAGGACAAGAAACCCTGACTCAGTGGGTAGAGTGGCAGGTCAGTAACAGTCTTCCGTGAATTGGGTCAAGTGGGGGAATATGGCACGACAGAAGGTACTGGCCTTGTCCAAAGAGGCTGTTGCCACTAATCTGCAGCCTGTGAGGAAATGGGGCTCAGTGTGCCGACATTCTTGCTTCATAAGAAAGGCGGGATCTTTATTTAAAATCTTGTTTTCAGATGTCACCAACTAATTCAGATTTTTGAAATGTCATGCTCTACAAAAACACACCCATGAGACACCATTTTTTACTTTTTGAAAGATAAATTTATAAGGTGTAATTTGCATTCAGTAAAATGTACCCTTTTCAGGTGTACTGCACGGTGAGTTTTGACAGGAGCGTACGGTCATGGATCCATCATCACAATCCAGATTGAGAACATTTCTGTCACCTCCTGCCCCTTTCTCTAGCTCCGAATTTCTTAACCTCAGCACTGCTGACATTGGGCCTGGCTAAGCTTTGTTGTTGGGGACTGTTCTGTGCATTGTAGGATGGTTAGCAGCGTTCCTGGACTCTGCCCGGTGTATGCAAGTAGCCCCACCACTCCCTGGTTATAATAACCCCAGTGTCTCTCGATATTGCTAAGTGTCACGTGGGGGATAAAAGGGCCCCTGGTTGAGTTCTACTGCTCTAGCTTTATAGGAAGTCTTGAAATCAGGTAGTGTGAATCTTCCCTTTTTCTTCATTTTCAAAATCTTTTGGATATTCTCGGTCTTATGCTTTTCTATATAGATCTTAGTATCTTTTTGTCAATTTCTATAAAAAACCTTGCTAGAATTTTGATTGGAATTTCATTGACTAGATCAACTGGAGAAGATTGGCCCTGGCCGGGTAGCTCAGTTGGTTAGACTGCAGAGTCGAATGATGCTGGTCCGCCAGAAATTTTGTGCAAAAGATTTAACTACCCAGATACTGTATGAAGATTATAGACCCAATGACTTTAGTCAAATCTGCTTACGCTCAGTGTGATTGCCACTTAGCAGCCTGTATGTATCATTGATGAAAATACTATTGAGGTTGTTTTACATAACTCTGGAACTTGTAGGCTCATTTGAACAACCTTTTGCACTGTGCAGAGTATAAATCATGCGCGATGGACAAAAAGCACTTGGACAAACTTATGTAGGATTCAATGTGTTGTACATGTGGAGTTCAGAAATCAAGCACCAGCTTGTACTGTGTTGCACTAATATGCACGGTAAGGTAAAACTTTGTTTGTTGCATATTTTCATTTCTAAAAGGCTAGGTCACCAGTCCCCAAGTGTAAAAAAGTTGAAAAACACTGGATTAGAGCATTGACTTGATATGTCAATGTTGCGGGTTTGATCCCTGGTCAGGGTACATACAAGAATCAACCAGTGAATGCATAGATAAGCAGAACTGCAAATCGATGCCTCTCTCTCCCTTACTTTCTCTCTAAAATTAATTTTAAAAAAAGAGGCCCTGGCCGGTTGGTTCAGTGGTAGAGTGTGGGCCTTGCATGTGGATGTCCCAGGTTTGATTCCGGTCAGGGCACACAGGAGAAGCGTGTGCTCCACCATTTTCCCTCTCGCCTCTTCTCTTCTCTTCTCTTCTCTTCTCTTCTCTTCTCTTCTCTTCTCTTCTCTTCTCTTCTCTTCTCTTCTCTTCTCTTCTCTTCTCTTCTCTTCTCTTCTCTTCTCTTCTCTTCTCTTCTCTTCTCTTCTCTTCTCTTCTCTTCTCTTCTCTTCTCTTCTCTTCTCTTCCCCTCCTGCAGCCATGGCTCCAGGCACTGAGGATGGCTCCATGGCCTCTGCCTCAGGTGCTAAAAAATGGCTCCAGTTAGAACAGTGCAATGGCCCCAGATGGGCAGAGCTTGCTGGGCTTAGTGGGCTCGCTGGGTAGATCCTGGTCCGGGTACATGCGGGAGTCTGTCTCTGCCTTCCCTCTTCTCACTAAATTAAAAAGGAAAAAAAAAGAGGAATGTCTGTGACTCCGGCAGTCCTCTGTCTCACTCAGCCACAATTCCCACTGTTTTTATACCGATTTATTTTATTTTATTTTATTTTATTGTTTAGAGAGAGGTTCTCAGGGGGACCTCTGCAGTATCTGAGATATCCCTCCTGATTTTTATCCACCACACATGGATCTAGGACCAGCACATTCTGTGTCTCCACCCCTCCTAATTTTGATGTGGTTGTGGGAGGATGTTAGAACTGCATTTACCTAGCTGCCCTCTTGAGTGTACTAGTTTTATTTATTTATTTATTTATTTTTAGTAGAGGTTCTCTATCAGGTTGAGGAAATTCTCTTGTATATCTAGTTTGCTGTGAAATTTTTTATCATGAATGAGTATTAATTTTTATCAAATGTTGTGTCTCTTGAAATCATCACAAAGTTTTTTGATCTGTAAAAAGGTACTGGTTGATTTTAGAATGTTGAACCAACCTTGTATTCCTGGGATAAACTTCAGCTCAGCCATGATGTCCAGCTGGGTCTGATTTTCTACTCTTTTTGTTAGGAATTTTTAACATCTTATGTTCATGAAGTATAATGGTCTGTAGCTTTGTTTTTCTGAAATGTTCTCTAATAATGGTGATGCTGGTCTAAAAATAGTGGGAAAGTGTTCTTCTATTTCATGGAAATGTTTGTGTAGAATTAGTATTATTTCTCCCTTTAGGCTGGCCTATGGTTTCATAGGTGAGATCGAAGATTGCTCAAGGATTTCTTTAGTAAAATAAAAGGTATCAGGTACATGTAGTACATTTCCTCATTCTCAGGGCTGGTTAGTGGATACTTCCTAGACATTGTGACAGATGGTTGGTGTCAGGCCCAGGAGAAGGTTGGTGTCTGATCCAGGAGAAGGTCAGTTTCAAGTCTAGGAGAACAGCTTGGGTGAGGGGAAATTGCACTGGGTATGTTCAGGAAACAGGTCACCCCTGGCTGTTTGTTGTCTTTAAAGTCACTTCACTTTTCAGGGTCTTAGTTTTCTCCACGTGTTCATCAGGGCCTCAAGAGCTTCCCTTCTTTCCCCGTTTCCCAGGCTGTGAGTTTGTGAGTTCTAAGCAGATGTCTTGGTGGGTTAGACCAACTGCATTTCTTCCGACGCTAATGGCTGGCGCTGTCGAGGACTCTTATTCTGAAAAGGGAACACTTTTACCATATTTGCCTGACATGGTTCCAACTTGCAGCCCATGTAAATAGTGGCTTATCTTTCATCTTAATTGGCTTTTTAAAAGTTATTAAAATAATATATACTTTAAAAGTTATTAAAATAATATATACTTTATTAAAATAAAATACTACACAGTATATGCAGTAAAATGAAAAACACCCTGTGGTTCTATTGCTTTTTCGTAGAGTCGTGCTGTTAAGTATGCGTGATGGGTCCTTCCAGAACTTTTTCATACAAATATTTCTATACAAAGCCTCACTTAGTTTATTTTTTTATTTTTAAATCTTATTTAGAAATTAAATTTAATGGGGTGACATTGATCAATAAGAGTACATAGGGCCTGACCAGGCGGTGGCACAGTGGATAGAGCATCGGACTGGGATGCAGAGGACCCAGGTTCGAGACCCCGAGGTCGCCAGCTTGAGTGCGGGCTCATCTGGCTTGAGCAAAAGCCCACCAGCTTGAACCCAAGGTTGCTGGCTCCAGCAAGGGGTTACTTGGTCTGCTGAAGGCCCGCCGTCAAGGCACATATGAGAAAGCAGTCAATGAACAACTAAGGTGTTGCAATGCGCAATGAAAAACTAATGATTGATGCTTCTCATCTCTCTCTGTTCCTGTCTGTCTGTCCCTGTCTATCCCTCTCTCTGACTCTCTCTGTCTCTGTAAAAAATAAATAAAATTAAAAAAAAATAGTACATAGGTTTTAGGTGAACATCTCTGTAGCATTTGCACTGTTGATTGCGTTGTGTGTCCATTGCCCAGAGTCAAGTCATTTTCCGTCACCCTTTTTACTCCCCTTTCCCCACCCCCTCCCCCTGGTAACCACTTCACTTTTATCCATGTCCACGAGTTTCGGTTTTATATCCCATCTATATGTGAAATCATATATTTCTTAGCTTTTCCTGAGTTACTAATTTCACTCAGAATAATGTTCTCAAGGTCCATCCATGTTGTCGTAAATGGCAATATGTCACATTTCTTATGGCCGAGTAGAATTCCATTGTATGTATGTACCACATCTTCTTTAGTACCTGCTTTTTTCACTTAACACTGTATTATGGTCCTTTTGCCATGCTAAGTAAATTTTCTCATAAGTGAGTCTGAACTTCTCCCTGAAACATAATAAAGCCTTTCTTATATAATTAAACAGTTTTAAAACCACAGATCAAATTCAAACCTAATGAGTTAAAATATCTCCTTAGACCGTGTCTTCTCTTTTCTCTACTCCTGGGCTTCCTTCTCTGGGAAATATTCCCACAAATGTTTAAGGAAAATCATGGACCCTTTTAAACACCAACCAGAATGGAGATAAACGCTGTGTTTAAACCCACTAATGTAGATGTAAATAAGGCCAAGTTGCTTCCTCAAGCATTTAGCCCAAGGTCACTGCTGCACCTGCCATCTGTCTACTCTGGCGAGACTCTGCCTAATGCATCTTAACCACGAGAGGGGAATTTGATTTTGATTTATATATCTTAAATCTATTCTTAGATTTAAAATCTCCTGCTGTTAGAAACACAAAATGGTTTTGGTATTTATGCAGTACCAGTAAATAGGAAGGTCTTACATATTTCTAACTTCACTTTTTTTTTATGTGAAATATGGAATTGTCAGAAGGAAACCAGGACTCCCAGACCTACTCCTCTGTCTCTGTCCCTACTGATGAATGCTGCTTCTCTGTCAATTGTCATTCTATTTGCCAAACGTCAAGAGTGAACCAAGGGGGGCGGGGATGGCTGAGGAAAGCTGTGAGGTCTGAGAAGAAACTGTGTTGAAATTAATAGCACAGCTTTACAAGTCTTTGTCGAAAATAGCTGAGCAAAAAAATATCTCTAAACCTACAGACTTCATTACCAAATAATGAGCCTTTGTTTTGAACAAAACAGGAGAATCTGGATTATGAGCACTATCTTGAATATAATTAAGCTGGATGGAAGTATATTAAAAAGTCAGCAGCATAGAGCTGTCTTTGACGGTTTCCTGTTATTGTTTTATTAATACTGGAGATGAATACACAAATACACCTGGTGAATCCTACAGAAACAGAACCCTTTCTTCAATGGCATGGAGAATTTTTTTTTCTCCAGTCCAGGGTTACTGTCCCTACAGGGATTTTAGTCCCCAAAGTTTGGTACAGCACTTCACAGTTGTTGAAGTTTTCACTCTCTTATTTGAATCTCAGTTCACTCCTAAGAGATGGTTGAGGAAGTGATTTGCTTAAGGTCACACAGTGGTTCAGGGATTTTCACATATATTCTATGATTCAGGGGACCTATGACCTAGCTACTCTAGTAAAACTAGCTCAAGTAAGGGGCCCAAGGCCACAGGGAATCGCCCGTGACATATTCAGGATAGGAATGAAATATAACCGGATCATGTGGGCACTCTAATTAATTGAAAGAAATCATAGCTAACATTTTTGAGCTTTTACTACTTGTATCAGTTCATTTGATTTTCATGACAACCCTGTGAAGTAGATTCTGTTATGACCCCCACGTTTCAGATGAGGGAACTGAGGCACAGAGTACTTTAACAGTAACTCATCCATGTCACACAGTTAAGTGTCAGAGGTGGGGTTTGACCCCAGGCAGTTTGACTCCACAGCCCTCAACCTGCTTCAGTGGTAAGAGGCTGGGGTTTACTGGCTTTGGGTCTCGGACCTGGTGGCCTTTTGCCTCTCTCTTTTTCTGCAAGCTGGCTCCATTCTTCTGCCTCTTTCTGCAGACTGGCTTTCGCTGCTTACCTGTAGCTTCTTGGTTCCCCCATAACAAGACCTTAGATGGGGCTTTCGCTGACTGTGATGCTCACTGTAGCCTGGGTTGGTAAGACTCTTCAGTTTACGTGCCCACCATCCAGCTCTGTCTCAGCAGCAGTTCTGTAATTTCCGGGAGGGAAGACCAGGCTGCCGTAGTCTGACCAATGGAGTGAGGAATTTTTCTCTCATCTGATCAACAGAGGCTGAGGAAGCATCATGTGGCACAGAAATGACTCCCGAGGCTGACCCTCCCTTCAGCCATGGCCTTTGTAGAGGGCAGTTTTAAATGAGGTGATGTGGGTAGAGCAAGCTCCCCCAAACCTGTCTCTTCCCTCATAGCAGCCTAGACTAGCTTAGGGTATGTTGTCCCAAGCATGCAAGTAGACACATAGAGATGCCTTTTAAAATGTTGTATTTTCACTCCCAATAAGGTCTCACTTGTGACATATAATTAACCCTTCCACTGATTTTAAGATGTCAGACCTCATTTTCTGGAGGGGCATTGGTTTTGTTGTCTGGCACTGAAAGTGTCTTTTTTTTTGGCTTCCAGATGTCATCACTTCTCATTTGGTCTGGTCATTTCTTCTACCTTACCAACCTAGAGATGCGACGTCCTCATGGTGGCCTCTTAGACCTCTTTCAGTTGAATATACACTATTCGTCTTGAGTGGAGGCTTTTACTGATGATCACAAGGCCACCCTGAGTTCATGTAATTAAGCTGAAAGCCGAGGCATGACCGTCACCTCTGACAGCATGTCGGCGGTCTTTGTAGATCTCACGGCCCGTCTGGTTGGTTCTTTTCTGTTGCACATCTGGGAAGGGGGTTAGGGAGTCTTGGCCTTGGTGTATTACTTTCACAGTTCTGCTGATGTTCCCCATCTTCTGCCTGATGTGCTACGTCCCTGCCGCTGGCCAGCTCTCAACGAAGGGTTAGTGTTAGCCTCTGGGAGATGTAGTGAGGGAGTGTTGACATGGAGTTCCCAGTGTCCTACTAATGGAAGGTCAGTATCTTTCCCTATAAAAATAGCACAATTAATTTTTTCTATTAATTTCCCTGGGGGTGTAGCAAGAGAAAAATTCTGTAAGATTCTTCTTTTATGTTTCATTGGAGATGTCCTAGTTTGTAGGTACGTTGACTTCTGAATAAGAGGACTGACGTTTATGAAACGGCTATTGTGTTAGCCACTGGGTTAAGAGTTTTATTTAATCCCCATGATGACACTGGGAGGTAGTTCTTGCCTATTTTGCTTGGAGAAAGCTAAGATTGAGAACATTTTTTTTTTTTGAAACTGATTTGCCTAAGGGCATATCGCTTGTAAGTGGTGAAGATAGGATTTGAAGCCATCTCTTACTATAGTGTAAACATATGTTCAGCTATACCATGCAGAACTTTCTCCCCACTTATTAAATTTTCAAACATACAGAAGAGTTGACAGTACTATATAGTGAACAGCCATATATCTACCACCTAGATGGTACAATGAACACTTTACTGTATTTGCTTTATTATCTGTCTGTCCCTCTATCCATTCATCAATTCATCTTATTTTTGATGTATTCAAAGTAAGTTGCATTCATCAGTACACTTCACCCTTAAACACTTAGCATGTATGCCATTGATTAGAGTTTAATATGTGTTTATGGTTCCTTCTTTTTTTTTTTTAGGTAATTTTTAGAGAAATACAGAAATCCTAAGCCTGATTGGTGGCGGCGTAGTGGGTAGAACATTGACCCAGAATGCTGAGGTTCCTGGTTTGAAGCTTCAAGGTTGAAGGTTGCTAGCTTGAGCGTGGGGTCATGAACTTGAGCGCAGGGTTGCCGGCTTGAGCTTGGGATCATTGACATAATCCCAAGGTTGCTGACTTGAGCCCAAGGTGGCTTGAGCGAGAGGTCCCTGGCTCAGCTTGAGCTCCCTGGCTAAGGCACATTGGAGAAGCAATCAATTAACAACTAAAGTGAAGCAACTATGAGTTGATGCTTCTCATCTCTCTCTTCCCTCTGTCCCTTTCTCTTTCTTTCTCACAAACAAACAAACAATAACAAATCAAAACCCAGAAATTCTAAGTATATATTCCCAAGTTTTGACAAATATGTGCACCCTTGTAACCGAAACCTCTGTCATGATATAGAACAGGATCTTTACCTGCTCTCTTGTCCCTTTCTGGACATTCCTCTCCCTACTTCCCACCCCCCTCCCTAGGCATCACAGTTTGATCCCCCCCCCACAATGGTTTAGTTTTTATACCATGCAGTCTTAAGTAAGTGTGCCTGTTGTTTTAAAATTGACTTCCTTATGCAGTATGTATTAATTTAGACAATATATATCGAGCACCTGGTGTGTGGCAGGCACTGTGCTGGGTGCAAGGAAACAGACATTGACTTGTGGGGGAGAGGGAGACATTAGTCGGCTCCTCAGAGAAGTAAGAATATCATTAGCAGCGAAGGTGAGTGCTGAATGGGAAGTGTAGGGTGCTGGGAGAGGCTTGAGGAGGAGAATGGTCAGGGAGGGCTTTCCTGAGAAAGGAGCATTTAAGCCAACTTCAGAAGAAGGAGACAGGGATTTGGGGAGGGTGGTTTCTTTGGGAACTAGGGAGAAGGCAGGTGTGATTGGTGGGCAGGAATGAAGAAGAGAGTGAGTGGCGGACCAGGCAGGAGAGGTAGCAGTACCAGATCACACAGCAGACAGGCTATGGCCTCTCGCCTTCATCTCAAAAGTGAGGGGAAGCCATTGTGTGGTTTTAAGTAAAAGAGTGACCTTGACATTCATTCACCCAGCCTGTTGAGGTAGATGAGGAGACACGGACTGGGTTCTGGAATAGTAGCTAAAATGAAATATTGGCATGAAGCTTCCAAATTTTGGGAGAACCCTACTTTACATTATGAATTCTACACAAATCTATATATTCCTTATGATTTTATGATTTTCTCTCTTACCTGTCTCCCTGCCTGGGCAATAATGGTTGCTGAATAGAGTTCCTCCATGCCTCCAATTAGTGCCTGCTTTTTCCTCCCAGTTCTGCCTGCCTCCATATCATCTTCTCCTTTCCTGCTTAACTAATCCCCCTTCCTCCACCCTCTCCTCCCTGAAGGGGACCCTGTTAGAGTCACCAGTGAGGGCCTGATTGCTTAATCCTGGGGTGGTTGTCTAATCCCCTTTGCTCTGTCATTCTGGTGGTTGTAGATTTAACAACCACCTATGTCAGGGGTCCCCAAACTTTTTACACAGGGGGCCAGTTCGCTGTCCCTCAGACCGTTGGAGGGCTGGACTATAAAAAAAACTATGAACAAATCCCTATGCACACTGCACATATCTTATTTTAAAGTAAAAAAACAAAACGGGAACAAATACAATATTTAAAATAAAAAAACAAGTAAATTTAAATCAAGAAACTGACCAGTATTTCAATGGTAACTATGGGCCTGCTTTTGGCTAATGAGATGGTCAATGTGCTCCTTTCATTGACCACCAATGAAAGAGGTGCCCCTTCCGGAAGTGCAGCGGGGGCTGGATAAATGGCCTCAGGGGGCCGCATGTGGCCCGCGGGCCGTAGTTTGGGGACCCCTGACCTATGTAATGGTGATGCATGAAGCTCTGGCCTCTTTCCTGAGGATGAGACTCATAAATCCACTATTTATTGGACATCTTTACCCATGGCTACTGACAACTCAACATTTCTCTCTTCAAGTAAACTCATCTCCCCTAAGTCTTACCCTCCATTCTGTTTTATCTATTTATTATTTTTTTCTTTTTTTCCAAGTGAGAGGAGGGGAGATAGAAGAGACTGACTCCCACTTGCGCCCCAACTGGGATCAACCTGGCAACCCCTGCCTGGGGCCGATGCTCTGCCCATCTGGGGCCGTGCTTGCAACCAAGCTATTTTTAACATCTGAGGTGGAGACTCCAGAGAGCCATCCTCAGCACCTGGGGCCAATGTACTCGAATCTGACTGAGCCATGGCTGCAAGAGGAGAAGAGAGAGAGAGAAGAAAGGAGGGGTGGAGAAGCAGATGGTCACTTCTCCTATGTGCTCTGACCGGAAATCGAACACAGGATATCCACATGTGGGTTGATGCTCTACCACTGAGCCAACTGGTCAGGGCTGTATTTTCTATTTCAATGTGTGACTGCCTCCCAGGTGTTGGAACCAGAAATCTGAGAATCATTTTATAGGCTTTTTCTCCTTTCTTCATCTGGTTGGCTGCTATATCTTGCAAATTGTATTTCTGAAAACACTCATAATTCTATCCCTTTTCTGTCTCTGCTGCCTTATTTCAGACCCTCTATTTTTCTGGTCTGTGTTCTTGTCAAGTTCAGGCCTCCAAATTGGCCACCCGGCCTCCAGTTCTGGCCCCCTTCTACAAAATTTTATCCTTAGCTGGAGATTTTTATAAACCATAAACCTACCCAAACCCTTCAGTGGCTCCCTGTAACTCAGTTCAACTCCACTGGTTAGCTCTCTGGGTTCTTTATGAATGAGCCAACTCTAACTCACACCTGCCATTGCAGCAGAATTCGTAGTTCCCCCAAAGCCCTTTCAGCCCCCTTACATTTTATTCTTTCTTCCTGGGAAGCCCTTCATAGCTCTGCCTGCTTGGTTAGCATCTGCACTTTCTTCAAGACTCAGTTCAAGTATTGCCTCTTCAGGTAGCCTTTCCTGGCGCCCACTCTGCCCTCCACCCCCGGAGATAGATGTTATCCTCTAGTCCTACCCTTTCTACCATCCTCGCTGGCCTACTGCTCTGTCTCCTCCATCAGACTGTGAGCTCCTTCAGGCAGTGGCTCTCAAAAGGTTATCCCAGGTGCACAAGGATAACAATGATGATCCATGTGTAAAAACTGTTTTCGTTAAAACTGAGGGTACATGCTGTTACAGTCATGTCTACTAGAAAAAAGCAGAACAAAACTCTGAGCAAAGTGGCTCGTGAGACAACTTGTTCAGGAGCAAGAGGGAAGAATATGCTATAAAGTCAAGCCAGCGCTGAGGGACAATAGGAGACAGTAGATAATGCTGTCAGGGCAAAGAGCAGTGCTACTTAAACTGTTAAATTGAGCTAATTGTGGAACCAGTTTAAGTTCTCTGGTATGCAAGTATGCAGACAACCCCTAAGTTTGAGAGCTGCTGTCATAAAGGCTTGGATCAGGTCTTACTTGTCTTAGCACAGGGCCTTACACATACATAATAGATAAGGAATAATTGTTATGTATTAAGGAAGGAAGGGAACTTCTTTGTATGTTCGGATCATAGCTACAAAATCCTGGTTGTAAAACCTTTCTTGACCATTTGCCAATGAATATTTATGGATAGCATAACCCTAATGAATGGAGTTCAGGGATCACAACCAAGAGGAGTGATTTTTGTTCACAGATGTGTTTTCAAAAATCCGACACTTGTCAAACAGAAATAAAAATCATTTAAAAATCAGGAGCTTCTCTGTAAAAATCAGGATTTTCAGGTTCCCTTGCAACAATCAGATGATTGACCACACCGGTCCACTTCAATCATGTGTTAGCTGAAATTGGGTTACTGTGGGTACAGTCTAATCCCCGAGTGTGTCGTGACTCAAAGGCATAGGATTTTATTTCTCACTCACATAAAGAATAGATGAAATGTTTCTGATTGGTGGGGAGCTCTCTGCCAAGAGGTGGTTCAGGGATCCAGGATTCTTCCTTTGTGGTTTTGCCATCTTCAGTCTGTGACTCCCAGGGCTGCTGTGCTTGTCGGCATCCAGCAGATGGAAGGACAAAGAGAAAAGGGAACAGGTCCAAAAGGACTATGCATCAGTCTGGCCTCAATTCGTGGATTAATGTGGCTCCGTCACTTGGCCACACCTACCTGCAGAGAGGCTGGGAAACGTGGAGTGAATACAGGTTTGGAGGACAGGCAGCCGGTATCTGACACAACTCATTTATTTTTCCTGTGTGGCCCCTTTGGGCACTGAGTTTGCAATCCCTGTTTTAACAGCAACAAATCTTGGGGATAATGAAACTGGGGTTCAAAGCATTATAATGTCATTTCCAGCAAGACAGGGACTTAATCTGTTTTGGTCACGGTTGTATACTCAGTGCCTAGCACACAGTAGGTATTCCATAAACCTTTGTTGATTATATGAATAAATCCCTTTCTGCCCGAGCAATGATAATGGTTACCACTTACTTAGTGCTTATAATTACTTAATTCTTTTAGTACAGTGGTTTTTCAACCAGTGTGCTCCTTCAGCTCCAGTTAGTGTTTATATCAATAATATCCTAAGATCTGGTCTGGGAAGGAGGGAGTCATGGAGGGAGAGAGAGAAGAGAACAGTTCTCTGTTCTAAATTTTGTTGGCTTATTATCTTAAAGCCAAAGAAGTACTTCTAGAAAATAATTCCAGTATCTTTACATTTTTAGGATTTTATACTCATTAAACCCAAAGGTTGCAGAAGATGCAGGTTTTATCCTTTGTTGTTTTTTGTTTTTTCCTTTCTGTTCAGGTGAGATGAAATTCTTACAAGTCACTAAGCTTACCTGGTGGTCGAGACTCCAGGTGGTGAGCTGGCCATCTGGTGAAATGGACATCACCTCCTACAAATAGACATCTCCCATGGTGGAGTGTCATCCAGAGGGTCAGCGTTCTAAACCCCCCTAGCTCTGTCCACTACCTAGTGGCCATCTGTTCTCCCCGACCCCAGGGCTTGGTTTGGCTTTGCGTGCTGACGGAGAGCTCTTCTGAGTCACCTGAGCTCACCTTGGTTTTATTCTTATTTTTAAAAGTCTCTTCTTAAACCTGAAATGGTTCCCAGTTGCACTCACTGAGTTCAATGAATTCAGAATGACAACGATGAAGAGGGAGGAAGGATGTGGCCCTCCTGCTTTTCCGTGTTGTGGTTCATCTGCCTGCGGGCTCAGCTTTTTGGCTCATAGCATTATCAAGCCAGCCCTTATCCTGGTAGGAAACTGACTTTTCACTCCTCACTAGTTAGTTGAAGAAGGATGTTTAATAATCTGCTTTGAATTTAGTGTTAGTAGAAAAATAGTTTCTTTTATTTTGACCTAATGTCATGTATTTCAACAATAATTTTGACAGTTTTGTTAGTTTCTGGCCTTTTCAGGTAGGGCACATCTTTAAGAGCCAGTGAAACTTGCAAATATGTAGAAATCAAGCAGTCAAATATTTACTCAGCCTGCTCGATGAGCTAAGTGAGGCCAGTGGTAGATGAGGTTTCCAAAATGGTACCAGTAGTTCTTTTAAGGAAAATTCACAGGGACATGATTGCATGAAACTAGCTAATCAAATATGGAAGGTCAAGTATCCAGGTGCAAAATAGTGGTGCAGAGAATAAGTGTTAAAAGAGTTTATCTCATTTTTATCCCTCATGGAGTGGGTTGTTAAATTCGGCATTTACTTTATTCTGGGTTACAGTTGGAACAAACTGGTGGGTCCCCAGTGCTGGAAGCCTGTCTGAAAGCGATTGCTGTGTCTTTAATCATGGTCTCAGATGGTGCAAGGGGTCCTCCGGGAACTTCTGAATTGTTGATTTTTGTCAGAGAGGGTCATAGAGAATCATGTACCAGCAAAAAAATCTTTCAAAGTGAAGGTGGCATTTTGCTTCTGAAATATATTCTTACTGCAACACACAGTGGAAATTGTGGAATAAAATTATCCTTAAACTGTATTTTGCTGAATTGCCTGGAAAGAGAGACTGTCCTCACTGAACAACTCTGCATCATGTAAGTTACAGCGAGAGTAGTCGTTTTTCCCTCTTCTGTCATGTTCCCGACACTGTGCTGGGTGCCTGATGTGCTTATTATGGCATTTAATCTTCACAGCCACTTTATGACATGTGACTAGTTATTGCCATTTTACAGATGGGAAGCTGAGGCTTAGAGAGGTGATATAACTTGCCCAGGACCACACCACCACACCGCATAATGATGTTGGATCTCTCCCCTGCTATGCTAACTGCTCTTTATGATTGTACCTGCTACTTCTCTGCCCAGTGAGCCACATCCCAGACCTGAGGATGCAATAAAGCAGTTTTACCTGATAGCGCATATTTTGTATGTTCTGATGGCCTTTCACAACCACTGTTTCCTAGTCTAATCTGGCCACAGGTGGGGTCTGAATGTGGCCGTGGCCACAGGGATCCATGTTTGGGTCTCCTCGTTTCAGATTGGAGATGCACACCAAATGACATGTATAGTGTTTCCAAACTCTTATTATTGGGGATAATGAGAACTGAGTAGATTGTGTTTTGACCCCGATAGCATGTGAAATTAAAGTACCCTGGCAAGAATTCTCACACACTTCACGGAATTCTTCAAAACTCACATAAAGAGATGGAATCAGCTGTGTTTTTAGTCTTGTTTCAGCCCTTTAAAAACGCATAGGCCTGAGTCACACTGTGGCTACATCTAAATAAAATTAAATGCTGTGGGATATGGTTCTGAATTTGCCCTTTGAGCTTGGTGAGTTATGAATTTGTCTGGGGGACTTGTCATTTTCTCGGCCCTCGGTGACCACTACATTTCTCATGCTGGCAATATTGAAAATAATGTTTTGTTTTGCAGCTACCTTTTATGGAATTCACATAAACTTATGCCGGAGGACTGGATCTGAGATGGATGTTGAGAGTTTCTTGCATTTATATACTCAGTTTAAAATTTTCCTTCTTTTTCCAAGGGAGAGGAGGGATATGGAGAGACAGACTCCTGCATGAGCCCTTATTGAGATCTACCTGGCAACCCCTGTCTGGGGTGAATACTCTGACCATTCTGGGCCATCCTGGAGACTGAGCTATTTTTAGCTCCTGAGGCAGAGGCTCCATGGAACCATTCTCAGTGCCCAGGGCCAGTGTGCTCAAGTCAATCAAGCCATGGCTGTGAGAGAGGAAGAGAGAGAGAGAGAGACAGAGAAGGAGGAGGGGAGGGATAAGGGGGAAGAAGCAGATGGTCACGTCTCCTGTGTACCCTGACCAGGAAATGAACCCAGGGCATCCACATGCTGAGCCAGTGCTCTACCATTGAGCAAACCGGCCAGGGACAAAATTTTCCAGTAGATTTTTTTTATAGCGTTTATCTATTCATCAGTAATTATTGCGTGCCTACTGTGTGCCACTTGCAGTGCTCACCTTCACCTGAGGACTCACTGTTACTCCTGTCTGGTGCATTTCTCAGGGTAGTTGCTGCCTACCTCTGAGTGATCATCAGCACTTGGCTGTTCACCAGACATTTGCTGGATGCCAATTATCTGCAGGGACTATTAGATGTGAGAGCACAGTTGTAAGTATCTATCATATAACATGGTAGGCAGAGGCAGGGAGGGGGCGTGGATCTTGGTCAAACAGACGCCACCATTGGAGCACAGGGAGAATCCCTCAGAAGCAAGCAAACCAATAAGCAAAACCGATCCCTGGGTGACAGGTAAACATTCATTTAATCCGTCTCTCTTCTTTTACAGACAAGATGTTGAGGCTCAGAGAAGAATTATTTAGTCAAGTTAAGTAACCAGTAATACTTAAGTTTTCATTTGAAGATTTGGCAGCCTCTTTGGCCTTAAACTAAATAGGACTAAGGAATAAAATTGCCCTTTAAAACATTTTCTGGCTTTGACTGTGATATTTTTCCAACAGCCAACAAGAGGTGAAAATCGTAGACCCTATTTTCTAGATGAGTAACTTCAGGCACACAGATTAAATGACTTGCTCGTGGTCACTCATCTGGTTAATGATGGAGTCAGACCCAGCGCCCTAGTGTCCTGTGTCCTTGTCCACTGTACCCTGGCTGGAGCAGTGCCCCTGTGTATCACAGGGGAGGAAAACGGGGAGAACAGATTGTGCGTGGAAGGCGAGGAAGGTACAGGGTGTGCAAACCCGGTATTTTGGGTTCGCAAAGAGGTTCTTATTCTCTCGCTCCCTGTGGAATGTGGATTGGAAGCTGGTTGAATTTTTCTGCTTTTCCCTGCTGCCTGTCTTCTTTCAGCCTCACACAGAGTCTTCTTTTCCACCGAAACTTCTGCTTTCCCCCTCCTTGGTGCTGTCACCTTCTGACCTTGTGGAGGATACTGGCTTCACTTACTGTGGGTGTGCTGTGCTTGGAGTCTTTCTCCCCATGCGGTTCTGCCATCAGGGAAAGCAACCGCAGGATGCACGTGGAGAACCCACCCTGTCTTCCAACCACTTTCGAAGCTTCTTGACTTAATTGGAACCATCTTTATTTTCACTTCAGTTCGGTCACTCTTTCTCAGTGGTCATACATTTCCCTGGGGCCCACTCTCCGGGGCTTGTGCCCTCTCTGAACTCTCAGACTCTAGTATTCCATTCTCAACCTCTTATCGTTCCGGTGCTCACTCCCTTATTCCCACTTCACCTACTTTTTGGCCTGTCAGCGGGTTTTTATTTTAGTCTGTCGCCCCCATCATACTCCCCACCCCCACCCATCCAGCTAAGCCCCACGCATGTCTCAGCTGCCTGTCTTTCTGTCTTTCTCAACTTGCGTACCCTAAGCCTTGGGTTTGTCGCTGTCTCTACTTCAACCCACAGGCTGCTGAATATATAACACTGCACCTGGTAGTTTGGTGCCCTTGTTATTCTTGTTTCCAGCTTCTTTGTAGTTAGCTGGTCCAACCGTGCTCATCTTAGCAGGCTCTTCAGTGCCACTTGCCAACCCTTTCTGGGCTTCTTATCAGCACCATTTCTCATTTCCCCAGACGGCTCTTTCAAATGCTCCTGACTCTCCTTGAGCCTTCTAACCTGCTTCCGGCCACCCAGTCCACATTCTCAATCGATGACTTCCATGGCCTCTTCTTCCTTTTAAATGTGGGTGTGCCCCACGGTTCTGTCTTAGCTTTCCTGTCTTCTAGCTTCACCAGCATCCAGCTCTCCACGACTCGCAATGATACGTCTTTATCCGAGTTTCTGACGCACTCCAGCCCTGTTCTCTCTTACACACTCTTCCCGTTACCTTGCACCCAGCTGTTTCCCCACCTGATCTCCACCTGGTCCTCCTGCGGTGAGCCTGGTCTTGGTGAATGGAGCCTCTGTCTGCTTGGCCACGCAGGCCAGACCCCAGAGTCGTCCTGGACTCTTTCCTCTGCTTCAGCCAGCACATCTAATTGGTCCTGTCAGTCTGTCTCCTTAATATTTCCTGTGTCTGCCCCCTCCTCCTCCATTTACTCAGGCCCCTAGGATTTCCCATCTGGGTGGTTTCATAGCCTCCTGTTTGGTCTCCTTTGCCCCATCCATCTCAGTCCGTCCTCCGTAGATCTTTCTGAATCATAAAACAAGTTATATCCCCTTCTTCATCCTAAGGCTGAGAACTGTATCCAGCCCACAGATATGTTTTATTCAACACACAGTGTTAGCCTGCACACTTTTAAGAACTATTTTCTTTGGGCTTTACTTGCTTGTATTAAAATCAGGAAATTTTAGGCCCTGGCCGGTTGGCTCAGTGGTAGAGCGTCGGCCTGGCGTGCGGGAGTCCGGGGTTCGATTCCCGGCCAGGGCACACAGGAGAAGCGCCCATCTGCTTCTCCACCCCTCCCCCTCTCTTTCCTATCTGTCTCTCTCTTCCCCTCCCACAGCCAAGGCTCCATTGGAGCAAAGTTGGCCCGGGCACTGAGGATGGCTCCATGGCCTCTGCCTCAGGCGCTAGACTGGCTCTGATTGTGGCAGAGCGATGCCCCAAGATGGGCAGAGCATCACCCCCTGGTGGGTGTGCTGGGTGGATCCCGGTCGGGCGCATGCGGGAGTCTGTCTGACTGCCTCCCTGTTTCCAACTTCAGAAAAAAAAAAAAGAAAAAAAAAAGAATAAAAAATAAGGAAATTTTACATAAGCTCTCTAGATTTCTGGCTTATCATTGCAAACCAGAAGCCCTGGCCCCGGACTCCTGCATTCCCCCAGGGCAGCAGCTGGCTGGACAGGGGGCAGCTGAGCCCCTTAGATGGAGTACGCCCTCTCCAGTTAGTCACAGACCGCGCTTCCCAGGTGTGTTGCACTCACCTATGCCAGCCACCTGGCTCCTGCATCATTGAGTTGTTTTGGGCATAAAGTTGGGTCTCCTCTGGATGCAGGGGCCCCATTGCAGTCCTTGTACCCTGCGCCCTTCAAGCTTAATGTTGTGGAGTACCTCAAACCTGGCATCTGTTTCCCACCTCTGTCTCAGCACATGTCCTTCTTCTGGTTAAATCTCACGTGAGAGACAATATCCCTTTCTGAGAATCTTGGCAACCAAGTACGCTGATAGTTTCATCCTTAATCATTTAGAACAGGGGTCTGTGAACCTCTCTAGAGTATTCTTTTTTACATTATTTGGATAGCAATGCACAACAGGAACTACAGTTTATATTTTGACCCAACAGACATACAGACACACACACACACACACACCCCTAAAGGAAAAAAAAAGTGCCAGGAAATAATACTATTCATCACCTCCCCCACTTTTCCCCTTTTCCTCTTCTTTCATTTTTCATTTTTTCCTTCCTCCCTTTCTTCCTTCTCCGTACAAGCTGGGCATGACCCACGAAGTTGATTTCACCATCCACTAATGATCCATACTATAAAACATACTGCCCCAGGGTGTGTATCTATGAATCCTTAAATTATTATGTTTAAATTCACTTGTGCTTCTCTGGGAGAAGTGAATTTCCTTAGTACTCAGGATCCCGATTTCATAAACACTGATGTAGATATTTTATTTTTATTTAGATTTGACATCACCAGTTTCATGTACCCAAGCATAGAAATTAGTGGTTATTATTTTGAATGTGGGCCCTTTGTGTCAGCGCTCTGACATGTCCTGCATTGTTTGTTGTTAAATGAAGTTAATATCTGTAGACTCTCAGGGAGGGAGAAATGGATCCTTTAAATCTCTTGCACACACAGGAAAGTGAAAAGCTAGGAGAGGTACCATAAAAAGGATTTACTTGGTGGAGGAGGTTTAATAAAACCTTCATTTAAAGTCAGATAAAATAACAACCCAGAAAACTTTTTTCCCCCTTTGGTTTATATCAAGTCATTTGTTCAACAATTGTCATTGGTAATAGGAATGCAGAAAAAATGGTGAACAGAATAATATTCTTGCGCTCCTAAGTCTTTCAATCCACAAAAGAAGAATGAGAAATGAATGAACATAGAGTATCACCCAAGTATCGCTATAGATAGAATGAAAATCACAAATGCATTGATGCCAAAACAGCTAATAGGAAAACCTAGATCCAGGTTTGTGGAAGGGATGTGCAAGAAGATGACATGACAACATGGCCAAGGTGATTTTGAGCTACAAAATTATCAGTTGGTAGTTTTGAGTAACAGAATTCAAATCAAAGTGCCGTGAAAATAAACAAAAATTCCAGATTCAATACCGTCTGGTAATGCCTTCCCTGTTACCCCCTACACGTTTGGTTTGCAGAAGAACCAGAAGCTGCATTAGGAATAGTATCTTCTTCGTGTTCTCGGAGAGGAAGGCTCTGTGTCAGTAGGCGGTTGGACCTGGCCTGCTATTGGCTGGGTAATGGTTTCTCCAAGTAGGAAATTTATCATTACCCGTTAGTACCAAAGCTGACTCATTACTCCACAAGCCAAAGAATGAAAAATGATCACTATGATGAATCTTCCTTTTTTACTTTTGTAACACAGTTACAATTTCATTATAATTTGTGTATGTGTATGTGGGGGGTGTATAATAAAAACATGTTACTCCCCCACAAACTGGCAGGCAGAGAAGAGGGAAAGACAGAATCCAGAATCCCAGGACCTCAACACGCCTGCTGTTCCCTTTCTGTTAGTAACTGAGTGCTGCCTTAATTTGCTGGGCTTGCTTTCAGAATGACTGGGAAGGGAGGGGGCTCCTGTGGGCTCCCACGTATGTTTCGCACATGCACAGCCCATATGGCCACCCGGATGTGCATGTGCAGGGGTGGGGCGGCTGCCGGACCCTTCGACTTTCCATTTGGTGTCTCTGTTTTCAAGAGATCTTTGATCCAAATCGTATGACCTTGTGTGTCGCACAGACAGGTGGACGTAGGCAGGGAGCTGGAGCACAAGCTCACCCTTGCTGGTGCTGTGTTGTAATCTGGCAGAGAGTAAAGCTCCCCAGGGCCCTGAAGTCCCAAGAGGCCTGACATTTGCTCTCTGCCCTGTGCGCTTCTTTCTTAAGGCCCTCGAGGACTCCATGCTGCACCAAGGGATTACCTCTCACTGAATCTTTCTTCACCAGTCTGACTGGAAAGGATCAGGGCTCCTTCCAGGAAGCAGTTACTTTGCTGCTGTTTGTTTTTGATCAGGGGTCCCCAAACTACGGCCCGTGGGCCACATGCGGCCCCCCTGAGGCCATTTATCCGGCCCTCACAGCACTTCCGGAAGGGGCACCTCTTTCATTGGTGGTCAGTGAGAGGAGCATAGTTCCCATTGAAATACTGGTCAGTTTGTTGATTTAAATTTACTTGTTCTTTATTTTAAATATTGTATTTGTTCCCGTTTTGTTTTTTACTTTAAAATAAGATATGTGCAGTGTGCATAGGGATTTGTTCATAGTTTTTTTTTATTTTTTATAGTCCGGCCCTCCAACGGTCTGAGGGACAGTGAAACAGTGAACTGGCCCCCTGTGTAAAAAGTTTGGGGACCCCTGTTTTTGATTCTCATTCATTCATTCATTCACTCATCCATTGTAACTCTTTAGTTAACCTTTGCTCTCCTATAACCAGCTGCCAGATGGGGTCTTCTTACCCCTTAAGCCCACTTAGATGGGCCCTAACCTGCTCTGCCTGCTGGTGGAAGTATGCTGCACTTTCCTCAGGGCCTTACGTTCTCACTTGCACTGCTGCCTTGGAGCCTCTGCTTCCACGAATGACCCAGTTTATCTAGGGGTTCTCCCTCGTTCTTCACACACCCATCCAGATCATGTGGAGTTCAGTCCTTTTTCTTAGTTTCTTCAAACCTACCTGAACTCAGCATTTGCAAATACACAGAAGATTTTATTTATTTAAGTTACATTACATTCCCAGAGCTTTAATCTTATAACTGGAAGTTTGTAACTTTTGATCACATTCACCCATTTACCCATTCCCCGCCCCCCTTTCCCCGCCCACATGACGTTAGCAACCACCAATCTGTTCTCTGTTTCTACAGGTTTAGTTTTTTTTAAGATTCCACATGTGAGTGAGATCATTCAGTATTTGTCTTTCTCTTTCTGACTTATTTCACTTCATGTCCTCAAGGTTCATTAACGTAGCAAAGGGCAGAATTTCCTTCATTTTTTTTTATGGCTGATAAATATTCCATTGAATATATAGACCACCTCTTTATTCATTCATCCATTGAGGGACACGTAGGTTGTTTTCATGTCTTGGCTGTTGTGAATAATGCAACAGTAAACATGGGGTGTGTAGATATCTCTTTTCTCCCTTGGTATACACCCAGAAGTGGAATTGCTGGATCATATGGTAGTTCTAGTTTAATTTTTTGAGGCACCTGAATACTATTTTTCACAATGGCTACACCAGTTTACATTTTCACCAACAGTTGCACAAGGGTTCCTTATTCTCCACATCCTCACCAACAATTATCTCTTGTCTTTTTGATGGTAGCCATTCTAGAGGGTGTGAAATCACATCTCATTGTGGTGTTGGTTGGTATTTCCTTGATGATTTGCGATGTTGAGCATCTTTCATGTACCTGTTGGCCATTTGTATGTCTTCTTTAGAAAAATGTTCAGTTTCTCTGCCCATTTTTAAAATGAATTGTATATTTTATTTTTTGCTACTGAGTTGTATGAGTTTATATACTTTGAATATTAATCCTTCATCAGATATGTAATTTGCAAATATTTTTCTCCCATTCCAGAGGTTGCCTTTTCATTTTGTTGATGGTTTCCTTTGTGGGCAGAAGTTTTAGCCTGATGTCGTCCCACTTGTTTGTTTTTGCTTTTGCTGGCTTTGCTAAGAAGGAAGACCCTAAGGATGTTTGGGGAGTCCAAAGGAAAGTTATGCTGTGTCCTTGTTCTGCCGAGTTCCTCGGCCAACTCTAAAAACCCGCAGCCCTCTGTCCTTATCTTTTTATCTTTTCTCTTTTATCCTCTATCTCCAAACTCATCCCAGTTCTCGTTCAGAGCTGTTGAGCTTTCTTTGGCCACTTCTTCTTTTAATGATCCCTGCCTATGGGGTCTCATCCTCCAAGCCCAAGAAGCTTATCATTTCCCCCCTTCCTAAACAAGATAGCTGTCTTCTTAAGGGCGGTTAAGATGATAGAAATTTCACTGTTACTTAATCATGTACTTAAAAAAAAGTAAGTTATTTATTTATTTATTATGAAGTGAGAAGTGGGAGGCAGAGACAGACTCCTGTACGTGCCCCAATTGGGATCCACCCAGCAAGCCCCTACCAGGTGATGCTCTGCCCAGCAACCAAGCCATTCCAGTGCCTGAGGTGAGGCTGTGGAGCTATCCTCAGTGCCCTGGGCCAACTTTGCTCAAACAATTTGACATGGCTATGGGAGGAGAAGAGAGAGGTAGAGAGAGGGGGGAGGCGTGGAGAAGCAGATAGGCGCTTCTCCTGTGTGCCCTGACCGGAAATTGAACCCGGGACTTCCACACGCTGGGCCAACACTCTACTGAGCCAACTGGCCAGGGCAATTTCTAAAGAAAAAAAATCTCAATGAATTCTACTCTTCAAAGTAAGGAACAGGTATTTAGTAAGTACAAAATGGAAAGATTGGAAAGTGTGTTCCGTAATTTGTTTTTCTCTAAAACACGTCATAACTGAGTTAGTATGTTCTCAGAGCTAGGAGGGAAATTACTTGAACCAAAAACTGGCCTGGAGGGCAAAGTGGAGTGGAACTGAATTCTGAGCTGGAAGTGAAGTGCAGGGGACGTTGCTACTTACCAGCTGTTGGCCTTGGTTTTGGGCCAATCACGTGCTTCTGTTTCCCCTACGTGCAAAGATGGATTCAGTGGTTTCTAATGTTTTCCAAAATTAAATGTATGTATATCTTTTAGAGCTTCCTACACCTTTAGGAAAGCTTTCTGCACACTGATCCTGTGTGCAAGCAAGTTTTTCTGGCGTCTCTGCATCCAAGCGCTTCGAGTCCAAGGTGACACAGATTCTCCTCTGTGGGAGTTGGTTGCCTCACCTCTGACGCTGCCCTTGAGATTAGGTAGGCGTCCTGCCCTTAAACTGAATCTGAAAAAGGCCAAAAAGTGCTTTTGTGGGAAACCTTTTCTTTAAAACAACATAATAGAGGTCAGATAAAGTGTGACTGGTGCTGGGGGGTTGTGGGAGGGCAGACATTGAGGGGCAGGGATCATAGTATCTGTGTTCATTTTTTTTCTTTCTTTTGAGGAGGAGGAATTTGTGAAGCTTGGAAGGAATCTCAAAACTGTCTCCCTCACTGACTCCCAATCGTGTGAATGTCGCCACTTGTGAAATCCTAGACTTTAAAGGTCCCGGTGTACTAATGTATTGGTTTGATGGCTTTGCAGAATTCTTTATCACAGGTCAGAAAGGTGGCAGTTCATAATTTATTGTTCTCTAAAGGGCTTTTTGTGGGAAAGTAAAATGGATGACATTTTCCATCCCGAAGCTTTCCATCGAGTTCTTGTTTTTCTGGCTGGTTTTCCTAGAAATTAAAGGAGGTAGCATTTCTTCCAAGACGGTTCCCTCCTTTGTGCTTCACTGATGTTTTTGTTAATCCACTGATTTCATTGAGGGTAGGCTCTAATGTCACACACTTTGGAGTGTGACTTTTCCCAGAATTAAGAAGGTGAAAGAAAATCAATGAAGATCAGTTGCTAAATCAAGGTCATTCTGCTTGCTTTTTCCCTTTCTGTTCTCCTTACTCGCTTATTCTCCTTCTTTGGAAAACATCCCTTTGGAATGATTTCATTTGATCATTATCATAATCCTCTTTCTCAATTTTAAATGGAAAACCCAAAAGCTTAGTTTTTCTAGTGTGTTCTCACATCTTTTTTTTTTTTAATTTCCCTGTGCTTTTATTTCCATAGTGGTTTTCTGTAAGTCCTCAGGGCATTTTGGGATGAGATTGGGAAGCAAAACCCAGTAGAGGATAAAGTTACCTAACACCCATCTCCGAATAGGTAACAGACTTAAAACAGCCAGGAAAAAACCCAAGGGAGTCTGGGCTAGCAGGGACCACAAAGACCATTTTGTTTTTTCTCATGTGTCTCTGTTATTGCTGCCTCTCTTTTATTTTTTGTTCGCGGGCCTCTGCTGAGTTTTTACTTCTAACCCCCCCCCCCATCCTTTTTCACAAAACTGTGGAATATTAGATTTGGAGTGTGGGCCATCGGGATCATTAAGACCAACCCCTCATTTTGAAAAAGGGAGCTAAGGCTTCGGAAGTTTACCATGAAAGGAGGAGGCAGTGGATTGTGGCGGAGGGATTTCTCACAAGCTTTGGAAATGGGAAAGAGTGGCCTCAATTCCTGGTGAGCCGTCTGTTAGCTGGGTGCTTCTGGGCGAGTCTATTACTTGCACTGTTGATGTAAACTGCATTTGTAAATGGGGACAGTATTACATTCCTCCTGGAGTTGTTGTGAGGGTTAAATGAGATCATGAATTTCATGTTCCTAGGCAATGCCTAAAAAAATAACCCCCCAAACAGAAATTGTTATCACCAGCTCATTAGAGGAAGTACCTGGACCAGTTCTGGCTTCACGATTCTTCTTGAAATGGACATTGTTAACCATCTTGATACTCAAACACCTGCCTCAGTGCATCTCGTTCTCTGCTTTCCAGGGCTTTCAGTCTTCATGGCTTTTTCTTTTTCTTTTTTTTTAAGGTAAGAGGAGGAGAGATAGTGAGGCAGACTCCCACATGCGCCCTGACCAGGATCCACCCAGCAACCACATCTGGGGCCAGTGCTAGAGTCCTGAGCTTTTTTTTAGTGCCTGAGGCTGATGCACTTCAACAGAGCTATCCTCAGCGCCCAGGGCGACGCTTAAACCAACCGAGCCACTGGTTGTGGGAGGGGAGGAGGGAGAGAAGAGGAAGGTGGTTTCAGATGGTCATTTCTCCTGTGGACCCTGGGAATCGAACTCTGGACATTGATATGCTGGGCCAACATTCTATCCACTGAGCCACCCACCAGAGCCTTCTTCATGGCTTTTGACATTGAAGTTGGCTTTTCAGTTTATGATCTCATCTCACCCCTTGAAATTAATACTGCATTTTAAATTCTACCACGTTCCCTGTGGACCCATGCATGGAACATAGATGGGTGTACAAGTAGGTAGCATTTGACTTTGTCCTTGAAGTGCGTGTAGGCTTGGATCTACGAAGAAGGCAGAAGGGAGTTCCAAGAAAGGGGGGCAGCCAGAGCAAAACTAGAAGCCAGGACTTGCAAGATGTGTGTGGGCAATAGTGAATCATTTGCCAGGCCAGGAGGAATACAGTTTCAGGAAGGCAGAAGAAGGCAGGACTAGCCCACTGTATGAAATGCTGCAGAGATGTGGGCGTAGGTGAAATCAGGAAAAGTGATTGGATTTGGCTGCACAAGATTCCTTCATGAGCTTCAAAGCTACGTCAGTGGTGTGGAGAGGACACAGCCAGGTTCTCATGGACTACAAATGGAGTGGGGGATGGGGAAGTGCAGTCTGCTGGTGTAGACCAGATGTCCCCAAGTGTTGGTCCTAAGTTGTAGAGGTGAAATGAGAAATACAAAGTTAATATAGTGTGTTATTTGTAAGCCTAATTTTATTTACTTTTAATAGCTACTCCATAACCTGAGATTATATAGCCTTAATGTTTTGGTTTTAAAATGTCCTTTCTTCTATGAAATGATGATGGTTCTCAAGCTAGGCTGCACACTAGAATCCTTGGGGAGCTTTTAGAAATGGTAGTGACCTGGCTCCACCTGAGACAGCTGATCAGGGTGTCTTGGGCCTCCTGCTGGGGTGGGTGGGGTCCAGGCTCACCAGGGGATTCTCTTGTGCAGCCCGGTTGTGAACCTCCCTGCTGATGGATGGCAGGGTTTTGTGGTAGTAGTGGTTGTTCTGTTTTAGATTTTAAATGTTTTTACTTGACAAAATTGAGAATTGTAAACTCTTGGTTCATTGCTCAACCTAGTTTGTTTTATTTTGTTTTGTTTTCATTTTTCCTTATATTTAATTTTTATTCTGTGGATTTGTGAAATTCAAATGGCAGGACTCCAAGTGCAGGTAACTTTTTCAATGACAAGGGAGAGTTTGTTATAGTTTTCCTTTTAAAGTGTTGGGTCTTCCAGTGCTTTTGAGCAACACTCAGTGTATTACCATTTTCTGGAACATTGTATTTGAATGAAGTAAGGCTCACTTGCATTCTCATGCACAGATTAAGTACCACTGAGTGTTATTAGGAAATAAAGTCAGAGACTTAGGTTTGATGGATGAAAACCCACAGGGTGTACTCCATTCAAGTCTTACCTCGCTGCTTGTGTGTGTGTGTGTGGGGGGGCAGGGTTTTGCTTATGGTTCTACCGTGCCTTCTATTCTAGCTGTGCACAGGACATCTTGTCCTGTCTGGTCCTTTCTGACCTTGAAGGTGCAACACCTTTTTTACTTATAAATGCAGGTCTGAAATGTGGCGTCATGTAGGTGAAACATTCTTATTCCTGCTTTGTGGTGCTTCTAGTCATTTTAATGTTTATAGGTCAGAGTAGGAAACATCTTAAATCAAAAGCATTTAATTTTCATTTAACTTAAAGGTTTCTAAGCCTGTGTTATAGCCAATAAAAAAAGCGATGTTTAAATCAGCTAATGTTCTATTTCTTACATGAATATTTTATATGAACTGCACAGTAAGAAAAGTCTATATGTTTATCCAATATTATGTCCAGTGGCTATTGGAAACTTGTCTTTTTGGGTTATTGTATATGCATAACTCCTATTATTAAATCCAGATTGTAAAAATAATTATATATATTGTTCTTGGAGCTTGTTTTGCAGACTAAGTGTACTGGCTAAATGTTACTAAGATAGGCATTTCCTGAATTACTGACATCCTTACAGACTTGCTATAAATAAGACTGTGTGGGCTGGATTGTGCTGGGAAAGCAGTTAGGCTCTACCATGGGGCAGGGAATGGTGTTTCTGGGTGCTGCCTGGCTCTAGTATTAGTACTGAAGCACATAGTGCTGTATAATAAGGAGTGTTTTAACAGACCTCCGCTTAACCAGCTGGCTGCATTAATCAGTGCTGCTCATTTTGCTCTGTGCCTGATGGCACGGCAGGCAGGTCACTCATGGTTAGGGAACTGGTGCCTTCTCCCGCCAGAGGAGGATCAGCTGTATTTATTCCCAGATTTATTGGTAATCTCTTAGACTTATTATTGTGATTAATTAATTAATTAATTATCATCATTATTATTTTTAACGAGAGAGACAGGGACAGAGAGAGGGACAGATAGGGACAGACAGGCAGGAAGGAAGAGAGATGAGAAGCATCAATTCTTCCTTGCGGCTCCTTAGTTGTTAATTGATTGCTTTCTCATATGTGCCTTGACCTGGGGGCTACAGTAGAGTGAGTGACCCCTTGCTCAAGCCAGTGACCTTGGGCTCAAGCCAGCGACCTTGATCTTCAAGCCAGCAACCTTTGGGCTCAAGCCAGCGACCATGGGGTCATGACTATGATCCCACACTTAAGCCAGTGACCCCGCGCTCAAGCCAGCAACCTCGGGGTCTCAAACCTGGGTCCTCTGCATCCCAGTCCAACACTCTATCCACTGTGCCACTGCCTGGTCAGGCGTAATTTCTTAATTTATTGAAATATTATTATGTAACTATTAAACATGAGTACAAACATTTATGCATATTAGTCTGCTGTGAGGTAGGTGTTATTCTCTCTCCTTTTTGCAAACAAGGAAATGACAACACAGAGAAGTTTAATGACTTACCTGAGCTAGTAAGTGACAGTGACGGGATTCAAACCCAAGTAGTCTGATTCTAGTTATAATCTTAAATGATGCTCTCCATCACCAGGATATTACATAATCCCTGCATAACTAAATCCTTCACAAGAAGTAGTGTGAAGATTTTCCATAGTCGACTCTGGGGAACATGAATCTCATGAGATCCCCTATTTAAAAGCACTTCATTTTTAGATGGTTTAGGGAAACGCTGGCTTGGACACCCCTTTTCTAAAGATGAATAGTCACCCTCGCTAGAGCATGAGAATTTGGCGCCAAAGAAATCAATTTTGCTTTGTTTACTCCAGAATCTCCCAAACTTGTTTGAACATGGAATCCTTTTATCAAGAATACTTATTAACATTCTGCAGGGCCCTGGCCAGTTGGCTCAGTGGTAGAGCGTCGGCCTGGCATGCAGGAGTCCCGGGTTCGATTCCTGGCCAGGGCACACAGGAGAGGTGCCCATCTGCTTCTCCACCCCACCCCCTCTCCTTCCTCTCTGTCTCTCTCTTCCCCTCCCGCAGCCAGGGCTCCATTGGAGCAAAGTTGGCCCGGGCGCTGAGGATGGCTCCATGGCCTCTGCCCCAGGCACCAGAATGGCTCTGGTCGCAACAGAGCAATGCTCCAGATGGGCAGAGCATCGCCCCCTAGTGGGCATGCCAGGTGGATCCCGGTCGGGCGCATGCGGGAGTCTGTCTGACTGCCTCCCCATTTCCAACTTCAGAAAAATACAAAACAAAACAAAACAAAATAAAAAAAACATTCTGCAGAGTGAGTGGTCAATGGAACATTGCTTTTGTTGGACCTGAGTTTAGAATAATTCATTCTAGGAGAAGATGTGTTCCCTTAATAAGGTACAGTTAGGGAACACAGGCGGTGGCGCAGTGGATAGAGCATCAGACTGGGATGTGGACCCCGAGGTTGCCAGCTTGAGTATGGGCCATCTGGTTTGAGCAAGGCTCACCAGCTTGAGCCCAAGGTCTCTGGCTCGAGCAAGGGGTTATTCAGTCTGCTGTAATCCCCGGTCAAGGCACATATGAGAAATCAATCAATGAATAACTAATTAACCGCAACGAAGAATTGATGTTTCTCATCTCTCTTCCTTCCTGTCTGTCTGTCCCTATCTGTCTCTCTCTCTGACTCTCTCTGTCTCTGCCACCAAAAAAAAAAAAAGGTACAGTTAGGATTGTTATGTTGTCATTTAGCATGATAGGCAAATATTTAAAACTTCTTATGACTTTATTTTTTAAGATTTTATTGATTTTTGAAAGAGAGAAGTATCAACTCATAGTTGATTCACTTTAGTTGTTCATTGGTTGCTTCTCATATGTGCCTTGACCAGGCAAACCCAGGGTTTCGAACCAGGGATCTCAATTTTCCAGGTCGCCTCTCTATCCACTGTGCCACCACAGGTTAGGCTAGAAACTTCTGACTTTAGTCTTTTTATTTTATTCTTCCAGTACATCTATGTAATTAATTATCTTCACTTATTTATTGGATAAATTATAATCCTAATTAACAGACCAGGAACTTGTTTTAGGCACTGGGGAAACAAAAAAAAGTGACAATTATAATGAAAAAGTTAACAGTTCATCTCCACAAACTGCTGGTGTGGACTTCTGCACCATGCTGAGGGCCAGATGCCACATTCATTGTAGCGCCGTCTTTTGAGACTGCCTTGTTATAGAGGGTGAGATTACCTGTGTATGTCTAGTGCCTCTAGTTACGGTGGTGATATTACAAAAAGAAAAGCTGAGCCTAGGGTCTGATAGAGAGTTAGTGTGTAAAGACATGGAGTCTCCTGGGTCTGGGTGTTTCAGAATATTTGGAAATCCCTGGAAGTGCCTCTGGAAAACTCGGAGAGAGCCATTGGCAAAGCACCTGTGACATTATTTCTTAATTCAGCACATCTACTACCTAGTATTTTTATTAACTGCTACTTTTAATTAGCACCCAGGCCAGGAAGTCTATTAAAATTATAATTGTTAGTTATGAAGATCATCATTATAAATGAGTTCTGCAACATTTTGATGTGCCTTCAGAGTCACACAGAAATTAAGCTGTGTGCAGTATGGATTTAACATGAAATGCATTTTATAGTGTGGTAATTTATAGAGTGAATAATCCATGGATGATTAGATAATTTTGCAAAAGGGTTTTATAAAATTGTGATAAACGACACATAACATAAAATTTACCATCTTAACCATTTTTAAGTGGACAGTTCTTTAGTATTAAGTATATTCACAGTGTTGTGAAACAGCTCTCCAGAAGTTTTTCATCTTGCAAATTTGAAACTTTATACCCATTAGATAACTTCCCTTTCCCCTCTCCTGCCAGCCCCTGGTAACAACTATTCTCCTCTCTGTCTTGATGAATTTAAATACTTTGGATACCTCCTATAAGTGGACTCCTATAGCACTTGTGTCTGGCTTATTTCATTTAGCATAACATCTTCAAGGTTCATCCATGTTGTGGCATCTGACAAGATTTCCTTCTTTGTGAAGTCTGAATAACATTTCATTGTATGTATACAGAACTTTTTAAAATCTATTCATCAGGTAATGAACGTTTGGGTTTCTTCTAGCTCTTGATTATTGTGGAAAATGGTAAAAAGACTTTAAAGAATGATGCATAGTTTCTGTCCTAGGCTAGTAATATAGTTCACTTAACAATCCTTGTATTGATGGATTTATAGGTGACTTCTGTTTTCCCCTACCATGAATATCTGATGAATGTCTTTCCTGTAAATCATTGGTATGTCTCTGATTATATCCTTAGAATATAAATTTCTGGAATAGAATTACTAAATCAAAAAGGGTGCACATTTTTAAGACTTTTGGCACAAGCTTTTTTTTTTTTTAATCTTTAATTTTTTTTTTTAACAGGGACAGAGAGAGTGTCAGAGAGAGGGATAGATAGGGACAGACAGACAAGAACAAAGAGAGATGAGAAACATTAATCATCAGTGTTTTGTTGCGACACCCTAGTTGTTCATTGATTTCCCTCTCATATGTGCCTTGACTGTGGGCCTTCAGCAGACCGAGCAACCCCTTGCTGGAGCCAGCGACTTTGGGTCCAAGCTGGTGAGCTTTTTGCTCAAGCCAGATGAGCCCGCGCTCAAGCTGGCGACCTTGGGGTCTTGAACCTGGGTCCTTCGCATCCCAGTCCGACGCTTTATCCACTGTGCCACCGCCTGGTCAGGCAGGCACAAGCTTTTAAATGATCTTTCAGAAGTGTATGAACAGTGTGGAAGGGAACCCATTTCTCCACACTCTTGCCAATGTTGGGTATTGTCTTTAAAAACCAAGACAACAGAAGACCTTTGCCAATTTGATAGTTGAAAATGGTTTCATATTGTTGTTTTGATGTGAATTGCCAGCAGAGAGATTGAACTTTGTTTTTTTATGTACTTACTAGCTAGCTATGGTGTGTGTGTGTGTGTGTGTGTGTGTGTGTGTGGAGTCTGTTCACATCCTTTGCCCATTTTCTATTAAGATACTTTATATCTTGCCTGACCTGTGGTGGCGCAGTGGATAAAGTGTCGACCTGGAAATGCTGAGGTTGCCAGTTCGAAACCCTGGGCTTGCCTGGTCAAGGCACATATGGGAGTTGATGCTTCCAGCTCCTCCCCCCTTCTCTCTCTCTGTCTCTCTCTCTCCCTCTCTCTCTCCTCTCTAAAAATGAATAAATAAATAAAAATATTAAAAAAAAAGATACTTTATATCTTATTTATTTTAAGACCTCTTTGTAGATTCCTAATATTCAGTCTTTATCATATGTTACAGGCATTTTTGCCAATTTATTATTTGTCTTTTAAATTTTATGGTGTTTTTGACACCTGACATTTAATACGGTCAAGTCAGTGCCGTATTTCTTTTCTTTTTCTTTTTTTTTGTATTTTTCTGAAGCTGGAAACGGGGAGAGACAGTCAGACAGACTCCCGCATGCGCCCGACTGGGAACCACCTGGCATGCCCACCAGGGGGCAATGCTCTGCCCCTCCAGGGCGTCGCTCTGCCGTGACCAGAGCCACTCTAGCGCCTGGGGCAGAGGCCAAGGAGCCATCCCCAGCGCCCGGGCCATCTTTGCTCCAATGGAGCCTTGGCTGCCGGAGGGGAAGAGAGAGACAGAGAGAAAGGGGGGGGGTGGAGAAGCAAATGGGCGCCTCTCCTATGTGCCCTGGCCGGGAATTGAACCCGGGTCCCCCGCACGACAGGTCGACGCTCTACCGCTGAGCCAACCGGCCAGGGCCCAGTGCCGTATTTCTTTATGGTGTCTTTCCTCTGTGGGTTACCGATAAGACTGGTGAAATGCCAGGTGAGGCCAGTCTGCTTTCTCCTGCTTCCCGCTTCAGTTCAGAAGGATGAAGTTGTAGCTGTGTTAGGTTAGTGCAGAGCATTATAAGTTTCGAACTCAATCATTCATTAATTTTTTCACTCACAAATATTCATCAAGTGCCCACCATGTTCTAGGCACTGTATTAGACACTGGGTTGCTCAGTAGGCACCTGGATTGCCTGATTATGGTGCCTGTACACCGTGGACTTTCACAGATAGTCCCCATTTCAAATATTCCACCCATTGTCAGTCTTAGGTGTTAGACTACCTGTGCTGAATTTGGCTTTCAAATGTATGGATGTTTTATCCTTTGTAACATGCTCACAGGGGATCCTTCTTTGCCTGCCTATGCTTAGACCCAGAGGCAAGTACATCATCCAGAATGCAGTAAAAGGGCCAAGGTCCTGCTGCAGTGGAAGGTGTGACTGTAAGGTGAGCATCTTCCCTGCTGTTCCTAAAATGAAGCAGCATATGTCTGAGGCATCCAGTGGAACAGCCAAGTCCCTGTCCTTTCTCCCTGGACTACACTGCTCATGCTGGCACAGTCATTTTGCCTTTCTAAGCTCTACAGCAAGTCAAAGCCCGAGAGAGGACCCTTTCAACAATAAGCTTCTTTACACTGTTGCCATGGGAGAGAGCCAGAATGGAGGAGCCTCAAGAGTCTCAAACACAGAGGATTCTCTAGGTTTTAAAGATTCTTTCAAGCAGCAGTTAGCCCCAGACAGCACAGCGTGAGCACCGATCCTCAGGTGGGGTGAACACCCGAGTCAGATGTCCTGAAAGCCCTCTGCGTGATGTGTCCCTGCCTCCTCGGGCTGCGGGACTTCTGATGGTAACACTGATTGATGATCATGAGAGTCCCGCGCGGGAGTATTATGCCTTTGTTGGATTTGGTTTCAGCCCTTGCTGTGGGCCAGGAAATGAAGTTTTAAAAACTACCCTGTTGTATAATACTTCAGTTGGTCAGCTGCCCATGCCTGAACAACTCTTCTTTGGGATTTTATAAATTTTGTAGTTTTTTTTCCCTTTTAATAAGTCCTTATAATTCAAAACAAACAGTGAGTGGCTTTTTATTAATAATTGCTTTGTGGAGAAGGAAATTGAGGCAGACTGATCCATTCCAGCCTATACATGTGGCTGGTTGGCGTCAGGGAGACTTCCAGTATATTTTGGTTTTATTTCCAGCTGGACACCAGCTGGATTATAAAACGATATAAATTAAGAGCCTTCTATTCAGAAAACCCATTCAGCCTGACCAGGTGGTGGCGCAGTGGATAGAGCGTCAGTCTGGGATGCGGAAGGACCCAGGTTCAAGACCCCAAGGTTGACAGCTTGAGCGCGGGCTCAACTGGTTTGAGCAAAAGCTCACCAGCTTGGACCCAAAGTCGCTGGCTTGAGCAAGGGGTTACTCTGTCTGCTGAAGGCCCACGGTCAAGGCACGTATGAGAAAGCAGTCAATAAACAACTAAGGTGTCGCAGCGAAAAACTGATGATTGATGCTTCTCATCTCTCTTCGTTCCTGTCTGTCTGTACCTATATATCCCTCTCTCTGTCTCTGTGTAAAAAAAAAAAAAAAAAAAAAAGAAAACCCATTTATCTGATTATCTTGGACACACTTGTCATTCTGTCAGATGAAAGAGGGCCACAAACTCAAGAGAATGGTCTGTAACTGCTCATCGAGAGAGCTTTCTGTGTTCTATTGGAAATGTTTTATGTCTTCTCTGTCCAGTACTTTAGCCACTAGCCCCATGTGGCTACTGACACTTGAAATGTGACTAGTGTGACTGAAAACCTGAATTTTAAATTGTTTTGTTATAATTTTAATTAAAATTATAAAGCCACACCAGGGTAGTGGATAGTGTATTGCACAGAACAGATCTGTAAAGTACTAGATTCATGTTTTTCAAACTTTTTGACTAACTGTGAGGAGCATGTTTTATATTGTACCATAGCACAGACGCACATGTGAACACACACACACACACATACATGCACGCTCACGTATCACCAAAGTTTCACTGAACAATACTTAGCCTTACACAGTGCATGCTGGTATTTTCTATTGGATGCTGTCCCCTTCCTTCCTTCCTTCCTTCCTTCCTTCCTTCCTTCCTTCCTTCCTTTCCTCCCTCACTCCCTCTTTCCTTCTTTCCTTCCTTCCTTCCTTTCTTCCTTCTTTTAGCAAGAGAGAGGGAGAGACAGACAGGAAGGGAGAGAAAGGAGAAGCATCAACTCAGTTGTGGCACCTTCTTCCCTCCCTTCCTTCCTTCCTTTTTTAGCAAGAGAGAGGGAGAGACAGACAGGAAGGGAGAGAAAGGAGAAGCATCAACTCAGTTGTGGCACCTTAGTTGTTCATTGATTGCTTTCTCATATGTGCCTTGACTGGGGGGCTACTGCAGAGTGAGTGACCCCTTGCTCAAGCCAGTGACCTTGGGCTTCAAGCCAGCGACCATGAGGTCATGTCTATGATCCCACACTCAAGCCGGCAACCTTGGGATTTTGAACCTGGATCCTCAGTGTCCCAGGTCAATGCTCTATCCACTGCACCATGGCCTGGTAAAGCTGCTCTAATTCATTTTTTAAAGCTACGGGCTGTGACTTGATAAGTTGATCTCGTGACTTACACGTGGGTTGAACATCGCTTGTACTATATCTGTTCCTACCTCCAACCATTTTCTCTACCTCTTCTGCTGTTTCTGCATCTGGCCTTCTTGCATGATCTTTGTATTTGCTGTTCCCTCTACCTGGTATGCTTTTCCCTGTGTCATTTCATGACTGCATTCCTTACATTCTCAGGCTTCTGCTCAAATGCTCAGCAGAGATTTCCTCCTGCAACCGCCATACTGTAGGTACTCCACATCCGTCTCACCCTGCTTTGCTTTTCTCTGTAGCAGTGTCCGCCACCTGACATACACGTTCTTTGTTCATTGTCTTCCTTCCTAGCTAGAATATCAGCTCTTTGAAGACAGGGACTGTTTTATTTGTTGATGTCCCAGCACTCATACTAGAAGTTCTATAAATATATTTGTTGAATAAATGAACTGATATGGCCCATGACCTTTCTCAGAATTTCTGTCATATGCTGAGTGGCTTCATATGCTGAGTGGTTGGTGGGATCTTTCCTTCATTACTTGGGAGATACTGAGTTCACACCAGCAGCCCGGCTCTCTCTCTGGGCACTGGGGAAAGGTATGTGAGAGGAGAAGGTGGACACATCTCTGTCCTCTTGGAAATTTTGGTTGGCTTTCAGGTTTCTGCCATGTGTGGGTCCAGGAATGTTGTACTGGAACTTGTCTGGATAGGTACTCAGTGGTGAAAGGACTCATGGAGAGCTTATATTTTTCCCAAGTATAAGCAGCCCCTTAGTAGGGCTGTGGTGGCGTAGGACAGCACTGCATGGAGGCCCAGGAAAAGAATGGCAAATGGAATTTTACCTGAAGCACTGGGGGCTAGCTTCTGTTGTAGACTCTGAGAGTCTGAGACTAGAACTCAGGTCTCTCACCTTCCACGCCAGAAGCTCTCCCGGCCTACATCCTTTACGGGTTTCTCTTACATTTGCCTCTCAACATAGAAATAAAAATGACCAACCTAAAAAGAAATTGTTATTGCTTCAGTGCTGAGTTGCAGGCTTTATGAGAATTGAGTAATGAGTTTGGTGGCTAGCTAGATAATTATAATCATACCTTGAAATTTTTATTAGCCCATCTTTATACCTGCTGGTTTCTGCTTACACTATGGATATGTTGGTGGTTCTTGAATCCATTCTGAAGGCACAAAGTGTTTCTATTCTCAGCCTGCTTTCCCTCATCTTTCCCTTGTAGACAGATTTATTATTCCTTAGACTTTCCCTCTGTCTTTCATTAGAGAATCATTGGGGTGGTGCTATTTTTTTCCTCCTTTGTTAAGTGTACACATTAAATATAATTAGTTGGATGACTTTCTTTTTTTTTTTTTTTCAACAGGAAGTCTTCAAGGAGAATATTATAATATTAAGCCTCTCTGTAATAAACAGTGGAGCTGGTCCAATACATCCAAAATATCTGAGCAATCTCATTATATTGTGTACTTGAGCTTTTAGCTGCATAAATTTTACAGTGCACCGTCTGACAGTATTTGTGATAAATATTCCCTAGTGATTAAATCACCGTTTTGCGATCGTGTGCACAGAGAGAGCGTCCGCCAAGCTGCTCCCCGCTCATCCAGCTCAGAGTAGGCCCCTGATTTATATCTCAGAAGCCTTTTGTTAATTTTAGTTGAGCTGTTTTATAGAAGTCGTGGATTTTCGTATAACAGTTTTACGTAAGAAATCCCTTTTTAGGGAGGGACAGAGAGGGTGGGAATTGAACTGCTTGCTCGGCAGGGAAGACCAGAAAATGGATCCTGAAGTGAGAGAGAAGCTGTGTCTTCTTGGTCGTGGTTAATAAATATTTACAGTGAAGTCTTGAGCTGCAACGCTGCAGGTTTTTTTTTTTTTTTTTAGCAGAAATGTTTCATAACCACGAACTATTTGATGAGCTGGTGGAGCAGGCCACGGGGGCGCAGTGTGCAGCAGGCTGACACCACGCCCCACTGATTAGGGACGTGCTGTCCGCAGGGCTTTCCCTGCGTAAATGCAGGGGTCCCAGCTGGGATTCTGACTGTTCCCGGGATGGAACTCGTGGGAGTGTGCAGGGGCCCCGAGGAATGACTGCCGATTTGCAGCCAGCCCCACGTGAAGCTCAAACGGATAGTTTGTGTTTTAAATAATGGATAGTTAGCTCTGCAAACAAATGAGACGGAGCCTGCTGCCTGCAGAAGTGCCCCTGGAGGTGCACAGAGAGTGCTTGCGGAGGGGCATCCACTCCCTCCGGGGCACAGGAAGCCTCTCTCCTCAATCTCGGGACCCTGGCTGGCTAAGAGAAAGGGGAGCCGTGGGGTGTGTGTGTGTGGGGGGGGGGAGTGGAGGCGGAAGGGCTGTTGCAGCAGACCACGGGGTTGGGGCACCAGATCTGAGAGGAAAGCCCAGCTGATGGGGAGATGGTGTCCTAACAGGGGCTTGTGAACTGCTAGAATCATACGGTTTCTTGCGACTACCATTGTTGGCTGTGGACCAGTAGCAATAGCATCGTCTGGAAGATTGTTAGGAATGCAGGATCCTAGGCTCTGTTCAGACTTCTGGATTCAGAATCTGAACTCTTAACAGGATCTCCAAGTGATTTGTGTGCACACTCAAGTTTGAGAAGTACTGACTGACAACCGTCAATTTAATACATTTAAAGACCCTTGGTCAAACACGAAATGTTAACGATTTATAAAGAAGATTAGGAAGTCATTCAAATCCAAGCTGGTTTGCATCCCATCCCCCATGTTTTAGGGGAGGAAGGGCTGATGACAATAATAAAGTGAAATTAGCTGGGAATGGAATTGGTGGGAATTTTCATACAGTTTTGACCCCCACACACTGTAGCCGATATGAACAGAGAGCGGGGCTTTTCAGACCTGAGCAGGCATCAGAATTTCCGGAGGGCTTGTTAAAACGCACCTCTGGGTCCACCCCAGAGTTTCTGATTCGGTAGATTTGAGGTGGGGTCCGAGAACTTGCCTTTCTAACAAGTTCCCAGTGCTGCTGTTGCTGGACGGGGACCACACTTTGAGACTCACACTCTTCAACTGGAATCTTTTTTTTTTTTTTTTTGTATTTTTCTGAAGCTAGAAATGGGGAGAGAAAGTCAGACAGACTCCCGCATGCGCCCAGGATCCACCCGGCACGCCTACCAGGGGCGACGCTCTGCCCACCAGGGGGCGATGCTCTGCCCCCCCCCCCCCCCCGGGCGTCGCTCTGTCGCGACCAGAGCCACTCTAGCGCCTGGGGCAGAGGCCAAGGAGTCATCCCCAGCGCCCGGGCCATCTTTGCTCCAATGGAGCCTTGGCTGCGGGAGGGGAAGAGAGAGACAGAGGAAGGGGGGGGGGGTGTGGAGAAGCAAATGGGCGCTTCTCCTATGTGCCCTGGCTGGGAATCGAACCCAGGTCCCCCGCACGCCAGGCCGACCCTGTACCGCTGAGCCAACCGGCCAGGGCCTCTTCAACTAGAATCTTGATCACAGTGGTTCTATGACATTTGTCCGTGCAGTCCCTGCCCTGTGAAGTGCGTGTGCTGGAGCCAAGCATGGTCACCTCTCCTGCCAGGTCTCTCACCATGTCTCCTGTACAACCGTTTCTCAGAGTGTCATCCTGCTCCACCTATACCTGTGGATTCCCAGGACCCACCCACCCTTCTGAGTCAGAATCCCCGAGAATGGGGCACAGGATGGTCCACAAGCGTCCCTGGGTGACTCTTAGTTACTCATAGGATAAGTAGCCATTGCCCTGTGTGCTTCTTCCCAAATGCACTGCAGCCTTAGTTTCGAGGCTGTGTTTTGCTCTTCGCCCTTTGTCACTGAGCTTGGACCACAGCTGCACTGGAATGCTCTCTCACACCTGCTTACCTGCTAGGATTCTTGCATCCTTCCAGGTCTTTCTCCTCAGAAGTGCCATCCTCATTGAGACTTGCCTTGTCCCCCTCTCCCCAAGCTGGATGTAATTCTTAAAACATGCTTAAAAAAAAAAAAAGCTTAAAAAATGAGATGCCCGTCCTTATATTTTGATCAACTGTAAGACACCATTTTCAACCTCCCCCTGCCCCTCCTCTTTCTGAATTAAATTGACAATATATGGCACACGTGGTTTATTGTGGGATGTAGGTCAGTGGACAGTGCCATTAAAAACAAGGAAAAGAATAAGAAAAGCCTATGGCTTCTCAAAGTGGTTACGTGTTAAAAACCCAATGGTACGTTACACAAACAACACTGTCCCTCTGGCTATTACGTATGTGGTTATAGCCGCTACTCAGTGTAGACTCCTGGATCGCTGAGACTGTATTATAATCATCAGTTTGGTCCCCCATGTACCTGGCTCATAGTAAGTGCTCAATAAATATTAGTTGAATGACATGAATGTGATTCATTTTTCTGTGGGTGAAGTTGACACAATTCCTCTTCTGGTCTGGTCCTTTGTTACATGTGGAAATACATCCCCTGCTCTGGATACTGATGAGAAAGGCAAACAGAGACGTTCAACCAGGAGAATGATGATCTTCATTCAGGCTTTAAATATACAGTGCCCCTTAGGAACGTCCCAGGGCCAGCCTGCTTTTGCAGAATCCTGGATGTCTCTGGGAGTCAGGATGGAAATGGGGTGGGAGAAGGGATTAGGGACATGCTCCCCCCCCCCCCCGCCTCTATGCAGGGCGTGGGGAAAGCGTAAACCCCTCTAGTCCAGAGACTATGGGTCTCTAGTATCTCTGTACACCCAGCACTTAGAATAAAGAGCAGGGAATCAGTGCTTGTTGAATGAACTGAATGAGTGAAAGAAATCTTGGCTTTGAGTCCTGTTAAGGTATCAAATCTTGACCTCTTTATATCTCATTTGCTTCATTTGTAGGGGAGGGATGTCAATATGTGCTCTATCTCAAGGATATTTTAAGATGAGTTAATTAATCTGAGGACATTTTTTTTTTTCTTTTTCATTTTTCTGAAGCTGGAAACAGGGAGAGACAGTCAGACAGACTCCCGCATGCGCCCGACCGGGATCCACCCGGCACGCCCACCAGGGGCAATGCTCTGCCCACCAGGGGGCGATGCTCTGCCCATCCTGGGCGTCGCCATGTTGCGACCAGAGCCACTCTAGCGCCTGAGGCAGAGGCCACAGAACCATTCCCAGCGCCCGGGCCATCTTTGCTCCAATGGAGCCTTGGCTGCGGGAGGGGAAGAGAGAGGCAGAGAGGAAAGCGCGGCGGGGGGGGGGGTGTGTGTGTGTGGAGAAGCAAATGGGCGCTTCTCCTGTGTGCCCTGGCCGGGAATCGAACCCGTGTCCTCCGCACGCTAGGCCGACGCTCTACCTCTGAGCCAACCGGCCAGGGCAATCTGAGGACATTTTTAAAAGTGTTACATATGTGTTATAATCTAGAGCAGAAGAGAACCTTCTTGGTGTTTCGTACAGGTATATCTCTTCTTGGTCTTCAAGGCCTATTTTAAAGATTTGTCAGTTAGGAGACCCTTGGTTCTCTGGGTTGGCTCATTCTCTGCTGGTTTTCTCTCTGAATTTGCAGCAAACGAGGTGCAGGTGTTGAAAGTGTTTCGGTGTCACCATGCTATATCAAGGGATCTTCCTGCTAACACTTGTTTCTCTGACAGCTATATTTTGTACTTTTTACTGTAGCTTTCATTGAGGAAACTTCAGGCTTAGATGAATGATTTGTTGTGGCATTTCCTTTTGGAACATAAGATTTGAAATGGGATAAATATATAGGAGAGACGTCAGGTGCAGTAGCAAGAGTGGGAGGAAGACAGTGTTTGAACTTGGGTCAACTTGAGTTCAAGTCCTGACTCTGCCTCTCATGTATAGTATATGCAATCTTCGGTATTTTTTGGGTAATATTTTATTATGGAGAGTTTTAAATACACACAACATATGCAGAATAGTATAATGAACCCTCTATTTGTTAACTAAATGCCAGTTTGTTTCAACTGTAGCACCTTCTGCTGCTCTTCCTCCAGTATCATTTTAAATAAAATCCAGGGTGTCATATTACTTTATTCATCGATATTTCAGTATGAAGCTATAAAAGATAAGAAGTTTTTAAAAACAACTAAGATATCACTATCATATCTGAATAAATTAACAATTGTTTAATATCAGAATTCTGAGATCATTTCCAATAGAATCAAAATGCTGTAAATTTTTTTTTTGTTTTTACCGTTTGTTTGAATTAGGATCCATACAAGGTCCACATTGTGCAATTTGTAAAAATGTCTTTTAAAGTTTCTTTTAATCTTTTGGTTCTTCTTCATCTTAATTTTTTCACCTAAAAGTGCAAAGAAAAAGAAACTAGGTTATTTATTTGTCTTATAGAATTTCTCCGTGTGGATTTTGCTGGTAGTATCTTTGTGTTGTACTTCCTGTGAATTAGAGGCATGACCAGGTTTAGGTTAGGTTTTTCATTTGGGTTTTGAATCTTGAGCATGTGATTTGTTCTTTCTGACCTCTGTGAAACGGAGGGACACGCACTGCCCCTCTCATAGCTGTTACGAAATGTAAAAAGAAAAGGTCCCGGGAAGGACCACATACTTGCCATATGAAAAGTAGTTGTCTTTATGGTAGGATTACACTTTTTGCTAGTGTTTTAGAGGTTGGGCTGTGGGGAAGCTGTTTTCCTCCCACATGGATCAGATTTAATATTGCAGTTCGGGGCTGTGTCAGAAGGCAGAGCAGCAGATGGCTTTGGGAATGAATTTTCCACTTACTAATTTTCAAGTTTGGGACAAGGTACTTAAACTCTCCGAGCTTTCCTCATTCTCTCAAATGTGGCTAATAACACATATCTTCAGAGTTGTGAGAAATGGCGATGTATGCAAAAGCCTTGAATGTAGAGCTCATCGTGGGGTTGGTGCTCTTTGACAGTGTTATTCTTATACCTGAGTTCTGATATGGGACTTGGCCCTTAGTGGGTGAAGGGATGCTGAATATGGCTGAATGAGCAAGGGGCAGGTCTTATGGGCTAACAGTGTAGCTAAAATTCTCCTCTTTTAAACATATTTGGGGATAAAAATACTTTAGAAAATGATTAAAAGAGGAAACAAAAATAAACTCTTTGGACGCTTAGCTTGATTATATGCAGTGGTATGCAGATGTGGGACTGTGGATGAAAACGTACTTATTTCTGTGGCATCAGGAGAAAGGATGGAATTCTATTCCACACTGAGTCACATATGATCTGGATGGAGAAACCCAGCGAGACAACACCGCAGTCAGGTGATCCAGGGTGACAGCCCAGTAATGAGGTGCGTTGATGTGCACCCCTTCTGATGCACTGAGAAGGGCAAAACATCATGCTTGGGGGATTTCTTTTACTAAAAACGCACAAACTCACTCTCTGATGAGAAAATATCAGGCAAACCCAAATCGAGGGACATTCTACAAAATACCTGACCAGTTCTCTCCGCAGATGTCAAGGCTGTGAAAGACAAAGACTGAGGAACTGTCACAGATTGGCGGAGGCTAAGGAGACTTGAGAACTAAATGCAGGATTGGGTCCTGCATGGGAAGAAGAACGTTAGAGGCAGAGCAGGCAACATCCAAATAAGGTCTGTAGAGTAGCTGATAGTTTGTATTATGGTTTTGTAAGATGTTACCATGAGAGCAAGCTGGCTGACAGGTACTGAACTCTCTGTACTGTTTTGGTAATTTTCTGTAAGTCTAAGATAATTGAAAAAGTCAAAAGCATGCTATGGGATACACGACAGCTTTTGTGAAATGTACTGTTTTACGGGAAGTGGAGGGGGCTTCATTTGTGGCATATAAGCTTAGGAGCTAGAACCGCTAATTTACTCTTGAGCTAAAGCAGTCAAGTTATATCTTGACTGATGATGTTCCTGACTGTTAATGAGAGAGCAAGGTGTGTTAACTCTGAGGTTCTCGGAGGCCATCCTGGTGCACAGGTGGTTGGGTACTTGGAGCTGACAGCATTTTGGCTGTATCACCTTTCCCTTGGTCATTTTGACGAGGCTGACTGGCTAATAATGATGATTACCTCCTTAGATCGGATGCCTGTTGTTTGCTAAAAGCTGAGTGCTAAGTGCTTATCATCATTAATCCTCATAACATCCTTGAAAGGCAAATGATAGGTCCCCCATTTTTATGATATATCTCAGGGAGATTCATTTGTCTAGGATCACTCAGCTGGAGTGGAAATCTGATTCCAAAGCCCAGATTCAGACAGTTTTCTGCTCTCCTTTCCTCTAATGGTGCTGCTGACCCGTCTACTGCCTGCGCTCCCCTGCGGAGCCCCCGGCCTGGCTCCACCGTCATCACATCTGCCTGTACTCGGTAAAAGAGAAGAATAAGGGATACCAGGATCTTTTTATCCTCTATTATCTGTTTAAGCATTGGACTGGTATTTTATGTAGGCTCTTTGGGGCTGTTAATAGGTTTCTGTGGTCAAATATGTTCGGGGGAACTTAGGGATAAATTAAACAGCTCTCCACCTTTGCCGGAGAAAACCATGCAAGCAGGCTGGCTTTCCCATCAGCTTATTTATTATCACTAACCTCAAGTGCGCTGCTGGAGCTGAGCGTCTCTACTGCCCGCCCAGTCCCCGCCACCCTCCAGGATGACCGCCTCAGACCATTTTCTCCCTCGTGAGATGTCCATATCTCCCAAGAAAAAACAGGTAGTCTGAAGGAAGATTTCCCTGAGCTGCCCCCTCCGCCGTGACCAAGCTGCCTGACTTCTGCCTTCTCCCCGGGTAAGGAGGAGTCATGTTTGATTCCTGTGCAGAGACCGAGGACTTGCTGTGGGGCCCCTCTCTCCCATCTCAGAGAAGCATGTTGATTGATCTCTGTCCACTTTAGACCACACCCCCTTCAGCTGCTGCCTGTGCCCCTGTGCCCCTTTTCAGCAGACCCCTTGAGTTTCCTTAGTCTCCGATTTCCCTCTTCCCATTCTCTCTTTCTCTTTAAATTGGGGTGAAGCACAACACTAACCATTTCAATGTGTTGAAGTGTACAATTCAGTAGTATCTGATATGTTCACAATGTTGTGCAGCCAACACATCTCTCTAGTTCCAAAACCTTCTCATCAGCCCCAAAGTAACGTGTCTCCCGTACTTGTTAAGCAGTCACCCTCTGTGCTCCCTTCCTCCTGGCGTCCTGCAACCACAAATCTGTTTTCTGTCTCTATGGATTTAGCTATTTTGTATATATTATATAAATGGAGTCATACAACATGCTGACCTTATATCACTTAGCATAATGTTTTCACGGTTCATCCATGTTGTAGCATGCGTCAGAATTTTATTCTTTTTTACTGCTTAGTAATATCCCAGTGTATGTATATAGCACATTCTGTTTATCCAGTCAGATGTCCATGGACAGTTGAGTTGTTTCCACATTTTCTATTGTGAATAGTGTGGCTATGAACATTCATATCCAAGTATTTGAGTATCTGTTTTTAATATACTCAGGCATATCCCTAGGAGTAGAATTACTGGGTGAAATGGTAATTCCATGTCTCACTTTTTGGGTAACTCTCAAACTGTTTGGAGGCCTGTACCAAGAGGCTGGGTTATTTACATTGCCACCAGCAATATACAAGGGTTCGTTTTCTTACATCCTTACCAACAGTTATTTTCTGCTTTTTTTTTATAGCCTCCCTAGTAAATGTGAAGTGGCATTTCATTAAGGTTTTGATTTGCATTTCCCCAAAGGTTAATGATATAAAACATCTTTACATGTGCTTTTTGGCCATTTCTATAACTTTGGAGAAATGTCTGTTTAAGCTGTTTTCCATTTTTTCATTGGGTGGTTTTTTGTTGTTGCATTTTCCATTCTCTCTGGAATCTACTCTCATTGGGTTTTCCTCCTTATCATTCCACAAAGTTGCTCTTTTATTTTTCTTTTTTTAAGTGAGAGAAGGGGAGATAGTGAGACAGACTCTCCCAGGAGCCCTGACTGGGATTCACTTGGCAGCCCCCCCCCCTCGTCTGGGGCCAATGCTTGAATCAGCCGAGACATTTTTAGCACCTGAGGCGGATGCTCGGACTAACAGAGGGGAAAAGGGAGAGGAGTAGAGGGAGGGGGAAGAGAAACAGATGGTTACTTCTCTTGTGTGCCCTGACTGAGAATCGAACCTGGAATGTCCATATGCTGGGTCATCCCGGCCAGGACCAAAGTTGCTCTTTTCAAGGTTGCCAATGGCTTCCCACTTTCTCAAATCCAGTGACCCATTTTTTTTAAATTATTTTTTTTATTTATTCATTTTAGAGAGGAGAGAGAGTAAGAAAGAGAGAGAAAGTGGGAGGAGCTGGAAGCATTAACTCCCCTATGTGCCTTGATGAGACAAGTGCAGGGTTTTGAACTGGCAACCTCAGTGTTCCAGGTCGACACTTTTTCCACTGCACCACCACAGGTCAGGCCAGTGACCCCTTTTAATTCCTTATGTTATTGTTCTCATGGCAGCATTTAAGGAAGAATCACTTCTTTCTTCTTGAGATGCTTTCTTCACTTGGCTTCCCAGATGCCATTATTTCTTCATTCTTTTCAGCTGCTGTTGCTGGTTCCTCCTCATCTTCCTGATCTCTAAATGCTAAGCTTCCTCAGAGCTCAGCATTCAGATCTCTTCTTTTCCTGTCTCCACTTTTCTGGTGACTCCATCCTTCCAACTGTTTGGGTCAGAAATCTTGGAGTTGTCATTGTCCTCTTTCTTTCCTCATTCACCTGGCTCTACCTTCATAATATATTCATGTCTCACAACCTGGATTGCTTTCACCCTGATCCAGAGCACTATCATTCGTCAGCTGGATTTTTGAAGTAGACTACTAATTGGTCTCCGTGCTTCTCCCCTTGCCTCTACCATCTATTCTGTGTGAAACACATGCAGCAAGAGAGATCCTGTTAAATTGTGAGTCAGATCATCTTATAGCTCTGCTCTGAAACCTCCAAGTTGCATCTCATTTCACTCCAAGTTTGAGCCAAAATCTCTATTATTCAGCCCTGGCTTCCCTTACCTCCTCTCCTATCCCTTCCCCCTTGGCTCATACCACGCCAGCAGACATGAACCTCTTTGCTGTGTCTCAGGCCTGTCAAACACACTCCTGCCTCAAGGCCTTTGCCCATACTGCTCCCTCTTGCCTGGAGTGCTCTTCCTCCTGAAAGCCGCCTGGCTTTCTCCCTTCCTGTCTCTGCCCCAATGTTTCTATTGACCACTCTACATAAAATTAAATATATATTCTCCTTCTGATTTCCCTTACTTTACTTAATTTTTCTCCTTAGTACTTTATTTCTTGGCGTCCCTTTTAGAATGTTAACTCTGTGCAGGAAAGGACTTTTTAAAATTCATTTATTGCTGTAGTCCCAATGTTTATAACTATGTCCAGTACAGCAACATAGATACTTGGGACTTGTAGTTTGTAATATGCTGATGCTTATTATAAATCTCTAAGAAGAGAATATTTTTGCTGTATTTCTCTCACTGCCTTTCTCTCTCTATCTCTTCCTTTTTTAAAATTTTTATTTTTTTAACCTATAGCATCTATTTTTCACAAAATACTTTTTTGGAAATGCTGAACAGACTCTTATTTGTAATAAGTTATGTTTTGGGTGATGTAGGTGGGATGAATGTTATATTACTGAATATTTTCCCCTTGATTAATGAAACATTTCAGCATTTAGGAAAATGGTAGCTCCGGAAGGCCTGAACTTATCCTGAGGGTGTTCTCTGATAACTCATTAGGTAAGATCTGGCCAATTATTCTTTGATTTTGAAAAGTAGTTTTACATTTACGTTTATGGTTGCATGGTTTGATAAGCAAAATGTGCTGTAACTCGGAAGCAGTTTCCCCTAGAGCTGTTGAAACAGTTCAAACGGGTCCTTTCTTTGCTTTTGTTTAGATTTCCCCAGCTGATCTCTGCGTGCCCTTGGGGATATCGGCACCCTGCAGGGCCCCGTAGACAGCTGCTGTCCTGTTGTGGGATCAGACTTACCTGGACCCTCTCAGAAGCAGCTCTGAGAGAGCAGGGCGTATTTCTCTTTTGTTTACCACTGTAGACCCAGACACCTAGCACCATGCTGTTCACATCATAGGTGGCCAATTAATATCTGTTGAATGAACCTTTGAAGTAGGATCAGGGAAATCACATTCCACTTGACCTTGCCTCATGATGACTTCTAATTAGAGTTCACCTTCAATGACTTTTCTTTGAAAATATGTTTGAGAATACAGCCCCAACGGCTTTCATAACTAGAATTTTTTTTGTAGTCCTTTGTGGGCACAACAATAGCTTTGTTTTCTGTAAAGCTGCTGAGATTCCGAGTGGACATCCAAGTGCCTTTTCTCCTATTTTCTCAGCTTATAAACAATAATATGGACACTCTTATTTTCTTTCTGTGTCTGTGAGTTTATTATTTTTTGCTTAATCCCTTCACTTTTTTTTTCCACCTAGCCCTCAACCTCCCTCCCCTCTGTATCTTTGAGTCTGTTTCTGTTTCGTTATTTTGTTCATTAGATTCCACATGTAAGTGAAATCATATGGTACTAACCTTAGGTAGTTTGAATAGTTTGTGTGAAATAGATTTTTAAAATTCCATTTGGGTGTTGAATTTGAAAGCCACCAAAAATACAAAGCAGTTTGTATGATTGGGTCCCAGAAGAAAGTCGCTCTGATGAAGTGCCCATGTCATCTTTTGATTTTGCAAAGAATCAAGGAATGATGTCAGGCTGCAGGTAAAATGGTGGTTTGGTATTTTATTTCCTAGAAATGGTCAAAAAGAAAAGCTACACTATTTCTGGCAGCTGGGAAAATAAAAGGTTACTTGGAAAAGCCCAAGGTTTTTGTCTTTCAGCCTGCTCTCAACCACAGAATGATGTGAGATGTCCTTTCTTTCAGCTTTTCCAAGGGTATTGCTCTGATTTGCCCAGTAAGAGGAATTGCATTGTATGTCGCTAATTAACTCTGAGTGCTCATGTCTAACTATTAGTGTCTTGACTTGTTTTAATTAAGATCAGCAAATTCAAAGGCCACCTGAACAGGGCTGGGACAGACATTTGCTTTAGAAAGAGGCTGTAGGACCAAAGGTGAGGGAGCACACGGGGCTTGTAATTTAGACCCGGGCGCCAGTTCCTTTTCTGTAGGTCTTTCACAGATTCACTGTAGTCGCAGTGTTGCTGCAAATCATGCGTCTACCCCAGTTTGGAAAATAAAGGTACTTGTAGTTGCACTTGAAGTGAACTTAAATTTTACAATTCTGTGGCTTTTTACAAACCCTCTTGTGCCAGACCAGTGGTGGCGCAGTAGATAAGGCATCTATCCAGGAGACTGAGGTCCCCCGTTTGAAACCTCGAGATCACCCTCTCGCGCTTGAGCTTGCCAGCTTGATCACGGAATCACTGGAAGTGGGATCATCGACGTGATCCCAAGGTTATTGGCTTGAGGCCTAGGACTCTGGCTTGAGCAAGGAGTCACTGGCTCGGCTGGAGCCCCTCCTTCTGGTCAAGGCACGTACAAGAAGCAATTGAACAAATAAAGTGAAGCAACCATGAGTTGACGCTTCTCATCTCTCTCTGCCCTCCCTCTCTTTCTCCTTTTCTGTCTCCCCCCACTCCAAAGTCAATAAAAATATAAATAAAAAGATGCATCTTATATTCCAAAAACAAACAAAAACCTTTTGTTTTCACACATTTTATGGTTTTTTTAAAAGATTTTTTAAAATTTTTTTATTTTTACAGAGGTGCGGTGGAGGAGAGAGCAGGAACTATCAACTCATAGCTGCTTCACTTCAGCTGTTCACTGATCCCTTGTTGTATGTGCCTTGACCGGGCAAGCCCAGGGTTTTGAACCAGCAACCTCAGCATTCCGTGCTGTTACTCTATCCACTGCACCACCACAGGCCAGGCTATTGTTCTTTTTTAAAAGACTCATAGGATTAGGATGCTAAATGTCCCATGGCTAACTATGATATGTATTGAGGTCTTACAATGTGCCAGAGTAGTATCTAATCTAATTCCAAAGTAACCTTGAGGTAGTGTATTAGTCAGTGTTCTCCAGAGAAACAGAACCAATAGGAAATTGTCTATCCTTCTATCATCTACCTATTTATCTGTCCCTATTCCTATCCCTATACTTATACCTAACTTTATACCTATAGCTATATCTACAGAGATTTATTACAAGGAATTGCCTCACGCATTTACGAAGGCTGAGAAATCCCAAGATCTGCAGCCGGCAAGCTGGATGGAGGCCCAGGAGTGCGGCTGGTTCAGTTCCAGTCTAAGCCTGAGTCCAAAGGCTGGAGAGGACCAGTGTCCCAGCTGAGAAACAATGAGGCGGAGAGAGCGAATTCCTCTTACTCCGCCTTTTATTCTCTTCTGACCTTCAAAGGATAGGATGAGGACCACCCACAATGGGGAGGGCATCTTCTTTACTAAGTCCACTGACTCACATGTTCATTTCAAGCAGGGACACCCTCACAGATACACTCAGAAAAATGTTTAACCAAATATCTGGGTACCTCATGGCCCAGTCTAGTTGACACGTTATCGTTAACCATCATGGTAGGTTTTGTTGTTATCCTTTGTAGAGACGAAAAGGAGGTCCAGAATGGTTAGGTAAACTGTCCAAGGTCACATGCTGGTAATGGTAGGGGCAGAACACAAACACAGACAGTCTGGCCCCCCAGATATTCACTCTTGATCAGTACAGCAATCTGCCTTTCAGAGGATCTGGGGAGGAAGGACTGGAAGGGAGGGAGTGACCGAGTCCAGCGTCCTGGCTGAGTGCAGCCAGCGAGTGAGAATCAGGGCTGGGGTCTGAGCTGGGTTTCTTCACCTGGCCCAGCCCCCAGGAACCCTTCAGCTCCAACATGGTGTATCCTCTGGGCAGTGGACATTTTGCTTATGAAAGGAGGAAAGTTGTAGTTATACACCAAATTGTTGACTTAAGCACTCGATGAAGGAGTTGTAGCTGTCTCACCTTAATTTGTGTCTATAATATTCTAGCCCTAAAATATTCTCAGATGAGCTGGCCTGCATGGACGAGTGTGGTAATTATTTTAATGACACTAACCTTCTGTTTTTAAAGCACTTAAAACTTTTTAGAGCACTCTCACATATACATATTATTTAAAAACCGGATTAGCTTGACAAAGTGGAGTTACTCTGGGGTGGTGGCCTTTCATGGATGTGAATGGAAAAAAAAAAGCTTTTACTTCCTCTTAGCCAAGATTAAAATGGAAAAAATGACTTATGAGAGGATGCCGGAAGAGAAAAGGGTGTTTATTCAAGCAGCGTGATCACTGGCAGGCGGCTCTGTGGAGACTGAAGAGCCGTGTGCCAGGAGGTGTAGCGCCGTAGACACTGTGGGCATTGAAGCCGACAGTTCCGAATTTCACTCTCGGCTCTGCTGCTCACCAAAGAGACACATCGCATCACCTCTCTGAAGCTTCCCTCATTTCTAAGATGGGAATTACCTTCGTACCTTACAGGATGGTTGTCAGGATTAGAGTGTCCAGTGCATGGCACATAGAAAGCCTTCGATAAATAAGAACTACTACTATTTCCCCATCTTGTACTGGTAAGGCTCCAGAAGACCTTCACCCTGCTTGCTGTCTCCCACCCAGTTCCTGCACGCTTTGTGATCAGATCTATTACCGTTCTTGTCTCTGTCAGGGGATCAGCTGGGCAGTCTTCCTGCAGCTCTAGGCGGGGTGTGGATTCAGAGCACCTGTCCCTCCCCCTCACCTCCTTGTGTGTGCCTACAATGGATAAAGGAGCCTCTTCCCTTGGTGCTGATTTGCTGTCTGGATTCTTTCTCTGACCCCGGCATGCCTGGTTGGCCCACTAGCCACCTGCCTACCTCTCTCCAGCGCTGTCCAGGCCACTCTCCCCTACACTGTCCCTGTCGCTTTTTTCCACTGTTGGCTAACTCTTGGTATCAAACTGGGCAGATCTTTTTTCCTTTCTTGGGGACAAAGATTTGGTGCATATGGATCATTTTATTTATTTTTTTTATTATTTTTTTTAATGTTCTTTCTTTTTTTTTTTTTTTCCTTGTATTTTTCTGAAGCTGGAAACAGGGAGAGACAGTCAGACAGACTCCCACATGCGCCCGACCGGGATCCACCCGGCACGCCCACCAGGGGCGATGCTCTGCCCCTCTGGGGTGTCGCTCCACCGCGACCAGAGCCACTCCAGCGCCCCGGGCAGAGGCCAAGGAGCCATCCCCAGCGCCCGGCCATCCCCGCTCCAATGGAGCCTCTGCTGCGGGAGGGGAAGAGAGAGACAGAGAGACAGAGGGGGGGGGGTGGAGAAGCAAATGGGCGCCTCTCCTATGTGCCCTGGCCGGGAATCGAACCCGGGTCCCCCACACGCCAGGCCGACGCTCTACCGCTGAGCCAACCAGCCAGGGCCCATATGGATCATTTTAGAAAGAGCTGTACTATTTCAAGAGATAGTAGATTTGGCTAATTGAGTCAACTTACTGGTCGTTTCTGGGGCAATACTAGTTAAGCTGATAGTTTTACTGACTGTTGGCTGGTGGCTTCACTAAACTGACTGGCCTGTTTCAACAAACAATTAGCTGGCAACCAGGGGAGACACAGACTTATGGTTCCATTCCTGTCTTCCACCCCAGTTGCTCATACCTGGAGCGTCACAGCAGAACGCCTTTGAACCCAGATCTTGTCTTTGCTTTGGCTGGAACTGCCTTCAGGTCTGGAAGCTTCAGCAGAAGGGAGCGAAGACAGAGGTCAGCTGTGCTGGGGGTGACAGGTGGAGGGCTGCTGTTTCCAGCAGGGGTCACGCTGGCCAGCATGCCCAAGGATAGGCCGGGACGCAGGGGCGCCTACCCTTCCATGCCAAAGAGAGGGGAATTCGTTAAAGCGGAAGTTGTGACACCAATTATATGATTCCATGTAACTTTTTAGAATTATTATCATTTGAACTTTTCGACTGGATTCAGTTCCAGAAACCTTGCTCAGAGACTTAGGTGTCTGAGTCTCCATGTCAGTCAGAGCACACTTATTACTTTGCTTTTGCTCCTGAAAGCACCATATTCGGGTCCGAGGGGTCTTCCCCTATTGACTTTCTTTTTCAGCATCTCTGTGATCAAAGTGCAGGGACTGGAAGGTCCTTTAGCATGTGACCCTGGAACTCTCAGACACCGTGGTTCTTGTTTTACATAGGACCGCCAGATCCACCGTATGCTGGTGACTTTGGTCATTTCTGAACATGGACTGGTCAGTTAGTGACCTAGAGCTGAAAAACATCTCCATGTTTCCCTTCTCTGAACTGGTTTTGTTTCTGACTGTTCTGGGCTCTCCCCTTACTCTCTGAAATGGATCCTAATCCTAGAAAGGAAAGTCTTTGTGATTTAGCTTGTGGGCCTGGGAAATTCAAACCTCCAAGTGCCATTCATTTGTGAGAGAATAATTCTCAGACAGTCTCACATAGAAAGTGGAAGTTATTGAATTAGGTGTTTACAATAGGCCTAATAATAATCTCTCAGAAAGGAGTTAGTGAAATTACTGTTCCCTTGAAATGTTTGGTGTTTACCCTGAAGAGTTTGCATTTATTTACATACGAAATTCTTTTATACTGTGAAGTTGTTTTAAATTGCAGCATTATGGCCCTGGTTGGTCACCTCAGTTGGTTAGAGCATTGTCCTGAAACACCAAGGTTGTGTGTTCTGTCCCTGGTCAGGGCACATACAAGAAGTGACCAATGAATGCACAGCTGAGTGGAACAACGAATGAATACTTCTCTCTTTCTCTTTCTCCTTTCCCCTCTCTCTCTCTAAAAATCAATTTAAAAATTGCAGCGTTATAGTTTACATGAAAATGAAAGAATAAATTATGTCCAACATTTCTTAGTTGAACAAATCATGGTTGGTCACATCAAATGTATTTTATTTTTTGTGAGTAATATGCCCCCAGCTCTCCTTCCCTTTCTAACTACCATAGATTGGACAAGCGTCAAAATGCAACCAGGATGGATTCAAGAAGACTGTTCAGCCGTGAACATTCACATTCAACTGCTTAAATATTCCTTCTGACACCTCAGATCTTCTTTCTGAATCACTCCAGTTCTTTCTGAGCACGTCGTTCTAACATTCCTGCAGGGAGAATCTGCTAGTCATGGTCTCTGTCCATTTCTGTGTGCCTCCGAATGTCCCCCTGACCCGTGTTTTGAGAGATAGTTGAGCTTATTCTAGATCGGCAGTTATTTTCTCACAACTTTGTCCTCTCCACTTTCTCTCAGCTTTTTAAGTTGTAATTTTCCTTTCATTCTTATGCTGAGACCTGATCAATGAGCTGTCTTTTCTCTCTGGCTGCTGTTACTCTCTTCTTCATTTTGGTTTTGTCGTTTTTACTAAATGTTGAAAATTTTAATGTCTAGATATTGATTTATTTTTATATATTCTGCCTGGGATTTATTACACTATTTCCATCTCATAGTTCACATCTACCATTTAAAAAAATTTTAGCCCTTATTTTTTGGGATATTGTCTTTATCTCTGTTTCCTTATTTTGCTTTTCTTTCTGGAAATCTAATGAGACATATGTTACACTGTCTGGCTCTATGCTGGACTAGAATGAGCAGGTTAACTTCTTTCCTGTATTTGACTTCTGTTTCTGTGTGCTACATTTTGGATAATTTCTTCAAGTCTACTTTAAGGTTCATAAAATCTGTCTTTGGCTGGGTCCAGTATGTTACACACCTCTTCTTTTGTTTGTTTTCATTATTATACTCTACATTTAAGAAATTCTATTTAGCTTTATAGAAAATTAGTCAGTTGTCTTTATCATATCTTAATTCCCTCTATTATTTATTTACACATATTAAACTTACTTATTTTATGGTGTGCATCTGATCATTGCAAAATCTCCAGTTTTCTGGTAACTTTCACTCACAGTGACCTACTCTTATTTTTAGTGATTTTTTATTTTTTATTTTGAACTCATGTGCCTTGCCACTTTTTCTATGGGAATTATTCAAGTCCTGTTGGAAGTGTCTTTCTCCGGAGAGAAAGGGTTTGTGTCTGTTCCAGCCACAGGACAGTGACAGCCAAGCGCTGCTTTCATCACGTTTCCAGCCTGGTGATGGTAATTATCCCCGAGCCACGCTGCAGTGTGGGCTCCGGCCCTAACACTATATGCGTGTGGGCTTTTGGTTAGCGATTCTCAGAAGAATGTTTTTCCTTCTCTTTTCTGCCTCACTAAGAGCCCAGGCCAGTGTAGATAAGTCTCCTTCTGAAGGGCAGTGTAAGGCCAGGAGCCGTCATCGTGACCATTCACATGCAGGTTCCCATTGGATTCGGGCAGGCGATAAAGAAATGGCGGAGTCAGAGGATGGGGGGCCATCCTATTTATTGGTGTCTCACCAAGACAGGCAAACCACAAAAGAAGACAAGGGAAAAGCAGAAAACCAGCTCTTCCCATGAAGGGCAAGGGATCAGGGGAGCCCCTGCAATTGTGATAGCAGGAACTGTGTGTCTGAGCTCCTGGTCTGTCCCACTTTATAGTGCAGAAAACCAAAATCCCTTAATCCAATATACAAACAAGGAAGTCTCCGATACAAAGTCACCCATCCAAGGCATAATTGGATCTCTCATGAGAGTGCACCACCCAGATCATACAATCAGTCAAGGGCGTGGGGAAAAGCTCAGTCCCAAAACCAAACCTCAGGCTACAACAACCTGGCCTGCTTATAGCCTGTCCCCCACACCCATTATAAGTCACAAGCGAGCAAACATATATATCATGTTTACAAACTTATTTGACCAACAGGCAGGGTTTTTGTTTGTTTGTTTGTTTGTTTTCCCTGTCTCATTGTCTGAGGTTGTTTCCATTTGAGGCTAGTGGCATTTTGCAAAGGGGTATTTGATCTGGCCTGTGGCCATGATCAGTCCCCATGTATTGGCCTCGGGTCCTCATACCATGGCAATGTGTAAAAACCCAGGCTTTTAGGTCAGCTGATGTCCTTGGGGCAAATGCCAGCTCTGCATTCCACACAAAACTGCACTCTTCTAGTTTCTGGCTTCCAACTTAATTGCAACTTCAGTCATGTTTTAAATAAAAAAATGTAAAGTTTTGTCCTTTTCTTTGTGAGTGGTTTGTGTTAGGAGAGGCTTTTCCACTCCTCTTGTTGTAGAAAACAAGATTCCGCATGTGTTAGGCTCTGTCTTAGAGGCTTGGAGTACAGTAATGAATGAGCATGATAGAGTCCCTCCCATTTAAATGCTGGTGGAGAGAAGAAACAAATGTGTATACCTAAGATAATTGTAGATAGCGTTGAATGCTATCTTCTTTTTAAATATTCACAGTGATTCATGTAAGAGATTTAGTCCTAAATCTCTTTATATATTGTGTATTTTAATCATCCAATCACTGTGTTGTAAGATCAGTCTGCTCATTATTCTGTGGGAGTTGAATAAAAACCACTTTATTATCAAGGGATTGGTTAATTCACTGATAAGGTCAGAATGGTAGAGAATCCCTTGAATTTAGGCTCAGTGTTAGACAGCAGCTACATCCAACGAGTGTAGTTGTCCGTATGTGATTTATTAACATATGTGTGATATTGAAAATACATTTTTTTAAATTTATTTTTTTTAGGTGAGAGGAGGGGAGGATAGTGAGGCAGACTCCTGCATATGCCCCTACCAGGATCCACCCAGCAACCCCATCTTGGGTAGATGCTTGAGGCTGAGCTAGTTTTAGCACCTGAGGCTATTGAGCAATCCTCAGTGCCCCGGACCATACTCAAACCAATCAAGCCCCTGGCTCTGGGAGGGGAAGAGGGAGAGAAGGGTATGGGGAGAAGCAGATGGTCACTTCTTCTGTGTGCCCTGACCTGAAATTGAACCTAGGACATCCATACGCTGGGTCAATGCTCTATCCACTGAGCCACTGGCCAGGGCCCCATGTTTTCATTAACAAAATATTTCGCTTCATTTTTATCAGTGACATAGATAGGTCAAGGAGTAGTAAATAATTAGTACCTTCAAGTGTTCAAACAAATACATACCTTTTAAAATAGGAAGCTTGGAGAGAAAAGAAAAAGCTGATTTTTTTTTTTTTTTTTTTTTACAGAGACAGAGAGAGAGAGTAAGAGAGAGGGATAGATAGGAACAGATAGACAGGAACAGAGAGAGATGAGAAGCATCAATTATCAGTTTTTTGTTGCGACACCTTAGTTGTTTATTGATTGCTTTCTCATATGTCCATTGACCGGGGGGCTACAGCAGACCGAGTAACCCCTTGCTGAAGCCAGCGACCTTGGGTCCAAGCTGGAGAGCTTTGCTCAAACCACATGAGCCCGTGCTCAAGCTGGCGACGTTGGGGTCTCGAACCTGGGTCCTCTGCATCCCAGTCCGACTCTCTATCCACTGTGTCACCACCTGGTCAGGCCTGAAAATGTTTTTCTTAAACAATGAGATAAACAGTACATCTGATAATAAAGTTGATGCAGAGATTTTGATCATCCAGTGGTCTTCTTTGGAGTCAAATGCTATTTTACAGAAAGCTGTTTTATAAGAAATGTCTCAAAATATCAAATCAAAGAACCTAATAAATGAGCTTGGTTTATTGAACCTCTTAAACCTGATTTGGAAACAGCTTTTGCTAATGCGTTTTGCCAGAGAAGTTTCAAGGGTACACCTAAATGGTAGATTGGTAAATGCTGCATTTTCCGCCTGACCGGGCGGTGGCGCAGCGGATAGAGCATCGGACTGGGATGCAGAAGACGAAGGTTCGAGACCCCGAGGTCACCAGCTTGAGTGAGGGCTCATGTGGTTTGAGCAAAAACTCACCAGCTTGAGCCCAAGGTCGCTGGCTCAAGCAAGGGGTTACTCAGTCTGCTGAAGGCCCGCGGTCAAGGCACGTATGAGAAGGCAATCAATGAACAATTAAGGTGTCACAGTGCGCAACGAAAACTAATTATTGATGTTTCTCATCTCTCCGTTCCTGTCTATCCCTCTCTGACTCTCTCTCTGTCTCTGTAAAAAAAAAAAAAAAAAAGCTGCATTTTTCAAGGTTGTTGATTTTGCTTGGCATCCCAAAATTGATTAAAAATTGATTTTAATTCATTAGTAGTCAGAAAATCTTACCCATTTAGGACCCCTTTGGTAGCCTGGTTAAATTATAAGTTCTTTTCAGAATGACAGTAATAGTACTTAAAACAAAATCCATAGAATTGAAAAGAAAATCAAATCTCTTGAAATACACCTTTAGTCACAGATCCTGAAAGAGATATCTAGCTGATTAACCTCTATGATATATTTAAATTACACCTCTATTCTTGATAGAAAAAATCTAGTTGATGATATGACTAATTTCCTCAATTTCTCAAAAGAGGAAATGGTACTAGTACCAGCTACACACAGGCATGTAAATCAACAGTCTTACTACATATATATTTGAATAAAGCATTTCTGCTGCGGTAATGACATGGTATTTTGTAAAGGAACCTTTTAAGTTCTTAATTTGATACCTACTGGGCTTCCAGTAAAATATGAAATTAGACAAGATCTGTGCTACCTAGGCTTATTGACTTTATAAGTTAAAGATCTCAGAAAACAAACAAAAGGAAGGAAAAATAAACAAAATCAATTTATCTTGGAAAACTGTGATTTCTTCATTAACTGCCCCAATAGAAAGAAACATTATTTATTCACCGTTCTTTTCAGTATGAAAGAAAGCAGTAAACTGCATCAAATCATTGGAAACAATCTAATTGAACATTCTTAGAGGACTGGCTCATTCTGTTGTATCCATTTAATACAATTCTGTGCAGCCATTAAAAAGAATAGGATGCATGTGCTTTTGTAGAATGAACTGGAAGTATGTCATTAAGTGGAAAAGGGAAAGTGTGGATGTACATTGCTGTTCTCACTTGTAAAATGTGTCCGTTCATAAAGCAGGGTATTTCTGGAAAGAGGCCGGTAATTGGTAACAGTGATTATTTCTGGGAAGGGAGCTTGAGGTCTGGAGGGTGATGGGGAGACTTAACTTTTCATTGTCTATTTGTATTGTTTGAATGTTTCGTCACATTGCATGTGTTAGTGATTCTAATTAATTCATTAAAAAATGAACTGTCCTTGCTTCTAGCAGTTATGAATATGAAATAAAGTATATAAAGAATATGCACTAATTAAGCCTGTCAAATAATGCAGTGGTCCCCAACGTTTTTTGGGCCACGGACCGATTTAATGTCAGAAAATATTTTCACGGACTGGCCTTTAGGGTGGGACGGATAAATGTATCACGTGACCGAGTCAAGTGTCAAGAGTGAGTCTTAGATGGATGTAACAGAGGGAATCTGGTCATTTTTTAAAAATAAAACATTGTTCAGACAAATATAAATAAAACGGAAATAATGTAAGTTATTTACTCTTTCTCTGCGGACTGGTACCAAATGGCCCATGGACCGGTACCGGTCTGCGGCCCGAGGGGTTGGGGACCACTGAAATAACATATCTCACCAGCTAATACACCACTCTGCACCAAGAAGAAATTCTGAACAGTTAAGCTTACTCCAAATAACACCCCCTGAAACTTGAGTTGAGGGTGCGGATGGTGAGGCCCAGGGTATGTGGTGTCCGGGTACCCTGAGCGTCCTGCTCTCTCCCCGATACACCCTCTGCTTTGTAGCTGTCTTTGTTCTTTCTCTTCTGCTCTTCTCCTTGGTCTGTCAGCTCCTGGAAGCATGTGTCTCACACAGTGCCTGGTGCAGAGCCGGCCCACAATCAATGGTGAAAGAACGAGTCACTCTTGATCCTGCCAGGAATGAAGTCTAGGGATATAGAAGTAGGTAGTAGGCCCTGGGTCTTCCTATAGCGGAGCAGGCGGCACAGCCAGACCTCGTGTCCTGGTGGTTCCTCGCTGGATGGGGGGGGGGGGGGTGGAGGTGATGAGGGCACCATTCCTTGGCAGCCCTGATTTTATTCCCGAACCTCCGTGGTGGAGGTGGTTGCTGGCGGAGGAGACAAAGCCAGTGGAACTGTGGGAACAGTAGGTGGGAGCAAATCAGAGAGAAGCTGAATAACAGCAGTGCTTCAGTGGAATTTCACAGTGCCTTTCAGGAATGAAATTCGATTTATATTTAGAATTTGATTTTAATCCAGAAGGAACACACAAGCTGGTTAATATCAAGACTGTAAGGAATAATTTGTGTCAATTATTGAAAGGATTTATAATCAAGTGTGAAAGGGATGACTGGTCATGCTCAATCGGTTATTCATTCATTCATTGACTCCATTTTAATCCTTGAGGCTTTCTGTTCCATGTGGGATACAGAGATGCATGAGATGGGTCTTATTCCTTAGGTGGCTGATCACCAAAAAAGTAATTTTGCATAATGGCTAAGAGTGGCTTCCGATTCCTGGATTCAGTTCCTGGCTTGAGTGCTTGCCACTTCTGCGACTGTGAGCAAGTTGTTTAAGCTCTTTCCACTGAAGCACATTGTTAATTTTTTGGGAGGATAGTAGTTCCTATTTCATAGGGTTAAATAAGATAACGGATATAAGTTCTTAGGACACAATCAGGATTCAATAAATGTCAGTTTAAAAAAACATTCATGGATTCATTGAGCATTTTTGGAGCTCCTGCTCTGTGCTAGGTGCTGCTGTAGGTACGGGGCGGAGGGGTGGGTACATAGTTCCTGTTTTCAAAGAATTTAGCAGTTAATTGGTGTATTAATTATCTCTTCCTTTGCAACAAATCACTTAACACTTAGTGGCTTGAAACCATGAAAGACATTACTTACCTCTCACAGCTTTCTGTGGGTCAGAAATTCAGGATCAGCCTGTCTGGGTGGTTTTGCATGAGTTCAGAGCCAACATATTGATCAGAACTGCAGCCATCTGAAGGCTTGCCTGGCTGGGAAGGTGCATTTCTAAGGTGTTTCTCTCATATGACTGGCAGGTTGATTCTTCTCCACATGAGCATCTCCATGGCACTGCACAACATGGTGGTTGGCTTTCCCCAGAGCAAGCGATCCAAGAGGCCAAACCAGAAACTTCAATGCCTTTTATGACAGTCTCAGAAGCCAACCACCATTACTTCCGCTATATTCTATCAGTCTCACAGCTCAGCCCTGATTCCGTATGGCAGGGGACTGTAAACAGGCTTGGGTTCCAGGAGATAGGGAATCCTGGTGGACTGTCTTAGTGGCAGGCTATCGCAGTCAGGGAGAAAGAAATGTGATCACTGGGAAAATGCTGTGATGGAGATATACCACGGCGAGCTTCTTGTGGCAGTACGGTGTTGCCAGGATAGGAGGAGGACAAGTTTGAGCCCATGTTGAAGGAAGAGAACTTGGGCTTGGAGTATGAGGAAAAGGAATGTCCAGGGCAAAGCACAGAGGCAAGAATGAGCACAGTATACCCTGGGAACATGCTGTACTTCTGTTGGCCTGGAGCAAAGGCTTGGTGGGCAAAGGCAAGAAGATATATGTGGGGATGACGTCAGTACTGACCTGCCTGCATGAGAATGATGCAGTGATAGTTGAAACAAATTGTGACAGCTGCACTTGCCCTCACAAATCAAAGGGAGCTACCTCACATTCTTTAAGGATTTATTCTCTAAGATACCTGCTTGGTGTTTAGGGTTTCCATGCATCTGTCTGTCAGTCCATCCATCAACCCACCCATCTACCTACCCACCCAGCCAGCCAGCCAGCTTATCAGTGTTATTTCATTTGGACTATGTAACAAGTAGCCTCTTAAGAAGATGACCAGCACAGTTTCTGTTTTGTGTACACACACACACACACACACACACACGCACACGCACACGCACACGCACACGCAGTGCTTTTTTTCCATAGCACTAATCATTACTTGGCATTATATTGTATTTTATGTTTATTGCTTGTGTTCATCTCTAGAATAAAAATCCAAAAATATAAACTCCAGGGGCTTTGTCTGTCTTTATGTCATTGTAACCCCCCCCACACACACACACACACATTGCCTTGAATAATGCTTGGCACATATTAGGGCTTATTAAAGGTGTGGTTGAATGAATGCAGGAGTGAAAAGAGGTGATAGAAGTATGCAGAGGATGCAGTGGGAACTTGAAGGGAGGAAATGGTCAGGAGTCTTCCTGAGTTGGAAACAGAGGTAGTTAGAGAAAGCTTTGCAGAGTACTTGTTGTACGAGCTTGCGGGCAGATGAGCTAAGAATGAACATTTGAGACAGAGGAAGTCTTATGAGCAAAGGAATGGAGACATAGGAGAGCATGGTCACAGTTCTAGATGTGTGTGTGTGGGTGTGTGTGTTTAAATAAGTGATTATATAAACACAAGGTAAGAAAAGCATTTTCCAGAAGTTGTTCTTATATAATCATTTATTTAAAAAAAACACAGCAGAGGAAACATCTTTTACAGATACTTCTGAACTTAAAATTCCACTGGTTGATAGGTATTGAATGTGCTAGCTATAAATGTAGACTCAGAAACACAAATACCAGAGTTCCTTCCCATTCTTGAACCTTATCCTCAATACTGTATGCATTTAGCTTTTAAAATTTATTTCCTTGCGGCAGTGGCAATACATTTAGTTTTCTCTATAGACTAGACATGAGATGTAGTTTTTGGCATCTCTTGACTTTGAAGGTATTTTTAACGTCACAGTGGTATTGGATAGAGTCGTGGTTCAGGATATTTTACTGTAAAGGAGGTTGCAGGTCTGCGATGAGGGTATGTTGAGTTAGATATTACTTACACTACTGCTAGAACCAGGCTTGACAGTTGTTTTAGGTTATTTTATTCCTAGTCTTCTTCAGTGGCTTGAAAAATAAATGCTAGCATGCTTGAAAGTACTTTCTTGTGCCCTCTGCTTGTCCCTTGTATATACGAAATTCAGGAAACAGCTGCTCAGAGGAAAGAGGAAACCTTCATAGATTTCCAAGTACTCTTTATGAAATTTGTCCTCAGTGTCAGCCATGTTCAGGTAATCTGAATGTATCAAAACCTCTGAAAACTGTAGCAGCAACTTAGTCCCGAGAATTTTTTCTGGTCCGCATTTTTTTCTTAGTAACTCACTACAGCTTTTTTTTCTTGTTACCCACCCCTACCCACACTTAGCAATGTAAATGTTCATAATCAAAGAATAAATTTTCAACTGTTACAGAGTCAATTAATATTTGGGTCTACTAAAATTGTGGAACTGAAATTTGATCTTAAATTGGAATAAAAAGTTGAATATTTTTTTCTCCTTCTACTTTTCATCCACCCCCCCAAAATGCCAATAATGAACATGTATTCTTATTTTATAGTAAGTTTAAAACCAAGAAACTTTCTGGAAATTTGCTTTTCAGCATTTTTATCATATGTTATCTCTAGGTATTCTTTCTGGTTTGAGCAAAAAGCCCACTAGCTTGAACCCAAGGTCGCTGGCTCCAGCAAGGGGTTACTCAGTCTGCTGAAGACCCATGGTCAAGGCACATATGAGAAAGCAATCAATGAACAACTAAGATGTTGCAACGCACAATGAAAAACTAATGATTGATGCTTCTCATCTTTCTCCGTTCCTGTCTGTCTGTCCCTGTCTATCCCTCTCTCTGACTCACTCTCTGTCTCTGTAAAATATAATTTTTTTTAAAAAAAGAGTGAGGAATCAGTACACTTTTTAGAGAAAGAATACCTAGAGATAACATACGATAAAAATGCTGAAAAGCAAATTTCCAGAAAATTTCTTGATTGAGTGATGGCTTCCAGTGGGAGAGGAGGATGCTCATTTATTAACTAAAAGTTCACTGGAGAAGGTTAGTGGGCAAAGCAAAGTGGAGCTGAACAAAGGAGACCAGTGGAACCAAGGAGGGGACATTTATTCCTACCCTGTAACTCTTAGTTCTTAGCAAGAAAGGCCAGAAATGACCTTTTTTTTTTTTTGACTCTTTGTGATTGGCAATTGAGCATGTAAAGCTACCAAACCGAGTTTTGCCCTGGCAAATATCTGCCAATGTGCCTTTCTCCTGGTACTTTTGAAATACCATCTCCTGGCTGGTTGGCTCAGTGGTAGAGCATTGGCTCTGCGTGTGGATGTCCTGGGTTTGATTCTCGGTCAGGGCACACAGGAGAAGCGACCATCTGCTTATCCCTCTCCCCCCTTCTTTCTCTCTCTTCCTCTTTCTTTCCTACAGCCATGGCTCGATTGGTTCGAGCAAGTTGGCCTGGATGAGCAGGTGCTAAAAATAGCTTGATTAACGAGCAACGAGCAACAGGCAGGGGGGCAAATGGGCAGAGCATTGCTGGGTAGGGGGCTTGCTGGGTGGATCCTGGTTGGGGTACATGCAGAAGTCTGTCTCTCTGTCTCCCCTTCTCTCAGTTAAAAAAAAGAAGTACCATCTCTTGACCATTCCATCCGACCTCATGGTTGCATCTTCCTCCCACCACAAACACAAACATCAGGTGGTTTGTGGACACACTATCTCTGCCTGACTCAGGGTAACCAGGTAACTCTGTGACATGTCAGATAAAGTCCTAGTCTGCAAGAAAAAGAAGACGGTTGGAACAAAATGAGACAGCCTTGAAAATAAGCTCTAAATATTTGACCAGCTCACCAATTTTCAACTCCCAGGCCTGATTCTTGAGGAAAGACACATAGGTGACAAAAACAGATGAAATCAGCCTTCTAGCCAACCCAGTAGCCATACATCAATGTTTGTCTTGAGCAAATAGCTATTTGCCACACTGCTTCAGTGGCTTGACAGTATGCCCATAGCTCTTCCTTCACTGAAGATTTCATAGGTGATTCAGTGGGACTGATAACTGAAAACCTCATCAAGTTATAACCTCAGAAACTTCTTTATCTTGAAAACAAAGAAAGACAAATATATATATATATTTTTTTAATTTTTATTTTTATTATTATTTTTTTACAGAGACAGAGAAAGTCAGAGAGAGAGATAGATAGGGACAGACAGGAATGGAGAGAGATGAGAGGCTCCTTAGTTTTTCATTGTGACACCGTTGCTCGTTGATTGCTTTCTCATATGTGCCTTGACCGTGGGCCTTCAGCAGACCGAGTAACCCCTTGCTCGAGCCAGCGACCTTGGGTCCAAGCTGGTGAGCTTTGCTCAAACCAGGTGAGCCTGCGCTCAAGCTGGTGACCTCGGGGTCTTGAACCTGGGTCCTCTGCATCCCAGTCCGATGCTCTATCCACTGCGCCACCGCCTGGTCAGGCCAAAGAAAGACAAATATAAGAAAACTATCTAATACTCAAGCACTTGGGATGAAGAGGGGCATGTCTGGGCTTTCAGTCCGGGCGCAAGCATAGAAAACCCTCGGGAGAGCTCTGCCCAGATCCTAGGCACAGCCTATGGGTTCTTTGCTCAACTCCAACATTGTAAAGATATTTAGCCCTACAGAGGCTGAGTGGTGCACAGAGTCCCTGATTGCTGTTTTCCAAAAGTATGCTGGACGGGGTTATAACAATTGTATACTCTCCACAGGGAGCTCTTAAGCTTCATTGAAACAGGTCAGGCTTGCCTGACCAGGCGGTGGCACAATGGATAGAGCGTCGGACTAGGAAGCAGAGGACCCAGGTTTGAAACACCGAGGTCGCCTGCTTGAGTGTGGGCTCATCCAGCTTGAGTGCTGGCTTACCAGTTAGAGTGCAGGGTCTCGCTGGCTTGAATGTGGGATCATAGATATGACGCCATGGTTGCTGGCTTGAGCCCAAAGGTCACTGGCTTGAAATCCTAGGTTCCTGGCTTGAGTCCAAGGTCACTGGCTTAAGCAAGGGGTCACTCACTCTGCTGGAACCCCTTGGTCAAGGCACATAAGAGAAAACAATCAATGAACTAAGGAGACTAAGGAGCCACAACAAAGAATTGATGCTTCTCATCTCTTTCCCTTTCTGCCTCTCTGTCCCTATCTGTCCCCCTCTCTCTCTCTGTCTCTTTCACAAAAAACAAACAATTATCAGAGCAGGCTTTCTTCACAAAGAACTAGAAGGACCCTGGTGTCCTTGACCACATGATGAAGAAACTGGAACTCAACTGTGTTGGGCAGCTAGAATTCCAAACTTCTCCTAATCTTATTGGTGTGACTCATCATAGCTGGCCATTCCCACATGCAAATCTGAGGAGCCTGGCCTCTAAGCCTCCATTTATTCTGTCAGCTTCCCAATCTTCAGTTACTCTTCATGGTCCACACATACCCTGAGCCCAGTGCCCCCAAAACATGAAGGCTCCTTCTACTGGTAGTAATAACATAATGTAGTTTTAAAAGATAGACCAGCCTGCGCATGCATATACACACACATGCCCAAACCCTCAGGTTTGTAGATATAAGCCATTAAATTTCTTTCCAGGCCCTGGCCGGTTGGCTCAGCGGTAGAGCGTCGGCCTAGGGTGCGGAGGACCCGGGTTCGATTCCTGGCCAGGGCACATAGGAGAAGCACCCATTTGCTTCTCCACCCCTCCGCCACGCCTTCCTCTCTGTCTCTCTCTTCCCCTCCCGCAGCCAAGGCTCCATTGGAGCAAAGATGGCCTGGGCGCTGGGGATGGCTCTGTGGCCTCTGCCTCAGGCGCTAGAGTGGCTCTGGTCGCAACATGGCGACGCCCAGGATGGGCAAAGCATCGCCCCCTGGTGGGCAGAGCGTCGCCCCATGGTGGGCGTGCCGGGTGGATCCCGGTCGGGCGCATGCGGGAGTCTGTCTGACTGTCTCTCCCTGTTTCCAGCTTCAGAAAAATGCAAAAATAAATAAATAAATTTCTTTCCAACAGTCGCCTGTGTGGGCCTACTATGTGTGCAGTTCACCAAGGATTCAGAAAGGAAGAAGACATAAATTTTTCCTCAAGAAATTTATAGCCTTAGATGGGTAGGTGAAATTTATAAGCAAATAGATTTTTCAAAGTTAAAAGTGGAAGTTGCCCCAGGGGAAGCATCAAGTGTTATGTGCACAACGTTTAACTTTTTATAAGAGGACAATATAAAAAACCAACCTGGATATATTTATAAGCATCCACAGGCACATAAAGAGCAGTGTTTATTTTTCTGAAGTTCCTCTAACATATAGCCCCTTCCCCCTACGTTATTTCTGTGTACTGCATACACCATGCAAATTTATCACCATGTGTTCTGCTCAGCCTCTACTTGGGTATCTGATTTGTTTGCTTTGTAGCTGAAGGGTAATTTGAGGAACTGTTGTTCTGCTCTTGTCTGGGAGAAAACAGAAGAGTCTCCTTCCTACCCATCAGCTTGTTTCAGTGGAAGTAGACCAAGCTTCTCTCCAGAACTTATCCCAGCTGAAGGAACCAAATTGGACCATCTGGGAAAAACCTCAGAATCAAGGACTTTCTTCCTCCTTAGACAGTCTCCAAACAGCCAGCCTCTGCTTCCTTCCTTATACTTCTCTGGGTCTCCTGTAGAGTTCAAGAGCAATTAGTTATCGTTTATTGAATGCCCACCACTAGTCCTAGGCACAATATCATTGAAGAAACTGGAGCCAAGAAGTCAAGTGATTTGGCCAAGATCACATAGCTAGCTCTCAGTCTGTCTGCCTCCAGAAACCAATGCTTTTCCCAGTGTGCTGATTCTAAATCAAAGATCCCAATAAAAGAGAATATCTCCTTTAGTTTAAAGAAGAAAAAAAAAAGACCCCAAACTTAAAGACTTTTAAAGAAAAAAAAAAAGTCTTCATTTACCCAGCTCGCTCACATCAATAATCCCTTCATTGTCCTGTTCTTCTCCTTACATCCAGGGAGTCAGTGCTGTTAGGGAAGAAACTGCAGGAAAAAGATGTCCATCATAACCGCCCATCTGTGGAGGGGAAGTTTGTTTAATCTTTGCCTACACTAGAAACCTTGTGGTGATTAGATATTGATGACCTGGTTTTACCTCTTGTCCTGTAGTTCAGCGCATTGAGCATTTCTCTGAGGGCTTCTCAACCCTTTCTGAGTGTCTTTTCCCCTGACGGATCTTCCTGCTTTGCACAGACCCAGAGGCTGGGTTGAATGAGATAGGCGGTGGCGTCAAAACCTCCGTCTAATCTTTTGAAGAAGTGGGAGGTTTTTTTTTTGTTTGTTTTGTTTTTTCTTTTCTTTCATTTTTCTGAAGCTGGAAACGGAGAGACAGTCAGACAGACTCCCGCGTGCGCCCGACCGGGATCCGCCCGACCGGGATCCACCCGGCACGCCCACCAGGGGCGACGCTCTGCCCACTAGGGGGCGATGCTCTGCCCATCCTGGGCGTCGCCATGTTGCGACCAGAGCCACTTTAGCGCCTGAGGCAGAGGCCACAGAGCCATCCCCAGCGCCCGGGCCATCTTTGCTCCAATGGAGCCTTGGCTGCGGGAGGGGAAGAGAGAGACAGAGAGGAAAGCGCGGCGGAGGGGTGGAGAAGCAAATGGGCGCTTCTCCTGTGTGCCCTGGCCGGGAATCGAACCCGGTTCCTCCGCACGCTAGGCCGATGCTCTACCGCTGAGCCAACCGGCCAGGGCAGAAGTGGGAGTTTTTCCTGCAGGCTTCCTACCACCCATCCTGGTGATTCACACCTGGCCAGGATAGACTCGTGCTTACATTTAAAAAGAAATCTTTCCGGCTGGACGTGCACGTTCAAGATTCTTTTGATGAGTCTTGATTACATCCTGGGAAGCCACATGCATTCCCAGAGTGGCTCACACAGGATAGCACTGCTCCTTTGGGTCGTAGCTGGATCCTTGCAGATGTCACAGGATAGATGAAGAAAACAAGATAGCGAGCGTGTCAGAGAATTGCAGAGCTGTGAATATTTGAGATTTTGTGGAGGAGTCATATTATTTCTGGAAAGAACATCTGTAAGGATGGGAGGGTCTCAAAATATTTCTGGAGAGGGTTTTAGTTTTGGCTTTCTCCAAATTCTAGGAAGACTGGCCAGGGTGGGGAATGAAGGGTAGTAATGATTGAAGTAAGGCTGTCCTAGGGGGGAGCTACTAGTTGATCACAAATTCATGTATGAGTCAGCAATGTGATGTGGCTGGCTAAAATTGCTGATTCACTCTTAGGCCTCATTAGTAGGAAAACGGTATCTAGGAACAGAGATGTAATTGTTCCCCCATATGCTGGGATGCTGGAGAGATGGTCCTAGAGATTGAGGTTGTTTCTGGAATTTTACTAGTTCAGTTCTGTTTTGTTTCGGGAATTCTAGAATCTTTTGGGGCTCAAAAATCAGGAGTTGTCAGAGGTGACAGGCATGTGATCATATCATGAATATAGATGAATATGACCAAGAAGGTTAAATTTAATTTAAATTCTTAAAAAGTCAGATAAAATTGCTAAGAAATATTAATACTTAATTATTGTTGAGTACCTGCAGCTTCTGCCATAAGTAATGTTTAACTTTGAAAGGGATTTTTATTATGCTTAAGCATATGAAAATAAACTCAAAAGGAAAACAGTGTTAGTTTATCCAACATTCAGTTGATCTTTTCTAGGTGAATAGTGCCAGGCAAAATATTATAGGGACTACAAATAAGAGAAGCACATTTCCCCTCCCTCTATATCCTGAGTTTTGTTTGTTTGTTTTTAATTTCTCCTTACCAAAATGTTTACATTCTATTAGGGGAGACAAAAAAGTACTGAATAAAAAGGTAAATTACAATTAAGGGCAAGAACAGGACCCCTTTGAGCTAAGACATGACCTATCTGCAAGTTGCTATTATGCAAGCTGTCTGCCTGGGACCAACCAATAATCAGAAAAGGCTCTGAGCTGATGAATTTGATATAAAGAAGTCCTGGCATTAGAACAAGTTTACTGAGAATCTTCATGCCCTTTGATATTGTATCTATCTATCTATCTATCTATCATCTATCTATATTTTTACAAACATTTCTAACAAACTCTAGTTCTAGCACCCCACTGTTAGCAAATCAAAGGCAACAAATGAGATGGGAGAAGGGGCTACCATTGACACAGGCAACTACCTTTCTGAAACAAGCGAGGCAACACATAAATATAGGTAGACACCCTGACAGTAATAGGGTTTGACATTAATAGCTAGGCAACAGATGTGACAGAAAGCTATAAAAATCTCTGCCTAGGGTAGGCTTAAATAGTCCCAGAGAGCCCAGTGACCCTGAGGGCTTCATTGCATTAAGATGCATTATAGTAATTGATGTGTTTCTTCTGAGTCTGATATCTTGTGTTCAAAACAATGACCCTGGAACCTGGCAGGAAAGATTAAATTATGCTCAGTGGATGCTGTTGAAGAAGGTATATGGGTATATGTTGTATTTTTCCCCCTTAAATCATTTTAGAAAGACATCCTAATGCCTAAAGTATTGGCATTGTCATAGAAGAAATATCTTTTGTAAAAAAAGGAGAAATAAGATAGAAAGGAATTGCTGCTTTATAAAGTTAAAAGACCATTGAGCAAAATAAAGGTTTAGTGATTGCTGCTTAGTTTTCTAGAAAGCTTGGTTAGCCACAAAGACTCATTCTCCAAGGGAATCTCTGGACTGCCAACAAAATAAATGTTATAGAACTTCACTGTCTAAAATGGTAGCCATAATAATATATGAATGTTTAAACTTAAAATAAAATTAAGAATTCAGTACTTTGGTCACTCTACCACATTTCAAGTGCCCACCAACCACCTATGGCTAATAGGGCCAATATTGGACAGCACAGGTACAAAATATGTTCATCATTACAGAAAATTCTTTTTTTTTTTTGAGAGAGAGAAAGAGAGACAGACAGACAGACAGAAAGGGAGAGAGATAAGAAGCATCAACTCATAGTTTAGTTGTTCATTGATTGCTTCTCATATGTGCCTAGAATGGGGGCTCTAAGCTGAGCCAGTGACCCCTTGCTCAAGCCAGTGGTGACCTTGGGCTCAAACCAGAGACCTTGGGCTTTAAGCCAGTGACCACGGTGTCATGTTTCTGATCCCACACTCAAGCCGGCAACCCTTACTTAAACTGGCAAACCAGCACTCAAGCCAGATGCTTTTGCTCAAGTCAACGACCTCAGGGTTTTGAACCTGGGTCCTCAGTGTCCCAGGTCAATGCTCTATCCACTGTGCCACCACTGGTCAGGCCCTCATTACAGAAAATTCTCTTGACATCACTGCTATGGAAAGTCAGGAGGAAGCAAGGCTTCACGTAGGGATTAAAGCAATCATATAGCCACTTTCAGTATTAGTTTCTTGTTTGGATTATGGTGTTTGAGTATTTGAATTAACTTCATACTGGAATTCCAGTTCGGCTTGGCTATTAAAATCCTAGTCAGAAAAATGCTGTTTCTGAAATGATTTTCTTAAATGTTGTCTGGATCATTTACGGCAGCCAGAGAAGTTATTTATAAATGTGATGCTTCTGAGAATCTTGTTTTTCTAAGTGGACAGAAGGTTCTGGAAAAATCACAGAGGTCACAAGGCCCTTGGTTAATTCTGTGCTAAGTAATTGGTATACTTTATCTTCATTATTTTTGAGAGTCCATTTTGTAAGCTATACATTGGAAGCAGTTGGGGGGGGAAAATGTCTCCATTAGGTCTTCCAAACAGATTTTAGGGAACAAAAAATGTTTCTTCTTCATGAACATTTCAGCTGAAACACTGTCGTGTGCCTGAGGAAGAGTGTTCCCCGGCTCACCAGTGGGATCTGTGAGTGACGGTGTTGATAACGAAAACATCTCTTAGGAGAAGCGAAAGGGCAGTGAATTATGGGGACAATGAAGGTGCTCATTACTGACCAGGGGCCTCCCCTGTAGCTGGCTGGTGGTCTTCAGGATACGTGTGGATTTAAAACGAAGAGAGGAGAGACTGAGATCAGTTTCATAGGGAACTTATAATTTGAGCAGGGAGCGCGCAATGACTTTCTCCATCTTATAAAACTCAAACGGGTGATCTAATTTATTTCTCCCCCAAGGGCAGCCGACACTGTGTTGTTGGAGACGGGGGTAGGAGGTCATAAAAATGTCATAATGGTCTGTCTGCGTGTGCCTGTAGCAACCTAGGTGTTTTATACATGTGAGATAATGAAAATAGATTGGTTTATTGAACGTGCTGAACTTTGCAGGGCACGTGTGGGGAACAGCTCTGCTCTTCCTTACATCTTTCCCTTTCAATTCCTTAGCTTTGCCAACCACTCTCAGATAATAAACAGTCTCTTTCCCCATGTATTAAAAATGCTGGTGCAATATAATATCAAAATCCAATTAAAAATTTAAAAACCCATTTTAAAATATTCAATTAAAACTCCCTCTCCCCCCAAATCAGGTCTCCCTTGGACAGGAAACAGGCACAGGGGAAGAGATGATGTTTGATGGGTTTCATCTTTCTGCTGCTTGTTCCCCTCATTCTTCTCTTAGCTTCTGTCGTGAAGGGAATTGGGGGTAGAAGGGGAAAGTCAAGGGTCACGGGCGAGCAATGATCTTTCCTTACGTTGTAGTTTGATATCAGGACCTTCTGGATTGGCAGGTGCACAATTGCTGGCTCATCGTGAGGCGCTTTGGAGGGTTCTCTGAGGCTCCCATTGCTCAGGCTCCACATTTCTCCAAGTGAGGAAAGAACTTCTCCAGGGGAACGGGTGGGTTGTGTTGAAACATGCAGCACACTGATAACTCTCCTCCATAGAAAATAGCTTCGCCCTCCCAGTGAATTCTTGCCCCTCTTCTAGAGCCTGGAGCTGGGTAGTGGGCTCAAGCTGGCAAAACTGGCAACTCAGTTTCTTGGCAGATCCTGCTAAGGTGGTCCAAGATAAGAAGGTTCTTGGCATTTGTTGAGTGGTTTTGCCTTGTGGAAGCTCAACAACTCTGAGGCCACAGAAAAAGTGACATTTAACATCCTGTTACTAAAGGAGCTGGACCCCTTAGTCAGGGGGACGTCTAGTTAACAGATGGCTCAGCCGCGAACCGATTCCCGTATGCTTGGTAATGAACCCAGGACCTCATAGCATTTTGGTAGAATGCGGCTCACAGGGATCTAAATCTCTTTTGAGAGAATATACTGATAAACAAAAGCTCAGTCTGTATTACAGGTAATCCATGCTCACCCCGGTGTTTCCACAGCAGTTACTTTGTAAGCATTTATTGAGTGTGCTGGATTTGGAAGGGGGGTGGTCAGGGAAGATCCTGTGAGACAGGGATCTCTTCTGAGCTAGGTTCTGAGAGAGGACTAGAATATACCTAGAAAGATGAGTTGTACCATCTTTAGGCTTGGACAATAGGGACCCCACTCTAGCTCTCCTTGGTCGGCATGTCTCCATGAGGACAGATGATAAGCAGGGCCACCCAGAGTCCACACCATTCCTTTAGCATCTAGAACACGTGTCATCCTCTGGGTGCCCAGTATCCTGGAATTCCCTCTCCACGTCTACCTCCATGGCCTGTTTGGGCCCCGTTCCCTCCTCCCAAGGGTAGACTGTGCCACCAGTGTGTGCACTCATAGGCCCAAGAGATGACAAAGACATGACTGATTAAGGTGGTTGAGATGGAGGGGTCACAGCCTTTCCATCCACTTGAGGCCGCTGTGCTAATGGGAAAGTAAGATGGGGCCCGCTGAGCGCCGGTGGCTAAGGGCCAGTAAGAATTCTGTATTTGATGCTGGCCTTCTAGGTCATTATGAAGGAATCAGCATTAAGCCAGGATAGGACATAGTTTATGTAGTAACTTGTCAGCTTGATTTATAACTTCTGAATATTTACATTTAGAGCGTGTGGACCTCCATTGTACTCTTGCCTCAGGATCTGCAAATGTTAGGAGTGGGACGGAAGGTAAGCACATTAATTTGGGCGGTTGGATGGCTTCAGGTCATAGGGGATAGATGATAGCTCTAGATTACTTAGAAAAGCACCCTAATTAGGAAGAGATCCAAGAATCAGATGAACTTTCGGCAAAACCTTCAATGATAGGAAGGCACAGTTTAGTGAGATAGAACCAGCTGCAAGTAGGGAGATGAGGATATCGGAGGGGAGCTGTGGTCGTGGGCCTGCCTTGCATGCTCACAGATGCTGCCTAGCACAGAGCAGGACTTGAAAATAATCACTGCTGGGCCCTGTTTGCAGGGCTGGTAGTATTCAGAGCATAGACATCTGAAAAAAAAGGTGATGAAAGAAAAAGGACAAGTGGCCTCTACCCAGATGTGCTTTTTACTAACAATTATGCTGATCAAGTGACAGGTGTCGCTGTCCTGCTGTATTTGGGATGAGGGCTTCAGGTGCTGACTGAACAGGTGCTTTTATCCCTCAAGGGAAGTTCTATGTCGGTTTAGGGAAAATGTAGAATTAACAATGTTAAACTTGAGAGCACAAGATTTAGATTTTGGGAAACCGTGGCATCTGAAAGTGATAGTTGGGAGGGTAGGAGCTTGAAACAAGATGAAGAGTTTCAAGCTTTTAAACGACATGTTTATTACTTACATTGCCTTTTATAATCCTCATTTCCCCTGTTTTGATTGTAATTACCAGCTGCTGTGAGCTGGGCTTTAAAAATGGGCTGTATGTATAAATTTGGACATTTGGATCCTAGTGGAGAGTTTCAACTTTATAGCAGCTTGAGTTGATAATAGTGTTAAAGGATGCTGGGCTTCACCCACTTAGCTCAGATATAGCTATTTCTAACGTTGTTGGTGTGGAGGTGGGATTCACATCTGTCTTCATTTGAACCGTTCTCCGACTCCACCCCGTCAGAGGTCTGCTTCCTCCATCTGCCTGTGTGTGCTCTAGGGACAGGAGGGGGGCACAGCAGGTCTTTCTGAAGGGTGTTTTGTGTCAGCCCCTTTGGAAATGATCACACACATGTGGAACCATTACCGAACAGATCTGCTCTCTAATGTTACATTGCCTTTGGCGACTTGGTTATGTTCTGTCTCATATAAGCCTTGCCTCAGGATGCTCAGCCCAGAAGGGCTTGCTTGATGGAACAATGCCTTATTAGCAGCATAACATATGACTTTTTATTTTTCCCTATAAAAGGGGCAAGGAGTTGAAAAACCAGTGTCCTAGAGGTTATGGAGCACTGATGCTGATTCATGGCCTCCGTGGAACCATCCGGCAGTCTTTTCTCTTGTTCAGCTTGTAGAAATAGCCTTTGTCCCACTGCTTACTTTGTCTTTATTTCTTTTCTCCCATAGCAATCCATAGAATATCTTGTATGTTCCCCGCCATACTCCCTACTCTTCATGGGAGCACTTCCTTTCAAAGAAAGTGATTCAGATGTATGAGTACATACCCACTAATCATGGCTACCTATGATGGGGCTACCTGCATCTCCCGAACATAGCAAATAATCACTTCCAGGTGCTCGCAGGCTCCAGCGAGGGACTATGGCCACACTGGAGTAGAATTAGAAAATTGGCTTTTCAGGAGTACTGCTTGATGAGAGGGGTGGGAACACAGAGGCTGTAGGAGGTGTGTGTGGAGGAAGTGGCTCGCATGCACTCATTTGGCTTTGAAGTGCTCCAGGACCAATCAGCCCACATAGTCCAACCAAAATGGCTGCCTGCTGATGTGAGGATGGGGCTAGGGGATGGAAAAGAAATTCTATTTGTTGGGCTCACTTCATTGTGTGTGTGTGTATATGAAGGGTGGGTTAATGGGTTCCTGGTGTAAAGGAGCCAACTACTGGTTATAAGATACCGCGTGGTATGAGAGTGCTGAGACAGCCAATCAGGTCTTGAGCTTGCTTGAGTACACGAATACTGAATCTGTTTGGCTTGGGCATTTATTGTGAACATGTGTGCATTTGTCTGATTGGTACCTGGTTACATACTGTTGGTCACAGGGAGATTTATGCATATTTGGTAGGCTGTAGGCCTTGGCAAAGTATTTTTAGTTAAAAAGAATTCCCATACCCTATGTGCTCCAGCTAAATAAATACGTAAACAAAAAACCCTCTTAAGCATTTACATTTTGTTCCTTGAAAAGATTGGTACAGGCAGAGATGATCCTCAGAGCAATGAGGTTTCTGGTGTTTGCTGTATGGGATTATTGAAAATGGATCTGAGTGCATATGCTGACACGCAGAGAAAAACATTCTGGAAAGGAAGACACCAGAATGCCATGTATGGTCATCTCTGCACAGTGGGATTATGGGAGATTACTTTTCTTTCATTTAATCTCAACTTTCTTTCTTTTTTTTTACAGTGAAATTGCTTTGCTGGGGTATTTAAAGACAGGTTTAAAAAAAAGATGAGTGTTAAAATTGAGTTGAAGGGTTGATTTCCTCCCCATATATATAATTTTGTACCGCTAAAGACTAATCAGTTGTACTTTATGTTTTCAAGAAACAACGTTCCTACAGACAACTGTTTCAATAAATAGGAAATTTGATACTTAAAAAAAAAAACTTGGCCTGACCTGTGGTGGAGCAGTGGATAAAGTGTCGACCTGGAATGCTGAGGTTGCCAGTTCGAAATCCCAGGCTTGCCTGGTCAAGGCACATATGGGAGTTGATGCTTCCTGCTCCTCCCCCTCTTCTCTTTCTCTCTCCTCTCTAAAATGAATAACTAAATTAAAAAAAGAAAACTCCATAGGCCCCTATAATAATGCTATCTAGTATGTATTGAACATCTATGGTGCCAGGAACTTTATACATATTATTCCCATTTGTTTCAACAACACCGCATGCCCGGTGATAACATCTGCATTTTATAAATGAGATACAAAGAGGTTAACCAGCCTGCCCTAAACTGCACAGCAGGTCAGTGCTGAGCTGGGATTTGAACAAAGGCCTGATTCTAAACTTCGGTTCTTCCCATATGCCAGGCTGCCTCCCTCAACACAGGACATCCAGGATCATGGAAACGGCATCTTGTCGGAGTTTGCTGTGTCTTGTTATTGCTGCTCGTCCCCAGGCATTTCACCCTACTGCATGCTCGAATAACAAACTGGTTCATACCTGTGCAACCTTTTCTCCCAAAGGCCCCAAGTGCTACAATTGCTAAATAAATGATACGGTTTAAAACAAAATCCACGCAAATAATAAAATCACTTACAGAGTGCTCACCATGTGCCAGACATCCTGGGTCTCGTGTGCGCATTGTCTCATTATGTTTTTACAGCAGCTCTGGGAGGTGGATAGCATGATGATGCTCATTTCGCTGATGTAGTAATTGAGAAATCAAGACATTGCTCAACTTGTGTGGAATCACCTAGCAAATGAGTAGGAGAGCTGGTTTCAGGATCCAGGCGGTTAACTCCAGAGCTGCATCAGGATACAGCGCTGAGGAACGTGTCCGCTTCCTTCTTGCTGGCTCATGACAGCTAAGCCTCTGCCATGCTGACCCTGGCACTGTGGAGACTCTTTCTGGAGAAGAGGAGGGTGGATGCTGAATCTCCAAGAGTGTCTGGCTTATTTGGTGCCTGGCCAGTTCCTAATCTGTGAGTGAATCACTGTGTGGGTTACATTTATCAATCAGCAGAGTTCTTCCCTCAGGCTTTTGCTGGAGAATATCTTGAACCATCTAATAAACCAATTGTCTATGAAAACTGGATGGAAAATTGGATGGGAAGATAATTTAGGGAGCATATTTCTATTTCTCTGGACGTGTTTAGCTCCGTGGATTGTAGTAGACTATGGAGAAGGTGACACTCTTAGACCATATGACTTTAGTGATGGAAAATTATTGTCATTGAGTTGGGTGTTTAAACTTTCTAATTGGTTTTCGAAGGTTTCAACAAAACCATCAGCGATTTACCACCTATGTAATATCTTTAAGAAACTTTTATCTGAGTTTTGTATTAGGAATAGCTTTAGTTTCTCTGAGAAGATACTGTGTTTCTTCCAAAATAGTAAAAATTATGTAATTCAACCGAAGTCTATTTTTATCATGGCTGCCAGGAAACTCGTCCCTAGGAAACAGTGTTTTCAGCCTAGTCCCTTTCGCATCAGATGCTTGAGTTCTGAACCTGATTCTTCAGCTTCCTAATCCATGACCTTTAGCAACTTTCTTTTTTTTTTTTTTGTATTTTTCTGAAGTTGGAAACGGGGAGGCAGTCAGACAGACTCCCGCATGTGCCCGACCGGGATCCACCTGGCACACCCACCAGGGGGCGATGCTCTGTTGCAACCAGAGCCATTCTAGCACCTTAGGCAGAGGCCACAGAGCCATCCTCAGCGCCTGAACCAACTTTGCTCCAATTGAGCCTTAACTGCAGGAGGGGAAGAGAGAGACAGAGAGGAAGGAGAGGGGAAGGGGTGGAGAAGCAAATGGGCGCTTCTCCTGTGTGCCCTGGCCGGAATCAAACCTAGGACTCCTGCATGCCAGGCCGATACTCCACCACTGAGCCAACCAGCCAGGGCCCTTTAGCAACTTTCTTTTTTTAAATTTTATTATTATTATTATTTTTTGTATTTTTCTGAAGCTGGAAACGGGGAGAGACAGTCAGACAGTCTCCCGCATGTGCCCGACCGGGATCCACCCGGTACGCCCACCAGGGGGCGACGCTCTGCCCACCAGGGGGCGATGCTCTGCCCCTCCAGGGCGTCACTCTGCTGTGACCAGAGCCACTCTAGCGCCTGGGGCAGAGGCCAAGGAGCCATCCCCAGTGCCCAGGCCATCTTTGCTCCAATGGAGCCTCGCTGCGGGAGGGGAAGAGAGAGACAGAGAGGAAGGAGAGGGGGAGGGGTGGACAAGCAGATGGGTGCTTCTCCTGTATGCCCTGGCCGGGAATCGAACCCGGGACTTCTGCACGCCAGGCCGATGCTCTACCACTGAGCCAACCGGCCAGGGCCGCAACTTTCTTAACTTTCCTGTTTTTCAGTTTCTTTACTTATAAAATAGAGGCAGTAAAACCATGTTTCCTTGATTCTCAGCCATACTTTATTTTTCTTGGTATGTTGACATCCCCCAAATCAAACTGTTTTGTTGTTTAATTGGCAGCTTCTTTCCTAAGGATGTCATTATTTATTGAAATATGGTATCTTCCTCATTGGGTTATTATAAGAACTACATGAGGTAGCATAGACATCACCTAGCATGTGAATATCATTACCTTTCTTTCACACTCAGCCCCAGGAACCATAGTTATCCTCATTATTGTTGACTCATCCCTTATATTTCAATTTTATTTGTATTGTTTTGTTAGTAGTCCCTTTGGAAAGCCAGTGTCAATGAATCCAGAAAAAACAAACAAACTAGTGTTTTTTGTTTTTTTTTTGTATTTTTCTGAAGCTGGAAACGGGGAGAGACAGTCAGACAGACTCCCGCATGCGCCCGACCGGGATCCACCTGGCATGCCCACCAGGGGTGACGCTCTGCCCACCAGGGGGTGATGCTCTGCCCCTAGAGGGCGTCGCTCTGTTGCAACCAGAGCCACTCTAGCGCCTGGGGCAGAGGCCAAGGAGCCATCCCCAGCGCCCGGGCCATCTTTGCTCCAATGGAGCCTCGGCTGTGGGAGGTGAAGAGAGAGACAGAGAGGAAGGAGAGGGGGAGGGGTGGACAAGCAGATGGGCGCTTTTCCTGTGTGCCCTGGCCGGGAATCGAACCTGGGACTTCTACACGCCAGGCCGACGCTCTACCACTGAGCCAACTGGCCAGGGCCCAAACTAGTGTTGTTAGATGCATTAATTATAACTACCGCCAGTTGAAACCAACCAGAAATAATACCAGCCTCTCAGGCAACAGAACAATCAAGTCCATTCCCACATGTCCTTGTACCAGAGGAAAAGAAATGATGTAATCCCAGGGACACCATTGAAAAAGTGACTCAGTTGAAATCAATGATTATTTTTCTGGTTGATAATTTTTGGTCCCAGACAGTCTGAACCTCTTTCTGCTTGGCTGAGCATGATTAGGCAAGTCTGTTTTATGTCATCTTGTGTTACTTTATGTGACACCTTCCCTAAATGTTTTACCTTCCTTGGTTTATAGTCATTTTAAATTTCTGCTATTTAATGACTTGGAAGTTGCTGGAATGACGATTGGCCAATTCTGCCCATTGTTAACGGGTTGTTTGTCTTCCACTCTGTCTCAGGTGCGAGTCTGGGACCTCCACTTCGCGGGGCTCTCCTTGTGCTGTATTTCTGGAACACTCTGAGTGTGCCAGGAGGGAGGGGCATTGAAAGGGGCAGAGGAACGTTTGTTTAGTGCCAGAACCTCGCTCGGCAGCTTATACGCACCGTCTCATTTGATCCTTATGATAATATTGTGGGCAGATATTATTGTATTCTTTTTTATACAATAGAGAAACAGTGCCAAGGTGGTAAAGTAACTTGCTCAAGCATCCACAGTCAGCAAACGCTAGACCTGTGGTTCAAATGAAGTCCTGCCTGGTTCCAAAGCCCACGACCTTTCCATTAATACTTCCCGAGGTCCTTGTTCTCTGTCACTTATTGGCTCATTCATACTTTCATCCTCCCATTCAGGCACTTGGTCATTCATTCAACCAGCAAACACTTACTAATTGTCTGCTCTGTGTCAGGCACTGTGTTGGGCCCTGAAGATATGAAGATGAATGGAGGACATAGCCAAGCCAACAGGGACACATTATAGACACACATGACTGCAGAGTGCACATGTGCTTGTGTGGGTGTACACAAGCTAGTTGGGGGCCCCTGCACTTTTCCTCCCTGAATAACATTAACATTTACCTGCTCAAAGAAGTTAGCATTCCCATCTCCCCTTCCCTGCCATGTCTTTTTCAATTTATTTTCTCTGCTGCAGGCACAGTGATTTTTCCAGAGGAACATCTGCTATATCACTTTCCTGCTTATAACTTTTTGACGGCTCTTGATGGCCTCAGGATAAAGTGCAGACCTCTTAGCAAGGCTTACTAGCTTTTCTTGATCAACCCTGCATGTCCCTCCACCTCAGAGAGCCTGATTCAGCAACCTGGGATTTCTGTGATGTTCTCAGGACACGGTCTGACTTCGTAGGCCCGCATCTTCCTCCACCTCCAAGTCTTTGATCCAGCTGAGTTCATTGACCTACCCCCGATGCGCAAATACATGAAAGAGTAGAAGCTGAAAAATTTGAGAAGCAGCAGAGGAAGAGATAAAGAGTGGGAAAGACAGTCTAGAATTTTCTAAGATGAGAATGCTGGGGTCTCTTGTTCTAGAATAGAGCATGTTGTGATTAACCAGTAGGAAACAGAACAGAACCACACCCATGCTAATGAAACAAAACATTTCTAAGGAAAAAAAGCATCTCCAGCAGAGAGACTGACTAGGGAGCAAATGGAAGCTTCATGTTGGTGTTTGAAGGAGGAACATAGGAGTGGGACCTGCTACCTGAAATCAGCAGTAGGGCTCTGGGAAACAGGGCACGGCCAGCAGGGGGTTAGTGGGTTTCCTTGGTTGGTTGTTGAAGTTCCACATGGGAGAGGGAGAGGTTAGTGAAGACCAAGTTGAAGGGTCCTGGCTGCTGGTTGAGTAGTTTGCCATGAACACTCTGGTTATGTTGACACATAGCAGAGTCCCAAACTTCAGATCCTGGGAACAGTATTGCCATTGCGTATTTCTTCATTGCTTTCTCTGTCTGGGCAGTGTAGTCAATTCAGGTTTTTGTTTCTAGATCAGCTTTAGTGAAAGTCTTCCATGGGTTGAGAGATGCTGGCTTTATTTTGAGAGTGCAGAGGGAAAAAAAAGGTGACACTCTGCAGTGAATAAGATGTCACACCTGGAGTTGGCTTGCTTGTCTCAGAGTGTCCCAGAGTTCAGGTGAATGAGAAGGTGGAAAATCCTGCAGGTAAATAATAATAATAATAAACCCCAAAACACACGAAAAACTTGTCTTTTGAGCTGTCTTGGAGTAGGTCTGAGTGTTCAAATTAATTCCATGCATGTATCTATAGCCTTTTCCAGACAGCCACATTTTTTCACTGGCAAAACATTTAATTCTCAGTGACATTTCTCCATCATTTTAAATAGTAGGGAGTTTTTAATCATTTTTTTAAGTGCCAATGCTTTTTTTTTTGCCCAGTGGGGCGATCACAGTTTGAGCAAAGCCATTTGGGTCCTGAAACAGATCGATTGGCAAGGATTACACTTGACTCTTTAAAGAGAACTGCTGATTTTAGCACGTTAGGAAGTTCCACAAGGGTATACATTTTCATATTTTTCTACTGTCAGTAGTTTCCATGGCACCCAAGTTTTGGTGTAGTTGTCGACACTCCAGGATAGCTCCGATGATCTCAAAGGGTGTCACAAGTTTTATAAAAATCACCAAAAGAAATCAGTGTCAGTTCACTGAAATTGTGAGGGCAACCCAATCCCTGGCCCAAGGATGTTACCCTCTGGCACCTGACGTGGCCCCTTGGCACCCCAGACCCAGACACACAGTGGCCTCGAGTTCATCACTGTCACGTTGTCTGGAGTGGTGTGTGTTGATAGAGCACTTACCTTCCTCTGTTCTTCTGCCCCTGTATTGCTTCCTGTCCGTGTTCCTGGCTCATGAACTGGTGAGTGGCATGCGTTATTAATAAAACTTGGGGGAAAACATCATGTATGCAGTGAGAAGATTAAATTTTGTGAGTGTTGATTACCATTCTCAGCATTGCTTTAAAAATATGTATTGTAATGAACTCTTCTTGGCTAAAATATGGTGTTTACATGATCATAATTCTGGCTTCTGTGCGATGGTGATTTCTGCGAGTATACTTGATTGCTCCCTATTCCTGGGTGGAATGAAGGTACCGAGCTTAATTCCTTTTAAAAATGTTATTGGATCATCAACAAATAGCCTTTTAAAATGGCCCCAGGAAGGTAGAAGAAGTACGTGTTGAAAGAGGGAGCAGTTCCCTGCTCTGGCTGAGCTGGGTCTGTGCAGAAATGAGCCTGGAGTGGAGTTTTGTTTTTGTTTCTTAAATAACAGCTTTACTGAGATATAATTTGCATATTGTAAAATTCACCCACTTAAAGTATACAATCAGTGGTTTTTATATATTCAGAGAGTTGACCAAGTCTCAATCCAATCTCACTTAAAAATATTTTCGTTACCCACAAAATAAACCCTGTACCTTTAAGTAGTCAGTCCCTATTCCTCCTTTACCCCAGTCCTAGCCAACCACCAATCTGCTTTCTGTTTCTGCGGATCTGCCTATTCTGGACATTTCATGTGCATGGCATCACACAACATGTGGCCTTTGTGTGTAGCTTTTCTTACCATGACATTTTTAAGGTTTATCCATGCTTTAGGAAGTATCAGTACTTCATTCTTCTTTTTATTGCTGAATAGTATTCTGTGTGTGGACATCACACATTTTGCTTATCCATCCATTCATCAATTGATGGACATTTGGGTTGTTTTCACTTTTTGGCATTGTGGGTAATGCTGCTTCACAGCATTCCTATTCAGGTTTTTGTGTGGATCTGTGTTTTCAGTTGTCTCTAGGTGCAGAATTGCTGGGCCATATGGTAACTCTTGTGTTTCCTCATTTGAGTGCCTGCCAAACTGTTTTCTCAAAGTTTCCAAAAGCACCATTGTGTATTTCTACCAGCAGCGTGTGGAGGTTCCAATGTCTCCGCATTTTCATCAGCACTTGCTATTGTCTGTCTTTCTGGTTTTAGCCATCCTGGTGGATGTGAAATGCTATCTCATGGTGATTTTGGTTTGCATTTCCCTAGTGGCTAATAATGTAGAGCATCTTCTCATGTGCTTATGGACTGTTTGTATGCCATCTTTGGAGAAACGTCTATTCGAATCTCTTGTTTATTAAATTTTTTTTTTTTTTTTTTTTTTTTTTGCATTTTTCTGAAGCTGGAAACAGGGAGAGACAGTCAGACAGACTCCCGCATGCGCCCGACCGGGATCCACCCGGCACGCCCACCATGAGGCGATGCTCTGCCCACCAGGGGGCGATGCTCTGCCCATCCTGGGCGTCGCTATGTTGCGACCAGAGTCACTCTAGCGCCTGAGGTAGAGGCCACAGAGCCATCCCCAGCGCCCGGGCCATCTTTGCTCCAATGGAGCCTTGGCTGCGGGAGGGGAAGAGAGAGACAGAGAGGAAGGCGCGGCGGAGGGGTGGAGAAGCAAATGGTCGCTTCTCCTGTGTGCCCTGGCCGGGAATCGAACCCGGGTCCTCCGCACGCTAGGCCGACGCTCTACCGCTGAGCCAACCAGCCAGGGCTATTGTTTATTAAATTTTTAAAATAGATTTTATTTTTTTTAGAGTAGTTTTAAGTTCACAGCAAAATTGAGTGGAAATTAGGAGAGTTTCCATATAGGCCCTGCCCTCATATACACACAGCCTCCCCAGCTATCCATGTGGCATCGGAGTGATGCACTTGTTACAGTTGACGGACCTACCTTGACATCATCTTCACCCCAAACCCACAGTTTGCATTAGGGTTCGCTCTTGGTATTGGACATTCTATGGGTTTTGATAGCTGTAAATGATGTATATCCATAATTATAGTATCTGTCATACAGAATTGTTTCACTGCCTTAAAAATCCTCCATGCCCTACCTGTTCCTCGTTCCTCCCTCTGGCTCCTATAACTCCTGGCAGCCACTGAACCTTTTACTGTCTTCACAGTTTGCCTTTTCCAGAATGTCATATAGTTGGAACCATATAGTATTTTGTCTTTTCACATGGGCTTCTTCCGATTAGAAAGTGCATTTGTTTCCACCACGTCCTTTTATGGCTTGATAGCTCCTTTCCTTCTAGTGCTGCGTAATACTCCATTGGATGTACCACAGTTTACTTATCCATTTACATTGGCCCTCGGCGAGCAACCTGAGGGCAGGGATATGAGGAGGACTCATCTTTATGTCCCACGTGGTGGCTGCCACATGTAAGAGTCTTGCAAAAAGAGCAGCATGATAGAGCATCTGCTTTAGACCTGAGTCCTGGTCCTTTAACCTCCCTGGGCTCCCAACTTGCTCCATTATCAGAGAGAGATCATGATAAGCACTTCCAGGAGTGGGTTGGACGATCAAACGAAGTAACGTAAGTGAAGCATGTGGCATAGAAACGGGCACAGAGCAGGTGCCCGGCACACACCTGTGAAATGCAACGGTATTGCCACTCAGCTGGTGTGGGCACCGCTTCTCTCAGGCCGGGTGTGAGGGCCAGTCATCTTCCTGAATACTCTTGTGTGAGGAATGATGTAGGGTCTCTCAATTATGCGGTGCACATGTTCTACATTTTTAGGGAAATATGCAAGGGGATCGAAAGGCTGGCGGAGTTAGCATCAGAGCATGTGGTGTGGCAGGCCAGGTGCGTGCGGGCTTGCTGCTTGCGTCTGCGGAGCTGTGAGCACGGAAAGCAGGGTGAGGAGGCGGCGTGTCCCATTCCCCTGCTGTGATTTCCTGGGCAGTGAGGGCCAGGGCTGCATGTCCCCTCTCACCCGCGTTCCTCACCTCCTCTCCTCCTTCTTCGTGTAGCTTGATCTGTATAAGAAAGCGCTAGCCTGTCCTTTTCTGGTTCTGTGGCTTTGTGTGTATGGAAGCATTTTTATTTCTTTTTCACTTAGCCTTGTTCAAAAAAAGAATTTGCGGTGGTGAGCTTTCAAATATGGCCTGTCTACCTCCAGTTCAGTGGCTTGTAAACAGAGGTTCAGGTACATATTAAAATTGCCTGGGGAACTATAAAAGGATACAGACCACCCCCCACCCTGTTGTGATTCATTAAATCAGGGGTGGGCCTGGGCACATCTGGGATCTTCGGACGCCCCCCAGATGTGTGCATATGGGCTTGAGAGGCTTTGCTTTTGATTTCCCAAGTGGTCTCTTCAAACCTGGAAACCCCACACAACTGGTTAGAGTGACAGCCTGAGTGAGAGATGGCAAGTTTGAATGCCATTCAGGGGATCTGTTACTGTGCTGAAATTGGCAAGCTGCCACGCTGGTTGCTTTAAAGGGAACGAGAAGCTGCAGTTTTGTGGGAAGAGAAGTTTACTTTGCAATCAGGGGACTCAGCTAATGAGCACGCAGACCATGCTGATTAGGGAATGAGGCATTTATATGAATGAATGGGAAGGCCTGTCGTCCCCTCTGACAGTGGGCAGCAGACAGGCTGAGGACAGATGTTGAACTAGAGAGAACCTCAAGTTTAATAAACCAAAAGCCAAGTTCAGAGAGATTATCTGAGAAAAGAAGGAACAGGTAGATGCTGTAAGGCCAGAATCTAGAGCACTTTTGATGCAGAGATCTTTTAAAAAGGGGTCAGATCATGTCACTTAGAACCCTCCAAATAGAATTTCATTTTATTTAGAATGAAATCCAAATCCCTCCGTCCCATGGCCTATTGGCACCTACCTGTCCTCTCCTCCCCCTGCACCCTTCACCCCAATGCTGCGTGGCCGGCTCCTTCTCGTGGCTCATGTCTCAGCTCAGATGGCACCTTAGGGAGGTCTTTCTTGCACACTGCGTTAAAAATAATTTCTCCCAGTATCACTTTGAAACACATTGCCCTGTTTTATCTTTGCTTTTTCATAGAGCTTGTCATTATATAAAAATGTCTCATTTATTTACTTGTTTACTTACCTGTTTGCTTATCTACTATCTCTCTCTTCTGCTAGAGAGCAGATCTGTGTGTCTGTTCAATTCTGTGTCCCTGGCCCTGGCCGGTTGGCTCAGCGGTAGAGCGTCGGCCTAGCGTGCGGAGGACCCGGGTTCGATTCCCGGCCAGGGCACACAGGAGAAGCGCCCATTTGCTTCTCCACCCCTCCGCCGCGCTTTCCTCTCTGTCTCTCTCTTCCCCTCCCGCAGCCAAGGCTCCATTGGAGCAAAGATGGCCCGGGCGCTGGGGATGGCTCTGTGGCCTCTGCCTCAGGCGCTAAAGTGGCTCTGGTCGCAACATGGCGACGCCCAGGATGGGCAGAGCATCACCCCCTGGTGGGCAGAGCGTCGCCCCTGGTGGGCGTGCCGGGTGGATCCCGGTCGGGCGCATGCGGGAGTCTGTCTGACTGTCTCTCCCTGTTTCCAGCTTCAGAAAAATGAAAAAAAAAAAAAAAATTCTGTGTCCCTGGCACCTGGACCAGTGCTAAGCACAGAGTGGGGGCTCAATGAATAAGAGGTTGAGTGAGTGAATGAATGAATGCAGATTCCAGATCTCAAGCCAGTAAACTGGAGCCTAGGGGCCTGGGGTCTTAGCAGCTCGGGGCTTAGTGTTTCAGGCCCAGGGCAGTAACATGTCAACTAAGGAGAGAGCAAAACCAGCTCTTTCTCTGGAGGAGTCTCCCTAGAGCCTCTTTGGTGGGACCTTAACCCAAGGGGAGGAGAGGTGTGGTCTGGGTAGAATGGCCCCTCACTTTAAAAACACTGGGGAGGGGAGCTGGCCAGCCTGTCTCTGACATCTCAGAGCGAATGTGCGTGTAACAAGATGTAGAAACCCGGGGAGGTATGACTCACAGAAATGTTCACTCTGACCTTCTGCCCAATGGGATGGAACACAATAAATTTCAAGATGTGAGGTGTGTAATGTGAGGTTTTTAGAAAGGCACTGTGATGAATAATTTGTGGAGGAGTATGCCTGTGTCGGGTGTCCAAGGAGACACACACGCACGCACGTACACACACACACACACACACGCTCACACAGCTGCTTGCACACAGTTCTCTCAGGCGAAGCCCTTGCTTTCCAGCTACATGAAGGCACTGTTAGCACTGGGAACTGTTGGGGGCCAGCTGAGGTGCTCTAATGTGGTGATCTTTATAAATGTCTTTGTTTGCATACATCCTACCACTCTGGGGTTGTCCCGGACCCCTCCAGAACTGCAAGCCCCTCTAAGGACCATGTTGTCTTTCTATCCCTTTGGTCCAGTCCACTGGCTGACCCACAGTAGGTACCTAATGTATGTCTGCGGAATGCACAAAGGCGTGCACACATGTCCCTGCACGAACATGTTTTAGCTTTGTCTAAGTCCATGGAACCAGGAGACAGCCCCTGGGGCACGGGACACCTGCTCCACTAAAACAGCGCGTGGTGTGGAACCCTGTGAACTACAGGTGAGTCGATCAGGCCACATCTGGACAGCAGGCCAAGGTCCAGCCAGAGGGGGTGTTGGCTTGTCACGTAGAAGGGCAAGGCTTGAGTTTTTCTCTGGAATTTACTTCCCCACAATAGGAAGGCACAGAGGGGAAATTAACTCCAGCAAAATTACCATCATTGTCTTCAGCGGATTTCCCTGACCTTGAACTCACTGATGACAAGGTATCATCACTGCATTACCAGCCGCAGCCCCGTGGCAGCAGCTGCAATGGAAGCTGTGCTGATGGGCTGGGGGGTGGTGGTGAGTGTGGCTCTAGGCTGACAGGCATGGCTGGCTTTGCAGCCCCCACCAGGGGCAAAGATTTCTGCAGAGCTGTGTCTGGAGGACTGCAGTTTTGTCTTGGAAAACACACAGATTGGCCTGAACTGGTTAAGGGGAGGAGCGTAGAGAAAAAGGTTTCTTAGGCTTTGCAGAGCTGTTATAACCACATGGAGCAGATTTTCCCAACTGGGGCTGTGCCTGCAGAAGGCTGCATAGCAACAAGGGAGGGTGGATGAGGAGTCCTGCATGTCTGTCCTTATAAAGAGCTGGTCACGTATAGTAATGGCATTTTCCCCATATGCTTTTTTGTATTGTCCTTCATGTAAAGAATAATCTATGATTTAGTTTTATCTGGACTGATAAAATGACCACACTCCCAAGACCTTTACTTAAACTATCTCGTTTAATCCTCACAATATTATGATCCCCATTTTCACAAACGAGGACACTGAGACTTGCAGGGGCTAAGCAGGCTGCCCCTTAAAGCCACCCGGTTAGTAAAGGACAGAGCCAGTATTTGAACCCATGGCAGTTGAAGAGGTATATGAGGTGTATATACAGCTTCAAAGCTCCAGTTTTCTTTTCAGGGACGATTATGATGCTTTGTCCTCTTTGCCTTTGTTTGAGTGGAGAAGAAGCGTAGCCAAGAGGGTGGAAGTGGCAGCCTTCCGTGGCTTTGCCAGCTGGGGCCTGGGGGGCCGGGGAGCCTTGGGGCAGGAGCCATCAGCTGCCCTTGTGGAGACTGGGGAGGCTGTGAAGCAAGGCCAGGAGCATTCAAGCCACACACAGACCACCCAGGAGCCACCACCTGGCCACTCCTCGAGGGCTTGTGGTTGGGAAGGAAAGCCAGAATGTGGGACTTCCAAATGGCTTGTTGAGGGATGAGATTGGGGGGCATCCAGGTTGAGAGAGGGATGGTGAAGAGTGAAAGTAAATCTTTGACCCAAAAGTAAGGCAGCATCAGGCAGGAGGTCCGGGCGGCACAGGTGACGAGCTGGTCCTTGAAGTGGCCGCATCAAAGAGAAAGGGCAGGAAGTGCTGGAAATAGAATGGAGGATCAGTGGGAAATTTAAAAGTTGAATTAGAAAATCTGAAATGAAAGCAGCATTGGGGGATAAGAAAAGGCTCTGTTGAATTGTCCTAAAGAGAGATCTTATGATTATCAAACCTTTTCTCCTGTTAAAGAGCATGACTTTAGGTGTGGAAATTGAATTGAGGTGTGCGGTTTTAGGAGAGAAAACAAGAGCCACTGTTGGCCCCATTTTGAGAGAGAATTAAAATGATGTTAAAAAAGAAAAAAAAAAGGCCTTGGCCGGTTGCTCAGTGGTAGAGCGTCAGCCTGGCATGAGGAAGTCCCGGGTTTGATTCCCAGCCAGGGCACACAGGAGAAGCGCCCATTTCCTTTTCAACCCTTCCCCCTCTCCTTTCTATCTCTCTATCCCCCTCCCACAGTCAGGGCTCCATTGGAGCAAAGTTGGCCAGGGCACTGAGGATGGCTCCATGACCTCTATCTCAGGTGCTAGAATGGCTCTGGTTGCAACAGAGTGCCACCCAGAGGGGATGAGCATTGCCCCCTGGTGGGCATGCCAGGCAGATCCCGGTTGGGCACATGCGGGAGTCTGTTCCCGCCCCCCCTCCCCCACTTCAGGAGAAAAAAAAGTAAAAGAGAGAAAAAAAGAACAAGAAAAGGTAGGAGTGTCAGGACCACACGAGTGGGAGAAGAGAGGCTGAGAACTCTACTAGGGCCTCCATTTAAAAATTGTAATATGTTGCCTGGCCAGATAGTTTGGTGGGTTAGAACATCGTCCCAATATGCAGAGATTGCCGGTCCGATCCCTGGTCAGGGCACATAAAAGAAGAGGTTGATGTTTCTGTCTCTCTCCCTTCCTCTCTTCCTAAAATCGATTAAAAAAAAAGTTGTAATATGTCTAGCAGGGAGTAACTTATTCCCAAAGACTGGACTACAAGAAAAATTTTATTAGCTTATTTTTCTAAATCAAGTAAATTTGTCTGCAAATGTTCACATATCAGGGCTGGAGGGAGATTTGTATTAATGGTGGGTATATATGTGTGTGGTTTAACAGCTTTATTGCTATCTAATTCACCTACCATACAATTCACTCATGAAAGTATACAATTCATTGACTTTTAGTAGACTCATGGAGTTATGCAATCACCACACTTTTAGAATATTCATAGTACTCTGAAAAGTAACTTTATGCTCATCAGCAGTCCCCCAACCTTCCTGGCCCCCAGCAACCACAACCTACTTTCTGTCTCTATGGATTTGCTAATTGTGGACATTTTAATGAAGAGAATCATACAATATATAGCTAGGCCTTTGTGACTGCCCTCTTTCACTTTGCATAATGTTTGCAAGGTTCATCCGTGTTGGAGCATGTAGCGTGTGCCACTTCATTCCAGCTGTGGCCGAGTAGGATTCCATTGTGTGGCTCTGCCGCACCCCACGTGCCCACTCACCAGGCCACGGACGTTTCGGTTGTCTCCACCTTTTGGCTATTATGAATAATGCTGCTAAGAACATTTGTGCACGAGTTTTGTGTGTATCTGTGTTTGCAGTCTCTTTGGTATATACCTAGAAGTGGAATTCCTGGGTCATACGGCAACTCTATGTTTTGGATTTTGTGTTGGGGAAGTATCTCTGGTCTTCAGTCCACATGAACAACCTAAGATGTTCATTGCCCAAGTCCGTGTGGCCCATTTGAAAGTTACTGGTTCTGCCATTTCCTGTAACTTCTTAGTTCCCCTGTGCCAGACTTTGGAATCAGCAGGTCACTGTTTGGTATGGTTGGAGTGCGTATAACTCTGTTCCCTGGCAGCCATGTGACCCCTATCAGATGCCCAGCTACCTCCTAGGATATCACAGGGAAGCAGGAAGTCACCTTTCACCATCCTCCACTAAATCTACCATCAGCAACTCGCTTTTTTCCCGTTTTATATCTGCACCAGCATTAAGTTTTCCCATTTACCATATATTTGTTTTAGAATAATGCGTCAGCAATGTCTTAAAGTTGTTTTAGTTTGTTTTGCCTAAATATCTAGATATGGTACATTTTTCTATTTTTTTTGCCCCGTTCAGATTTTCTTTTGGTTAAGTGGACTATCTTCTCTGGCCTACTTAGAATCTGGGCTTTTTGTTGTATTCATGTCAGTTCTTAGTATGTGCTATTTTGAATAGTGAAAGTTTTGTCAGTTATGCTTGCCATATTTTTACATTACTTTTTATTTATTTTTCAACCCCGTTGATCTTTTCTCTTCTATTTCTTTAATAGGAAGCCATTCTCTTATCTTTACTTTTCATTTTAAGTATAATGTAGATAATTTTAATACATAATTCATTGCTGTTTGTAATTTATTGTTTTATATCACCAGGACTTAAGGTACAATAAATCATTTTTATTTAAGTTAGTGTTTAACAATAGTTCTTTATTCCTATTTTTGTATTGCTTCTTAATATGTCATTTATTGCATTTCTTTTATAGTTTGGATTCTATTTCTGAAGTGTATATTGGCCCAGTGAGACTTGTTTTTAATGCAGCTCCATATGATTTCATTAACTGAAGCTTCATGGCTTACAATCCAGTAGAATGAATCTACCTCCATTTATTTTTTAAAGTTTTTGTTATTTCTTATTCCTCCAGATGAGTTTTACCATGTACTTGTCTGGCTCTAGAATGTATTCCAATAGGTCTTAGTAGATCCTGGATTAATGTATAAATCAACTCAGGACATATATTCATCTCTTAGTACCTGAACCAGCTCTATGCCCTTAACTGTCCCTTCTGAGCCCATGGGCTCATCCCACGTCCCCCATTAGGCACAGACCCCCGCCTCCTCCTCTTTCTCTCTGAGGAAGCTGGACATTGACCCTTGGAGTGAGGAATATCATTCTATATATTTATTCAAGTTATCTTTATTTCTCTTAACAGAGTTTCACAATTTTCTGTAAGTCTTGTGCATTTCAAATTAAATGAATATTCGGGCATTTAATGTTTTATATCACTATTGTAAATAACGTTTTTCCTGACTTTATTTTTAAGCTGTCTGGTCCTGATTTAAGCAAAAGTTATTGATTTTTGAGGACTTATTTTATATCCACAATTTTGAGCAAGTTATTTTCTGGTTAATTTTCTAGGATTTAAATATGTTGTCTGGAAATACTGGTACTTCTATTCTTTTTTCTCTATCATTTTGCACTTTTTTTTTCTTGGATAGTTATCTGCTGATATTTCTGGAGCTAAGTTAAATAGGGATGGTGACAATGGGATACTGTTGTTTTGTTTTCAGTGAGTATCAAACTAATGCTTCACAGTAACTATGCTTATCCTTCCCACTAGGCTAAGACAGAAATTCTGCACTATTTTAAAAAATTAATTAATTTCACTGAGTTCCTTGTTGGCACATACTTAATAATTATATGTTTCTAAGGACTTTCTTTGATTATGCTACATTATAAAAAAAAGTTTTGAAAACTTTGTACGGGATTTATATGACTAGGACAAACTCTATTTGATTCTTAAAGATTTTAAGTATGTTCAGTATTTTTCTGGTATTTTCATAAGAGAAATAAACGACTACCCAGTCACCTTTGCCCCATCTCTTCCTTTTGTTTCTTCCCCCATTCTACTTTTTCCTGTCTTTTTCTCTCTTTCCCTCCCTTTCTCTGCCCTCCTTCTCTGCACTCCTCCTCTCCCCTCTTCTCCCTTCCTCTTCTTTCCCTCCCTCCTTCTGTCCTCCTTCCATCCCTTGCTTCTGGTGTAACTTGGCAAGTTTGAGAGTTAAGACCTTTACTTCATAAACTAATCTAGTTAATAATATCATTGTTCTAGAATATGAAATCCTTTATATAATAAGTGGGTTGGAAAAAAATCTCCTGTGAGTCTAGTGATCACAAATATCTTATCTGAGGGGCGGATAAGGGAACTGGAAGTTGTGCGGGAGAATCCTACGTTCTGGGATGCTCTTTGGAATAATAATAACTCAACTGTGAGTAAAATGACTTTGGGGGTGATATGGGTGGGCAAAATATCCAATGATTGGATACATTTACCTATAGAGAATTGCTGATGTAGAATGCAGGGCATGACACTTAGAGATGGTGAAATTGTGAAGGCAGAATTTATCCCATCTGGCATACATCTGGGCAAGAGGTAAGGGAGCAGGTCAGGCAGATGTTTTCTGCTCTCAGACCTTCTCTACCCCTGGTAGTTATATGTCCAACCAAGGAATTTAGCATGGCCATTTGGTCTTAGTCTTTTGGGTCTGAAAAGTACAGGGGTGGGCAAAAGGAGAGTTACAGCTGTGAGTATGCAAAACACAGTTTATTCTTGTATCATTATTTATCACTTATTGTATTATTTATTGGTACTGTAAGTGTAAACCTACTTTTGCCTGCCCATCTGTTCTTCTTGGCCAGGCACTGTCCATGCGGTGGGCGCTGCATTTGGCTCCATTTTGGGTAGGTCCTTCCCAGACCGTTCTCTTCCTAAGTGTGAAAGGTAGAACCCCAAGGCTATTCTTTTCATTTCGACCTTCACTTTAAATTTTCAGGCATCTTGTAGATTTTCTTTTGCATTTCACATTTAGAAAGCTGTTAGTGGGAGCCTTCAGATGTCCTTTTGACTTCGGTCCTGAGCCTCACTCTGCAGCTCATTTGACTGATGTCTGCGAGGAGATTATCTTTCAGAAGAGGCCCGAAGACCATTGCCCTAAACTGCTACCCGTCTTCTGTCTCATCGTCGCTGCACTGTTTTACTTTTTCTCCTGTGCCTGTGTCACATGCTGTGGATCTTCATTCTGTTTCCAGTTATGGCTGTTTCTTCTGTGTTGAGGCAGCGTGGTGTTGTAATGAACAAGGGCTCTGCCACCAGACTGCCTGGGTTCTAACACCAGCTCTACCACTTAAAGTCAGAATGACCTTGGCCAGTTATTTAACTTCTGTGTAACCTGGCTTCTCCAAGTATATAATGGGAATCGTGACCAGTCTCTTCATAGAGCGAATGACAACCATATATGAGACTTTGTTTAGTGCCCGATAGAGGTTGAGTGTTTATAAATACTAGCTGTAGCTATATTGTTACAGTCTATTGGTGTGGTAAAGCTGTAAACTAAGTTTTCTGTGGTTTGTACGTTCCCCATTTAAAAATTTTGGCTCCAGTTTTTGTATATGTTTCCCCCCACACCATCAAGCAGCTCTGGGACATTAGCTGGGTGTCCTACAATTCAACTGAGTTCTGACAGTATCTATCTAGCCAGACACAGCATCAGAGCCCACAGGCTGAGCACCACAGGACTGCCACTTCAGACACCTGTCGCAAGTCCGGGTTGTTACCGGAACCTCCGGCCAACTGGCCATGCATCAGAGGTTCCCGTGACCCCTTCCTTGGGTTTGGTTAATGTGAAAGAGAGGCTCACAGAACTCAGGAAACCCGTTCACTCTCTAGGTTACAGGTTTACTATAAAGGAAACGCAAGGACATGAGTCAACAGCCAGATGAAGAGATGCATAGGGTGAGGTTCCATACAAAGGAGCTTCTGCCCATGTGGCGTTTGGGGCCCGCATGGGAGCCTTCTGGTTCACCGACCTGGAAGCTCTCTGAATCCCATCCTTTTGGGTGTTTATGGAGGTCTTGTTACTTAGGATTGATTAAATCACTGGCCATTGGTGACTCATTCAACTTCCAACCCCTCTCTCCTCCCCAAGGTCAGGGCGGTGGGTGGGACTGAAAGTTTAATCCTTTAATGACAATGACAACAGCCAACACAACAATAGCTATCTGGTATGAATGAATCAAAATTATGCTTTTTTGTCTGTCAAATTGGCAAAAAATATGTTTTTTGGTGTACTGCAGTACTTTAGTAATTAGTTTATATGTGCCATGAGATGAAAAAGGTTGAAAATTGCTGCTCTAGCTTACTTTAGTGTTAGACTACAGTACATAATATAACATACAAAATAGGTATTAATCAATTGCTTATGTTATTGATAATGCTTCTGGCCAATTCTAGGCTATTAGTAGTTAAATTTTTGGAGAGTTAAATGATATACTCAGATTTTTGACTGCTTGGAAGTGTCAGTACCCCTAACCCCCAAATTGTTCCAGGGTCAACTGTGTATATTTCTTATTATAAATTACAATATCACACTGTTGGATTAGTATTGTGTCTTACTTATCCCCCACCCCTTTTATCAGTCCTTCTATAGAATTTATAAGTTTACTGTAGTATCTCTACTTTACTGCCCAATCTTGCTTTAATTTCTTTCTTTCTGCACCTTTAAAATATAGTCATGCACCATGTTCCTCCTGGTCTTCAGAAAGCGCCAAACTGGTATTCTGATGAGGGCCATAGGATCAGCTTCCCCTGCTTAAGCAATAAGCATGGGTTTCTTTTTCATGTCCCTGGGTCAAAGGGCTCCTTTCCCCAACTATAACAGCTGCTATTGGCTCAGTACAGATAGCTTCTTCCTTTGCCACTCACAGCCCAGCATCTTGAACCTTACAACACAAGTTGAAGCCTTGGTACTTCCCATCCTCAGATAAAGGTTCCTGTCTGACACATCCTGTTCATTGGAAAACTTGGACCAAAGGGAGGAGCATTTGGTCATCTTGCCAATTTGCCCTCTTAAGTCAACAAAGCTTTTGAGGATCTGTGTCTTTTAAGATTGGTTTATTATTATGTCTTGCTTGGTTTTTATTATTGTTTCTGTTGGTTTAAGACATTTCACTTCTTAGGGAAACCTCTGGGAGTAGCTGCTACTCAGTAGCTTGTTGAAAAAAAAAAATTAACTGGCCCTGGCTGGTTAGCTCAGTTGATTAGAGCATCGTCATGAAACACTAAAATTGCAGGTTCAATCCCCGGTCAGGCCACATATGGAAGCAAGCAGCCAATGAATGCACGACTAAGTGGAACAACAAGTGAATGTTTCTCTCTCTCTCTCTCCCTCTCTCTCTTCCTCTCTCTCTCCCTTCCTCTCTCTGTCTCTCTCAAATCAATCAATAAATTAAAATATATTAACTACTTATGCATTTAGTTTATGTGAGAAATTATAATTAATCATGTTTATGCAATAAGTGATTATACTGAGAACAATGTTTTAGTAAAGGCTGATAAATGATAGGAGAGATATCATAACAGCTTTTTACATTGTCATCTCATGAAGGACAAATTATCTTCTGAATCGTTGCCTATGTCTAGCAATTCTTTTAACATCTTTTAAATGTCAAGGCCTTTTCAGGCTTAAAAAAAAAAAAAAGAAAAAGAATCTCTAAATGAATCAACCAAGGAGCTGCCTGCAAAACTCAGTTTCTGTGGTGATTAGTTGTCACAGAAACCCAGTTACTGATGATGGAGCAGGCATTCTCAGCCTTGTTCTAGCCAAGACTTACTTTAGCCCATCAGTTCCTAACAGTTTCATTTATTGGAACCACTGCATGGCATTAGACACTTTGTGGACCCATGGAAGCAAGTAGTTTTAAGCATTTTCAACAGAGCCTGCCCATGATGAATATCAAGAAGTATTACATGAACCTCCATAGTAATTGATTATTCACTCAGTCATGAATAAATTGCGTTTCTTCACTCTGACCTTTAGGTGCTCCCTAATGGGGAAAAGAAAACATCTACTAAAGAAAACCTGGTTGTTTTCCTTGATGTCAAAGTTTTGAGGTCAGGTCCCAGCAAGGACAGAGTCATTTGAGAAGGTTTTAACCATTTCTTGGCCCCAGCTGTAGATTGCCTGCCAGACTCTTGCGAACCATGGAGAGTGATTGGGGCGGAATGGGGGCAGGGCTGTGTAGTGGCGTTTGTGTCCTTAGCAGCTGGCACACAGAAGGCCTGAATCACATATCAGATGACTGAGTAAATGCTGTGGGACCTTGGGAAATGGGATGTTCTAGCAAAGCTCTAGCATTTCAGTTTTGGAAGCTCTTCTTTCTCCTCTTGTCTTCAAAAGTCCATGCACTGAAGCATTGGTTTATGACTATAAATACATTTTAGAATCACTTGGGAACAAAAAAAGGAGTGCTCCTTGGATTCTATCCTCAGAGATTCTGATATAATTAATCAGGGGTGGGACACAGGCATCAGTATTCTTTAGAAGTTTTCTCATGTGACACTGAGGTACAGCCAGGGTCGAGGGCCCCTGAACTAACAGAAATATAATGGTCTGAAGTTGAACACCCAAGACCGGGTGTGTTAGAATCCACAGTTGATCAGGGTTGATTGGGGAGCTTGATGAAGATCAAGAACTCTGTGTCTTAATGTGTAGTTAGAAATCTTGGAAATAAAATCTAGAATAATCTTTCAGAACTTTTCTCTTTTTCATTTTTATTCTTCTTGTCTTCTCTTTGCTGTCCCTTGGGGGCAGAATGAGAAAGTAGTACAGGAATGAGGGACCTACATTCTCATCCATCCTTTTAGAGCTGTGATATTGGCCCAAATACCTGACATTTTGGAATCTCAGCTTTCTTTTGGGTGAAACAAAGACTTTGAATTTTGGAATCTTTCCAATTCTAAGAATGGTTTGGTAAATGTGCTGACCCACCCCTGTGGTAGTAGTCTATGATACTTGTGGTGCTCAAACCCAAAGAGAGTGTTATGAAAATAAGTTATACTAATGTCATAATTGTTTACATTCCCCTGCTCTAGTGTATGAATAATTCCTGGATATGAGACAGTGTAACTACAGATGTGTTCCCTTCAATTTTCTTGAAGATTAAATATTAAAGGATGGCAAAAGGACTAAGTGTATTATTTTAGTTGTCAAAAATAACTACATTTGAGAGTAGAGGGTATCAGGCGTCCCCAAACTACGGCCCGCGGGCCGCAATTTGGCCCCCTAAGGCCATTTATCCAGCTCCCGCCGCACTTCCAGAAGGGGCAACTCTCTCATTGGTGGTCAGTGAGAGGAGCACTGTATGTGGGAGCCCTCCAATGGTCTGAGGGACAGTGAACTGGCCCCCTGTGTAAAAAGTTTGGGGACCCCTGGAAATGGTGATGGATGGAGACTTGATTTGGCGGAGGGGTCAGCACATAATACCATGTACAGAAGATGTGTAGTAGAATTGAGCACCTGAAACCTGTTTAATTTTGTTAACTAGTGTCATCCCAATAAATTTAATTGAAAATTTAAAAAAAATAACTATATTCATCAAACATGTACGTCTTAATGGAAAGGGAAGCCAAATGGGAAAATCAGAAAATTATGAGTAACTGAAGCTTATAGTTCTGATTTTTGTTTAATATTTTATGGTTATCAACATGTATTAACTGCTTGCCATGTGATAGATGCTGCATTAGGAGCTCTGTGCACATCCAGTCATTCGATACAACCATAACAAGGTAGATTCTACTATTACCCCAGTTTTCTGGAAATGGGAATTGAGACACATAAATGTTAATTAGCTTGCCTAAAGTTACTAACCAGGAAGTAGGAGATTGAAGGTTTTGAATTTAGGAAGACTAATTCCTAACCACTAAGTCATATTGCCTCTAGAATAACAGCTTTTACTTCTATTATGCATCCACCTGTAACACCCCATCTCACTTACCTAGAGCCCCGAGATGTGTGATTCTTATTTCCATTTTCTAGATTGGCTCAAATAATATGAATAATTTATGCAAGTTCACCCAATGTGTGTGCGGCAGTGCTTATTATTTGAACTTGGTCCTAACTGCAGATCTGGTATTCTTTTCAATCTCTATACATTTTCACACCACTTCACAGTTTATAATGCATTTCCACATTTGCGATGTTGTTAAATCATCCCAATAACCCTGTGAGGTAAACTATGAAAAGTTTGGATGTTGTACTGGTTGGCTGTAGTTAGGTGACACTAGCCATGGTAATAGATACCCTGAAATCGCTTACTTAACAGAATATGAGTTTATTTCTCACTCATAGTAGAGTCCAGTCAGTAATAATGGTGATTATAATGATGGTGATGTAGCTTTGCTCCATTCGGTCGTTCAGGGGCCCAGGCTAGTGGAGGTGCTGCTATCTTCATCTCATGGTTTTCAAAGCCATTTCATCCAGCATCACATGGGAGAAAGAGAGAGGAGGAGTGCACAGGAGGTTTTGATGGGACAGGCTGGAAGTGACATCTATCTTTTCCATTTCATTATCCAAGACATTCCATGGCTACTCCAAAAAGAATGGAGGTTTGGAAAATGTTGTTAAGATAAGTGCTCAAGTGTGAAGAAAAACGGGCTCAATGAACAACTGGCTAGACTCTGCTGCAGCAGCTAAAATGAATAAAAATATCAAACTTTACTTAGTCTTGCTTTCTGCCGGGCACTGAAAGCTCTAGACAGTTTATAACCATTATCTCAATACATCTTCATAATACTCTTTATGATAACTACTACTTCTTACAGATGCAGAATTTGAGAGACATTACGAAAAATCAAGTAACTTGCCCGCGGTTGCACAGATGGATAAGTGGCAAAGCTTGAATTCAGATTCAGGTCTTTCTGACTCTGGAGTCAGTGTTCAATAACCAACTCAATAAATTTTACATCTTCTGAGCACAAGTCAGGTGGGGGGGTTGCCAGTCCCACTTTTGTCATCAGTCATGCGACACAACACGGGATGAGCGATGAGTCAGCTAAGAATGTTGAGGAGCACTGATCATTCTCTCTTACCCAAGGCCCGGCCCAGGAAGGTTCTGAGTCTGGTAGGAGACTGGACAGAACTACTTAATTTACTTTTAACCAGCCAGCTTTTTCAAAATCCCAATCCATATATATTCCAGCAGATGTAAAATGTTTTTCCGCTGAGTATTTCTGGCACAGTGTAGTGGCAGATGCAATTAGGTATGTCAGCAGGGACCCAGGTGCCTGTCTTTTTGTTGACATTGAACACTGCTTTTGAAACTCAAGTACACCCATAAATCACCTGGGAGCTGACTGAAATGCAGATTCCACTTCAGTAGGCCTGAGGTGAGGCCTGAAAGTCTGCATTTCCCGGAAGTCCCCAGGTAGTGTTCACCCTGCTGGTCCGTCAGCCACACTTTGCAAGGATCTGGTACTTGTATAACCAATAGGACCAGTCTCCTCCCTCCTCCCGTTATTCTAGTGCTTTGTTCTCACCTGTCATTTCACTGATTACATTGTACTGTAGCTGTGAGGTAGGTGTCTGACACCTCAACTGGGTTCTGAGGTTCTTGAAGGCTGAAACCATTTTATACTTCAAACTTTTATGTCTGGCTCAGTGTCTGATTTATAATAGCTACTTTTAAATTCACGTGTTTTGAATGCATGATGGTGACCGCGAGTGAAAGCGTGGAGAGAGGCCTTGTGGAATCCTGCTCTTGAGGCTGGGCTGTTAAGGGTATTTGCGTCTCACCCGATAGGTGAGCCACGGGGCTCTTGATCCTTTGGGTCCCCTCACCGTACATATGGCTCTGCAATGGAACACAAGACTGAGAGCAGAGGAACACATAGGAAATGGCCTGGCTGATGTTAATGTGGGAGGTGTGGGGAGAAGGGTCTGGAACACAGCATTCATAACATTCCAACCAGCCAAGACTGACGGCTTGTGGATCCCTTTGTTTATTTTCTTGTGTGTACTAGGTCTCGGATCTAAGAGCACTTCTGCAGCCCAAATAAAAACAAAAGCCCTAAAGTACTCATTCTGCCCCACAAAATCCTTTGCATACTTTAGTTTTCTACCAAAAACCCTACACTGCTCACAAAAATTAGGGGATATTTTATAGCTTCATTTTTTAAATATCCCCTACTTTTGTGAGCAGTATATTTTCTCTAAGGAATCAGAATTTTTAAGGGCCATACCTGTCTGAAAACAAGATGATGTCAACTTATTTTGTAAAAGACCACTCCTCCCCGAAGTGTTTGGCCTTTGAAGTCCTCTGAAGCTGCTGGTCCCTCCCGTTCTGACCAGTGACAAACCACCGACAGGGAAAAGAGGACTGGCGGTCGGGTACTGCAGGAGAGGTCTGGTTTCTAGTAGAAGTTCAGTTGGCTTGGAGATAAGACCGATTTGCCGAGGATGAGGTCCTGGAAGGTAGTCAGAATGGGCAAGAAGAAGGTAAAGTTTCTGTAGCTCTGTAAGGCTAAGTCTTCAAACGTTTTAAAAAATCTGATGGGACCTGTGGTGCCTCTGCACGGGACATACACATGCAAAATTTTCCATCTGATGTTAGTGAGTTCAGGGTGTCTTTGGACTCCAGATTAAGAACCCCTGGAGTGAAGAGACGTGAAGAGACATGAAGACATGAAGACCAGGGTATGGATATGATGGGGCAGGATTTAAAAAGGGGTCTGTGTGTGTGTGTGTGTGTGTGTTTCTCATCTGTTCCCAAATAGAATTTCACACGGGTACTAGTCATGGACATGGTTCTACCTTTTGTTATTTTAGGCTTCTCTGAGAAAGCGTCGCCTGTTTTCAAACACTGAAACAATCTCAGAGACCATCAGAGGAGTCAACAGCCATGGTAATTGTGCCACACAGGTCACTGTGTTAGTTCTGCTTCTTTAGCCACGTTAGATTTTATTGTCCCAGGCACGGTGCTTTGTTGCCTCTCAGAAGCTATCCCACATACTCTATTCATTATTCTCTCCCCTGCAGTACCGTCACCAAGTGAATACCAATCATTCTGGTGGCTAGTCCTCAGTGCTGTTTGGAGTACCTGTTTTCAGCTTGATTAACATCAGTATTTGCGGTAGAAATACAGAGCAGGGAGAGGGAGACAGTGCCGCTTACGCTCACCGTCAGGAAAACACAGAGTTTGCTTCTAGAGAGAGGACACGCAGTTGTCATGATTTCTAGTCCAAAGGTAGAAAGAACAGGATCCTCATTCTCTGCCTTGCACCTCCAGTTCATGAAAGTGATGACGGGAGGTCTTGGTCCCTGCTTTGGGGCTTGACTCATTGCAGAATGGTGGTTTTTTACTGGAGCAGCATCTGGGGATGGTGAACTTGGCTGCATACCCATGTATGCCAGGGGGCATCTTATAACGATCTCTCTGGTTCCTGCTCTGTTGAAAAGGATAGTTGTGGTAAAACACAAAATTCCAGAATCATGGGCACTGTTTGTCATTGCTGTGTATCAGTTAAAATACAATATGCCTTGTGTCTTGGAAAAAATACTGAAGACATGTCATTTTGACATTTTGGCTACGCAACCTCCATTTGCTCTCCTAATAGCACTGCAATCTCCTTTTGGGGAGTTACCTCTTCCCTGAGGCCACGGTTTAGCAGGGCTGGTCATCAGGTGCCTTGTGACTCACCAGGCTTGTGACTCAAACGAAGCCAGTAGTACCTTCCATCTCCTGGGATTTAAGTCTTGAGCAGCGTGAGTAAGGGATTGTCAATGATGGGAGAGTAGTCATTTCTAACAGCAGGTCTCCACATAAGAGCAGTCCCATCCCAGGCTAATTAAATCAAAATCTCATAGGACGGGGTCAAGACATCAATATCCTTTAAAAGCTTTAAGATCTCCGCCGATGATTCTAGCATGCAGCCAGGATGAGAACCGCAGCCAAAGAGGCTATTGCGGAGCCTGCACACCAGCCTCGTTTCCACGCCTGATTTGCTACCTTTCTTTGTTGCGTCTCTAAGTTACTAAAAGCCTTCCTTTAAATCCTCAGGTTTCTTAAATTAATCAGAGTTAGTTTTGTTTCTTGTAGCAGATGACACCTGATATTAAAATAAAGAAAAATTTTATGGATATGTTTTACGCTGAACCGAACACAAGGAAGCCACCTACCAAGAAAACCAAAACTAATGGATTTGACAGCTTAAAGCCAAGAGATAGTCTTTCTTCCCTAATGAAAAGCCAGATTCACTCATGGGAGATAAAACCTTTATTCTACTAACACAAGGACTGGGGATTTGCATGGTATTAGGAAAAAATTTTTTAAAGAATCCCTGGAAGGCTTAAGCAAAAAGATACTCTTAAGTACTAGCATGTTCTTTTTCCTCCTCTAGACCTGCTAGAGGTAAATTAACGTTCAGCCAAATAGCTACTCAGTGGCAGTACGTGTAAATCAGGGAGGGGCTTTGTGGGCACTCTTCAAAGGCCGTTGGCAATGGGAGGGCTTTCTGGACCTTCAAAGAGTTTCTACGGGCCTCAGACTTTACTGTTGGCAGAACAGAAGAAGAAATTGCATTTTAAAGAATAAGGGTAATAAGTGGCCAGTAAAAATGGAAATTTTCCAAAAGCTAGATTTCATTTGGGTTGTGTTAACAGATCCAGAGAAAAGCCCCTTTGTCTTGGTGCATCTCCCCTGGGTGCACGGCTGAATCTCAGGCTTCTGAACAAAGATGCAGAGACATCTCATGCAAATTTCCTGCAAGAAGAAAGCATCTGTAATTCGGCTGGCCAGCTATGAGTAATTTACCTGCACTTTTAGTCACATCACTTCTAATTGTAGTCAAATATTGAAGCAGAGTGATCTTGATAGGAAGTAAATGCATTCTTTATTAAATGCAAAGAAAGAATTATACCTGGTTGTAAAAAACATTCACACATGTCTAGTCCTTCAGGACTGTTGTCAACAGTATTAATAGCCTTCCAGAAATTAGAATACAGATGTCACTTTAAAATTGTCAGCTGCCCCTTCACCTATAGAGAAAAGACCCCTGAAGGTACTGGACTACTTTATAATATCTGTGAAGTGGGGACTTAGGATCCCAACACAGCCCCATAGGGGGCAGCAGCAGCCAGTGATGTTGGCATCAACTTTTGCAACGCTGCATTGCTTCCCAGTCTAATGCACATCTTGGCTTAACATGTCTAAAGCACAGGTCACTGTGGAGGTGCCCAGTATTTGTTTCATCATGTCTGGGATGGTTTATACATCGAGGGGCAGCATGGATAGCTCAACTGGGGCCATATATATGGGTTTCTCAATTCTCCATCCACTACATGGTCACTCCGCATTGCTAGGTTGGCTTCCATATAGGATGGAGGTCTCAGAGTAGCCGAACTTCTTATATGGCAGCTGGCTTTCTCCCAGAAAGAAAGCAGGAGCTGCCAGAAATTTAAAAACCTGGGTTCAGAAGTACTGAAATATTTCTTCCATCACATTCTATTAGTCAAAACAATTACAAGTCCAGTCCAAGAGGAGGGGACAGAGACCCCACATCTTGAAGCAACACATGTACACACAAGGCGGGAAGAATTGTTGGCAGCAGCCTTAGGAGGTAATCTGCCACAGTGAGAAGGTGACCGTTCCCTTTCTGCAAAGCGGTGATGGGAAGGGATAGACTCTCAACACCCAGTGCACTCTCTACAAGACCACTTGTTAACCTGTGAGGGCAAGGAGGTGTGTGTGTGGGGGGCTGATTCTTCACCCTGGTGACTCAGAGTCCTGTGAGGAAATGTATGTGGTTGACTAAAGTTGGTAGATCTTATAACTTAAATATGAACACCTAGAGCCTTTTTCTTTTTTTTTTTTTTTTAACTTTTTTTCCCTTGAACCACTGCATTGAGCAATTCAACTCCCACTCGGCATTCTGCTGCATAGAAAAGATCCTCCTCTCTTTTTTCCTGTGATAGCTTCTTGGTTCTTTTCTCTATCCAATCTATTTCAGCAAGTAGTTTCTCTATCTAAGCTCAGGAACTGTGTAGATTTAATTGCTTATTAAATAAATACATATCATCTGAACTTTGACGACTCAAGAGAACTTCGCTTGATGAAACTTGGAGAGCAGCTTTAGCACTGGGTGACATCCCTCACTATCCAGACTTGTATCCAGACTCTCATAGGGTTAAGTAATGAGGGATATTTATAGTTTATTTATTTGGGTGCTTTGGGGAGAGGAGTGTCTGTATTCTTGCTTTAGAAAGTAAGCTTTATGGAAGGTAGGGTCTGTATCTGTCCTAGCACTGTGGTTTATTTAGCACAAATGCCCGGCACATAAATGCTCAATGGGTAGCTCTTGATGGAACAAGTAAAGAGGTTATGGGCAGAGGCTTCTTGTTCCCTGAAAACAAACTGAACGTTCTCATCTCTCCATCTGGGTTTTGTGCAGTTAGGCTTGGGACCAAATTCTAGGACCTCAGAGTTATCTCACTTCCACTTCCTCTTGTTAGAGCTAGCCCATAATTGCAGCAGGTTGTAATCTTTTAGGATGCCACCAAGGCCTCTAGCTTACTTTCTAAGCTTCATCATCACCATTCGTTGATAAATTTGCATTTATTCAACACTTACTATGTGGCAGCTCTGTGGTAGCTACTGTAAGAAAGAAATGGAAAACATGGTCCTGTCCATTAGAGAAGTTCTTCAAGGCTTTTGATATATCTGAATTTTTTGGTTTGACTCTCAAGGCCCTTGGAAATTTGGCTCTTTCCCTTCCCCATTCACATATTCAACTCCCTGTATCCCATTCCTTCCTCTTCACTGGTATCAGCATAGTCTTCTATCTCACAAATTGGGCACATTCTTTTTTACCTTTGTGCTGTGCTAGTTCTTACTTCCCATGCAACCTACAGTACACGGTTATTATTGCAATATTACAGATAAGAATAGTGAGATTCTTTTTTTTTTAAAGATTTTATTTATTGATTTTACAGGGGGTGAGGGATGAGAAGCAGTTGCTTCACTCTAGCTGTTCATTGGTTGCTTGTCATATGCGCCTGGACTGGGCAAGCCAGGGGTTTCGAACCGGCAACCTCAGCGCTCCAAGTTGGCACTCTATCGGCTGCATCATCACAGGCCAGGCCTGAGACTTCTTATAAAGAGGAAGTTTTAAGGATTTTCCAAGCTGATAGGATATACTATCTCCATTTTATAGATTAGAAAAGAGGCGTAGAGGGGTTAACTCTCCAAGGTGGAGTCAGGATTTCAGTCTAGAGCTTTCTGGATCTAAATCCAGTGTTTAGTGTTTATGTGAGAATTAAATAAGATAAAAATATATAAAGCTTCCCTACACCGTGACTGGCACGTACAGTCACTCAAAAAGTTTTCTTATAAAGAAGTCAAATTTATTCCCTATTAATAAAACAAACAAACAAAAATGCATTAATTATTCTCCTTTAAAACCCATGTGGTTTATAGCAAAATAATTGAATTTATATGGGGTGTTCCTTACTTTCAAACACCTGCAATCCTTATATTCTAAATAAAGCACAAAATGGGGTGTTTAAAATGCCTCCAACCCACATGTTGCTGTCCGTGGTGCTGACACATCGCTGTACAGTCTTTCCCAGTAAATTTGCTCTAAATGTCTGAATAAGAAGTGGTAACAAAGAAGAGAGGGAGCAAAAACAAAAAGACAAACTGAGCAGAAGCTGTTGGAAAGGTCTTTTGCTTAAAAAAATTTCCAGGGAGTAAAAAGGGAGACTTTAGTTTGTTATTCTTTTCAAATACAGACATCCTTTATCATGCAAACTCAGGAATCAGAGAGCTGCAAATACATTTTTAAGTTAGATCCTTTGCTTTCCAAAGTTTTGCTGCTGGTGTTATCAGAAAATCAGGATCAAAGAAATTTTTTATGACACAATATCTCTCACTGTGCAAATTGATTTTCAATCTCAGACATTGAAATAATTTAGATAATGAAGGGCAATGGTAATTGCAGCTCATTTATTCTAGTAATGTTTATTGAGCCTTGTTGTTCCAGGGCAACCAGACATAGAGTAGTGAACAAGAAGGATGGGGTCACAGTTGTCATGGAGATAACACTTTTTTGGGAGAAGACTGAAGATACACAATTAAGTATAAATTATTTCAGATACTAATAAGTACTATGAAGAACATAACCAAGCCCTGGCTGATTGGCTCAGCGGTAGAGTGTCAGCCCAGCATGTGGAAGTCCTGGGTTTGATTCCCAGCCAGGGCACACAGGAGAAGCGCCCATCTGCTTCTCCACCCTTCCCCCTCTCCTTTCTTTCTATCTCTCTCTTCCTCTCCCGCAGCCAAGGCTCCATTGGAGCAAAGTTGGCCTGGGCACTGAGGATGGCTCCATGGCCTCTGCCTCAGGCGCTAGAATGGCTCCAGTTGCAATGAAGCAACACCCTGGATGGGCAGAGCACTGCCCTCTAGTGGGCTTGCCGGGTGGATCCTGGTCTGGTACATGTGGGAGTCTGTCTGTCTGCCTCCCCTGCCCCCGCTTCTTCAGAAAAATACACACACAAAAAAAGAAGAAGAACATAACCAGCAGTTTTCAAGACAGTTATCTTATTTTGGGGGAATTTAATGCGTGGAGGATATTATATATTATTGATAATATTCACAACTACTTACATGTATCTAGTGCTATGTGCCAGGCACTATCTCAATAACTTAGCTGTATTAACTCATTTAATAAGTACATCGACTCGAGATAGCTACTTTATTATCCATATTTTATACATTGAGATAGCTGAGGCAGAGGAACGGCATGTGGGAAGTCAGTGGTAGAGCTGAGATTTCAGCCCATATAGCCTGGTTACAAAGCCCACCCCAGAATCTGAGATACCCAGAAGCCACTGGTGAGGAAGAGGGGAAGGTGCTATGAGAAGAAAGGATAAGGGAAGCAGCCTACTTCTACACACAGGCAGAATTCAGAACCTCGGGAGAAGAGGTGTCTTCAGAGAAACTCTTGCGTCTTGCTTTTTTAAGAGCTTAACCTTCTGGTCTTCATGAATCAATCTTCATTTTCCCTTCTTGTTACACTAGTGAGTCTGTTGCTGAAACCTGATTCCTAATGAGATTTTGCTCTACTAGTGTCTGGATAGTGCTACATCACATCACGCATGAGAAGTCAGTTTTAATCAGGGATTGTTACATTACTACGTTCAGTCTCTGAGAGGAGCTTCAGAGATAGGGAAAGAGATAGCATGTCAGTTTGGTTTATGGAAAGTTTTGTATTGAAAGCTTCTAACACATCTCTACATCATCCACTTCTCTTGGTGTGAGGGAAGTCAGGCAGCATCTGAACCTGAATCTTTGTAATCTGGGAGAAATGGTTCTGCTTCTTCCCTTGCCTTTTACAAACGAGTACACCTCAAAATTCTTCTTAAATAACTTTGTACATTTACTATATGAATCTATTTGCCAATTTAAAAAATTTTTGATCACAGGTCACACTTAATATTATTTTATATTAGTTTCAGGTATACAGCATAGTGGTTAGACATTTGCATAATTTTCACAAAATAATTCCCTCCAATAAGTCTAGTACCCACCTGACACCATACATAGTTATTTCAGTATTATTAGCTATGTTCCCTGTGCTGTACTTTACATCCCCATGACTATTTAGTAACTACCATTCTGTACTTCTTAATCCCTTCACCTTCTCACCCTGTCTCCCAACCCTCTTCCCATCTGGCAACCATCAGTTAGTTCTCTGTATCTGTGAGTCTGTTTCTGTTTTTTGTTCATTTAATTTTTTTTATAGATTCCACAAATAGGTAAAATTTTATGAATGTAGAAAAAGTTAATTGGTCTTTCTCTATCTGACTTGTTTTATTGATAACCTACACCTTCAGTAATATTCTCATTGTATAAAGTGAAGAATGTCTGAGTGAGTTTGTAACTTTATTCCTGAGAGTTCTTTTTCCTAGGAATTCCTTTGTTGGCTACCAAAATGTCATTTGACAGTTTCAAACATGGCATGGCTTAAACTGGTTGATTTTCAATAGTGTTTTCAGTGTTTATTCCAAGCTTTTCTCACCTCTAAAGTCTGTGAATATACCCTTCAATTATTTACTTGTTCTCACTCAGTATTGGCTGGCTGTTCTAATATGCAGCAGGGACAGTCATCAGAGTACACCACTTTTGTTATTTGTCTCAAACAACATTCATCAAAGTTATGCCCTCAAAACTGTTTCACAATTACTTTGAAATCTCCCTAATCATGTAAGTTTTCCCCTTCTGATTTAAGAAGTTTTTATGTTATCTTTCATCTTTTTTATTTTATTTTAGTTAGAAAATTAAATTTAACAGGTTGACATTGATCAATAAGAGTACATAGGCTTCCGGTGAACGTTTCTATAGCATTTGAACTGTTGATTATGTTGTATACCCATCACCCAAAGTAAAATCACTTTCTCTCACTGTATATTTTTCTTTGCTCCCTTCTCATCTTTCATCTTCAACATCAGCATCATGTATTACCTGTCTACTGTAGACAGTGAATCACTTTACACTTATTTCATTTAATTTTCATGAAAAGCCCATCAAATAGGAATCAGGACAGATGACTGAGCCAGGGTGCAGAGGGGTTAAGTTGCTGATAACAGCTCATAAGGGGCGGGGTCAAAGTTCTAACTACAATGTATAGGACTCTGAAATATAACAGTTCTTTTTAAAAAGATGTATTTATTTTAGAGAGGAGAGGGAGTGAGAATGAGAGAGAGAGAGAGAGAGAAAGGGAAAGGGGGGAGGAGCAGGAAGCATCAACTCCCGTATGTGTCTTGACCAGACATGTGTAGGGTTTTGAACCGGCGACCTCAGCGTTCTAGGTCGATGCTTTATCCACTGCACCACCACAGGTCAGGCAGGACTCTGAGATTTAGAGCTTTCTTTCATACAGTCTCATGTCTCTGTATCCTTCCCTTATAGATACATAAATTACAGAACAAAACACCCCAGGACAAAACTCTTTGAAGCGAACGTTCTATTCACTCAAGTTCATTAGTTGGTTGTCAGGATAGTCTCCAGCGAAACCCTATTATTAGCTGTGCTTTTAGCCAAAGAAGGTTGAAACGCTGCAGCTTTGAACTCTTTGTCTCCCGTCTCTCTTTGCCAATCAGCTCAATGTTCTGCTGCCAACACAACCTCTCTCCTATCCCTGTTACATAATAGCCCCATGCTTGATTTACATTGGATTCCAAATCAATTGTAAATTTTTAGTAAATTGTAAATCCAGACTACTTCTGCTTTTGCTCTGTACCCCCTCCTCGTTTCTCTCTGATGATCTCCTATTCCCACTGACATCAAATTGAGACTTCACCTATTATGTCTGCTCATCTTCGTGTTAATTTCAGGTCTGAGCAGAGCAATGGGGACAGTGCCTTTCTTTCGCCATCTGCGCTCTCTAGGAGGTCAGTGTAGCAATATTTGTAACAATTAGTGAAAAAGAGTCTGCCTTTTGGTCTTCCCACCTGTAGGTACAGTTTTTTTGTGTAGCCAGATTTTTTGGCATCTGGGAATATGATTTCAAGACTACAAAATATTTTAGTGGCAAACTGAAAAGTTTCTAATGTTTGGCCTCCACAATAATAATAGTTTTGTTTTGTTTTTTTAATTTTTCTGAAGTTGGAAACGGGGAGGCAGTCAGACAGACTCCCGCATGCACCCGACTGGGATCCACCCGGCACGCCTACCAGGGGGCAATGCTCTGCCCATCTGGGGCATCGCTCTGCCGCAATCAGAGCCATTCTAGCGCCTGAGGCAGAGGCCAGAGAGCCATCCTCAGCACCCGGGCAAACTTTTGCTCCAATGGAGCCTTAGCTGCGGGAGGGGAAGAGAGAGACAGAGAGGAAGGAGAAGCAGATGGGTGCTTCTCCTGTGTGCCCTGGCCGGGAATCGAACCTGGGACTCCCGCATGCCAGGCCAACGCTCTACCACTGAGCCAACCGGCCAGGGCCAATAATAGCTTTTATTTATTGAGCACTTCTCATTTACTGAGCTAGGCGTTACTCAGGGCCAATTATGTATGCATGAGACATTTATCAACACAACAACCCTGTATGTTTTGTTATTTTACAGATGAGAAAATGGAGACAGAGAGAGTTAAGAGGTTTACCCATGGTGATCAACTTAAAAGTGGCAGTGTCAGGATTTGAACCCAGGCAGTCTGACTCTAGTAATAAATAGTTCACTCATTCTGTTCCCCTGCCCAATGGTGGAGGTGTTCTGGAAAGAGCTCTGTATCTGAAGTTAGAAAACAGGGATGGACCCTGGCTCTACCATTCATTAGTTGGCTATTTACAGAGGAGGGGACCCCTGCTTGTATAATGAGGACAGGCTGGGTTGAGGTGACATTTAAGGAGTGCACTGTATGGAAAAGTGCTTTGTGAGCTACGAAGACTAGATGCAGCACTATGAGGACTGTCTCCTCTCACTACTGTCCTTGAGACGCAGCCTCAGTTCATCTAGATTTGATTCAAAATGAGGCGCTGGCATTTAAAAATCATCTGATATTTTGTCGAGCTTATGGGTTGCTTCATCACCATTTCTGCTACATTCAGACTGTGAAAACACCCAGATTTTGGCTGATTAGAGGAACATAAAATATTTGGAGGGTTTCTGCAATTCAACTTCACTTGGTATTTGAGTTCTACCCTCATGAATCTATTGTGCCGGAATCCAGCCTGTTGCAGGAGCCCCGGCTCCGCCAGCATCGGGGCCCTGACGTAGGGAAGATGGAGCCTGGAAGGCATGAGGCTTGGGAAGAGCCTCCCAAGGGTGTGGGGCCCTTGGAAGGAACAGGGTCCAGGACTTACTGGTTTCCTATGTCAAACTCCTGAGCAGCTTAATTTCTAGGGAAAATACCTAATCACTGGTATAACAGTACCTTTAGTGGGAAACAGCAAGGTGTAGTGGGTAAAAGCCAAGGAGCCCCGGGTCTTGTTGAATGCTTCCTCCGTAGAACACCACCAGAGCCCCGGCAGCGAAGGCCCAGCTGAGGTTACTGCTTGCTTCAGTCCAGTGAACATCACCGTGATGGAGTCCTAGTGTTCCAGTGGGAGGAGAGTAAAGTCGGGATATTGGTGAGGTTTTTAGTGCATCTTAATTAGGATTGGGTGAGGCTCACGATACAGTGGTTGAAGGTTAGTGGACACAGCAAGCCAAGAATTTCAGTGGTCTCTGAGCATCAAGAGTCATTTGAGGCCATGCATTGAAAATACGGGCAGTTTTAAATAGCTTTTTGGGGGAGTCCCTGAAATGAATAATAAAGTTAATTTGCAACTTTTATCTTCCTGGCTAAAAGTTTCCTGGAAAAGTTATGTTGATGAAGACAGTAGAATAGCCCAAGTCCTGTCAGTGAAATCAGCTGAATAGTCACAATTAGTGTAGATAGACAGTGAGCTGTGTAGACGTAGATAGCTTTCAGTTGTCAGCCTGACCCCTGGCAGTAACTTAACAGCTGTGTGACCTAAATCCTTATTTGTAAAATAGAAATACTTAGATCTACTTTCCAAGATATTTTTGAGGGTTGAATTGTATGATATGTATAATATGCTTTGGTTAGAATAAGTACTCAACAATTAGCTCCTAGTCTTCATCCGTTAGCACAAAACGGGCTCATTACAAGCTAAATTTTATGGTATTGATATATGACTCTTTAAGAGTTCAGTTTCAGATAATTGAATCTACTCTAGCTAGTTCATGAAGAAATGAGATTTATTACAAGTGTCAGTACTAAATTGCCTTGCTGAACCATTGGGAGGGCTATAGAATAGACTCTAGGCTGAACTCTCAAGAATCACTTCTAAAGCCACCTTGAAGAACTGGACCTCTGCACAATGGTGAAGCTGCTTCATAGCTGCTCTTGGGGAATTACACAGCTGTAGCCACGACCCACGCAGCAGAACAGATGTGCTGCACACGCTGTCTTCCTCTCCACATGACTTTGCTCCTGATTAAAGTTGTGTGCAATGCATCTACTCACTGAAATTTAATTCAGAGAGAAAACCTAGCTGCAAGGGCATCTGGGAAGTATAGTTTTGGGTTGTCTATAGCCTCTGCGTGCTAGAAAGAGGTTGGTCTGGGTGTTGAGCAAAGCAGTTCCACAGTATCTAGCCCAGCATCCTACTAAAACTTGACTGTTGAGGCAAAGTGGCTTCCTGGGTGAAGCGCCCTAGGCACTGGCCTCTGCTCTTTCTACATCCTTATTTCTCTGTGCATTACATGCCTAACTCCAAAGGGAGCAGAGATAAGGAAAGGAGGAGAAATACATTACTCTGCTCCTTGCCCATAGAAGAGGAAAGGTTAGAAATTAATCACTCCACAGTCTCATAGCTGCACAAGAAACAGACACTGCTATTGTGTATTCAGATGTTTGCGGCCACCATCTTGCAAATCCCTTTGAGATCTCCAAATAAGAAAGGGAAAGAGTGGTGTTCAAAGAAAGTAGAAGCCTGGGGTTTTGCCCTCGGCCAGCCCATTTCCTTGCTGTGGTATCAGTCTGCTCAGGCTGCTGTAACCAAACACCACAGGCTGGGCTGCTTAAACAACAGAAATTCATTTCCCCACAGCTCTGGAGGCTGGATCCAAACTCAAGATGGTGGCAGGTGTGGTGTTTCCCAAGGCCTCTCTTTCTGGCTTGCAGAGGGCGGTCTTCCTGCTGCATCTGCAGGCGGCCTTTCCTCTGTGTGTGTGTTCATTCCTGGTCTCTCTCTTCTTACAGGCACGCCGATTCTATTGGATTAGGGCTCCACTTTATGATCATTTCGCTTTAATTATCTCCGAAAGGCCTTGTCTCCATACACAGTCACATAGTTAGGGTGTCAATATATGAATTGAGGAGGGGGCACAATTGAGTCTACAATACTGTGCGACCTTGGACAAGTCATTGAACCTCGGGGCTTCAGTTTCTCCCTGTACAAAGAGAAAGGATTGTGCCATCTGGTTGCCTTTCAGCTCTTGGATTCTGTTATCTCTTTGGGAGAGTTTAACTCTTAAATGGCAATGGAGGAGGTAACATGTTTTCTCAAGTGAGTTAGGCCACCTTCTTTGTGACCTTGACACTCCGATGCAGAGTCCCTCCCTACTCCGTTCACGTCATTCTAGCATTCCCCGTACTCATTGCTTGGCATTTCTGATGATTTGTTGGCATGTCTCTCTTTCCCAGTCTTTATAGGCAAGGACTCCTTCCTTATCTTCTTACCTTTAGGAAGAGCAGCCAAACCTGTCCCGAGTAATGTGCAAACAGAAACTAAGCAATCCCCTGGGCCCCACGTTAGTTTCTGTTTGTGCATTTTACGGCCAGCGACCCTTGCACCTGCTCCCCTTTATTCTCATTCCTCATTCTGTTACCAAAAGGGACTGCTTATTTTACTTCCAGGCATAATGGGACCACATCTGATAACACTGGTGATGTTCCATATGGACAAAACCAGGCCATCATGTTATTACAAAGGCGAACTATTTGCCTTTGTTAAGCAGCAGAAAGGGGCCTCCCTGGAAGTGAAGGTTAATGTTCATTTTCACAGTGAAGTATGAAGAGGTCATAAGGGGCGATAAAATTTTCATAGTGTTTGTGCTGCCTCCTCTCCCTTGGCCTGTGTTCAGGATCCCATCTCAGGCACGAGGTGTATGATTTAGAGCTTAGGCTGATCTGCATAATCCATTAAATTGTCACTTTTTAAATTGCAGAAGCTATTCCTCTGGAGCGCACACCTGCTGCTGCTGGGATTTATAGCCAGGACACGGTGTGATTTGTGTTTGGAATGAATGTGGTCACCTCTGCCATCTGGGCTGCCCTCGATAATGTCACTCTGGTCATCCTCACAGACTGGAGGCAAGTAGAAGTGAGTCCCCCACCAGGAAGTTCTGCACCCTCTCCTCTTAGCCCCGGGGGCTCGCGTCTCTGCTTTAGGAATGGCCGTGCTGGTGCAGGTTTGCAGGGGGTTGCTCTATACACAGCATCGAATAAGAGCGGACTCTGAGGGAGGCTTTGGAAATGGACTGCTTGTAGCAAATTGGCGATCACAGTTGGGCAAAAACACTGCAGAAGGAGCTTTTATTATTGTACATTGTAGGAAAAGGCTGGGACAGTAACCAGAGTTCAGGGACACTAATATTGGATTTGAGACTCTAATATGCTCACCAGACAAACGAGCTCCAAGAAGTGGGGAGCAAAGGTGTGGAGATGCCGGAGAGAATGTGGCAGAGCCAGAGAGGGGAGGGAGGCGAGATGCTTTTGAAAATCGCCTAAAATATGGGGGTGTGAAGACCCTGAGCTCCGGGGGAGGGGTACGAAAAAGGATGAAGCCAGGGCAAGGGTCACCTGTGGCATTTCTTCAAATCTGACCTTGGTGTGGGGTGGTTGTGGCCAGATGTGAAGCTGAGTTCGAGAACCTGCAGGACAGGGTGGCAGACAGGAGGGAGGGTGAGGGGGGAGGCAGCATGGCTCTGCGGAAAAAGCACCAGCTTAGAAGTCGCTCAGTCTGAGTTCAAGTCTCACTTAGGGAAGTTACCACTGGAAACTCCATTTCCCCTACCCACTTTCCCAGTGTGCCTTCTGCGGCCTCAGAAACTAGAAAGTTAAACATTACCTTTCTATGGCTCTGGCACACAGAGGATCCTGGATGTGAGCGAGGGTCAGCAGTCAGAGGCACCTTGACGATACCCAGAAGCAGAGGCCACATTCCTGCACCTGCTGTTTCTCCAGATGAGCACAGGCAGAGCTGTGCTGCCTTCTTTTCTGTCGTATCACAGTTCTTTGGTGACATTGGGTGTGTTCTTAGAAGCTCTTGTCACTAGAGGCTGTTTCTTCAGAAGTTCCAATAAGTCCCTTAAGCCATTTATTATCGCTGGCAAACCCCTTCCTGCTTATTCTGGCTTATACAGTGCGGTGGAAGTTAGACTGCTAACACGGGGACGGTAATGTCTTACTCAAAGTGTTGTTGGCAGGGTTAATGCGGTGACACGTGAATCACTGTTAAGTAGCTGGCCCTTAGCACAATGAATTTCTCTTCAGAAAGGAACAAAATTTCAACTAGAAGGCACTGGAGCAGACTACTGGAGAATTTCCTGTTAGTCAGGAAACCAGTCATGCAGTGTTACTGAACATCTGCGCATACTTCCATCGCAACATTGACATTCGTGGTTGCCCAGGTGAATCTGAGCTGTCATCCATACCACTGAATGCAAAGCCTTGGCACCAGAGCAGATGACCGTAAAATCTGAGTCCCAAATGCATGCTGACGTTGGAGTGTTCTGTAGATTCCATAGGGAAATTCCTTGCATAGATGCCATATGTCAAGGACATAGGCCCAGGGATTTGATGGCATGAATTCAGATGCTTTGTTAACCTCTCTAGCCTAGGTTAGTAACCTTAGCTCTCTGAGCTTTTGCTTTCCCATCTGTAAAATGGGGATATTAAGAATATCTACCTTAGCCTGACCGGTGGTGCGCAGTGGATAAAGCGTCGACCCAGAACGCTGAGGTTGCCAGTTCGAAGCCCTGAGGTTGCTAGCTCTAAGCGTGGGCTCGTCAGCACAGGGTCAGCCTCTTGAGCAGAAGATCATTTACATGATCCCAAAGCTCGCCAGCTTGATCAAGCTCAAAGGTTGTTGGCATGAAAAGCCCAAGGTTGCTGGCTTGAGCAAGGGGACACTGGCTCGGTCCCAGTCAAGGCACATGTGAGTAGCAAGCAACTAGGAGTTGATACTTCTTACCCTCTCTTTCCCTTCCTGTATCTCTCTCTCTCTCTCTCTCTCAAAAAACCCAGCATCTACCTTAGCATTCCTTATGTGGGTTGTATGAATGAATACACCTGAAAGATTCAGCCCAGCCTAGCACATTGTAGGTATATAATAAACATTAGCTATTATTAGGTTGAGAATGATCATTTACCTAGAGAACTTTTTCTGAAGAAGAAATTTGCCTTTGTCTTTTTCACAAGCTAGTTAGCCATTTCTCCTGGGTAATCTTATAATGTTCTGTTATAGGTGTATGATTAAAATATTCTCATTTTTAACACTGTGGATGATCAGGCAAAATTCCAGTGGCTAGATTGTTTATAGTTGATTCAAAATCCTCAGTAACAGATAACCAGATTTAGTTTTAAAAATAGAGGATATAACAAGTGCAGATATCCAGATATCTTTCTCAGTGATATCCAGATGGATATTTGACAGTTTAATGGACATAAATAATATTATAATTACTATGATAATTACAATAATAATAAATAATAATTAGCTACAATGGCTTATTATTTTTTATAAATACAATTAGACTTTTGAATTTAGCCAGCATTTAAGAAAATATTTAGCTTTTGATGCTGTAGTGGTGGTAATGATTAATAAATAAAATAGCCATATTTTCCCAGATAATCTTGTTTATTTCTGTCTCATAACTATTCCAATGAGAGGAGGTACATGGCCAGGAGGTGGTCTGCTTCATGAAGCCATCCAGAGACCCAGGTTCTTTTCTCTTGATGCTTAGCCATGTCCTAAGATGTATTCCTTGTTTATACAATACAAGCTGGCTTACCAGTTACATACCTTATGTTCCAGCCCAAGGGAGGGTGTGAAAGTGTGGACGGCCAGCATTTTCTTTGTAAGGAACAGAGATGGCTTTTGTTCACAACCCATTGCTGAGACTTAGTCACATGGTCATACATATCTACACAAGAGAGCCAATTATTTTCTTTCCTTCCTTCCTTCCTTCCTTCCTTCCTTCCTTCCTTCCTTCCTTCCTTCCTTCCTTCCTTCCTTCTTTCTTTCTTTCTTTCTTTCTTTTCCAAGTGAGAGGAGGGGAGATAAACAAACTCCTACATGTTCCCCAACCAGGATCCACCTGGCAACCTCTGTCTGGGGCCAATGCTCTGCCCATCTGGGACCATGCTTTCAGCCGAGCAATTTTTAGCACCTGAGGTGGAGGCTCCACAGAGCCATCCTCAGCACCCAGGGCTGATGTGTTTGAATGAGTTGAGCCATGGCTGTGGGAGGAGAAGAGAGAGAAAAAGAAAAAAGGGGGTGAAGGAGGGGTGGAGAAGCAGATGGTCGCTTCTCCTGTGTGCCCTGACCAGGAATCAAACCTGGGCTATCCACACACTGGGCCGATGCTCTATCACTGAGCCAACCAGCCAGGGCCAAGAGCCAATTATTTTTAATGGTTACTATGTACTAGGCACTATCTAAACCCTTTCAATTCATTGTCTCCTTTAGTCCTTCCATCAGCTACGTGAGGAAGGGACTCCACAGGTGAGAAAACAGGCACAGAACAAGGCAAAGTGACTTGCCCAAGGTCACACAGTGGGTAAGTGTAGAGCTGGGATTCTCATCTGGGTCTGTCAGATTCCAAGGCTAGGTTCATACCCACTGAGTCTGAAGTGAGAGAAGAAAACTAAGAGAACATTACACAGGGTGTCTTGCATTGGCTCCTCCCCCTCCCCCAGCGCTCTCTTGTGATGCCGTTGACCTCAGGCCCAATGAGCAGAGAACGCAGCAGCACTTCCTCCTGGGCGCTCCCCACATAGTGGTCAGTGGTGTCAGCTGTGAAGCTTTCCTTTCAGTCTCTAGATTTATAACAAAATCCCATCAAGCATTGTCAAGGAAAAGCAAATTTCAGACGTTATGAGGTATTTGGACTGTACTGAACTATTCACAGATAGACTATAAAAATGGAGTAAAATGAAAAAAGAAGAAATATTTTCTGACCCAACAGCAAATCTTCTGATGGAGAAGTCGAGTCTTACCCTGGGGGGATGGGCGTTTTCCCTCACGGAGGTAGGGGGCGGTAGTGGTTTGCAGTCAGTCATGCATAAGGTTTGCACTGTCAGTTGTCTGATAGCAAGTATCGCTCACACTCTCTGCGCCAGTTTCAAGGGGGCACCCTTTAGAAAGGGTGAGTTGTGTTGCAGTGGGAGCTACACATCTGCTCCTCACTGCTCCAAATAGCTCTTTTCAAGCGCCTGGTTTACTTAAAGACCGACAGCCTGGAAAAAGCATTGAAGGGTTATCTCTTTAGAGAGTAAACATTAAACTAAAGGAAGAATAAACTCAGCAAAAGTGGAGTGGTATTTTATGCAAGATCACCAAGAAAATTTAAAACAGTGAAATATTGGGAGTTTGGAGAATTGGTTTGCCCAGAATGTGTAATGGAAGTCACGGACTGGCAAATCCTTTACGGACAGCATGACTCTTGCAGGTCTACACTGATCAATGCGTCCTCAGTGTCATTTCAACATGGTTTTCCCTCAGTGCTCTCATATTCTGTGTCATGTACGGTGGGTTTCAGCCTTCATGCAAGGGGACTCAAGAGTCATCTTTCAACAGACTTTGCCTGTATATTTCCTGGTGCTTTTTTTTAATCACAGTTTTTTCAGCTCTTCATATACTACTAGCCAGTTTTACAGCCCAGAAGCTTGACACTAATTTTTTCCTTGCAGTTGATTTTAAAGGCTTTCCCATTTGGGATTTTTAGTAACTTGTGAATAGCAAATGGATACTGTGTTCTCGGGTTTTTGCAACCCAAACTCTAGGGTTGTTGTGCATAAAATGTGTGGTGATACATTAATAACATGCACTTGTTTCACATTTGTTTAGATGAAGCTGATCATCAAAAGAGATTTTAAGTAGCTGATACCTTGTTTGTTTTATTGCCTAAATGGCTTCCTTGGTGAATACAAGGCTGTATTATATTATTGCAAAGGTTAGCCTATTAATTTGGATTTTCAGAGAACATTTGACTTTTAAGAGGATACCATTTCTCATGTCTCTCTCTCCCAGAGCACACAGCAGTGTTATTGTGTTTCTAGAAAATGATAGCCAACCAACCAGGGTTCAATTGACCTAACCAGGGGTCATATTTGCTTGGAAGGAACAGAGCTAGTTGAAGCAAAATGCTTACATTTTGGAAAGCATACAAGGTACCTCAGGAAACCCAGTGGTTTGGGGTACAGCTGCACCTCCTGAAATGTGGAGTAGCTAACCTCTCTGTCTCTTTTCAAGGTCACATGGACTATTCCCTGCAGTTTCTTGTATCTGTTTCAGTCTCTCTCTCTCTCTCTTCAAATCAACATTCTCTGTTTTGGTGTGTATGTGTGCCAAACATAGCTTCCTATTTTGTTAAGCACCTGATACAGAATACAAGTGTCTCCATGTTCCAGTTTCAAATTCCTGGAGAAAAGTTCAATTAGACCAGCTCAGACTACTTATCCATCTAAGTCCAAGCATCTGAGCTACATTCACATAGCCAGTGGTCTGCCCAGCTGAGGCTACGACAGCTGCTGCTCAGGGATGGAGCTGCGAGTGTGTGCATGTGTGTGTGTGTGTGTGTGTGTGTGTGTGTGAGAGAGAGAGAGAGAGAGAGAGAGAGAGAGAGATACAAAGTAGGTCCTCCCAGGTGGGTGGTGAGGAGGAAATCGTCAGTCTCTTCAATTTACAAGGTGTGGAAAGAGCTTATGCACTTCCCAGCTGCAGCCTGGAAATCATATCTGTTTGCTGGCCCAATCCTGCTGGTCTTTTCCTCTTTTTCACGGGTCCCTCCATTGCTGTCTAACCTCCTCTCTTTGCTCTCCTCACTTCATCTTCTCTTCTTCGTCTCCCAGTGGATGCTTCAGAAGGGTAACAGAATCTCTGGTGATGGAAAGAAAGCTGTCAAAGGGGAGTCAGGACCAGCCTCTAGTTCAGACTCGCCCAGTGTTAACCTTTGGGCAAGTCACTTAACTACTCTTGACTGTGATTTTTATGTTTTGAAAATGAATGAAATTAGGCTAGATGCTAGAAGATACCTTAGAGGTCACCTTGTCCAGGATACTAAATGTCTGTCTGCTCATGCTTCCATTCTACAATACAGCCTCCGTGACAGACATAACTAATCGATCCCAGCACACTTACCTGCTGATTTGACACTGTGCTTAGAATCCTCACAGCAGTCCAGACAGCCACCACCACCAATCAGTTGGAGGTGACCCACCTTTGAAATGTAACCAATTAGCTATTGCTAAGCAAGAAACTGAGGCCCAACCCTAGAGCTTCGGGACCAGGCACAAACATTTCTAAATGAGGAGTCCCAAGAGGAGGAGCCTACAGGACCACCGGAGTCACCTCTCAGTTACAAAGAGTTCAGGCTCTGTTCAGCATGCTGCAAAGATGGCCACGGCCTCGGCTTTAGAAGGAGGAACGCACCACTCTGTCCACCCCAATACAGGCCTCTTTTCCAGGGCTGCACATGCAGAGTGACAGAGCGGAGGAGGCTCCAGGAACACTCATCAGGCTCCGGAGCAGGACCGGGGTAGGAAGAAGTAGCCAGCTCGTGGAATCCCAAAAGGGGTTTTTCCATCTCTGTCCTATGGGTGGCACTTTATTGCCTTAGTGATTGTGGCCAGGCTCCATAGGGCCTCTGGAGGCACCATGAGCACCACTGCAAAGCCTGAATGAAGACAAAAAATTGTCATCTGTCATCACAAACATGACCTCTTCATTGCCATTACCACCAACTGTGCTGTCTGGACGATCCCAGAACTGAAGCCAAAATAAGGCAGGGAGAATAGCTCAACAAGAACTCCTCCACCAGGGTTTTTGTTCTGGGTTGGGAGACAAACCTGAGGTTAGGTTGCTGTGTATAGAAGGAGGGAATGCTACAGGCCTTGAACATGTGAGTCCGGGCCATGAGGGCTTATTCTGGCTGTCAGAGTTGGAACAGGCAATCAAGTATAACTTTAAACTCTGCCTGTGAATGATTGATTGAAAGGTGAAGTCCATAATACTATGGAATCTGTGTAGATGACCTTTCCTTGGAGCATTTACAACATAAGGAATACGGCAGGTAAAGGTAAAACAGAGACTGGACGCAAACATTAAGAACATTTTTTTGAATTTTGCCCTTTCCCTCATTTTAGTATTTCTTTAATGTATTGACATGCATATCTACCCATCATTTTTTAATAGTTCTTTTAAAAAGAAACTGTAATTTATCCCTGAAACTCCTGGTGGTCTTCCTTCATGGATGGCTCTTCCCTTCCTTTCAGTTGGATCTTTGGAAAAAACCTCTTGGACTTTTAAGCAGAATGTGACTCCATTGGTATAATGAAAATATATTTGAAAATTCCAAAATAACTGAGGTTCAGATGTTTGCCAAATTTTCTTTTTCTCACCTTTCTAACTGGGATGGGATATGTCAAACTGTTATTCCTAATACCCTGAACATTTGAAAGAAATATAAATGCCCTCCTCTTCCCTTTTCTTCCCAGTTTGTTACCCTTTTACAAAAACTCTTGACATCATGACCTCCATCCAATCCAGCCTTTCATTTCTCCTGTGACTGAAGAACTGACAGTTCTTTCAGCAAAGATGGGGAATCAGCCCCATTTGTCTAAGAGCCTCAGAATTAGGCTGGCTCATTTTGCAACTGCATGGTGGCAGGCAACAGAGTTATTTTACTTCTTGAAAATGTTTTCTGCAGTTATATTTGGACTGGAGAAAGATCCTTGCTTTCTTAGCTCCAATTATATTCAATGTCCTAATTGCAGTTACCCTCAAATATGATATTGAGTGAGGTCACATCTTCAATTCCCATTTCCCATCTATATTTACAGATGAGACAGCTTTGGAACATCTGCTCTGCCTGCAGAACACTCACTCGTGCAGACGATGCAGCTGTAATGGCTGGTGGCAGAATTGTTTCCTCGAAGACGACGCTAGGAAACATCTCTCCCTTTCTGCCTCTCCTATGTCACGCTGTTTATTAAGTTACCTTTTGGAGTTCATTTCCCCGGGAGAGATGGGCTTAAGCTTCTAAGGCAGCATGTTTCTATTATTTCTGCTGAAAGGCTGCCTCCTGGAATAGTTACTGACGGCAGCCACCACGTGGCAGGGCCACCTTATGTAACAGCTCTGTAGGTCGGGGAGCTGTCGGTCTAGAAAGGAGGAGAGGAATGTAAATACGAGAATTAAGGGAAACTCGCAAAGACCAGGCAAGCGATAAAATCCGTATGTTTACTGCATAGGAGCTCAGAGCTGGCTTTCTAGTAAAAAGAATCCTTGGTGTTGGTAGAAAATTGGCCATTCCATTTAATTATTCCTTGGAAAGGGGCAGTACTCTAGGCGAATGAGGAAGGGTAGGGGGTACAGTTCGTATAGACTGTTATTTTGTTGTTGTTATTTACTTCCCACTTAAAAATATTATAAATTAATGAAAGTGGGGACTGAAATACTTTCATCTCTGGAGCCAACCGTCCATTTGCAAGAACTGCAGAGGACGGAGCACGTGTTGAACCTCCCCATGAGTGTGGGACGGAGCACGTGTTCGACTTCCCCATGAGTGTGGGACGGAGCACGTGTTGAACCTCCCCAAGAGTGTGGGACGGAGCACGTGTTGAACCTCCCCATGAGTGTGGGACGGAGCACGTGTTGAACCTCCCCATGAGTGTGGGACGGAGCACGTGTTGAACCTCCCCATGAGTGTGGGACGGAGCACGTGTTGAACCTCCCCATGAGTGTGGGACGGAGCACGTGTTCGACTTCCCCATGAGTGTGGGACGGAGCACGTGTTGAACCTCCCCATGAGTGTGGGACGGAGCACGTGTTGAACCTCCCCAAGAGTGTGGGACGGAGCACGTGTTGAACCTCCCCATGAGTGTGGGACGGAGCACGTGTTCGACTTCCCCATGAGTGTGGGACGGAGCACGTGTTGAACCTCCCCATGACTGTGGGACGGAGCACGTGTTCAACTTCCCCATGAGTGTGGGACGGAGCACGTGTTGAACCTCCCCATGAATGTGGGATGGAGCACGTGTTCGACTTCCCCATGAGTGTGGGACGGAGCACGTGTTGAACCTCCCCATGAGTGTGGGACGGAGCACGTGTTGAACCTCCCCATGAGTGTGGGATGGAGCACGTGTTGAACCTCCCCATGAGTGTGGGACGGAGCACGTGTTCGACTTCCCCATGAGTGTGGGACGGAGCACGTGTTGAACCTCCCCATGAGTGTGGGACGGAGCACGTGTTGGACTTCCCCATGAGTGTGGGACAGAGCACGTATTGAACCTCCCCATGAGTGTGGACGGAGCACGTGTTGAACCTCCCCATGAGTGTGGGACGGAGCACGTGTTGAACCTCCCCATGAGTGTGGGACGGAGCACGTGTTCAACTTCCCCATGAGTGTGGGACGGAGCACGTGTTGAACCTCCCCATGAGTGTGGGACGGAGCACGTGTTCAACTTCCCCATGAGTGTGGGACGGAGCACGTGTTGAACCTCCCCATGAGTGTGGGACGGAGCACGTGTTGAACCTCTCCATGAGTGTGGGACGGAGCACGTGTTTGACTTCCCCATGAGTGTGGGACGGAGCACGTGTTGAACCTCCCCATGAGTGTGGGACGGAGCACGTGTTGAACCTCCCCATGAGTGTGGGACGGAGCACGTGTTGAACCTCCCCATGAGTGTGGGACGGAGCACGTGTTGAACCTCCCCATGAGTGTGGGACGGAGCACGTGTTGAACCTCCCCATGACTGTGGGACGGAGCACGTGTTGAACCTCCCCATGAGTGTGGACGGAGCACGTGTTGAACCTCCCCATGACTGTGGGACGGAGCACGTGTTGAACCTCCCCATGAGTGTGGGACGGAGCACGTGTTGAACCTCCCCATGAGTGTGGGACGGAGCACGTGTTGAACCTCCCCATGAGTGTGGGACGGAGCACGTGTTGAACCTCCCCATGACTGTGGGACGGAGCACGTGTTGAACCTCCCCATGAGTGTGGGACGGAGCACGTGTTGAACCTCCCCATGAGTATGCACGCGTCTTCCTGGTCCGACTGCGCGGACTCCACGGGCCAAGGGGCCCAGCTTCTTGACCACGTATGCCTGGTGAGGGAACAAGGGAATGGAGGGGTGTATCTGGAGATTAAAGATGTAGCAAAAAAATTTTTGTTGTTGTTGGGCAATATTAATCTATGTCTAGGGTGAGAAAACTATAAAAAAACCCTTTCTTTTAATTTAATGTGCTTTTATAGGTGACTTGATTTTACCCTCTTGTGTTACTGGGGTAGAACATGGGTTCAGTCAGGAAAAGTGATTTGCTTCATGTCTAATTGGGAGCAGGTGGGAGAACCCTAATCAGAATCCAGGTCCCCAGGCCCATGTGGGAGGTTTCTGCTACTTCCCCTGAGTCCGATCTTTATCATACATTCATTTTATCTTTGAGTTAATTGACACAGATAAAATCACAGCAGAGTCAACTACATGTTGGTGACGGCTCTGTGTTAATCTGTTCTCTTAATTGCTTTTCAGGCAGAACTGGCTCTGGCTTTGTCCTATATATAGTGGCTGTAAGCCCAGGAACTGTGACAGTCTCAGATTTCAGAATCATAGAATAAAATTATTATTTTTTGCTTTCTATTTGATTTGATATTATCAAGTCAGTTCCATTGTTCAGTACTATTAAAATTCTCTAAAGTTGCAATTAAAGCTATAAAATAATCTTTACCTTTGTTATTAAATTTCATTTTTTTCCTAATTGTTTCTCTGGCACTGGTTAAAATCACTTATTTTCACATGTGTAGCACTTTTTATTGAGGAATTCACTTGTAAATAGACTGGATGTTTTGAAAATGTGAAGTATCTGATATAGGTTGGCATGAAAAATAATCAGTTAACATTTCAGAATTCTGAGTAAAAACATGTATTACTACGATGTGAGCAATTTAGCCAATAAAGTCACCCTACTGAAATAGATTTAAATTATTTAATACTTCAATCCAGTTTGAGAGAAAATAGATTTTAACGATGTCTCTATAACAAAATGAAACAAAATAAAAAGATAGCCACTGAATGGGAGAACATACTCGCCAATGATGTATCTGTTAAGGGGTTAATATCCAAAGTTAATAAAGAACTTATAAAATGCAACACCAAAAAGCAAGCAAACAAACAAAACCCCAGACAATCCTATTAAAAAATGGGCAAAGGACCTGAATAGACACTTTTCCAAACAAGACATACAGATGGCTACTAGACATATGAAGAGATGCTCAGCATCATTACTCATTAGAGAAATGCAAATTAAAATCACAAGGAGATATCACCTCACACCTGTCAGAATGCTATCAAGAAATCAACAAACAAGTGTTGGTGAGAATGTGGAGAAAAGGGAACCCTTATGTACTGTTGGTGGGACTGCAGACTGGTGCAACCACTGTGAAAAGCAGTATGAAGTTACCTCAAAAATTGAAATAGAACTGCCTGATGACCCAGTGATCCACTTCTGGAAATACAGTGTGTCCGTAAAGTCATGGACCAGTAAAGTCCTTGACCAGTCACAGGAAAGCAACAAAAGGTGATAGAAATGTGAAATCTGCACCAAATAAAAGTAAAGCTCTCCCAGTTTCATACCTATTCAGTGCAGTTCGATGTGGGCTCACGCACAGATTTTTTTAGGGCTTCTTAGGTAGCTATCCCATATAGCCTCTACAGACTCGTCACTGACTGATGGTGTACCAGAATGGGGTTTCCCCACCAAACTGCCGGTTTCCTTCAACTGCTTATCCCACCCAGTAGTTATTCCTATGTGGTGGCTCTTCGTTATAAATGTGCCGATATTCACGTTACACTTTGTCATGGATTCGAATTTAGCAAGCCACAGAACACACTGAACTTTCCTCTGTACCGTTCACATCTCGACTGGCATGGCCGTGGGCTGCTCTGCTGTATACATGGTGTTATGTCATCATCTGCACACGTGCACATGCTGCCCCATCATCCTACAGAAACTGGGAGGGTTTTTCTTTTATTTGGTGCAGATTTCACATTTCTATCACCTTTGTTGCTTTCCTTTGACCGGTCAAAAGTGCACCATGACTTTACGGACACACTGTATATCCAAAGAAACCTGAAACACTATTTCAAAAGAATATGTGCATCTCTGTGTTCAGTGCAGCAGTATGTACAATAGCCAAGATTTGGAGGCAGCCAGTGCCCATCAAGTTAATGAGTGGATAAAAAAAATCTATAGTACATTTACACAATGAAATACTACTTAACCGTTACGAAAGAAGGAACTCTTACCTTTTGCAGTGGTATGGTTGAACCTGGAGAATATTGTGCTAAGTGAAATAAGCCAGTCAGAGAAAGACATGTGCCATATGATTTTACCTTCATGTGGAATCTAATGATCAAAATAAACCAACAACATAGAAACAGACGACAGACCAACAGTGTCAAGGAGAGGGGTGTTGGAGGGCTGGGTGAAAGAGGATTAAGCAATAAAAACACACAGACACAGACAACAGTATGGTGATTACCAGAGGGAAAGGGATGGGGAGAGGTAGAAGAGGGCCAGGGGGATACATGATGATAATGTTGAATTCTGTTATGGTGCAGTGTCATATATTTCTCATTATTTTTATTTTTGAAAAGAGCCAAGATTTCAGGCTCTATTACAAGTAGTTAACAACCCAGCCAGTGTGCCACAAGAGGCATTGGATTTCTCTTGGTATTTGTAAGAAGTCAACAAAACATGCCACTGTTTCACTAGTAATGGTTCTAATAATTATTTACTGTGAAAATAACAGTGTTAGCAATTCAGAAGAGATGACAGAATTGTATGTTATTTATCTTGGGGATAGTAGTGTATGTTTTTCACGTTAAGAAGCTGAGTAATGGTATTGGAGGGAGAGGCGTAGAAATTCACAGGCTGGCTACACTTGACTTGAGGAGAGCTGCTCTTTCCTTAGGGGCCATCAGAGAAAGTTTTCCATCCCTTAAAAATTCTTCACCTTTGCCATTTTCCCTTGGTCACTCAGACTAGCCCCTCTCAACCCTCAATGTCAGAAGCGGCAATGTTCTGTGGAGGCCGCTGCTCCCGTACTAGGCCCGCCTCCCATTTCCTCTCCCCTCCCCACTCCAATGGCGACAGGTGTGAAATGCCTTTGTCAGACGTACTTGCCTGTGAAAGAAAACTTCAGGTCTTCTTCAGAAAAAGATGGTTGACTTTCAGACTCCCAGAGCTCATGGATTAGTAAAATGAAGAATCTGGGAAGTCCAGTTATATTTGCTAACTTTTAATTTTGGCAAGTAAGGTCATGAACAAAACGGTAGCTGCACCTGCTATCATCATTTAGAAAAGAAAGGAAATTTTGACACTAAAAATGGAAGATTGTCCTTCAGATTCAGAGAGGCAGCTGGTGAACACACACACACAATTATAGTTATTTTACTTGTTTCGTCTTGGTTGGGTGAAAATTTTGCCTTGGATTGGAGTTTGGATGAGCATTTTGAAACCTTGTGTTAAGCGATTGATTTTAAAAAGTGACTTTTAAAAGGAGAGCCTTTTTCAAGTTTCTTAAAGAAAGTTAAACACCCTGGGGCTGAGCCCTCATCTTATATGCTGCTCTGTGTTGAGTTAGGATACCATTGCGGTTAAAAACATTTGGTTACGAAATGAAGACATTTTTTTTTTTAAAAATTATTCATTGATTTTAGAGAGACAGAGAAAGGAAGAGGGAAAGAGAGAGAAGCATTCATTTGTTGTTTCACTTAGTTGTGAATTGGTTGCTTCCTGTATGTGTGCTAACCAGAGACTGAACCCACAACCTTGGCATTTTAGGTGGACTCTCTAACCAACTGAGCTAATGGGCCAGGGGAAGATTTATTTATTTTATATACATATATGTATATGCACACAAAAGGAGATTTATGATGTGCATTTGGTTCACATGATTTATGGAGGCTAAATTCCATCATCTGTAGTTGGCAAACTATAGACCCAGGAAAGCCTGTGATGTAATCCTAATCTGAATCCAAAGACCTGAGAACCAGGAAGTCGGTGATGCAAATTCCAACCCCAAAGGCAGCAGAAGACTGACATCCCAGCTTGAACTGGCAGGAGGGGCACAGACCTTCCCCTGCTCTGATTTTTTCTTCTAGTCAGTTCTCCAGGGGACTGGGTCAATGACCACACACATTGGGGAGGGCAGTCTACTTACCGAATCCACCAGTTCAAATGCTCATCTCAACTGGAAACACCATCACAGGCACATACAGAAATAATATTGGATCTGGGTGCCCCAGGGTCCAGTCAAGTTGACACATGAGATGAACCATCGCATTGTTAGGATTAAGTATGTTCCTATTTGTAAACACTTAGACAAATGCTGAACTATAGGAAACGTTTAGTAAGTGCTAGTGTCTGGCATACAGTAGATACTCAGATTTATTGAATAAACTTTTATGTCTGGGTAGGATGCTTTGATTGTGGACTCTTGTCTTTTTTTTTTTTTTTTTTGTATTTTTCTGAAGCTGGAAATGGGGAGAGACAGTCAGACAGACTCCCTCATGCACCCGACCGGGATCCACCCGGCACGCCCACCAGGGGCGATGCTCTGCCCACCAGGGGGCGATGCTCTGCCCCTCCAGGGCATCGCTCTGCCGCGACCAGAGCCACTCCAGCGCCTGGGGCAGAGGCCAAGGAGCCATCCCCAGCGCCCGGGCCATCTTTTGCTCCAATGGAGCCTTGGCTGCGGGAGGGAAAGAGAGAGACAGAGAGGAAGGAGGGGGGGTGTGTGGAGAAGCAAATGGGCGCTTCTCCTATGTGCCCTGGCCAGGAATCGAACCTGGGTCCCCTGCACTCCAGGCCGACGCTCTACCGCTGAGCCAACCGGCCAGGGCTGGACTCTTGTCTTTCAAGTAGGTGGCAGTTAGGTAAAAACACATGGCACCTCCTTCCTGACTCCCACCACCTGATGGGCATGTGTCCTGGCCTCTTTGGGGAAGAGTGGAATCTGTGTGGAATAAGTCAAATGGTGTGAAGCCAGCGTTCTGGCTCCCTCTTATGGGCACCCCCAGTTCTGGCCAGGCATCTTGAAACTCTGTTGCCAGTTACAGATTGGCCTGAAGGAGACTGGAAGAGTAAAGGAGAATCCATTGTCAATACTGAAAAATCATGTCTAACGATTTTGGTTATTACTAGGGAAGCATTGAGAAATAGAAATGGAACTTTTGTTGATGGAACAAATTGAAAATTAATATAGAAAGATCCTATTATTTTATACCAAACGAGAGAAAATGTATTTTCAGAAATTTCTAAATTATAGAATTAAAGAATATATTATCTTGTTATGGCCATATCATATAAACACTAAAGGCAAATAAACTATAAATGACATTATTTGCTGTGAACATATTAGCCATCTTTTTTAATTTAGATGCTTCTGAAAGTTTTGAAAATTATTTACTGAGAATATGTATTTTTTAAATTTTAGAGTCAATTTGGTTAATCATTATTAAGTGCTGCTAAAATTGGTTGATAATTTCTTTTTATAAGAATTTGTATTAGTCTGACCAGGTCGTAGCACAGTGGATAGAGCGTTGGACTGGGATGCAGACGACCCAGGTTCGAGACCCTGAGGTCACCAGCTAGAGTGTGGGGTCACTGGCTTGAGTGTGGGATCATAGACACGACCCCATGGTCGCTTGTTTGAGCCCAAATGTTGCTGGCGTGAAGCCCAAGGTTGCTGGCTTGAGCCCAAGATCGCTGACTTGAGCAACAGGTCAATCCCCCGGTCAAGGCACATATAAGAAAGCGATAACTGAACAATTAAGATGCCACAAGAAAGAATTGATGATTCTCATTTCTCTCCCTTCCCGTCTGTCTGTCCTTATCTATCCCTCTCTCTGACTCTGTCTGTCTCTGTAAAAAAAACCCCCAAAGAATCTGTGTTAACAAATCCTGACCTAGAGATAATTATCATAATAAAGTTAGACTTCTATAGTAAAACTGATGCATAAATGAGTATGAATTAAGAATTAATAATGTTTGTTATTAATATTGACAACATATTCTTCTGTGGCCCCCACATAGATACTTGTAGGTGTTTAGTGTCTAATTATATGTGGAACATCAGTATCCATGGGTTTTTCCAGTAGAGCATTTTTCTTGCATGTCTCCTGTTAGGAAGAAAAACAATCAGTTATTGATATTATCATTTTACCTAAGTTAATTTAATGCCCAAGGTGGTATTAGAGCCAATCAGTATAATAATGATGGCCCTTTCCATTTACAACAGCACTTTACAGTTTTCCTGGCGCTCACCCCAATGCTATCTCAAGTGGGGTGTATCCATGAAAGAGTTCATGTATAAGTTGGATGAAATACACTGAAATAAGCAAACAGGAACAGAATTTGACAGCTACATAATGACAAAGAAATTGTTTTCTAGTCCATCACGGATTCAGTCCACCCATCAGTTCTTCTCTGGGTTTTCTCTGTGTCTGAAATTGCCCAAGGGTAGCGACTTTAAACTCTGAAATGATCTAAGCTAGAATTCTCTCAAGATGTTCTTGCGGGCAGTGGTTCCCTGGGATAGTAACTAGTATCAGGCAGAAAAGAAAAAGAAGAAACAGCTCCGTAGTCAACTGGTGATCAGTTTTCTATATTAAGCAGAAGTTTTGTTTATGATAAGGCTTTTCAGAGCCTTTAGTGTACTGTCTGCGCTGTCGCTCTCCTGTAAGAAATTTCCTGAATGCTTTTGAATATAGAACATTTTCCCCTCAGACCATTGCATGGGAACATTATTTATTGGAACAGATGTTCTAACATGGTTATCTTTGCTTACTCTCAGTTTTAGAGTAAGTCACGTTGTCTGGATGTGCTTAATATAGGTTTATTTTTTTTCCCCAAACTAACAAAATATTCTATGAGATGCAAAATGAATGAGAAGGTCTCTGCCTATCATGAGCGGCACTGTAGATGGTGCAAGCTTGGAATTGCAATTGATAACCTCATTAGGAGTCCAGAGTTTGGCCTAGGATCATAGTATTTGTTCCTTAAGTGCAGTGAAAAATCTTACACTCCCCTATTGTGTGCATGTATGTTTTGTGCATGTAATTATATACATATGTTGACTGTCACAGACTTAAACAATTTTTTATTGATTGATAACACATTAAATAATTTATAATTATTTATACACACATATATAACTTTTATATAAGTGCATAAATGTGATCCTGGAGTATACATAGGTTTCTATTTTTTTTATTACAGTCCTCCCCCTAACACATACATTTTTGCTTGGCTGCCTTGTATTCATTTATATATTTTGATTATTGTTTATTTATTTAGTGTATCTTTATTGAATTTTGATATTAAAGCAGTACTGGTTTCATAAAATGAATTGGGGACATTTTCATAGATTTCAAGAGCCTGAATTGATTGAATAACATTAGAATTACCAATTTTTTTAAAAGTTAGGTAGAACTCCGCTGACTATAACTAGTCCTGGTGCCGTTGTCAATAGTGGCTTCTCTTTCATATAATTTGTCTGTTTCATGTTTTTTTTCCAGTAAATTTTGATAAATTTATTCAGGCATGCATGCAGCCACCATCACAATCAACATAAGGAACAGTTCCATCCCTGCAGGGTTTTCCTGTGCCCTCTGGGCTCAAGTCTCTTCCTCAGTCCAGCTCCCTGAACTATGTTTTCTGTTCCTGTCATTTTTGCCTTTTCTAGAATATCATATAAATGGGACATATAGTAGATAGATAGCCTTTTGTCTGACTTATTTCACTTGGCGTAACGTTTATGAGATTCTTTGGTGTTGCTGTGTGGATCAGCAGTTCATTCTTTTTTTGTTTTTTAGACATTACGTTTATTGGGGTGACACTGGTCAATAAGAATGCATAGATTTTAGGTAAATATCTCTATATCATTTAACTGTTGATTGCATTGTGTGCCCCAAAAACTAATTATCAAAATGCTTTTGGATTATCAAAAGTGTTTTCATACGCATATAATATGAGACTATATACTCCTCACAAAAATTAGGGGATATTTCAAAATGAATTTGAAGCGATAAAATATCCCCTAATTTTTGTGAGCAGTGTATACGAAGCTCTTATTCTGTCTCTTCTTTCACCTCTCAGCATCTTAGCTAGAGTTATAGTTAGATTTGTAAGGAATTTTAATGGGAAAGTGTTCACTTTGCAACTATGCTGAGTAAGTCTCCAAAACCATATGCTTACTTGTGGAACTGAACAAACTTCAGGGGAGAACTCTTAACGCTAGAAGCTCAGTGAGTCTGACTAAAGCTAAGAAAGCCAGATGGATTACGCAGGTACGTTGGAGAATTACCATTGGAGAAAAGGAATTCATTGTAAGAAATGTGAACTAGTCCTGAGAAGCTAGAATAAGTTATGACAAAAGTGAGAGTATAAGGATTTATTTTTATTGTAGTTTAGAAAAAAGATATGATTCAGACTTCATTAGATTTCATGCTCCTTCATGGTAATCATGATAAGATTTATTGACTGCTGACCGTGTACCAGGGTGTGTTCCAAATACTCTACATGGATTAATGCCTTCAAAACAGCCCGTGAGACAGCAGCTGTTATTACCCTCATTTTAGGAGGAAATGGGCACAAGGAAAGGTGTAACTTGCCTAAATTTGTTCACACAGCCGGATTAAAGCAGTCCTATGAACCCAGCTGCTCTAACGCAAGATCCCACACCCTAAACTGTGATATTTGACCACTTCCTGGTGAGGATTACAGCTTGTTAGGGAGTTACTATCAAGCATTCGATATGCCGATATGCCGTTTGTGGGATAAATGTTAAGTGACTGTGCAAATAAGGGAGCTAATTGGCTATAATACTAAGCAGAAAGGGAAAAGTACTCAACCTGTAAATAGAGTTGTGGGAAGAATGATTTAATTATGAGGCTATCACTTAGAAGTGGTTTACTTTAAACCTTTCAACATAGTGAGAAGTAATAACGTGTGCTGCCTTGTCCAGCTCACTAAGCCCTCGTTACTGCTCATCTTTAGTTTCAGACCTTCCTGGATCTCCAGTCTTTCTTGCCTAATGGGTTTAAGGGGCCTCAACTTCCCTTAGGGCCACTAGAATGAAATAATAAAATTAATATGAAAATTTGGAAAGGTTTGCTAATAAGATTGTCCTAATTATGAAGGTCAATTATTGGTAGTTAATTGTGTTTTTTTATGGTTGAGTTTATTCCGTTTTATGGGATGAAGTTTTTAAACTTACAAATGACCCCATCAGAAAGTTCAAAAGGATGCCAGGGTGTAGGGGGAGGAGAGAAGCCCTAGTCCCATTGATTTACTTCTCCTGATGCAGAGGACCTTCTGTGTGTGTGGTGCCCTAGTTCGTAAGAGGAAGTCAGTGTATCTGTCTCACCTGCCACACGGGGATTACGATGACAAAATTGGAAGGTAATGAGGCTATTATTTATAATACCGAAAATTTATAAACAACCTGTACCTTGACAGTTTGGGGATATTTCAACAAAAATACATACCACGTCTTAGTGAAATAATATACAGCCTTATCCAATAGGGAAATACACTTTAATATCAAGTTGAAAGAGAAAAGGCAAGTGCAAAGTTGGATATGCAGTGCAGTTTCAGGTCTGTGAACCAGGCAAGCCAAAGCTTTTCCAAAAATGAAGCCCGGATGTGCAGTTCACCACCGTGTGAATTCTGGTTTTCTCGGTGTGGTAGGGCTTGCATGTGTAGAGGGCTGATGGAGGTGAAGGGTGGGGTTCTTTTTCTTTTCCTTCTTTTTTATCTTTTCTAAATTTTCTGTAATGATCATATAAGCAGAGGTTTTAAAAAAACAAATGTGAAATTGTATATAATGGACCTGGCCAGGGGTAGTATAGTGGATAGATCATTGACCTAAGACACAGAGGACCCATGTTGAAAACCTTGAGGTCACCAGCTTGAGTAAGGTGTCACTGGCTTGGCTTGAGCCCCCCCCCCCCCCCAGGGTCAAGGCACATATGAGAATCAATGGACAACTACAAGTTGATGCTTCTCATCTCTCTCCTTTCCTGTTTCTCTCTTGGGGGAAAAAAAATTAAAAAATTGTATATAATGGGGGAAAAGTCAACTTTATTTTTAAACCTGTTTTACAAAGGACTTGAAAGCAATAAACTTTCTACAGAAGGAAAACAGCTGTGAAAGAGCTTTGCAAGTGAAAATGCTTCTGTCGAAGCACTAAACAGAATCTTTTATTTGCTGGCACCGCTTCAAGGAATGGCAATTTGATTCTATTAACTGGCGCATTTCGTTTTAAAAAGCCCCAAGAGAAATCATCTTAGGCAAGAATGTCCTAGGCGCCAAACTCCAGAACTTGAGAGTGTGGGTTAAATGCCTCAGCACAATGGCGCTTCATCCATCTCTTTTGACCTTCTGGGAATTGAAGCCTGACAGGTCGCTGTGATTTAGAGCTGTGCTCAATAATGTTTGCCCAAACAGCGCCAAAGAGGGACACTCATCAAACTCAGGAGGAAGAGGTCAGTCTGGCGGGGGGAGGGGTCACTCTGGGAGACTGGAGCCCACTCCAGACCTGTACATGGAGGAAGAACTGCTCCTTCCCGTGTGGAGCGGAGAGCCTGGGATCTGAGGTAGAAAGAATTGAGACATACTCGACTACAGGATAACTCTCTGTGTGACCTTGGCAGAGTCAGCCCTTGACCTTGATGAGCCCTGGTTTCCTTATCTGTAAAATGGGGATACTAACCTTTCCTCTACCTCAAGGTGGGATTAGGGTATGAAAATATCTCGGGAACTATTAAGTGCTTCCACCAACGTTGGCTTGAGACTTGTTTGGAGGTTCTAGCAGGGGAGCGCAGCTACTCATATACCCTTGACTGAAGAACGGTCCTTTCCTCTATCGGGGAAGGTCGTCCTCTTCGACCGAGCACACAGCTTCGGGAGGGACGCACATGGAGCGGTGAGGGAGGAAGGGGACACCCCGACGTGTGGGATTGTGACGGCGCATGACCTGCAGGCATCTCTGAGTTCTCACTGGCATCGGGTTCTCTGAGGAAGCCTCTGAGTGTAGCCAGGCCTACCTGGGCTGAACAAATAGTGACCATCCAACAACAGTGAACCTTTAAGGAGAACTAAGGACTATTCCGAGAACTTTATGTGTGTTATCCTCATTTTAATCCCTAAAAGAATTTCATGAGGTAGGGACTGTAATTGTCCCCATTTTACCCGTAAGGAAATGAGGCACAGAAAGGTTCAGTAACTTGTCCAGGTCTCTCAGCTAGCAAATGGAGGGCTTGGATCTGAATCCAGACAGTCTGACTCGGGGGCCTGAGAGAAACCTGCAGATATCTTTCTCTGGCATACAAGGAAGAGGGGTTTGATATGCTTATTAATGTTTGTTAGTTGATGACCTTAGTTTTCTACCTCTAAGAGCTGTTGGTGATTGGTTTTGCTGTCCCTTAAGGGCTACAGGTAAGAAACGCACAGGTGGGCAGTGAGTGGTGCAGGGCGGGTGGTCTTCTGACCATAGCTGGACACCGCGGCTGTCTTCCCTTGGTGTCTCAGCAGTCGAAGGGACAACACTGAGTGGGAAAGGATGGCCATGACGTCTTGGTTACAAGAGTAGTTTTGAGGAACATAGGCGCGATCGGGGAAGTGTTGAGAGGCCCTTTGAACCTGAATGGAGAACACTCCTTAAATAGCAGACACTGATGGCTTTGGAAAGGAGAGTCTCTCTTGGGGTCTCAGATAAAAACAGTCATGACCAGGGGACTGACAGAGCTCTAGGGCAGTGGTCCCCAACCTTTTTTGGGCCACAGACCAGTTTAATATCAGAAAATATTTTCACAGACCGGCCTTTAGGGTGGGATGGATAAATGTATCACGTGACCGAGACAAGCATCAAGAATGAGTCTTGAGTGACGTCACGGAAATGGCGCCGTGAGCAGCGCGTCCGACAGCTCTCCCCTAAATCACAACAAATTTATCAACTAGAAACAGAAAAATTTATCCTCGGAGCATTCCGGAGTTCCACACAAACTGAAAGCAAAAGGACTGTTATCACTTGAATCTGAGAGACGAGGGTGTGGAGGAAGCTACCTCAGCGACGCTCATTCAAGCCGCCAGGGAGTGCGCCCGCGGTGAGTCAGCCCATATACTTGGGAACCGCAAGCCGCCGCGAGCGGCCGACCGCGAGCTGCCGCGAGCCCCTGCGAACCGCCACCGCGAGCGGCCGCCACGAGCTGCCGCGCGCGCGCCCGGTCCGGTTGAGCACCGCTGACGTTCCCAGCGGCCCGCACACTGCGAGTGGGGGTCGCCGGCCACCGGTGCCCTGAGCGCCCCATTCGCGGGCGTGCCTTGGGCATTCCACGCGCCCAGGGCACCCAGCTGGCCCGCACACCCAGGGGGCTCCATTATCCTGCGCCTGGTGCGGTCCAGCCGCCAGCGGCGGGGCGAGCGGGAGAGGCTTGGGAGATTCTCTCCGTGGGCGGGGCACCTCACCCAGCCATTCAAGCTAACAATCAAGCGTTGGGGGAGGGGCGCGCGCAGGCAGCCTAAAATACCTTCGGAAGCACAGCTGCGACCCAATCACTGAAATTAGCTTAACCCATAAAATCTGCGCACCCTCGGTTCTAATTGATAAGATCTCTCTCAGTTCAGCGATCCAAGACAAGAGGCGTGATATTTTTTAGTGCCTCTCGCTAAAGGGGCGGGGGCAACTTCTGATTGATAGAGCCTCCATATTCAGGGATAAACGCTAACAAGAAGGACTTGGCAGATAATAAGGTCTATACTACACTAGTCGTAAGCAGAGACTAGTGCCTCTTCTTCCCTGCAAAAACAGGCTACAAAGTGTGGAAAGCCTGGGTTGAGAGGTCCAACTAAATGATAGGCGCTGAACAGTCACCTTGACAACAATTGACTCCCACCCCCGCCTGATTACACTGGAGGCCCTGACTCTCAGAGCCTTTCCCAAAGCCTTGCACTGAGTGGGGATAGAGTGGGGATTTCCCAGCTCTTTGAGCCTCTTACTCCCCAGGCAGAAGCAGTTGCAGCCTTATAGCTGGATCACCAGGCTGCTAATTCAGAAAGGGGGGACTAGGAGAGAGAATCCAGGAAAGCAAACTCTCTCATCGTTGGACCCTGCAAACGCCAACAAGCCTTTACTTCCAGCAGGACTAACACGAATTATATGACATTGCCATAGAATCCCATCAACTGCAAATCCCTAACTAAGAGAGTGACACAGGGGCAGAGCCTGGGGTACAGAGTCACCGACTAGGAAGAGGGAGAGAAAAGAAAAAGGAAGAAGTTAACCTCTCAAAATCAAGAAAAACCCACAGACTTTACAACTTGATCCACTAATTTTTTTTGTTGTTGTTGTTGTTGTTGCTTGTTTCTTCTATCTTTTTGCCTTTATTTCCTCCACCTCGGTCCTTCTATTCTCTGCCCATCTTATGCTTCCCCTTTCTTGAACTACACTACCCATGAGTGTTGCATTTTAGTTTTCTTCTTCATCCTCACCCTCCTTTAAGGTTATACTCCAAAAACACTTAACTCTCACTCTCTCCTCTTTTGTTTTTTTTTGTCTTGCTTTATTTTGTTTTTTTCACCTCCTATTTTATTTCTTCCTTCGCTTTTCTCTTTTTCTTATTTTTTCCTTTCTATTCGTTTTTTCTTTTCTCATTTTACTTTCCTCCCATATAATCCTCAATCACGAACAAATTAGTTAATTTGGGACTCAAGGCTTTTTTTTGGTTCTATTTCTCTTTTTTGCTTTTGTTTTTATTTATTTTTTCTCTTGTTTGTTTATTTTTGTGGCATTTTGGGTCCTCCCAACCCAAGGTCTCCATTGTATTTAGTCTTCGCTCCACTTAATACAACAGATTTTTACTTATTATTTTTATTTTTTCTTCTTTATTATTCTTTTTTTGGTCCTTTTTTCTGATTCCCTCTTATCCCTCTCATTATATCTCTTAGTTGACCATCACTTACAAGCAAATCATCTTATGCTTCTCTAAGATTTTCTTCCTTTTTTTTTTTTTTTTTTTTTTTTTTTTTTTTTTTGCATTTAGTAGGTCCCTACTTTCTTTTTTTGCCCCTTGAACTCTTCACCCCAAATCAGGCCCTCCATTATAGGCACGATATTTCCCTGAGGAGGGGAGAGGAGGGAAAAAGAAGAGAGAAAAAAGGGGGAAATAATAAATTATTACTGTTTTTTTTTGTGGGGTGTTTTACCCTTTTTTTTTTTTCTTTTTACTCTTTATTAATTCTAATTAGTGCTATCAATAAGACCACCCTCAGATGCCGATAAGAAAGAGGAAATCGAATATTATGGATACAAAAGAAAGAGAGGTAACACAAATAGATGTGGAAAAATCTATGGAGAAAAGACTTAACATATTGGAAGCCTTGGAGCTAAATGACAGAGAATTTAAACTAGAAATCTTAAAAATACTCAGAGATATACAAGAAAACACAGAAAGGCAATATAGGGAGATCAGAAAACAACTCAATGAACACAAAGAATATATTACCAAGGAAATTGAAACTATAAAAACAAATCAAACAGAAATGAAAAACTCAATTCACGAGCTGAAAAACAAGGTAACAAGCTTAGCTAACAGAACAGCCCAGATTGAAGATAGGATTAGTGAAATAGAAGACAAACAACTTGAGGCACAACAGAGAGAAGAAGAAAGAGACTCAAAAATAATAAAAAATGAGAAAGCCCTACAGGAATTGTCTGACTCCATCAGAAAGAATAACATAAGAATAATAGGTATATCAGAGGGAGAAGAGAAAGAAAATGGAATGGAGAATATACTCAAACAAATAATAGATGAGAACTTCCCAAGCCTGTGGAAGGAACTAAAGCCTCAAATTCAAGAAGCAAACAGAACACCAAGTTTTCTTAACCCCAACAAACCCACTCCAAGGCACATCATAATAAAGATGACACAAACCAATGACAAAGAAAAAATTCTCAAGGCAGCCAGGGAAAAGAAGAGTACAACATATAAAGGAAGGCCTATTAGATTATCATCAGATTTCTCAGCAGAAACTCTACAAGCTAGAAGAGAGTGGACCCCAATATTTAAAGCCCTGAAAGAGAGGAACTTTCAGCCAAGAATACTATACCCATCAAAGCTATCCTTCAAGTATGAAGGAGATATAAAAACATTCACAAATACAGAAAAGATGAGAGAATTTATCAACAGAAAGCCCCCACTCCAGGAAATACTAAGGGGGGTTTTCCAACCAGATTCAAAGAACAAAAGAAAACAACACCACAAGTAACAGCTCCACCAAGAACACAATAAAACCAAACTTAAACTGTGACAACAAAGGAAAAAAAGGGGGGAGAGGATGGAGATTAACAGTAGCAAAGGATGATGAAGTGCAGAAATACTTATAAGATAGGGTACTACAATGAATATGGTAGGTACCCTTTTCATTACTTAATGGTAACCACCCTTAAAAAAACCACCACAAAAACACTTGACTTAAAAAAGGTAGCAACAGAGGAAAGAAGTATGGAACACAAACAAACAAAAACAAATGATAGAAAAACAAAAGAGAAGAATCAAACTAGATACAAAACTAACAGAAAGCAATTTATAAAATGGCAGTAGGGAACCCACAAGTGTCAATAATTACACTAAATGTAAATGGATTAAACTTACCAATAAAAAGACACAGAGTAGCAAAATGGATTAAAAAAGAAAATCCAACTATATGCTGCCTACAAGAAACACATCTAAGCAACAAGGATAAAAACAAATTCAAAGTGAAAGGCTGGAAAACAATACTCCAAGCAAACAACACCCAAAAAAAAGCAGGTGTAGCAATACTCATATCTAATAATGCTGACTACAAGACAGAAAAAGTACTCAGAGACAAAAATGGTCATTTCATAATGATTAAGGGGAAGTTGAATCAAGAAGACATAACAATCCTTAATATATATGCACCAAACCAAGGAGCACCAAAATATATAAGACAGCTACTTATTGACCTTAAAACAAAAACTAACAAAAATACAATCATACTTGGAGACCTCAATACACCGCTGACGGCTCTAGATCGGTCATCCAAACAGAGAATCAATAAAGATATAGTGGCCTTAAACGAAATATTAGAACACCTGGATATGATAGACATCTACAGGACACTTCATCCCAAAGCGACAGAGTATACATTTTTCTCTAGTGTACATGGAACATTCTCAAGAATTGACCATATGTTGGGCCACAAAGACAATATCAGCAAATTTAGAAAAATTGAAATTGTACCAAGCATATTTTCTGATCACAAAGCCTTGAAACTAGAATTCAACTGCAAAAAAGAGGGGGAAAAACCCACAAAAATGTGGAAACTAAACAACATACTTCTAAAAAATGAATGGGTCAAAGAAGAAATAAGTGCAGAAATCAAAAGATATATACAGACAAATGAAAATGAAAATACGACATATCAGAATCTCTGGGATGCAGCAAAAGCAGTAATAAGAGGAAAGTTCATATCCCTTCAGGCCTATATGAACAAACAAGAGAGAGCCGAAGTAAACCACTTAACTTCCCACCTTAATGAACTACAAAAAGAAGAACAAAGACAACCCAAAACCAGCCGAAGAAAGGAGATAATAAAAATCAGAGCAGAAATAAATGAAATAGAGAACAGAAAAACTATAGAAAAAATCAATAAAACAAGGAGCTGGTTCTTTGAAAAGATCAACAAAATTGACAAACCCTTGGCAAGACTCACCAAGGAAAAAAGACACAGGACTCAAATAAATAAAATCCAAAATGAAAGAGGAGAGATCACCACAGACATCATAGAAATACAAAGAATTATTGTAGAATACTATGAAAAATTATATGCCACCAAATACAACAACCTAGAAGAAATGGATAAATTCCTAGAACAATACAACCTTCCTAGACTGAGTCATGAAGAAGCAGAAAGCCTAAACAGACCAATCAGCAGGGAGGAAATAGAAAAAACTATTAAAAATCTCCCCAAAAATAAAAGTCCAGGCCCAGATGGTTATACTAGTGAATTCTATCAAACATTCAAAGAAGACTTGGTTCCTATTCTACTCAAAGTCTTCCAAAAAATTGAAGAAGAAGCAATACTTCCAAACACATTTTATGAGGCCAACATAACCCTCATACCAAAACCTGGCAAGGATGGCACAAAGAAAGAAAACTACAGACCAATATCTCTAATGAATACAGATGCTAAAATACTAAACAAAATACTGGCAAACCGAATACAACAACATATTAAAAAAATAATACATCATGATCAAGTGGGATTCATCCCAGAATCTCAAGGATGGTTCAACATACACAAAACGGTTAACGTAATACACCATATCAACAAAACAAAGAACAAAAACCACATGATCTTATCAATAGATGCAGAAAAGGCTTTTGATAAAATACAACACAATTTTATGTTTAAGACTCTCAACAAAATGGGTATAGAAGGAAAATATCTCAACATGATAAAGGCCCTATATGATAAACCATCAGCCAACATCCTATTAAATGGCATAAAACTGAGGACTTTCTACCTTAAATCAGGAACAAGACAGGGTTGTCCACTCTCTCCACTCTTATTCAACGTGGTGCTAGAAGTTCTGGCCAGAGCAATCAGACAAGACAAAGAAATAAAAGGCATCCATATCGGAAAAGAAGAACTAAAGCTATCACTTTTTGCTGATGATATGATCCTATACATCGAAAACCCGAAGGACTCCACAAAAAGATTATTAGAAACAATAAACCAATACAGTAAGGTCGCAGGATACAAAATTAACATACAAAAGTCCATAGCCTTTCTATATGCCAACAATGAAATATTAGAAAACGAACTCAAAAAAATAATCCCCTTCACGATTGCAACAAAAAAAATAAAATACCTAGGAATAAACATAACAAAGAACGTAAAAGACCTATATAATGAAAATTACAAAGCATTGTTAAGGGAAATCGAAAAAGATACAATGAGATGGAAAAATATTCCTTGTTCTTGGATAGGAAGAATAAATATAATCAAAATGGCCATATTACCCAAAGCAATATACAAATTTAATGCAATTCCCATCAAAATCCCTATGAGATTTTTTAAAGAAATGGAACAAAAAATCATCAGATTTATATGGAACTATAAAAAACCCCGAATAGCCAAAACAATCCTAAGGAAAAAGAATGAAGCTGGGGGCATTACAATACCTGACTTTAAACTATATTATAGGGCCACGATAATCAAAACAGCATGGTATTGGCAGAAAAATAGACACTCAGACCAATGGAACAGAATAGAAAGCCCAGAAATAAAACCACATATATATGGTCAAATAATCTTTGATAAAGGGGCCAACAACACACAATGGAGAAAAGAAAGCCTCTTCAACAAATGGTGTTGGGAAAACTGGAAAGCCACATGCAAAAGAATGAAACTCGACTACAGCCTGTCCCCGTGTACTAAAATTAATTCAAAATGGATCAAAGACCTAAATATAAGACCTGAAACAATAAAGTACATAGAAGAAGACATAGGTACTAAAATCATGGACCTGGGTTTTAAAGAACATTTTATGAACTTGACTCCAATGGCAAGAGAAGTGAAGGCTAAGATAAATGAATGGGACTACATCAGAATTAAAAGTTTTTGCTCAGCAAGAGAAACTGATATCAAAATAAACAGACAGCCAACTATATGGGAACTGATATTTTCAAACGACAGCTCAGATAAGGGCCTAATATCCAAAATTTACAAAGAACTCATAAAACTCAACAACAAACAAACAAGCAATCCAATAAAAAAATGGGAAGAGGATATGAACAGACACTTCTCCCAGAAAGAGATACAAATGGCCAACAGATATATGAAAAGATGCTCAGCTTCATTAGTTATTAGAGAATTGCAAATCAAAACTACAATGAGATACCACCTCACCCCTGTTAGATTAGCTATTATCAACAAGACGGGTAATAGCAAATGTTGGAGAGGCTGTGGAGAAAAAGGAACCCTCATTCACTGTTGGTGGGACTGTAAAGTAGTACAACCATTATGGAGGAAAGTATGGTGGTTCCTCAAAAAACTGCAAATAGAACTACCTTATGACCCAGCAATCCCTCTACTGGGTATATACCCCAAAACCTCAGAAACATTGATACGTGAAGACACATGTAGCCCCATGTTCATTGCAGCACTGTTCACAGTGGCCAAGACATGGAAACAACCAAAAAGCCCTTCAATAGAAGACTGGATAAAGAAGATGTGGCACATATACACTATGGAATACTACTCAGCCATAAGAAATGATGACATCAGATCATTTACAGCAAAATGGTGGGATCTTGATAACATTATAAGGAGTGAAATAAGCAAATCAGAAAAAAACAAGAATTACATGATTCCATACATTGGTGGAACATAAAAATGAGACTAAGAGACATGGACAAGAGTGTGGTGGTTACCAAGGGTGGGGGGGGAGGGAGGACATGGGAGGGAGGGAGGGAGAGAGTTAGGGGGAGGGGGAGGGGCACAGAGAACTAGATAGAGGGTGACGGAGGACAATCTGACTTTGGGCGAGGGGTTTGCAACATAATTTGATGACAAAATAACCTAGACATGTTTTCTTTGAATATATGTACCCTGATTTATTAATGTCATCCCACTACCATTAATAAAAATTTATTTAAAAAAAAAAAAAAAAAAAAAAGAATGAGTCTTAGACAGATGTAACAGAGGGAATCTGGTCATTTTTTAAAAATAAAACATCGTTCAGACTTAAATATAAATAAAATGGAAATAATGTAAGTTATTTTATTCTTTCTCTGCGGACCGGTACCAAATGGCCCACGGACCGCTACAGGTCTGCGGCCCGGGGATTGGGGACCACTGCTCTAGGGAATGAAGAGAGAGGCTCAGAGGGGAGGAGAAGCCACAGAGGAGCCTTAGGTGCCCATGGGGTTTGGTGAGGTTAGAGTTTGTTTGCCACGTGGCAGGGTCATCTGAGCACACGAAGCAGCATCACAGTCCGGCTCTGAGTCTCCACAGGAACTGAGAGTGACAGACCAGCAGGTTAAAGGGCCTTGGGAAGGCAGAGGCCCAACCAGTCCACATCTGTGCATCTTGGTTTTTATGTAGGACTCTGAGGTCTGGAGCCTAGGGAAGTAGCTCTCAACGTTTGGTCCATGACAGCCTATGCTATCCAAACCTGACCAAGCACATTTTTTTTTAACTCTATGTTTTACTATGATCTGCTTCCTGACTCTTAGTTCAAGGCTAAGTTTAGCCTTCATGGAACTCGATGCAAACTTGGTAAGCAACAAAAGCATTCGATATTTAACCTGTGTGTGCATCCTTGTACACGTTATTATTAAGTGCGGTAGTCGTACAGGATTGACATCACTTTCCTGAGGCTCTGAGAACCATGGTTTTATTTAAACCTGGATCAGAGAAGCTGAGTTTAAAATGCGTGTCCATCAGTTGTCTATCAAATAGGGTTTCTATGACACTTCGTTCTTGTCTCCTTGAGAAGGGAAGGGATGAGGGTCTTCCGCTTGCTTGCTTTCACTCGTTTCCAACATAAACCCATTCCCGCTGCATATCTTTCTTCATCTAGCACCTCCTTAAATCTCTTACCATTTAAGCTACTTCCCTTTAAAATTCTTTAGATTGCCATCACCTTTGTGGGAAATACTGTCCGTCTGAACAGAAGTTAATTGTTCCATTGTTCCTGAACTGGGTGATATTTATAAATGTCCAGAAAGAACAGCTAGTTTGGGGCTTGTGCAGGGAAACACCACTGCCCTTTATCTCCCTCTCTGGTGTATGGGACCTTTGCTTTCTGTGCATTTTTTGAAGAGTTTTTCAGCAAAGAATAATCCATCCAGGTCATTCTAGGTAGAATAAAGTTATGGTGGTGGTTGGGGGAGGGAGATTGGGGAATCTGTGGAAGTTCATTGAGAAAAATAAGAATTCAGTAATTTAACTAGAATGATGTGGCTTTTCCCCCTGGAAAATGAAACATAACAAAAGAGTACAGACAGCCTGCTGCACAGCAACTCTGTGGCGCGCCCGCTGCTCCTCGCGGTGTTGCTTTTGTTTCCTCTTGCAAAGTCCCGTATTCTCTTCAAATACCTCCGCCCGTGTCCCAGGTGCTACGTTAGAATTCCGATTTCACAGCTTGCTCTCTGTGATACTCCAGACAAACATTTATGGGGGCTTCGTTCTCACCGTCTTCATTGTAACTTACACCACCCTTCACGCGGCTCTTCCGTCCTGCCACCTCCTCCTGCGTCTCTTCCGTCCGCCCCCTGCTGCTTCCCACGCACCGGCCTCAGCGCCCTACTTCCTACCCGTGCTAGTTTTCTGTTGTTGGGTAACAAATTACCGCAAACTTTGTGGCTTAAAATAACATACGTTATTATTTCTATGGGGCAAGAGGTTGGGCACAGCTTTTCTGGGTCAACTGCACAAGGTCCCACAAGGCACCGATCATGATCATGGCATCAGCTGGGCTAAGTTATCCCACCTGGGGGCTTGGCTGGAGAAGAGTCTGTTTCTGCCGTTCACTCAAGTTGCTGGCAGAATTTCTTTCCTTGTGGCTGCCTGATTGAAGGCTTTGGCTTCTTGCTGGCTGTCAGCTGGAGGCCACCTTCTGCTCAGAGAGGCCATTCATGTTCCTAGAGACTGCTGCAATTCTAGAGGCCGCCCACATTTTTTTGTCACATGGGCTTTCCAAGTATGGAGTCTTAATTCATTAGGCCATCAAAGAAAGTGAATTTGCTAGCTTGAGTCTCACTAAGAGAATATAATTACAAGAGTGATCTTAGGTGGCGCAGTGGATAAAGCATCGACCTGGAACACTGAGGTTGCCATTCAAAGCCCTGGGCTTGCCTGGTCAAGGCACATGTGGGAAGCAACTACTACTGCTTCCTGCTCCCCCCCTTTTTCTCTCTCCTTTCTGTCTGCCTCTCTCCTCTCTCTCTAAAAAATTCAATAAATAAGAAAAAAATAATAAAAAAAAGAGTGACATCCCATCACCTTTGCCATATTCTGTTGGTTAGAAACAAGTCCCAGGTTCCACTCATTCTGTAGGAGAGGGGTCACACAAAGGCATGACCCCAGGAGACAGGGACTGCGGGCTGCCTCGGAACCTGACCACCCTGCCACCTGTGTCAGGCTTCTGCGTCACCGCCTTCCTTCGAGTGTTTGAAACTCTCTGCAGTTTTGTTTTGCACTACTTCTCCTAACTTCCTTCCTGCTTCTTAATGAGTACCATCGACTTCTATTTCCTCCTCAAAATATTTCTTCCCTTCTTACCCTTTTCATGATGCTACTTTAATTAATACAGACATATTTTACTTGCTGGCTCAGACATATTTCTAAAATCTCATGTATAAAACAGAAGTAATTTTTAGTGAAATGAAGCATTCTTAACTGATTTGGCTTCTGCATCCTTTTGAGAATCTACATAATTAAATCTACAGAGACCCACTTCCCAAACGCGAGCGACACAACCGGGTACTGTTTCAGTTATCATTGGTGTGTGACCAGCCCCCATCCCCACCCCCAGCTTAGTGTTGTAAAATCACAACCATCTTGCCTGGTCAGGCGGCGGCGCAGTGGATAGAGCGTCAGACTGGGATGCGGAGGACCCAGGTTTGAGACCCCTGAGGTCGCCAGCTTGAGCACGGGCTCATCTGGTTTGAGCAAAGCTCACCAGCTTGGACCCAAGGTCACTGGCTCGAGTAAGGGGTTACTCGGTCTGCTGAAGGCCTCTGGTCAAGGCACATATGAGAAAGCAATCAATGAACTAAGGTGTTGCAACGAAAAACTGACGATTGATGCTTCTCATCTCTCTCCGTTCCTGTCTGTCTGTCCCTATCTATCTCTCTCTTTGACTCTCTCTCTGTCTCTAAAAAAAAAAAAAAATCACAACCGTCTTATTATGCTCATGGCTTCAGGAATTTACACTAAGCACAGTGTGGATGGCTTGTCCCTGTTTCATGGTGCCTGGGGGCTAAATAGGGAAGACTCAAACAGCCAGGGTGATTCAGATGGTTGGGGGCTGGAATTACTTGGAGGCTTCCTCAGTCACGTGTCTGTGCCTGGGCTGGGATGACTGGGAAGCTCTGCTCAGCGGGGATGGTGACTGGTGTACTTACATATGGCCTGTCCATGTGGCCTGGACTGCTCACTGAGTGGTGGCTGGGTTTCAGGACGGAGTGTGAGGGAGCATATGGAGAGAGAGCGTTCCAAGAACCCACACAGAAGCTACCTGGCCTGTCATGAGGGTAGCCTCAGAAGTCACATGGCATTATTTCTGCCGTATTCTGATTGGTTGATCCGTCTCCAGGTCACCTAGATTCAAGAGGAAGAGAAATTCTGCCAGCAACTTGAGTGTCTCCTCCTCTTGAATCTAGGTGAGTGTCTATATGTCTCAATGGGAGGCATAGAGGAGAATTTGCAGCTATTAAAAACAAAACTATCACATATGCGAACACAAACATATTTAAAAGACTACATTATCCTGAACTCTGAGAGTTGAAAGGGGCCATAAAGGATTATCTATTTTGGTCTTCCACTCATGGCTCAACTCCTCTTTACAAATCTCCTGTCATCACATGGCTGGACCACTGCAGGCGCTTCCTTACTGGTCTTTTGTCATCCACTCTTGCCTCTTTTCTTGTTCTTCACTCCATAGCCAGAATGATTGCTCTAAAACACAGATTTACTCTTGTACATCACCTACCCTCACCTCCATCCTCTATGTCTTCAAACTAAAACCTATGACATTACAGCGTTCAGGCCATCACCAACCTCACTAGCCTTATGTCATGCCTACTAATGTTTACCCTGACCTAGCTATGGTCACCTTTGTACTATTTATGCTTCTTCCTGCCACAGGACCTTTGCATATGTGTGTCCTTCTACATGGGATGCTTTCCCTACTCTCTGTGCTTGGTTAACTTCTACCTATTCTTTGGCTCTCTGCTTGATAGTCACTTCCTCAGTGATGTATTTGCTGACCTCCCTGATTAGGTCCCATCTTCTATTGCATACTGTTAAGGTCTGTGCATTTTTCAGCTGTAACAGTGATCATTTTTACATTTGTGAGAATGTTTCAGTCTACATCTCCTATAAGACTGCGAGTTCCATGAAGCCATGGACCATGTATTTTTTATTTTTTTTATACCTTGCATAGAGACAGTATAGATATTTTCTAAGTATGAAATTTTTTTTTTTTTAATTTTAGAACTGAAAAGATTTTAAAGTGGCCTAAGAATCTGTTCTTTCTTTGCTAGCCTACATTTCTATTCTAGTTCACAATGAGCTCCAGTTAACTCTGCCTACAGGCGGCATAAGCTATTCTTAAAGGGAAGCTCCCATCTTATTCCTGTCTAGATGATATTTGGACCAAGGGCAAACTTTTCTATCTTTTAACAATAAATTAGGTCAATTGGTAAGCCTTTGAAGTGAGCTTCTCTGAAATTCTTCATATCAATTATGAAGAATTGATATGAAATTCTCTGAGTTTGGTGTCATTTGCTAATTCCGTGAACACGTTCTCTTCCCTCGCTTCATGCTCCACCCCTAAGCAGAACAAGGCGAGGCTGCATGAGAAATGGGGAGCTGAGTCTATGTAGGAGATCAGCAGCACGAAGAGGAAGGATCGAGGGATGAAAACAGTATCAGCCTTCCGTGTAAAATGGCAAAACTGAAATTTTAAATATTGTGAAATTGCAAAACTTCCCTGTAAAACCCATTGCATGTGGTGACACAGGAACACAATTTTTATTGCACACTAAGGCAGTTCCCAAGGAGCACAGATGCTTTGGTGACATGCTGTGTAAGACTTTGGTGTCCTGGAGCTGTGTGTGCACCTTGCCGCTTCCTTCTGTGTAAAGTGGGTGTTGGGTCACGGGCCCAGGGAGCGTTGGATCCTCGAGGAAGGGCTTTACAATTCTGACCTGGTGGTTATGAGACAAAGGAGCTGAGAAGGAATGGGAAGACCACTTGCCCAGGATAAGGGGCTGCTTCTTGCTCACGGACCCAGTGAACAGATCCACTGACTTGCCTTTAAAGTAGTACTGCTTTACAGCCCGATGTATCCTGAAAAGGCCAGTTTCTTGGGTATCTATAAATCCCAAGGATGGAGGATTAAAAAAAAGAAGAAGAAAACAAAGAATCAAAAAGGAGATATTTTTGTGGTAACTAACTCCAAGTCTTAAAAAAGAAAACTGAAAATAATATTTCAGAAAACTTTCCCTGGTTAACTGTTTTGACTGCAGAATATACTGTAGGTTCTAAAAACTCCAGATCTTTTAAGGCAGGGGTCGGGAACCTATGGCTCACGAGCCAGATGTGGCTCTTTTGATGGCTGCATCTGGCTTTCAGACAAATCTTTAATAAAAAAAATAATAACGTTAAAAATATAAAACATTCTCATATATTACAATCCATTCATTTCCTACCACTCTTGTTCATGGTTGCTGATGGCTGGAGCCAATCACAGCTGTCCTCCGGGACAACACCAAATTTTTATTGGATAATGTGTAATGTACACGAGTTGTTGTATGGCTCTCATGGGATTCCATTTTAAAATATGTGGCATTCATGGCTCTCTCAGCCAAAAAGGTTCCCGACCCCTGTTTTAAGGTTTCAGGTAGAGCGGTTTGGTTTTTTTGTTGGCAGAATCCAGTGGGTGGAGTGCCGACTGGGTGTCCACAGAGAACACTGGGCGCGAGGAAGCCTTGCGTCTGAACCTGCTTCTGTCCCTAATCAGTTATGTAGCTTCTGGCAAGTGGTGTCCCCTCTCTGGGCCAGTGTCCTCTTTTGTTAAACAAATAAACAAAAAACCCAGGGCTTAGAGCCTTGTAATGACAACTCGCTGTGTTGTACCTTTTATTTTTGCCTTTGTTTTGTGCTTTTCTGTTTGGAGAGTCCTTCCTTCCACCTCCCTGATCTCATTTGCTCCTGAGAGAGCCCAGGAGGGCCAGCGCCCCACCTCACCACACAGTGGTGACCCCGGGCAGCTCCTGGTGGCCGGAGGGTGCCTGCAAACCCAGATGTTCTCGCTTCAAGCCCATCGCTTGTTTGTTTGTTCCTGTCAGACAGTTCTAATATTTTTAGCCAATAACGCTGAAAGCTCTAGAAGTACCTTTTCTATTTTTATTTTTATTTTTATTTTTTTATTTTTTTTTCATTTTTCTGAAGCTGGAAACAGGGAGAGACAGTCAGACAGACTCCCGCATGCGCCCGACCGGGATCCACCCGGCACGCCCACCAGGGGGCGACGCTCTGCCCACCAGGGGGCGATGCTCTGCCCATCCTGGGCGTCGCCATGTTGCGACCCTCCTGGGTGTTGCCATATTGCGACCAGAGCCACTCTAGCGCCTGGGGCAGAGGCTACAGAGCCATCCCCAGCGCCCGGGCCATCTTTTGCTCCAATGGAGCCTTGGCTGCGGGAGGGGAAGGGAGAGACAGAGAGGAAGGCGCGGCGGAGGGGTGGAGAAGCAAATGGGCGCTTCTCCTATGTGCCCTGGCCGGGAATCGAACCCGGGTCCTCCGCACGCTAGGCCGACGCTCTACCGCTGAGCCAACCGGCCAGGGCCTCTATTTTTATTTTTAATTTTAAAAATATCATTTAATGGCTCTTAGCCGCCTCTGGGGTCATCAGCACGATCACCACGACAGAATCATCGCGGAGGACGTGGTTCTTCTCCCCACGTGTGGAGCTTCCCGCTTTCTGATCAGTATCCCCTTGCCCCCTCTGCCGTGGAGGTCACCACTTGGTGCCATCTCCTTGCCGGTCTGCCCACAGTCTCACACGTCGGTTCTGACAGTGCACGTAGCGACACGAGGCTTGATGAGAGGTGTCGCTGGTCCCAGGTTGGATGTGAACAGTTTTTCTTTCAGAAATAGCCTAATCTGAAGGAAATCCCCTGTGCTTTTCGACAGGGCAGAAACAATAGCATCGGGCTTCCTTTCAAACCCAACGAGGTAAATGTCTCCTTGCTGCCATCTTTCCAAACATAGGCAACCTTAGTGATGGTGCCTGAGATGAGTTAGGGACGCGAACGAAAGGATTTGCCTCTGGATACGCGGTCCTCTTGTTTTTGTAGCATGGGTTTTTGGATGGGGTTTGTTTTGGTGTTGTTGGCCGTGGCAGTTAGCTACATTTACCTTTGATTTTCTAGACTGTGAGTTTCATAGTCCCACCCTTGTAGGTGGGTGGTACAGCAAAAGGCTTTAAATGCATAGGTATGTCCCACCTCTTTGCTTAAACATCACTGCACAGAGGCTCCTCATCACCAACCTGCCCTGTAGGTCAGCTGCAGCATTTGCACATTTCTAATTACTTAATTCACTGTTTGAATATGTTCGATGCGTCTTCTGTGACAGGGTGCAAGAGGTCTGAGCAGTGCTTGTCTTGCCCCCCTCTCTCCAGGACCTACCATCGCAGACACTTAATGACTGATGTCTGACTGCTTGATGTCTTGTTTCATAGGAACCAACAGTCTACAGTTAACTGTCACCCCAAACCCTGAGTCACTTCCTCCTGGGAAATGGTTACCAATTTCACCAACATGGCCTTTCTCCGAAGTCCAGTCTTCCTCGGCAGTGGACAGAATCAAGAATGTGCTGGGACCGTCCCCCGACAACACCAGCATCCTGCAGCTCACCCGAACCCCTCCTCCCAAGATGCACCGCAGAGCTCGGGCTCACGGGGACTTCTCTCCCTCCCCTTACCAAGGAAGCGGATATAGCGCCTCCCTCGAGCCTTCCAAGGATTCCACTGAGTCGCTGGTCCAACCAAGACCTCGAGGGGGAAAGGAAGCAGCCGGGGTGTCAGGTTTGCCTCACACTAGCATGCTCCCCCCATTGTCCACTGTCCCATCAGTGACGTCCTTGAGCCCTGTCCTCCCATCTCAGTCAGTGTGGGTAGGGACTCCCTCCATCTCCAAACGACACTCTCTGAGCTCAGACATCCTCCCGCCTCTCCCTCCATCTCCATCCTCTTCATTGGCTCCCGACTCACCTCATTTCATCACCTTTCCTGAGCCAGCCGAGCGACCCACCAAAGTGCCTTTAACCCCCCAAACAGCTCCAACTGACTCCTCTTCAAGTCAAAGTGTAGCTAATCCCCTAAACCCATTTGCTGAGGAAATGAACCACACTCCATCCAAAAATGCCCAGGATTTAATGGGCATCTCTCGTCTAGGTTTTTCTGAATCTTCAACAAAACAGTATTCGGAGCTGTCCTCCATGGAGGGTCCTCACTCAGCAGGCTCCCCCACACTAGAGTTTTTGAGCCCTGGGGCAGAACTGACCCATCTGTCTCCCCCTCCCCTAGCACCTGGAAGTCTTCAGCTGCCAGGTGGAACTCCCTCATGGTCAAGGTTGGAAGTGGCTTCAAGTCCTGCATCCACCCAGCCAGCGGAAGCTGAGGTGGCCCAAAGAGTGCGCAGCGGGGTGTCTCTGCTGGCTTTGAAGAGTGTGGCGGCGGCGGTAGCTCAGGAGGCTGTACCTTCCCTTTTCCAGACTGCTGAGCCAGTGGGGGTGGCAGTGACCAGCCAAAAGCTAGCCCCTGCCACTGCAAGTGACCCTGCTAACCCTTCAGCAGTTCCAGACACTTCTGAAGAGCCCGCCCTTTCAGTAGGACACACATTTTTCTCGTTGGTGCCTTCTCCTCTGCCTCCCACTACAGCCGGCTGGGGACAAGCCATCCTTCCTGGGGCAGTTCCTACATCACCATCGAAGGGCTCAACAGCAGACTTTCCCTCCACGCCAGCTTTCCTGCAGCCGGCACAGAACCATGCCTCTCCACCCGCCGAGGCCAAAATGCCAACTCCTCAGGGAGAGGGCCATGCCAGACCACCTCCTACTCCAGCCACAGACCTCCTCTTCTCAAGCAAGTTTCCCAGCCTCCTTGCCATGGCTTGGACATTTCCCCTGCAGAAAAAAGAGAGGGTGACAGCTGTTTTAAAGAAAAACGAAAAGGCAACTTTGACAGTTGCTCTCCAGACCCTTCCAACTAAAGAGACTCTGAGTCTTCACACTGTAAATGGATTCACCTCTGATTTTAGCCCTGGCCACATTTCATCCACCGTCATTACAATGCCAAGAACAAAGCTTCCTTCAGGATTACCTCCACATCCTGTCCGAACCGCCCAGACTGTTTCCCCATCTCCCAGCTTCTCCAGCAGCGAGCCAGGGACTTCCACAGCTGCGGCGGACCGTTCCGAGTTGCCAGTTTCAACTTCCAAACAGGTGGCAGCACGCCCCTCCTCCCCTGAGGTCTATGATTTCTCAACAATGGGAAACGTGGAAAAGCCAGCAATCACAGATGTTCTCTGGAGTTCTCTTTCAGCGAAAACTGGGTCCCGTGCCACAGAACCAACAGTATCTGGCTTGCTGCAGCAAACAAATTATGGTGCAAATGGGCGCACAGTTAACTCCATAAGCTGGAGAACTCACTCAGCTTCCTCTGCTGCTCTCAGTGGCTCAGCTTCAGCTGTTAAAACAGTAGAATCTCAGGATTCAGCAACTGCAGAAGGCTTTAGATTTCAGGATCCAGGCCTTGGTACAAGCACCAACCAGCCCATCCAACAGTCAGACATTGCCATACAGATTGGAAACCATACAGATGTCTTGTCCATAAGTAATAACCATTCCAGAGACTCTGAAGCAGTTGAGGTTGAAGATGACCCATCCACAACTCAACATGTCAAGTCTCATCCCCATCTACAGCGGCCTGCCCGCCCAACACGTTCTCTCTTGCTAACCTCTCCAAGTCTGCCTTCTACAGCTGGCTGGCAGAAAATAATTTCAGATGGAATGGATACAAGTTTCCAAATTTCCAGCAACATCTATCCATCTCCTGTGATAAAAGCTTCCACACCATTTCAGAGTATCCTGACATATCATTCTACTGCCGAATCTCCTCTGCCAACTGGTGCCTTATTGAGGACCCCATCTAAAGTGCTGCTGCCTTCTCAGCGCCCCAAGAAATGGACAGGTGCAGCTACTCATGCAAGTAGTTTGTTTCCTGGTACCCAGAAAACAGGTATGACTGCTTCTGTGGCCAAAGCATCTTCAAGCTCAACATAGACACCCAGCTTTGCTCAGGAGCAGGCACACCCTTTCACACTGATGAATGAGTTAACAGCCCCAAATAGTCATGTCCTTGGTCCTCTGCTGACTTGATTTTTTGGAAAGTATTCAGAATTTAAGTGTCCTTACTACCAACCATAGCTTTGCTATAAGTGGCATTCTCATTATGGTTAATTGACTTAATGAGCATGAGCTGTTTTGCCTAAATTTCAGAGCACAGAGCCTTTTCACCCCAGCAAACCCATAAGTTACATTCATTCATCACCACAAGTGATGTGTGCGCTGCGGGCCGATGACAAACTTTGCTTCTCCTCTCTTTACAGTGGACTTTGCAGTGCTGTCCAAGGCAGAGCCAGCAGCAGCCTCACCATCCACGCTGTCCTGGCGGAAGTCAAGTCCACCAGCGCTGTCTGCAGCCCTGGTTGCGAAGGGCACCGGCAGCGGCTCTTCGGCCATGGCCTCAGGATTAGTCAAGAGCAGTTTGACTACTGCTCCAGCTAAAAATGCCACAAACAACACAGCATCCGGCCCAAAGGCAACACCAGGGGCAGTCCATCCAGCCTTTTCGTTCACACCAACCTACATGTTTGCAAGATCAGCACACACTGTTAGCACCCAGATAGCCATGCAGGGGAACACAGGGGCCACCTCTGGCCTGCTGTCCACAACACATCTCCCCAGGAAACCACAAGCCATGCACACGCACTTCCCAAACCCCACCAACCCAGACACACCTAGGGCGTCCACCACACGCTCGCTGACAGTCACGGCGGCCTTGACGTCCATTACCGCACCCGTAAGGGCAACCCGGTTGCCGCCTCTGCTGGCGGAAAACCCAAATGCGGCTCTTCCTGCTGTGTCGACAGCTGTGGTTACAACTAGCAAAATGGCAGCCAACCTGGAGTGTCAGATGTCCAGTAAGCTCTTGGTGAAGATAGGTAAGAATCCACTGTCTTGATTTTTCTTTCTTTTTTTTCTTTTTTTGTGTTTTTCTGAAGTGAGAAGTGGGGAGGCAGAGAGACAGACTTCCACATGTGCCCAACTGGGATCCACCCTGCATGCCCACTTGGGGGTAATGCTTTGACCATCTGAGCTGTTACTCTGTTGCAACCGGAGCCATTCTAGTGCCTTAGGCAGAGGCCATGGAGCCATCTTCAGCCCCCGGGCCAACTTTGCTCCAGTGGAGCCTTGGCTGTGGGAGGGGAAGAGAGAGACAGAGAGGAAGGAGAGGGGAGGGGTGGAGAAGCAGATGGGCGCTTCTCCTGTGTGCCCTGGCCGGGAATCGAACCTGGGACTTCCACACGCCAGCTGACGCTCGACAACTGAGCCAACCTGCCAGGGCTTGATTTTTCTTGAAAGCAGCAAGCGAGATGCAACAGAACTATGTATTAGATTTCCTTGAGATCACTGGTTCTCAATTAGGCAGTTTTGCTCCCCCATCCCCAGGGTACATTTGGCCACGTCTGGAAATGTTTTGAGCTCTCTACAACTTGAAGGGTAGAGAGGGTGCTGCTGGCACCTGGTGAGATAGAAATTAGGGATGCTGCTAAACATCCTGCAATGCACAGGGTGGTTGACAACAAAACAGCCTAGCCCTAAATGTCAGTAGTGCCAGAGTTGAGAATCCCGACCTTTATCAAGTGACAGAGGAGAGGACAAGTGTGACATGACATGATTCTAGTCTTGGGATTAGTTGTGATATCAGAGGCCCTTCAGAAACCAGCTCGGCTGGGGGTCTGAGAAAGCGAGGGTGTACCAAGTTTTGCTTATAGAGTGAATCAGTGATGTTTCACAAGAATGAATGATATGTTGGTGAAATACACAATCTTGGGAAGTAACAGAATTCAGAAAGGCTTTTTGTCATGTATTTTCTTAATCGGCAAATACGGAAAGTACAGCTGTGGTACACTATGTGGGCACCCAGGATTTCTTTTTTTATTGATTTTAGATATAGAGACAGAGAGAGGAAGGGGGAGAGAGAGAGAGAGACAGAGGGAGAAACATTCATTTGTTCCATTTATTTATGCATTCATTGGTCGCTTCCTGTATGTGCCCTGACTGGGGATCAAATCTGCAAACTTGGTGTTTTGGGACGAAGCTCTAACCCAGTGGTAGTCAACCTGGTCCCTACCGACCACTAGTGGGCATTCCAGCTTTCATGGTGGGCAGTAGCGGAGCAACCAAAGTATAAATAAAAAGATAGATTTAACTATAGTAAGTTGTTTTATAAAGATTTATTCTACCAAACTTAGCAAAAATCTGACATAAAGTACTTGGCAAGTAACTATTATTATATGCTTTAACTTGCTGTAACTCTGCTTTATAAATTTTATAAAGTAAAGTTACTTCCCTACTTTATAAATCACCATTACTGTGGAACCGGTGGGCAGTTAGAAAATGTTACTACTAACAGAGACACAGAAGTGGGTGGGAGGTATAAAAAGGCTGACTACCTCTGCACTAACCGAATGAGCTGCCTGGCCTGGGCCTCCCCTGGGATTTCTTTTGATGTTAAAAAGGAGACCTAGGAAATGTGGGGTGGTGGGTGCTCTTTTCAGCCCCCACCTCCAAGTTGCTGTAAAGCAAATCAAGAAAGCACAGGGTCCTTATAATATTGTGGTAGTGTTTGCTCTAAAAAGCATTAGACACAGTATGGGAAAAAGTATGCTGACGGTGAAGGCTCGCATCCCACCTTCCTCTTCAACCTACAGAGAATTAGTGACATTATCTCTTTAGACATACCCTATTCTAAAATAGGAAATTGTGAAACTTGACAGAGGAGAAAGTACAGAATCTCTTTCTGTATCTCAAGAAATTCTACCGTTTGGTTTTCCACTTTCCTTTCCCCTCGCCCTCCAGATCTGCATCTCCTCCTCTGAGTGGCAACCTCAGCCACTTAGATGCAGAAGTCTAGAACATTCTCCCTCTCTCAGCTTCACTGACCCCCCCCCAGCCTGTGACCCCAGCCACACCCAGTTAATTACCAACCAGTTCTTTCCAGTTCTATCTCCAGAATACACCCTTTCTCTCTACCACCTCTGCCACGTCCCTAGTTCACGTTATCATGACCGCTCACCTACATTTCTGCAACAACAGCCAAATTTATCTCTCTGCCTCAGACTTGCCCGCTCACACCCTGTTCTGCAGTTAAAGGGACCTTCTAAAATACATGCCTTTGCCTAAAACCCTTCCCTTCCCATTGCCCTCAGAACCAGGCCTAAACCACATATACTAAAATATTTCCCTCTTCTCCCCTGTGCCCTTGCACTGGCCTTCCCTCTGATGGAAGTGGACGGAAACAGTTCCTCTCCTGCTTGGCCTGGCTTGCTCCCATCGGTCTTCGGCACTGAGCAGACACATCAATTCCCCCAGGAAACCTTCCTAATCCCATGCCCTTGCCCAAGGCACGTCTAGATGCTCCTCCTAGGGCCTCCAGCAGCATCCTAGGCTTCCCTTCAAATGGCACCTGTCACCTTCAGTCAGAAACGCCTGTTTCCACCCTGGTCTCCATCCCTGTCTCTGTCGCACTTGTTGCAACTGCCCTCCTGATTCGGCGTTGTTTTAGGCTGGCGGCACCTCACCCGGGGCCTGCACCTGCATCAGCTCTCGGAATGCTGTTAAGAGAATTTCCTGCATGCAGACCCAGCAGGGGCAGGTGCTGCTGAGCTCCACCTTTCAAAGGCAGAGGCGCCTGACCTGTGGTGGCGCAGTGGATAAAGCATTGACCTGGAAATGCTGAGGTCGCCGGTTCAAAACCCTGGGCTTGCCTGGTTAAGGCACATATGGAAGTTGATGCTTCCAGCTCCTCCCCCCTTCTCTCTCTCTGTCTCTCTCTCCCTCTCTAAAAATGAATAAATTAAAAATAAATAAATAAAAATTAAACAAAAAACAAAAAAAACCAAAGGCAGAGGCAGCACTGGTTAGAAATGAAGTGTCACCAGTGTGACAGCTGTCTCTCCACATAGATAGCTAGGGCTTTCTTTCTTGAGAACTTGAGTGGGACCAACTGAGCTCCTACCACACAGCCCACCCCTCTCAGGGGACCTGCACTCACTGGCTTCGCTAAGATTGTGTGGGAGGTAGTGGCTGGAGAGGAGAGGTGGGGTCCTTCATTCGTAGATGTCTGCTGCCTTACCCTGATCATCACTGTACTTCGGTTTGGTCCCACAGTTCTCTTTCTGACGCAAAGGAGAGTACAGATCAGCGAAACCTTGAAGCTCAATGTCGCCAAAGGGCTCACACAGGCCCTGCGCAAGGCTTTCCATCAGAATGACGTCTCGGCTCACGTAAGCCCCTTGCTTTTGAAATCAGACTCATCCGTCTGCGTCTTCCTCTTAGGTCCAGAGTCTGTTCAGATTGTTTTCCTCCTCCCTGGGTACCATAGCAACGCTGGCCAGAAGTAGCATCTTTTTTTCGTTTTGGCAAATAGTTAACATGTGGTGGCTGGAGGAAAATTTTTAGATGGAAAATTGAGGCTAATTGCCTTATGTCCAGATTTTTTTTAAAAGCCTGGATAATACTGTTTTAAATTGTCCTATTATCTCATTGTTTGGGGGAAAACCTTTAGTATTGTTAGTGTCATTCTCCAGAAACTGTCCATTTCTTCTTCCTTTATCTTCTTCACCATTGTAAATAGTTAATGGTTTATTTCTGGACATCTTAAAAATTACTCTGACTTGTAAAGTGAGTCCATCTTTGCTTAAATTGCCAGCTGCAGACGGGGGAGCAAACGCTTCTTTCTCCACTTTAATGCCAAGTACTATTTAACAACTGCTAGCTGATTTTGATGGCATATCCCAGTGGCGGGAGCCTTGCTTTACACACTTTTGGTTTGGTCCCAAGTTTTATAGCAGTAAGTGTGATTGGCAGGCAGTGGGCAACCCTGTGCACCACTTAAAAATACTGCTCTGGCCCCTCCTTCGAGGCTTTGTTCCACAGCTGCATCCGGCTTGGTGTCTCCCCCCCCCCCCCCCAAGGACTGGGAATAAGGTTTGGCGCATAATTTGTTGATAATTAATTGTCGATCTCTTTTATATAATTTTGAAAAGAAAGAAAGAAATGCAATTCCATGTGAGCCATCTATTGTTTCTCCACCAGAGGCTTTATTTGAAAATGGAAACTGCGAATGTTTCCACTGGTTGCCCAACACAGGTTACACTAAACTTCTGTCACTTGCTAACAGCCTCCACAGTTTGTGCCTTTTCTACATGTCATCACAGACCGCTGTGACAATTAGCGTGCATTAGTTTTTATTAAACTGACTCATTAAAAAAAAAAAGGCTTAAATACATTTCTTTTGAAAGGGTGTCTGATATTACCACCATAAATGGAAGTCAGGATCACTTGCCACAAAGAAAAAGTAATGATAAAAAGGAGAATAATGGGAACAGCGTGTTAAGTTCAGGCTAGACAGTGTTGGCAAAAATAGGACTTGTAAGGATTAGAGAGGTATTAAAAGTAAATACTCCCCCAATGGAGACTTGGTCCTGGAGGTCATCGGGAGGACTGGGACAGGAGTCATTTTCTCTCTGGTGTGGCTCAGTGCTGTGTCCATACCCTTTCCAGAAGTATCTCGTTAAAGCCACCTTTGAAAAAAATTTTTTTCAATGGTGCTTTACATTCAGAGTTATTTTGTATTAGTTTCAGGTGTATTAGCATAGTGGTTAGACACCTACATAATTTACAAAGCGGTCCCCTCGATATTCTAAGTACCCAGTTGGCACCATACATAGTTACTACAGTATTACTGACTATATTGCCTATGCTTTATGTCCCCGTGACTATATTTTGCAACTACTGGTCTGTACTTCTCAATCCCTTCAACATTTTCAGCCAGACCCCCATCCTCCCCTCCCCTCTGTCAACCATCGGTCACCCAAAACTGCCTTGGACATCACCTTTGGAAGCGAAGTGCTGAGGGACCAAAGGCACACCCAGCCTGTTCCAAAACCAGCTGTCTGGGTTTCTTTGGCAAATAACATGACGCTGCTAATGGAGACACAAGAATAAGGCGGGAAAGTGGGTGTTAAAAACACCCTGACTTGTCAATATAAAACACTAAGAAAGCAAAAACAAGAATAAAATCTAAAGCCTCAAAAACTTCCAAGTTGTGTCAGAAGAGCTCAGGTCATCAGTATCCTGAGGACTCAGCTGCAAGAGAACTCTCCAGGGCCCACCCCTCCCTTGATCTTGAACCAGCTTCCAAGTCAAGAACTGAGTTAAGTCTTAACAAGTCTTTTGTCAGCTTCTAGAGAGAGGAAATCATCTCATATACTCTTTGACTCCTGTCCTGAAGGTTGCCCCACTTAATCTGTCATTTCTGCCTTTTAATTTTCATAAATGGTGAGAAATTTAATAAAGCTATGTTCTTAGCGTTCCATTCCCTGGAAATTTCTTTCTCATGCCGTCTCCTGTCTGCCACCTTGGGTGATAATTGGTGCTCACAGGATTAGACCGAGGCACTGGAGGAATCGAGACAACACCGATCTAATTCTGTTCCACGTAGGTTCAATGTAAATTATATTTTGTTATATCCTGATATTTTGAGACCTGCCAGTGTACATGTGCTTTATAGGACTATTAGAATATGCTGAATAATGGCTGTCGTCCTAGGAAACACCCAGAACTGAAAAGTACTGTGCAAACAAGTACTGAGTTCCGTGGGTCCATTTGTTTTGTAGGTGGACGTTCTGGAATATTCTCACAACGTCACAGTTGGTTATTATGCTACCAAAGGGCGGCTCGTGTACTTGCCTGCTGTCGTCATCGAAATGCTGGGTGTTTATGGGGTCAGCAATGTCACGGCAGATCTGAAGCAGCATACCCCCAATTTGCAGTCTGTGGCGGTACTTGCCTCCCCGTGGAGTCCCCAGCCTGCAGGCTACTTCCAGCTGAAAACAGGCAAGTAACTCAGAAGGAAAGGATTGCTGTCTGCTCTGGGATTGGAGATGGGGCTGAGAGGGCAGTACCAAGAAGACACCTGGTTAAAAACGCCATTGCTAACTGCTCTGTCAGGTTTTAAAGTCCCTGCTCTTCTTCCTCTAAGGGCCTTGCTAATCAAATGTCCAAGTGCCCTGCACATCAGCCTAAATATTTTCTGTATTTACTAGAAATATTTCTTCATAGGAGCTCTTCTTCCTAATGTATATAATTAGTACTTACATGCACCAACTACTATATATATATTTTTTCTGTATTATAGATACTGATAAGAATTGAGTGTCCATAAAACCTATTGTTTGAAAAAAACCCACAAAAAAACCTATTCTTTGAAGCAACACATTCCAGATGCCACTGAATTAGAATGTCTGAGCTTAGGTCTTGGAATCTTTCTTTCACCCTGTTGATTCCAGTCTTGCGGTTTGTGAACCACAAGTGTGGAGAAGACATTGAAATTGAAAGATTCCATCAATTTAGTAATGCAGGCCAATTGATTATTGGTTTCCCTCCAAAAAATCAGAAGGCAGATCTGTCTTAGGTTACTTTTTAGCAGTCTTGGAGCAGATGTCTACATGTGCCAGTCGAATGACATTACAAAGTCATTTGCATTGGAGAGAATCTCAGGTCCAATCACATTTTTAACTCTTCTAGGTTATAAATTACTTTAAGAGCCACTTCCAAAACTACAGCCAAACCTTGTTGCCTTTACTTGCCTAACTGTTCCCATGTAACAATTGTGGTTTTATATTATGACTGCTATTAAGTCCAAGGAACAAAGAGTGTTAGTGAGTGCTGATTTATTACTCTCATGCTAGTGCTTCAGTTTGTGAGCCAGTCCGACAACATACAGTCCTGCAAGTTCGTTCAGACGATGGAACAGAGGCTACAGAAGGCCTTCGAGGATGCTGAGAAAAAGGTTCTGAATACCAAAAGCAACCTGACGATTCAGGTAAGGAGGAGGGCACGTGAGCCATGTAGTTGACAGAGGCCAATCATAGTGCAAATGTTGGCAGGTGGTGACTTGGTCCCCCATTGTAAAGCTTCCTGGGGTAAATGTTACTTTGTACTTTGGCATGTGATGTAGGCAGGAGACAGTGCCATTCCGGGGCCACTTAGTACCAGCATTGGTGAGGATGTCTGGGGTATGGATGCTGTGTCACTGTCTACCTGCTATTGCAGGTAGTTTTTATATTTATAGTTATTTTCCCATGTGAAGATTCCTCAGGCCGTTCCAATACTTTTACTATTTATTTGTTAGTTAGTTAGTTTGTTTATTTTAGTGAGAGGAGGGGAGGCAGAGACAGACTCCTGCAAGTGTCCCAACTGGGATCCACCCTGAAAGCCCACTAGGGGGCAATACTCTGCCCATCTGGGGCTGCTTCTCTGTTGCCCAGCAACTGAGCTATTTTTAGCACCTGGGTCGAGGTCATGGAGCCATCCTCACAACCCAGGGCCAACTTAGCTGGAACCATTCAAACCATGGCTGCAGGAAGGGAAGAGAGAGGGAGAGAGAAAAGAGAGGGGGAAGGGTGGGGAAGTAGATGGTTGCCTCTCCTGTGTGCCTTAACCAGGAATCAACCTGGGACTTCCACATACCAGGCTGATGCTCTACTATTGAGCCAGCCAGCCAGGACCTCTTAATGATCCAGCCGCCAAACTTCTCTACTTAACTGTACTAGCCAATGCTTGTTTTTGCTGAACTAAAAGCCTTTGCAGTGAAACCCATTTGGTTTTGAAATTGACATTTAGCATAAATGAATTACCAGCAAAGCCAATATGATATAGATAGTATATAATTTAGTTTGAATGAGAAGCTTTTATTTTCTGGACTTATCCAAAGTGGAAGTATCTCTAAAAATCTAAAAGCATGTCACAGACTTAAGATTTATGTAAGGAGTATGATTCAGCTCTTTTGTGGAAGATCTTTTTTTTTTTCTGATGTGATTTGGATCTTCCCAGGTACTGAGTCTGATCAAAGCTAGAATACACTCTCTGATTGTATGTAAGAACATACTCTGATTGTATTCAGGAAGCACAGAATTATTGACCACCTGTTATTCATCAGGCCCTGGGAGGGACACCACAGTAAAAAAGCTGCCCTTGGCCCTAGTAAGTAAGAAATCTTCCTTGGAAAAGACTACAACAGGCAATTTGAAAATTGTATCTAGATTTTAGGTGCTCTTGAATATATCAACAGCTCTTGAAATGAATGGATCATTGGGTGAATTGTTTTTATTAACCCCCTTTCTCTTTTAGCCTTGGCTGACAGGAAGCCCAGAGACAAAGTTGTTCCCTGGGTTTAGTAACCCTCTACACCCCTATATCAGTCACAGATAGCTGTATGATAGCCATTCCACAGGGACTGTCTTTAATCTGTGATTCCAGGACCTGGTCTTATAATTATAACTTTCCATTTTATTGTAGTAAATATAATGTGTGGAGCACTTGGATCTTCTGTGGAATAAGACCACATAAATAATTAATTTGTTTAGAGAAATCGTTGAAAAAGTAACATAATTATTTTTTTACTTGTGTAGCATTGCCATTAGAGGCTACGTTACAGTAGACTCAATTAGAACTTTTTGGTGCAAATGACAGAATCCAATCTCACAAGCTTACGCAAAAAGAGGAAGTGACTGGTTCATGTCACTGAAAGGTTCAAAGTTTATTTGCCTCAGGCACAGTTGGATCCAGGTGCTCACAAATCTCTCTATACAGTTAGTTCTCTCTTCATGTGTTGGCTTGCCTTGTTCTGGGCTGGCATCATCCTCAGGCCTGTGGGGTGCCCCCCAGCACCTCCAGGTTTGCCTCATTCTTACCGCTCACAGCCTTGTGGAACCAAAGTGCCTTTTTGTGTTATTCCAGTAAAAATCTAAGAGTAAAGAACTGATGGGGAACAGGGCATGACTTTCAGGGAACAATGATATGACCTTGGTCTCAGGTCTGTGGACCTCATCTTATTTATGAAGCTGGTGTTAAGCTGCCACCAACAATGGTCAGACTTTTCTTAGCCGTAAAAACTGACTGTGTTAAAGAAGGTACACATGAATGGAAAAAGTATTCTATGCTCATGAATGGGAAGACAATATTGTTAAGATGTCAGTACTACCAAGAGAGATCAAGATCCAGTGCCATCCCAATCAAAATCCCAAGGACTTTTTAAATGGAAATCCTAAAATTCAAATGGAATCTCAAGGACCCTGAATAGCCAAAACAATCTTAAAAAGTTGGAGGTCTAACACTTCCTTATTTCAAACTTTCTACACAGTTATGTCAAAACAGTGTGATACTGGCATAAACACAGACATATAAACCAATGGAACAGAATAGAGAGCTCAGAAATGAGCCCTTGCACATATGGTCAAATGATTTTTGACAAAGGTACTAAGACCAATGGAGAAAGGACAGCCTTTTCAACAAATGGTATTGAGAAAACTGGACATCCATAAACAAAAGAACAAAGTTGGACCCTTACCTAACACCATACATACAAATTAACTCAAAATGGATCAAAGACCTAAATGTGAGAGTTAAACTATTAATCTTAAAAGAAAATAGAGGAGAAAAGCTTCATGACATTGGATTTGGCAATGATTTTTTGAATATGACACCAAAAACGCAGGCAACAAAAGAAAAAATAGATAAACTGGACTTCATCAAAATTAAAAAACTTTGTGGACGAAGGACGCAGCCATAAGGCAACTCATAGAATGGGAGAAAATATTTGAAAATCATATAGTATATAATAAGGGGGTGATATCTAGATTACATAAAGAACTTCTGCAACTCAACAACAAAAATCAAACAACCCTATTAAGAAATGAGCAAAGGACTTGAATATATAGTTCTCTGAAGAAGATATGCAGATGGCCAATAAGCACATGAAAAGGTCCTCTGTTTGACTAATTACTAGGGAAACGCAAATCAACCACAAGATACCACTTCATACCTATTAGAAAGCTATAATTTAAAAAAGAATAAAACAAATGTTGGTAGAGATGTGGAGAAATTGGAACCCTTGCGCATACTGTTTGTGGGCATGTCAAATGGTGCAGCTACTGTGGGAAACAGTATGGCAGTTCCTCAAAAAATTAAACATAGAATTACCATGTACTCCAGCAATTCTATTTCTGGGTGTATAACCAATAGAACTGAAAGCAGGGACTTGAATAGGTATTTGTACACCCATTTTCATAGCAGCATTATTTACAGCAGACAAAAGGTGGAAGCAACTCAAGTGTTTATCCACAGATGAATGGATAAGTAAGTAAATGTGGGATGCTTTCATGCTAAAAAAAAAAAAAAGAATAAAAGGAGCTTAATTCTGACACATGCTACAGCTACAACATGGATGATCCTTGAGGACATTATACTAAGTGAAATAAGCGAGATACAAAAGGATAAGTAGCCTCTGATTTCATTTATAAAAGGTATTTAGTTTTGTCAAATTACTAGAGGCAAAGTAGCATGGTGGTTGCTAGGGGGCTGGGGAGAGGAAGAAATGGGAAGTTGTTATTTATTGGGTACAGAGTTTCATTTTGGGAAGATGAAAAAGTTCCAGAGAGGGATAGTGGTGATGGTGCACAATGATGTGAATCTACTTAATGCCACTGAACAAGGACAGTGCAGTACCCAAAACTGGAACAGTTGGGCTGAGGGGGCGAGGGTAGGGAACAGTTACAGGAAGCCAGAGGCCAGAGCTGCCCACCAGAAGCTTTGACACCCCCCCCCCCAGGGAAACCCCAGCACCAATACCTGAGGTCACTCTCCCTCTCCCCTTTAGCTGAGGCGGGCGGGGGTGGGGTGGGCAGAGGAGCCCACTGTGGTGGTGGTAGTCCGCAAGCGTCTGCCTCTGGGGGCGCCCAGCAGGATGAGAGGGGGCGGCAAGTGGATCTGGAGGAGGACGGAGCAGACAGACTGTCACCACGTGCAAGGACTTCCTGCTGCATCCGTTTTTCAGATCTCGTCTGTGGGATAATTTGTCCATACACTGACCCAGAAAACCTCATTTTCCAGTAACAGAAAACTGACTTAGACAAGATGCAAGAAAAACACCACACCATCTCATGTTCACACTTACATGTTCTGTATTGAAATTCATAGACCACAAGGACATGTAATCACTCTCTAAAGAAGCTATACCGGAAAGTTCTGCCCGTTTTTGGAATAAAACAAAATACAAATTTTTCGTACCGTCAATAAACTTTATTAAATAATATAATTGCTATTATTATTAATGATTTCTTGCCAGTGTGAGGGCAATTTGTATATCCCATTTTTGAAAAATGTTTTATCTTTTGATGTGAAAAATTGAACCAGTGCTTGTTTGATATCTTCTTCATTTTTGAATTTTTTGCCCTTCAAAAAATTTTGTAAGGACAAAAACAAGTGATAGTTGGAGGGTGCTAAGTCCGGGGAATATGGTGGATGCGACTGTAGCATTTCATGCTTCTGTAGCATTTCTTCCTTGTTGAAATTCGTAAAAATTACAGTGGTGTAAATGAACTTTATCAGTAGCCATGGGTACACTATCGCTTCACACATAAGACTAACGTGAATCAACTTTGTTTTAGTTAATTTGCTACGTCAGTATGTATACATTAAGTGATAAAAATAGAGAGGCACACATGTGCCAAATAAACATGTGCTTACGTGTCAAAACTTGTTGTGATAGAAATGGACAGAACTTTCCGGCAGACCTTATATTTTATATTTCTGAATTTCTTCATAATCCGGTTCAGTCACTGTTACTAGGTGGGTGTATGTTGTCTGTCCTTTTAACCTTAGAATTCCTCAAAAGTTTGACTCAGGCTTTCTCTGTCTGAGCACTTGAGTCCTCCTTAAATTTAACATTCCTCTGCTCTATTTCTGTATTGTCAGAACCGTAAGCGTAATCAGAGACAATTTAGCCCCTGGAAAGGACGCACGCATACACCAGTGGTTAAAACCTGTAGTCAGACTGCCCAGGTTTGAATCCGGGCTCTGTCACTTCGTACCTTGGGCAAGCCCTCGATCATTCTGGGCCTCAGTTTCCTCCTCTGTGAGAGGGAGTCACAATTAGACACGCCTGCTAGGGTTGTGGTGAGGATTAAATGAGATAACGTGCCCTTCGCATGACGCCTGGCACATAGCGAGCGATCAGTGAGTGATGGCTGTTGTTATTCTTGTCTCTTCCTCGCTCTTTCCCCACCTCCCTTTCATTCCTACCCTCAACTGCTTAGACTTCTCCTCCCACGGCCTCCATGAGACAGACCCTCATCTTATTTGGCATGTCTCCCTCCCCTTTCCTCCTGTGTCGATTCAGATTGTGAGCACGTCCAACGCCTCCCAGACCGTCACCTTGGTGTACGTGGTGGGCAATCAGAGCTCTTTCCTCAACGGCACGGTCGCCAGCAGCCTCCTCCGCCAGCTCTCGGCTGAGCTGGTGGGGTTCTACCTCACCTACCCGCCGCTCACCATCGCTGAACGTGAGTATGTCCCTGCCATTCCGGGACTCGGCCACTTTCCCTGGGGCCTTTCTCCACTTTGCAGACGCCCATTGTGCCTGGCTGCATTCTAACTCTCTCGTCATAAAACAACAACTGGAATATGTGATGTGTGGGGATTGAATCGATGACAAGTTTATTGCACATTGAAAAAAAAAAAAAAAAAAAAGCACTTGCTGGGTGCCTTTGCTGTCCACCTATCTCTTATCTCATTTAATCCTTGCAACCACCCTCCGAGGGAGGTGCAAAGTCAGCACCGTTTGCAGACGAGAAAACGGTTTGTTTTTAATAAAACGTCTACACTCCGTCAGCTAGTGAGATGTGGAAGTCTGGGGTTTGAAGCCAGGCATCTGCCTCCGCATTTATAATCCTGCCTGGTACGGTGCCTGTCCTCATGGTGATATGGATTGTAAGGTTGCCCCCAGCTCTGCCGTCAGCAAATGCCGGGCCTTCAGCCCTTGCCCTGGCTGTAGATGTCAGCGCAGCTCATTTGCAATCAGCACTGTGACTTCACTTGATGATGTCCCTCTAGTCTTGTGGCCTCGTCTTCCTCTAAGTTACATAATCTTCATTCCTATGCAGTAGGTGTAGGCTTCGAAGACGATGCGGCTTACATTCTGTCCCCAAACACTTACTTGGTAGCCAAAGGAAGTAAAGATTTGTGTTCTTAAGTTTAAGTGTTGGTACATTTCTCAAGGTTGCTGGGCAAGTGTTTCTTAAAAAACACATATTAGCACAATTCTTTCTGTTTCTGTGTTTGCTTTCGATATTATAAATAAATGAGATGATGTGTGTGGATGTGCTTAAACACAGGGGAGTCATTTAGATTTTTTTTTTGGAATATTTGTTTAATAGCAAGCTTTTGGGAATTTCCATGTAGTAAGGGAAGATAACTGGATTGTATGGAAGCGATGATGTCCTAAAAGAAGGCATTGTGTGACATGGCAGCATGTGAAGAATTTATTTTCTTTGATATTTTGATAATAACCACAACTAGGATTTATTGAGCACCTACTGGGTGGCAGACAATGTTCTATGCCCTTTACCTCTATGAACACTGATGGTCACTGCACCTATTAAAAAAATGGTAGTTGCAAGCATTTGGCTGCCGAAATTAGTCCTTGACATTGGGGAGATCCAGTCAAGAGCTAATCATCCCTAAAAATGGTAGTGGTAGTTGGATATTTTTAAAGGGAAAGCTACAGCTAAGGCAGGTCCTAGCTGTGGGTCTTGGTAATCATGTGCCACTTCAGAAGGTTCTGATGGGAAAACTGGAAGAGCAGACAGGCACGGTCCCTAGAGAACTTTCATCTGAGCATTTTAGTTTTCTGAGCAGCAAGGTAGTTTTAGCCTGTAGGTCATAGAGCTCCTCAGAAGGCTAAGTCAGGTGTCAGCTGCTTCATATTTTGTCAACTCTGTGCCTTTAACAATATTTTACATAGAAAAACTTCTGGACGTAATTTGGTGTGTTTCCTCTTTGTTTTAGCCCTGGAGTATCCCAACCTTGACATATCAGAGACAACCAGAGACTACTGGGTAATTACAGGTAATCTCTTCTTTTATTTCCCCTTTTCATGTCAAAATAAAAAAGAAATCCTTAAAAAGTTTAAACTGCATGATAGGGTTGAGGTCCTTTTTCTGGTCCTGTCCTGTAAGTCAAGGAGTTGCTTTCATGAGACAGAAGTGGGTGGAGTAAACTGAAACAAACAAACAAATCACACTGAAGATGCATGTTAGATAACCAGTTCAAAGTAGCACACTGAAAGTCCCGCTAGTGGCCCCTTCTTTGCTGAAAGTGGGCAGATCAGAAGGTGTAACATTTACCGGTGGACGTCCAGGGCGTGTCTGTGTGAATGGCTGTCTGTTTCAGGATGGCGGGCCTTTCTGCACTGCCCTCCAAAATGCCAGCAAAAGCCCGAGGAATGCCAGGCAAGCACTGTCCTCTCTCCCCTGGCACGAGGCCCACACCCACACCAATCCTGGGGGAGCCCAGGCGTGTCCTGACAGTGAGGGAGGATGGAAGGAGAAGGGTGTTTTGGTGGCATTTTCTTTTTTTTTTTCTCTGTGACATTTCCCAGCTGAGCTTTCTGAAACAGCAAAACATTTCTTGTTTTTCAAAAAATCAGACAGTAGTCCTGAAAATCAGAGAGGCAATGATGGGAAGGAAAGAGAGAAGGGAGATATTTATAGGAGAAAAAGTGACCAGCTGGCTGTAAAGGAAAAGGACAAGAGGTCAAAGGTATTCATCTGCGAGGGCTGCCACAGAAAGTACCACCGACTGGGGTGCAGTGGGGGTTTCAACAATTCTAGAGGCTGGGAGTCCGGCATCAAGGTATCAGCAGGGTTGGTTTCTTCTGAGGCTCTCTCCTTGGCTTACAGATGGACATCTTTCCTCTGTCTTCACATGGTCTTCCCTCTGTGTGTCTAGGTCCTCATTTCCTCTTATAAGGACACCAGTCACATTGGATTAGGGTCCACTTAAATGACCCCGTTTTACATCAGTCACCTCTTGAGAGGGCTTATCTCCAAGTATAATCACATTCTGAGGGACTGGGGATTAGGACTTCAACATCTGGATTTTGGGAGGACACAGGCCAGCCCATAACAAGCAGGGAGGAAGATCGTGCAAGTCGTGGGAGAGGTGCCGGGCAAGGAGGCCCGTCTAAAACCCTCTTCTGCGCCCTCCACTCGTCCCCCACGTGCTGTCCCAAGCAAGGTGCGCTGCTGCCTAAACACTGACCAAGGAGCACACCGCCCTGCTGGACGGGACCTGCTCAGGTCCTCTCCTGGATTGCAGGAAATGGCTTTTCTTTATCCCCTGCAGAGCTGTGGGTATACAGAGGTTTTCTTTCTTACCTGCTAAGACAGACTAAAGAAATGTCTTAAAGAATAAAAAAAAATAACTCATCAGAGTTTATGCCCAGGAGAGACAGTGCTAACACAGCAACACATTTTTTAGTCAGCAGGTTATATAACATTTACAAAATCATTTTTTTTTTTTCTTCCACCAGGAATGCTGCTTTTTAATTTGCAGAGGTTTCCCCCCTTCTGGTAACTTTAAGAGTTACATCAGATGTAAACGGGGTATTCTAGACAGCCTCCTGTTTCCACCTTTCCTCATGTACCTGTGTCTTGCCTTGCCCCTACTGTAGTGATATAACCTTAATAAAGAACTCCGCACACGGTCTTGTCAGGATTCTCCTGGGACCCAACGCCCTGTCCCCTCACCTGTGTCACCCTCGCTTGTTATTGCTGTGTGGCTGTTGGTGATCAGAAGAAACGACGGCCATTATCGCCGTGTTTGGGGCTAGTTGGATCAGTTCGTGCTCCGCGGGGACCGAAAGCAGGCTCAGCATGATCCTCCTTCCTTCTCTTTGGCTCATGACCTCTTTCTAACCCAATCGGCAGCCGCCACCAACCTTTTACCATTAGTTACAGAAGGAGTAGGAGATTGGGAACTGCGGGATGGAGATAGCTCTGTTCACCCTGTTCAAACCCACAGCCCCTTGAATAACCAACCATTCTGCTTTTTACTCCCAGACATTCGTCACGGGCGCCCTGTCTACTGCCTGTTGCTAACTTGGAGCAACTTTCCTTTAGTTGATGTTATAAAACCCTGACATGTTTCATCTCTGTGCCCACTGAACTTATATTAAATATGGTTTGCACACTGTACCTTTCCCCCTCCATAAGTGTGGGTCTCTCTTTAGTGGAAAATCACTTCAGTGGAAAATCATTGGCCGAGGGTGACTCCTGCTGTCCCGTCTTTACGGAGAACCCAGGGGCTCCCCTGCTGTCCAGGGACCTTGCAATCAGGCGGGATGGATGTGTGCAGACCAGTATTGCTGCCTGACAGGGGTGAGTGCCCAGCGTGGGTTTGGAATCTGTATTTCACCCACCAGAGTCATATATTGCAGACCCAGCCATCATAGGATTTCTCTGTTCTCGGCTCTGCTGCGTATGATCCGAGTGTGTCCCTGAGTCAGTCACTCCGACCCTGTGGGTGTCACACTCTCCCCCTCAGGATCAGGAGATGATCCGAGCTAAACATTCAGGTTCTTTGGCTCTGAATTTGTGGGATTCGACCACAAATAAAACAGTTTAGATTGAGTACAGAAAGCCGAGCCAGGCCTGATCACGGGGATCCTGAGGGTCCAGCGCAATTTTAAATAAAGACTAAGAGACCAGTGATGGAAAAGTCACCAAATTTTCTGGACAAAGCTCCTGTGAACACAGCTGGAGACTTGCCTGCCTCCTCTAAGCCGAGTCAGTGGTAGCTGAGGGTGGGGTCAGGGTCCAAACTCCCCTCCTGCTTCCATGCCGCTGGGAGAGACGGGGTGCACAGCCCTCTCTGCTTCCTTCCGGGGTGGAGGGGAGGGCCTGGTGCGCCTCGGGGGAGGAGAGGAGCCACCATCCTGGAACACAGTTCTGTGTCGTGTTATTTCTTCCTCTGCGAAGGGTGTGTCCGGCAAAGAAGAGGGCAACAACAAAGCTACCAGCTACGGGCACTCTCACAAGTGCTTCCTGTCACTGTGCAGGAAGCAGTTTTAAAAAAATAAAGTATCTCTTCTTCACAAGGACACAATCAAGAGTAGAGCATGATCCCCTGTTTTCAGATAGGGAACCAGGGCCCAGCGGAACTAAGCAACTTGCCAAGAACACTCAGTAAGGGGGAGGCCGGATCCCAACCCAGGCGCCTGGCTCCAGCCCCCGCTCTTGCCCCGCCGCCTCCTACGGGCACGTTCCCCGTTCTCGCAGCGGAGAGAGCGATGAGGCGCATGGGAGCTGTCCAGGTGCTGATTCCATGTAACTGGGAGGTTCCCACGCCTCCGACGGCTTCCCTGGGAGGTTTGTTGTTCTCAATTTTTAAATATTGTGATAAAATACACATAACATGAAATTTATCATTTTAATCATTTTTAAATGTTAAATACAGTCCCAGCGGCGTACCACCGTCACTCTGTCTGCTTCTGGGACCACCTGGTGTCTCGGGCTATCTCCGTCTCTGATGTCTGCCCTTGAGTCATCACTGGGATTCCATGAAGTAGTCAATCCATGGTGCTGCCCCTCGATGTCCTGTGTTCCCTCTCGCACTCTGTCCATTGGTCAGGAGAGGCTAACTTAGAAGTAATCCTTCAGCAGAGGATTGTGTGATTTTTCTTTCTTTCTTTTTTTTTTTTTTTTGTATTTTTCTGAAGCTGGAAACGGGGAGAGACAGTCAGACAGACTCCCGTATGCGCCCGACCGGGATCCACCCGGCACGCCCACCAGGGGGCGACGCTCTGCCCACCAGGGGGCGATGCTCTGCCCCTCCGGGCGTCGCTCTGTCGCGACCAGAGCCACTCTAGCGCCTGGGGCCATCTTTGCCCCAGTGGAGCCTCGCTGCAGGAGGGGAAGAGAGAGACAGAGAGGAAGGAGAGGGGGAGGGGTGGAGAAGCAGATGGGCGCTTCTCCTGTGTGCCCTGGCCGGGAATCGAACCCAGGACTTCTGCACACCAGGCCGACGCACTACCACTGAGCCAACCGGCCAGGGCCTTGTGTGATTTTTCTAAAGGGGCATCTCTGAATTAGCAAGAACGCAGCTCTCCTGTCGATGGCCAGCAGCTGGGCTGTGCTGGGGGACTCCGCGGGGTCTTGGTGGGGCCTGCCACAGTGGAGACAGCGTAGGAGTGTCTCATGTTTGTTGGCAAGAGTTCTGCTGACTGCTGAGCTGGGAGTCCCTTACAAGGGCTCTGGAAAGAGAGCTGCTTTATACCCTCCATGGGGATTATTTAGCATTTATGGCCTCAAAGAAGTAATTTCAGAGACTCAGCTGTGGGTTTTACTTCTCTTGATCAGTTCAAATATCGTTCTCTGTATCTCACTGTCATCAGCTGCTGGTTTGGCCCTGAGTAGAATGCAATCGTAACGACATGTTCTTTGTATCCAAGCTATTTCCCTGTCCAAGTAGATGGGTGGCATTAATGGTCCTTAGCTGGATTGTGGTAGAACAAACTCTAGTAAATGAAAAATCTTGCATCCTGGTGCATATAAGTTTTGGTTTCTTAAAGATGAAGATTGTTTTAGCATTTTCAGTTTCAGGGATGGCGGTGTTTGAAATACATAGGCAGTGCTTGTGTATTTGGGATGAAGTGTGCTTCCCAAGGGACTTGGAGGAAGGACTGGATTTGGGGGGTTGACAGCAAAAGGCAGCCACCCCCATAGTTGGTGACTGCTGCAGTCCTAGCCCTAGTGTTCATTGAAACCCTGCCCCGTGCACTGGCCACCGCCCGGAATGCCATCGTCATGCCTTACCGTTGATGGCAGATGTCCTGGGGTAGATGAGGCTCCGCAGTGGAGGGAGGAAAGAGGAGTTTCATGTACCTTCTGTGCACAGGGCTCTGTGCTGCGCTCCGGTATGCGCCTTGTCTCATTTCAACCATAGATCTCCTTAGGATAGATCTGCTGTGATGTGGGCTTGTCCCTTTTTACAGAGAAGGACTTGGACTCAGAGAGGGCCAGTGGCTTGCCGAAAGTTTCACAACTGACGAGAGCTCACCCTTTCTATCACGCCGTCTTGCTCTCAAATGAGGAGAGTACCCGAGAGGCCCTGGGCAGCTTTGGAGTGGCTCTCAGAAGGACCACAGAGGAGGGAGACATGAGAACATTGGAGAGGGTGGTTTGCCAAGGTGTAAGGGGCCGACTCACAGGATGGAGCTTAGATTCCACAGCAAAGCTGGTGAGAAGGAAAAATAAAATTAGGGTAACCCTGAGCCAGAGATACTGAGTGGGAACCAGCAAAAAAATCCAATTAGCTCTACCGGTATCTAAGCTGTATTCCCATATGGACTCTTAACAGCACTCATAAACCTGCAATAAGGTCTGGATATAACACAGCAGCCTTAGGCAAGTCATGACTCATGGAGGAGAGCCCAGGCTTTGGGTTTGAAACCTCACCTTTCTGGTTGCTAGCTGTGACCTTTGACAAGTCACTTAACCTTTCCAGTATCTATAACAAGTGGATAGTGATTCCTAACTCCTGAGGCAGTTGTGAGGGCCAAGCGAGGTAAGGAGGGCCAAGCCCGCCTGTGAGGTGGGGCCATGGTGCTTAGTGGCTGGTGCAGGGATGGTGGTGGCTGTGGTTCTGAGTCAGCAGGCGGCCTGTCCTCTGAGCAGCCCCTCTGCCTTCTGCATCCGCAGTGCTGCAGGGCGTGGACAATTCACTGGTGGGTCTGCACAACCAGAGCTTCGCCCGGGTCATGGAGCAGCGCCTGGCCCAGCTGTTCATGATGTCCCAGCAGCAAGGTCGGCGGTTTAAACGGGCCACCACCCTGGGAAGCTACACCGTGCAGGTAGGTGTCTTCTAACAACTGTGTGTGTGTGTGTGTGTGTGTGCGCGCGTGCATGTGCGCGCGCGCTGCATACAGAGGAGCAGCTACGCCGCAGACTGACCAAACCATTTAACCAGCGCTGCTCGCAGAGTGCAAGGACAGGATCATAACCTCAAAATCCTGAAAGGAGGTAAGACTTAGCTACAGCCCGACAGTCTCACTACTAGATTATAAGGGAAAGGAGGTCCCGGAACAAAATCTGCACATATTCAACAAGAAGTTAGAGGTCAGCAGGCACAGGCCACTCACCGCCCGGTTCCGTGGGCTGGGTGAAGTCCCAGCTCCCGCTTCCAGGCCCTCTCACCAACAATTGCTGGGAACAGCAGGTGCACCCGTCCATATTCCAGGTGCAGGGTTCTCTTATCCTTATTTAGTCAGTTTCAACAAATAGAGCCTTCTAAGTTTTTAATGGACATGTGACCACACAGGCAGATAGGCTAGGGAGCCGTAGCAGACACTGCTGGTGCTCTGCCCAATTCCCCTTACCACTTCTATCAGTGCCAACAGCCACCTTGAGTCTTTATGGAAGGGTTGCTCCTGAGTTGTCAGAACCCACTTTGCCCACACCATGATCGCCGGAAGTGCCTGGGAATTAACCAGCGGTGGGGGGTATAAATACCCCAGCTCCCTTGTCTCCTGGTTGGGAGAATTCTGAAATGTATGTTTTAGATCAGTGGTAGTCAACCTAGTCCCTACCACCCACTAGTGGGCGTTCCAGCTTTCATGGTGGGCGGTAGCGGAGCAACCAAAGTGAAAATTAAAAGGTAGATTTAACTATAGTAAGTTGTTTTAGAAAGATTTATTCTACCAAACTTAGTGACAATCCGACATAAAGTACTTGGTAAGTAATTATTATTATATGCTTTAACTTGCTGTAACTCTGCTTTATAAATTTTATAAAGTAAAGTTATTTCCCTACTTTATAAATCACCATTACTGTGGAACCGGTGGGCGGTTAGAAAATTTTACTACTAACAGAGATACAGAAGTGGGCGGTAGGTATAAAAAGGTTGACTACCCCTGTTTTAGATAATTTCTAGAGCTTTCTACAGAACTAAGCTTTAATTATCCACTGTGGTAACTGGCTCAATAACACACCCATTGTTCTCATCCTCCCTCCCCACCCCTGTATCACCTACTCACCTTCCTGTCAGTTCTTGTCACCTCTCAGATAAACTGGAAGCCCTCAACTCTTCTCACTGCTCCTAGGGAACCTAACAGAAGACAGTAGCCCTCCTCAGAGTAGGGACTCTGAGCCTCCAGATACTTTGTCTAGTTCAAGCAAGAGTGGGACTCTGACCTATGCTTGTCAATCCACGTATCTTGAATAGACCTAATTTCACTAAATGACAGTCCATTTCTAACGTTTGTTATGCTAATTAACAAAGCTCTGTTAAACAAGATAAATTACCTAAGAGCATTCCTGGTAGCTGCCTCCAGACAGGGCGTCCACATGGGGATCTAGCCCACTGTCCCTGGGGTGTGAAATCATGATTGGGAACTCACCACACCATGAGTGTAACTTAACTCAAACACACATGCATAGTATCACACTGTCTAAGAGCAAGCTTTAAAGGAAATTACAGACATGATCACAATCTACCCTCAGATCGTGTCCTCAGGGCAGTCTTTTTTTTTTTTTTCTTTTTTTTTTTTTTCTTTTTTCTGAAGCTGGAAACAGGGAGAGACAGACAGACTCCCGCATGCGCCCGACCGGGATCCACCCGGCACGCCCACCAGGGGCGACACTCTGCCCACCAGAGGGCGATGCTTTGCCCATCCTGGGCGTCGCCATGTTGCGACCAGAGCCACTCCAGCGCCTGAGGCAGAGGCCACAGAGCCATCCCCAGCGCCAGGGCCATCTTTGCTCCAATGGAGCCTTGGCTGCGGGAGGGGAAGAGAGAGACAGAGAGGAAAGCACGGCGGAGGGGTGGAGAGGCAAATGGGCGCCTCTCCTGTGTGCCCTGGCTGGGAATCGAACCCGGGTCCTCCGCACGCTAGGCTGACGCTCTACCGCTGAGCCAACCGGCCAGGGCCTCAGGGCAGTCTTATAAGTGTAAACAACCCCTCTTCTGGAACTTCTTCCCTGCTTGAGCCAGCATGTGCCCTGAGGGAGACTGCAGGTCTCACATTCGGTCCCTTGCTCTATTGGATATGACTTTGATTCTAAATGTCTTTGTGGCCTGTGCCAGCCTCGCCCCGAGGTAAAGTGGTGGTTAATTTCCTGTGCTAGGTTGGTGATTTCCCCTCTGTGGTTTCAGTGTGAACACTGTTATTCACACTTCTCCGAACAACAGACAGGACGTGGCTCAGAGGGCAGGGAAATGGGATTTGCCTCTGTGGAAGGGGGAGGCAAATTATTATATTTACTAATAACACCTACAATCCTGGTGTTATCAGAGAAGCTAAAAACCTAACAACATTCTGCGTGTTGACAAGGGCCCGGTGAGATGTGCTCTCTTCTGAGGACCCAGTGTGCCAGCAAAGTCCTAGAGTTGCCAGCAAAGTCGGAGCGAAGCGAGTGGGGATTTGTTTCTGCAAATCTCTAATTTACAGACTGTAGATCACCTTCTAACATGACCCTTGGAGAAATCTTGGTAAAAAGGATGTGCTAATAAACTGAAATTGAGTAAAGTTATTAGATATTTGAAAGCTCATTCACCTTTTACCTGGTTGTACTAACATCCCCCCCCCCAAGCACACACAGAATAACATGCCCGAGTTTCCCAAGTAAAATTCACTCCACATAACTGTTGGAATCCATGGGAGTCCAAAAGAGCAGAGTAACAGGCTTTATTGAAAGGAAGAAACCCTGCCGGGCACTTCTGGGGAGAAGAGCAGCGCTGGTTACAGACTAGGGGCGAGTTATATAGTGTTTGGGAGAGCCTGAGGGGATACTGAGGCAAAAGTCCTGGTATGTTTCCTTTTACAGTTTGAGGATTTCAGCTTTCTGGAATGCTCCTTCTTGGGGCAGGTCAACCAACTTCTTGGAATTCTTCTGTCTCAGGGGCAATAGTCCCATAAGGGTGAGGTCTGACAGATAAGCGGAACATCAAAAGGGCAGTTTGGAATTCACATATCTATCAATAACTTACATCATCTTTCCACACAGAGGCCTTTCTTTTGGGACCTGATAATTTTAATAGATGAGCTACCTTCATGAATATGGAGATTTAGAGGCCTAGAACTTAAAGATATTTTGCTGGTAAATATATTTGAAAGAATGAGTCCAAAGGAGAAATACATATGACCAGTAAATAATTTAAAATGTTTGACTCCACTTATCATGAAGGTGATGCAAGTTTTAACTGCTGTAAGGTCACATTTTCACCTACTGAGGATGAATAAACAGGGACTACTCAGTGTTGATGAGAATGTAGGGAAATGGGTACTTTCAAACAGTAAATGGAGGGTGTTGAGCGGTTTAGACAAGAACCTTTTAGGTGGTCACAGACTCATTCCCCAATATTCATTTTGAAGAAATAGAGGTAAACACAAAGACAAAAGGGTGAGAGCAGTATTTCTCAGTATCCAGGAAATGGTCTTCCTCTAAGGGGCCCTGAGGCCAAGGGCCTCTGGCCCCATCAGCTTGGGTAAGGCTGCATCCTGTAGCCCCTTTGATGATTCCCAAGGCATACTGGCAAACCAAAGACTCTAAAAAGACCTGTAGTAAAGAAATCTCCTTTCAACATATTATATGGTTTCTAAAGTTAGTAAGACCCTTGTTTATAGTAATATCTGCATTTCTCTAACATTTTGTTGTGAACCTGTTCAAACCCACAGAAGCATTAAAAAAGGATATGGTAAACACCCACATTCTCACCATCTAGGTTCTACAACTAACAGCTTCTACTATGTTACTGTTTTATATTTGATAACATATATCATTCCCACACCACAGATCAGATTGGGACTGTTCTAGAACTTTATGTAAATGGAATCATACAATATGTTCTCTTTTGTATAAAGTTTTGTTTTTATTTTTTACTTGGGGTAGTGTTTTTGAGTGACTCTCACTCAAATGAGTGGATTAGTAATCCATGTTGTTGTGTTATTTGACAGTTCATTTTTTGTTGCTGAATAATATTCCATTATATGAATATACTACTATTTACTCAATCTTCTGCTGATGGATACCTGGGCCTTTCCCAGTTTTTAGCTATAATAAAGCTGCTATGTACATTATTCTGCAGGTCTTTCTATGGCTATGTACTTTCATTTCTCTTGGGAGTTGAATTGCTAGTTCATAGGGTTGGTGTATGTTCTTTCTGTAAGAAACTGCCAGATGTTTTTCCAAAGTGTACCTTTCTACACTTCCACCAGCCAGATGCGGAGTTCCACTCACTCTATATTCTTGCTAACACTTGATGTTGTCAGACCTTATTTTAGCCATTCTCGTGGGTGATAGTGGTGTCTCATGTCCTAAATTTGAATTTACCCATTGAGTACTTTTTATAGGCTCATTGGCTATTTTGATGTCTTCCTTTGTGAATCGTCTGGTCAGATATTTTTTTAATGCATTTTTATTAGGTTGTCATATTATCCATTTTTCATTGTTATATATATCATAAATACCAAGGGGTGTGGAAATATGTAGAGTTATAAAGACCAGTAATAAAAGGAACCCATACCCAAAGGATAAGAATGTTATTTTCATCTTACCTCAGAAGCTTTTTATGTGTCTTCTTTTATTATACATACTTTCTTTCATTCTATCAGAGTTGAGTGTGCTTCTGAATTTTGTATTAAATCATGCTTGTATTTTCTGTATATGTTTTACCATCCATGTGTGTATCCTTAAACGGTACGCCACTTGGTTTTGCCTGTTTTTGAATTTTATATTCTGTGATTTTTTTCCCTCAATCACTCATATTGATACAAACAGCCGGAATTCATTTCTACTGCTCTATAATATTTCATTGTGTGACTACAGGGGGTCCTCGGATTATGACACAGTTCCATTTCTACAACAGTGACATAACCTGAATTTTGGTGTAAGTTGAAACACACACTAGCCTAACACAAACGGAACACTTGTGCTTTTAACAGTCCAAAATGGTGTAGGTAAATGTACTGGGGAACGCCAACTCCCTCGCTCTTGGGCCGTGTTACTGTGTATTCTTCCGCTGTGGCGAACAAACTAGTTCACCCACGTCGTCTGTAAGTACAGTGCTAACAGCATAACCTGAAACACATCTCAATTTTTTAAAGTTTTTATGAGAGTGAGCATCGTAAACTCGAAATGTCATTATGTTGAGACTGTCGTAACCTGAGGAGCCTCTGTAATACCATAACTCATTTATCCATTCTACTGTTAGTGACTTTTGAATTTTCAGGTTATTTTGCTATTAACAATGCTGCTATAAACATTTTTGAAATATCTTTCAATATCCTATGAACCCATAAACTGTAATATACACTTTGGAACAACATTATACTGTACTATAATGTCTATCAATTGTTAATTTTAATAGTGAAAAGTTGATAACAACCTAAATGCTCAAAAATGAAGGGCTAGTTAAGTGTATGAGGCATGCATAAAGTAGAATATTATGTAGGTATTAAATTTTATGTTTTATGTATTTGTAATGATTTCTAATTGTTGGTTACAGTGCTGAAAAATGAGTAACAATTTACGTGTTTAACAATAAAGGAATTACTAAATAAGTTTATGAGGTGCGAGTTAGAATGTAGGAATTAACATTTATGCTTTTATTATATTTAAGATCATTTAAGGAAACAAGGGAACATAGCAATGTTATACTATATAGAGAGTATTATAAATAATTTTGTAAAATAATAAATAAAAGTTTTATGTGGGAATAAATAAAGAATAGAAGCAAATAGTTCAGAATGGTTATAGTCATTAGCTTGGTGGAGGGAGTACAGACTGTTTTTATTTTGTCTCATTTCTTGATGCCTTTCTGTTATTTTCAAATTTTCTGTAGTGAATATGCCTAAGTTGTACAGTGAGGAAAAGCAACAAAGGTTATTTTAGAAAAAGAACTTTGAGTCTCTAGGTACTGCTTTTACCAGAGATCTTTTGAATTGTGGACATGTAAGTTCATTTTTCCCCCTCTCTGGCAATTGCAGGAATTTGAAATTAGAAATCTTGTTTGAGAATAACTTAACATGCCCTGAATTAATGTGGAGGCCTATTTTCAAATGAGGCCAGAGTTCTCTGGAGGGTGGAAGACATCACCATTTCAGCATTTTCTTCTCCAGTCTCACACTGTGCTCTCCAGATGTTCGTATTTCTCCTCCCTGTCTCCCCCTCCAGCAATAGCAGGGCTTCTGGCAGTCTTGGTAATATGCAGGTACCTTGAGGTTGCTGTCTTAAATACCCTCTGTGGGTCCGGTTGGCCACGGAAGGCTTCGGCAGGCAGGGGCAAGCCTGCGATCGCCCGAGTGATTGTGGGGTCTGTGCTGGATGCCCAGTAAACATGGCTTCTTGTTTCCTGAAAGATGGTAAAGATGCAGCGGGTGCCAGGACCCAAGGACCCAGCGGAGCTGACTTACTACACCCTGTACAACGGGAAGCCTTTGCTGGGGACTGCAGCTGCCAAGATCCTGAGCACCATTGACTCCCAAAGGATGGCCTTGACCTTGCATCACGTGGTCCTTCTGCAAGCTGATCGTAAGGGGATAGTCTTTCCATTCATTATTTGTAACGCCATTGAATGTTTGCTGCAAATCAAAGTGATTCCCTAAGCTTCTGTTAATGGACCCAGAGCTAAACATATTTCTGTACTGGAAGGTTTTAAAATCGATCAGCTGTGTGTGTGAAGCCATAGGTGCTGGGTAAAAGTATGTTGTGAATATAAGAATGATAGTAATGATATTTCTATGCCCAAATCCTACCCACTTGTCCTCCTTGGTATAGTCTATTGAATAGCTAAAAAAAAAAATCATCGTAGCTGAGATTGTATTTGTTTACTGGGGAATTAAAGATAATTTGATTCAATAAGCATTTCTAGAGTCCCACAGGAGCTGCCTCGGTGCTGGAAGACCTGGTCCCTGCCTTTAAGGAGCAGAAAGGAGTGGACTGCGGAAGCGCTACAAGAGGCAATGTGATACAGGCATGGGCAGAGGGAGAGTGCGCTCTGAAGAGCATCTGGAAAGAGCGGGCAGAGAAAGCAAAAATAATAGCTGCCCCTTTGAATACCCTCCCCTGTGGCAGCTGTGTGCTCATTGCTTTACATGGATTTTCTCACTTTCTCCTCTCACTGGAGCAACAGAAGGGCAACAGTGGAAGGTTGAGAGCATGGTGGGAGAGAGATCGTATTACAGCAGAGGTGCATGGAGCCTTTGGGATTACCCAGAGGCTGGACTAGGACTCAGAGAGCTGGGATCCAGGCCCTGTTCTGCTTGGCTCCAAAGCTGCTATCTCTCCACCTTGCTTCTTTGTCTTCCCTAAATCTGCTTGGTCCTCTCAGTTCCTTCCTCAGGGATGTCTTCCCTTTTCTCTATTTCATCATTAGGTCCTCTTGGACTTTGCAGGTGCTTCCCAAATAACTCAGCCTCCGTCATGTTGCCATTAATGTACCGTCCCTGCTGTAATTAGAGTCATTACATGCACTTTGGAAAACACAGATTCTGATCTTACATCGACTCCATTAAAAATATATACATATTTGATGGTTCTTGCTCACAGAATAAAATCCAAACTCAGTAAAATGGATCTTTCAAGCCCTTCATAACAGGTACTCAACCAGGGTTCAGATCCCTCCCCAGCCTGGTCTCTGGCCACTTTTCCAGCCATACCTCCTACTTTTCTCTCTGTACCTAGTGCTCCAGCCACACACATCCCGTTTCTCTGACGCCTCCCTCCATCCGGAAGTGGAGTGCCCTCCCCCCATCTTTCTTAGTTCCATCGCCCTTATCACATGAGCAGACAAGTTGTTTTCTCTCTCTCCCTCATGAGCTCTTTAAAAGCAGGAAACACATCTCATTTAGCTTTGAATATCCAGCCCCAACTACTGCCTGGCTCTGTTCTTGTGAAGGCGAATGACTGATCTTTGCTAAATGCCAGTGCCAGGCCCTGAGGGAGGCCCACGGTGGGGTGGCTGACTCGAGGCAGTTGAGATCTGATTCTTTGCAATGAGACAGACCTGGGTTCAAACCCCTGCTCTTCGACTTTGTAGCTGTGGAGCTCAGAAGCAAGTGAATGGTCCTCTCTGACCTTCATTTTCCTCAACTGTAAAGTGGTTAAGAGAAAAAAAAAAAAACCTAATAGAGCCACATGGAGGACTGAATGAGATAATTACTGCGTGTAAAGGGCGTAGTACAATCCTGGGGCGCCCATTAAAGCACTTTGTAAGTGGTAGCTGGGTATGTCAGTTATCCATAAGGTAGAAGGACTAAAGGAGAAAGGGAATGAAGAAGGAAAGGTGATTTGAAGGTTAAGAGCCCATGTAATTCACAGAATAGGGTGCTATTAAGGAAAATAGGAAGGGGATTGAAGAGAAGCGTTTTCAGAAGGGAGAGGTAATTTATTCCGCCTGGGCCGGGCTGAGCTTAAAGTAATGAGAAATTAAGGGGGGCTGCTGGGGTATTGAAGGGGTGTTGATGGGCTGTTGAGGGCTGAAGTTAAGGAAGAAAGTTGTTGGAACTGAAGCCTGGATCTGAGGAGAGAAGTGAAAGTTAACACTGTGACTTTTGAGGACATTGTAGATACAGGTTAGAGTTAAAATCCTGGAGGAAATCGAAGTGCCTGGGGAGAGGATAGTAGAGTAGTAGAGGTCAGACCCTGGTAAATGCCTCCACGCCCGGGGCCTGAGGGGCAGGGAGCTGAGACCAGTGAAGAGGAGGAGGAACAGAGATGTTGTAAATCCCGTTTTCCCCTAATAGTTTTGAAATCACCCTGCAATGTGAATCTGAGGTCCGCACTTCAGATAGAGTCACAATGTTGAACAAACACCTTGTCCCTCTGAAGGGGGCTGTTAATGTTCTCTGTTCCGGCATCTTCCAGATCGCTAGTTCCGGGGCGAGTGTGCAGTGCACCGTGTGCAGTGCCCTACTGTGGAGTGTGCAATGCCACTTGACCCTCGTCCCTACTAGTAGTGCATCCTAAAGAAGTGGGTGCATTTCCAGTGAAGGTTTTTATCTGCTCCCTTTGCAGGATCTGGAGTGAGGGGCCCTTCATTGTGGTTATCTAGCTGATGGAGTAGAAAACAAAATTCTCCCCACCCAGAACCAGACCAGAGCAGGAATTGGTGTACCTTACATGGCCATCAGACATTTATCTCAAAAATGTCATTTACGGGAAGCAGTAGACTGACCCTTTGGTGAAAGGATCTCATGCTAATTCATTGTTTTCAACAAACACTTTCTTTGCACCTAATATGTGCCTGGAACTGTTCAGGGCACCGGAGATCAGCAATGAACAAAAACAGACAAAACCTGTCCTCGTGGGGCTTGCATTCCTGAGTGGGCAGGTCAAATTAACATTAGATGCTAAAAAGTGCCATGGAGAAAAATTAAGCAGGGAAAGACAAGCGGATGTTGAAGAGATAATGGTTGTGATTTTCAATTGTTGGGGGAGGGGGGTCAAAAAGATGACCGAGGTACTAACTTTTGAGTGACCACCCGAGGGTTCTAGGGACAAGGTTCCAGGCAGAGGAGGATAGTGGCAATGAGTGTGGATGGGGAGCCGTGAGCACATGAGCCTCTTGGGCCACAGCCCTAGTGGGATGACAGCCCTGGGGTGGTTTGGGCAGGAGGGCAATGTGGACCGAGCTCTCACCAGCTGCTGGGCCCTGGGCTAGACCCCCCCCCCCCCATCCACTCACAGCAGTCACGAACTCGGATGTTTAGACAGCCACAGAAAAATGAGCTGGGAACATTCTAAATAGATTTCTTCTTTCAACATTTATTCCATGTGAGAATAGTTTGGGTTATGTAGATCCTTTGACTTCATTCTTTCTGTCAAACACATGTGTGTGTATGTGCATACACACGCGTGCTCACTCACACTCCCATTCATATGCGTTAACTCAGAACTGACCATTGTGTATTTCAGAAAGATGACTTTTCATAAAATCACCTAACATCATTCAGTTTACCTAGCTGCAAACTGGGGATAAGGCTAGCGCCCAGGCAGAGGACCTGTCACAGCGCCGAAAGCACAGTGGATGCTCAGCACACGTCTCCTTTCCCTACCCTTCCTCTGCCAAGGTTCTTGCCAATTAAATAACCATTTGTTTCTTTTCACCTCCGTGCTTGACTTTGTAGTTTTAGATCATTATGCCAATGAATATATTGTGTTTGGATGACTTCAGTTGACCTAACTTTACTGTCTCTTTGACCGTGAAATGAATTTATTAATGTCCACAAGATAAATCTATTCTCTCCTTGTTTAAATAGAAGGTAAAACATTTTACAAATGGCACCAAAAAGGAACATACCCACCGTAACAGAAAAGCAGAACCCGTGTAAATATGTCATTCTTGCTCATGAGAAAAATAGAAATATATTTAGGGTATCATGATGATACACTACACGTTTTTCTTTGTCGGGATAGAATAGCACAGCCAAAAAGAGGTGTACTGATATTTTCCACAGCAGTGCTAAGCTTTAAAAAAAATATTGAAGGCCTAAAACTCACATATAAATACCAAATTACTAAAAGCAAGAGCAGTTAAGTGTTTAATGTCAACAGAAGCACATTATCTAATGAGCTGTTTTCAGAAGTTAATAATGTGATTAATCACCGATTGATAAAACTGGGGAAAAGAAGTTCTTTTTTGCTAATAGCACGCCAGGTCAACATGCTGCCCAATGGGAGGCAGATCTCGGCCAACAAGGTTGCCTCTGTGGTCAGGGCAGCTGCAGTCTGAGAGGCAGACGGGCTGGCTCCCAGGAAGGTTCTCACCATGTGGCCCTTCCCAGTGGGGTCCTTAGATTCCAGCGTCTGGTCCTCAGCTTTGCCAGTCTAGAGCCCCCAGCGTTCAGCAGGATCAGGAGGACCAACTCATGCTAACCAGACTTACCAAGATATTGATATATAAACCAAATTGACAGTATATTAATTTAAAATATGGACCAGAACTACTAAGGGGATAGTACTTCTTGTTGTCACTGCCCATTACTCTATTCTATAGGAAAATCTGTATGAGGAACCAAATTGCAATTGGGGTAGTGGTAGTTCATTTATATATTAATTCAACTTTTAATTGACCACCTACTATGTGCAAGGCTCTATTCTAGGCCCTGTAGATACAAGCAGTGAACAAGAGATAAAAATTCCGTGCCCTCTTAGAGTGTACATTCTAATAGAGGGGCAGAGGGTGACAGATGACATGTGAATCATGTCAGATAGTGATACGACGTGCTTCAGAGCCTGGCCACTCCAAGTGTGGCCTGGGTGCTTGCTGCATGGGCGCCACCTGGCCGCTTGTTAGAGAGGCAGAATGTCAGGCCCCGCCACCACTCCCATGAATCAGAACCCATATTTAAATGAGATTCCCAGGTGATTGATGTGCCCATTAAATTTTCAGAAGCACCACTTTAGAGAACAATTAAGTAGGATGAGGGGGATGGAGAGTGCCTGGGGCAGGGACTGTTTTATTTTTTTAAGTGAGAGAAGGGGAGATGGAGAGATAGATTCCTGTGTGTGCCCCGACTTGGATCCACCTGGCAACCCTTGCCTGGGGCTGATGCTCAAATCAACGGAGCTAGCCTCAGCACCTGGACTGACACTTGGACCAATCAAGCCACTGGCTGTGAGAAGCGGAGAAAGGGGAAGAGGAGCAGATGGTTGCTTCTCATGAGTGCACTGACCAGGAATTGAACTTGGGGCGTCTGCATGCTGGGCCATCACTCTATCCACTGAGCCAACCAGCCAGAGTTGGGATTGTTATTTTATATAGAGCACAGAAAAGGCCTCACAGATAGGATGATGCTTGTTCAGAGTCCCAAAGAGTCAACACTGATGAAAAAGTTATTGGCCTGAGAAATTGGTAGGAAAGCTATGTGGATGTCTAGGTAAAGAAGGTTCAGTGCAGGCCCTGGCTGGTTGGCTCAGTGGTAGAGCGTCGGCCTGGCATGCGGAAGTCCCGGGTTCGATTCCCGGCCGGGGCACACAGGAGAAGCGCCCATCTGCTTCTCCACCCCTCCCCCTCTCCTTCCTCTCTGACTCTCTCTACCCCTCCCACAGCCAAGGATCCATTGGAACAAAGTTGGCCGGGGTGCTGAAGATGGCTCCATGGCCTCTGCCTCAGGCGCTAGAGTGGCTCTGGTTGCAACAGAGTGACGCCCCCAATGGGCAGAGCTTCGCCCCCTGGTGGGCATCCCGAGTGGATCCTGGTCAGGCCAGGCGCATATGGGAGTCTATCTGACTGCCTCCCCGTTTCCAGCTTCAGAAAAATACCAAAAAAATAAAAAAAGAAGAAGGTTCAGTGCAAAGGCTCTGAGACAAGAGCATGTCCAGCACACTGAGGAACAGGAGATCAGTTGTCAAGAACAGAGTGAGTTAAAGGAAAAGCAGTGGGCGATAGGCCAGACTGGGGTGGTTGGAGGGCAGATCACTTCGGGTCTCATAGAAATTATAAGGACTCTCTGGCTCTTACTCTGAGTGGGGTGGGAGCCTCTAGAGCCATGACTGCGAACCTTTTTATAAAAACCGCCCACTTTTGCAGTGCTGGTCAACCTGGTCCCTTCCGCCCACTAGTGGGCGTTCCAGCTTTTATGGTGGGTGGTAGCGGAGCAACCAAAAGGCATCACGATTGGCCCACCGTGAAAGCTGGAACACCCACTATTGGGCAGGAGGGACCAGGTTGACCAGCACTGCAAAAGTGGGCGGTTTTTATAAAAAGGTTCGCCATCACGGCTCTATAGAGGGTTTTGAACAGAAGACTGTTGTGATCTCAGTTTTTAAAGTATCATTCCAGCACTGTGTTACAAATAGACCACAGGGGACAAGTTGTAAGGTAGGAGGACGTTGAGTAATTCAGGGAAGAGACGCTGGTAGTGTGGACCACCATGAAAGCAGCAGTGATGGAAAGAAGTGGACAGATCCTGGATATATTTTGAAGGCGGAGAAGACAGGGTTTGTTGATGAATAGTGTGTTGAGTGAAGGTAAAAGAGAAAAGTCAACACCAACGACATAGTTATTGGCCTGAGAAACTAGAATGAAGACATTGCCATTTATTTGAATGGAGAATATCACAGAAAGGACAGGTTTTTGGGGGAAATTAAGAGTGGGTTCTGGACATATTAAATTGAGATCTCTTAAGTATCTGATTGGAGAGTTGAACTAGGAGTTGTACGTAGGAATCTAGAGTTCAGGGTAGAGGTTGGAGATATATAAATGAGCACCATCAGAACACAGGTGGCATTTAAAGCCATGAGTCTATGAGATCATCTAGGGCAGGGGTCTCAAACTCAACTCAGCATGTGGGCCACAGAGCAAGATCACAGCCGTTCAGCGGGCCGCACTAGGTCTACAAAAGGCAACTGTTACGCAACACTTCTCTCACTGCAGTTGAAAACAAAAAAAAATCAGTACAATAAGCACAATCGTACATGCAGTTTACTCAATGTCACAAAACGACCAGAAACTGTAGTTCGCATCACAACTGCTGTTAACTAAGCTAATATCTAGCTAGGATGCTAGAGAAATGAAAAATACAAGTAGGCCCCTAGGCTTACTTAATTTTATCCAAAATATTTTGAACTTCGTGGATTAGTCTGCAGGCCGCACAAAATTGTTTGGCGGGCAGCATGCGGCCCGCGGGCCGCGAGTTTGAGACCCCTGATCTAGGGGGTGTGTGAGAAGAGAACTTGGGTGGTCCTAATGGACAGGGTCACCGAACTTGGGTGGTACTAATGAGCAGGGTCACCAGACCAAGACAATGAGTTGCAGCAATCTTGTCCACCAGGACAGCCCCGCCGTCTGTCCCAGGCAGGGCACATCACCCAGTGGGACCCGCGCTTGCCTGGCCTTTGCTTCTCTGCTCTAGATTGTTTGCAGACCCCGCTCCCTTCCAGTAACGCCTTCATATAGACAGTTGTTTTGATTACTATTTTCTTTATTTTGGTTCTAAGAACATATTGGTTCTTTTGATTGAACTGAAGTGTTTTGCAGGCTTCCTCACCACTGATCAGGGGAAACACTCTCATCTCATGGTTTGGGGACTTTTTTTTTTTTACACTTTTCTAATCCAACTTATTAAAAATTTGAAAGACTTGTATGGTGAGCTCCCATGTTCCTACTACCTAGATTTCACAATGAGTATTTTGTTATATTTGTATTATCAAGTATCTGTTCATCTATCTATCCCTCCGTTCATCCATTAGTCTGTCTTAATTTTGATGCATTTCAAGGTTGCAGACATCTGTAGACTTCAGCCCTAAACACGTCAGCACACATATCATTGCCTGAAGTACAATATTTGTTTATGATGTTTTTAGGTAAAACTTACTTTACAATAAAGTGCACAGATCCTACGTATCTCATCAGATGAGTTTTGACAAATGTATACACCTGTGTAATGTCAGCCCCGATGATGCTGTAGAGTGTGAGCACCCCCCTGTTGCCCGTTGCTGATTAACTAATTCCAGCCTCACCCCCTGGAGGCACCTCCTGTTCTAACAGCACATTCTTCCTACTGACATTGGCTTCCATGACTCTTTTCTTCGCTCTGGCCCCGAGAACAGCCCGATCCTTTTGGTTAGACTGTGGTGTTTCCAAGCTTCCCCAACCAGCCACTTGGAGAGGTGGGAAGGAGGTCTCCAATTTTACGAGCACCTACCAAAGCACCACCTGTGTCTTGTCTCACTGATGCCTTGCAAAGTGATTGTCCCATTTTACAGATGAGGAAACTGAGACTCAGAGACCTTGAATCATTTGCCCAAAGCCAGAGCCTCTCTGATCCCAAATGCTCTTAACCATCTCATGACTTGAGACTGGGGGCGGGGGGTGGATTTCTCTCCAGTGGCCATCCCCTTCCCAGTGCTCCTTCTCATATGCTTCCCACCGCCTCTTTCCTGCAGCCGTGGTGAAGAACCCACCCAACAACCTGTGGATCATCGCCGCAGTGCTGGCGCCCATCGCCGTGGTCACGGTCATCATCATCATCATCACCGCTGTGCTCTGCCGGAAGAACAAGAACGACTTCAAGCCAGACACCGTGATGAACCTGCCTCAGAGAGCAAAGGTGCGCAGTGGAAGCGGGCAGAGGGGAGCAGGACCCGCCTGCAGGGGCCCCGCCGGCTTCGTCTCTCTTGGCTTTTGAGACATTGCAGGTGCCTTCAGAAACAGCCTACAGGCCTCATTTTGAAGGAGACCCTTTATTTACTGATTTATGTGTTTGAATGTTTAAGAAATTATGGTAAAATACACATAACAAAATTTACCATTTTAACCATTTTTAAGTGTACACTTCAGTGTAATTAAGTATAATCACTGTGTTGTACAGCCTTTATTTTTATAATGAGGACAAGAGAGCTAAAGCTTGTCTCATGTTCAATCTTTGCCATTTGTTGCTTCTAAGTGCTTTGCATACAGCAACTCAATCCTCGCAGCAGCCCTTTGAGGAAGGGCCCTTATTTTACAGATGAAAAAACTGAGGCACAGAAAACTAGATAGACCTAAAGGGGGCCCTTAATCTAATATGACACCTTCTTTTACAGAGAAGTGACTTCAAGATCGCACAGTTAGTAAGTAGCAGAACTGATGGTTGAATTGGGTCTCTTAGCTCATAACTCATTAGACCCTCAAAATTGTCTTTACTTATCCTCAAAGGCTGGCATGATGGGCGGGCTACAGAGCCTTGGCCAGTGAGCCGTCCACCCCCAGTGGCTCCCCTGGAGCCTGGCCAGGCGCCCCATCCACCCTCGACAGCCTCCGCGCATCTGCTCTGGCTGCCTCTGGGGACTGGGAGGGCGGTGGATTGAGGATACTGGTCACGTAGCTCCCTCCACGATATTCCACAGGGAAATACAATAATAACCTGTGATCCCCGATGTGTAAACAATATCTTACCATTTGCTGGCTCTTCTAGGGCTGTCTCCTCATTTGCTCATCACAGCAGCCCTGTGAGGTCGGTTGTAGTCAGGGCAGGTTTTATTATCTTATTACTAGGAAACTTCAAGGAGAGAGAGATTGCAGGACTGTCCACAGTCACATGAATCTCAGCAGAGGGGTGATTGGGGCCCCTGTCTGAGTCTTTGGGCTCTTTCTATTGTACTTTCTTTTCCTCTCTGAACCCTGAGCTTTGGCAGCTGGGATCCTCTTCCCGCTCTGAACTTCTGAGCTCTGCCCATCCGTGCAGGAGTGAAGCAGGGAACGGAATTTCATGTCCACAGGAATGCGTGTCAGGGAGATCATTCTTGCTGGGAGTCACGCAGGCCTCATTCTTTCTGGGCGATCACCCCTCGCTTCAGCAAGAGAAATCAAACGAACTTTATTGTTTATTAAACCAATCCACCTATTGAGACGCTGCAACCTGATTAGACACTGTCTACTGACGAGCCAAACCCCGAAGAATGTTGTTCTGTTTCTGTTGACACCAAGCCACCAGCTTCCCAGACGCATCGCCGTGTTGGTAATTACCCAAGCAGTGGAATATGAAACCGTTCCAAGTAGGGGTATTTCATTTCCATCTGAGCTTACTCACAACCTGAGCCTTTCAGACAGAGCAGTAATCAGCAGAATCTAATTGCAGCCTAGTTCAGCAATGCAAAACATGCCATATTGAGGCCATAAATGCCATGTTTGTGTTATAGATTAAGCCAGGATTTTATGAATTTGCCAAGATGAGCTGGCCAGCACATGATTTCAGCCTACCTTCTTGCTTGAAAGTGATCTGAGTCTGAAACAGATCAATGTTCGTGGGTTCTCCTAGCCTTTTCCTATGTTCCTGCCCAGTGCGCTGTGCTGCGAGAGAAATCAAGCAAATTTATGTTGCACGAGATGATTGAATTCACTTGGATGTGGTGATGCTGGTTGTTTTCTCCCTCAATGAGGCTCGGCTATGCGCTGTGATTGCCAAAGCCCTTTAATCACGGGAATCCAGCAGGGTGACCCAGCGACACTGCAGTGTTGGCAAGAGGAGAGCCGCCTGCATCACTTCTCACGACCTCTGTGTGTGTGAGCAGAATTCACTGAATGCCAAGGGACGAGGTGGGATGAAAAAGTTAGCCTTCGCCACCAACTGTAGACCAGGAGGATAGCCTCCTAGTCCCCTGAGACCTCGCTGCGTCTGGAGGACGCAGGCTGCGATGCCAGAGGACACCCTGGGGATCCCGGCTGAGACTCGGGAATAGACTTAATGTGCTCAGAGGAGGTGAGTATGGCTGTCCTGGGAGCTGAGGCCAGGACGCGCATGCCTGTACCCTTCTCAGGAGGCAAGGCACCCTTATTGTCAGTTGAGCTTCTGCAGGTAGAATGTTGAGGATACAAGCAGGAGGGCCAGGCCATTAATTACTTCCTTCCTTCCCCGTTCACTTCTCTTTACTCTTCGTCATTGAATTCACAGCCTTTTCCCAGTTGTTCTCTTCATATAGTTGAAGAGAACATGGCTTCCAGGAACAGGCAGCCTTAGGAGACACTAGTTAGGACCATGTCCAGATGCGCATGGAGCTTGGAGGGCCTGCAGTGGTTGGCTCAGAACGGGCCAGTCACCCCCAAAGATGGCCAGCTGTTTCCTCTTTCTCCCATGCTATCTGTATGACCTGTACTTAACCTCTTTGTGCCTCAGTTTTCCCGTCTGTGAAAGGGGGGGTGATAGGTTATTTGTGAGGACCAAGTTCTGTAAATAACTTTGGGCTGTGCTGGGTCTACAATATATATTATATACAAGTTGGCTTTTATTATTGCAATGCTTTCTTCCTAAAATATATGGGTAACCTGTCTACTTTTGAATTAATAGAGATGATTTGATTTGAGAGTTTTACAAAACTCATTGAATAACTATATATACTTTGTGATGGTGCATTAATGGGGTTGGGAGTCACTAGTTGTGTCTAATGGGCAATTAATTAATCTCAGGGAATTTTCAAGTTGGAGGTTGAGCGACCACTACCCTGTCAGTCAGAAGAAGAAGGGACTAGTCTTGAGTCTTCCACCATTTAACTGTGTGACCTTCGGAAGTCACTGAACCTCCTTAAAGCTTTCATGTTTTCACCTGTAAAATGAAGGCTGTGATGTTTGCCCTGCTTACCTCATGGGGCTGCTGTGAGGACAATATGAGGCATCAGTATTTTGCAGGCTCTTAGTACTGAATATATGCAGGGGCTTTTATTAGTAACCTAATAACATTGACTACTTTTTAAACTTGTCACTCCTTAATGTCTTTATTTCTTCTTACCCATCATCAACCCAGTCCCCTGAAGTTTCCAACAGGGAGTTTCAGCCCAACGTGAAGGGTGAGGAGGCAAATCCAGAGAGTTAGTTAGGGGGCGGGGAGAGGGCCAGAATCAGCTCGTCCTCCTCACTAGGTTCTTGGGAAGCCGTCGCTGCCATTGGAGGCCCCCGGTTCCTCACTGACGTGCTGCGAGTCTGCGCACAGAAGCAAGGCCCAGTGCGGTAGGAGCTGCCCCACCACGATGACAGGCTGCAGAAGCAGAGGCGAGGCCGTGGGAAGAGTCGTCAGCAGTGCTTAGATATTCTGGCTGTGGTCGGTCCCACAGACCGGCTGTGTGAGCCTGGGAAGTTGCTTCACCTATCTGAACCTCAGTTTCTTCATCTTGAAAATGGGGAATCATAATAACGTGTACTTCCTTGAACAGTAGTGAGGATGCAATGACAAGTTTATGTAACGTGTTTGATATTGCACGATACCAGTCATATCAAGTGAAGCTGCAACTGTGAGGTCCTGGAGGGGAAGTGGCCAATTATTATTCACCTTTCTGTCTCCAGAACCCAGCACAGTCCCTGGCACAAGCCACTGCTCAGTAACTGTAGTTGGAACAAAATCAAACAGGACGATGGGGCTGGGGGTACTGCAGAAAGGGGGCCGACAGGAGATGAGGCTGGGCGGGTGGGTTCGGCCAGAATGGGAAAGGCCTTCAATGCCTGCTGTAGGGATGAGGTGCCACGAATCATTTCTAATGGCCTGATGTGGTTTAAGGGTGACAACTTCGGATGCTGGTCAAGGGTGGGCCTGCAAAGGAGCAAGGCGGAGTCAGTAAAACAGGGACCGGGAGAGTGAAGGTCAGCTTCTAGAAACATTTCAGTAGAATCCAATTGGTGACCAGTTGGTTGTAGGAAAAGCAGGCAGTCAGTATTCTAGGAACATTATCAGCTCATCCAAAAGCTCCATTCCGTTTCATATAGCCCCAAGGATGGGGAGTGAGACGAATAGACAAACGCTATTTCAGAAACATTCCCAGATCCTGGCGCAGAATGTCGGTGGCTACCACTGGGGTCAGTGTGTGTGTCTCCGAGAAGAGGGAGGGGTGTGCACACTTCCCAGAGGGGCTTTCCCAGGGAACTGGAGGAACTGTCCACAGCAAGACTCTAGACAGCTTAAAATTAGGAAGCTTTTCTGGATTTAGCAATAAAATTCCATTCTGCTCTGAGACAGGGTAGCAAAATATGACCAGTTGGGCCACAGCCCTAGACCATTAAATCTACCTGGAGCCTTCCTGTTATATTTCTCAGCTTAAGTAGCTGCTAAAGGAAGAACTTCTGATTGAACCCAAATGGTGGAGGTTGAGTTCTATCCCTGGATTTTCTTGAAGAGGATCACTGATGTCCATTTCACTTGGACTACGATGTAGCAGCAAGGCAAACAAGATTGACTAATATTAACTGAGCGCTTACTATGTGCCAGGCACTTAGCTAAATACTGGGCTTAAATTTATTTAATCCACACAGCATCCCTTCAAGGATGGTTAAACATCACTTTCACACCCATACACATTTTATTCTGTTTACACTATTATTATCTCCATTTTACCAAAGCTAGTAAGGGACAGAGCCAGGATTTGAACCCAGGCAGTCTGTTTTTTGAGCTATTGCTATTAACTATCCTGTTGTCCTGCCTCAAATCTGTATTGTGCCGCTTTGGGGTATAAAGCAGAGTAGAGACACTTCCAGGAATTGTGTAAATGCGCCTCTTGGTTTTTTATTACCACACTAATACAATAGATGTCTGCTGGGTTTTGCTCACAACTTGAGCAAATTCACTTGAGACTTCAGACATTATACAGTAAAAGCCTTGCTAAGTTCCCAGTAATGAATTATAGGAGAGCCAAGTCGCTTAATGAAGAAGCCTGGATTAAATAGTGATTCCATAAAGTTCATATGGTGGCGTGTTTCTTTCCCTCTGTTGTCAGAGCTGTGATTCTCCTTTAATACTCAAAGGTGATGGGAGTGAAGTGGATATGATTATCTCATGTCTCAGGTGAGAAAACTGAGGTTCAGAGTTCAAGTGACTTGGCAAAGTCACACACCTGTCATTGCACAGGAGTTAAGGGATGACAGACTATTCTAGGACAGAGATACAGGACCTGGTTAACATATCAATTAAGAGTTTCTAATTAGCCATATCCAGAGACTTAATATTAGTGGTCTGAAAAATCCTTGAATGAAGTTTGTTCTCACATACATTATTTGCATCTTGTTTGTACTATTCATTTTATTTTTTTTGAGTAAGTCTTAGCTAGCTATAGAGATTCTGAAGCTAGCTGGAAGTAACACAGAATCTGATTTTGCAGAGACAAATTATGATGGAGATGAGTGAACTCCTGTTGATCAGAAAGCTAAGTATGGTCCCAACGCAGGCACTTTCCTGCTTGTCTTCCCTTAAAGCTGTCGTTAGAGTTACACTTTGACAGAAATATGACTGCAAATCTCTTTCCTCTTTGCAGCCTGTGCAAGGCTTTGATTATGCCAAACAGCACCTAGGCCAGCAAGGGGCGGACGAGGAGGTCATCCCCGTGACCCAGGAGACGGTGGTCCTCCCACTTCCTGTCAGGGATGCCCCTGCCTCGCAGGAACGGGACGTCGCCCAGGACGGGAGCACCATCAAGACGGCCAAGTCCACCGAAACCAGAAAGAGGTAGGCATGGGGCCAACTTCTGCCTCTCCGTGTCAGCAAGAGAAATAATCGATGGTGAGAGGAGCTGAAGCCCTCAAGTTGTTAATTCCACTGTTCTGTTTAAAAATTCCCCTCCGTGCTCACTTTGAATATTTGAAAAGGAGACTGGAGATGAGGAGAATCATAATACCTGCTTCTCGTGAGCCGCCCTGTGTAAGGTTTTACCTTGCAATCAACCATGGCCACGGAGATTTAGTCCTTTACTTTTATTTTAAAAACTTTACCACTGATGTCACACATATTTTAACTTATCGGAAAAGCAGTTGTGTGGTTGTATTTTATCTGGCAGCTTCTCAATGGTTTATGAGTTTTTACTATGAATAGAGCACGTTGATATGCATTGGGAGGTCTATGGAGAGGTTTAAGATTGGTTCCTGAGCCCAATGATCTTGATGGAGAGACAGGGAGATAAAAAGCTGCCATTCACAGCATGACGTGCGGGCACCAGCAGTGGTGTCTGAACAGAGTGCTGGGGAAAGAGAGGCAGGAGAACAGTTCTGGTGAGGGAGGGCGTCCTGGAGGAGGCTGTGTTTTAGGTGGGCCTTGAAGGGTGAGTGCTGTGTCAATAAGTGGGGCGAGAGGAAGGCCTCCAGTCTGAAAGAGTCAGGAGAGATAAGGGACAGCCATGTTCCCTTAACAGTGAGTGTCCCTAGAGCTTAGACCTTACAGGAGCTGGGATGAAACCAGAAGATAGATTAAAATTGTGGAGGGTTTTCACTCCAGGCTAAGGGGTTGGATCTTTATGCTCTAGCCAGTGGGAAGCCACTGAGAGTTCTCTAGGAAGGCAGTATGTCCCACCTGTATTTTAGAAAATGACTCAGATGGTAATGTGGAGGATAGCTGGGAGAGGTCAGGCTAGAGGCCAGGAGACTTATTTGAAGGACTTTGCAGTAGCCTTATAAAGAAGTAATGAAGCCCTGTGGGCTGGCTAAACCAGCTGCTGTTGCCAACCCCCTCATTCCTTGCCTCAAGACCACAGTGACTGGAAAAGCTACATCCTTCCTGCCTCCTTCCCTCTTGCCTTCCCTTCACCTAACGGATGTTTACTAAGGGTTTGCCATTTACTAGGCACTCGGGAGACTGCAGTGAACAAGACAAATTTCTTGCTCTCATGGGGCCTGCTGTCTGGTGGAGAGAGTTAGACAATCAACAAACAGAGAACTAGATATTTAGCTGGTCAAGTGGTGATGAGGATGAAGAAGGAAACCAAAGCCTGATGAAGGAATAGAGAGATGGAGAGGGGCACATGATGCTATTTTGCAGGAAGTCAGGGAAAGCCCCACTAATCGAGTGACGTTTGGGAAAGACCTGGCGGAAATGACGTGTAAGCTTCGTGGCCGTCTAGAGGAAGAGTGCTCTAAGCAGATGGAACAGTATATGCAAATCCCAGAGGCAGCAACTCCTTGCTTAAAGGAGAGCAGGAAGGCCAGAGAGCATGGTGTGAAGCACGGAGGGAGTGTTAGCAGATGAGTCGGAGAAGTTGCCAGACGTTTGATCATGTCAGGCTTCATAGACCAATGTCAGGACTTAGAATTTTGTTGTGAATAAAGATCAGATGTCATTGGAGGGTTTTGAGAGGAACAACGACATAACATGACTAGCAGTTTTAAAGGCTCGCTTTGGCTGCGGTGTGGAAAATAGACCTGTTAGGAGGCTGTTGCAGTGGTCTAGTTGAGAGACGGTGGTGTGAGGCATGAAGGGAGGCTAGAGATATTTGAAGGAAGAGCTGACAAGTTTTGCTGCTAGGTTATCGTGAAGTATGGGAAGAGAGAGAAGTCAAGTTGCCGTTTACTGTGTTGGGGAAGACTGGGGAAGAAGAGTTTGTAGGGGCTGATCAAGAGTTCGGATGTCGAGTCTGAGATGCCCATTAGGCATGCAAGTGGATCTAGAGTTCTGAGGAGAGGTCCAAGGTAGAAATATAAATGTAGCAGTTGTCAGTGTTTAGTTACGGAAAGCTATGAGACTGGATGGGATCACCCAGGAGAGTGTAGATGGAAGAGATCCAAGAACTGACCTCTGGGGCATTGCAGTGATGACAGGCCCAGATGATGAAAAAGATTCAGCAAAGGGAACAAAAAGCTTCAGGAAGAAAGGAAGAACAAAGCAAGCTTGGAATCTGAGAAGCCAAGAGAACAGAGTAGACAGAGGGAAAAGGAAGGATTGTCTGTGTCAAATGCACATGTTTTTGTATTGGAGTCAAGCAGCAGGGCTGTATGTGTTTTTGTGGGGCAGTAGTTAGGCTGAGCTCAGTTGGGTGCTGGTTCTGGTCTGAGGTAGGCGGGGCTGAGCTCAGCTGGGGTCACTCATGCATCTGTAGTCAGGTGGTAGTCAGGCTACTCCTTGTCTGGAGTAACCAGGTAACCAGGGCCCCTTGGCACATGGTCTTTGATCCTCCAGCAGGCTAGCCCTGGCTTTCTTGCAAGGTGGTTACAGGATTCTGAGGACAGCAAAAAAAGCCCCATAGTCTTTGCTGTTGCATATTTGCTACTGCCCTATTGGCCAAAGCAAGTCCAGAGTCAGTGTAGGAGGGAACCACCCAAAGCTTGGTTACAGGGAGGTGTGGACAAATTGGGACCATTGCTGCAGTCATCTACCGCAGCAAGGAGGGCCTACGCAGGGCAGAATGGAAACACAGAGAAACATGCATCTATTCCTGCAATAGATGATTTACCTGAGTAGACTAGTGAATAGTATCACCTGCAATAATTATCCTTATTATGATTTTTGCCAAATACAGTAAAAACATGTTAACAACTATTTATAACCAGTTTAGAGGACAATGAAAAGGAAAAAATAGAATTACTAAAGGGTATTAATTAGTATCACCAGGAAGAATAAAAATCCTTTTTTATCCATTCTAGTTGAGTGGTTTAAGTTGTGTAAAGATTTCTTTAAAAAATTTTTTTTTCAGAACAAAAATGTCTTTTGTTTTAAGAGTTTATTTCAAGCATTTCTTCTTGAATTAACAAGACGTCTACTTCGCTAACAAAATTTAATTGCTTACCCCCAGATTTTTATTAACAAATGTCAGTTTAAGAAACAAATATGGACAAAGAAAACAATACTTAAACTGCTGAGTGATTTCTAAATTTGCTTTACGATATGCAATAAAGATATAATCTTTATTGGTTAATAAAGATATAACCTTAATAAGGTCTGGGTAGATCATTACCAAAGCTATGCGAGAAATTTCACCTCTGTTCAAGTTCAGCTGCCATGGGAGTTTCTGATCAGCTGGGAAATTTCTCAGATGCCAAACGCAAGAGTAGACCTATCATGGTTCTACATTTCTGGCTTCCCCATCTTGCCACATCAGCTTCCTCATTCCTTGAGATCAGTACTGCGTGGCCTTTCAGAGTGGGCCTGTTAGATGGTCCAAAAAGTTGTACAAGTGAAAAATTGGAAAAGCCAATCACTTGGTTGTCATAAAGATATCTCAATATTCAAACATTGTTTTAAAATTGAAGGAAAATGAGCCTTCAACCACTTACAGACAAACAGACTGATACTGTTGGTCCTTTTCCATATATAGGCTCTGGTGATGTTATTTTGTTGGTTTGTGATTAGTGTTAATGGGCGAGGATGGAGAATCAACTATTTGCAATGGGTACTTCAGTGCAGTGATTGGCCATAATTATTCAGCAGTTAATTAGTCTCACCCTGAGCTTGCTCTTCCAGTGTTCACACACACCCATATCCTCAGAATGGAGACTGTTGAGTTCAATATAGCAAAACTATGGCCTTACAGGTGATACCTTTCCCTGCTTTCAAAAACGCTTTTGTTATTGTCGTGTGAGAGGACACACATGCACATACACATCTCACTCTCTGTTTTTGACCAGAAGTTTTGAGTCTTTGACTCCACATAAACCTGTGTGTAAGCTGCTGCAAAGAGTAAAGCAGATAGGACTTTCTCTCCCCAGAAATCTGCTCAATCACACCTTTGCTTGAGGTGAGACAAGGGAAAGCAAGTGCTGTGAAGACCATTAGGTAATCTGGGAACGTGAAATAGATGACAAGAAGCCTTTCTCTACCCTCCCCTCGGGACCTCACTGAAAGCCTCTCTGTCCCAGTAGAGCCAGTCGGAGGAATATATGCCATTAACTCTGAGCTTTGAAAACAATCAAAGGACATGTGTCTTCTCTGTGTATGTGTATTTGTATACCCAACATTCAGCAATCAAATAGCTGTTAGATAAATGAGATATAGTCCCTAAGTTAATGCCTTATCCATATTTTCCCAAACTATATTCTTTATATTACTAGTTTTACACTCCTATTGAGAGGTTTTTATGGTGAAACAGATGTATAGCAAAATAAACTGGGAAATGTTAAATTGAACAAAATGAGATGAGTCTGTGATAGGACCCATCCGAGCCGTTGATGTGCTGCTGTGCGTTAGGAATACCCACAGAAGGTATACAGTAAACATGTCCCAAACTTACACTTGTCCATGGAACTTGGGCCAGGAACATCCACTTGGCCGCAGTGTTCCGCTCTTTGGCAGAGTGTGCCTTGTCCCGTGGCTGTGCGTGGGTATTCCCATTGTCCATGAGTTCTTGGGTGCTCAAGTGCATGGAAGTGTACAGAACTGAGAATTAATAAATTCCCAGAGGAGGAAGAGGGAGGAGGAAGGAGGAGGAAGAAGAGCATCCACTAAGTCAAGTGCTGCATTTTATTCCAGTCCATTTCCATTGTAGGGACTGGATGCCATTGGGTTCTGAATCTGGACAGTTGACAGTAGACGGACAAGGGGTCTGATGAAGCCTCTGGATATCTGCCCCATGGTTGTCTCCCACAGAGGGCCAGGCAGTCAGTCCTTCTGCCCAGCCAGCACACAGGCTGGCATGATCTAAGGCCCAAGGGAGCAGAAGCTCAGCAGGGGCTCTCAAGAGCCCATTTTCCCAGCAGGTTCCAGAGGGCCAGAGTCCAGCCCCTGAGGGAAGGCGAGAAGGCCCTGTGGCTTAGCTGGTCCAACGGCCTGCCTTGGCTGGGCATTGTAGGAGAGACGGTAAGGGAAGGCACTCCGGGTTGTGGGTCAAGTCCCTGTCTACAGAGGAACTCGGGCTTCCGGAGCTGATTTTGCATCCCCCAGTGTTGCCCTGCCCAGAATACTTCACCTCCTTGAGGATCACATTTCTCACTAGCTGAACAAGGCTGACAAACACCAAATCTATGAGTGGTCATAACAATTCAATAACAGTTTTGAAAGCATTCAGCATTGCCCTTGGCCTGTAGTAGGTGCTCCTAATGCGGAGTGCTTGGACAGCATGGGTGGTGGCTTAGTATCTCTATTCCTGCAGCCCTGGTACAAGGCCCTGCTCCGAGCTGGTGCACATAAAGTAGTTCCTGAATGAATGAATGGCTCAGATTGGTAGTTTCAAATGAAAGTGGTTAACAGCACAGTTGAGTGTGTGTGTGTGTGTGTGTGTGTGTGTGTGTGTATGAGAGAGAGAGAGAGAGAGAGAGAGAGAGAGAGAGAGAGAGATAAACTTAATGGTGGAGTGTCTTCATCCTTAGTAGCCCAGGTATATTCTGTAAAGAGGATGGCCAGAGAGAACCACGATTCTTACGTGTCCCTGAAGATGCCATGAGTCAAACACTCGGCAAACCCTCTGAAGTGCTGTGCTTCAATAAGAGGCCATGCTTAAAACTCCATCAGCACCGTTTCCATAGTCACTGGGGGTTAGAGAAAAAGAGATGGGAATGCAGGGCTGTGCCCGCTGGACTTCTCTGCGGAGCTAAGCACCAGTAAATGTCCTTCACAACCAGCTACTTCACCCAAGCTGTCGTATGGGTTTTTTTTTTAATTCCTGAATCATTTCTTCTTTGTGGATAAAACCAGAATGGAGGGCTACAGACATCAACTGTGCAAACAAAATAACCTTGAGAGGAGGCTGCTCTAGTCGAAACTTACCATCTCCCTGTTGCTATGGTTACCTCCAGCAGGTCGCCCAGTGAGAATGGCTCTGTCATCAGCAACGAATCAGGGAAGCCCAGCTCGGGGAGACGCTCACCCCAGAATGTAATGGCACAGCAGAAAGTGACAAAGGAGGAGGCGCGGAAGAGAAATGGTGAGAAGCCTTCTCTGCCAAGCACCACCCCCAAGCTCATCCCACACACACGTGCACATGGCCTGCACACACACACACACCAGTGTGCTTTCACACGCAGTTCTTCTCTCTGTTGTGTCCTACAAAGACCAGGAGTCAGTTTCCTACCTGTCTGTCAGGGTATCTCCTTACCCCAATGAACTTATGCAAGGCCTTTAAAAACCCTATGCAGAATGAACTGACGTTTGCTTAGAGGTTTTTCTAATTCTGGAGTGAATCAACATCTCTAGCACCAGGTCCTCCAGGGCGGCAGGTCTCTGAAACACTGCTTGTCTTGGATTCTCCTCATCTTCTTGACCTGACTCCTCTGATATGTTTCAGGGTTCAGTCTAGGCCAGTGGGTCCTGATAGTGCAGACCCACCTCTCCCAGGAAAAACAGCACAATGATAAATCTGTCATTGTAAACATCAGCCTCTGCTGATGGGATGGGGAGCGAGAACTATTAGTTCATAGTTGCTTCACTTTAGTTGTTCACTGGTTGCCTCTCATATGTGCTTTGACCGGGCAAGCCCAGGGTTTCCAACTGGCAACCTCAGTGTTCCTGGTCGCCGTTATGCCACTGCACCACCATCGGCCAGGCACCACAAACAGATCTTTTCCCTCCTTATAAAGGCTTGGTGTTGGGGTTTGTTGCCAAGTCCTCGGCGCTGCCTGGCTGTGTGGTGGCACCGGCGGTGGCTCACATCTGTTGGACACCCATCGTGCAGCCTCCCTGGCCTCCCGAGCCCACCTTTGTTCTGACCCTCCTCTCCCCTCGGTCTTTCCGTCAGTGATGCTGGCTTCACGGAGCCCAGGTTCAGGCGCCTGGTGTTGCCACTTGGTTCAGGGAAAGTTTCTCTGGGAGTTCAGAGGGTCGTAGGAGGAGTTCCACAGAAATGCCAGGTGGAAAGCCAAACGATCTGGCACTCTGGCTAGCTCTGGTTCTTAAAGGATTTGATGAAGTGGGGTTCAGGGACTTTCTGTTGCCAGAACATTCTTTTGTTTTCAAATGTCACTTCTTTTTTTCAACAAAAGAAGAACAAAAAGAAGTAATGCCACAGTGGATTTGACTTCTGCAGGGAGAGTGTGGTATTCATTTCCAGCTATTACCTAAAACACTTGTTGAGACTGCCCTTCCGATGTGGTCCTGGAATTTTTTTTCTTCCCCTGAATTTCCCAGAGACTGTGGGTTCCACACCAGGAGCACGGTGTGACATGTGGAGTTGCCGTGGCATGGGTGTCGTCCTCGGGGCCACCAGAATGCTGCCCGTCAGCACTCTGCCAGGCCAGCTCACTGAGGGCCGGAGCGGCTCTGGCTTCTGAACGGGCCGTGAACTTGGTGAAACTTAACACCTTTCTTCTCTCTCTTCCCAGACCGAGGTGCTAAGAGAGATGGGGGGGGGGCACGCAACACAGAGACAGTGGACAGTGAGGACACGGGGAAGTTGTTTTAACACCTACCAAGACTACGGTTGCCACCTAGCCCAGTGCCCGCCCTGCTGCTCCCGCTCCCGCCAAGCCCTCCCCGCCTTCCTCCTCTATATTCTTCCTGGAAACATATAAAGTCAGACTCCACCCTCCCCAGATGTCCCATCACTCACCCCAGTCCTCAGATGACCCTGAATAACCTAGTGTGTCTTTCTCAGACCTTTTTGCTATGCCTATGACAACACACCCGTCTCTTTGTTCTTTGTTGTATAGCTTTGTGTTATTTTCTAAAATGGGATCAATGTACATACTGTTCTATGCCCTTTTCTTGCATAAAAATGTGCAGTGTACAGACTCCGCTGTCAGTAAACACACACTTACAAGATGTTGCCTTTCCCACTCCCCTGAATTTGATTCCTAGATGAGGAGGGAGCAGGGCCAGTTTCAGACCCCATCGCTGCCCACGCCAGCTGGTGAGACCTTGACATGCTCCAGATGTTCCTGCTGACCTTCCCCATTCCTGTTTTGCCCCCTTCTCTGCCTGCGTCCTTATTCTGTTTAGGTCACTTTGATTATTTAAATATCAGATTCAGATTTAGAAATAACAACAGTGGGGTGCACAAATAAAATGCAATTACTGTACCAAGTTGAGGTCTTAATGTGTTTGTTTTATTAAAAAGCCATCCTTTCTCCAGGTTCCCAGGGCTTCGCTGCATTGTCTCTTTGCCCAAAGTAAACCCAGTGTGTTTTCATGGTTGGTTGCTTCTGTTTTGCCACTAGTTCCCATTCAGGGAGGTTTCAGTTTGAAATTTTCAAATGGAAATGATAGAACCAACTTATTTTATGTACACAGATGCTGAAGCACATTAGAGTTCTAGGATGGACCTTCAGTGGAACCTGCACATGTCCTTTTCTCTTTATCAAAGGGCTCCACTTTATTATAATGCTAGGTAGAGTTCACACACACAAAATATCAGTCGTGTATTTCATTGGATTGGAAAATGAACTGAAAGAAGGGAGGGAAAGAGCAGGGAAGGAGGAAGGAAGGAAGGGAGGGAGGGATGGAGGGACGGAGGGACGGAGGGAAGAGGATTGAATGGAATTGTGGAGAAAACAAGAAAGTATCATATGGTCAGTTTACAAAAGGTATTTTATTGTGCGACTGTAGCCTCTGAAAATAGGTTATTCTTTCGGTATGGGATATTCAGATACTGTTGTTTATTTATTTATTAACTTATTTATTTTAAGTGAGAGGAGGGGAAATAGTGAAACAGAATCTGGAAACCAATCTGGGGCCAATGCTCAAATCAACTGAGCTATTTTTAGCATCTGAGGCTGATGCCCTTAGACTAACTCCTCAGTGCCCTGTGCCACACTCAAACCAATTGAGCCACTGACTGCAGGAGGGGAAGAGGGAGAGGAGGGGGAGATGGAGGGAGAGAGAAGCAGATCGTCACTTCTTCTGTGTGCCCTGACTGGGAATTGGACCTGGAACATCCATATGCCGGGCCAGCGCTCTGTTCACTGAACTATCAGCCAGGGTCCAGATACTGTTGCTTTATGGCTCAGTGTTTATTCTGGAAGTTAGAATTACTCAGGTTAATTAATAAATGTTAATGTTAAGGGCTATTGTTCTAAAACTGTTCTTGTTGCCCACCAGTTTTGTTGCATTTGTAGCTCCTGATTTTCCACTTTTGTGATGTAAGAACTTTAAAAGGGAATGACATAATCCCCCTAGCAACATGAGTGGGGTGGGTCCTTGTAGCTCAGTGGCCTCAAAGGCCCTTTTAAAGTCTGTTCCAGGATGGTGTTTAAATATAAGTGGGAAAAGTAGATGTGAGAATGAGGATTTTGAAAGCAAAAGAATTTGGAATTTTTTTTCAACCACATATAGATAGGTACGTCAACTTCTGAATCAAAACCAATGTCACCTTGAAAAAAGTGTTTTCAAAGAAAAGAGTTAGAAATGAGTCATTTAAGAGCAAAAACTTCCCTAAACCCTTCAGTGTGCACCTTCAAGTCACTAAGATTTCACTGTGGAGGCTCAGAGTCTGATCCTTGCCTCCTGATAGCGGGGAGCACGCGGACCTGGAGGAGGACAAGAACCAGCGAGTGCAGAGGATGAATTACCACTTTCTTAGCAGGGGCCCTTGAGCATTTGTCAGAGAGGTTAGCTCAGAAACACAGGATCGGTTTTGATTCTTTCTTTGCCTTCCCCGAGAGCTGAAGACTTGCTTAATCTCTGATAACAACACCAGAGGGCAGTGATGCTAGTTAGATGCTATCTCTGAACTTTCATGGACAGTCCAGAAAGGAAGGGCGTGCTTGCTTTAAGAGCATTTTCTGCCTCAAATGTGAGGGCTTCCCCACCCCCCACCCCCCAAAGTGGATTTAAACATGAAGAAATAAAATCTCCCTTCCCATTCTGATCTGCAGAAGTTCAAACTAACAATGCAAATAGGACATGACCAGATCCGGGATGGTGGCGTTCACCGTGATGATGGTGGCGTTCACCGTGATGATGGTGGCGTTCACCGTGGTGATGGTGGCGTTCACCGTGATGATGGTGGCGTTCACCGTGATGATGGTGGCGTTCACCGTGATGATGGTGGCGTTCACCGTGGTGATGGTAGCGTTCACCGTGATGATGGTGGCGTTCACCGTGATGATGGTGGCGTTCACCGTGATGATGGTGGCATTCACCGTGATGATGGCGATGGTATCTAGGACACTTTGGCAGTTTCACTGTGATCCTCTTGTTTAGCCTTCTCTCATGCTTTTTCTTTTATTTTTTTAATTTTGTTTTTTTTTGTTTTGTTTTACAGGGATAGAGAAAGAGTCAGAGAGAGGGATAGATAGGGACTGACAAACAGGAACAGAGAGAGATGAGAAGCATCAATCACCAGTTTTTCCTTGCGACACCTTAGTTGTTCATTGATTGCTTTCTCATATGTGCCTTGACCACAGGCTTTCAGCAGACCAAGTAACCCCTTGCTCGAGCCAGCGACCTTGGGTCCAAGCTGGTGAGCTTTTTGCTCAAGCCAGATGAGCCCGCGCTCAAGCTGGCAACCTCAGGGTCTTGAACCTGGGTCCTCCGCATCCCAGTCCTCTATCCACTGCACCACTGCCTGGTCAGGCTCTCGTGCTTTTTCTTTAAGCATTAATTATGAATTAAATAGTCCCATGAACTTCCTGTACTCACACAGCATTTCAGTATTAATATTTAAGATAATGTCCTCGGGTGTGTTTTTCCATATAGTCTTTTATTGAGAGATGATAACTAATTTTTCTCTTAAACCTAGAGGAATCATTGTGCAAATATGATTATGACCATTTTGAGCGTGTGTATACAAAAGAAATGTAGTTTGTACAGTGTCTAGGGTGTCCTTTTTGTGTCTCCTCCTCCCCGCATCCTGTCCACAGGGCAGAGAGTGAGGGTGTCACAACCCACAAGCAATAAAAATGTTAAGTACCATCTCTTCACCATCTGAAGGGTTTAGTGATAGCATGACTTTCATTTCTCCATATTGATCTGTTCTGCAGGCACTAACATCTCCTTTCCGAGTCAGGAAATTTTAGTCATTCCTTTATTCATCATTTATTCAGCAAATCCTTATTGAAAGACAGCTGCCTATGAGACATTATTAAAGGCAGTAGGCATTGCTTTAAAAAAAAATGAGCAAATGGCTCCATTGATTCAAGTATGCTGACCCCAGGCACTGAGGATGGCTCCGAGCCTGCACCTCAAGTACTAAAAATAGCTTGGTTGCCGACGGCCCCAGATGGGCAGAGCATTGGCCCAACACAGGGGTTGCCAGGTGGATCTCAGTTGGGGCACATGTGGGAGTCTGTCTCTGTATCTCCCCTACTCTCATTAAAAAAAGAAAAAAAAAAGATGGGCAAGAATGGAGTTTATAGGCCCTGGCCAGTTGGTTCAGTGGTAGAGCGTCGGCCTGGCGTGCAGGAGTCCCGGGTTCAATTCCTGGCCAGGGCACACAGGAGAAGTGCCCATCTGCTTCTCCACCTCTCCCTCTCTCCTTCCTCTCTGTCTCTCTCTTCCCCTCCCACAGCCAAGGCTCCATTGGAGCAAAGTTGGCCTGGGCGCTGAGGATGGCTCTATGGCCTCTGCCTCAAGGCGTTAGAATGGCCCTGGTTGCAACAGAGCTACGCCCCAGGTGGGCAGAGCATCACCCCCTGGTGGGCGTGCCGGGTGGATCTCGGTCGGGTGCATGTGGGAGTCTGTCTGACTGCCTCCCCATTTCCAACTTCAGAAAAATACAAAAAAAAACAAAAAAAGAATGGAGTTTATATTCTAGTAGGATTAGGGGCACACAAATCAGGTACTAAATGATACCAAGAACTAAAACAGGGTGCCGAGGCAGCTATTTTCAATTGGTGGACAAGAAAAGTCTTTTTCAAGGTGCAACTTGAACAAGAAGGAGCTAGGGCATGTAAAGATGTAGGGAAAGAGCTTTCTGAGCAGAGTGGACAGCTATGCAATGTTGTGGCTGTGGGAACAAGCCTGGTGTGTTCAAGAAGGCTGTTGTAGCAGGAGCAGAGTGGAGACAGGGGAGAGGCAGGCGGTGAACCCAGCAAGGTGGCCGGGACCAGACTGTGCAGAACCTTGGTGGCCCCACTAATGACTCTGGGCTTTATTCTGAGAGACATGAATCCTGCAGAGTGTTGTGATCAGGTTGCCTTTTGAGAAGATATTCCACCCTGACTGCTGGTGGAGTACGTATTTTAGGGGTAGGAGGGCAGGGGTAGAAGAGTGGAGGAGGGGGAGTGTTTAGGGAGGTGTATTAGTTACTTATTGCTGTGTAACAGATTACCCCAACACCTAGCAACCAAAAGCGACAATCTACATTTATGATGTTACTTCATGTCTGTGGGTCAGGAATTCAGGAGTGGCTTAGCTAGGTGGTTTTGGCTCAGAATTTCATGAGGTCACAGTCTAGGCAGTCATTCTTTAAAGGTTTGGCTGGGCCTTATAGGACCCCCTTACAATACGGCTCATTCATAGCTTTTGGTAGGAGTCTCTCAGTTTCTTGCCACAGGGACCTCTCCATAGGGTTACCCGAGTGTCCTCATAACATGGCAGCTGGCTCTTCCCAGAGTAAATGATCTAAGAGAAAGCATGGTGAAAGTCACAATGTTTTTTAATGACCTAGCCATGGAAGTTACACACTGGCATTTCTTCAACTTCTTTTGTTTATACGGGTCAGTTCTATTTATTGTGTCTGTGACTGGATGCCATTTAGGAGGCTAGGTACCATAGATGGAAGCCAGGTGTCATAGCAGGTGTCCAGGTGCAAGATAATGGTGGCTCAGCAAGAATTGCTCAGCAAAACTCCACTTTAAAAAGATATATGCATCTGGTAACAGGTCTGAATAGAAAATTTCCTCTGTCATTGGATGCTAGATGGCCTGCTATTTGCAAATAAGCCCACAGAAGCAAAAAATACTCCGATTATAGCCATTGTTAGACTCTGGGGTGTTTTAACCACATGGTGAAATAACAATTTACTTGGCTTAATTTGACAAATCTTCTGTGATTATGAGAAGTGACAGAATGATACAAATGATGTGTTTCTCGATAATTTAAATAACATTCCAATCTCTTGAGGAGACAGGAGGTAAGATAAATACACTTCTGTTACATTCCTATTTTAACAATACCTATTCTTCTAAATTGCCCACTGGTTTAATTGAACAGGTTTCATTTATCTCTTGCTGAGCCATGCTCAATAAACTGTCATTCTTATGTTTACCTAATGGGAATATGCTTTAAGAACAAGTACACCAGCAAAATACCACTGGCCCTGGGACTTCTGTCAGCTTAGTTCTGGAAGCACAAGCCAGCTGGTGTCTTTCTGCCATTGCAATAGAATTATCTGTCAGAGATGAGAATTAATTTAAAAGAGTATAGGTGAAAATTGCACTATTTAATTAGGGGAGTTGTCTATAGCTTTAGATTTGTTTCTCTGATGGTTATTTCTTAGCTTTCATTTGTTTTAGGCAAATGAATGAAATGAAAACCCAAATCACTGAGAAGCAGCCTGTAGACAGAAAAAACAACAAAGTGTCAGCTGCAATTATTGAGGCTGGTTGGCCAGGGAGGATTCATCAGCTTAACATCATACAAAAATGGGGAGCTTTGTGTCAGACACCGAACTGAATGCCATTATTCTGTTGATTGTCATATTTTAAGAATAGTTTCACGTTTGACTAAATTGCATTTTTCCCATCTCTGACTCAAACATAGAGGGAAAATTTTTACTTTTCTTATGCATTTGTCACAAATTTGAAAGAATGGTCTCTTGCCATTCTTTCAAAATTTAAAATTCAAACCTTTAAAATTCTGTCCTACCCATCAATAATTCAGGGGAGGGCTGACTAGTGTAGGATCTTAAATTTTAAAGAAGTACAGGGGCAGCAGTGAGCCTTTGGCACAAACCCAGACACTGTTGCCTCTGAGGTCATTTTGAGTAAAGTAATGTCCTTAGGCTGGGAGCATTCCACATAAATTTCCCCGTGATCCCGCAGCTCCCCTATGGCCATAAAGCCCATGTGTTTGTTGTGCTTCAGTGCCAGCGAGTGACGAAGAGGAAGGAGCAGTTCTTTTTGACAACGCTGCCAAGGCGGCTGCTGATCCCTTCGACACGTCTTCTGGGTCGGTGCAGCTCATCGCAATAAAGCCCACAGCCCTCCCCGTGGTGCACCCCACCTCGGACAGGAGCCAGGAGGCTGCAGTGCTCAACGGTGAGGTAAGCACCTGAGGACCCAGAGTGGGAGAGAGCCCAGGCAGCCAGGAGCGCCACCTGGAATCCCAGGGCAGGTTGCACCCACGTATTCAGGCCCCCGTCTGTGATTTTTACCTCTGCATTCACAGGCTCAGTAAATGAGTCAGGACACAAGTCGCCCAAAATAAGTTTGTTGGGTGATTTCAGAGCATTTCTTTTTACCTTCATTAGAAAGCCCAGAGGTGGACTTTTTGAAAACTGTAGTTAGAGAAACATTAGAAATTCTTCCCCACCCATTATACACATACAGTCTTCTACCTTTCTTGATCATACTCCTAAGCTATTCATTAGGGGATGTCAGTTGTAGTGGGGATGTGAGGGGCTTACAGTGAGAGAACTGGAGAAGGTACTGTCATTCGAACGGGGAGGTGGCCCACTATGTAGGCTTTGAAATTATTTTCACTCCTTTGAGCAAGCTTGACACAACCCTTTGCCTGCTTTCCAAAGGATATCTATGAATATTATGTGGTAATCAATTTTTCTAAGAGTCTGAAAAGAAATTGTAACATACATGAAGAATAATGATTTTGCAGGTGTTTGGATGGATGGATGGATGAATAGATAGAAAGAGAGAGAGATGCAGTTTAGGGGAGAGCAAGAGAGTAAATCAGGCGAATATCTGCCATTTCTCCATCTTCTGCCACAGCATGGTCAGTGGCCTAAAGATGTTTATAACTCTTTAAGGACATGCACATGAGGCCTGACCTGTGGTGGCGCAGTGGATAAAGCGTCGACCTGGAACACTGAGGTTGCCGGTTCAAAACCCTGGGCTTGCCTGGTCAAGGCACATATGGGAGTTAATGCTTCCTGCTCCTCCCTCCCCCTTCTCTCTCTCTCACTCTCTCTCCTCTCTAAAAGTTAACAAAAGAAAAAAAAATTTTTAAAAGAACATGCACACGGAACCTGCACATGAACATTGACATTACACACGTGCACACACACACACAGACTTATGAAACCAAAGCCAGACTTGGCCAAGCCACCTGCTCAGGGTCCCGCTGCAGGTTATTGTGACTTCCACGATGCTCCGGTCCCCTGACTCCCTGTCCAGTGCTCCTTCCCTCTCTTTGACTTACTGTGGCCCATCAATGAAAAATAGCATTGTGCGTAAGACAGTCTAGACCAGGGGTTGTCAACCTTTTTATACCTACTGCTCACTTTTGTATCTGTTAGTAGTAAATTTTCTAACCACCCACTGGTTCCACAGTAATGGTGATTTATAAAGTAGGGAAGTAACTTTACTTTATAAAATTTATAAAGCAGAGTTACAGCAAGTTAAAGCATATAATAATTACTTAGCAAGTACTTTATGTTGGATTTTTGCTAAGTTTGGCAGAATAAATCTTTATAAAACAACTTACTATAGTTAAATCTATCTTTTTATTTATATATACTTTGGTTGCTCCGCTACTGCCCACCATGAAAGCTGGAACGCCCACTAGTGGGCGGTAGGGACCAAGTTGACTACCACTGGTCTAGAATCCCAAGCCGCACTGCAAGGATTGGAATCCCAGCTCTTCTCCTTACAATCTGTGTGGCCCTAGGCAGCTTAGTTCATTTCTCTGTGCTTCAATATCTCCATCTGTAAAATGGAGCTTTTGTGAGGATCACAACACTTATAATTGTATAAAACACTTATAGGCCTCAACAAGCACATCATCATCATCATCATCATCACCAATTAACTAGTCAGCCAATGAGCAGGGATTCATTGGTCATGTACTTTATGCCTCTTGACTCTATAATTTGGAGAACCTATATGTTTTCTCAAAGCAAATCACACCCCACTGGATCTTTTCTTAGGCTCAGTTCTGTCACCAGACATGCAAGCCCAGTGATTAGAGCCTCTGAGATTGTCACTAATGCTCTGGGAACTGCTATTGATTAGGACCCTCTGCCCAGTTATGGACCTAGGTGATGGCCACTGTGCCTGGATCTTTTCATCCCAGCTTAGTGATATGAATGTCACAGGGACAGGTTCCAGATCTCAACTAAATTCAATTTATGGCTTCATTTTCCTGACAAGCCCATCACCCTGTCACAGAAGGAGAGGAGCAGAGCGTTTTCCCTGTCCAGAGTGTATACCTGTTCCATTTTGGTAGTTAAAGGAACGGACCTTACTGGCATTACAATTGGAAAGGAGCCTGAGCTGTTCTCTGTAATTTGCTCCCTCATAGAGTTTAGGACAAATTGCCTTATAACTTTCTTTCTTTCTTCTCTTCTCGGTGGCTTGTTTAAGTGAAGAAAGCACAGCCCCAAAGCCATAAATTGTTTTAATGTGTTACAGGAAAGCCTTGTAAAGATTACTGGTTTTTAAACTTTATTGATTTATTTATTAGAGAGGAGGGGAGAGAGAGAAGAGAAAGAGAGAGGAACATCAATTTGTTGTTCCACTTATTTATGCATTCAATTAGTTGATTCTTGTATGTGCCCCGACTGGGGATCAAACTCGAAACCTTGGCACATGGAGATGATGCTCTGACTGAGCAATCCGGCCAGGGTATAAAGGTTATTTTAAAGAAAACCTAACAACATAGAAAGCTTAGAAAATAAGAGAGAAAAATCACTATAATTTCACTTACCCTAACATATCCTCTGTTTTCATTTCTGCATCTTCAAGCTTTTCAAACTCATTAATATTTCAGAATCTCATCATAGCAAGTCAACTTTCTATCTTGTATGCCAAGCATTTGCTGTGTTGCTATTGTCTTGCTGATGACCATTGTTAATGACTTAGTTGAGAAGGTGTGCCATTAATTGGAAAACTCACCTCCCATTGTTCAAACCTTCCAGCTATTTTTTGTTTTTAGTTCTGGTTTTGGTTATTATAAATAACACTTGAGTGAATAATTTCCTGCATGACTTTTAAAAACTTTTTATTTTGAAATGATTTTAGACTTAACAAGGAGTTTTACTAATAGCAGAGTTTCTATATACTCTTTACCTAGCTACCCTAGTGTTAACATCTCACAGAACCACAGAATAATTATCAAACCCAGAAAATTAACATTGATACTGTAAGGTATTTTTCCCCACCGAGAAGGAAGGAAGAGGCTAGAGCCATAAAGTGTGGAATAGCAGACGGCTTTATTGAGTACAGAGCGCACACCCCGCCCGGCAAGGTTCCCTGGCCCCAAGGAAAGAAAGAGAAATGGAGGTAAAAAAAATGGAGGCTAGGGAAGTTGCATGGATTAAACCACGTGGGAGATATTTAAAGGGTCCCTCTAGGGAAGTGGAGCTACTATGACGTGGTGAAATTTCACTGGCTGGCAGACGATCGCTTCTTTCCAAATGGTTCCTGGGAAGCTTCCTTTGGCGGGCTTGATTGTGGGCGGTCCTAGCCAAAGTGGGCGGTTCTGAGTTCCTACGTGACCATCCCTCTATCCACCGACCTTACAGATACCATGCTATTGACTAATCTGTAGACCTCATTTGCGTTTCTCTGGTTTTCCCAATCGTGTCCTTTTCCCATTTTAGGATCCAGTCAAGGATCTGACGTGGCAGTTAGTTGTCTCCAGTCTGGGATAGTGCCTCAGTCATTCTTTGTGACCATTCTTTGTGTTTTATGACCATTACTCCTTTGAAGAGTACTGGCCAGTTATCACATAAAAAGTTTTTCAATTTGGGTTTGTTTGATGTTTTCTTATGACTGGATTGCTGTGATGCATTTTTTGGCACAACCAGGGAACTGATGTTCCCTTTTGTGGGCATCATATCAGGAAGTACCTGATACTGAATGTCTGATTACTAGTGATGTTGACAGTTCATCTCTGACTTTGGACCTTCCATGGAATGTTGCTTTAGTTGAAATTTTAGAAATGGGATTCCTGCGTTAGAAGTTAGAACTTCCTCTCTTTACTAGTTTTCATAGTGGCAAGCAGAATGAAGGAACAGTTAAGACTTCTGAAATTTTACCAGCCTAAAAACATCATTATGGCCCAGATTTAGGGAGATCTTTGCAAAAGGTAGAAAAAAATAAATCCTCCAGTTACTGTTTCTTCAAATGTTGTAAAACTAAAATATCTAAGATACTGAACCTTGGTCTTCATACTGTGTAGGTTGATATATGACCTATCTTTGGGCATATGTTTCTTTTATGAATTACAGGACATTTTTTTAAAGATTATTTTAAATAAAACATAATAACACTATACATGATTATATTAATGTAGTCAAGTCTGATTACGAACACCACTAATGGCTTTCCATATCATCCAATAAAGGTCAGGCAGATTTCACCATCCAGTTCCATTCATGGGTGTAACATCCTCATCACTGGTTATTTAGCATAGTCATCTGCTTGTACCTTTGACAGGTCAGAGGGTATATTGGCCATTATCCTTTCTAGAGGACTAGACTGGCTTTGCCCTTTAGAGCAGGAACTGGTTGGCATTGGTGGCCATAGAAAGCTTCAAAATTCCCTATCTCCCAAGAAAAATGTGGATTGACAAAAATAAACTCTCTGATGTAGACTGATAGAGTGGAGAGACCACAGCAGCGGGCTGTCTGCTCACCCCTTCCCACCCCATTCACCTCAGTTCAGCCTCCTCAGGAACTGGCTGTCTTATTCAGCTAGGGATCAACTCAATGGCCAACAAAGACTACTGGGTCCTCAAGGCTGAAGCTAGATTCAGGGCCCCAAGATCTAGCTGGGCTGCCAAGTCAGAGGCTCTCATACAGGAGGACCAAAAAGGTTTAGGTGGGATTAAGGCCTACACTACAAAGCTGAAAGTGTGGACTCAGGCCTAGGTCTGAACAGACTCAGGTAGGTTAAGGAGAAGGAGGTCTCAGGTGACTTAGGTGAGGGCCAGACTCCACATTGTTCGTGGCCCACTGTTGTGGGCTGGTCAGTGGGCTGGTCTTGGAACGGATCGCAGTTGGGTCTGGCTGGCTCAAAGGACCAGAAGTGAAGCCTAGGTGGCTCTTCCTGGAGCTGTGACCCTCTGATGGAAGCCTCCCACCTGTTGGCTGTGCAGGGTCGGGGGCGGGGCCTGAGACTGTCTCTCTCCCCAGGTGAACAAAGCCCTGAAACAGAAGTCAGACATCGAGCACTATCGAAACAAGCTGCGCCTCAAAGCCAAGAGGAAGGGATATTACGATTTCCCTGCAGTGGAGACAAACAAGGCTCAGACAGAAAGAAAAAGGATGTACGACAAAGCTCAGAAGGAAATTGAGCACGTGTTGGATCCAGACCCAGAACTGTGTGCCCCATTTGCCGAGTCTAAAAACAGGTACGATCTGTAAGGGAATTCTCTGAAAGCCGCTGTGCCACTGGTGGGAGCAGGGAAGAGGATGCCTTGGGCACTACAGTCCTGGTCCCTCGTTGTGTGTGTTACCTCAGGACTGCATCTTTGAAGGCTGCTGAGCCGGACTGTGCTGTTCTGTGTGAGCATGTGCTTCATAATGAGTCTGGAAGAGAATAAAATTGAAGCCACTAAAAAACAGCAATACCTAGGCAGTGCTGGTGTTATGGACCGAACGCAAGTAATTATTGATTGAAGCCCAAATTAATTGAATTTAAGGAGGCTTTATTAGCCAGCCGGCGACTGCCCACTGTCATTCCCTGCAGGGATTTCAGTGAACAGTAGTGACCTTCAGTGCAAAGCTAGATTTAAAGCAAAAAACTACATCCTGGGTAACTGTTCATTGCTTGCAAAAACCGTTTAACACAAAGTGGTACAACGATTCTGGGGAGCACAGTTTCCGGTCAGTCTGGCTTTAGCCAACCATAAAACCACATCCTACGCCTCCGTGTTCAGCTAGTTCCTATTGTTGTGCAAAGTTTTAAAATTTTCCATGGTCCTATTCCTATCTGTCTTAACTGTCTACTTGTCTATCACATTCTCCACTGGTTTTATTTGGGGAATCAAATCATTGTTTCCTCATCCTACAGGTGCTGGTAGTGGGATCGAAGGACTAAAAGCTTTACAGCTCATACTCTCTGCTGGACATATTTAGTGAGGCAGTTAATGACACAAGGCCCAGTAGTCAAGGCTAACATGAGGAGCACTAGAGGCCCTGCCAAAGCCGTTAACAAGGTGGTAAGCCAGGGGGACATTGAAAATATTATTCTCGTACCAGTTACAGTCTCTCCTTCTTCATTCCTCTCTATCCTGGAGATGCTTTCGTAGCTGGCTCAAGCTTTCTGGAATAACCCCAGAGTGATTAGTATAGAAACAGCAGTTTCTCCTAGAGCTAGGCATAAGCCCCCTTGCTTTAAGAAGAGTAAATCTAACCCTCTTCTATTTTGTAGAACTACTTCAGCTAGAGAACTAAGAGACTCCTCTAACCGACCGACACTGTTTTCTAAAGTCTATAAATCTAAATCTATCTGCTGACTGAGTTCCTTGAAGTTCTTACTTCCTGTAACTAATGCAGCGGTCCCTAAAGCAGCAGATCCTGCTATACCGAGACCTACGAGAAGAGGGATTAGAACTAGAGCCTGTTTTTCCCCCCGGCAGGGCTCTAATCCCAGGTAATAGTAGACCTGCGGGAGAATATGGGTCAGTATTCTGACCCATATTCAACACTGGATTAGTAGGGTTCATAAGCAGCCAAGGGGAGAGGGAGGGAGTGATATCATTTGTACAAACAAACTAAGTTCCTTTTGGGGCAACCAAGTAGTAGCTAGAAGTCCCTACTAAGTCTCCTGGGATGTCTATGATAGAGATGCAAGAAGCAGGGTAAGGGGAATCAAGGAGATTATAGTTAATGGACTTCACACAAGTTCTCTGCCCTTGAAAGTCTCCTAGGGTCAGCTTAGGAATGTGTCCCTACTTGCAATCAGTTTCTGGAATACCCTCGACGGAGAGGTTGCAGATACTTGTTTCCCCTGTCCCTAAGGATACATTGGCCCCTACTCCTACATAGTAGGGTGGTTCAGGGTTTAAACATAGCCAACAATCGTCAGTGAGGTTGCGTGAGGTATGATTCAAAAACTGAAAAACTACTACTGCTAAGGTGTTGAAAAGGGGTCTTTGTGTCAGAGGGCCATTGTCCTCTAGCAGCCCCGAGGGGGCCTCTTCTGGAGAAGGGGTAGACACACTGACTATGCTGGTTACCTTGGAGGGGAGGGTGCTTATAGGCCTCGAGCACGGGAGAACCCGGGGCAAACCTGAGTCCAAAGGCCCTAGGGGGGCCTAGAGGATTTCTTATTCTGGGTACAACTCTCCTCTGGATTGTGAAGAGTACCCCAGGGTCTCTACCAGAGACATATAGTCTGGTATGTCACGTCTGTCCTCCGATGAGATCGGGCGCATTCAGGGTGGTATGGCCGTAGACACGTCTGTCCTCCGTCCCAGTAATTTGCCCTGTAGTTCAGGAGGGTTATGATAACGGGATTGCAGTTTCCTACTGAACGGTTTTTATAGGGGGCTCCGGGATGGACTACCCTTTCAAACCTAATGACATAGTCTTTCTTCTTCTATAGGGCTAGGGTTACACAGCCCTAATTTTTGCGAAAGAAATCCCCTACTGCATTCCCACACCCTGGGGGGCTATCGGAGGGGCAGACGTAATGCTGAGTTTTCCATAGTCCCCGCTCTAGTCTTTCCTTTCCGCACCATGTGAGGAAGCTACTCCTTACGCCCCATAGGCTACCAGGGATATTCAGGTGTATTTGTCTATGTTGACTGGATTGACGTTATTCCAGTTTGTTCTAAACAGTGTACAGAGGTCTAGTTCCAGACGGGGGTTCCCTGGGTGCTGACCTGACGATGTCCCCGTCCACCGTCCTAGTAAGTTGCCATGTATAGTTTGTCTGGAAATGAAGGTTCCCATTTACGACTGTCCATAGCCAAGTTAAAATTAGGAAAATTGCCTGCGAAGCCGGACCTTCAAGAGGTCGGCGGTGCGCTGGAGGGTCCATTTTTCTTCCCCTTCTACTGGGTCTGCCTTTTTGACCTGCGTGTGGTGTATTCAAAACCGCTTCCCAGCTGCCTTTACCGCCGTGGGAGTGCTAAGGACCACGGTGAAGGGGCCCGTCCATCTGGCCTCTAGAGACTCTGGCTCGTGCTCCTTCACCCATGTGAGAGCCCCTGGGTCGAACACAGGGGGCTCATTCGTCTCTAGTCTGGGCGAGGAGTCTCGATGGGTCTCACGAGCCAGTCGATGGTTGAGTCTGGAATCGACTGCAAAGCCTGTAAGGACTCACAATATTCTCTGGGTTTTGTCCTCAAAGTCTGGAGCTTTGGGCAAGGAGGGGGTTCTTCCCTGGGTTTACTTGGGCACAAGCGTGGCACCTCCGGGCAGTGTCCTTTGTCATCTGCAAGAGCTTGTCAGCAGTCACAGCTGCAGCGCCTGCATACCGGACCCCATCGATCGTGAAGCTGCTACCATCCGTGTACAAGGTTTCATCAGAGCCCTGGAGCGGCTGGTCCGTCGGGTCCTTGCGGAGGCTCCTGAGGGCTGACAAGGTCTCGGTGCAGTCCTGCAGCGGGTGCTCTGGGTCATCATCTGGAAGCAGTGTAGCCGGATTCAGCGCGGTAGTTCTTAAGAAGCTCACTCTTGGTGGGTCCCGCAGGAGCACCTGGTACTGGGTGATCCAGGTGTTGGAAAGCCATCGCTCAGGCGGGCTCCGTAGGAGAGTCTCAACCTCATGCGGGGCAATCACCTGTAAATCTTGCCCGAAGGTTAGTGTAGAGGCTTCTTTGACCAAGATTGCGGTGGTGGCTGCGGCCTTCAGGCCGTCAGGCATCCCACTGCTACCGGGTGTGGTCTTTTGGGTAGGTAGGCCACAGGCCTTTGCCAAGGTCTAAGAACTGAGTTAGTACCCCTTTCACGATACCCCGGGCTTCAGTCACATGCAACTGGAAAGGTTTGGGGAGGTCTGGAAGGGCGTGTGCTGACACGCTGACCAGAGCTTTTTTCAAGTTCTCAAATGCCTCTGTTTTAACCTCAGTCCAGTTTAGATCCTCACTTTTCCCTCCTATGCAGGAATAGAGGGATTTTGCTCTCTCTGCAAACCCTAGAATCCATAGCCGGCAGTAACCAACAGCCCCTAAAAATTCCCTTACTTGTCTCTTCGTTTGGGGAAGTGGAATTTTTAGTATGACTTGGATACGACCCTCAGAGAGGGTTCTTTTCCCCCCGTTTAATTTGTACCCCAGATAAGTGGCCTTTGGGGTACAAAGTTGGGCCTTCTTGGCCGAGACCCGAGGGTTCTGAGCAAGTCTCTGGTGGCAACTTGGCATTCTTCCTGGGTAACCGTGGCTACCAGGAGGTCATCTACATATTGGAGTAGAGTGACTTCGGGGTGTTCCCCCGGAACCCCATTAGGTCCTGGCTCAGCACCTCATTGAACAGGGTGGGAGAGTCTTTAAACCCTTGCGGGTCCAGGTTAGTTGCCCTGACTCCCCTTGCTCGGGGTCTGTCCACTCAAAAGCAAATACGGGCTGGCTAGCTGGAGGGGGGAGGCAAAGAGAAGAATGCATCCTTCAGGTCTAGGACGGTACAGACTTGGCGGTCAGGCGGCAGCAGGCTCAGGAGGGTATAACGGTTAGGAACAATTGGCTGAATAGTCTCTACCCTCTTGTTTATCTCCCTTAAATCCTGCACTGGTCTGAAGTCCTCCGTGCCGGGTTTTTGCACTGGGAGCTAGGGGGTGTTCCATTGAGAGTGGAACCAGGATCCCAGCTTCTTTGAGCCTTCTGATATGTATAGCTATGCCCTTTTGTAGCCTTTTGGCTGATAGGATATTGTCTGACCCTTACTAGGGCTGCGGTACTCAAGAGTTGCACTATGAATGGGGCTCAGTGAACGGCCAGCCCCGGGGGATTTGTTTCAGCCCACACACCTGGTATTTCTTGCTGCAGCTTAATCAAAAGGCCAGGAGTTTGACCTGTAACTTCCTGCTTCGAGTCCTGATTTAGGAGGTATTCTTCGCTTAGGGGGCATGTTACTAGCACTGAATGAGGCCACGAATCAAAGTCCACCCTCGGTTGTTCCTCCTGAAAGGAAATCGTGGCCTGCAGTTTGCTGAGGAGATCTCGGCCCAGAAGGGGGTACGGGCATTCAGGCATCACCAAGAAGGAATGGGTCATCCTCCCAGCTGCAAGATTGGTGATACGTGCCTGAGTCCAGGGATACGATTTTGTCTTTCCCATGGCCCCCTGAATGGGAACTTTTTCCTTGGAGACTGGGCTCTCTGCTTGCTGGGCGACTGAGAAAGTGGCTCCCGTATCTACCAAAATGTCTTTAGGCTTGCCCCCGACCTGTAGGGTGACTCTGGGCTCCTGGGGGATGCCCTCGAAGCCTTCTAATTTCCGCAGTTTTTTCCTAATATCTGGGGCCGACTGAGAGACAAAAGCGATATTAATTGCTCATCTATTCTCTGGCGCCTCTGGGTCTCTTGGGGTATAAAGCCTGTAGGCTTCTTGGAGATGTTCCAGGAAGGCAGCCAGGGACTCACTGGGTCCTTGAGTCACCTCGGTTACCCTTGACATGTTAGTGAGTTTCCGTGCAGCCGTGCGGAGTGTCCCCATTAGAGTCTGGCGATACCGATCGAGAGCCTCCTTACTTTGATCGTGTTGGGGTCCCACTGTGGTCGGGTCAATGGACAAACAGCCTCAAGGCGTTCTGGCTCATGTGAAGGCTGGCCTTCCGGCCCCAGAACCAGCTTTCATCCATGACCCCTTTCTTCCGACGTGAAGAGAGTCTGAAGGAGCTGCTGGCAGTCATCCCAGGTGGGCTGGTGGGTAAAGAAAATGGACTCCCAAGAGGGAGATGAGCCCATGGGGGTCCTGAGAAAAGGATGGGTTCTGATTCTTCCAATTATAAAGATCACGAGTGGAAAAGGGCACAAAGACCATGAAGGGTCTAGCTTCCTCATCATGGGGCACGGCCACCTGGCGCAGGGGTAACATGGGAGCTGCCTCAGACGAGTCTGGGGAGGGGGCTGATTGCGCGGTTCCATACCTGGTGCCGCCTCAGTGGGGGTGCTCAGGGGGCCCGGAGCTTTTGCTCCTTCTGAGGAGTCAGGGGCTGGGGTCAATGCATATGGGGTTGGACCTAAAAGAAGGGAGCTCTCAGGAGGGGATAGGAGGACAGAGGGGTTCTTCTTTTCCCTTTCCTGAGGCTGGGTGAGGAGAATAGTCTGTCCCTTTCCTGACTTTCTCTTTTTCGTGGGAGGAGGTTGGCATTCCTTAAGCCACTTGGGCTTCTCTGTTAGAATGTCAATCCAAATCTGGATGTAAGGAACCTGATCTGACTGGCCAGGGCATCCGAAAATGATGGCTCAGACCTGGTAAGCAATAGACAAATCAAGAGTTCCCTCTGATGGCCGTTGCAACTGAGGGAAGTTGGGCCACTCTAATTCGCAAAATGTCGCAAATCAAAGACATTAACAGAAGCACCATAGTCCGCTGCTCGTCTCCGGAAATCCTAAAAATTCTTAATAAAACACTGTAATGGAATACAAGACACACATGATGATGATTGACCCATAGTTGGACGATCAAAGACAAACGAGAGGACAAACAGACAGAAGACAGTGACAAAACAGAAAACAAGTAAGAATAAACCAGGATCACCAGCCACCGACGTGGTCCCGGAGCGGGTCTCGGAGGGAATGCTGCATCCAGCCCTCCAGAGACCCCTGAGGGGGTGCCCCAGATGCAGAAACAGATCTTACAGGTAAGGCCAGAAGGCTGATGGCTCCCACAAGGTCGAATGAGGGCTCCCACAAGGTCGAATGTAACCGTTTAGTGCAGAAATCCTAACTGCCACTTCTCCCGGGGCTGAGGAACGTCTCTCAGAGATCTCCCCCTAGGAACGGGGCGGCAAGGGCCCCGCCGGGCTCCGATCCTGATGCCAATTAAATATTGGCTATCTCGCTGGGTCCTCCAAATGTTACGAACCAAATGCGAGTAATTATTGATTGGAGCCCAAATTAATTGAATTTAGGAGCCTTTATCAACCGGCTGGCAACTGCCCACTGTCATTGCACGCAGGTATTTCAGTGAACAGTAGCGACCTTTAGTACAAAACTAGTTTTAAAGCAAAAACCTACATCCTGGGTAACTGTTAACCGCTTGCAAAAACCGTTAAACACAAAGCTGGTACAATTTTCTGGGGAGAAGTTTCTGGTTATTCTGGCCTAACCACATCCTGTGCCCTATGCCTACATGTTCAGCTAGTTCCTATTGTGCAAAGTTTTAAAATTTTCCATGGTCCTATTCCTATCTGTCTTAACTGTCTACTTGTCCATCACACTGGCCAGGTGGCTCAGTTGGTTGGAGCATCATCCTGGCGCACTGGGGTTGCAGGTTCGATCCCTGCTGGGCTTGTGCAGGAACAGACCAATGAGTGCATGGATGGGTGGCACGACAAACCGATGTTCCTCTCTCTCTCTCTTTCCCTCTTTCCTTTCCTCTCTCTCTAAAATTAATAAATAATTTTTTAAAAGTACTTGGGTAGACAACCATAATTGTTCTTTCACTTAATAATATTTTCAAACTGTAGCTCTTTCAGAGTTGGGTAAAGATATAATTAAACCACCTGGTTATGCAACTTCCAGATTAAAGGACATGGTATTTTTCAATTATTTTAGTGGCTGTTGTATAAGAAAAACAAATTTCATGAGTCACCTTTTTATTTAGCTCCAGTAAGTACTTACCACGGAGCTGCTTGGAGCTCTGTGCTGAGTTCATCTCTTTAACTCATAGGTTTGTTCTTGCAGTCAACATTTATTGTTGCCTACTATCTGTTAGCCACCATGCAAGATGCTGAATACTGTCACAGTCATGTTGCTTTTTCTCATTCACTTATTCACTCATTCATTCAGCTCATTCAACATTTTATGGCAGACAGGACAGCCCAATTGCCACTCTCAGAGAATTTAAACCCCAAATGGGGAGAGAAAGATAACCACTTCAAAAGCATATTACTCACAAATGCAATGGGTGTTTGACATGTGAAGTGCTCTGTCTATGAGTGAGACTCGGCCTCCCAAGGGAAGATTAGGCCCAGTGTTTTGGATTCATATCCTTCCAAGATTGGTTGCCAGGTGAGCAGAGAGTGACCGATCCTACCGGGAAAGGAAGAAAGATTTGAACACAACTATACGTGCCCATCTTTCTTCTTGTCCTCCCCACCCTAAAGCACTTCTTCAGAAGCATTTTCATGATTTGAGACCATCTCTTTCACTCTTTCAAATACACATTGTCCTTGGTGACAGCCCCTTGGCATGCCAGTGCTCTGACCCACCCCATAGCCTTGGCAGACACACTCTCCACAGATTGGGTGGGACAGGACAGTTCCCTGCCTGAGTGGGTATTTAGTAAAAGCAAAAATGACTATGTGGCAGTCTTGGATGGAAGCCACTAAATCAAGCTGGGAGGTGGGGCTAAATTTTCTGAATGGTATTGACATGATTTATTCTCAACAAAGAAATGAGAGATTTCTAACCCAGTGCTTCATTTGCCATGCTTCTAATTAGGCTTGGTGGGCATAACAAGCTATTGATGTACAGTCACACTGTGACAGGGATCACAATGCATGTGTCACCATGTTGATAACTGTAGAAAAAAAAGAGAAAAGATGTGGATGTTATGGGGAGGCTGAGGGCTTTTTTAGTTTTTACTTTGTATTTTGAGACTTTATTTCCGCAGCCTTTTATAGGCTGGGAGGGAAGCTGTTTTCTCTAGATTTCCTGCTGACACTCAGAAAATGAATCAAAGATCATGTACAAATAAGAGGAACTTAACTTGGAAGCTGTTTGAGAAATAAATAAAAAATTCAGTTGAGGCCTTAAAAATTTGTTTCTAATTTTTCATTTACTGTTGACTTTCGGTATTATATTAGTTTCAGGTGTACAGAATAGTGGCTAGACATTTATTTATGTAACTTGTGAAGTGATCTCCCCTATAAGTTGAATACCTGCCCGGCACCATGCCTAGTTATTGCAGTGTTATTGGCTGTATTGTCTGCGCTGTACTTGACATCCCTGTGACTATTTCATAGCTGCCAATCTGTACTTCTTCGTCCCTACCCCTTTTCACCCGGTCCCCAACGTCCCCTCCCATCTGGCAACCATCTGTTTGTTCTCTGTATCTATGAGTCTGTTTCTGTTTTGATTATTTATTTTGTTTTTTAGATTCCACATATAAGTGAGGCCATATATATGGTCTTTGTCTTTCATTGACTGACTTAATTTACTTAGCATAATACCCTCTGGGTCCATCCATGCTATCACAAATGGTAAGATTTTGTTCTTTTCATGGCTGAGTAATATGCCATTGTATTACATCTTCTTTTTCCATTCATCTCTTGATTGGAGCATTTAATCCACTTATGTTTCATTATGGATAGGTATGTATAATACTTATTGCCTTTGATTAACTGTCTCTGTTTTTTGTTGTTTTTTTTTTAATAGCTGTGTGTCCTCATCCCCTTAAGACTGTAGACTTTTTCAAGCAGGGACGCATCTTACTCATCCTTATACCCCTGCCCATGTCTGTGCCTTTTGCCCAGCAGATGCTCAGGAAATAGTCATCAGCATTTAAAGCTGAGTGAATTTTCTTTCTTTTTTTTTTTTTTTTTTTTTGAAAGTTGAGAACCATTTTTAATTAATTTATTTTTTTTAATTTATTTATTAAATTTAATGCAGTGACATTGATAAATCAGGGTACATATGTTGAGAGAAAACATCTCTAGATTATTTTGACATTTGATTGTGCTGTATACCCCTCCCCCAAAGTTAAATTGTCTTCTGTCACCTTTTATCTGGTTTTCTTTGTGCCCCTCCCCTCCCCCAACCCCTCTCTCCTTCTTCGCCCCCTCCCCCCTCCCCCCACCCCCTACCCCTGTTGCCATCACGTTCTTGTCCATGTCTCTGAGTCTCATTTTTATGTCCCTTCTATGTATGGTTTCATATAGTTCTTAGTTTTTTTTTTCTGATTTACTTATTTTACTCCGTATAATGTTATCAAGGTCCATTCATGTTATTGTAAATGATCCGATGTCATCATTTCTTATGGCTGAGTAGTATTCCATAGTATATATGTACCAAAGCTTTTTAATCTATTCGTCCTCTGATGGACACTTGGGCTGTTTCCAGATCTTCGCTATTGTGAACAATGCTGCCTCAAACATGGGGGTGCATTTCTCCTTTTGGAGCCATTCTATGGTGTCCTTGGGGTATATTCCTAAAAGTGGGATAGCTGGGTCAAAAGGCAGTTTGATTTTCAGTTTTTTGAGGAATCTCCATACTGTTTTCCACAGTGGCTGCACCAGTCTGCATTCCCACCAGCAGTGCAGGAGGGTGCCCTTTTCTCCACATCCTCGCCAGCACTTATTCTGTGTTGTTTTGTTGATGAGCGCCATTCTGGCTGGTGTGAGGTGATATCTCATTGTGGTTTTAATTTGCATTTCTCTAATGATTAGTGATGTTGAGCATTTTTTCATATGCCTATTGGCCATCTGTATGTCCTCTTTGGAGAAGTGTCTATTCATCTCTTTTGCCCATTTTTGGATTGGATTGTCTTTCTGGTGTTGAGATTTACAAGTTCTTTATAAATTTTGGTTATTAACCCCTTATCAGACGTATTGTCAAATATGTTCTCCCATTGTGTAGTTTGTCTGTTTATTCTGTTCTTGTTGCCTTTAGCTGTGCAAAAGCTTTTTAGTTTGATATAGTCCCATTTGTTTATCCTGTCTTTTATTTCACTTCCCCGTGGAGATAAATCAGCAAATATATTGCTCTGAGAGATGTCCGAGAGCTTACTGCCTATGTTTTCTTCTAAGATGCTTATGGTTTCATGGCCTACATTTAAGTCTTTTATCCATTTTGAGTTTATTTTTGTGAGTGATGTAAGCTGGTGATCTAGTTTAATTTTTTTGCAGGTAGCTGTCCAATTTTCCCAACACCATTTGTTAAAGAGGCTGTCTTTACTCCACTGTATTTCCTTACCTCCTTTGTCAAATATCAGTTGTCCATAGAACTGTGGGTTTATTTCTGGGTTCTCTGTTCTGTTCCATTGATCTATATGCCTGTTGTTATGCCAGTACCAGGCTGTTTTGAGTACAATGGCCTTGTAGTATAACTTGATATCAGGAAGTGTGATACCTCCCACTTTATTCTTCTTTTTTAAGATTGCTGAGGCTATTTGTGTTCTTTTTTGGTTCCATATAAATTTTTGGAATATGTGTTCTATATCTTTGAAGTATGTCATTGGTATTTTAATTGGTATTGCATTGAATTTATAGATTGCTTTGGGTAATATAGACATTTTAATGATGTTTATTCTTCCTATCCATGAGCACGGTATATGCTTCCACTTGTTTGTATCTTCCTTGATTTCTTTTATTAATGCTTTGTAATTTTCCGAGTACAAGTCTTTAGTCTCCTTGGTTAAGTTTACTCCTAGGTACTTTATTTTTTTGGTTGTAATTGTGAAGGGGATTGTTTCCTTAATTTCTCTTTCTGACTGTTCATTGTTGGTGTATAAAAATGCCTCTGATTTCTGAGTATTGATTTTATATCCTGTCACTTTGCTGAATTCATTTATCAGGTCCAGTAGTTTTTTGACTGAGACTTTAGGGTTTTCTATATACAATATCATATCATCTGCAAATAATGATAGTTTTACTTCTTCTTTTCCAACTTGAATGCCTTTTATTTCTTCTTCTTGTCTGATTGCTGTGGCTAGGACTTCCAGGACTATGTTAAATAAGAGTGGTGAAAGGGGGCACCCCTGCCTTGTTCCTGATCTTAAGGGGATTGCTTTTAATTTTTGCCCATTGAGTATGATGTTGGCTGTGGGTTTCTCATAGATGGCTTTTATCATGTTGAGGTATGTTCCCTGTATTCCCACTTTGCTGAGAGTTTTGATCATGAATGGGTGCTGGATTTTATCAAATGCTTTTTCAGCATCTATTGAAATTATCATATGGTTTTTCTCCTTCTTTTTGTTTATGTGATGAATCACATTGATTGATTTACGAATATTGTACCAGCCTTGCCTCCCCAGAATAAATTCCACTTGATCATGGTGTATGATTTTTTCCATATATTGTTGGATCCAGTTTGCTAATATTTTGTTGAGGATTTTAGCATCTATATTCATCAGAGATATTGGCCTATAATTTTCTTTCTTTATGTTGTCTTTGCCTGGTTTTGGAATCAGAATTATGCTCGCCTCATAAAAGGAGCTTGGAAGTCTTCCTTCCTCTTGAATATTTTGAAATAGTTTGAGAAGGATAGGAGTTAGTTCTTTGAATATTTGGTAGAATTCCGTTGTGAAGCCATCAGGCCCCGGACTTTTCTTTGTTGGGAGTTTTTTGATAACTGTTTCGATCTCATTTGGGGTAATCGGTCTGTTTAGGTTTTCTGATTCTTCCAGATTGATTTTTGGAAGATTGTGTGTTTCAAGGAATTTGTCCATTTCATCTAGGTTATCTAGTTTTTTGGCATATAGTTCTTCATAGTATTTTCTAACAATATTTTGTATTTCTGTTGTGTCAGTTGTTATTTCTCCTCTCTCATTTCTAATTGTATTTATTTGAGTCCTCTCTCTCTTTTTCTTGGTGAGTCTAGTTAAAGGTTCATCAATCTTGTTTACCTTTTCAAAGAACCAGTTCCTAGTTTCATTGATCCTCTGTATTATTTCTTTAGCCTCTATGTCATTTATTTCTGCTCTGATCTTTATGATTTCCTTCCTTCTACTACATTTGTGCTTTATTTGCTGTTCTTTTTCTAATTCTTTTAGATGCAGGGTTAAGTTGTTTATTTGAGCTTTTTCTAGCTTCTGAAAATGTGCCTGTAGTGCTATGAACTTCCCTCTCAGTACTGCTTTCGCTGTGTCCCATAAATTTTGAGTTGTTTTATGCTCATTGTCATTCGTTTCTAGGATTTTTTTTATTTCTTCTTTGATCTCATTTTTAATCCATTCATTATTTAACAACCTGCTATTTAGTTTCCATGTGTTTGAGAATTTTTGAGCTTTTCTGTTGTGATTCATTTCTAGTTTCATGCCGTTGTGATCAGAGAAAGTGCTTGATATGATTTCAATCTTCTTAAATTTGTTGAGAGCACTTTTGTGCCCTAACATGTGGTCTATCCTAGAGAATGTACCATGAGCACTTGAAAAGAATGTATATTCTGCTGCTTTAGGGTGAAAGGTTCTGAATATATCTATTAAATCGAGTTGATCTAGTGTTTCCAATAAGTCTGCTGTTTCTTTGTTAATTTTCTTTCTTGAGGATCTATCTAGTGATGTTAGTGGGGTATTGAAATCCCCTACTATTATAGTATTGCTGTTGATCTCGCCCTTTAACTCCATCAAAGTCTGCTTTATATATTTGGGTGCTCCTATATTAGGTGCATAGATATTTATAATAGTTATATCTTCCTGTAGGATTACTCCCTTTATCATTATGTAGTGGCCTTCTTTATCTCTTACTATAGCCTTTGTTTTCAAGTCCATTTTGTCTGATATAAGTATTGCTACCCCAGCTTTTTTTTCATTTCCATTTGCATGAAATGTTTTTTTCCATCCTTTTACCTTCAATCTATGTGCCTCTTTTGTTCTAAGGTGTGTCTCTTGTAGACAGCATATATATGGGTCCTGTTTTGTTATCCACGCAGCTACCCTATGTCTTTTGATTGGATCATTTAATCCATTTACATTTAAGGTTATTATTGATATGTAGTTGTTTATTGCCATTTTATTCTTTAAAGCTGTATTCCTTTTTTGCTATATTCTTTTCCCACTTTGATCTGTTTACAACAGGCCCCTTAACATTTCCTGCAGCATTGGTTTGGTTGTAGTGAATTCCTTGAGTTGTTTTTTGTCTGGGAAGCTTTTTATTTCTCCTTTGATTTTAAATGATAGCCTTGCTGGATAAAGTAGTCTTGGTTGTAGGTTCTTGTTCTGCATTACTTTGAATATTTCTTGCCATTTCCTTCTGGCCTCAAGTGTTTCTGTTGAGAAGTCGGATGTCATCCTTATGGGGGCTCCTTTGTAGGTGATAACTTTTTTTCTCTTGCAGCTTTTAATATTTTCTCTTTATCGCTTAGCTTTGGTATTTTAATTATGATGTGTCTTGGTGTAGGTTTCTTTAGGTTTCTCTTTAATGGAGTCCTCTGTGCTTCTTGGACTTGTGAGAGTTTCTCTTGGATTAATTTAGGGAAGTTTTCAGCTATGATATGATTGAACAAAGTCTCTATCCCTTGTTCTTTTTCTTCTTCTTCAGGAACCCCTATGATGCAGATGTTATTTCTCTTCATGTTGTCACAGAGGTCTCTAAGAGTTTCCTCTTACTTTTTGAGTCTCTTTTCTCTTTTCTTCTCTGCTTTCATGCCTTCATTCCAGTTGTCCTCCAACTCGCTGATTCGATCCTCAGCTCTATCTATCCTGTTTTTAATTCCTTCCATTGTGGTCTTTATTTCTGATATTGTATTTGTCATCTCCGACTGATTCTTTTTTATACTTGCTATTTCTTTATTTAGGTGTTCATAATGACCATCCATTGTTGTTCTAAGATCCCTAAGCATCCTTACAATCATTATTTTGAACTCCGCATCTGGAAGTTTGATTATTTCTATATCACTCAGTTCATCTCCTGAAGGTGTCTCTTGTGGTTTCATTTGGATTGCACTTCTTTGTCTTCTCATTGTCTGTTTTTGGGCGTTTTATTTGTAGAGTTGGTTGAGTCTAGGCTTGGTGTTCTGTCTCTGGTTTTGTAGCTCTCTGTTCCTGTTCTATTCTCTTGTTCTCTTCTCTTGTATGGCAATGGCTTTCTGTAGTGTTGTGTTTGGATTCCTTTCTAGTCAAGCCTTTGTATAAGGAGATTGAATAAAACTTTTTTTCTGTAGAGATGCATCTCTGCTGCCTAGCATAGGTTCAGGCCAGATTCCTAAGTCCCTTTCATGACCTGCCGATCTGTGAATGTTTCAATTTTCAGTAAGTGTCTGTTGAAGAAATTACTTAATGACTCTAAAGCACCAAAGATAATGTTATAAATTTTTTGACCAGCACTTGAGTGAGGTGAGAGTAGGAATAGAGGTGAAATTAACAAGAGATGGGATGGAGAAGAAAAGCTTAACAGAGGAAAAGAGAGTGATGGATACTCGGTGAGCTCTGAGGAGTTCTTCTGGTCACGGTTGGCAGTTGACTCCAGAGGCTGCCTCATGGGTTATCTGGTGTCACAGGCTAGGGTTACCTGTTCACTGCCTTTTGCAGCCCAGCTCTCCAGAACCTCCCAGTGACCCAGCCACCTCGAGGCACAGGGGTGGCAGTCATTCTCTCATCCAGAAGCAGCACCAGTAGTCAGAATTTCACCCTGAGATGTAAATGAGTCAAATAAACCACAAAGTTTAGATTCCAGATGTTGACTCATCCTGAAATGTGAAAGAGTTTTCACAGGTTTTCATTTGCAGTCAGACGAAAACTCTATTTTTATGTTATAAACTCTTACCCAGAGACACCAAGTATGTCATATAACTGACACTGTCCGAGGCCAACCCCCTCCCATCCCGTAGGTCCCCTCAGCGCCCACTGGGCCTGTATAGGTCATACATCCTTCTTCCTGCGAGCATCTGTGAATCTGACCTGAGGGCTTTTCTTGGCAGCCCAATGAGAAGTGTCAGGTCGTTAATGTGCCCTGGAGCAGCCTCCATCAATGACAGTTGGGACAGGAGGTATAAGCTATATGCGGTAATAATCACATTTTGTAATTTCTATATCTGATGATTTGACATTTGGGGCCTTGCTGACCTTGAAGACACTGCCCCTCCCAGGGTTGTCTAATGAATTCTCAGAAAGGTAAAGGGCTCACCTGCAAGTACACCTTTCATATGCAAACCAGAAAGCCAGAGCCCAATCCTGCTCTTTAGGGCTCTCACACTCTGGTCCCCACCTTCCTGCCCTAATCACCTCAGCCTGGTACCAGGCCACTAGGGACCACCCCTAGGCCCCAGAGTCTGCTGAAATTACTCACATGATCCAGTCCTAAACTTGCACACCTGCCTTGTCTGGTACTTCCCCCTGTGGCCCTCTGTGCAGGGCATGCCCCTTCTTCTTGGGATCTGTGAATATAACAAACTATCTTTTTAAAAGTTTTTCCGTTAATTTGAGAAAAAGAAAGGGAGGGAGTGCAAGGGAGAGAAGCATCAACTGGTTGTTCCACTTAGTGATTCCATTTAGTTGTACGCTCATTGATTGCTTCTGCTATGTGCCCTGACTGGAGATTGAACCAGCGACCTCGGGATGCTGGGATGTCGCTCTATCCACTGAGCCACCCACCAGTGCCACAAGCTATCTTCTCAATGGCAGCCATCTTCTAAGCTGTTGGTCTTGCCATACCTGAATAAAACAAAACCTACATTTTAAAACAACGTTCTCCCATGTTTTTCCAATGAGTGTGAGGCCCAGTTGCTCAAAACACTAATCTAGTCAATATCATACCATTGATTGGCCTCCTTCCCTTCCCCCTCTCATTTTTCCTCTTCCCAACTTGTGCTTTCTGGAACCCTCTCCCAAATAAACCACCTGCAGTTAAATCATTACAAAGCCTGCTTCTGGGAGAGCCCAACCTAAAGGCAGAGCTGCTCTGATGGAAGCAGGGTCCCTTCTTCCTCCTCCTCCTCCTCCTCCTCCTCCTCCTCCTCCTCCTCCTCCTCCTCCTCCTCAGATGGAGGACTACATAGCTCCAGTTTATCTTTATGGAACCCTAGGGTTTCAGAGAACACAGCTTGGGAACTACTTTCTTAAATTATAATGATATTTAAAAGCCCCTAAGAATCCAAATAAAATGTATCATGATCTACCCAGCAACTATTTTCAGAAGTAAAAAGCCTACTTTTCAAGTTTGCAAGTTTCTAAATTTATTAACTTTTAAGGAATATAGCAAAACACCAACAAGAAAGTGATACACCTCAAGGAACTCTATTTGATTAAGATATGTAATTTCTCTTCTGAGAGCCTAATTATTTCTAAATAGTTCCTTGCACACCCTGCACACTCTGACGGTCTGGTCAGTTGAGAGCCGTGCTAATCAGCAGCCTTTAAGCTGTGTATCATGATGCAGCCTTGTCTTTGACGGTAAAGGAGACTGAAGTGTGCTCCAGCGTCTAATCTCTCACCCACATTCACAGCGCCTGAAAGGGCTTACGCAGTCTAACTATTGTATTTCTAATACTTCCAAAATAACCTGGTTAAATGTCAATTACTAATCCTACTATTTTCTCCCCGACCACCCTTATTAGTAAATCTTTTCTAAATAGGCTAATTAGCTGTCTCAGGACAGCTGTGAAATCTGCATTTTTTAAAAAAATGCTTTGTAATTAGGTCAAGGATGAGAATTCTTTGGGATCTCTCTTAAAGTGTGAATCACTCAAAACAGATTCTGTTTTACAAAGTTGTGCTCTGTTCCTAAAGGAAGCCTCTAATTGCAGATAACTGTAGGGCATAGTTTATTATTGTTGGGTTTAAGCTTTTATATTAGTCAGGATTATTTTGGTTGCAAATGATGGAAATCTAGTACAAACTTGGGAAATAAAAGGGAATGTATTATTGAACATAAGTGAAAGGTCAAGGTGTCGGGCGTGGCTAGATCCAAGGGATCATACAATGTCTCCCATATTTATCGTGCTCTCTCTTCACTCTTTCCTGGGTTCTTTTCAGGCATGCTCTTACCTCATAGTGGCAAACTGGCTGCCAGCACATCTAGGCTTATATCCCATCTTCTTAGAAATCTCAAAGCCAAGAGAATGCCTGTTTCCTGGTTGCTCTAGCCAAAGTCCCAGACTCAGTCTCATTGGACCAACTCATGTGCCTACCCTCTGACCAATCGATGTGGCCATGGGGATGTGGTGCTGCGATTAGGCAGCCTGAGTCATATGCCAATCTATGGAGGAAGGGAACGCCACAGTGAACATCATATGGGTATCAGGCAAGCAGAGACCGCAGGTGCTCTTTAAATAGGTATAAGCTCCTCATGGTGAGGGAATAGTGTCTATTAGTTTCAGTTTTATTCCCTAGGCCAGCATTTTTTTATCTTTTTCTTCTCATGGCACACATAAACTAATTACTAAAATTCTGTGGCACACGAAAAAAAATATTTTTTTGCCAATCTGACCAAAAAAAAAGGTACAATTTTGATTTATTCACACACCAGATGGCTACTGTTGTGTGTGGCTGTTGTCATTTTATTTGACAGTGTAAGGGAAAAGAGGTCAGTGTCCCTAACTAAATGGTCAGGTGTTGCAGCATACCTGTGTACCTGCCACGACACACGGGTTGAAAATCATAGCCTTAGGCTAATTGCAAGGGTAGTGTTTTGCTTGGGGAGTTCTGATGTCTGTTCTAGAGTAACAGGGTGTGACTGTCAGGCTGTGACTATCAGGGCGTATGATCGTGAAAAGGCATGTGTACCTGCCAGGGTCCTGGTTTTCTCCACAGCCTCTGGGAATAAACACTGCAGCCTTTTCACCTTCAACCCGTGAATGGATGGATAGTCTTAGAAACAAGATGCAACACAGGTAGTATCCGGGGAGTCCTCTGAGGGTAGATGCTCTGAAATGCAGGTTATTTACAAAGGGGAACTTGGTGTTGGATGAGAAGGAAATCGGTGATGTTATCCCTCCTTTGTCACTCTGCAGGATCAGGTGAAAGTCACCCGTCCCCAGGGGGCCTCACTACCCGCTTGTAAGGTTACCTCTTGTGGAGAAAGAAGCACAACCACAGCCTTCACTTGTTGCTAGCTTTTGTTTTTGTTTTTTCCCTCCTCATAAAAATCCCTGTAATGACAAGTGGAAACGCGACAGAGGTGACCAGTGAATGCATTTCCAAGGAGGGAGCTGAGTGGAGCCTCTGAACATGCTACTCGCTGGGACTGAGATGCTTTGTGCCCAGTTGGGCATGTGACTGCTTCCAAATAGGTCCTGGCTGAAATGTCACCTCTCCTGAGAAGCCTTCCCTGGCCATCCTATCTAAAGTCGTCCCCCTCCTCATCACCCTCTGTCACATCTTCTTGTTTATCTTTTTTCTTTTGTTTTACATGAATATAAGGCTTTCGTTGCCAATAATAATATACTTTATGGTTGATTAAATATACACACATAGAGGAATATCACATGTATTTATACCAAACCTGTAGAAAACTTTTATTATGTTATTTGAGACAAACTGACAACAACTGTCGGGAAGCAAAATCACAACAGATTGAAAAATGCTCCAGAGAATGGCAGTTTCGCAACTTATTTTATACATTAGAATCAAAGGAGGAGGCAATAAGGGATTACATCAGTGGTCCCCAACTCCCGGGCCATGGACTAATACCGGTCCGTGGGCCATTTGGTACCGGTCCGCAGAGAAAGAATAAATAACTTACATTATTTCCGTTTTATTTATATGTAAGTCTGAACAATGTTTTATTTTTTAAAAATGACCAGATTCCCTCTGTTACATCCGTCTAAGACTTACTCTTGACGCTTGTCTCGGTCACGTGATACATTTATCCGTCCCACCCTAAAGGCCGGTTCGTGAAAATATTTTCTGACATTAAACTGGTCCATGGCCCAAAAAAGGTTGGGGACCACTGGGTTACATGAAATCCATGGGGGATAGATCAGGGAGGTGGAGAAAGCACAGTGGGGAAATCTCTGGGACTGGATAAAAAGTAAAACGAGAAACGAATACCCATGTACTTCTTTTACGTTGGTGGGTGTAGGATAATTAACAGTTAACAGTTCACGTGATAACAATAACAGTGACGGGCTCTGGGGTCCCTGCTCTGGTGGGAGGTTGTGCCCTGATGGGTCTGGAAAAAGGAAATTATCTGACATTACATAGGTATGTTACTGTATATGCAAAAAGACAATAGACAGGCTCAGTTAAGGTTAAGATTGACTTTTGTCAAGGAAGATATATTGGCCTAAGTTAGGATGACCTGCTGTGACTTACTTTAAAGTTAGGAAGTTTTCATTTCAGACCATCCTATGTGATTACTTCCGGTCTCTGAATTCATAAGGCTGCCATGCAGGCCACCCCTGAGCTTGTCAGGTTCAGTATGTGACCCTTTGTTCATCCACAAAAGAGTTCCCCCTGATATTTCCAGTACCCATCTGACATCATAGTTATTACATAACTGACTATACTTCCTATACTGTACTTGGCATTCCCATGACTATTCTGTAACTACCAATCTGTACTTCTCATCTCCTTGTTCATCTTAATAGCACTTATCACTCTGAAATTATCATGTGGATTATCTGTCACTTTCAATAAAATGTAAGCCCTGTCTTGCTCATTATGAATCTTTCTCATAATGAACATAGTGGCTGAAACATAGTAGGTACTCAGACCAATGGACAGATGAGCCCCAAATTGCCGCTTGGTTTATGGCTCCTTGGCCCAGAAGGGAAACCACTGTGGTGAAGGTAGAAAAGAAAATCTATCAATGTGGCAGAATTAAGCATCCTTTTAGCCTCGGGGTTTATTAACCCACCATGGAATTAGAACGATTAAAAGGAACAGGATGCTGCTGAGTCAACAGTCAACAAAAGGAAGTTTGTTCTTCCAGTGTTAGCTGTCTTACAGGGTCAAGGGACATCCTGGCCTTGCCATTAGCAGGATTTTAGATGAGGCTGCAATGTTGCAATTGATCATAATTACCATAGGAAAGAGCATTTACAATTCAGCCTAATGGTTACAGCAGTGAGGTGGGGGGGGATCTTTATTCCACTATTTGTATGGCCTCTGATAGCTGGGGAACAAATCCCACCAATTCTAACATTTGTGAGGCAAATCCAACCAAAGCCTTCATTGGTTGCCTGTATTTTGGATCAGTGGAGAATTCCATCTGTCAGGGCATTTGCTGCATCATAACAGTTGTTGAAATTTTCTACAGGCAACAGACGAAGAACTCCGTCTACCGAAGCCGGCAGTCTCTGAATAGCCCAAGCCCAGGGGAAACAGAGATGGACCTTCTGGTGACTCGGGAGCGACCCCGGCGTGGGATTCGTAACAGTGGCTATGATGTAAGTCTCTAGTGGCCCAAGGTAAATACGAGCTTTTCTTTCCCTGAAAGCAAAAGGGACAGAGCATTCCCTGTGTTTCAGTATATTTGTGAAATTCAAAAATGCAGTAAAATATCCTTTTATTACTCCTTATTACCTATTTTGCAAAGTAAGACTACTTGGAATCGCCAGAGTAATAATTTATTGCTCAAAAGAGCTCAATTTCTAAATTCAATCATTTATGAATAGTATAGTATTGACCTTAAACTCAACAGTGATTCCAAATGTCCTTAATAGTTTCCCCTCTGTTCTTAGAAACTTAGCATGAACCATGGCCATGGGTTAGAATTCATTTGAATATATAGGCTTCTTTTAGTTCATAGCAATATTGAGAAGTTGGATTTGTTCCTGATTTCATAACTCGTCAGTGTGCCGTGGAAACAATGAGATGTCAACAGAGTGATTTGGTGATTTCCTATGATGAAGTACATGGTTTGTGCAGTGATGGCCGCAAACTGCAAAAATTCTGCTAATCCCATCAAACTTCCCCTGGTTATGAGTTTCAGTTTAGTGCCTCACATCAAGTTGTGTGCATCCTGTGACGTGTCATTGCACCTGTGAGTTGCACTTGCGTGAATGACACCCTGCTGAGATACAACTTCATCCTGCCCAGAATTTCAAATGGTTTTGAATGTGCTCTTAGATCTTATGAAAAGTGTTTCTTTTCCATTCTCTTCAAATGTTTCTCTTATTAAAAATAAAATACTTCCCCTGATTGATTAATGTCACCCCATTAAAATTAATAATAAAATAAAATAAAATAAAAAATTTCCTGTACCAAGAGTTGTAATTCAAATATGTCTGGATAAAGTTTTGTTATAATTTGTGAGATTGCAATTTGAAAATGACATTTGCTTTCTTAAATATGCCATGCTAATTTAAAGGCAAGAAGATTCCCCCCCCCCCACCTCGGAATTAGACATTGTTTTCTACAAAAGCTAAAAATGGGTTTTTTAAATGGCTCAATTAAAAACAGAGATATTCTACCTAATTTAAATTTCTAACTACTTTTTTTTACATTTCAACTTGATGTTTGTGTTGGTGATGCTATCCTTATCTTGTATTTATTTATTTTTAATATAAGACAGTTTGCTAGCTTAGTTTTATAAAAGTCTAGATGCTTTGGGCAAATCATCTTTTGCCTCCAGGTTATTCAACATTAATTTTTCTCCACATAAAGGTATTTCTTATACCAAACTCAGTCATCAGTTTCTATAATCAGCCTGTGGTTAAATATTGGGCAGTTGAGTTTTCCAGTTAACCTCTCCTATCAAACATCCTTCCTGGATGTTTGTAGTTTGGAGACCTTTTTCTTCTGCTAGGGCGGATCTCAGGTGTGACCGGATTCTGAAGTTATGTTAAGATTAGTAATTCTGGGTTTCTTAGGAGATTCTAGGCGCAGGAATTTCTACTATTTGAGGAAATAAGCCAGAGATTTCCCTATTGGTTTTGAAAAGAGAACATTGCAGATATTTTTCAACCACTGTGCTATGAATTAGTGTATTCACTTCATACTTGGGACTGTTGTGTTACTAAATTACTTAGATGGAGAGAGATGATTTTTAAAAGGAAGTTACTCACCCCTCACAAACATGTATAAGTATTTCAATCACAGATTACTTTAGGAAGGCACTAATAGATTTTTAAAAATACACATTTCTTTGAGGCATGCATGTGATCTCAGAAACGTAGGCAAATAAAATATGTTTCCATAAGAGAAAATGATCATTTAGGGAACAATTCTAAGAACTTAGATTGTTGGCTATAAGAATGAAATTGTTCCCTATATCGCCTCCTGTTTTCTGTTCTAATCATGTGAAAAGCAGATACTATTTACTGACTGCACTGTGTAGACAAGGCCGTATTCTGGTCTTTCTGTGTGTGTTGTCTCATTGAATTTGTCAAGTCCCCTGTTGGCTAGCTACATTCATTATGCCCATTGTCTAAATGGGAGAACCAAGGCACAGAGCAGTGACATGATTTGTCTGCCCACCTCCGGAGCCCATTCCTTTAATCACCATGCAGTATGACTGCCATCTATACCCACCACACTAAACATCTGTCCTCACATGACATAATATCTGTACTGTATCTCTGACTCTCTCGAAGAGTCTCAATGACAGGTCTCACAGAATTCTCGCCTGGATAACTCACACAAGCAAACACACGGACCAGCAGATAAAGTAGAAAAAGAGAAGAATCATAGTTTTAAACAGTGCATTCATTTTCTGAGCGCTTGATTTTCCAAAAATGCCAGGGCACCCTTGGCAAAAGGATCCATCAGCCCAGCAGTGAACATGGCCTTCAGTTGGAAACATGGCAATCTTCCTACTGAGTCTGAGGATCCTGAAGCCAGGCCAAAATTTCTAGTCATTTCTGCCAGATTAGGGAACACCAGGGGGACCTGCTCCTTGACATGGAAGAATCAAAAGCCATGGGAGATTGATTTTATTGTGAATTTTTTCCAAAGTTGACTATTTTAGGGTCCCAACAGTAAAGGCTGCATGTAAAACTAAGTGAATGACTAAGCAAACAAACACATGCTCCGCAGGAACATCTAAGCCCCCGGGACTGATGGCAGATGGGACTGTTTCAGAATTTTTCTCTAGCTCAGGAGATGTTAGGGCCCGCACAGGCAAGCCTCTTTCCAAAGGGCTTGGGAATCGGTGTGCTATGCAAGCATTTCCAACCTCCTAGCCACCCGAACCACCAAGGTATGCAACACACTCCCGGCAGTAACTGTGGCTCAGTCGGGTAGTAATATTCTAGGAGGAGGCACTCCCTTTAAAAGAATGCATGATTTTAGAAAGATGTCCAAAATCGATCACTCCTAAAAGGCCATACCCTGTCATTAAACCAGCTTTGGCATTGAAGTTCATTCCTCCCGGCACATAAAGAGGGTAGAAGAGATACTGTCAGCTTAATATTTAAGAGCAAAAAATATCTCTGCTTTAAAGTATTTTTAAATGTTATTTTCCAAATAAAAGTCATAGAAAATAATGAATTAGTAAAGAAAAGAAAATGGGCCAATGTGAATTCTCAGGCAGAAGAAAAACCCAAGTGATTCTTCCTATATCAGCCAAATTAATAACCTCTGTATGTGGATGATGAATCAGCCTTCGCTTCCAAAGGATAAGTAATAATCAGATCATTCTCCAGAAATAAAAATGCACCTCCTCAGCCTTGATTTGTGTTTGGAGTTTAAAAATCTTTGACGGGAATGGGGTCAGCTATGTGCCTTGGCTGTGAAGGAGACAAAGTGGATTGTCTGAATGACAACTTTGAAAATAAATGCTGACCTTTTAGAAGGAGAGACTTCGGCAAGCTGTAGCCCTGGGATGCTCTCCAGCACTTTGTCCAGGGTTCCACCCCCTGGAGGTACCCACAGCGCATTTGCATTCGTGGCAGAGTGGCGGGCTCAGACCCTAAAATGTGAGCCGTGGGTTGAAAATGTTAAGGAGGATGATTGGTCCATCAATGCATCTCAGAAGCGAGATTGAAGGCCCTGCTGTAGCCATTTACAGTCATGGGTTCTCATTCCAGAGGCGTTCTTCAGGGAGAGGTTTTGAAACCTTAGTAAACACTAGCTGATTTTACAACTGAAAAGTATATGTAAATCTATAAAAGAAAGGGAGGGGTACTATATCAGGCAAATGTCAACTGCAGAAAGCAGAAGACATTAAGCCATTTAAACGGACAAAAAATGACTCTAAGGAATTAGGTGCTGCCCAGGCCATGGGAGGGCTGGATGAATGTTCCAGAAAGACTGAACAAAACCAGAGGGCAGCTCTAAGGAGGCACTGCTGCCCCTGCCCCCAGCAGGAGGGTGGGGAAGCAGGTTGCCCTGGATCTGACGGGGAGCAGAAAGATGGACCCTGCCTCGTGTCCTCTGTCCAAACCACACACCAGTGCACCTGATTAACAGCCTGGTGCTTCAGCCACAGCCGCCGCCTCCTGGAGGGCCTGAAGTGTGTGTAGCTTAGCTGGTCAGCCTCAGCACTGCAGGAGTGCATGCTGCAGAGAGGTTCCCAAATGCGGGTCCCCTGTCCTCACCGTGGCTACCAGGAAAAAGGGAGACAGGGGAATTACCAGGCAGAGTAGTACTGGGAAGCGGTTGGAGGAATTAGTGAAGGGAAGTAAAGCAAGGGGGAAGATGGAAGCATGGCTCCAAGCTCAGTGCCTAGCCACCTGCCGGAGGCCCGGGTGCATTGTGTTGTGTGCAATGGGGTGTTTATCTTGCTGGCCTCTCTTGGCTGACAAAGCAGCCATCTCCCTCTGTTCCAGGTGAACAGTGGTTCCTGGAAGGAGGCCAAAGAATTGGAACAGTTGTTTTGATGGGTTCCATTTGCAGGGGAATGAAATATGATCTGGAAAGCCCCTGACTGCTGCAATAGCTTTTAGCAAGCCTGGGCCTTGTAGATAAATGTATAAATCCTAGCATTAATGGGAGTTTCTCCCGTTCACCCACTTCTGCCCCTCCCCCAGTATCTTGCCGCTTTGGCGTGAAGGTTGGAGACCAGGGCAAAGTACAGCAATGTCCTGGCACCACATGGTGTTCCCAGTTAAGGGTATAATCAACTTTTGGTTTTACTGAGAGGCAAATGGTTGGATTCGGGAGCACATCACCACCGCTGGCATGAGCCCCACATGGTTCAACAATGGGCCCTTGTACAGGCTCTTGGCTGAGGTCAGGAACCAGTCCTATCCAAATATGACCCACAGAAGGAGGTGGAACTCAACAGCTGGATCGAGGGACTCACAGGCCTATTGGTCCTGACTTCTAGAAGGGTCTGAAGGAAGGCATTATCCTCTGCTCACTCATGAATGAGCTGCATCTGGGCTCCGTACCCAAGATGAACCACTCCGAGCAAAACTGCCACCAGCTAGGAAACCTCCCCACTTAATCAAGGCCATGGTCAGCTACGGCATGAACTCCATAGACCTGCTCGAGGCCAATGACCTGTTTGCCAGTGGGAACGTGACTCGGGTGCAGGTGTCTCTTCCAGCTCTGACAGGGAAGGCCAAGACCAGGTGGCTGCAGAGTGGTGCGGACATGGGCATCAGGTACTCGGAGAAGCAGGAGCGGGACTTTGATGACATCACCATGAAGGCGGGCCAGTGCGTCACTGGGATCCAGATGGGCATCAACAAGTGTCCCAGCCAGTCAAGCATGACAGCATATGGCACAAGAAGGCATCTGCACGACCCCAAGAACTATATCCTGCCACCCATAGACCACTCAACCATCAGCCTGCAAATGGGCACCAGCCAGGTGGACATGATGGCTCCCAGAACCCAGCAGCACATCTGTGACACCAACCTGGGGAGCGACAAATGTGACAACTCTTCCATGTTTCTGCAGAGGGCTACGTGCAGGGCACCAACCAGAGCAGCTGGGTCTTTGGCCTGGACCAGCAGATCTATAGCCCCAGGTACTGCCCACAAGGCCCAGTGGCTGACAGGGCTCCAGGGTCAGCTAGCAACTGCCCCAGCCCAAGGAAGGGAGGCAGGCTACTAAGGCTCCCCTTGTGGGGTATCTCTCCACGTCATCACCCCATCTGGGATTTTTGATTTTTCTGTTTTAATCTTGTTTTTCTATGTGTTCACGTGCTTCCAGCTGAGGGTCTGTAAAGGCCAGATCCAGATGTGCCTGGTGGTGGTGGGGGACTGCAAGGGCCACATCAAGGTAGCAAATTTCCCAGCAGGCTTGGGGCCAAGTCGTAGGGAGAAGAAGAAACCTGTGCAGGGAGGGAAACTGGCCCCAGTGGCTTCTGGTTGCTTCTGCCCCTCTTCCCTTACTCCGCTGATCAGCTTGTGGCTCCTGTATCCACAGAAGTTTCCAGCAGTTTTAACAAAATCAAATTAATTCTTTTTGGTAGGGGAATGGGGTGGGGATGGCGGGAGTGGGTGCTGGGAAGGAAGTCCCCTGGGAGAACGCCAAGCCACAGCCCCCAGATATTGTAGTCATTGTGAGGGGCTGGATTTCCCCAGGACCCTCCCGGTGACCCAGTGAGGAGACGGAGGCCCAGAAAGGACAGTGGAGTCCTGAGTGGTTGAGGAAAGCCAGACCCCATCCCTCCCATACTTGTCCCCTGCCCCCCACCCACTTACCCCGGTCCTGCCAGGACCAGCCACATCCAGGAGCCCTGGGACCTCGAGTACCAACTGTGGACTAAAGGCAATAAACCTCTTTTTAGGGAAAAAAGGGAAAAGGTTGGATTTGGGGATTTCATCCTTCACCTCAACTTGCTTGTTGCCCTCTGAACTAGGTGCCCTTGTATCAACCCTGCCCCCGCCATCACCCCCTTAGCGTCCCACCTAGAACTGTGACACCTGTGTCTCCCTCCTACAGGAGCCTTCCATTTCTTTATCCTACCTCTGCCAGCTGGTTTAAGCTGCTAATCACCCAGGCTCCATCTGTTATCTCAAGTTAATTTATAGTACATTGTATTTTAACAGGGGCTTTTTATTGAAAGAAAATATACGATCATCTGAAATCAGGGTCCCTCACTGAGCCTGAGGCAAAGAGGTGGGGGTGTTTGATGGGGAAGCAGACTTTTGGGTGCAGTCCAGACCTCACCAGGCTGGTGGCTGCCCAGAAAGATACGTGTTAACGCCACAAAGACAGAGGCCCCTCGACAAGTGGGGAGCAGGAGGTGGATTCTGGCTGGCAGGTTTGGGAGGGAGCGGGCCAGGTTTCCGGAGGGCCCAGTGACCTCCCCTGCAGGCCTAGGACCTCCCTCCCGTGCAGGCAGCTCCCCACTGGGCAGGACACTCTCCTTGTGAGTGCACAGGTGCCATCTGCTCGTTCTCTCTGATTGCCTCGGGTCTGGAAGCGGCCTGTTCCTGCTCTTGGTGCCCGCCTACCCTCCTGCTTCTCCTGGACTCAGACCCCATAGCCTCTTGCCAGGGTTGCCAGCATGCTCTTGGTATGAACACCTGTAGGGGAAGGGGAGGAAGCAGGGTTGGGCAGAGTTCAAAGCTGGGCTATGGAACAGATGCTGCAAGGTCTCAGCCGATCCCACAGGAGCCCTGGAGTTTACATGGCCCTGCAGAGCTGTCCTGAGTAACGAGGGCAATTCCCAGTTGATAGCTGAGGGCGGGTAGCTGGCAGTGTGCCCAGAAGCCGGGCAATACATTCTATGGTCCTGAGTAGCACGGCCCAGTGTCCTCTCTACCCCAGTCCCTCCCAACCCTGGTTCTCCTTGGCCCCCATGTGGCGAATGAGAACACCCCTTGGGAATTGCTATCCCTTTCATTTCCTCCAGCAAACATTTATTGAGTGCAGTGGAATCACTGCATCAAATTTGCATTGACCACAGGAAAATTCAACAACAACAGGCCTTGAAAGACAAAGGTGAAAATTTAAATAGTGCAAAAAAAAATATGTCTTGCATATATTCTGCTCATATTATATACTACAGTGTATAGATTCCTTTTTACATATTTCTCTATAAGGTGGTATATATGGGCCATGTACGTTGTATTTTTTGACCAGTTTACCTCTCTGCTGGCATTAACATCTAAGCCCCACATGTTGTACCTGTGGGAGGCGCTATGGAGAAGAGAAAGACGGGCTAACTCTAGTGCTTGCCCAAGGTGCTTTTACGGACAGGTAGAGACGCACACAGAATGCCGTGGCGGTGACCTTGGCTGGGAACATGGAGTCCTCCTGAAGGTTTGGACCTGTCTATGGCACAGCCTCTGCTGAGTTCAGTCCCCATTACTCACCTGCTGAAGCCACCCAATTACTGCCAGAGGAATTCTAAAGCACACACCCTTGTTTAAATCCTTCAGTTGCTCCCCACAGCTTTGTGGAGCAGACCAAACTCTAAGCGTCTGGCTCAGGACTGCTCTGCGCGGGCTGGCCCAGGCCTGCCCTTCTAGCTGAAGCTTGCCACCCTTTAGCCACCCTTGGCTCCAGCCCCACACGACGTTCCCAGACTTGTCTTGCGGTTTCCTGTCTGTGTGTGTCTGTACGTGCTCACCCCTCTGCTCAGAACATTCCTTCCACCCTGCTTCCTGCAGGACAAGGTCGCTCAGCCTCAGCACTATTGACATCTGGGGCTGGACAGTCCTTTGCATAGAAGGCTGACCTGTGCGTTGCAGGGTGTTTAGCAGCATCCCTGGCCTCTACCCACTAGTTGTCAGTAGCATCTCCCCCATTGTGACAACCAAAAATGTGTTCAGATGTTGCCAAATGTTCCCTGGGCCAAACCTGCTCCCAGTTGAGAACCACCTATCCAGGCATGGCTTTAAGAGCTCAGTTTAAACATTATCTCCCCCAGAATCTTTTCCTCGACCCCATATCTTGATGGGTCTGACATAGGTGCCTGTTCTTTGTGATCCGGTAGCACCTGGGACTCACGCCAGTTAAAGCTCTCTTCCATCTCGAGGTTTACTTGTATTTTCCCCATTTGACTCCTCAAGGATAAGAATTATGTTTTATTCATCCTGGAAACCTTTGGAATAGGAACTGGTGCGTAGGAGATGCAGAGTCTCTGTTTGTTGAGCAAATGAACAAACAAGTGTGTCAACCAGAAGAGGTGACTCCTGAGCAGAGACCTGGAAATACGGGGCAGATTTATAACTCTGAGTCATATAAACATTTTATTTGACTGGCTAATGTAGAGACAAATCTGTGTTACTGTTTTAAGTTTAGTGGATGAGTGGTTATCAGTTAGGATGGTTTGGCTAAAACAACAGAAAACCCACCTAACAAATTGTCTTAAATCATGAAGGGAGTGCATCCAGGACAGTAAATACGGGTTTGGTTTGTTTGGGGCTGCAGTACCTGTCTCTGCCTTAGGTGGCGCTGTCCTCCTGCATGTGTTTGGCTTTCTCTCCAGGCTGGTTCACTCGGGTAGGAAATGGCTGCATGGCCTTGGGGCTCACAGCCAGTGGTGGGATTCAAATAATTTGACAACCAGTTCTCTGCCCTAATAACCGTTTTAAGTGTAAAAAAAAGATATACCAAAAGGTAGTTTATTATTTCCTGCTTTTAATACTTAAATAAGAAAAGTAAAAGAGGTACACAAAAGTAGATTATGCTATGAGTTTTAAAATATTAATGAAAAAGTGTTAAATAATACCTGACAAAAACCAATAAGACTGTTATTTAAAATATTTCTATATTGCTTCTTGATTGACATCCTCACTTGCAGTTTTTTTCACCTCTGGACTGCATGAACAGTACTACGGGTGCTTAGAATACGCTGTTGCACACATGAACATTAAAAAAGAGTAAGGAATGTGAATTTGTGATTTCCACATTGGGCGGCTGCCCAGGCACCCACAAAGAAAACCAGTTAGAAGGTGACAGAAAACAATTTTATCAATGTCACCCCACCAAAATTAATCAAAAAAAAAAAAAAAGAATTTGTTTCATGGCTAATACAGGCAGTTAGAAGAATAGTATAAGGATGCTAATTCTGCTTCTCAGGACACATCCTGCAAAAGGGGCCCCAAGCAAATTGGTGATTTGGCTCCTCTGATTTTGCCAATTGGATTTAAAAAAAAAAAAAAAAGGTCAGGAACGCCCTGAAATGGAACTAACAATACATGAGCATAAATTTAAAGGACTTTTAGATACTGGAGCTGATGTATCTGTTATTGCTAAGCTACATTGGCCTCCTTCCTGGCCCACTCATGCAGCAGCCACAGAATTACAAGGTATAGGGCAGAGTAAATCCCCTCAACAAAGTTCTAGTTTTCTACATTGGGAAGATTAAGAAGGTCATTCTGGATTTTTTAAGCCTTATGTGCTCCCTGGATGGCCAATTAATTTGTGAGGTAGAGATGTTTTGAAAAATATGGGAGCATTGCTCGTCAGTCCTAATGGTTTAGTCAGTACTCAGATGCTTGATCGGGGATTTTTGCCCACCAAGGGACTAGGGAAAGAACGGCGAGGAATTCTCACCCCCATAGAAGTGGCACCCAATACCAGAAGGTGTGGATTAGGATATCAAAATTTAGCATAGGGGCCTTGGTAGCTCCTGCTACCCCAATAATGCATTGTGCAGACACAATTACTTGGAAATCAGATAATCCTGTGTGGGTAGACCAATGGCCCCTTTCTCAGGAGAAACTTAGGGCAGCTGCTCGATTGGTACAAGAGCAGCTACAGCTTGGGCACATTGAACCATCTAATAGCCCATGGAATACACTTCCATATTTTGATCTTGTTGCCTCCTGGATTATCAAGGGGCATAGGCGACCCTTACAGCTTATAGGTTTTGAGCCTCAAAATTATTGTTGTTCCTTTTTTCAAAGGATCAACAACAATGGCTCTGGGAAACTTCCACTAAATGGCAAATCGCTCTTGCAAATCAGTGGACAACTTTATACTGAAACTGTCAACTTAAAATCAGCACAAAGTCTAGAATTATATGCCATTATTATGGCTTTTCAGCATTTGCCATATTCCCCCTTTAATCTATATACAGACAGCAAATATATATATATATATATATATATATATATATATATATATATAGAGAGAGAGAGAGAGAGAGAGAGAGAGAGAGAGAGAGAGTAAGGAATGTGAATTTGTGATTTCCACACTGGGCGGCTGCCCAGGCACCCACCTTAGAGAGAACTCTGATTATGAGTGCCATTTTAACAACTGGTTCACCAAACTCAACAAAAATTAGGTATTGGTTCTGCTGAACCAATGTGAACCGGCTGAATTCCATCACTTTTCACAGCTACATACTGCTTTGACCAATGCAAGAAGAGATTTTCTCTTTTTCCCAAACATGAAACAAGGTTTAAGGGTTTTACTGTAACTGAGCCACAGTAGGTCAAGTGCCCACCCCTGTATCAGTCACCATAGCGGTGGGGGAAGGGCGAGGAGTGGGCTTACCCTGATTGGTTTAACCCAGTCGGACCTCACCAATGGAGCTGGGGCAGGTTTAGAGTCCCAGATCTCAAGGCCCCCTTGCTGAGACACAGGGAAAAGGGTGGATGGATGCTGAGGCCGTCACAGCACCCACTATGTGAAGACCATGGAGCTTTTTAAGGAGCAAAACCAGCATAATCCTCCCTGTCATCCTCCCTCCATTCCAGCCTCCCCTCTTGGGTTGACTCCCCATGAAGGGGAGGACCAGCACAGTGAGAGCGATGACCACTATCCCCGTGGGCTTGGGAAGTCCTGGCTATAGTCAGAGATTGTGTTTTGAAGGCAGATAGAGTGACAAAGAGGGGTTTTGTGAGTCTGTCTGGATTTTTCAAAAGGTGAAAGGAGAAAAAGCAGGTGTGAGTTGGTGGAGGGAAGAGGCTGTCAACTTTCAAGATTAATCCTTGGTCTCCTGGTCACTTACAGTGCCTGCTCAGCTAAGAAGATGAGAAAAAGCAGGTGATGACTCACCTCAGAATAAAATGCAGGATAGCTTCACACAGAGAAAGCCATTCTGTTGTGTTACTTGAGGTGGGTTCCTTTTTAAAAGGGACTTTTAATTAATTGACTGTGCCCATATATTATTCTCAGTGTTCACAAGTACTGCAGATAAGGTTATGCTTGTGGCCTCTGGTGCTAGGCTGCATTCAAGTTCCAGCTCGACTCCTTAGCGCAGAGTGACTTTGGGCCAGTTCCTTCACCTCTCTGTGGTTTAACTTTCCAACATGTATAAAAGGGGGGTATAGACGGTACCCACCTACAGGGTTGTTGTGAGAATTAAATGAGCTAATGCAGGTGAAGCACAGAACTGTCATGGCCGTGGCTAACACATTCTGCGGGGCAGAGAGGGATTTACTTTTTTCTGTTTCTTTCCCATTCGAACATTTTAGACATCCCAAAACTGCTATGACTTTTGTCACACACCAAAGAGAGGATTGTATTTCTCAAATGGTGCCTTTCCTCCAGCACGATAGGACTAGAGAAGGGCTCTGTAGAGGGTGCCCAAGACCTCCCCACTGCCCCAACACAGGCCACGCTTCCAAAGGTGACCGCAAAGGTCACACCGGGTGGCCAGCAGTAACTCAGGGTAAGTGAGATGTTGTGACTTGCTCAGCAGTGGAGTTCCCATTGCTCTATAGAGGGCAGCAGGCAAAGGGGGAGGAAGGCAAGAGGAGGAACTTGACACTCCTGCTGCAGGAGGAAGCTGGTTTGCTTTGGGAGCAGTGAGTAAGGCTGAGACTTCTGTGCATTTGCTGAGGACGTTGAAGCACCACCCTGACTGTCCTCCCCCGGAATCTGTAATTATAGGTTCCTCTTTGGAAAATTAAAAATTTGCCACTCTGAAGCTTTGGGTCCTGGGCTTGCTCCTTACACGATGGATCCGTGGGCCTCCCCTTCTCCGCTGTGCCCAGTGGATGCTCGCTGTACAGACTGAGGGAGAGCTCAGAGTAATCCAGATTCTCAAAGAAACTTTTCCTTGAGTTACAGCGATCAAAGCCACTGATATTTCAGGAGGCTGTGGGGCAATGTATGCCATCCAAACGGAGTCAGAAGAATTTAAGAAGACTGTCCAGCAGCGCCAGAGGGTAAATCAGGCACTAAAATAAAGAGAAAGCGTGCACGGATTGGGGATATTCAGCTCTGTCCCCAAACAGTGACCATGCCCCAGCTGCATAGAGCAGCTGCTTAAAACCTTGGGCAAACTTGACCATATTTTCCTAGGCATTTGCCAAAGAGTTTATCAATATTTGTTCATAGACAATCCCATATTATAATTATAAAAGAATATACTGTCTATTTAGATGTTAATTAGAGGCAACAGACAACTATTAAAAACAAATACTACTCTGCTTAGAAATCTATGAGGGACCCTGGCCTGACCAGGCGGTGGCACAGTGGATAGAGCGTCAGACTGGGATGTGGAGGACCCAGGTTCAAGACCCCTGAGGTCTCCAGCTTGAGCGTGGGCTCATCTGGCTTGAGCAAGGCTCACCAGCTTGGACCCAAGGTTGCTGGCTCAAACAAGGGGTCACTTGGTCTGCTGAAGGCCCGCGGTCAAGGCACATATGAGAAAGCAGTCAATGAACAACTAAGGTGTCATGATGACAAACTAATGATTGATGCTTCTCATCTCTCTCCCTATCCCTCTCTCTGACTCTCTGTAAAAAAAAAAAAAAAAAAAAAAAAAATCTATGAGGGACCCAATAATGTCATTTCTACTCACCTAAAATAGAGAAACAACCTTTATAGCTATTTTCATACCTTTATAGCTCCAAGTGGTTGTGGGTTATTCTTTGAAAAACAATCAGAATGAAATTAGAAAATTTGCTGAGTTTTTTATAAAAACTCCACTTCCACATCTGTTGCAGAGAAGAAGTCACCGAGTCATTATTTTGAGCCCTCCCCCCTCACCACCTGTTCTGAAGGGCAGTTTCCCCTTATTGTCAGAGCAGCTTTGAGATGTGGGCTGAGGGAGAAGCCTCTGACGCCCCTGTGCCTCGTAGCTCTTCTCCCCACAGAGCAAGTGAGAACCCCCTGAAGGCTGGTTTCTAGGAACAGCTTTGCGAATATGTCTGCTTCCTCAGTGACAGGCAGCACTTGCCATGAGGCTGTCAAGCAGCTGGAGCAGGCAGTAAATGGAGAGAAGCAGCACTGTTTTATGTTGCCCATAGGACCTTATTTGGTGGAAAGAAAAATGAACATGGAGCCAGAGCAATGCATCATGGCCAGGTGGCCCAGAAATCCGTCTTGCTGAAACCCCCACTTGGTCTTTGCTGTGAAGTGACAGGACTTGTTCAGATGAAGGTGTGATTGACACTGAGCTGAAAATCACTGCCTTGAGGCAAGTTTTGGAGCGAGCCTTGGAATTTTTGTGCTGCAGAGACTGAAGTGCCTGGATGAGGCGAGGGGCATCGCACACACTTGGGTGTGCCGGCAAGTAGGACCTTGTGAGATATCTGTCTCTTTTGGGGCTCGTAACTCAAGAAATTCTAGAATACATGGCTTCAGGAGTCCCTCATCCTTCCTCTTCAATTCCTTTTTAAACAAGATTGTCTCATTCATTTTAGACACGTGCCAATGTGTTTTGCTGTTGGAGACCTTTGAGCAGAACTTCTCCGGGCTCTATTTTAAGACTAGTTGTCATTCGTTCATTCTCTCCACAGGTATTTATTAGAGTCCTATTGTTTGCCATTCTGAGATGCAGCAGGGAAGGTGACAAAGTCCCTGCCTTCCTGGAATTTATATTCCAGCAAGGGGACAGATAATAAACACGTAGGCACGGAGCTGCTCAGCGCAGTGTCAGAGAGGCTGCGGAGGGGGCGCACAGCAAGGCAAGGCAGTGAGCATAGCAGGAGGTGCTCTTACAGGTCGACCAGGGAATGCTCTCGGGGGAAGTGACTTTTGAGCAAAGGCCTAAAATGAGAGAGCCGGCCAGGCTGACCCTGGGGAGAAGAACAGACCCGGCAGAAGGAACAGCAAGTGGAAGGGCTCAGAGGAAGACCTGGGCTTGGGGAACTCAGAGAGCGTCACGGAGACCCATGTAGCAGGTGGCCGTTCTCAGTAGAGGGATTCAGCTCTGACACCTTCCTGTACTTCATCCCTGCACCTCAGCTATCAAATCCTGTTGGCACTGTCCCGGATTGTAAACTCGTCCACGTCTTTACCTACGTCCACCCTCCCCCGTGCCCCTGCTGTTTCTTCTTGCCTGGATTACTGAGAGTCTTCTGACTTCCTGTGAATTTCAGTCACATTTCACATTAGCTTAAAATTCTGTAAGAGTTATCCATTACTTTTTTGTTTGTTTGTTTGTTTGTTTTTGTATTTTTCTGAAGCTGGAAACAGGGAGAGACAGACAGACTCCCACATGCGCCCGACTGGGATCCACCTGGCATGCCCACCAGGGGCGAAGCTCTGCCCACCAGGGGGCGATGCTCTGCTCCTCCGGGGCATCGCTCTGCCTCGACCAGAGCCACTCTAGTGCCTGGGGCAGAGGCCAAGGAGCCATCCCCAGCGCCCGGGCCATCTTTGCTCCAATGGAGCCTCGGCTGTGGGAGGGGAAGAGAGAGACAGAGAGGAAGGAAGGGGAGGTGGAGAAGCAAATGGGCGCTTTCCTATGTGCCCTGGCCGGGAATCGAACCCGGGTCCCCCGCACACCAGGCCGACGCTCTACCGCTGAGCCAACCTGCCAGGGCCCATTACTTTTTTTTGACAGAGTCAGAGAGAGGGACAGATACGGACAGACAGGAAGGGAGAGAGATGAGAAGCATCAATTCTTCACTGCTGCTCCTTAGTTGTTCATTGATTTCTTTCTCATATGTGCCTTGACTGGGGGGCTACAGCAGAGTGATGAACCCTTTGCTCAAGCCAACGACCTTGGGCTCAAGCCAGAGTCCATGGGGTCATGTCTGTGATCCCATGCTCAAGCCAGAGACCCTGCGCTCAAGCTGGTGAGACCATGCTCAAGCCGGTGACCTCAGGGTTTCAAACCTGGGTCCTCTGCATCCCAGTTCGATGCTCTATCCACTGCGCCACAGCCTGGTCAGGCGACATTGCTTTTTGCAGACAGTTTAACCCTCTGACCGTGGCCTTCAAGACTGCATGTGACTTGGCCCCTGCCTGCCTCTCCAGCCGCATGGTCCATGTGTCAGTCAAGTCAGGCGGCTGTAACATACACACCTGACAACTTGAACCAACTGAAGTTTATTTTCTCACAGTTCTGGAGGCTGGACTTCAGGAATCGAGGTGTTGGCAAGGTTGGTTCCTTCTGAGGGCCACAAGGGCAGGACCTGTCCCAGGCCTCTCTCCACGGCCTGTGGATGGCCATCTCCTCCCTGTTCTACACTGTCTTTCCTCTTCACGTGCCTGCCTGTTCAAATTCCCTCCTAAGAGGCATACTGATTTAGGGCCCACCCGAATGGCCACATTTTAATTTAATTAGCTCTGTAAAGAGCCAATCTCAAAATACAGTCACATTCTAAGGTGGGGGGAGTGGTTAGGACTTAACCATAAGAATTTGGAGTGAGATCACAATTCAGCCCATAACAGCTCACCTTCCTCTTCCTCAATTACTACAAGATCTTTCCCAACTTAGGATTTTTCATAAACTATCCTGCAATCTTCACACGGCCAACCCCTTTTTCATATTTCTGAAAAGTTACCTTTTCAGAAAGGCCTTCTCTGACCATCCCCATCAAACTAGCTGTGTTGCCCAACCCATTTTGTTTGTTTTAGTAGGCAAATATATATATTTAATATACATATAGAATATGTATTGTATTATATGTTATTAGATTTATATACATTATATATAGCAGGGGTTGGGAATATTTTTGGCTGAGAGAGCCATGAACGCCACATATTTTAAAATGGAATTCCATGAGAGCCATACAATGACCCGTGTACGTTACGCATTATCCAATAAAAATTTGGTGTTGTCCTGGAGGACAGCTGTGATTGGCTCCAGCCACCCACAACCATGGACATGAGCAGTATGAAATGAATGGATTGTAGTACATGAGAATGTTTTATATTTTTAACATTATTTTTTTTTATTAAATTTTTGTCTGCAAGCCAGATGCAGCCTTCAAAAGAGCCACATCTGGCTCGCAAGCCATAGGTCCCCGACCCCTGATATATAGTATATATTTAAATATATATTAAATTGTGTATACATATATATATTATAAAATGTATAGGTCTTCAGTGTACAACTGGGTGAGATTTGACAAATGTGCATACTCTTGTAACCACCAATCTAATCAGATTGTCACCACCTGCAGGAAGTTGCCCCATCCTTCTTTTCAGTCAGTCTTTATCACCGCCCCCATTGGCAACCCCTTTTCTGATATCTACCATCATAGTTTTACCTCTTCTTGAACTTTTTTATAAATAGAATTATTCAGCATGTACACAATTGTGCCTGGCTTCTTTGGCTCAAAATTTATGTTGTATATATATCAGTAGTTTATTTTTTTTTATTTTTTTTTATTTTTTTTCATTTTTCTGAAGCTGGAAACGAGGAGAGACAGTCAGACAGACTCCCGCATGTGCCCGACCGGGATCCACCCGGCACGCCCACCAGGGGCGACATTCTGCCCACCAGAGGCGATGGGCAGAATGCCCACCAGGGCGATGCTCTGCCCATCCTGGGCGTCGCCATGTTGTGACCAGAGCCACTCTAGCGCCTGGGGCAGAGGCCACAGAGCCATCCCCAGCGCCCGGGCCATCTTTGCTCCAATGGAGCCTTGGCTGCGGGAGGGGAAGAGAGAGACAGAGAGGAAAGCGCGGCAGAGGGGTGGAGAAGCAAATGGGCGCTTCTCCTGTGTGCCCTGGCCAGGAATCGAACCCGGGTCCTCCACACGCTAGGCCGACGCTCTACCGCTGAGCCAACCGGCCAGGGCTAGTAGTTTATTTTTTTAATTACTGAATATCACTCCATTGTATAATTATACCACTGTTTATCCATTATTCTATTGTTAGACATTTGGATTGTTTTCACGTTGGAGCTACTAGGGAAGAAGAGTGCTATAAACATTTTTATGTAAACCTTTTGTGAACATGTGCGCTCTGGTCTGAATGTTTGCATTCCCCCGAATTCATATGTTGAAATCCCAACCACTAATGTATTGTTATGTGGAGGTGGGGCCTTTGGAAGGTGACTAGGTCATGAGGATAGAGCACATGAATGGGATCAGTGCCCTTATGAAAAAGACTCCACAGAGTTCCCTTGCCCCATGTGAGGACATGGTGAGAAGTCTGAAACCGGAATAGGGCCCTCACCCAACTCTGCTGGCACCCTGATCTTGGACTTGCAGCCTCCAGAACTGTGAGAAATAAATTTCTGTTGCTTATGTTCTACCCCGCCCGTGTTATTTTATTCTAGCAGCTGGAACAGACTAAGGCAACATGTTTTCCTTGATCTTGGATAAATTTCAAGGAGTGGCATTCTGAGTCATAATGCAGGTATCTATTTAACTTTTTAAGAAACTACAAACAGGTTTGTGGAGTAGGTGTGCTCTTCACTCTCCCACCAGCAGTGTGACAGCTCTGAGTCTACTCCTCAATTTCACTTCACCAACATTTGTTATTTTTTCTTTTTAATGTTAGCCACACCCGTGAATGTGAAATGATGTAATCTCCCTTATTACCAATGACGTTGGGCACTTCTTCATGTGTTTATTTACCTGTCGATGGACACGTGTCTTCTTTTGTTAAGGTGTCTGTTTGAGCCTTTTGCCCAGTTTCTAAGTTGGGTTGTTTTTGTTACTCATTTGTAAGAATTCCTTATATATTCTGGATGTAAATCCTAATACCTTCTCCTGGTTTGTGGCCTGTCTTTATACTAGTTGTCTGATTTAAAAACAAAACAAAACAAAAAAAAACCCACCTAGTGTTTCGTTTTGCTAAAGAAGTCTTAGGGCCACCAAGCACTAGCACTAAGCTGTGTTGGGCTATTTTCCAGAAAGAGGATGCTTGGGGGTCCCAGCAGGGCTGTAATTTCCTTCAGGTTTGTTCCTGTGGTGTTGTAAAAAAAAAAAAAGCTGAATCATATGGATACTGAGCTACGGGTTGGGGCGTCCTGTCCTACGTGTGTGGGACTGGTGTGCTCTTTTGAAACAACATTGTGTCAAGTGAAAAATAATATCGACGAATGTGTTTTGTCACTGAAAGGATTTATTCAGGGGGAACGAGAAAAGGTCACAACTCAGTTTATGTGGACATGACAAGCCACGTGCGCGCACAACACAGGGTGCCGAGATGAAAACGTACATATAGAAGGGGAAAGGAAGTTAAAGGGGGACAGTTAACAAGCATAGGACGGTACTGTGAGCATAGAGTTCTTCCTGTCGGGCTCTGAGGATGACAGCGTGAGAGCTCCTCCCACAGACCCGTGTTCATGCGGCCTCAGTTACACTCTTTATCCGTTGAAAGGATCACAGAGGTTTTGTCTACCCAGTGGCTACCATCAAGCTCAGGTCCCGGGGCCTGTGAGTGTTCAGGTGTGGAGATGAAATAGCCTTTAAAAAAATTACCTGTGTCTTTTGCTGCTGAGTTATGATTATCCAAAATCTTAAATAGGTGCACGTTCTCTAACCCAGTATTTCTATTTCTGGGAATTTAACGAAAGGCTAAATCCATGGTTATAGACAAAGTTTTTTAATCCCAAGTGTACTTACTTCAAAATTGTTTCTATAGTAAGATATTGGGAAATGACCTAAAATAGTGGACTGTTGACTATAGGCTGAAAACTCCAAATGGCAGAATGCTGTGAGATCGTCTAAGGTAGGGGTCTCAAACTCAACTCAGCATGTGGGCCGCAGAGCAAGATCACAGCCGTTCGGCAGGCAGCACTAGGTCTACAAAAGGCAACTGTTACACAACACTTTTCAGTGTCACAAAACGACCAGAAACTGTAGTTCGCATCACAACTGCTGTTAACTAAGCTAATATCTAGCTAGGATGCTAGAGAAATGAAAAATACAAGTAGGCCTCTAGGCTTACTTAATTTTATCCAAAATATTTTGAACTTTGTGGATTAGTCTGCGGGCCGCACAAAATTGTTCGGTGGGCCGCATGCGGCCCGTGGGCTACGAGTTTGAGACCCCTGGTCTAAGGTTATTATTTCCTACAAATACGTGTTTCTGTTGTTGACAGAAACATTTATTTATAATATTGTATAAAAAAGAAAGTTTCAAAATATATATTAAATTGTCCCATTTTATAAAAAAACATGAATATATATATATATATATATACACACACATATGTATGTGTATACTCTGTTTATAAAATTATGACCCAGCTGGCTCAGTCTGAGAGAGTATCTGTGTCAACAAAAGTAATTTTAAAATACTTCTTTACTCGTCTTGCCGAGTAATACTTTTAAATTTTTTTAAATGTCTTTCCCATTCATGTGCTATAGCTGCTTTTGCACCTCTTTCCAAAATCCTGCTAAAAATCCTGCAGTCCCCTCTCCCTCTTGGCTGTCCCCTTCTTATTCTCCATCACAAAAGCCGGAAAATCTGTGTGGCAAAAAGTGGGCTCTCAGAAGAGGAGAAGGGGAAAATTGACCAGACCCAAACCAGCATTCCTTGCAGTGGGAATAGGGGGGGGAATGTTGGTAATGCTCCAGTTTTCCTAATCTTTATCTTATTTCATATGCATAGAAAACATCTGGAAAGACAGACATGAAGGTTAAAATGTTTACAATGGTTATTTCTGGTGGTACAGTTAGAGAGGATTTTAATTTTCTTCCTTTTGCTTATCTGTTTTCTAATTTTTTTTATTTTACCATAAACAGACATTCCCTGAGTAAATTAGAATTTTTATTGAAGTATATCTTGATTAGTTTATAAGAAGAGTTTTAAAAACAATAGTTTCTCAGTACTTCTCAGAAGAATACGGTTGGAGAAGCAAGTATGGTAAACTCAATTTAAGGATATTTTTAGAATATATCCCCTGTGTCACATACGGCCCCTGACCTTGTGCCCAAGCCAGCCATCTGCCAACACTGAGAGGTGTGCTCTTGTCTCCCACCCTTTTTGTCAAATGAAAGCAAAAGGTATTTTCAGAAATGTGCTAATTAGCAAGAAGGACTTGGGGCAAGATAAGCAGTAAACACAGTGTATGTCTTATCTGGAAAATAGGTACAACCATAGGGCTCTCAGGGTTGGTGAGGTGACATGTGGAACACCAGCACAGGGCTGGCATACCATAGGTCAGGGGTCGGGAACCTATGGCTCGCGAGCCAGATGTGGCTCTTTTGATGGCTGCATCTGGCTCATAGACAAATCTTTAATAAAAAAATAATAACGTTAAAAATATAAAACATTCTCATGTATTACAATCCATTCATTTCCTACCACTCATGTTCATGGTTGCGGGTGGCTGGAGCCAATCACAGCTGTCCTCCGGGACAACACCAAATTTTTATTGGATAATGCATAATGTTCATGGGTCGTTGTATGGCTCTCACGGAATTCCATTTTAAAATATGTGGCGTTCATGGCTCTCTCAGCCAAAAAGGTTCCCGACCCCTGTCATAGGTCCTCAGGTAGATTTGAGCACCTCTGTGTTAGGTTCTTTCACTTAATACTTACTGGTTTCAGCTTTGGGTTAGGCCCAAGATTTCTTATGCAGCAGAAAGAGTTTGTCCACCCAGTGCTAACAGAGCCAAACATCACCAAGAATTGCCAAGAGAAATATTGGCTAATTTATTGATGAATGGTGCCATTCAGGAGAATGGGAAATTCATGCTCAAAAGCCCAAAATCCCTTTTGGCATGTAGGTCACAGATTATATAGGGCAAAGTTGCAAAATGCAATGGATTAGGAGTTTGGGAGTTCGGGTGGTATTGGGAACTGATTGGTCAGAAGTGAGGCAAGGGTAATAAATCATTTCCTCAGGTCTTGAGGACATTTCTGAGGTCTGTTTCAGCACCCCTCTGTCCGATCTCATGGAAAAGTAACTAGGGGGTAGTTCCACCTGAGGACCCAAGAGCTGAAACATAAGTCAAGATGTTATCTTTAGCTTGCCAGAGGTCCAGGCTACCATTAGGACCTCTGTGACCATTAGGTCCTGGCTACAGTTTTCTGCTGCCTGGATTTGCTGATTATCCAAGGGAAAGGGTAGGTCTATGATGGGTTTATATACTGCTCATAAAAATTAGGGGATCAGGGAACATGCAGATACTCCAGTACTTTCAGCCTTTAATATAGTGCATTTCCACCAATGAAATAAAAGTTGGTTTTGCATCTCATTTGCATAATAGAACAACTTTCTTTGACTTGTTTGCTTTTCTGATGTTCTTATTTAATAATAAAAAAATCAAATGCTTTTTCTGTTGCTTCATATTCATATTGAAATATCCCCTAATTTTTGTGAGCAGTATATATAGAGAGTGAGAGATGATTTCTAAAGCTAGGATTTAAAATTAAATTTAATCAAATTCATAAGGCCCTGCGGTTTCAGTTTGGATTTAATAATAAAACACTGATCCAGCCCTAAAGGAGCTCCCAATCTATGGTAGAAGGCAAATAACAACACTGATAGCAGCTAATACCTAGTAGATGCCCGTGTGCCATTTTCTTATCCTTATGGTAATCTATGAGGTAGATTATCTCAATCATTATTTTATAGTTTGGTCTCCTGGTCACAGAAGTGTGCTCCTTCCTCTGTCAGAGCCCATATCTAATGGATTTGTTTATATACATACTTAGTGGGAAAGAGCTTGGGTGCTGGATTCAGACCCTCTCTCTGGATTCAAATCGCAGCTCCACCAATTGTGGGCACCATATTTGATCTTTCAATGCCTCAGTTTCTTCATCTGTAAAATGAAGATAATCATGGTTGTTAGCTCATAGGTATTGTAAGGAAAAAAGTGACTGTGTATACAATACTTAGAACAGTGTTGGGCACATAGCAGCTCATAAATGTTAGCTGCTATTATTGCTATTGTTGAAATTTGTCTCCTCCTGTAGCTTGTGAGTGCCTTGAGGTCTGCGCCTTGAGGACCCTGGGCCCTCCAGTTAAAAGGGAGCCCACTTCCCCCATGCAGAATGGAAACGATGGGGGGAAGAGGAGGTTAGTTTCTGTTGGGACATTATGGGGTAAATGTAGTAGGATACTGGAGAAAGTATCTTTACCTCCCCAGCAAAGGAAGTATGCCCTCACCAACCTTACTCAGAACCACCCCCCAACCCAGCCCAGTTCCTCTCCAGGGTTTCTGGGGGAATGGGAAAGTAGGCAGTTATTGCTAAGTGTACTTTTGCCTTGCTTGAGGCACAACTGTAAATTCACATAATAATAGATCCACCAGTATGGCATGACTTGCACAGCATAGCTCAGAGGTGGGAAGAATCATAGCTCACCCCGGTGCTATTAATCTTCCCCGTTGGAGTAAGTTAGCATCGAGCATCCGTTATTTATGAGGGAGACTGGGGGTGCAGGGAGGAAGGGCAGTGTGTGGGCAGCAGCCAGCACTGGCAGGGAAATGTAAGAGGCAGTGAGGTGCAGCAGTGCACGCAGGGACAGCAGCTGAGAGAGCCAGGCTCTGCCACTGCTGCCTCTGGGCGACTTCGGCTAAGTCCTTTAACCTCTCGGGCCTCAACCTCCTCATCTATAAGATAGGCTTGAATGAAAGGTCTCCTGAACTCCCTTCAGGCTCTGAAATTCAGTCCAGGGTATTCCATGCATTGTGAAGGAAATATGTTTCAGAAGCTGCATTCATGACCCTAGAAGGTGTCACCAGGCCTTCAGGAAGCACCTTTCCCTAAAGAAGCCCAATCCCAAGAGCCCCAGTCGGCCCCTGGCCCCAGGTTGGCCAGCAGTGCCCCTAAGCATGAGATGTCTCTGAGTTCTTGTTTATTATCATAAAGGTCATTTGCATTCTATTCCATCATCTGTCTTTGCTTGTGTTAATATAAGAATAGCATTCTAAATTACTTACTGTAGATGTTTATTCACAAATCTAGACTTGAAGATTGATAGAAAACCTTGTTTTTTGACCTCGAACTGTAGCTACACCCCAGCCCTGGGTGGTAACAGGAAATGTTATTTAAAAATTTATTTATTTATTTATTTATTTTAGAGAGGGAGATGAGAGAGAAAGAGAAAGGGGGGGAAGAGCAGGAAGCATCAACTCCCATATGTGCCTTGACCAGGTAAACCCGGGGTTTTGAACCAGTGACCTCAGAGTTCCAGGTCAACGCTTTATCCACTGTGCCATCACAGACAGGCCTAACGAAGTGTTTAATCTCTTTTTTGTGCTTTCTGTATTTTTTATTTCTTTTTTATGGACATATATTAACTTAATACTAAAAAAAGTAAACAGATTTTTAAAATATGAAAAATAAAATTCTGACCTTCCATGTAGATTTTAAGGAGGGAAGGAGTTCCTTTTATGAATGAGTTCCCTGATGCTGTTTCTTTGTTATGCTCATTCTTATATAGTAGAGTGCTTTATCCATAGTCATTACATGAGACACAGGCAGTTGAATGCATAAAATAATAATGATTATGAGGATGACCAGCAGCTACTATTATTGTGTTTTTACCATGTGTTACTGCTCTAAAACCTTGACATGTATCATCTTATTTAATCTTTATAAAACCCTTGGAGACAGGTCTTATTATTGTCCTCATTTTACAGACAAGGAAACTGAAACATTGAAAAATTAAGCAACCCAACTGGTGGAAACATCTTTTCTGCCCCATTTTTTATCTTCTCGGCACACCTGTTAGGTCTGGCAGTCGCTGTGGTACCGCCTGCACAGCAGCGGCTTGGCTGTGTCACGTTAGCAGTCCCTATCTCTTGCCTGTGCACTGAGACTTCTCTGCCCCTGTCCCAGGGGACACCTGGGGGAGCCCATGCCACCCATCTGATACCACACAGATCTCAGAGTGCAAGGACAGTCTCTGGGGCAACCCTGGGCGGGCTGAGAGCCTGGGGGTGTCAGAGTCAGAGGGTAAAACTGTTAACATGCCCTGCCCATTAGTCACTTAGTAGCCATTTAGGTTATCAGATCAGTTATTAGAGAAAGAGAGAGAGAGAGAGAGAAAGAGAGAGACCACATTGATGTAAATTTTATTACAGTATATTATTATGATTGTTCTATTCTATTATTATTATTTGGGGGGGCAGAGACAGAGAAAGTCAGAAAGAGGGACAGACAGGAAGGGAGAGAGATGAGAAACATCAATTCTTCGTTACAGTTCCTTAGTTGTTCATTGATTGATTTCTCATATGTGCCTTGACCGGGGCAGGAGGGTGGCTACAGCAGACTGAGTAACCCCTTGCTCGAGCCAGCAACCTTGGGCTCAAGCTGGTGAGTCTTGCTCAAACCAAATGAGCCCGCGCTCAAGCTGGCGACCTAGGGGTCTTGAACCTGGGTCCTCCACATCCCAGTCTAACCCTCTATCCACTGTGCCACCGCCTGGTCAGGCCTATTTTATCGTTAGTGATTGCTGTTAATCTCTTACTGTACCTAATTTAGAAATTAAATGTTATTATAGGTATGTAGGTATGTATGTATGTATGTATAGGGGGGGAAAGCACAGTATATATGGGGTGGGCAAAAGTAGGTTTACAGTTGTTCATATGGAAAATAATACAACAATGAATAAATAATTTTACAAATATAAACTCTGTTTCACATACAACTGTAAAGCTCCTTTTGTCCCACCCTGTAGAGGGTTCAGCACTGTCTGTGGTTTCAGGAGTCCCCTGGGGTCGTGGGATACATCCCCCGTGGGCAAGGGGGACTATTGTCCTTAAGTAGTGGATGGAGAGCGGGGTGGCACACTGATCTGAGCCCGTCTGTCCTCGCAGAACTCGCACGTTCTTTCAGCCGACAGTGGGAGCTGCAGGCATCCTGACACGGTCATGGTGTAACCACACTCCCACAGCCTCACCGCTGGTTATCACAGAAGCCAGCATCAGACCACGATCTGCCGCATGCGAGGCCTTGTTAAATAAGCATTCATTAGCAGGCCAGCATAAGACAGGCCCTGCAGCCTGCTCCAGAAGCAGATGAGGGTCTCGCTCTCTGCCCGCTTAGGTGCTGCAGCTACTCTCTAAATGAAAGGTTCACCGGAGGAAGGCGGGAAAACATTCTAGATAGTGGAGCTCAGACTGCATCAGGCATCAGAATCTCCGGATGGGTTTGTGAAGGCGCAGGTGCTGTGCCTGCCCCCGGGCTTCCGATTCACTGTGCACCACACACCTTGACATCAGTGATCTAGGGGCAGGTTTTGTTGTTCTTTCTGAAATTGGCCTCAGGCAGCCAGCAGTTTGCTAACCAATGGCTGGGTCCAGCACCATTTAGACCAGTGGTAGTCAACCTGGTCCCTACCGCCCACTAGTGGGCGTTCCAGCTCTCATGGTGGGTGGTAGCGGAGCAACCAAAGTAAAAATAAAAAGATAGATTTAACTATAGTAAGTTGTTTTATAAAGATTTATTCTGCAAAACTTAGCGAAAATCCGACATAAAGTACTTGGTAAGTAATTATTATTATATGCTTTAACTTACTGTAACTCTGCTTTATAAATTTTATCAAGTAAAGTTACTTCCCTACTTTATAAATCACCATTACTGTGGAACCGGTGGGCGGTTAGAAAATGTTACTACTAATAGATACAAAAGTGGGCGGTAGGTATAAAAAGGTTGACTACCCCTGGTTTAGACAATTAGTCTAGAATCTAGAGTACCAACCACTGGAGTGTAGACGACAGAACACGCTAGATTCTTTTACCTGAAAGGCATAAGGGCAGAGAATGTCTCTGAAAGGTTTTGGAGAATACCATAATGTCATCAATGAAAAGTCATTTCTCATGGCCATTGTGCTCATTAGCAAAGCCTGTGGCACTGCTCGAGCCATAAATAACTGAAGTGCACACAGGTGGGGAGAGTGTGGCCTCAGGTACGATGATAGCAGACTACCCCATCCTGTGAATTCCCAGATGGGACACCTAGGATATAACTTAAATTAGCACATCTGTCCAACATCACATATCTAAGCGGAATATTTTAGAGTACATTACAGGCAGCATTAATGGAAAGGAAAGTTAATTAACAAATCAACGGCCATTTGTTTGATCCCACAGACTGAGCCTGAAATCATAGAAGAAACCAACATTGACAGAGTCAATGAGCCCCGGGGCTACGCCAGGTCACGGCAGGTGAAAGGCCACTCGGAGACCTCCACGCTGAGCTCTCAGCCCTCCATCGATGAGGTCAGGCAACAGATGCACATGCTGCTGGAGGAGGCCTTCAGCCTGGCGTCCGCGGGCCACGCAGGCCAGAGCCGGCACCAGGAGGCCTACGGCTCAACCCAGCACCTGCCCTACTCGGAGGTGGTGACCAGCGCTCCGGGAACCATGACGCGGCCCAGGGCTGGGGTGCAGTGGGTCCCAACCTACCGCCCAGAAATGTACCAGTACAGTCTACCACGGCCGGTAAGTCAGACATCCTGCCTGCCTGCTCTTGTGAAGTCAGTCCTGCCCAGGGTGTTCCAACAGGGGTCTCAGAGAGGGGGCTTCTGGTGCTGAGTCACTTTGGGATTTGGAGACAGAACTTTGCTGGACTCTCATCCCACCCTCCACCCGTGATCCAAGCCTAAGCCTTTCAGTCCTATGGTCATGGTCACGCAGGAAGCCCTTTTACCCAACTGTAATGCATTTCAGGATGAATGTTCTTTCCTATTATCCCTCCTGGGAAGGGCTAACCTCATTCTTTATGCACTGGTGGTTTCTTACATTTTGAAGTGTGGGGACTCATTTTAAATGTCAAAACACATTGCAGAGCCGCATGTTAGGGGTCCGTGTGGCCTGGTGATTCAGAGCAGACGCCCCGGAGGCAGGTGGCTTGACTTTGGATCCCAGCTCTACTAGTCACTGGCTTTGGCACTGGGGATGTTACTTAAATTCTCTACAGGTGCAATCAACAAGTAGACGCTATCTACTTCCTAGGGTTATTGTAAAGATTAAACAAGTTGATATGTGTGCGATACTAGAAGAATGCCAGGCACACAGTAAATGCTATAGAAGTGTCAGTCATGACTATTTCAGTTAGCGGCAAATGCGCTTCAGTATCGGAGAAAGCACCCAAACATGAAAGGCTTCCGTGATTTAGACAATACTTTTAGTTAGTTTGCATTTTGTTTATTATCATAGCATCTACACATATCTATTTTAAAAGGCAAACTTAGTTTTATGAGCCACAGCTCATAATAGATAATGCTTTGTGCATTTATAGGTTCCGCTTTTGTAGTATTTTACGGTTTGTCCCCAACCGTTACTCATTAAACAGTTATATAGCCTGTCATTGTGATATGTAATTACATAATAAAAGCTAACATTTATTGAGTGTTTCACTGTTGCTAGATACTGATCTAGGTGTCATGTGTATGTTAACTCATTTATTTTTTTTCCCCTATTGATTTGAGAGAGAGAGAGAGAGAAAGAAATAGAGAGACAGAGAGGAATGGAGAAAGAGAAGAATAGGGGGGGAAGGAGAGAGAAAGAGAAGCATCAACTCGCTGTTTCACTTAGGTGTTCCATTTAGTTGTGTACTCACTGGTTGCTTGTTGTACGTGCCTTGACCCAGAATTAAACTTGCCACCTCGGTGCGCCAGGATGACACTTTGTCCACTGAGCTGCCTAGGCAGGACATACTTAGTTCTTACTACAAGCCTCTGATACAGGTACTAGTTTTATTCCTATTTTACAGATGAGATTACACAGCTTGTTCAAGTCACGCAGCCAAAACGGGGCAGAACTGGGGCCCAAGACCATGTCGTCTGGAGCCAAAGCCCATATTCTTAACCAGCGTGCTTTTCTGCCTCAAGCTGTTACACTGTCATCCATATTATTTATTTCATTTGCAGTAGACTATTTGGAACAACTACGGGCTTGTAGAGCCTTGTGATAACCTCGAACCACCTTCCTTACTCCTGCCCAAAGTCCACGCTACACTGGCACTTAATACATTGCTGTTATGCTATGAGACTACATAGTCTGCACACTATTGTGAATTTCCTTATTGTCTCCTTTGCTCCAGAGCCTCCTCCTCACCCCCACATCTCTGAGTCCCTCTGTCTCTCTCTCTCTCTCTCTTTCTCTGTTGGTATCCTCTCTTACAATGTCATTCTCTAGTTTAACTTTTCCTGTCGGTAAGCTTTAGCAGAAGAGACCGAAGTTTACCTGAAACTGAACCTCTGGAGCAGGGGGTTTGCGCTTGGGTGGGTCATCATCAGTTCAGGTACAGGGTTTCTGTTTTGTCCATTCACCCCCGGGTGGTCAGATCCTGGGACTCTCACTCATGCTGATTCAGCTCAGTAAAACTGCCTTATTACTGAGACTACTAACAAACCAGTGATGAGAAGCCGACGACCAGCTGGGCCAGAATACTTCTCTGCTGGTCAATGGGGGTCTTTCATTAAGTAAATCCAATTTGGGCAAAGTAACCAGAAGAACTGGTCGTTCTTGACGTCATCTTTCTTAGCCTGCAATATGCAAATCCAGAGAGTATAATCAAGGAAGGAAATAGTAGGATGAACACAGGGCATCTTTTCTTCATTCTATTTTCTGAGATATGGATGGAATTAGGCAAAATTCTTAATATACTTTGTAAGCTAAAACAGAAGGCTTTAGGCGAATGCCCAGATCTTGGTAATACAACTTTGCCTCTGCTCTAAGGGAGCCTTGCCAGATATGTTCAAGAAGCATGGCTTTCCAGAAGAGTGTCAGCAACTCCGGGGCCACCGCGGGCCACACACCCATCAGTATAGAGTCCAAATCCTTTGTTCTGAAAACTAAAAACATTCTCACTGAATCTTATAAATCTATCATCTAATATACTTTACCATGATAGTCATATTACAGTTTTCTACTAATTGCCCACTTTTTTTTTTTTAAATTAGTACCCACTTTTATGGGAGAAGAAGGGATTTTCTCACTGAGATTTAGAAAACACTCTAATCTTATCACATATGGGGTAATGCAAAAGTAGGTTTGCAGTTATAAATATGCAAAACATGACTTATTCTTCTATTATTACTTATTATTATATTATTTTCCATATGAAAAACTGTAAACCTACTTTAGCCCCACCCTGTATACATTGCCTCTTAAGTGTCTGTCCCCTGGGAAAAGTTACCTGTATCCATTCCAAATTGGTTCACACAGACTTCAAGTTCATTGGTTCATCCTTCCTGACCTCCATGCATTGACCATGTCCTGGGATTTCTTTCCCCTCAGCCCAGAGCAGAATGGTTCTCGCCGCCAGCTCAGTGACCATAGCCAGTGACGACAGCCCTGAGCCTCAGATCCCTACGTCATAAAATGGTGATGACGAGAGGGCTGCAGGGAGGAGGAAATCCATATGAAATGCTTAGTACAGTCCTGGCACTTAGCAGGCATCCAGTACTTGTTTGCTGATATTAATGAAAGTGCTTTCTATGGTGCCTGGCACATCGAATTACTTGATAAATGGTAGTCATTAATATAAAAATATCCTTTCCTTTTCATTGGGCTTCACTAGTTATATCCCTTTCCCTCAACAGTTCTGGGGCTATATCTTCTTTTGTTCCGTGAAATTCCTTTCAGAGCACGTTCTGAGTGCCCCTTCTCAGAGTCCCAGAGAAACTGTGCTTATGTTTAAAGATGGTTTTCATAAACAACTGGACGCCTCGGGCTGGAGGCTGGACTCCGGGCGTCATGAAGAGATCTGGGTTTCAGAGAGGAAATCTTTACAGCCAGGATGAGTCTTTGAACCAGTGACAGGCAAGAAGATTCCACAACCCACATCCGTTGTGCCTTGGTTTAACAAAACCACCCAAAAATTTCATGGTGGGACATATAAAAACTTAGATGGTTCCATTTGTCATAATTTGGGGTGGCAGTTGTACCAAGAAGGGCAAAAACATCAGCAGGATATACGTTAAAAATGAAGTCACCGCCTAATCAGGCGGTGGCGCAGTGGATAGAGCGTCGGACTGGGTTGTGGAGGACCCAGGTTCGAGACCCCGAGGTTGCCAGCTTGAGCATGAGCTCATCTGGTTTGAGCAAGGCTCACCAGCTTGAGCCCAAGATCGCTGGCTTGAGCAAGGGGTCACTCGGTCTGCTGTAGCCCCCCGGTCAAGGCACATATGAGAAATCAATCAATGAACAACTTAGGAACCGCAATGAAGAATTGATGTTTCTCATCTCTCTCCCTTCCTGTCTGTCTTTTCCTATCTGTCCTTCTCTCTGACTCACTCTGTCTCTTCCACAGGGAAGAAAAAAATGAGGTCACCAAAAAATAGAAAAGACTTGGGAAATGACACAACAGGGAGAGGGGCCATCCAACCAGAGCAGCATCAGAGGCAGTCCTTTGTTATTCAGTTCTCCATTCTCTGCTAACAACACACGTGGCCCCTATTTTCCTGAAAGGAGAAAATAGCTGACAATATATAGTAGAAATGATGGTTCTCAACCTAGGTTCTTGTCAAGCCCCCTTGTGCTATAATAATGAGGAGACCAATAGAAAAGGTGGCAATTTAGGATGAGAACTATGATTATTTTCCTGCTTCCCAAAAGGAAGCGCTTTGAGCTCTGCCAGAAGATAATTGGAGGCTGGCGGTTTTAAATGCACGAGGCCATGCTGGTGGCATTTATGTCATGAAAAAGATTACTGCTGGCAGCTTGGGATTTCTGCACTGCGTTTTAGGAGACTCTTGATTATCTTATTAAACCTGTGAAGATTGGACTTGATACCTAATGACCCATCAGGTTTTGCTAGCGGCCATAAAAGGTCTGTGAAAGTGGAGTGGAACATCCTACCGCCTTCCTGTTGGTGTCAGAGTGGGGCCTTCCAGGAAAGGCAGCCGGCCAAGACCTCTTCCTTCTACCGTTACTGGAGGCTTTACTCTGGAACGAACAGGATTCATAATAACAATAACAACAGTTGCTACCTATGGAGCTTCCTGTGTACCCGATGCTAAGCTAAGTGCTGGGTAGAGGTTATCTCTTATTGTCTAACAACCACCCAATGGGGTCAGTATTACTCTCCCTGTGTACTCAGTGAGGACACTGAGGCTTCGAGAAGCAAAGAAACTTGCCCGTGGTTACACAGCTATCAAAAGAGAAACGCGGCTTGGGACCTTGAGCTATCTCACTTCAGAGCCCACGCTCTTTCCACCCCCCGGGCCAGGCTCGCCATAGGGATGTCCTCCAGGCTCTGAGGACAGCTTGAATCTCCAGGACATCAGTGCGATCTTCTCATAAGGAGGTTTGAGGGGATTTTGTCTGTTTCTATCATGGCCCCCCTGTAAGGAAGATACGTCTGTTAGGATGAAATTGAGAATTTTACATTCTTTATTTTTCTCCTTTCCCCTCAAAAATAAAACAAAATAAAAAGATTCCTCTCTAAACCTTTGCTAATGATGAAATAGGCAGGCGTATCAGGTCTGAGTTTCCATCCACTACGTTGAAGAATGGCTACATTTCTCAGGTCTGACCAGTGGTGGCGCAGTGAGTGGAGCATCAGCTTGGGACACTGAGGCCCCAGGTTTGAAACCCCGAGGTCGCCAGCTTGAGCACAGGCTCACCAGCTTGAGTGTGGGGCTGCCAGCTTGAGCGTGGGACCATCGACAGGATCCCATGGTCACTGACTTGAGCCCAGTGGTCACTGACTTGAGCCCAGTGGTCACTGGCTTGGAACCTAAGGTCACTGGCTTGAGCAAGGGGTCACTAGCTTGCTAGAGTCACCCCTCCCCAAACCCTATCAATGCATGTATGAGAAACAATCAATGAACAAATAAAGTGCCCCAACTATAAGTTGATGCTTCTCATCTCTCTCCCATTCTCTTTCTCTCTAAAAAAATAAAAATAAAATATTTTTATTCTTGTGTTTTTCCAAATCAAATTTGAATCTGTTCTGAGTTCCCATCTGTCCAGGTAGATGGGGAATTCAATCAGTTTTAATTAAGCTTCCTTCATCTCTGGCTATACCAAAGTCATTGGCGGTTTGATGAAGTTAGATCACTGGGTAGGGTCTACCCCAGGCACTGTTCGTGGGGCATGGCCCATCTCTGCAGAGTCACTGAAGGTGGGTCACTCTGTCATACCCGGGCCAATCTGAGCGGGGATCTTTGCCTTTGTACTGCTCTGAGAAATTCTTTTTGAAAACTGAGTACCTAACATCTGGCAAATACATGCCCCTCTAAGTGTAGAATCCTCATTCGAGTGAGTAAAAACCTTAGTTTATACAGGAAGGCTGCATGGGAAGAGAAAGGGAGGGAAGAGAGGAAGTCTGGAGAATACTTAGTTCAGCCCACACTCTCAGGTGTGTAAGACACATAACTTTCTGCATTTTTATATAATCTTCTCCACATGCCAGAACTTTAACCTCAGTCCTTTCAGGGTCTCCCACCATATCCCTGGGTTAAGTTTGTTTGTGGGAGGACCTACAGAGCCCTCTACCATGCCACCCTTAACTCAGATGGCCCTTAGCTGAGGCAGTGTTCTTAATTGGCTGCGTGGTTTTGGACAAGTTAGTTTACCTCTCTGAGGCTCAGTGCCCTTTCTGTTAAGGTTTCAGTGCCTCCTGTGTTCTTCCCAGCTCGAGTCTTCTATGATTCCCAAGGCCTTGAAAGCCCCAGATAGTGTTTGCTCGGTAGCTCGTGGTGAACTGGCAGAGCTACCAGGATGTGAAGTTATCTATAGCTCCCTATAGCTCCCTGTGGACTTGGGTGGCACTTGCTCTGCCTGGGGTAGTATTCCCTGGTCAGCACAAGCAGTGGAAGAGGCACCATGCAGCAGAACCCCGTGTTCTCAACGGGTATGGAAGATTGGCACACCCACTCTGAACTGGACAAGGACCGCCAATGAGGGCAGGTTGGCATTGGCACGTCAGTCCTCCTTCCCCCTCCAAGACCCTCAACCTGCCTCCCGCCGCAGCCCCCTGTGGCTGTGACCCCTGTAATGCCACCCTTGAAGCTGGGTGGATGCCCATGCACAGGAGGGACCAACACACGGTGGGTCTCCCCTGGGCTCACTCTCCACCGGGATTGCTAGAGGGCTTGGTCCTGACCACGTCCCGCCTACCTCCCCAGGGGGCTTGGTCCTGACACACGTCCTGCCCACCTCCCCAGGGACATCAGGACTGAAACTCAGAGCAGGCTCTTCCCACCTTCTTCCTTTCTACTTTACAACCAAGCTTCCCACCCCAGGGTGTCCTACCCTAATCCTACCCAGGCTCCTTCCACCTCAGAGACCTGAGACCTGTTTACAGAGGCTGCCTTCAGTTCTGAGTCTCTGAACTGCTTTTTAGCCAGAGGGCCAGATCCCAAAAGATGGTGTCCTTGGTCACCAAGTTGGGCCACGTGCAACTGGGAATTTGGAACCAGGCAACAGTTTTGAGTAATAGCTTCCAAGGGGATTCCAGTCACCAAGCAGCCAGCAGGGAGCCAGGTTCAAATACATTAGAAGGGAAGCCGGAATTAGAAGCCAGGAGGACTTTGAACCACGAGGAACCTGCATGGGGGACAGAGGACACTGTTGGGCAGAGGACTCAGGTTGCCTCTGCTTTTTATGGGGCCCCTGCAGCTCCCCTGGGGCCCTGAGGATACAGCCCAAAGGGGTTCTGACCTACTCTACAGACTTGCTTTCTACCTGGAAAAATCTTCCAAAGAAGGGAATTCCATTGGTACTTGTCAAAAGTTCAGAACTTGTAACCAGTTCTTTTGGTGAACTGCTATAGGACAGCCATGGGCATAGGAAGCTTTCTCTTGGCTGGAAACTATTGACTAGAGAATAAGCCTTCTAAGAACCAGGGACAAAAATAGGTTGTCTGTCTCCTCTACTGATTGTGAAAGGACAGAAGAGAGAAGAGGGACTGTAAACCCCTTTCTCTATTTTGGGAAAGGTATGTCCTTATGTACCTTCATTGATAATAATGGAATACAAAGATGGAAGGACATTCAGGACAATGCTTTTCAAATTCTCAGCAAAACTGTAGGGTTCAGGGAATTCCTTGGGATGTCATCATGCAGTTAAGTGAAGGGCCAAATTTACTGGGTACACACACACAGACACACACACACACCTCAGCAAACTAAAATAAAACTAAGAGCTAAAACCAGAGCTGGAAATGGTGAGTGGTAAGCAAGTACGAAAGGAGGCGGGACTCCTTGAGATTTCCCTTACATCTTGCAGTTCCCACCATGCCTAACAGGCATGTTTTATGCAGGGTCTAGTTGTTCTTTACGGGGTTGGCCCTGACGAGTATGTAGTGCGCCATAATGCTAGAGGGAAAGGACTCATTCACTTTTAAAAATTCTGCTTATGGAGTCCGTCTACTGCTGCTTTTTGTCCTGATGCCTTCCATTTTAAAGTCTTGTGACCTCAGTCCTCAAGAGATCTGGCAGCCATGATACCTAAGGAAAGGGATGGATGAGACGCAAGTGCCCCTTTGTCTTCCCAGAGAGCATGTCTAGATTTCCTCTTGCTGCGAAGGCTGTGGCCTGGCTCTCTGATCCTGTCTGTCACTGACCATTGTTCTCTCATCCCCTCGAGTGTTGATTGAAGTCTTCACTTTCATGACAGTTCCAAACCTTTTTCTATGAGTGAGCTTTATAGATTGCAAAATACTTACACAGTCACTGACTTGCCTGATCTTTGCAGTACACCTCTGAGCAAGGCACCTCTGCTCCATTTCAGAAGAGGACACTGGGTCCCGGAGGGGTCACCTGACGTGCTTAGCGATGTACAGTCTATTCATCAGCAGACCAGGCCCTCCACCCGGACCTCCTGATACTGAAACCCATCGCTTTCCTCCATTAAACCTTACTTCCATGAATGAGAAAGGAAAACACAATCAGTGGTTGGTTCATTCATTCATTCATCAAATATTTATTACTCATCTTTGATACACCAGGTCTTGTTCCAGGCGCGTGGATACAGCTGGCAACCAAGTCCCTGTCCTCAGTACAGTCTAGGTGGTGGCAGATAATAAATAAACAAGCAATATTAAAAGCACACCAGGGAGAAGGAACAGCATGTACAAAAGCCCAGGCGCGAAAGAATTGGCATATTCAATTGCCAAGAACACCGAGAACAATTGAAGGACTCCATGACCGACATGGTCCAAGCAGAGGGGAGAGTTGTAGGAGGTGAGATAGAAGGGAGGTTTGGCAACATGTTAAGGACGACCTAAAGGGAAAGGCTGAGGAAGGAAGAAAAACCTGCCTCTTGGAAATTTGCTTCCCTTTTCAATAAGACGATCTCTTTGTCTCTTTCACAGGCCTACAGGTTTTCCCAGCTTCCTGAGATGGTCATGGGCTCTCCCCCTCCGCCTGTACCTCCCCGGACTGGCCCCGTGGCTGTCGCTTCTCTCAGGCGGTAAAACATCCCTTTCTTTGCTCTGTTGGAAATATTCGGAAAGATTTCAGTCCTGTCAGGTCCCCTGACCCGACAGACTTCCTTCGTGCCATGCCCATCTCGGGTGCATCGCCCGTCCAGACAGCCGTGTGCCTGGGGCATGCAGAGCACCAGGAAGGAAGTGGTGGCCATAGAGGGGTAACCGACTTTCTTGTCATTGCAAAGGAAAGTCCGATAGAACCCACAGTTGAAGAAAGCCAGTGTCAACTGCCCCATACCCTGAAAGCCTCATCTTTGAGCTTGAACATCTGAAAATTACTCCAGCTTCGGCTACCACAACAGCTGCCCCAAGTTTGGGTGCCTCCAGAAGTCCTTTTGTTATTCTGGGTAGTGTCTGAGAGGCCAGGCAGCTGTGTGTCTCAGCACTTGTGACTTCCACGAGGGAGGGGCTGAAAACACATGAACTCAGCTATGTCATTGGGAATCATATGACCAGCATTCTCTTTGCTCTGTAATATAAAAACCACATTTTTTTTTTATCAAGATAGGCAGGAACCACAAAGGCCATGAGCCCTGGAGAGGTTGAAATAGTCATTCTGTCCAGGACTGGTAGAAACAGCTGGTCCCAGGGGTACGTACAGGCCACTGCCCTCGCCTTCCTGCCCCAGCCTCCCCACAACACACTAGTCACACCCTGTCTGTGGAGCACAGGCTTGAATTTTGTGAAAACAGTGAAGAAAAATGACTTCCCCTCTGATAAACCCCACCCTTATTTCCAGCGGTTTAGAATACTCAGCTGTGTGTAGATATCACCCCTTGGCCCAGCCAAGCTCAGGGTGGGGTGAGAAGCAGCGGAACGGGGTTCTATCTAACTTGCCAACTTGCTGTGTAACCCCAGGCAAGCTGCTTCACCTTTCTGGTCCCTGGGCCCTTCCTTGTAAAATGAGGGCAGTATCCAAATGATCTCAGAGGCTCTGGGACTCCTCAAAGGGGACCGAGCATATGGCGCAGAACCCAGGAATCCTCCTGGGAAGGGTTTTCTGAAGAACTCGCAGATGTTGGGAACAGTGCGAGGGAAGCCAGAGCTGTGGGAATGAGCAGGCCAGAGGAGGTGGGAGGGAGAGAGAAAGCAAGGGAGACCCCCACTTCCCAGCCTCCAGCACCCCCCTCCCTGGGGAACAGTTTAGGGCCTCTCACTCCCTCCTGAGGCTTCTGGCTGGGCGGGGCTCACACCCACCATTTGTGGTAGGTTTGCCCAAGGCCAACATCTGTTTCATTTCTTCTCTCAACCAGCGGTCTCCTCCCATGTCCTTCCACACTGTCTTCCCTCCTGGTCAAATATCAGTGGGTTACTGGCCTGTGGACAAGCCCAGAGGTTAAGAGCAGGGAGGAACCTTGGAGATGGCGTCATCCACCCCTCTCGGAAACAGTGGCTCAGAGAAGGAAGGAAGCAGGAACCCAGGCCCTGCCTCCCCACCCAGCTCCTTTGCTGTGGCTCTGCTCTGCTCCTAAGCGGTAGCCAGTGTAATTTTAGGGCAGCCCAGAGTCTGTGGAAGGGGAGAGAGCCGGTGACTAAAACACCTTTTATAATCATGGGAGAGGCAAGGCTGAGCCCGGCTGCCCTCTTCTTCCGTGGCTTTCTGAGCACTAAGTGGGAATATGATGTGTTAAATGGGCCAGATTCTCTGCTTGCCTGGGACAAAAAAAAAAAAAAAAAGTATCATTGATAATGCCCAGGAAGTACTAAAGTGCTTCTACGCTCCTGCGCCTGGAGCTTCCCAGAGTCCCGGGCTCCTAGCTTCCTGCCTGCAACTACTCCTCCCCAGCCCTCCGGAGTCACCGTCTGGTGTCAGCAGGAGAGAGCTCCCTCGCTCTCAGACGGAGCCTTCTCATTGGCTGCTGCTGCTGTCATCGCCTCCCAGGTCCACCATCCCCTGCTAATACCCAGCTCTAATTGTTTGGCTTAATTTTACGTGGAAATTAAGTATGATACTCCTCAGAGACACAAGAGCTACCTTCAGGAGGGCACTGACCTTGACTATCCAAAAATGTTTCCAGCTTGAGCCCCCACGATGGCTGTTACCAGTCTGGGCCCCATTTATTATTTGGGGGCAAATCCAGGCCGGAGAACCCCGCCCACGTGGGGCCTGGAGGCTCCTCCAGTTTCCTAAGGTTTGGGTCCCGGGAAGCAGCTAACGTAGCCCCTCTGCCCGCCCAGGTCCACCTCGGACATGGGCAGCAAGTCCAGGATGGCCGAGTCCGCCGGCCCCGAGGCGGCCCAGCTGCACGACAGCGCCTCCTTCGCACAGGTGTCCAGAGGTCCGGTGTCTGTGTCGCAGCTGGATCAGTCGGCTTTAAATTACTCAGGTGGGTAAGAGGGAAAAGCCTGCAAAATGCCCGCTCAGCCCCGGCCCCATCCGCTCCCTCCTCACGCCACACTCCTCTTCTACCTGCCGGCCTCAGGAAACCAAGCTACTGTTTCTAGAGAACTAGTGCTTTTATTTCTTTTTTAAAAAGTTCTGAAATATGACACAATTTTTTTTTTTTCTGAAGCTGGAAACGGGGAGGCAGTCAGACTCCTGCATGCGCCCGACCGGGATCCACCCGGCATGCCCACCAGGGGGCGATGCCCTGCCCCTCTGGGGCGTCCAGAGCCACTCTAGCGCCTGAGGCAGAGGCCACAGAGCCATCCCCAGCGCCCGGGCCATCTTTGCTCCAATGGAGCCTTGCTGCGGGAGGGGAAGAGAGAGACAGAGAGGAAGGAGAGGGGGAGGAGTGGAGAAGCAAATGGGCGCCTCTCCTGTGTGCCCTGGCCGGAATCATATTTTTTAATACAACTATGCTCCCCCATCTCATCCCCCTTCTCCCCAGAGGTAATCACAGCCCTAAGTCTTGGGCAGTAACGTTTGCTACATATGTATGTATATTCAACAGCATAAATATTAGCAATTTTAAACCTTTTTTTATCTCATGGCACACATAAATTAATCACTAAAATTTTGTGACACACTAAGTTATATATTATATTTTCTGCCAATTGGGTAAAAAAATAGGTATAATTTCTATTCATTTACATCGGACAATCTAAGGGAAAAGAGGTCAGTGCCCCTGATTAAATAGTTAGGTATTGCATGTTTTAAAACTTTTTGCAACACATCAGTTGAAAACTGCTAGTATATATTCATGCTTTATATATTTTACTTCTACATAAATGATACTGAGCTATACATTTCCTTTTGCACTCTGTTTCCTTGGCTCAACATCGTTTTGAAGATTTCTCCAGGTTGCTGGATACATACAGATCTAGTTCATTCATTTAAACTGCCTTGTGGTATTCTGTTATATAATACGCCACAGTTTATCCTTACCCCAGTGAGGGACATATTGGTTGTTTCCAATTTTTCATCATTACAAACAGCGCTGAAATGAACACGGAGGTCTGTACTTGCCCTGATTGGTTTGTAAGTTTATTCAAACCTCACCTTTTAGGCTAAAGCTAATAAGCACCCAGTTGTCAACACTTAATAAAGCATTCGCTGTGTCCAGAAGATTCACCAGTGGAATTACTCTTTTAAGTTTCTTTTCTTGACTCTTTAAGAAGCCCCATCCTCCTGGCGGAAGGAAAAGCCCCGGACACCGAGTTGTCCTTTGCTGTTATCAGCAGGTCTGAAGTGTTGGGATGGGGCTAGAGAGCTGGTGAGGCCTCAGTGAGGGGAGCTGAAAGTTTCAGTTTTCTAGAAAGACAGGTCTGAGTCTTAACAGATCATGCCTTTCATACTGACTGGGCAGGTGAAGTAGGCTGAGGCTGCAAGTGGAGGTCTGCAACACACACACACACACACACACACACACACACCCGTTACCAACTCCCCGATTCTAGCTTGTGCAAATGTCAGCCAGGCGGGTGGGGTGCTGGCCTAATCTCTCCCATCCATCTCCTTCCTCCACGCCAGGTAATACGGTGCCGGCCGTGTTCGCCATCCCGGCTGCCAACAGACCAGGCTTCACCGGCTACTTCATCCCCACACCTCCCTCGTCCTACAGGAACCAGGCATGGATGTCATACGCAGGAGAGAATGAGCTTCCGAGCCAGTGGGCCGATTCGGTGAGACCCTTGCTGACTCCCTCACAACACGAACTGCTTGACCCCTGTCAGGGAGGAAATGGGTGAGAGGTTGAGACTGAGTGTTTTGTTATCTCAGCCCCCCTTCCACCAACCAGGTGGCTTTGAGCCATTTTAAAGGAGATGTGTGGTATGATGAGTTGGCCTTTGACAGGGGAACTTGGTACCTGCCAGTTTCTACCTCTTCCTAGCAGAGCAGCCTTCATTAAATACATTCTTACAATAACTACCTTTTGGGGAGTATTTTCTATGTGCTGGATGCCATGGTAGATATTTTATTTATGTGATCTTATTTAATCTCCACAACCGTCCTATCAGATAAGTATTATTATTCTCATGATGCATCCCATTTTGCTGATGAGGAAATAGGCCTACTCTAAAGCCATACATATTTTGTAAGGCACCGTGGCCAGAATTCAAAACTACATCTGTCTGGCTCCAAAGCCTTTTTTAAATTGTTCCTTTTAGCTTTAAAATTCTGTAAAAAAAAAAAAAATTTAGACGAAATACCAGAAAATGAAGTGTTAGAAACTCAAGACTGAATTACTTTGCATATACCTCCTGAAGCTCTCTGCCCGACTTTCAGCTGAGGACTGTCTTGCCATCGTCCCCTGGTTTTTTCTGTCTTTACAGCTAGAATTATATGGCACAGTGGGCCTGGTCTCACCCGGACCAAGGAGGGGCAGCAACTAGGTGAATCTGGATATTCACTCCCAAGCCTGTCTTTGCTTCACCTGTCAAGGGCTGCTAAGGGCAGCAAGCAAACAAACAATCAAACCCAAGGGGGGAACCCAGCATATCAATGCCCCACTGCCTGTGTAAGATCATCCACAGGCTGCTGTCACTCCAAGCTGACCCTGAGGGCCCCCAGAGCTGTAGTCACGTTAGGGTTTGGTCTCGGCATTTGAAATCCAGGGCCTGGCTCACCTTTCTCACTGTCTAAACTCCTGGGCTCCGTACTGTCCACCATTATAGGGTTCAACTCAACCTCAGTGTTGGTGTTTATTCTGATTGTAGTGATGTCCCATCTAAATGATGTCATCTGGGATGTTCTTCCACATATATTAATTTTTCTGATGACCAAAGCTAAAATATTTAAAAGTACATGCCATTCTGCATTTTAAAAATTCTGGAATGAATTCTATCCTCCCTTTTTAAAAGGAAAATAGAATTTAATTTGTCTTTAGCAATTGATTTGACATCATTATTATGCCTCATCATATTAAAATGGCATTGTAAGTTGGGCCTCCAGTGGTCTGTAGGATTACTGCCCCAACAAAGATCTCTATAAAGTACATGTACAGTAATTTTTGAGTTATAGCACACACACACACACACACATATATATATATATATATATATATATATATATATATATATATATTTTTTTTTTTTTTTTTTTTTTTTTTGCTGGATTCTATTTATATTAAAAAGGTAGCCAGGTAGATTCAGATGCAGACTCAGGTACATTCTCACCGGCCTATCCAGTGGGTTCAAATGACCTATTTTCTAACCAATCTGATTCCAGGCTTTGCATCTGTACAGTGGTACCTGGTCTTCATTTTCCTTTGAATCTCTTTCCTTGTCCTCAATCCCCTCCTGCTTCCAGTAGCAAGTGTCTCCTGTGACTTGAGCCCCCTTCCTAATACCAGGCCCCTCCCCTCTCTCCCGGCGTCCTCTGCAGGTCCCGCTCCCAGGGTACATCGAGGCCTACCCCCGGTCACGGTATCAGCAGAACTCTCCCTCCAGGCTCCCTCGCCAGTACAGCCAGCCGGGCAGTTTGCACCCCAGTTTGGAGCAGGCCCCTGTGCCCTCCACGGCAGCCTCCCAGCAGAGCCTGGCAGAGAACGACCCGTCCGACACACCCCTGACCAACATCTCCACGGCGGCCCTGGTGAAGGCCATCCGGGAAGAGGTGGCCAAGCTGGCCAAGAAACAGACGGACATGTTTGAGTTCCAGGTCTAACGCCTTAGACCATGGGACTTCTACACTCTGAGGAGACAGTCTTCAGATTTCTCTAGCCTAATGTGTTGGGACTTGAGGCACAGACAGGGGTGAGTTTTCCTCATCCTTAGTTTCTGAAAAGATGAACCATGGGGCTTCTTGGGAAACAGGGGGAACTCTTGAGTGACTGGATTCTCGGCTTATTCAACTGATTGTATAAGTCAACAGGTCCCTGCTTGGGATCGTGTGTTGGATATTCTTATCTCCAATGTTTGAACTGTGGTTGTATTTCCTTATGGAACGTTAGTGAGAGACACTAGCTAATCTACAGATTTCCGTCCAATGCACATTTCAATGAGTCACCGGAACGTGGAGAACATAGTTCTGTCTTTGGTGACCCCTGCATGTTAACTCTGTGTCTGTGTTAAAGGCAACGCAGGTGTGTGATTGAGCACCAGACCATACTCTCTCTCATTCAGCCATGACTATAACCGTTCAAATCACCTCCAGTCTGTAAAGGAGACACTGACTCCAGCCAAGAAACTTGAATCCTCTTTCTTTTAAAGATTCATATTCAAAGTCAGATGCATCAGATGCTAATCAGCGCTGTCAATGACTCTACCTATAAATAGTTCTGATGCCCCCCCCCAACTAATTAAACAAAGGCCAAGAAAGAGAAAAGAGAAAGAACAGTTGATTGTGTAGACAGGTTTTTGGAAAGGTGTTATTCTGGAACTAGAATACCCTGCAAGTTGGGATCTTACTGCAAGAGAAGTGGTGCTAAGAGCTTTTAGGATCCTACAAAAGAACAGTTCTTGGTGGAGCTTTTTCTTTGCCCTGTAATGAAGGTAGCCTGAGAACGAAGCTTCTCTCTCTTTGGGGCTAACAGATGCATTGACTTTTACAAGAAAATCTCTGTCTCTTCAACAGTGATGTCCAGCCTGGGCTGCCACGTGATACAAAGGAACTAGCGATGGATGCCTGCTAGAAGCAGGAATAATGGATTCCCCTTCTCCCCAGCCTGCAGTCTCTGTTTATAGAAGCCTCTGAATGTAGAAAATCTCTTGATTTATGTTTAAATGTAAATAGCATTTTTAAAGTGTTGTATAAAGTTAGCCAGTCTCCTCCCTCCCCAACCCCTCTGGTTAATTGGCGCTGGAGGACGTTTGTAGAAATGGCAGAGCTGCTGACCTTGTGAGGGTGATGTTGCAAATCACCTTCCCCTGCCCTCCACCATGACAAGTTGGCCTCCAGAGCTCTGGGTGGGTAGGGTCTTGCAGCCCCGAGGCACCTGCCGCAGACTGTCAGCGCAGAGCAAACAGCTGTGACTTCACGTGGCCTCACCAACTTAGGCGCTGAGGGCTCATTTCCTGTCTGTTGGGAGAACGAGGTCCTGTCCTGCCTTCACCCAAGACCCATCTCGCTTCAGCTGTAACACAATGCCCATCTTTCCATTTTCTTCATGAGTTTCTTTGGTCTTTACTGAGAGAAGGTGGAAATTTAAAAGTTGAGAGAAGAGTAGGAGTGGAAACTGATTAGAATGGGAGACTCAAACTGTCAAAGCACAGACTTTTCAAAGAAGCTGTTTTTATTTCCCAATGGCAAATTGCTCTTCCTGGGATGTTCCAGAGGAGATGCATCCTGGAATCCCCAAACAAGTCTCTCGTTCGGATGATAATAGATAGTGTCTTTTGGTATGCTGGTTGATCTTTCATAGTGTTAGCTTTTTGTTACTTAAAAAAATCAGCTATAAATAAAATGTATTTTTGTAATTTCCACGTGTATATATGGTATATTTCTACCAATGGCCAGTTGTTGTAATCCAAAACCTAAATCAGCTTGCAAAACACTGTGGACAGTGCAGGATTTTATTGACAGATTAACACAATGCCTAAGTCTATCCAAATTGGTATTCAATGCACTTGAATGAACAAAGAGCCAAAGAAACTCAGCCTTTCCATGCAAATGGTATGAGTCTGATAGTCAGCTACATTGTCCCGCCTTATCAATAATATTAATATTTCATCAGTGCAATGACATCAACCCAGTACTTTGTCTACTTGGTGAATGCCTGAAAATACTGTATGTGAGAATGAAGTTTTAAGACCTTAGTTTAATTAAAATATATGCACATGCTTTAAAGATCGTGTCCAAGCTTTGGATGTGCCAGTGACTTACAGAGAATGAGCCTACAGCTCCAGCTTGCTAAGAGGGTGGAGAAACAAATTATTGTGAATTTACAGAACCCATGAAATCGGAGTGAGTCAACTGCGACAACTAAAAATGTAGCATGCTTAATCAGACAGTCCCTTAAGCTAGACACTCCCAATTTAAGAAAGTATATGGAAGGAGAACCTTAAATTGAAAAGAGGTCAATCCGTTCGTGTTTCCCACCCATGGGGAGACAGCTGCCTTTGTTTAATATTCAGTGACTAAGATGAGGTCTCTTCTCTGAAGAGTCACCTGACCTCATGGAGGTGACAGATACCTGGACAGCTTGCTCAGAGAAAAGGCAAATGGTCAAAAGTGCCTCGTGGAAGTTAAAATAGAGTTCCATGACAGCCCTGAGGCTTTGTGTTCCTCATGACCCTCCAGACAGTTGGAGAAGACACCAGGACCTTGGTGACCTTGGAGAAGGAAGCAAAGTCCAGAGAAGTGGAGTGACCTGCCCAAGGATTCCAGCCCCAGCCTGCTGATTCATGATCCAACTTGCTTTCCATTTCACCATGCTGCCTGCACGCTTGTCTATGGTTTCTTGAACTAAGCTAAGAATTTGAAAAAAGTAGACAAGGGTCATAAGAGACATTCCCTACGTTCTTGTGAAGGAAAAAGATGATTGCCTATGTAAAGAACTTCAGACAAAGTGTATAGAGGACAATAAACATTTTTTGGAACATTTTTGATGTGAGTTTTCTGCATTCTGAAAAGAAATGCATTTCCTTTTTTCTTCTAGAGAGTGCCATCAAGGAAATGGTATTCTCAACTGCTGTTCAAGACTAGGGGTGTAGTCCTTTCCGAATGCCATGGGTCCAAATGGGCCATCAGGGAGGCCATGACAGCTTGTTATTGTGAGATAGCAGATTCCATGCTCTGCACTGGGGAGGCAATCTGGTGGTGCAGGAAAAGTCTACTGTATGCCCTGGTACCTGTGATATCAGATGTCGGTGTTAACTATGGAGCAGGAAGTTACCCCTTTCGTTGTGTGCTATGGACTGAATGTTGGTGCCCCTCCCCTATCAATTCATATGTTGACGTCCTACCCCTCAATGTGATGCTATTAAGAAGCAGGGGCCATGGGAGGTACTTAAATCATGAGGTGGAACCCTCATGAACTGGATTAGTGCCCTTATGAAAGGCATCCCCCAGAGAGCTCTCAGGGGACTCCTCTGCCTCTGAAGATAAGAAGTTGATAGTCTGCAACCCAGAACAGGCTCTCACCAAATCCCTACCATGCTGGCACCCTGATCTGAATTTCCAGAACTGTGAGAAGTGAATATCTGTTTTATGTAAGCCACCAGTCTGTGGTGCTCTGTTAGGTGCAGCCTGAACTGACTGAAACAGGGTGGATTATGTGAGAATCAATTCTCTGGACCAGAAGAAGTTATATGGTACATTTATTGACTTAAGGACTCAGCAGAAGGGCTTATTTCTTAGCAATCTTGATGGAAAAATGGATAGGAAATTGTTAGATTTGTGATTAAAAAAAAAAAAAAAAACTTCTAAGATCACAGATGGAGGAGGAGAGGAACTTAAATATCCAACTAGAGGAAATACTTCTCTAGCAGGCAGAGATTAGGGAAATGGATCAAAAGATAAGCTGCTTTTTCCCCCTACATAACATACAGTCACTCAATGTTTAGTTACTAAAATGACAGATATTATCTTAAAAAATTTGAGAACAAAATTTAAACTTAAACCCTTCCTTCTGTTGCACACCAGAAAATAGCTTGGACTTCCCTTACAAAATATAGCCAAACACTGTGAGGGAAAGACAGTAATTTAGCTTGGAGCAGTGACCAACCCTGATGTAAGTGATAGAGATTAAATTCTGCCACTGGGACAATCTTAGATGTATCGCAGCTGAGGAATTTTGCAAGGACTAGAAACCCAATTCACACCTGCTGATTCACACTTTCAGAGGTTGACTGAAAGGTACAGGGTATAGGGTCATTTCATAGAAAAACAAAACAGCTCTCATATGGGAAAGGGGTCTCATGGTCTCTCCTACTAGATTCATCTCTGTTTCTCTCTGCGTATCTGCTCAGTCCTATTGCTTCCCTGGCCCCCTGGCTTTCTGTTTTCTCATTGGTGGGTTGCAGTTGAAAATCTACCCTTGGATCCTACACAATCTTTCCTCTTTCATTCCTTCCTTCTCTGACTACCAGCTCTGTGCCCCTAGGGCAAATTCTTGAGTCTGCTTGATCCAGTTCATCTGCCCATAGATCAGGAGATCCTGGGTTAAGTGTCCATCCAATCAGCTATAACCAAGGAGGCTGGATCATGTAATATGATCATGGACCCCTGGACCAGCCCTCTTAATGAGGGCTTTTGTTGGGGGGCTAATACCCAGAGGAGGGAACATAAGTGGACAGGCCCTTCAAAAGGAACCTGCTATGGACTGGAATTGACCAGTACTCCTGGATGCCGCCAGCAGGTAAGCAGTCCCAGCGGACACTGCCACAGACAGCGTCCTTGATTTGCGCATCAGTGAAGAGTGCATGAGCTTGAAACCTTGGCACACTGGCCAGAGCTGCCGCAGACACTTCCTACCCACCACTAGTGCTATTCATACTGCTGCTGGGTCTAAAAGTGATTTCTGACCGAGGCCTAGTAAGCATAATGTCTTGCTCAGCAGACAATAAATACTTGTAAATTGAAATGCATGATCTCAGCTTAGGTGCTATTAACGTGGCTCACTGCCACACACTTGCATGGATGAGGAAACCCATGGGCCTCTCAACAGAGTCTTGTGAAACAAAATTGGTTTCAAAGGACATGGATATTCCTGTGGCCCTGCCCTTCCAAATATAATAAGGTAGTGTTCCTGAGAATTGAAATGCCTCCTGATTTCTCAAGGTGAACTGTGACAGAATACTAGCCTGTGGTAAGTACTGACCTGTAGGGCATTTCTGGAAAGGAATATTTATGAAATAGAATGTACAGTGCCAGAAGCAAATTCTTTTAGAGGATATCAAGTTGCTTTGATTATGCAGGTCTCAAAAATGGGGAAATTTGGGATGTGCCAGAATTTGTCAAACCCACACTTTGGTGAAAGCCATTATCTAATGAAATTTGGAAATTGATTATTTTTATTCTGTAACCTTGGCCAGACTTTTGTAAACTGTGGAAGGATGCCATCAGTGTATTTTATATAAATTAACCGTGGCCTCACCTTATTTTCTCCACATCTGATGTCTGAACTCACCCCCAACCAACATACAAAATGAGAGAAGGTTTGTAGCAAACAATCAGAGGAGTATCATTGGTCTGGGAATTTTGAAAAAGACAGAATAAATGGTCAAGGCCTTCGTCAACTCACTATAAACCAGTCTCTGATTCCCTGTCTGTGAAATGGGTATGACAACGTCAACACTTCCTACCTGTGGTGGTGGTTGTGAGGGGCATGTGGCATTATAGAAGTGAAAATACAATGTTATATTCTATAAAATGAAAAAAGAAAGACGTTCCTAAGTTCGGAAGTGCCCACGAAAGCCGGCCTCACCTGGAGCTGCGTTTCGCTGCTGTTGTCTGTGATTTGAAGGAGATGTAAGTGTTTATACAGGAGCTTCTGGGTGGAAAACCCAGACTGGCGATTCCTTACCAACCACACGAGACACCTTGGGCGGAGACGAGTACTGAGCAGGAGCTTTGACTGTAGCTGTTGTCATTTAAGGCTTTGCTTTCTAATTAACTTTGTACACCCTTGGCCTCTGCTGGGAACAGAGTGTTCTTATGCTGTCAGATTTTTTTATTGTAAAATAAAATGGCAAAGGCTTTCATACCCCAGAACCTGCCTGCTTCTCATTCTGCCTCCACCAGATGGTAAGATGGAGTCCCCTCCACAACCCAGCTGCCCAGCAGGGCCTGCTGAGTGTTGGTAAAGAACGCTCTCAGGCTTGGCAGGCCCCGGGTGGTCTCAGAAGCCATCCTAACCTGGAGCATGAGCCGACTGGCCACAAGGGGGTCACTCCTGGCTATTCACAGGTCCCAGAGAAGCAGCCCGGACTTGCAGAGAGCTTCAGCAGAGTAGGCTCCAGCGGGGACTGTATTCTTGGCGCCAAAGAAGCCTATGTCTGCCCACCTGTCTTTCTGAGAGCATGAAGAAGTCCCTTCCAGGTTAGTGACTTCCAGAGAAACCAGGGATGACATGGTATGGGACACAAACTCCCGAGATTACTTACCTCTCCTAGACTCCCAGCAGTCACGATGCCTGCTTTACTTTCAGCCCTATCCAGAGACCATGTATTGTACCCCATGCCCAGCCTCTGGCCTAAGCTGAGTGAACAGGAGAGACAGCTGACTCAATAGCTACACACATTCACAGGCTGACCAGCCACAAAAAATGGGGCTCAGCACATAGGGCGAGGCCAACCGGATTCTCTATAGGAAATACGAAGAAACAGTCTCTTAGCAGCAAACGTTTAGACTGAAGTCAGTGAGGCTGTGATGGACTGTATTCAAAACAAAGTTCTAAAAAGGCAGAGTATTGAAGAAGTAGCTTTGAGGCCAAGAAGATCTCAAGTTATAGAAAAAAGGATCGGTTCCCCATAATGAAAAAATACACAAAAACCAAGTCAGTGTTTCTCACCTGTGACCTGGTGGAGCCACACCCCATTGTGGCTTCTTTGAGACTCAGGAGGCTCGGCAGCAGTGCAGTGTGGTCCCCACTGGAGCCTACTCTGCTGAAGCTCTCTGCAAGTAGTTACGGAGGCACTTAGAGCCTGAAGGAGCAGTTTTGTAGTCCTTTGTATATTTGGGCTCAAATATACACCAAAAATGCCCCCCAAAGCCACTGTCTCTCTGCAAGGGTGAGGAATACACTTGGAGGCTCCACACAATGAATCCGTGGGACTCCCCACGGGGTGGAGATCAGGACAGAGAATAGGGCCCAGGAGCTAAGGGGTTCCCTGCTCCTCCATTTTCTTTTTCTTGCCACCTGGGCCCTGGCTGATCTTATTTTTCAGGACAAATGAAATGATCAGGTGAAAGGAAGTGGTGGTGTCTCCTTCTGCGGCAGGAATGGCAGCCAGACACAGACCTAGGGAGCTGGGAAAGACCCACGGAAACCCAGCCTCTCCTCGCTGGGTCCCCATCAGAAATAGGAGAGCAACTAGTCCAAAGGGCAACCTCTGAACTTCTCTGAGTAGATGTTGTGCATCCACCTCACGAGCCCTGCTAGGTCCTAGAAGTTGGGAAGAATGTGCTTAGGATGGCATAATCTGGAACCAAGTAGTGGAAACAGTAGTGAGGGTGGTGTCGATGGTCCATGACCTAAAAAATGTGCACAGATCGTTGGTGGGAAGCATAATTGCTTTGCACCTCTCTGTGACCTCCTGGAAGTATGGTTATGAGAAATACTGGTTTGCACAGTTGGGTAATTTATCTTAACAGCATCTCAATGCCTGTGTTTGCACTTGGACAAACCCACATTTAGGGAGAGGCTGTCTGACTCCTTGGACCTGAAATAAGGTTTTGTTAGTGTACAGTTTTACCGTCAGCGTCTCCTCTAAGCCAAAGAGCTCCAGCAAATCCTTGAAAGTAAAAGCACTCTTGGTTACCTGGTCTCTGAAATGGGTTGTGTGAGCTGGCTCTGGGCTCCGATGAGCCTTCACTGAACATATAAATGAGCTTGCTTTTGTCCCTGGTGCACACTTCATTACCCAGCCCCTCAGTCCTGGTGGCTGAGGCCTTCGGGAGACCCACAGGGCCTGTGGAAACCACACCCCATGAGGCCATATCCCCAGTGATGCCAACACAACCTAATAAAATGTCAGGCTACTTACTACCCAGATGTCTTACCTATGGAATGTCTGGAAACAGTTGGACTTGGGACCTTCGGTCTACCAATAAGCCAGATGTTGGACTGGGTTTCACATGCTTCATCCAGTTCTGCTTGGATTCATGGTGACAAGGCACCAAGCTGTTTGCATGCTCCTGCAGAAGTCCATTTTTTCTAGGTCACATTTTGGCAGCATTGAGAGAAGGGCCTAGATGTCTTAAGCCTGAACATAGAGGGCTACCAGGTTGCCCATGTGGCTTCATGCATTAATATTCAGGTGCTTTGAAAACTAGAAGTTTCCTTTTTTTTTAAAATAAAGTTTTGTCTCTAAAACTGGTAGGTCCCCACCTGACCAGGCGGTGGTTCAATGGAGAGAGCGTCGGACTGGGACATGGAGGACCCAGGTTCGAGACCCCAAGGTTGCCAGCTTGAGCATGGGCTTATCTGGTTTGAGCAAAGCTCACCAGCTTAAGCCCAAGGCTGCTGGCTCGAGCAAGGGGTCACTTGGTCTGCTGTAGCCTCCCCAGTTAAGGCACGTATGAGAAAGAAATCAATGAATAACTAAGAAGCAGTAACAAAGAATTGATGCTTTTTATCTCTCTCCCTTCCTGTATGTCTGTCCCTATCTGTCCCTGTCTCTATCTCTAAATAAATAAATAAATAAATAAATAAATAAACAAACTGGTAGGTCCCCAACAAGTCCTGGCCCCCAGTGACCCACTCTTTTGAATGGGTCCAGAAAAAGACAGCCAAAGGCCGAGACCAGAAACCAGATGCCACGACTGAGGCCCGAGGCTTCGAGAAGAGCTGCTGGGGGCTGGGTGTCCAGTGTGGCTTTGTCCTGTCGGTCGTTCATCTTTTATCTAACTGAACCTGTGCAGGAAGCCCAGAGAGAACCTTCCGGATAGCCATTCATTCAGTTCTTCATCAGCTAAGCAAACATATGAGGACCTATTATGCACCACACACCATACTAGGTGATACGAGGGTCACAGCGTCCCTGCCCCTCACGGAGCTCATGGTCAAGGAAGACGGGTCCTTGAGCACAAAGCCCAGCATCTGAGGGACTTGCCGTTCATTCAGAGCTGCTTCTGTCTCATGTGAGCCAGCCAAATAAAAAACTAAGTTTGCTTCTTTTTGGAAACAGGTTTAGAAAAGGACAAGCTCTGCTGCTATTGTGTCTTCTGATTAAGATACACAGCTTTCCTTCCCAATGGTCTTTATCCAATTAGTAAGGTGCCCACAATAGCCCCGCGGGGGTAGAGGACAAATTGCTCACTGCCAACAATCAACAAGCATTACAAACCCGAACTTCTGAGCTGTCACCAAGAGAAATCAGGAGCCCAAACTGTGAGAAGAGGAATAGCAACCAGTGTGGGAACTAGATCTGTTACACAATCCAAAGGAAAATTTCTAGAACTATACACTTTATGAAAGAAACCACAGTACACTGAACACTCTCATTTTGCACTTACTTCAATAAAGTGCCATTCCGAAGGCACTGGGTGATTAATGAATGTGTTTGGGTGTTTATTCAGCCTTTGAAATACAATGCTCTGTGGAGTAAGTCTGCAAAGGCGAACCAGGTTGAGCGATGCAGGGACGCCATTCCTGTGCTGCATTAATCTGGTTAGCTTAAATGAAATTGTGGTTGTGTTTTCTTGACAAATTTGCGTATGATATAAAGTACATTGTCTTACTGGTAATTTTCCTTCCAAGGTGTCAGTAAAGATTAGTGTTCACATTTTGTCTTTTCTCTTAGTTAATATTTCTTTCTCTATTTCCCATAAGAAAAAAAAATTTAATAAGCATTTAAAAATTCTCCATATTACAAATTACCATGTGATGAACTGATACATCTTGTTGTTTTGAAATTATGGGATACCACACTCTTTGAGTTGGCAGAGAATCACAATGCTTTGCTCCCTGAAATCAATGCAGGCTAGCCTGGCCTGTGGTGGTGCAGTAGATAGAGCATCGACCTGGGATGCTGAGGTCATGAGTTCAAAACCTAAGGCTTGCCCAGTAAAGAAAGCGCATACGGGAGTTAATGCTTCCTGTTCCTCCTCTCCTTTCTCTCTCTCTCTTTCTCTCTCTCTCTCTCTCTCTCTCTCTCTCTCTTGCTTTTTCTCCCACTAAAATGAATAAAGTCTTAAAGAATTAATTTTAAAAGAAATCAATGCAGGCTAAACTTCATGGCCTGTGTACATGATGCTGGCTTAGCTGGTCAAAGATTAAGCAGAATTAGGGCTTTGGCAAGGCACACACTCAAGTGGTGGGAGGTGAAAAGGAAGGGGAAGAAGATGATGAAGTTTTAAATATAACTTGATATTTAGGGGAAAAGTAATATAGTCACTCACCATGGGGTGGGTGTGGGGGGATTGATTGTCTTCATTTAAAATTATATATGGGGCAAAAAGCACCACAATTTTTTCAGTTTGGGGCCTAAAAAGGTTTTACTCTAGTTCTGAACTATGTCACGACCACTGTTATCACACTTTAGAGGGATCCTCATCTTAGGATTTAGGGTTACTCAGGCCTAGATTGGAACCTTACCTTCACCACATTCTGGTTGTATCATTGTAGGCATGGTGGGTCCCCTCTCCCAACTTTATCTGTGAGATTAAGATAAACTTCTAGTTATAAAATAAGTCACACAGATGTAATGTACAGAATAGGGTAGGGAAATTTGGGGGTTCAATGAAGGCATGGTGAGCAGTTAAGCTAGATTCCCGGAGGTTTACACAAAGGAAGGAGCTGCCATGTAGAAAAAGTGAGTAGACTTTGGCCCTGGCCAGTGGCTCAGGGGATAGAGTGGCGGCCAGGTGTGTGGATGTCCCAGGTTCGATTCCTGATCAGGGCACACAGAAGAAGCGACCATCTGCTTTTCTCTCCCTCCCTCTCCCCTTTTTTTTTTCCTCTTCCTGTCCTCAGCCAGAAGCTCAATTGGTTTGAGCATGGCCCCGGGTGCTGAGGATAGCTCAGTTGAGCACACCAGCCTCTGGTGCTAAAAATAGCTTGGTAAGAAAGTGGGTAGGCTCAGCTGCTGACTTACTGTAACATTTAAAGCAGTGACTTCACTTCTCTGAACCTTGGTTTCCTCATTTTTAAAGGAATTCTATTTTTACCTGATCCCACACCAGTTAACTCTGGAAATCAAATTTTTCCTTTTTCCAAATGCTGCATAATCTAATCAGTTAAATGAGAGGAAAAGTGTGTGTGTGTGCCTCTCTCTAGAACTGAGCTGTCCAATATAGTAGCCACTAACTACTATAAATGTGGCTATTTAAACTTAGATTTAAATAATTAAAATGAAGTAAAATTTAAAATTCAGTTTCTCGGTTATACTAGCCACATATCAAGTCTTAATAGCCAGGCACATATGACTAATGGCTTCCATATTAAACAGCACAGATATAGAACACTTCTGTTACTGCATAAAATTCTATTAGGCAACATAGAACCATTTCTGGATGACAATAAGTGGATATATGCAATAGTCCATAGGTAAGTACATACATATCTATTTACTTATGAACTATTGTCTATCTGCCTATTTATTATATGTGATTATTTATCCATTAATGGTCTATTTATATATACATTCATGTGTCAACAGCTGGGATACATTCTGGGAAATGTGACATTAGGCAATTTCATGGTTGTGAGAACATCATAGAGTGCACTTACACAAGCTTACGTGGTATAGTCCATTACACACCTAGATATAGTATTATTCCCAGGCTACCAACCTGTATAGCAGGTTACTGCACTGAATGCTTGGGCAATTGTGACACAATGGTAAATATTTGTGTACCTAAACATATCTAAACACATAAAAGGTACAGTAAAAGTATGGTATAAAAGATTTTTAAAAACGGTCCACCTGTATAGGGCCTTTAGCATGAATGGAGCCTGCAGGACTGGAAGTTGGTTTGGGTGAGTTCTGAGTGAGTGGTGAATGGAAGTGAAGGCCTGGGACACGACTGTGCACTACTGTAGACTTCACAAACACCACACCACAAGCCCTCCCCTTGCTGCCTTCTGAGAGGGTCAGAAGTAGAACACCAAAGCTGTCAAGGCTGCTCCATGAACAGGGATGTGGGCTCGATTGATTGGAACTATTGAGAAGGACCTGACGGGGTAAGGTGTAGATCACTATTATGGTGGCTGTCAGGAGGGAGTGAAAGGTGGCCCATGGATCAGTAGGAGTGAGAAATCAAGATGCAGAGAAAAAGGAACCTAGAGGATTATCATGGTATTCTGCTTCTGGTTACTTCATGTCGGAGCATTGATCAAATAAAGGAATTCTGTGGTATTTGTTAAAAAAGAAAGAATGTGTGTGTGTGGGGGGTTGTATGTGTGTTTAACATGTAAAGGACGTACAACTGAGAACTCATATTTTGACTTGGGAAATTTGTTTTTGGTTCTATTGTCCTATGTGGCACAAAGGGCTCTCTCTGGCATTGAATTGATGGAAGAAATAAAACTTATCTCTGTTTACATCATTATAGTCTGAAGGAATTTCCAAAGTACAGGGCAGGCCGCCTCCACACTGCCACAGAAAGCTTTTACTAATGTTTGCGTGGCGCTTAACACTTGTTAAGGTAGCTCCTGTGGACTGTATCAATGTACAGGATCTTGGGACCTCAACAAAGAATTTATAGAATGTTCTCTGAAGATCGTCAAGGTAGATCTGGGAGGCTGTAGCGCCTGTGAACAGGTCTGTGGCTGACTGACTGGAATGGAATGTATGTGCTCAAAATTGACGTCCTGTGAGTGAGAGGCAACCTGTTGCCAAGATAATGCCCCCCATCAGAGGGAAAAAGTCCTCCTCAACTATATGTCCTTCCATTTCTTACAGGAAATTCAGCTCCATTATAGTCTTATGTGGCCGCTGTCTCATATGCAGCCTGTCATTGATTGAAACATCGTTATACGGTGCATGACTATATATATTTTTTTCTACTGTGTTCCTATTATTCAATAGGAACATCCCCACCCTTAAATTTATATGTTGAAGGCTTTTAATCTCCAATGTGTTGGGATTTGAGCTGATTAGGTTTGGATGAGGTTATGAGGGTGGGGCCCTCGTGATGGGATTAATGTCTTTAAAAGAAGAGGGAGACACCAGGGCTTGCTCTCTGCCATGTGAGGACACAGCAAGAAGGCAGCCATCTAAAAGCCAGGAAGAGAGGCCTCACCAGAAACAGAGGTAGCCAGCGCCCTGATCTTAGACTTCCCAGCCCCCAGAACTGTGAGAAATAAATGTCTGTTTAAGCCACCCAGTCTGTGGCGTTTTGTTGTAGCAGGCTGAGCACACCGATACAGATAATATACTAATGAGTTCAGTCCAGCTCATTTTGTTCATGCTAACGGACTTTGTACTTTGAAACTGGTTCTGAAGAGATTTTCCCTGTGCAAGTAAAACGGGGCTCTCCGAGGACGGCCACCTGCAGCCCCCGGAAAAGACGAGGCTGCACCTATGTTTGGTCTTTGCCATGAATGCCGTTAGTGGCTGCAGTGTCTCCTCTCGAAAGGATTCCAAATTGGATTTTCTCTAGATAATAACAAACAATCTGATTAAATGTCAGCCCTGGATGTGAGAGGACTCGAGAGGGAAGGGGCTGCTTTATCCTTCTAAATCCATGCTGCCACCTGGTGGAACCCACCGCGAGAGAAACAGGAGGATTTTGTGCTAATGACCAGACACCTTGATGCAAATTTGCGCATCAAACCCGAAGAGGGAAAACGATGGTGAGCAAGCATTGTGCTGTGTGTCCGACCATGAGCTGAGTAACTGACACACATGATCTCGGTGAATTCACAATAACCCAGACAGGGGGAAGTTCTCATGCACATTTCCAAAGGAGTTAAAGGCTCAGAGAAGTTTAGAACCTGCTTTATTGAAAGGACAATTGAATGAATAAATGAACAAATGAGTAAATGAATACAGGCCTAATTTATGTGCACTGTTTTCAGTTGCAGAATGTTTGTGCTGCACTGAGATAAACTCTGAGATGAGATCAATAATCCAGGATGAGTTTGTGAATGGATTGATGGAATATCTAATCTGTTTTCCTCCTTCCAGAAGAATCATCCCTCAGACCCCGGTTGAAACTTCAGCTGATCATATGACCTTCTCTCTCTGCCTCTCTTCTACCCCAGCTTGTAACCTAGCTCAAAGCCAGCTGGCGAGTCACTCCATTCTTCTCTTAGCAACTGGAACTAGGAAAGTGTTTATTATGGACAACTGACGCGGCTCCTGTGAGTCACTTAGTAACTGAGCTATGAGGAAGTGGACTGGAAAAGGCAGAAGACGGCGGCAGGTGCAACAGGTGTATGGGACAAGAAAGACCCAAGAGGGTAGCTGCCCAGCCACCTGCTGGTTTCCAGGCCCTAGTGCCAATTGGCATAAGGCCCATGAGAAGACATATGTTTTTGTCTGTAGCTACACCCCTGCTCCAAGTGCTTCTAGTGGGGCTGCAATCACAGGACCCTGGCCACCCATCCCCAGCAGGGACAGAAATGGACAAGTAGCCTAGATAAGCAGGTCACATTTCCTCTCCAAGGAAAATGTTAGTTGGAGCCGAGTTGTCCAACAGCAGCACATCCGTCCTTTCTGTAATGCCAGTTCCATACCGGTCTGAACCACATCCTGCCCGCTACGCCAGGTGTAATGCCAGTGGTCGAGGCCAGGCAGGTTCACCGTGGATTCGGGCAGACCACAGAAGAGCCGCGGGGCAGAAGGCGTTGGGCCATTCTTGTTTATTGGATTCTCACTACAGGGGACGAGCAAGCAGGCAGGGGAAAGCTGTTTCTTGAGGCAGCTGGCGGGGTGAGCAAACAGGAAAACCACCCCTCTCGGTTGAGGGCCAGGGTTCTGCACTGAGGGAAAGTACTTCTATAGGCTACACACATGTGGCTTTCTGCCACGGGCTCACTATTCATGCAAAGTGCTTGCAGCCACCAAGCAAGTGCAAGTGTAAGCACAGCTGTTTTCCCTACACTTTCCTTCTAGAGGCCCAAGGCCTCCTCTCTCTGTTTTCTTGCATTTATTTCTATTACTTGTAAACAAAGAACCCTACTGTCAGCTGCTCTTGTCATTTCAGCTTGTTGAGTGGCCTGCTTTTTCCTCTCAACCAAAAGAGCCCCCAGAGTAGGCTCTATCCAGTGGTCCCCATCACTCCCTGCACCAGTAGCTCAACAACAAGGGCTGTGTCCTAAATCTGCTGGGACATAATCATAATGGCTCCCCTATCAGGGGCAGTTTTCAATCTATCATTTGATTTGTTGTCCCCCCACTCAGCTATCCCGTGAGAATAGTCAGTGAGAGTCAGTTTATAGATGAGGAAACAGGCTCAGAAAAGTTAGGTAACTTTCTCAAGGTTACATATCTGGTTGGTTACAAAATCAAGACACTGTTTGTGGGGCAGCTGTGTTGGGCTTGTTCGTGGGGTTAACAGCTGCAAGCACTTTGCCTGATTGGTGCGTGGGTGCGTGGCTGTACCACGTGTGTGGCCTATATAGGGCTACAGGTGTGTGGGCTCCAGAGAGATTGGGGGTTGCGGATGCACGGATTGCCAGGCCGCCACTGTGAGGGGCCATTTTTGCTGTTTGTTTGCCTGAGGGGCAGTTTCCCCTGCCTGTGTGCTTGTCCGCCACTGTGAGACTTTATTAAATGGAATGGCTCAACCCTTTCCAGCTCTGCAGTTTTTCTACTGTCTGCCCGAATCCAGTGTGAACCTGCCTGGCCTTGGCCACCGGCCGGCCTTACACTCTTGAACAGGAAAAAGGCAATGTTCCATGAGGCACCGATGTGGTGTTCATGTCCGGGGAGAGAGAAAGCCCTGAAGCAGTGAATACCTCTCTCTTCCTTCTCTTCCAGGAAGCCAGGCCCCTGCTGGCCCCAGATCCTGCCTGACCCCTGGGCCACAGACTAGGGCACACATTATGTGGATAAGGTAGTTGGAGATTTATCCATCACTGTTGAAATTTACATTCTTTCAGGACTAATAGGTCTGTGATGAAAGGGTCATGATATAAATAGCTGGTCACATGCACTATCAGGTTTCATACTCCATCACGGGCAGAACAGTTGCCACTAGAGAGGAGGGACTTCAGCCCTCCCCTGACAGGCTGTTACCTCTGCTCACCCTCTACCCTAATTTCCCGAAAGCAGAAGTTGCTAATCTGATTGATGAAGGTCCGGGACATTCCTGGGGCCTGGCTTCACCAGTGGGCAGGCTGACTCCATCTTTCAAGTCAGCACACATGTGCTCCCTGACACCTGTTACAAGGAATACAGCTGCCTTCGCAAGCAGACACAACCAGGTTCTTCCCCCTCCGCCGCCATGTCTGTAACCGGGTGGGCAGATCGAGCCAGAGGAAGCAGGGAGCTCCATTTATATCTTTGGCTCAACTTGTGAAGTTCCAAAGCAGCTCCCCCTTTAGCTCAGTTATCAGTGAAGTGGTACTTTTGTTCCTTATTTATCTGGTGGTGTACTAGTAAATGTTTAACAACCAATTCTTTGGCTGGAAAGGGCAGAGGAAAGAACAACTCTGACTTGTACATTTGCCAATTTCTGGGGTGTGAATGTTCTCCTTGTGGTCAATTTCTGGATACCTGCAATAACATTATTAGAAAATAATGCACATGAGCACATCGTCATATAGGATTTCCACCATACAGATTGTAGGGAAAACAGCTGTGGTTGGGCTTGCTTGCTGGTTTTCCAGCTGCAAGCACTTTGCACGATCAGTGCATGAGCACGTGGCAGAAAGCCACGTGTGTATAGCCCAGGGGTCCCCAAACTTTGGCCCGTGGGCCACATGCAGCCCCCTGAGGCCATTTATCTGGCCCCTGCCGCACTTCTGGAAGGGCACCTCTTTCATTGGTGGTCAGTGAGAGGAGCACAGGATGCGGATGCCGGAGTACTGTATGTGGCAGCGCCGCAAAGCGCGGCATTGCTCACGTAGAGTACTACTTCCGATGACACAAGATGCACACATCATGGCTCCAGAAGTGCATCATATCACCTGTTACGGCTAGCAGTGACAAATATGGAACCGGATATTGACCATCTCATTAGCCAAAAGCAGGTCCATAGTTCCCATTGAAATACTGGTCAGCTTGTTGATTTAAATTTACTTGTTCTTTATTTCAAATATTGTATTTGTCCCCATTTTGTTTTTTACTTTAAAATAAGATATATGCAGTGTGCATAGGGATTTGTTCATAGTTTTTTTTATAGTCCGGCCCTCCAACGGTCTGAGGGACAGTGAATTGGCCCCCTGTGTAAAAAGTTTGGGGACCCCTGGTATAGCCTATAGAAAGCTAAGGATACTTTCCCACTGCACAAATCGCTGACCCACCACCAGAAGGGGCGGGTGTTTCTGATGGCTTGCCCACCACTTCCAGGGATGGTTTTCCTGATGACTGGCCTGCCACCTAGAGAAGTGGTTTTCTCCTCCCTGTTCGCTTGCTTGCCTCTGCAAGAATCCAATAAATGGGAATGGCCCAACGCCTTTCAGCTCCACGGTTCTTCTGTGGTCTGCCCAAATCCAATGTGACCCTGCCTGGCCCTGGCCACCGGCCTTGCACAGATACATTAGAAATAACCTTAAGAGCACAGGCAATTTTAAAAAGTAGCAAAATAATTAGGAAGTGGTAGATTTTTGAGCATCTATTACTTTAGTTTTAAATAAAGCTTAATTGGGCCCTGGCCAGTTGCTCAGTGGTAGAGTGTCAGACCAGCATGTGGAAGTCCCGGGTTCGATTCCTGGTCATGGGCACACAGAAGAAGCGCCCATCTGCTTCTCTACCCCTCCCCCTCTGGCTTGTCTCTCTTTTCTTCTCCTGTCCGGTAGCCATGGCTCAATTAGAGCGAATTGGCCCCAGGGCACTGAGGATAGTTCCACCTCAGACACTAAAAAAATGGCTCTGGTTGCAAAGGATGGGCAGAGCATCACCCCCTAGTGGGCTTGCTGGGTGGATCCCAGTAGGAGTACATGCAGGAGTCTCTCTCTGCCTCCCTTCCTTTGATTAAAAAAAAAAAAGCTTAATTGTAAGTTGATATAGTTTAATTTTTAATAATGGCAGTATTTAAAAACCAGCTTAACTATTGCGTCTCAGCAGCTGCTCAAGCTGGCTGTAGCAGGCCACTGCATATACCTCGTGGATGATCACATCCATCTGTCAAGCACCCTTTTCATTGGGGAGCCACCTCTCCTTTCTCATTTTGTCCTGGAGCAGCTGACAATCACATGACCTACCTCCCTACTGTCTTGATAACAGGACCTGAGCTGTGGAATGAGGGGGCTGTGTGGGTGTGGGGCAGCTGTTTTAGGCTTGCTGGCTGGTTTACCGACTGCAAGCCTTTTGCCTGATTGGTGCATGAGCACATGGCAGCTCCACGTGTGCATGGCCCATGTAAGGCTAAGGGTGGGCTTGCATTTAGGGGCATTGGGGATACGCAGATTGCCTGCCCGCCACTGTGAGAGGCCATTTTGCTGTTTGTTTGCCTGAGGGGCAGTTTCCCCTGCCTGTGTGCTTGTCCACCGTTGTGAGACTTTATTAATGGAATGGCCCAATGCTTTCTGGCTCCGCAGTTTTTCTATCATCTTTCCAAATCCAATGTGAACCTGCCTGGCCTCGGCCACCTGCCTTACAATGGGGCATTCCTAGGATTGTGGCTATGATGTCATAACACTGTCAACACCCTTCTCGCTATGGAAGTTGTGGGAAACAACCCAGCCAACCCTAAAACTATGCCCTACCAACCCTGAGCCAGGTGCTTCTTTTCGATGGGTGCCCTGAGGATTCCCCAGAATCTGTGTCTTACTCATGGAGAGAGCTTAGGAGAAGCCAGACAGGTCTGAGTTCCAGCCCTGGCTCCGCCGTCCCCTAGCTCTGTGTCTGGGGGCAAGATACTTCATCTCTTAGAGTTTCTGTCCCCTCATTTATAAAACATGGCAAGAGTCCTACCTATTTTACAAGGTGCAGGTGACAGATAAGATCGTTCATGTCAACTGCCTCCCTACATGCTCAGCACAGGCTGTGCACTTTAATAGGTGGCCAAGCTTATGAGCATCATGGGGGGTGGAGTGGAGGCTGTTGGGACGCTGTGGAGGGAACGGGAAACAAGCCGCCACTGGATATCTCTGCCTCCATCTGAGCTAGGCTGGGTTATCCTGCTGACTGGTTTGTCTCATGGAGATTCTCCAGCCACCCTCACAAGCCTCCCTCTGAGCTAGGCTAGGTCATCCTGATGCTTGGATTCTATCATTAAGGTTCTACAGCCACCTTCACAAGCCTTCCTAGTCTGAAGTTTCTGGGAGAACGGTATGCTTCTCTAATAACAACCAGCCTGCAGCAACAGGAATCTGGCTTCTTCCTGGGGAGGGGAGACAGAGCCTGGAATCCCTGCCCAAGGTGCCAGGACTCCTGCGGGCAGAGCAGAGGTTACAAACTCTGAGGGCCCATCTGGCCTTTGTTTTATTTGGCCCGCATTGTGCTTGGAAACACTTCAATTCATTGCTAAGATTTAGAAAGCAGGAGCTTTCACCTGAAACTGTGCCCACACTCCTGGCTGGGCAACAAGGAGCTGCAGCTCCTTATCAGCTGCCCCCAGACTCAGGCATACGCTCTGCAGCCCAACCTCCACCTGGCTCCACACCCACTTCTGGGCTTTTCAGCAGGGCCTTGTAGGCATGCGCATTTGTGTCCTCACACTGGAGAACCCTGCAGAGACTTTTGTGCACATGTATGGAACTTCCAGGGTTCCCACCACCACACTTACCCTTCCCCCAGCATCCAAACCCTCATCACACAGATGAGACCCCTGTTGTCATAAATGAACCATCTCTACTTCCATCTACAGCCAGTCCCTCCACAGTAAACTAGATGCCACCCCTCTGGTTCACTCAAGGACAACATTCCAGCACTTCCTCACTCGTCTCTCTTCTGCATCCTCTACTGGTCACCCCCTCAGACCACAAACGTGTGGTCCTTTCTCTTGTCTTTATAAAACCTTCTCTCCACCGGGCTTGTCCTCACAGCCACGGCTCTGCTTCTCCGTGCTGCCTGACAGCTGCCCCCTCTAAGAGTCATCTACACCCACGACCCCAGCTCATCTCTTCCCATTCTCTCTCAAAGCTACTCCAGTCAGACATTAACCCCATCACTCAACCAAACTTGTTCTGACAACACCAATACCAAAGCCATGTGGCTAAACCCAAGACGGAATTCTCAGGCTCATCTTCCTGGGCCGAGCAGCACTCTGTCAGGGCTGACCGCCCGCCCTGCGAAACTCTTCTGCACTTGGCTTCTAGGACACCTGACCCACTGGCCACTCCTTGTCACTCTCCTTTTGCAAGAAGCCCAAACTTCACAAATTCTTGGACTATGGTCTATACTTGCTGCTGGCATAGAGAAGACACAGGGCATCTACACTGCTCACAAAAATCAAGGGATCAGGGAATGTACAGATACTCTGATACCTTCAGCCTTTTGTAGGGTGCATTTTCACCAATGAAATAAAAGTTGGTTTTGCATCTCATTTACATAATCAAACAACTTTCTCTGACTTGTCATTTGCTTTTCTGATGTCCTTGTTTAAAAAATAAAAAAAACTGAAATGCTTTTTTAAAAATTGCTTTATATTCATTTTGAGATATCCCCTAATTTTTGTGAGCAGTATAGATGCCAAGCATCAAAATGTTATACTTGATTGGAGAATGGTTTCATAAAATACTTCTTCCTTTATTTGTGTGCTTGTGTCACTGGGATCTCACCCCTCCCCCTCCTTACCACAGAGACAGAGCCTGGCAGTGGGGGTGGGGTGTGGCGCTGGCAGCAGGTGCCCCATAGACGCCTTTCACCAAGCAAGGGGCAAAGGGCTGATGGGGCTGCGCTGTCACTTCTCGCTTAGTGACACTTAGGATTATTAATTACTACAGCCTCCTGTAACTGCTTTCCCTGCTACCCTCCTTGGTCCTCTCTCAACCTAGCAGCACAAGTCAGCGTCTGTCACTCACTGGCTGAAAATCCTCTAACCACTCCCCCTCCCAGTCCAAGTAAAACCCAGGGTCCTTACCATGCCTGCAAGGTCCCACAGACAGACCCTCTCTGCAGGCTTCCCTCCCACTCCGCTCTCACTCCTCCTGCTCCTGCCCTCCGGGCTTTCTGCAGACCCTCAAGCATCCCAGCATGCTCCCACCTTCCGCCTTCACACTGGGCCTTCCGCTGGAGCAGGCCCAGGATGCCACATGGCTGTCACCCTCCGCCATCTTCAAGCCCTGTGCAAGTATTACCTCTTCAAGGAACCGTATTTGGAATTCCACTTTGCTTTCCTCTGATCCTGCTAACTGTCCTTACCCTACTGTGGGGAAAACAACTGTTTTAGGCTTGCTTGCTGGTTTCCCCACTGCAAACACATTGCACAATTAGTGCATGAGGACATGTCCAAAAGCCACATGCGTGTCTCTATGAAAAGTTGTAGGTGCTTTCCATTGGGGACAATTCTCCCAGATCACTCTTCTGCCTCTACAAGGTGTGTTTCCCTCATTCCCTCAGCTGCCACCATGAGGGGCAAAGTTCCTGATCTCTTGTCCTCCACTGTAAAGCAGTTTCCCTTTGCTTACTTGCTCACTCGTCTCTGCAAGCCTCCAATAAACCAGTAATGGCCTGATGCTTTCTGGCTCCGCAGTTCCTTTACCATCTGCCTGAATTCAATGTGAACCTGCCTGGCCTCGACCTCTGGCATTACACCTATTCTCTTTTTTTCTTTTAGTTTGTTATAGTCTATGACATCATATTATGATTTTCCTATTTATATTTCCTGTGTCTACCCCACACCCAACTGGAAGAGCCCAGGAAGGTGCCTGACACAGAATAAGCTCTCAATAACCACTTCTTGAATATATTAATTTTGAGGAACGACTGTTACTTTGAACAGATGATCAAAAGCTTTTGTGATCCAAATAACACAAAAACTAAAAAAATGAAAAAACACCCCAGGGACTAAAGATGTTGGAAAACAAACCAACCCACTCTTCCTGCTCTTCAAGAACTTTTCTGAGCAAGGACACAGAAACAGGACCATATATATTCTGCTCACAAAAATTAGGGGACATTTTATTGCTTCATATTCATTTTGAAACATCCCCTATTTTTTGTGACCAGTAGATATACTGCTCTTGGTTTTCTGCATTACGTCCGCTCCCGACTCAGCAGTGCTGGGAATCTCCTCCCCTGGTGGGGACCCTGGATGCGGGCAGGGCAGCAGCTTCCAAAACCCTATGAAAGAGCGCCCCCAGCAGCAGCACAGAGAGGGGAGAGACCATGAGACTCACCACAGGAGTGAGCACTGAATGTGGCCTACATGTTGGAGAAACAAGAATAGCAGTAAATACAGAACAGAAAATAACAATTTTTTAAATGACAACAAACAGGACACATAAGCATTAAGACCTAAGGAGGTGGCTACCCAGGCTCTGGTGGGCAGCTCCTCAGGAGAGAGAGGCTGACTTCTTTCCAGGCTGCCTAGTCTTCAGTCCTTGTAACTTTTCATCTTTCAGCGCCTTCAAGAACTTATCTGCAGGAGAGCAATACAAACTTAGCTGGAACGGAGAGAGGGTTGTTTTCCAACACTGCTAAAGCATATGTGTGCTCCCTGCATGAGCCCCAACCCCATTATGATCCAAGAGGGGCGGGTAAAACAATCCCTAATAGCCAAGGCCTGTGTAAGTGGTGAATATATAGTTGAGAAATCCAGGACTTAGAAACGTCCAAGTGTTCTAGGGATTGTTTTCCTCCCATTACCATGGGGAAGGGGACATTACAAAATGCCTAATAAATCAGGGACCCACAGCCACATGAAGCTAAACATTTAGGTTACTTCATACCTCCCTTCCCTGTGTGATAGGGGGCTCAATTATTCCTGTTTTATACAATAATGGGGATTGTCTTTCAAAAACCATCTGCCTCTATCCTGTGGTCAAGTGCCAGCCTTAGAATGAGTGATGGGAAAGACAGTCTGCAGAACAGCCCATGGCTACTCAGTATTCTACACGGCAATGGGTTCTCTAGGGGTAGATCTGGACTCAATCATTTTACTCTCCAACAGGGAGGACCCAGTCAGCTTGCCTGCTATAGGGATCCCACCCACTTCAGCACATCTGGTCTGACTGGCTAAGATCCATAAGACTTCCAACCTAGGATCACATGGCAGAGTCCAGAGCCTGGTGAGAGAGCTCTGAGTGGTGGGAGGGAGGTCCGGGGGAGGCTGCTTCCAGCATTGAGAAGTGGAGGCTCCCAAGGCCCCTCAGTGAATGTCCTTGGGCCTACTGGGCCTGGCACAATTCCCATCTGCGCTGGACAGACACTCCAACTGACCCTCACCTACTTCCCCACTTTTCATTGGGACCCCAGTTTAAGGAAAACTCGAGATCTCAGGTTTCTAGAGAGGGGCTGTCTGTGGTGGGTGAGTTCAGGGGCAGTAGTATTCCTGTGCAGGAGGCTTTAAGTCCAGGAGGTGGGTTGTGGTGCATGGCGTTTTCAGGTTTGGGGGCTCCGAGTCCAGATTACAGAAAGGGCTCAGGATAGAGGGTGGATGGAGTTGGGACAAAAGGGTCCATGAAGTCCAGATCTGTGGTGGGAACAGGAGTCCGTTAAAATGCAGGATGAGGAGTCTGGGTTCTGGGGGGAACGACTTGGCAAATGAGACTCCTGGGTGTTGAAGTCTGAGCCCGAGACCACATTGCGGGGGAGGGGATCAGGGGACGTGGAGCCCAGCAGGGAGCCAAGAGTGGGCTGGGTCGCCCCGGGGAGGTCACGCACAGCGCTGCGAATCGAAGCCGTCCCCAGTGATGGTGAGCAGCTCCAGCTCCTTAATCCGGATCTCCAGCTCGCACAGCTCCTCTGGCTGGGAGGCCGAGGCGAGCCGGGAGGTCGTGCGGCCCGGGACCCGGGGCGAGGCAGCCACCTCGGGGTCTGGCGGCGGCGAGTAGAAGAAGCGCAGAGGCTCATAGGGGATGGAGGCCAGGCCAGACGGCCAGGGCGGGGGACAGGGACGCTCGCTCGGGGGACCCAGGCCGGGCGGCGGCGGCGGCGGCGGGGGCATCAGAGCCGGGGGCGCCTGGGGCAGGGACAGGCTCCCCGCCGCCCCACCAGCCTTCAGCGGCACAAAGAGCTTCTTCCAGATGTTGAAGTCGCTGAGCGGGGACGAGGAGATGCCGCGGTCATAGAGGGATGGGAAGTAGAGGGGTGGGGCTGGCCGCTGGCTCATCGTGGGGCTCTGGCGGCCGCGCCGCCCCTTTGGCATCTTTTGAATGGGAGACTGCGTGGGAGGAACCCCGCGCCCGGAGCCTCGTGCGGGCCTCGGGTGCCTGGGTTCTGAGGTTCCACGGGCCATGTCCCGGGAAAGCGCAGCCCCACCCTTTCGCCTTAGCTCCGCCCCGAGGAGGATGTCTAAGGGTGGGCCGGCCACGCCAAGAAATGTAGCCCCGCCCGTTGACCGCTCGTCCTTCTCCTCCCCACTGGAGAGTTGAGAATTGGAAGTCCCACAGGCGCGCCCTAATGTGTCACCTAGTCCCTTGGTTTCCTCTTCGCCCAGGGATCTTCTCACCTGTTCCACCACAGCGCCCCCGCCCCTCCAGTCTCCTCTCATGACCCCTAAATTCCAGAAGCCTGGCTCCTGAGCTTCACAGGCGACCATGACCTCATTTTAAAGCATGAAGCCAGGAACAGGCCAGAACTGCAAGAGGAAACTTTCTTCAGTCTTTCTATCCTCTAATGAGGAGAAAAAACTTTTTTTCTTACAAATTCTCCCTCAGCTCCAGCCACTTTCCTGCACCGTCCTTCGATGCAAAGAGGTTTGGGGTAGCCTGACCAGGTGGTGGTGCAGTGGATAGAGTGTGGAACTAGGACTCGGAGGACCCAGGTTAGAGACCCCGAGGTCGCCAACTTGAGCGCAAGCCCATCTGGTTTGAGCAAGGCTCACCAGTTTGAGCCCAAGGTCACTGGCTTGAGCAAGGGATCACTCGGTCTCCTGTAGCCCCCTTGGTCAAGGCACATATGAGAATGCAATCAACAAACAATTAAGGTGCTGCAACAAAGAATTGATGCTTCTCATCTCTCTTCCTTCCTGTCTGTCTGTCCCTATCTGTCCCTCTCTCTGTGTCTCTGTCACACACACACAAAAAGGTTTGGGGTAATGAGTGCCTGACTATGCATCCTCTACAACTAGGAGACACAAAAGAGGAAAAGGTTGATTGAAAATGTCTGTTAGAGGCCCTAGCCTGTTGGCTCAGTGGTAGAGTGTTGGCTGGCATGTGGATGTCTCAGGTTCAATTCCTGATCAGGGCACATAAGAGAAGCAGCCATCTGCTTCTTACCTCTCCCCCTCTCCCTTCTTTCTCTCTCTTCCCTTCCAGTAGTCATGGCTTGATTGGTTCAAGCACTTCAGCCCCAGGCACTGGGGATGGCTCTGTGGAGCCTCCATCTCAGGCGCTAAAAATAACTGGGTTGCCAGCATGGCCCCAGATGAGCAGAGCATTCCACCCTAGATGGGGGTTGCAGGTGGATCCCCATTGGGACACATGTGGGAGTCTATTTTCCCTCCTCTCACTTGGAAAAGTAAAAAAAAAAAGAAAGAAAGAAGAGAGAGAGAGAATATCTGTTAGAGCTAACACATGTTTCTTCCAAATTTTCCAGTGTTGTGGCAGAGTATGCAAAAAGGGACCCTGGTATGAGTTTGTAATAGATCTAAAAGAAAGTGACTTCAATGAGATGCCTCTTTCAAACACATTCATTATCAAGGATAAGAGGCAACATTATCAAGGATAACTGGCCTGACCTGTGGTGGCGCAGTGAGATAAAGGGTCGACCTGGAACACTGAGGTCGCCGGTTTGAAACCTTGGGCTTGCCTGGTCAAGGCACATATGGGAGTTGATGCTTCCTGCTCCTCCCCCTTCTCTCTCTTTCTGTCTCTCTCTCTCACTCCTCTCTCTCTAAAAAAATCAATAAATAAAATATTAAAAAAAAAAAGAGGCAACAAACTAACTACCAAAAGGAAATCCTGCTGAACCCACCCCAAATAGCCCCCATCCTTTCTTTATGAGTAACTTGCATGTTCTTTCCAAGGGACATGCCCAGCTCCTTTACATGAAGAGCTACTATTAGTCAGATTGAAGCAAGCTAAATCTCTTTGAGAGCCCCTGCCAATGAATGAACAAAGATGATGGAGACCAGTTTATGCTGTGGCCAGTTAAGATCTGAGTCAGTACCAGCGCCACAAGCAAATGCTAAATATATGTAATGGGAAATAAGGACTCCTTAATTCTTGTCTTCTTCAAGGAAAGAATTTAGTCAAGAAACAAAGAGCAGCAAGTAAAGGAAAAATTTATTGGCTGAGCAGGAGAAAAGTCAGAGAAAAAAGGGCCTTGGGGACAAGTTCAGGGGATTAGCCTGGGACCAGCTGCCGCCTCCCATTGCTCTCCTGGGTGCAAGTCTCATGGGTCCCTTAGGAGAAAGAAAGAGACAAGGAAAAGACACCTGGGGGTTAATAGAGAAGGAGGAAGGGAAGGTGCAGGTGTGCTCCCAAGAGGGAGAGCAGGCTGGGTTCTGGCGTAAGGGCTTTTAACTTACTCTCTGAGGGCGCATGCTGTCTCCCCCAACCCTCTCTCAGGGGCTCTGGACCCATACAGCTGCTGGGGGAAAGAAGCAGCTTACCTAAAACACACCCCCATAGACACCCATCTAGAAGTACTTTGGTTACTTATTTTACAACAAAATAAGTGTGAAAAACAGGAACCTTTAGTTTAGATAAGTAGAAGTTTTATGGTGCTGTTATAAAGCTAGTAGCTGTGGGCGTGGTCAGTGCTTCCCTGGGCAGAAAAGGTGTTATTAAGGAAAGAGTCCACCTACTATTTTGTTGTGGAACACAGAATTAAAGATGATGTGAGGAAAAACACTGAGCCAGTAGGAAACAGAGAGCACCAAGGTAATGCTAGGCTAGGATGAGGAAGCCTTTATTTGTCTATGGCAGGGGTAGTCAACCTTTTTATACCTGCCGCCCACTTTTGTGTATCTGTTGGTAGTAAAATTTTCTAACCGCCCATCGGTTCCACAGTAATGGTGATTTATAAAGTAGGGAAGTAACTTTACTTTATAAAATTTATAAAGCAGAGTTACAGCAAGTTAAAGCATATAATTATAATTACTTACCAAATACTTTATGTCGGATTTTCGCTAAGTTTGGCAGAATAAATCTTTCTAAAACAACTTACTCTAGTTAAATCTATCTTTTTCCTTATACTTTGGTTGCTCCACTACTGCCCACCATGAAAGCTGGAACGCCCACTAGTGGGCGGTAGGGACCAGGTTAACTACCACTGGTCTATGGCATCAACAGAAGAAAACTGGTACTGCTCAAGACCTCCTCTTTCATTGGGCAGGTTGCATACACTACCATCCTTCTGGGCCAATGACCATTCTCATGTATTTGATCAGATTTTCTTATGTTTTCTCCTTTTTATTAAATTTATTGGAGTGTCTCTGGTTAACAAAATTAGAAAGGTTTCAGGTGCACAATTCTACAACACATCATCTGTACACTATTGTGTGTCCAGCACTCCAGTCAAGTCTACACCCATCACCATTTATCCATCCAATACCTTCTGCCACCTGCCCCTACACTCCCTTCCCCTAGCAATCACCACACTCTTGTCTGTGTCTATGAGTTTTCTCTTTTTTCACCCTTTTTGCTCAATCCCTTCATGTCCCTCACCCAATAACCTCCACCCCACCAACAGCTGTCAGCCTGCTCTCTCTCTGTGAGTCAGTCTCTATTTCACCTGTTAGTTCATTTTGTTCATTAAATTCCATATATAAGTGAAATCATATGGTACTTGTGTTCCTCTGACTGGCTTATTTCACTTAGCATAATGCTTTCCAGGTTCATCTACGCTATCGCAAAGGGTAAGATTTCCTTATTTTTTATGGCTGAATAGTATTCCATTGTTTAAATGTACCACAGATTTTTTTAATCCACTCATATATTGATGAGCACTTGGGCTGCTTCCATATTTTAGCTATTGTAAATGACTTGCAATCAACATAGGGGTGTATATATTCTTTCAAAGTAATGCTTTGGGTTTCTTCATATAAACATGTAGAAGTAGAATAGCTGGGTAATAAGGCAGATCCATTTTTAGTTTTTTGAAGTGACTCCATGCTGCTTTCCACAGTGGCTGCACCAGTCCGCATTCCCACCAACAGTGCACAGGGTACCCATTTCTCCACATCCTCACCAACACTTGCGGTTTGTTGATTTATTGATGATAGCTATTCTGACAGGTGTGAGATGATATCTCACTGTGGTTTTAGTTTGCATTTCTCTGATACACTGGGGAACAAAATCTTTGTTGCATCCACAAAAACACTTGTTCTTACCTAATTCGAGTGTGCTGATCTCAAGTCTGACATGAGTTTTTCTCTGTAAGCTACAGTTCTTTTGCAATTCAAGATTTTAGGTTCTCATCTTATTGTAAAATTTTCAACATTTAGTTTAACATAATGAAGTAGAATGTCTTCTTGGGCATCATCTTTGTGAAAATATAATAATTTATATAATGCAGTAAATACACAAATACACCAAAAGATATGATTGCATCAGAATATGTCTACAATTTCAAAATAGAACATATTAAAACACTGATTTTAATCATAAAATTTGCACAAAACTTATTTAAATTCTATTCAGGCAAAAATTTGCGTTTGTTTGTGTACTTGTTGAGGACAATCTCGTTTGATGCTCCAGCAGTAGTCTGATCATCACTAACAGCTCCAAGATTTTTGGGAAACGAATCAAGGTGACTGTTCAGGAAGTGAATCTTAATGCTCATGTTACATCCAATGTCACGGAAAGCCAACAGCATCCTTTGAACCAGAAGTTCATAGTTTTCTGCTTTTTTGTTGCCAAGGAAGTTCTTTGTAACTGCCACAAAAGACTGCCATGCTGCTTTCTCTCCTTATTCATCTTCCTGGCAAATTCTTCGTCACGTATGAGGGTTTGAATTTGAGTTCCATCGAATATACCTGCTTTTATCTTCTTGAAAGACAAGGCAGGAAAAGCAGAAATAATATGTTGAAAGCACTCACTTTCTCTTTTCAAAGCCTAAACAAACTGCTTCATTAAGCCAAGTTTGATGTGAAGTGGGGGAAAAATAATCCTGTCTCGCTTAACTACAGGTTAATTCACAATATTTTGCATCCCTACTTCCAGAGCTTCATGTTTCAGCCACTCCTTCTGTGTCCAGTGTTTCTCCTGAACTTGGCTGTCCCACAAACACGGAAAGCAAGGATACCTCATGAAACCTCTCTGTTGTCCTAGCAGGAAATTTACCATTTTAAGATCCACACAAATGATCCAGTTATGCTCCTCATACTTCATAAAGTCAAGGACAGTTTTTATGTCATTATAATCTTCTCGCAGATGAGTTGAATAACCAATGGAAACATTAACTGCATAACATTACTGCATAAACATTACTGTTGTGTAGGAGAACACATTTCAGACTCCATTCAGAGCTGTCAAGAAATAGCCGCCATTCTGTTCGACTGTAAGTGGTAACACCTAGCTGGCTGAGAAGACTACTGATATCATGACAGTAAACAAAGTGTTTGTCTTCAGAAAAAAAATCCACAAAAATTAGTTCATGTTTCCTGAAATGGGATACTTTAGCTGACCAGTGAAGTACATTCTTTCTAGAAGCCTGGAGGCTAATAACTCAGGTGCTTTCTTTGATAGGCCCAAATCTCTTACTAAGTCATTCAATTCAGGTTGGCTAAATTGCTGAGGGGTTAATGACTGCTTGGCATCAGAAGACCCTTCAGATTCTACAACCATTTCCTCATGCATCTTATCAAAATACACTTGATCACCATGTTCACTTTCTTTGTCCTTAGAAGAAATAAAACCATTGAAAACTGGAACCGGGGGTGTCTCAGAGTGTGGGATAGGTCGTATTCTGAAGGAATATTAGGATATGCAATCATATGTCGTTTTTTTCTTGCCAATGCCCTTTGTATGGATCAGACAGGAATAACAGTCACTGCTGTGGTCCTGAGGTTCACGCCAAACCATGGGAATACCAAAAGGCATTCCTTTGCGTTTTGCTTTTGTCCAGTCACAAAGTATTTCCTCACAATTATAACATACAATATGAGGAGGAGCTCGATTCTTGTCTTGATTGCCAAGGGGAACTTGAAAATAGGCAATATATGCACGTGTCACAAATGATGAAATATTGCGCCTTTGACATTGAAGTGTGTAACAGCCACATATATAACAGAAGGTGTCAGGACTATTCTTACATTTACACCTACTCGAAGAAGCCATGATTCAATCTTAAAACAAAATAAGAGGGTGTTTTTATCAGATAATAATTTTTTCATTTAAAAACAACTACAATTATGTAAAAGTGATGTTTGTGGCCCTGGCCCGTTGGCTCAGTGGTAGAGCGTCGGCCTGGTGTGCAGGAGTCCCGGGTTCAATTCTTGGCCAGGGCACACAGAGAAGTGCCCATCTGCTTCTCCACCACTCCCCCTCTCCTTCCTCTCTGTCTCTCTCTTCCCCTCCCGCAGCCAAGGCTCCATTGGAGCAAAGTTGGCCCGGGTGCTGAGGATGGCTCTGTGGCCTCTGCCTCAGGTGCTAGAGTGGCTCTGGTTGCAGCAGAGTGATGCCCCAGATGGGCAGAGCATCACCCCTGGTGGGCATGCCGGGTGGATTCCGGTCGGGCACATGCGGGAGTCTGTCTGACTGCCTCCCCATTTCCAACTTCAGAAAAATACAAAAAAAAAAAAGTGATGTTTGTAAAACATTAATTGCCTTGTGGTTATGTTCAATCCAAGAGTCGTTTTCCTTTAACTCCAATTTAAAAACCAATGCATGCCATTAACTGTAACAAAAAGAAATGAAAATTGCATAACAACTAGAACATGCACCAAAAAACGGATTTCAGATTTGGAATCAGTGATGCAGAAATATATAGAAACAGTTCTAAAACCTCATGCAACAGAAAATGGAAAAAAATTGCTCCCCAGTGTGATGTCGAACATCTTTTTACATGTCTAGTGGCCATCAGTATGTCGTCTTTGGAGAAGTATCTTTGCTCATTTTTTAATTGGATTGTTTGGGGGGTTTTGGTGTTGAGTTTTGTAAGTTCTTTGTAAATTTGGGGTATTAAACCCTTATCAGATGTCTCACTGGTAAATATGTACCCCCACTCAGTAGGTTGTCTATTCATTTCGTTTATGGTCTTCATTGTTGTGCAAAACATTAATTTGATAGAACCCATTTTTTTTTCTTTTGTTTCCCTTGCCTCAGGAGATACATCAGAAAAAAAATTGCTATGAGAAACATCTGAGATTTTACTGCCTGTGTTTTTCCTCTAGGACTTTTATAATTTTACCTCTAATATTTAAGTCTTTAATACATTTTTGAATTTATTCTTGTGTTTGGTATAAGAAGTTGATCTAGTTTCATTTCTTTGCATATATCAGTCCAATTTCCCCAACACTATTTGTTGACTAGACCTTTTACCCTATTGTATGTTCTGCCTCTTTTGTCAACTATCATTGACTATAAAGGCATGGGTTTATTTTTGGTCTCTGTATACTCTTCTGTTGATTTATATGGGGTTTTAAGCCAGTACCATGCTACTTTGATTACTGTGGCCTTGCGTTATAATGTGATATCAGGTGCCATGATATTTCCAACTTTGTTGTTTGTTTGCTGTTGCTATTTGGGTCTTCTGTGGTTCCATATAAATATTTGGGATATTTGTTCTAGTTCTCTGAAAAATGCCATTGGTATCTTGATAGGAATCGCACTGAATCTATAGATTGCTTTGGGTAGTATGGACATTTTAATGATGGGAATTCTATCTATGAACATGGTATATGCGTCCACTTATTTGTATCTTCTTCAAGTGCAGGTCTTTTACATCCTTGGTTAAATTTGTTCCTATGTATTTTATTCTTTGAAGTAAATGTGAATGGAATTGTTTTCTTAGCTTCCCTTTCTGATAGTTCATGATTACTGGATCTTTATCTTGTATTCTGCTATTTTTAGTAGTTTTTTGGTGGAATCTTTAGTGTTCTTTTTAAAAAGCATCATTTTTTCCACTTTGTCTCACAGATTACATTATCAAACATTTGAAAAAAGATGAACTCCCACTTTCACCTGCAAAAGTCAGGCTTTGCCTTTAAATACAGTCAGGATTTCAAGAATACAAATGTCATCAAGTCTACAGCAAATGTCATCAAGTCTACATCAGTCTTGACAATTATTCACCAGCACCCACAAAACAAAGGCAAAACTTTGCCCTTCTAAAAGAGGGTATCAGCCTGACCAGGTGGTGGCACAGTGGATAGAGCATCGGACTGGGATGCAGAGGACCCAGGTTTGAGACTCCGAGGTCACCAGCTTGAGCACAGGCTCATCTGGTTTGAGCAAAAAGCCCACCAGCTTGAACCCAAGGTCGCTGGCTCCAGCAAGGGGTTACTCAGTCTGCTGAAGGCCCGTGGTCAAGGCACATATGAGAAAGCAATCAATGAACAACTAAGGTGTTGCAACGTACAATGAAAAACTAATGATTGATGCTTTTCATCTCTCTCCGTTCCTGTCTGTTTGTCCCCGTCTATCCTTCTCTCTGACTCACTCTCTGTCTCTGTAAAAAATAAATAAATAAATAAATTTTAAAAATTAAAAAAAATATATAAAAGGGGGTATCACTCTTTAGGACACTGGTGGAACTTCTGAAAGTCTCAATGTTTGTGCATATGCTAATAGCCCTTACAATGAATTTTCCACCACCTGTGCCAAGTCAGCCAGAAGTCAAGCTAGGTTTGATGTCAGCAGGTAAACCCAACCCTGAAGACCTGTTGGTGTTCATGATGACATCTGAAGGCCTCAAACTGCAATCCCAAAGGCTCTTCCCATTGCATTCATACAACAGACATACATATAGCAAGGGTATCACCACTGATAGTATTTAAACAAACACACTTAATTTTGTAAATCACATAAAACTGATTTCTGGATATAGCATATAATGGTCCACTACTTTGTCACGAACTATGTTTGACTGTGAAAATGTGTCATTGCTCTAATGCAAAAGGCAGGGGAATAGTTTTAACACACCATTAATTTATGTGATTAAGTTTTTTATAAGGAAAGATAGCAAAGCCCACACAAACTTAGGAACAGTAGAAAATTTAGATTTCTGCCACTGGTACCTCTCTAAAGACAGACATGGTGTTTCTATGACCTGCCATCTGTAATTCATACCTCCTACTCTGCCCAACACTTTCTAGTTGAGAATCTATCAGTCATTCCAATCACTCTGCATTTAGAACCATGTTGCTTCTGACTGCCAGCCCTCACCTGACACATTCATCATGCTTACATGGCAACAGGGGGGCCATAAAGGGAGACAGTGAAATCATTCCTTGGGAGAGATCCTGTGGAAAAGAATGTCTCTACCCCACACCCACAAAAGTACTGATCATACTATTTAACTAGAAGGGAAATAACCGAGGATTCAGAGAACCTAGTCAAGCCGTCACTGCAAAGAGCAAGGGATGAAGCGTGTAGCCTAGCACACCACATGCACGGCACTCTTAAACTTCTTCCCTCAAATGGGCCATCTCTGCAAATGGAACTGGTCTTCAAGTTTCTGAGTCTGTTATCCAAATAGTTCAGGCTAGGTTTAGACATCCTCTACAGGATCTAGGTGGAAAATATAAAGCTTTTGGAATGTGGCAGCAAAAAAAAAAAAAAATACACAGAAACAGGAAATTGAGAAGAATCTCTTCTGTATTGATTTAGATAAAAAGACTCCAGAATGCTGCAAGCAGCGGAGTCACCAGCAGAATGGTGCTCCCCATTTTACTCATCCCGTCACTTCCATTACACAGGTTGTCCTGGCAGCAGTTGTATGTTAGAGACTTCTCCCCCAAGGCTTTTTTAAGGAAGTTGAAATTGCAGTTCTCTAACCGCCAACACTGGTAATAAGATCTGGTCTCTACGAGAGAAGCACAAACACAGGGTAAGCCAACAACAAGTGGGTAAAGTTCTGTACTTACCTTTGAACTCTCAATTCTTTACTTAGAACTTACCTTGTGGAAGTAGAGATATCTGGGCAAGAATGTGCATCCCAGTTGAGGCAACAGATAAGTAAGTGATGATACAGCTCCACATGGAACTTTTCCATCAAACCAAAGTCTCCTCAGAGCCAGTAAGAGCGTGTGTGGAGGGGAGGCCACAAGTAATCATACCAATGTTTTAAGAGATTTATCAAGATTTTGAAACACATGCCCACATTGACCCAGCAACTCCAATTTATAGAATTTATTCTATAAAGTTACTTGTAAAAAGGATCAAGATATATGCCCCAAAACAGTCAATGTAGTATTATAACAGCAATAAATTATAAAGCAAGACCATTAATAAAAATTATTTGAAGAAATTGTTAGAGTTCCATACAATGATATTCCACATGCTGTAGCTCCTTCCAGTGGCTCCCGGCAGGGCACAGGCAGTGCTGACCTTGGACTACGCCGGAGGCCCTCCCCAGAGGCCCAGAAACAACACACCAGGTGACCTGCTTCAGACCACAAGCAGAGTACCACCCATTTAGCTCCACAAATGGCACACCCAAAGGGTGGTCTCAGCAGGTACCAGACCCTGCTAAAGTGAATTCCACTCCAAGGGGTCAGGCCCTGCCCCGCTGCCTGTCTGCTGTGGTCATGGCCAATTCTCAGAGCCAACAAGCCTGGGGGTTAAGCCTACTGACTGATGTACAAATAGCAATCATGGTAAACTACAACTGTTGGAGACTGAATAAGCCAACAGGGTATTTTGCAATTTGGATATCTTGGGGACAAGGTGTTGGGCCCAACCCCCCAACTCACCTGCCTAGTTAAGTTAACAAAGAGCTGTGCTCTGACCATCCATGTTCTCCTGAAGAGACTAGAAGCTAGTTTCTTACTGATGTAAAGTTAGATTGAATAGTATGGTGGGGGTTGTCTTTGAATTGCCTTGGAAACTTAATTGAATTGCTAATGGACCACATTTTTCCATGAATAAAGATGGATGTCTTTCTTGGGGAGCCATGTTGCGGCTCAGGAACAGTAGTGACTGTTGGCAAGCCATGGTGTCCTGCCGAACCCATCCAGTTTGTACATATCTTTAAGTCTCCGTATATCTTTAATTCAATTTCATACCTTTTCCCACTCAGGACCCGGAGTAGACTCGTTGTGGCTGGCTCACTACATACAACAGGAGGGGACCTACAACTCACGCAAGGGACTCTCCTGGAACACCTGGCCCAGGTGACCAGGGAGACTGCACCAGTGGCCCCCACAGAACACTGACTATGTAAGACAACTCTGCCAAGATGGGGTGATGTAGCAGATCTACCTAATACATAGAAATAACACAGAGAGGCAGCCAAAATGAGAAGAAAAAGAAACATGGTCCAAATGAAAAAGCAGGAGGTAAGTCCAGAAAAAAACCCTTAAATTAATGGAGGCAAGAAATCTACTAGACATAGAATTCTAAACACTGCTTATAAGGATAAACTTAGGGAAAAATAAACCCAGTGACAACTTCAACAAAGAGACAGTAGACATAAAAAGGACATAGAATCCATAAAAAGAACCAGTCAGAAATGAAGAATATAATAACTAAAATGAAGAATACATGACAGGAAGTCAACAGCCAATTAGAAGAAGCAGAGGATTGAAACAGCGATTGGGAGACAAGGCAGCAGAAAACATCCAACAGAAACAGCAAAAAGAAAAAGGAATTTAAAAGAATGAAGAGAGTTTAAGTGACCACTGAGACAACATCAAGCATACCAACATTTACATTGTAGGGCTACCAGAAAGAAGAGAGAAGGAGCAAGGAATTGAAAGCTTATTTGATACTTATACCAGACAAAACAGACTTCAAAACAGAAGCTATATCAGGGGACAAAGAAGGACATTTCATAACGATAAAGGGATCAGTCTAACAAGAGAATATTACCCATGTAAACATTTATGCATTCGGTAGAGCGTCGGCCTAGTGTGCGGAGGACCCGGGTTCAATTCCGGCCAGGGCACACAGGAGAAGCGCCCATTTGCTTCTCCACCCCTCCGCCGCGCTTTCCTCTCTGTCTCTCTCTTCCCCTCCCGCAGCCAAGGCTCCATTGGAGCAAAGATGGCCCGGGCGCTGGGGATGGCTCTGTGGCCTCTGCCCCAGGCGCTAGAGTGGCTCTGGTCGCAACATGGCGACGCCCAGGATGGGCAGAGCATCGCCCCCTGGTGGGCAGAGTGTCGCCCCTGGTGGGCGTGCCGGGTGGATCCCGGTCGGGCGCATGCGGGAGTCTGTCTGACTGTCTCTCCCTGTTTCCAGCTTCAGAAAAATGAAAAAAAAAAAAATTTATGCATTCAACATAAGAGTACTTAACCATTAAAGAAATGCAAATTAAAACCACTATGAGATGTCACCTCATTGATTCATTGCTTACATCTCATATGTGCTTTGACCCGGGGCTTCAGAGGAGCCAGTGACCCCTTGCTCAAGCCAGTGATCCTGGACTCAAGCCTGCAACCTTGGGCTCAAGCCTACAATTTTGAAGTTCAAGCTAGTGACCTTTGGGGTCAAGCCAGTGACCATGGGATCATGTTGATGATTCCACAGTCAAGCTGGCAATCTCACACTCAAGCTGGTGAGTCCACACTCAGGCCAGATGAGCCAGTGTTCAAGCAAGCAACCTTGAGGTTTTGAACCTGGGACCTCAGCATCTCAGGTAGATGCTCTATCGACTGTGGACACCACCAATCAGGCCAAGTTACACTTTCTATAGTGGCAGTCCAAGAGACACAGATAATCAAGTTTAGGAACCAGGTCTCTGGGCTCATACACAACTAGTGCTCCAATATTTGTGAAGTGAAATACTGTTCTCTCTGGGGGACTTACTATGCTTTCTGCATTAAAAATGAATTAATAGGGTACTCCAGAGGCAGAGGAGCTGTCCCCCTAAAGAATCAAGTTCCTTGCATAGAGGGTTTTAAACTTCAACTGCATTCCAGGAATGTATATCAAAATTAACAGATACTCCTGGTTCTTTAGACAGGATCATTCTAATTTGTTCTTCCTTATTGAAGGATATCAGTTTTCCAGGGAAATTAATCTTCTCCTCCTTCCCATCAGGTTTTTCTGAACATGTGGGTCTCCCAGCCCTTTAATGAGTTTCCCCGATCTGTTCCACATTCCTTGATGTTCCCACTATGAAGAGTTTGTGGTGGAGAATATAAGAGTGAAAAACTTCAAAAAGGGTTATTTTTATCGCTTAAGGGTGTAAGTCTGCGGGGGGGTTCCTTATATGTTACCTAACTAAGGAGACCAGAAATCGCCATTCAATATCAGTATCATAGATTCCATTCAGAACCACATCCAGAAGAACAGAGGGCATGCCTTCGCCAGTTCCTTTCCCCTGCCCACCATTTCCTAAATCCTATTTCAATAAGAGTAATGGAGGTAGAGATTTAAGAGTCTGAGCAATATGGGGAATGCAGTTTGACCAGATTGCCAGTGTTAGCAGTCCTCCACCCCGTGTCCGTGAGTGCCCGGTTCACCGAGGCCACCAAACCTTGGTACCTGCTTTAGTCATGCTCAGGAACACTCCTCCCCTTTGACACTTCTGACAGCTAAACAGGCCTCTATCACAATGTTCACTGTCTCCTTTCTTTTTTTTTTTTTTTTTTCTTTCTTTCATTTTTCTGAAGCTGGAAACAGGGAGAGACAGTCAGACAGACTCCCACATGCGCCCGACCGGGATCCACTCGGCATGCCCACCAGGGGCGACGCTCTGCCCACCAGGGGGCGATGCTCTGCCCATCCTGGGCGTCGCCATGTTGCGACCAGAGCCACTCTAGCGCCTGAGGCAGAGGCCACAGAGCCATCCCCAGCGCCCGGGCCATCTTTGCTCCAATGGAGCCTTGGCTGCGGGAGGGGAAGAGAGAGACAGAGAGGAAAACGCGGCGGAGGGGCGGAGAAGCAAATGGGCGCTTCTCTTGTGTGCCCTGGCCGGGAATCGAACCCGGGTCCTCCGCACACTAGGCTGACGCTCTACCGCTGAGCCAACCGGCCAGGGCTGTCTCCTTTCTTAAACTTTGCATCCCTACCCCTAGTTCAGACTGTGACACACAGGAGGCTCCTCCTCACAGACGGGAGGCAACCAGCACTGCTGTTAAGAGAATAAGCATTGGAGTAGATGGATTTCCACTTTCAAATACTGGGTTGGTGACTTGACTCTAGTCTGTTGCTTAATCTGAGCCTCAGTTGCCTCATTTATCAAATGAGAATAAATATTACCCTAAGTGGTAGGTGGGAAGAATGAAATGTAAAATGCATGAAAAGTGCTTAGTCTTACGTATAACTAGTGCTATGAAGTGGTAGCTGTTCCCTGTTGAACACAAGCCTAACGAGGAGTAGAGCGGCACAATTGTTTCCCAGGCTCTCATCATCCCATTTCATGTAGGAGAGAGGGAAGAGGGAGGCTCTTACCGGCTTTGACGTGGAGGCACGCATCATGATTAGCTGTACAGTTGACGACATTAGTACACTTACCACCTGGGTTGAGACAGGTATAGCACTGCAGGCTGTAACCTAGAACCAGGAAGAAAAGCCATCAGAATCTGTAGACCAGCAACGCCTCGCCCTCCTGGCTGCAGAAGAAAGCCCACTGTCTCCATGAATATGAGGCAGAGGTCAGAATACCTTCTTCCCCACCAGAACTAGCAGCAGACAGATTTCTCCAAGCTCAAGCTACAGTTTCAGCAGCATTTTTTGGACCCTAATGCAAGTGCAAAGGAAATTTCCATATTTAAAAATCCATATACCTGTTCAATTAATCACTGCAACTGGAAGTGATTCATCTGCGATGTAACAATGTATTAAAAGTAAACTATCAAGAGAATGAGCTAACAGAATTCTATCAATGCCTTCCAAGCAACGAATATGTTCTGTGAAATCACATTCTCATGGATTAATAATAAGTATTTGGCAGTAGCTATCTGTGTGAAAAGACATTTTCAAAGAGGAAATCATTATAGATCAGTATTAACAGATGAGTACTTGCAATCAATTGGAACCCTAATTTTTGAATCTCAAGAAAGGAAACTGTTAATCCCAGTTAAAGAATTCCATCCTTCCCATTAGTAGAGCTGTATTACAAATATTTGTACTCAATTGTAATATTTTAAATTTTGTCAATTAAATAATTTGCATAAATTTGTTTTCTTTCATCCTTTTTATAAAAGTCTATACACTGTCCTTGATTTTGTCTGTGGGCCTGCAAAGCCTCAAACATTTCCTCTCTGGCCACTACAGAACAAGTCCAATAGCCTCGGGGTCAGGTGTCATCACTGAAGATGCTCCCTGCTGAGGGACTGACCCATCGCCAGAAGCGTCCATAATCAAGGGAAGGAGAACAGCTGTGCACCTTCGATCCACGTACGTGGGACAGCCAGGCATCAGCAGTGACACTGAACGCAAGAGTCAGGGTACAGCACACACATACTGCCTCTGGTTCTCTGATTGGAAAATCAACTCTGCTCCTGTTCACGTTTTTGGGAGTCACCTCTGCTCGCTGGATTATTTTCTCTTCCCCGTTTTACATCAACGGTGACAAGAAAAAGATAGGTCATATATCACATCTGTTATGGGGAGAGGCAGAGAAGAGTCGCAAGACAATTTTCCCCATTCCTGTGGACACACCCCTTTCCAATTAGAGATGACCTTCTTCCTGCCACAGGCCTTCTGCCAGGGAATGAGTCTTTGCCATGCCTGGGGCAGGGCTCCCTTATCCCACTCTGCCTCCTGGCCCCAGTAACGGTGTTTGTCAGGCTGCCTGACAGGGGAGCCACAATGAGAGGGGCAATGACACACCTCTCCTCTTCTCTGCTCCTGATGTGTGTACACACCTGAGAGGAAAGAATGTAGGAGGGAGGCACTGTTCTAGCCTGGCTATTCCTGAGCGCCATTTGAAAAGACTGCCCATAGCAGTGAGTTTGCTTCTGGCTAGAGCCAGAGTCCATCTGGCTTCTTTTTTTTCTTTTAATTAAATTTATGCAGTGACATTGATAAATCAGGGTACATATGTTGAGAGAAAACATCTCTAGATTATTTTGACATTTGATTATGCTGTATACCCCTTACCCAAAGTCAAATTGTCTTCCGTCACCTTCTATCTGGTTTTCTTTGTGCCTCTCCCCTCCCCCACCTCCCTCTCTCCTTCCTCCCCCCCCCCTGCCCCCCACCCCTGTTACTATCACATTCTTGTTCATGTCTCTGAGTCTCATTTTTATGTCCCAACTATGTATGGATTCATATAGTTCTTAGTTTTTTCTGATTTACTTATTTCACTCCGTATAATGTTGTCAAGGTCCATCCATGTTATTGTAAATGATCTGATGTCATCATTTCTTATGGCTGAGTAGTATTCCATAGTATATATGTTCCAAAGCTTTTTAATCCACTCGTCCTCTGACGGACACTTGGGCTGTTTCCAGATCTTCGCTATTGTGAACAATGCTGCCACAAACATGGGGGTACATTTCTCTTTTTGGAGCCGTTCTATGATGTCCTTGGGGTATATTCCTAAAAGTGGGATAGCTGGGTCAAAAGGCAGTTTGATTTTCAGTTTTTTGAGGAATCTCCATACTGTTTTCCACAGTGGCTGCACCAGTCTGCATTCCCACCAGCAGTGCAGGAGGGTTCCCTTCTCTCCACATCCTCGCCATCACTTATTCTGTGTTGTTTTGTTGATGAGCACCATTCTGACTGGTGTGAGGTGATATCTCATTGTGGCTTTAATTTGCCTTTCTCTAATGATTAGTGATGATGAGCATTTTTTCATATGCCTATTGGCCATCTGTATGGCCTCTTTGGAGAAATGTCTATTATTTTTTTTTCCCATTTTTTGATTAGATTGTTTGTCTTCCTGGTGTTGAGATTTACAAGTTCTTTATAAATTTTGGTTATTACCCCCTTATCAGATGTATTGTCAAATATGTTCTCCTATTGTGTAGTTTGTCTTTTTACTTTATTCTTATTGTCTTTAGCTGTGCAAAAGCTTTTTAGTTTGATATAGTCCCATTTGTTTATCCTGTCTTTTATTTCACTTCCCCGTGGAGATAAATCAGCAAATATATTGCTGTGAGAGATGTCAGAGAGCTTACTGCCTATGTTTTCTTCTAAGATGCTTATGGTTTCACGGCTTACATTTAAGTCTCTTATCCATTTTGAGTTTATTTTTGTAAATGGTGTAAGCTGGTGGTCTAGTTTCATTTTTATGCAGGTAGCTGTCCAATTTTCCCAACACCATTTGTTAAAGAGGCTGTCTTTACTCCATTGTATTTCCTTACCTCCTTTGTCAAATATCAGTTGTCCTTAGAGCTGTGGGTTTATTTCTGGATTCTCTGTTCTGTTCCATTGATCTATATGCCTGTTCTTATGCCAGTACCAGGCTGTTTTGAGTACAATGGCCTTGTAGTATAACTTGATATCAGGAAGTGTGATACCTCCCACTTTATTCTTCTTTTTTAAGATTGCTGAGGCTATTTGTGTTCTTTTTTGGTTCCATATAAATTTTTGGAATATGTGATCTATATCTTTGAAGTATGTCATTGGTATTTTAATTGGTATTGCATTGAATTTATAGATTGCTTTGGGTAATATAGACATTTTAATGATGTTTATTCTTCCTAACCATGAGCTCGGTATATGCTTCCACTTGTTTGTATCTTCCTTGATTTCTTTTATCAATGTTTTATAATTTTCCAAGTACAAGTCTTTAGTCTCCTTGGTTAAATTTACTCCTAGGTACTTTATTTTTTTGGTTGTAATAGTGAAGGGGATTGTTTCCTTAATTTCTCTTTCTGACTGTTCATTGTTGGCATATAAATATGCCACTGATTTCTGAGTATTAATTTTATATCCTGCCACTTTGCTGAATTCATTTATCAGGTCCAGTAGTTTTTTGACTGAGACTTTAGGGTTTTCTATGTACAATATCATATCATCTGCAAATAATGATAGTTTTACTTCTTCTTTTCCAACTTGAATGCCTTTTATTTCTTCTTCTTGTCTGATTGCTGTGGCTAGGACTTCCAGGTCTATGTTGAATAAGAGTGGTGAAAGGGGGCACCCCTGCCTTGTTCCTGATCTTAAGGGGATTGCTTTTAATTTTTTCCCATTGAGTATGATGTTGGCTGTGGGGTTGTCATAGATGGCTTTTATCATGTTGAGGTATGTACCCTGTATTCCCACTTTGCTGAGAGTTTTGATCATGAATGGGTGCTGGATTTTATCAAATGCTTTTCCTGCATCTATTGAAATTATCATGTGGTTTTTCTCTTTCTTTTTGTTTATGTGATGAATCACATTGATTGATTTATGAATACTGTAACAGCCTTGCCTCCCCAGAATAAATTCCACTTGATCATGGTGTATGATTTTTTCCATATATTGTTGGATCCAGTTTGCTAATATTTTGTTGAGGATTTTAGCATCTATATTCATCAGAGAGATTGGCCTATAATTTTCTTTCTTTGTGTTGTCTTTGCCTGGTTTTGGAATCAGAATTATGCTCGCCTCATAAAAGGAGCTTGGAAGTCTTCCTTCCTCTTGAATTTTTTTAAATAACTTGAGAAGAATAGGAGTTAGTTCTGCTTTGAATATTTGGTAGAATTCAGTTGTGAAGCCATCAGGCCCTGGACTTTTCTTTGTTGGGAGTTTTTTCATAACTGTTTCTATCTCATTTAGTGTAATCGGTCTGTTTAGGTTTTCTGATTCTTCCAGATTGATTTTTGGAAGGTTGTATGGGTTTCAAGGAATTTGTCCATTTCATCTAGGTTGTCTAGTTTTTTGGCATACAGTTCTTCATAGTATTTTCTTACAATATTTTGTATTTCTGTTGTGTCAGTTGTTATTTCTCCACTCTCATTTCTAATTTTATTTATTTGAGTCCTCTCTCTCTTTTTCTTGGTGAGTCTAGTTAAAGGTTCATCAATCTTGTTTACCTTTTCAAAGAACCAGCTTCTAGTTTCATTGATCCTCTGTATTGTTTCTTTAGCCTCTATGTCATTTATTTCTGCTCTAATCTTTATTATTTCCTTCCTTCTACTACATTTGGGCTTTACTTGCTGTTCTTTTTCTAGACTTTTAGATGCAGGGTTGTTTATTTGAGCTTTTTGTAGTTTCTTAAGGTGTGCCTGTAGTGCTATGAACTTCCCTCTCAGTACTGTTTTTGCTGTGTCCCATAAATTTTGAGTTGCTGTATGCTCATTATGATTCGTTTCTAGGAATTTTTAAATTTCTTCTTTGATCTCATTCTTAATCCATTTGTTATTTAACAACCTGCTATTTAGTTTCCATATGTTTGAGAATTTTTGAGCTTTTCTGTTGTGGTTCATTTCTAGTTTTATGCCATTGTGATCAGAGAAGGTGCTTGATATGATTTCAATCTTCTTAAATTTGTTGAGACCACTTTTGTGCCCTAACATGTGGTCTATCCTAGAGAATGTACCATGAGCACTTGAAAAGAATGTATATTCTTCTGCTTTAGGGTGAAAGGTTCTGAAGATATCTATTAAATCCAGTTGATCTAGTGTGTCCTATAAGTCTGCTGTTTCTTTGTTAATTTTCCTTCTGGAAGATCTATCTAGTGATGTTAGTGGGGTATTGAAATCCCCTACTATTATAGTATTGCTGTTGATCTCACCCTTTAAATCCATCAAAGTCTGCTTTATATATTTAGGTGCTCCTATATTAGGTACATAGATATTTATAATAGTTATATCTTCCTGTAGGATTACTCCCTTTATCATTATATAGTGGCCTTCTTTATCTCTTACTATAGCCTTTGTTTTAAAGTCCAGTTTGTCTGATATAAGTATTGCTACCCCAGCTTTTTTTTCATTTCCATTTGCATGAAATGTTGTTTTCCATTCTTTTACCTTCAATCTATGTGCCTCTTTTGTTCTAAGATGTGTCTCCTGTAGACAGCATATGTTTGGGTCCTGTTTTCTTATCCATGTAGCTAGCCTATGTCTTTTGATTGGATCATTTAATCCATTTACATATAAGGTTATTATTGATATGTTCTTGTTTATTGCCATTTTATTCTTTAAAGGTGTATTCCTTTTTTGTTATATTCTTTTCCCACTTTGATCTGTTTACAACAAGCCCCTTAACATTTCCTGCAGCATTGGTTTGGTTGTAATGAATTTCTTGAGTTGCTTTTTGTCTGGGAAGCTTTTTATTTCTCCTTCAATTTTAAATGATAGCCTTGCTGGATAAAGTAGTCTTGGTTGTACGTTCTTGTTCTGCATTACTTTGAATATTTCTTGCCATTTCCTTCTGTCCTCAAGTGTTTCTGTTGAGAAGTCAGATGTCATTCTTATGGGGGCTCCTTTGTAGGTGATAGCTTTTTTTTCTCTTGCAGCTTTCTTTTTTTTTTTAGTTTTTTTTTTTTTTTTTTTAAGCTGGAAACGAGGAGAGACAGACAGACGCCCGCATGCGCCCGACTGGGATCCACCCGGCACGCCCACCAGGGGCGACGCTCTGCCCTCCAGGGGGCGATGCTCTGCCTCGACCAGAGCCACTCTAGCACCTGGGGCAGAGGCCAAGGAGCCATCCCCAGCGCCCGGGCCATCTTTGCTCCAATGGAGCTTTGGCTGCGGGAGGGGAAGAGAGAGACAGAGAGGAAGGGGGGGGTGGAGAAGCAAATGGGCGCTTTTCCTATGTGCCCTGGCCAGGAATCGAACCCGGGTCCCCCACACGCCATGCCGATGCTCTACCGCTGAGCCAACCGGCCAGGGTCGCTTTTTTTTTATGGTATTTTTTTTCTGAAGCTGAAAACGGGGAGAGACAGTCAGACAGACTCCTGCATGCTCCCGACCGGGATCCACCTGGCACGCCCACCAGGGGGCGATGCTCTGCCCCTCCGGGGTGTCGCTCTGTTGCGACCAGAGCCACTCTAGCGCCTGGGGCAGAGGCCAAGGAGCCATCCCCAGCGCCCGGGCCATCTTTGCTCCAATGGAGCCTCGCTGCAGGAGGGGAAGAGAGAGACAGAGAGGAAGGAGGGGTGGAGAAGCAGATGGGCGCTTCTCCTGTGTGCCCTGGCTGGGTATCGAACCCAGGACTTCCGCATGCCAGGCCGACGCTCTACCACTGAGCCAACCGGCAAGGGCCTCTCTTGCAGCTTTTAATATTTTCTCTTTATCACTTAGCTTTGGTATTTTAATTATGATGTGTCTTGGTGTAGGTTTCTTTGAGTTTCTCTTTAATGGAGTTCTCTGTGCTTCTTGAACTTGTGAGAGTTTCTCCTACATTAATTTTGGAAAGTTTTCAGCTATGATATGATTGAACAAAGTCTCTATCCCTTGTTCTTTCTCTTCTTCTTCAGGAACCCCTATAATGTGGATGTTATTTCTCTTCATGTTGTCATAGAGCTCTCTAAGAGTTTCCTCAGACTTTTTGAGTCTCTTTTCTTTTTTCTTCTCTGCTCTCTTGCCTTCATTCCAGTTGTCCTCCAACTCGCTGATTCGATCCTCAGCTCTATTCATCCTGTTTTTAATTCCTTCCATTGTGGTCTTCATTTCTGATATTGTATTTGTCATCTCCGACTGATTCTTTTTTAATATTTCAATATCTTTTTTTATACTTGCTATTTCTTTATTTAGGTGTTCTTAATGACCATCTATTGTTGTTCTAAGATCCCTAAGCATCCTTACAATCATTATTTTGAACTCTGCATCTGGAAGTTTGATTATTTTCATATCACTCAGTTCATCTCCTCAAGGTTTCTCTTGTGTTTTCATTTGGATTGCACTTCTTTGTCTTCTCATTATCTGTGTTTGGGTGTTTTGTTTGTAGAGTTGGTTAAGTCTAGGCTTGGTGTTGTCTGCCTCCAGTTTTCAATTGTGTTATTTCTAGGTCTTCTTGGGTTGGTATCAGCTATTATTTGTAATCCACTTTCAGATTTGGGCCGCTTTGAAGTCTTGATTTGTTTGTTTTCTTAACAGGTGATAGTCTTGTTTACTGATCTCAGCAGGGGGCTTCCTTGAGACTGTATCCAGGAATGTTGTGGGTGTAACCTGTGACTCTGAAGGCCTCTTCTACTAATTAATCTCTCTGGGGGCAGGGTATTTTCTCAGCTTCAGTAGGGGGAAGTGTATCTCAGATCTCCATGGAGACCTGAGTTACTGCCCCTCCTCCCCACTTCTTGTTTTCAGCTGTGTCTTGTTGTGCTGATTGGAACAGGAGAGATGTCTGGAGATCTGTGCCCTGGAAGCACTTTAGCCTTGTTTTGTGGAAGGATCAGTCCCTCCCCCAGCTATGGCCACCTCCAGCATGGATGAGTCAGCTTTTTAGGTCATCTCCTGCATTCCTTTAACCCTCACAGTTGGTCCCTCTCTCTCTCCTTTCCACTTGGGAGATAAGCCGGTCCTTTCAACACACCTCACTCCCTGGTCGCTAGGCAAGTGACTGTGAGCAGTATTTTCTGCTCTTTTCCCTGGAGTGAGATCCCCTCTGGGCTCTCAGCTTCACCTCCCTCCATTCCTGTAAGCAGGGGAGATTCAGGCGCTCCCTACCAGGTTTGTTGTGGCTTCTTCTTTGCTCCTTGGTTTTTAAGAGCTGTTCTTATAGTCCAGATTTGGTTTTTCACGCTGATTTTTCCTAGATTGATTTGTATTCTAGTTTGGTGGTGAGAACTGGGTGTCTGTGCGTCTGCTTACTCCACTGCCATCTTTAGGTCTCCCATCTGGCTTCTTGACAAGCCTTTAGACAGAGGAACCAAAGCTTGCATTTGGAGTTTCAGTGGGGCAGAAATGTTCAGAGCTAACACATTCAATTCAGTATTTCAACATCTGCACCTAAGTGTGAAGCTCTCAATCTTTACAGAATTGTTCCCAGTGCCATTTTTCAAGAGAGAACTAAGACATTCATTAACATGTCCAAAGTCACACAGCGACCATGTGGGAGAACTGGAACCCAAATCCAGGCTGCCAGTTCTAAACTCCAATCATGGTTTAATCATGACATTTCTCTAATCGTCCTGAGTGTGAAAGAGAAGGAAACAGCACACACTGTGGGGGAGACACCCATCGGGACAAGCTATAAGTCAGCAGTCAACTGGTCGATACCCTTGCTCCTAAGCCAGGGTAGAAGGATCTGCTTCAGATGCTGACTCTCTGAGGAGGTGCTTGTCACAGAACAGCTGATGGCCCCAAACCCAAGCCTGCTCCATAAATAGAATACTGGACATTGGGCACTACCAGATTATTCTAACTACATAAAATACACTGGGTAGAAGAATCCAGACAGTAATGTAGACTTGTAACATAGGGAACAACATTACAACCTACCTCGGCTAGAATTAAAGGGATGGGAAGGGAGGAGAGTCATGACTTCTCTTTTTTTCCCCAAAGGGAAAAAAATGCATATTCGAATGTGTCCTTGGGCTAGTTTCTTTTTTGTCTCAGATTTCTCAGCTATGAAATGGATGTAAAAACACTAACCCCTCACAGGATGGCTGGAATAATGAGATTAAATAGGGTTTGGCACAGTCCCTAGTACTTAATAGGCATTCATGGTAGCCATATGGTAGCTACAAAAGTTACTAATATGTAAGACAGGATCCAACAAGGCAGGTCTCCCTATCCTCTCTCTTTTTCTCATTGCATTTCTACTTCCTTCTCTGTTTATCCCCCTCCCCAAACTGGCAGTACCCATATGACACAAGCAAAAAATTTTATTTGATCCTTATAATGAAGCAAAGCAAGTCACACCAGTGTTCCTAGTGTGACAGAGGTAAGACTTAGGAATACATAAACACCTCCAGGAGCCAGAGAGGGGTGGCCCGGGGGTGAAGGAGTTAAGAGCAGACAGTCTGGCGCTGGGCTGTTTGGGTTCAAATTCTGGTTATACCACTTCTGTAGGATATTTTATATCTTATTATCTCTTTGGGACTCAGTCTTGTCATTTCTAAAATGACAATAATAACAGTACATCCTCTGGAGCATTGACATAAGGATTTCATAAGTAAACGTCTGAAATATTCAGAACAGTGATTGGCACAGAAACGCTAGAAGCATTTGCTGCTACTGCTGTTGCTCTGATCACCATCCTCATCAGAACACGGGAGAAGCATCCGGGCAGAAGGACTGAGCTCAGCACTTTAAAGATGGTGTCTACTGGCATCCCAGCCGCCTGTGGTGAGAGGGGTGAAACTTGAACTGCTGAGTATACCCCTCTCTGTCCTTCCCCCTCAAAAGCAGTTATCAGAATAGCGGTAACTCAGGAAGGTGCTCCACTGAGGACAAGGCTGTAATGTAGGAAGGAGTTGTCACACAATCCTGGACCTGTAACACTGGAAGACAGAAGAACCAAAGCCGGGCTGAGGCCAGTGCCACCAGTTCAGTCTTCCTGAGGCCTAAGAAAGAGGAAGCCCACGGCCACGGGGGCCTAGTTGGTCCGGATTCTCGTCTCTCTGTACCACTCACCTGACTGGCAGAGGACAGACAGGATGAGCAGGAGCCCAGGCAGGAAGAACCGTCCTTTGCTTTCCATTGTCTACAGAATCTGGAAGGAAAACACAAAAGGAACTGTATGAACCAAGAAATGACTGACCGCTGACCGGCTATGTCAGAAACGAAGAATTACAAGGCAGACACGGGGACATGGGGAAGGAGCTAGCAGGCCAAGAAAGCACAGGAAGCCTGCCAGGCCGGCGTGCTCTGAACCAAGGGGCGCTCTCAGGTGGGGCAGCTCTCTGTCCCCCCTGCAGCCCCCCGACCTCAGCTTACTGAAGAAATGTCGTTGATCCTGGTGAGAGGGGCAGCTGTGGGGAGTCGAAGCACAGAAAGCCGAGGCAGAACTAGCCAGACCACCCTAGCTCTCACCTCTAATAGCCATGGACCTTTTCTCGTGCAGCGGACACAGCACTGCTTTCCCCACAGAGGCTGTTCAGTCAAACGAGAACATGAGGAAGGTGCTTAATACCGCAACTGCAATTGCTGCTCTGCTGCTATTCTGCCCTAAGCTTTTGGCTGAGCCAGAGCCTAGGGAAGGCCACTTCCCCAGGCCACGCCAGTAGGGCATCTGACCGAACGAGTGGCTCTGGAGGGCCCCAACATGCATTCAGCAGCAGAACAGGAACCATGGCTCAGAGTGCCAGGAAGCGCCGGCTCCCCACCTTAGCAAGTGTGGTGCGGACACCTCCTTGTTCACTTTGAGGAAGTAAAGGGGGTTCTAAGTACCTCGGAGGATTAATCCACATTACGTTAATTCCCAGAAGTGAAACCAGAAAGATCTGTGTTCAGGCTGCCCAGCGCCACTTCAGCCAAATAAGTAGACAGGGATTGAATCTATACGGACGCTTCATTCAGATGGTCAGTGATCTGAGGAGATGAGGGTTATGTTCCCAAATCCGTCTTCCAAATACTGTCCCAAGCCAACTTTTTTATAAGGGGATGAATAATGTCAGTAAGGGTTTTGGAATTTCAAGGGATAGTCAATCAGATCATACTCAGAGGCTCTTCTGCCCCTGGAGTACAAAGGCTTTGCTTACAATCCCCTGGAGCAGAGTTGGATTGCTTGCAGTTCTCTGTAGACCCGTTTAGTTCATGGAACAAAGCATTTACTTGCATTCACCATTAAGTCTATTGATTATAACTAAAGACACTATTATTTAAGCTAATATTCAACTCTTGAGTTCCCCAGGCAGATGTGTAACAATGAGCATCGGGGTAGAAGAGGAGAGGGCTGAAACGTCTCAAGTCCTCCGTTTGCCTGCCCGAGAAGTCAAGACACAGGGAGACTGTAACTGTCTGTGGGTGGAAAGGGGACCGCATACTAAACTTGACACCTTGAGGAGGCCAACAGGACAGGCCTTACAAATTCCAAGACTGAAAGTAATCACGTAGGATGACTGCCTGGCAGACAGATAGGGCAAGATGGCTTCTTCCTGGGGAGCGGAGACAGAGCCTGGAATCCCTGCCCAAGGTGCCAGGACTCCTGCGGGCAGAGCAGAGGTTACAAACTCTGAGGGCCCATCTGGCCTTTGTTTTATTTGGCCCGCATTGTGCTTGGAAACACTTCAATTCATTGCTAAGATTTAGAAAGCAGGAGCTTTCACCTGAAACTGTGCCCACACTCCTGGCTGGGCAACAAGGAGCTGCAGCTCCTTATCAGCTGCCCCCAGACTCAGGCATGCGCTCTGCAGCCCAACCTCCACCTGGCTCCACACCCACTTCTGGGCTTTTCAGCAGGGCCTTGTAGGCATGCGCATTTGTGTCCTCACACTGGAGAACCCTGCAGAGACTTTTGGACACATGTATGGAACTTCCAGGGTTCCCACCACCATACTTACCCTTCCCCCAGCATCCAAACCCTCATCACACAGATGAGACCCCTGTTGTCATAGATGAACCATCTCTACTTCCATCTACAGCCAGTCCCTCCACAGTAAACTAGATGCCACCCCTCTGGTTCACTCAAGGACAACATTCCAGCACTTCCTCACTCGTCTCTCTTCTGCATCCTCTACTGGTCAACCCCTCAGACCACAAACATGTGGTCCTTTCTCTTGTCTTTATAAAACCTTCTCTCCAGCAGGCTTGCCCTCACAGCCACGGCTCTGCTTCTCCATGCTGCCTGACAGCTGCCCCCTCTAAGAGTCATCAACACCCACGACCCCAGCTCATCTCTTCCCATTCTCTCTCAAAGCTACTCCAGTCAGACATTAACCCTTTCACTCAACCGAACTTGTTCTGACAACACCAATACCAAAGCCATGTTGCTAAACCCAAGAGTGAATTCTCAGGCTCATCTTCCTGGGCCGAGCAGCACTCTGTCAGGGCTGACCGCCCGCCCTGCGAAACTCTTCTGCACTTGGCTTCTAGGACACCTGACTCACTGGCCACTCCTTGTCACTCTCCTTTTGCAAGAAGCCCAAACTTCACAAATTCTTCAACTATGATCTATACTTGCTGCTGGCATAGAGAAGACACAAAGGCATCTAGATGCCAAGCATCAAAATGTTATACTTGAAGCCCTGGCCGGTTGGCTCAGTGGTAGAGCATCAGCCTGGCATGCAGGAGTCCCGGGTTCGATTCCCAGCCAGGGCACACAGGAGAAGCGCCCATCTGCTTCTCCATCCCTCCCCCTCTCCTTCCTCTCTGTCTCTCTCTTCCCCTCCCACAGCCAAGGCTCCATTGGAGCAAAATTGGCCCGGGGTGCTGAGGACGGTTCTGTGGCCTCTGCCTCAGGCACTAGAATGGCTCTGGTTGCAACAGAGCAACACCCCAGATGGACAGAGCATCGCCCCCTGGTGGGCGTGCCTGGTGGATCCCGGTCAGGCGCTTGAGGGAGTCTGTCCGACTGCCTCCCCGTTTCCAACTTCAGAAATACAAAAAAAAATGTTATACTTGATTGGAGAATGGTTTCATAAAATACTTCTTCCTTTATTTGTGTGCTTGTGTCACTGGGATCTCACCCCTCCCCCTCCTCACCACAGAGACAGCGCCTGGCAGTGGGGGCGGGGTGTGGCGCTGGCAGCAGGTGCCCCATAGACGCCTCTCACCAAGCAAGGGGCAAAGGGCTGATGGGGCTGCGCTGTCACTTCTCGCTTAGTGACACTTAGGATTATTAATTACTACAGCCTCCTGTAACTGCTTTCCCTGCTACCCTCCTTGGTCCTCTCTCAACCTAGCAGCACAAGTCAGCGTCTGTCACTCACTGGCTGAAAATCCTCTAACCACTCCCCCTCCCAGTCCAAGTAAAACCCAGGGTCCTTACCGTGCCTGCAAGGTCCCACAGACAGACCCTCTCTGCAGGCTTCCCTCCCACTCCGCTCTCACTCCTCCTGCTCCTGCCCTCCGGGCTTTCTGCAGGCCCTCTGGGCTTTCTGCAGACCCTCAAGCATCCCAGCATGCTCCCACCTTCAGCCTTCACACTGGGCCTTCCGCTGGAGCAGGCCCAGGATGCCACATGGCTGTCACCCTCCGCCATCTTCAAGCCCTGTGCAAGTATTACCTCTTCAAGGAACTGTATTTGGAATTCCACCCTGCTTTCCTCTGACCCTCCTGAGCATCATTTCCCTATTCTCTTTTTTCTTTTAGTATATTATCATTTATGATACCATACTATGATTTACCTTTTTTTAATATTTTCTGTGTCTCCTCCACCTCCAATTGCAAGAGCCAGGAGGGTGCCTGAGACAGAATAATCTCTCAATAATTACTTCTTGAATATATTAATTTTGAGGAAGAACTGTGGCTTTGATCAGATTATCTAAAAACCACTAAAAAACAAAACACTTTCAAGGACTAAACATATTGGAAGACAAACAAATCCTCTCTTCCTGTCCATGAAGAGCCCTTCTGAGGAGACACACAGCAGCAAAACCAAATATATACTGCTCTTGTTTTCCGCATTACCACAGCCCCTGACTTGGCAGTGCTGGGAGTCCCCTAGCCTGCTGGGGACCCTGGATGCTGGCAGGGCAGTAGCTTCCAAAACCCTGTGAAGAGCACCCGCAGCAGCAGAGAGACCATGAGACCTACCACAGGAGTTGGCACTGTATGTGGACTACATGTTGGAGGAACAAGAATAAAATACAGAACAGAAAACAACAGTTTTTGAAATGACAAAAACAAGACACACTATCTAAGCATTAACACCTAAAGAGGTAGCTACCCAGGCTTTGGTGGGCAGCTCCTCAGGAGAGAGAGGCTGACTTCTTTCCAGGCTGCCTAGTCTTCAGTCCTTGTAACTTTTCATCTTTCAGTGCCTTCAAGAACTTATCTGCAGGAGAGCAATACAAACTTAGCTGGAACGGAGAGAGGGTTGTTTTCCAACACTGCTAAAGCATATGTGTGCTCCCTGCATGAGCCCCAACCCCATTATGATCCAAGAGGGGCGGGTAAAACAATCCCTAATAGCCAAGGCCTGTGTAAGTGGTGAATATATAGTTGAGAAATCCAGGACTTAGAAACGTCCAAGTGTTCTAGGGATTGTTTCCCTCCCATTACCATGGGGAAGAGGACATTACAAAATGCCTAATAAATCAGGGACCCACAGCCACATGAAGCTAAACATTTAGGTTACTTCATACCTCCCTTCCCTGTGTGATAGGGGGCTCAATTATTCCTGTTTTATACAATAATGGGGATTGTCTTTCAAAAACCATCTGCCTCTATCCTGTGGTCAAGTGCCAGCCTTAGAATGAGTGATGGGAAAGACAGTCTGCAGAACAGCCCATGGCTACTCAGTATTCTACACGGCAATGGGTTCTCTAGGGGTAGATCTGGACTCAATCATTTTACTCTCCAACAGGGAGGACCCAGTCAGCTTGCCTGCTACAGGGATCCCACCCACTTCAGCACATCTGGTCTGACTGGCTAAGATCCATAAGACTTCCAACCTAGGATCACATGGCAGAGTCCAGAGCCTGGTGAGAGAGCTCTGAGTGGTGGGAGGGAGGTCCGGGGGAGGCTGCTTCCAGCATTGAGAAGTGGAGGCTCCCAAGGCCCCTCAGTGAATGTCCTTGGGCCTACTGGGCCTGGCACAATTCCCATCTGCGCTGGACAGACACTCCAACTGACCCTCACCTACTTCCCCACTTTTCATTGGGACCCCAGTTTAAGGAAAACTCGAGATCTCAGGTTTCTAGAGAGGGGCTGTCTGTGGTGGGTGAGTTCAGGGGCAGTAGTATTCCTGTGCAGGAGGCTTTAAGTCCAGGAGGTGGGTTGTGGTGCATGACGTTTCCAGATTTGGGGGTTCCAAGTCCAGATTACAGAAAGGGCTCAGGATAGAGGGTGGATGGAGTTGGGACAAAAGGGTCCATGAAGTCCAGATCTGTGGTGGGAACAGGAGTCCGTTAAAATGCAGGATGAGGAGTCTGGGTTCTGGGGGGAACGACTTGGCAAATGAGACTCCTGGGTGTTGAAGTCTGAGCCCGAGACCACATTGCGGGGGAGGGGATCAGGGGACGTGGAGCCCAGCAGGGAGCCAAGAGTGGGCTGGGTCGCCCCGGGGAGGTCACGCACAGCGCTGCGAATCGAAGCCGTCCCCAGTGATGGTGAGCAGCTCCAGCTCCTTAATCCGGATCTCCAGCTCGCACAGCTCCTCTGGCTGGGAGGCCGAGGCGAGCCGGGAGGTCGTGCGGCCCGGGACCCGGGGCGAGGCAGCCACCTCGGGGTCTGGCGGCGGCGAGTAGAAGAAGCGCAGAGGCTCATAGGGGATGGAGGCCAGGCCAGACGGCCAGGGCGGGGGACAGGGACGCTCGCTCGGGGGACCCAGGCCGGGCGGCGGCGGCGGCGGCGGGAGCATCAGAGCCGGGGGCGCCTGGGGCAGGGACAGGCTCCCCGCCGCCCCACCAGCCTTCAGCGGCACAAAGAGCTTCTTCCAGATGTTGAAGTCGCTGAACGGGGACGAGGAGATGCCGCGGTCATAGAGGGATGGGAAGTAGAGGGGTGGGGCTGGCCGCTGGCTCATCGTGGGGCTCTGGCGGCCGCGCCGCCCTTTTGAATCTTTTAAATGGCAGTCTGCGTGGGAGGAACCCCGCGCCCGGAGCCTCGTGCGGGCCTCGGGTGCCTGGGTTCTGAGGTTCCACGGGCCACGCCCAGGGAGAGCGCGACCCCACCCTTTCTCGTTAGCCCCGCCCCAACTGGGCGGGTGTCTAAGGATCTTCAGGCCACGCCCAGAAAGTTGCCCCGCCCATTGGCCGCAGGCCCTTCCCCTTCCCCCTGGAGAAAGGCACCTGGAGAGGTGAGAATTGGAAGTCCCCCAAGCGCGCCCTAATGTGTCACCCAATCTCTTGGTTTCTGCTTCGCCAGGGGATCTTCTCACCTGTTCACCTGTTCCACCACAGCGCCCCCGTTTCTCCAGTCCCCGACTCTCCAGCCTCCTCTCATGACCCCTAAATTCCACAAGCCTAGCTGCTGAGCTATCACAGGCGACCATGGCCTCATTCAAAAGCATGAAGCCAGGAACAGGCCAGAACTGCAAGAGGAAACTTTCTTCAGTCTTCCTTTCCTCTTATGAGAAGGAAAAATCTTTTCTTCTTACAAACCTGCCCCCTGCCCCAGCTGCCTTCCCTTATTATCCCTTGATATAAAAAGGTTTGGGGAAATGAGTGTCTGACTTCGCATTCTCTACGACCAGGAGGCTGACAAAGGAGAAAAGGGTTGATTGAGAATGGCTGTGAGAGCCGATGCATGTTTCTACCAAATTTTCCAGTGTTGTGGCAGAGTATGCAAAAAGGGACGCTGGTGTGTTTGTAATTGATCTGAAAAAGGGTAACTTCACTTTCCTGTGAACCCACCCCAAATGGCCCACACCCTTTCGTTATGAGTAACTTGGATGCTCTTTCCATGGGACATTACCAGCCCCCTTACAGGAGGAGCCAATATTAGTCAGACTATGGTAAGTTAAATCTCTTTGAAAGTCCCTTCCATTGATCATTTATGTGAATGAACAAAGATAGGTGGGAACCAGTGTAGGCTGTGGCCAGTTAAGATCTGAGTCAGTACCAGCTTCACTTCTGACTCATATATGTGTGTGTGTGTATGTGTGTGTGTGTGTGTGTGTGTATATATATATATATATATATATATTTATATTTATATAATGGGAAACAAGGAGTCCTCAATTCTTGTCTTCTTGAAGGAAAGAATTTAGTCAAGAGACAAAGTGCAGCAAGTAAAGCAAGAATTTATTGGCTGAGCCTGACTGTTGGTAATGCAGTGGATTGAGAGTCAACCTAGGATGCTGAGATACCAGGTTCCAAATTCCAAGGTTGGCCACTTTAGTGCAGAATTATCTGGCTTGAGTGCAGGTTGGCCAGCTTGAGTTCAGGGTCGCTGGCTTGAGCCCAAATATTGCTGACTTGAAGCCCAAGTTTGCTGGCTTGAGCCTTAGTTCGCTGGCTTGTGCAAGTGGTCACTGGCTCGGCTTGAGCTCCCCAGTCAAGGCACATATGAAAAGCAATCAATGAACAACTAAGGTGACACAACTATAAGTTGGTGCTTCTCATCTCCCCCTTCCTGTCTCTCTCCCTCTCTCTTTCTGTCAAAAATAGAAAGAGAAGGAGGAGAAGGAGAAAGAGGAAGAGAAGGATGAGGAGGAGGAGGAGGAGGAGGAGGTGGGGAGGAGGAGGAGGAGGAGGAGAAGGAGAAGAAGAGGAGGAAGAAGAAGAAGAAGGAGGAGAAAAAGAAGAAAAAGTGAAAGAAAGAAGAAGAAGAGGAGGATGATGATGAGGAGGAGGCATTTATTGGCAAGAATCAGGAAAGTCGGAGAAAGGGGGGCTTTGAGGATAGGTCAGGGGGTTAGCCTGGGACCAGCTGCTGCTGCCCATTGTTCCCCTGGTAGCAAAATTTTGGGCTCTCTTAGAGCTTAGGAGAAAGAGAGAAGCAAGTAAAAAACACCTGTGGGTAAGAAGAGGAAGAGGAGGGGAAGGTGCAGGTGTGCTCCCAGGAGGGAGAGCAGGTTGGGTCCTGTCCTAAGGGCTTTTAATGGTGGAAATCTTAAGAGAGTATCTCAATTGAATATTCATCAGCTTTCCAGGTGTGTCTTTTTAGGATCAGGGTCTCCACTGAATGGTCAGTGACAGGGCAGGGGATCATTAGTAATTTGAGCTGGTCCTGAGGTCAGCAGTGGCTTCGTTTATCTAGTTTTACTACTTTTCTAGGGCCTGGAGCTGAAACACACTGAGGCTTAGATGTATTTGATGCGGATCAGAACCTAACTGTTCTGGGGGCGTAAAGCCTAGGGGCTATTCTTCTGCCATTTGGTTCACTCCCCTCTACGAGGGTGGGGGCAGTTAACCTGCATGACTAGCAACATGCCAGGGAAGGAAAGGTCAAGGGAGAGTCCGAACTTCTTGACCAGTGATATGCTAGTGGAAGAAAGGTCACCCTGGAAATGAGATCCTTGTTTTTCCAATTTTGCCCATTGCTAGGCACCTGGGACTTTGCCCTGGTAATCTGTGACTGGCCTATAAGTACTTATCCTGCTCATGTCTTTCTAACGGCTACCACATCTATAGATGTTGTGTGTATGTGTATAGCAGCAAAGGGAGTCAGACATCCAAGCTGGATATCTTTGGGCAAATTGTTTGACTTCTAAGTCAGCTTTCTGGAAACTAGAGATTAGAGAACAGGCTGCTTCCAACAGTTGTTTGTGATGACCAGACAGAAGACAGATGGAGTGTGTGAAGCTCTTGTAAACTTAGAAACTCTGTCTAAATGCACCTATCTTCACTGAGGGGCTTGTCTGATACTAAGATGCTTCTTTTTCCTTAACTGGATCCAGCCCAAGGACCCTATAAATTGAGCCTATAATGGGACTCAACAAATATTTGAGAACGTCTAAAAATAGTTATGCGTCATAGGAACTGACAGGGATCAGAATATACCACCCCAAAATATGCCACTTTGGCATAAGGATTATTTGAAGTTGAAGACAACTGAGAAACAGAAGATTCAGGAGGAACCTTCTGTCCTCCTTTCTGCCTAAAAGCAGGGGTGTCAATTTCCCTTTGTAAAGGTACCAGCCAGCCCAGGAAGAGGAGATGACTCTTCCCTGCGATGGCACTGACTTGAGTCTGTATAACAAACTTTTCTAAACAACCCTCCTCTTCTGAAAGTCTCCCCCATGTATTTTCCTTCCTGTATTGTACATCCCCTAGAGGCCCAAATCCCTTTTCCTTTGTCTTCTTATTGGTCCACAATTTATCACCCTTTGTTAAAACTCTCATTAAATTTATCGGGGTGACATTGGTTAATAAGATTATGCAAGTTTCAAGTGTATAATTCATCTGTACACTGCATTGTGCGTTCACCACCCAAAGTCAAGTCTCCTTCTCTCACCATATATTTGACCCCCTTTTCCTTCCTCCGTCCCCCTTTCGCTCCATACTGTTGTCTGCATCCGAGTTTTTGTTCATTCGTCTTGTTTGTTCATTTGCTGATTTCTGTTTTATATCCCACAGGTGAGTGAATCGTATGGTTCTTGACTTTTTCTGTCTCATTTCACTTAGCATGATATTCTAAAGTTCCATCCATGTTGTCACAAATGACAATATTTCATCATTTCCTAGCTTAGTATTCCATTGTTTACCAGATTTAGAATCACTTAGTTCCTCTCCCTTTGCATGTGAAATCCCCTTTCAAACCCCTTGACTTTTTTCCCTCAGGGAGATGGATTTTGGCTTTCTCCCCGTCTCCTTGTTTGCCTGCCTCTCGAAAATAAACTCTTTCTGTGTTGCATACCCGCTGCTTTAGTGTCGGTCTTACTGTGCGTTGGGCATCTGCACTTGCGTTTGGTTACACTTGCTCCCCTGGAGGTCCCCCCCCGCCCATCACTTCAGCTCTGCATCTGGACAGAACACCAGCGATCACACCTTAACCAGATTCTCTGCCTCTTTAGGGGTATGTCACAACTGGCCTGCCTGCCTTGGCTCCACACAGCTTGTACAAACATGTATAGCTTGTGGCTTGGAATACAAGAGTTGCTATGGAGTAAATATTTGTGTCCACCTCCAAAAGTCATATGTTGAAAACCTAAGCCCAAAGTATTAGGAGGTGGGGCCTTAGGGAGGTGATTTAAGTCATGAGGACAGAGTCCTCTGGGGTGGGATTAGTGCCCCCTGTAGGGAGACCCCAGAGGATTCCCGTGCTCTTTCCACCGCATGAGGACAGAATGAGAAGACCGCCATCTATGAACCGGGAGGTGGGTTCTCCCCAGACACCAAATATGCTGAAGCCTTGATCTTGGACACCTCAACCTCCAGAACTGTGAGAAATAAATGTTTAAGCCAGCCAGTGTATGGTATTTTTTATTACAGCAGCCTGAACACACGAGGACAAGAGTCGCGTTTCAGTCCAGGACTCTGCGTGACCCTGGGGAACTCACGTCAGCTCCCAGAACCTGTTTTCTGCGCTAGAAAGTGCGCACAGCAGCTACTTCACAGGGTTGATGCATTTGATGAAAATATGTAGTAAGCAAAACCTGGGGCACATAATGGGTGCTCCATAAAGTGTGATTATGATTATTAATCAATTGTACATGGAATCCTTAATTCACCATTAAGCCCTGGTGAATTGATGAGGAAAGTAGAGGAGGGGTGTGGGGGGTCCCTCCCTGAACACCTAACCCACTCCAGATAATTTAGCAAGCCCTACACCTTAAAAGCTGATCACCTGTTGTCCTAGCTGAGCACACGGATATTAAATACAGAGAGGCTACTGCATGCCGCACTGTCTTAACTCGTTCTATCATTCTAACAACCCTAAGCAGTAGGCGTTATTACCCCCAGTTTTGGAGGCCCACAAGGTCAAGTCATTGCCTGAGCTCCGGTGACTGGTTAGCACCAGAGCTGGAATTCCTCACACACAGTCTGGCCCCAGTGCTCAGCCCCGTGGCCACTCCTCCTCCAGCCTCCCAACAGTGCCCCTGGCTCCCCGGGCAGGGCCCACTTTCGCGTTCCCTTGCTGGCAGGGGGCTGGCTCTAACTAGAAGTTGTTTGTGTCAAACTTCAAGGCTTTAGCTATTCTGGGAAACACTGGACAGTCTTTTCTTTATTCCTTATCTGAATTAAGCATTGTGATGGTCAGGGGCTGATGGCCCACACATTCCCACCTCCCTCCACAACTTCAAGAAAGTTTCTAAAAGATACAGTCCAGCCCTTATTTTCGCTTCCATTGGCAGATGTTTTCCTACGCACTTGCAGAGTGAGCGAATTTTTTAATAAACTGAAGCCTGAGAGGCAGTTTAGTGGAATGGAGAGTGCAGGGGCTTAGAAGATGGAGAGCTGAGTTTTCTTCTTTTTTTTCAAGTGGGAGGAAGGGAGATAGAGAGACAGGCTCCCACATGTGCCCCAACCGGGATCCACCCAGCAACCCCCACCTGAGGCTGATGCTCTGCCCCTCTGGAGCCATGATCACAACCAAGCTATTTTTAGCACCTGAGGTGAGCCTCCACAGACTCCTCCATGCCCAGGGTCAATGTGCTTGAATTAATTTAACCATGGCTATGGGAGGGGAAGAGAAAGAAAAAGAGAGAGAAAGGAGGGGTAGGAGTGAAGCAGATGGTGCTTTGCCTGTGTGCCCGGACTGGGAATCAAACCCAGGACATCCACATGCCTGGCCAACGCTCTACCACTGAGCCAACCGGCCAGGGCTGAGAGAGCTGAGTTTAAGTCTCATCAATTAGCATCAACCAGCTGTGCCAACTTGGGTAAAATCATTGTTGCTAACACTTGAGTGACCACTTACTCTAACGTGTTCTCATGTTATCCTGGGAACTTAGAGGGTAGGTCTGTCAGAATTTTCTGCTCAGAAGCAACAGAGGTTGAGATTGAGATTTTATACAAAGGGCAATGAGATAGGTCATGGAACTGAAAGCTTAAGGGTTAGGTTTCAAGGGTGCAGAGACCAGGGCAACTTTAGGGATGCAGGGTGCAGGAAGGAATCAACAGCCTCTTCAGTATGGCCACTGCAGTGGTAAACACTGTTGGCTGGCTATTCTCAATGACTATTTTTAGCCCCTTTCCCTGTGGCCTTCGCCTATAGAGGCTGGAAGAATGAAACAGTAGCATTGCCAGTCTTCCTCTCTGCTAGGGGTGGCCATGAGACATCTCCAGCCAGAAGATATGACCAGAAAATAGCTGGGAGCTTTCGGGACAATTTTTTCTTTCCTAATAGGAGGGAAAGAAAGAACAGAAGCTATCTCTTCAATCTTGTCATCTTGCCTAGAACATGTGCGATGCTAGAATGTCTGCAGTCACTCTGTGATCATTAGGGAAAGAGCAAGCACATCACAGACAATCCACGGAGACATTGCTGAGCCGCTGAACCAATGCCAGTGGCTGCCTACCTTCAGACTGTTTATGCACGAACATCAGACTGTCTGATTAAGCTATGCTAAGTTGAGTTGTCACTTGCAGCCTTCCTGAGAGACTCACAGCTTCGACCAAAAAATATTTTCCAGTCCTTGTACAACTCCATTCAATTAACATTGCCCATCGTTTGGCTAGAGGAGGGTAGGACACTTTTATTAACAGTCCCCCAAGAGTGTGCTTATAGGCTAGAGTGATTCCCCAATAGATAATTACAGTTCTGTTGTCAGAAGGGAAGGGGAACAGATGCCAAGTGGCTAAAAATCAAATATCCATTATGGTAGGTGCCACTGTTACAACTGATGATGGCACAGGGGGTCAGAGTGGGGAACTAGTATCCTTAGAGCTAGTCAGTGACAGAGGCACGAAGAAGGACCCTTTACAACTGTGCTGCAAATCGACTGCATTTCAGGAAAGCTCTGAAATTCAGAGAGATCTTATTGAAAACTTAAAATAAAAAAAAAAATCATTCAATTAGAATGGTAAATAGACTGCATTGGATTCTAGTTCTACTGGTTTAAATGATGCAAATTAAAACATATACAGCACGGCCTAGCGTGCGGAGGACCCGGGTTCGATTCCCGGCCAGGGCACACAGGAGAAGCGCCCATTTGCTTCTCCACCCCTCCGCCGCGCCTTCCTCTCTGTCTCTCTCTTCCCCTCCCGCAGCCAAGGCTCCATTGGAGCAAAGATGGCCCGGGCGCTGGGGAATGGCTCTGTGGCCTCCGCCCCAGGCGCTAGAGTGGCTCTGGTCACAACATGGCGACGCCCAGGATGGGCAGAGCATCGCCCCCTGGTGGGCAGAGCGTCGCCCCATGGTGGGCATGCCGGGTGGATCCCGGTCGGGCGCATGCGGGAGTCTGTCTGACTGTCTCTCCCCGTTTCCAGCTTCAGAAATATATATTAAAAAAAACAAAACAAACAAAAAAAAAACATATACACCAAATAGAGATGTTTATGTATCTGAATAAACTGATTGGAAAACATGAAAAAAAATTTTTTTTTTAATCTCAAAGTTACTTTATCCACATTATATATGTTATTTCCATTCCAATCTTTAACGTATTTTTAACTTCTTCCTATAACTTAGGAGAAAGAATGGTTTAATTAGCAATTGTCAGTTAGCTCTTCTCAGTAGCAGTTGTGTCTCAACTAGTTCCAGCAACACAAAAGGGCTGAGGGAGTTGCAGTACGAAGGGACCTTACTGATTCCAGGGGCAGCTGCCCAACACACAGTTCCAGTCAGTAAAGTGGGTAGGGAACAGTAATTTTTAGACACTGATGGGTTTGGGTCTAGACAATACTATTCATAGTTACGGAGAAAAATTAAGTGAACTCATATATACAGTGTTTAGAATAGTGCCTGGCACACATAAGTCCTCAGTTCATGACCACTACATTCCCTGTTGAAAAGTTTAGTGCCAGGTCCCATTTTATGTACACTTATTACAGTTTATTAACTACAGTGTTAAGTTCCAGTTCTGGCCGTAGCAACATATCACATCAACACATTCCAGTAAGGGCCACTACATCGATGATTTCGGTTGATTGATATTGATGGATATATCTGTATAACCTACAGCCAGACTGAGTGGGGTTAGTTAAGCCAGAATGAGCACTAGTTGTATATATAAAACCAACACACTGGGGTTGGCTAACTGGCATAGAGCCAATAATAGCAAGGATGGGAATGGCAGCAACCCTAGGGAAGCTGATCACAGAAAAGAAGCTCCTCACTCCACAACCCCAGAATCTTGATTCCCAGTTCAGTACAGTTACCCTCTGAGGGTGCATGCTGTCATGCTGTCTTCCTCCCCCAACCTCCCAGAGGCTCTGGACCTGTGCAGCCGCTGGGGGGAAGGAGCAGCTTACCTACAGCACACCCACAGACACCCACCTAGATGTACTTTGGTCACTTATTTTTACTTCAAAATAATATGTGTGAATAAACAGGAAGCTTTAGTTTAGATAAGTAGACGTTTTAAGGTGCTGTTATAAAGCTAGTAGCTGTGGGCGTGGTCAGTGCTTCCTTGGGCAGAAAAGGTGTTATTAAGGAAAGAGTCACACCTACTATTTTGTCATGGAACACAGAATTAAAGATGATGTGAGGAAAAACACTGAGCCAGTAGGAAGCAGAGAGCACCAAGGTAATGCTAGGCTAGGATGAGGAAGCTTTTATTTATCTATGGCATCAACAGAAAACTGGTACTGCTCAGACCTCCTCTTTCATTGGGCAGGTTGCATACACTACCATCCTTCTGGGCCAATGACCATTCTCATGCATTTGATCAGATTTTCTTATGTTTTCTCCTTTTTATTGAATTTATTAGAGTGACACTGGTTAACAAAATTAGACAGGTTTCAGGCGCACAATTCTACAGCACATCATCTGTACACTGTATTGTGTGTCCAGCACTCCAGTCAAGTCTACATCCATCACCATTTATCTACCTTATCCCCACCTCCACCTCCCCCCAGCAATCACCACTGCTGTCTGTGTCTATGAGTTATCTTTTCCCCCTTTTTTGCTCAATCCCTCTAACCCCTTCACTGACCCCCCACCCCGAACAGCTGTCAGCCTGCTCTTTATCTATGAGTCTGTGTCTATTCTGCTTGTTAGTTCATTTTGTTCATTAGAGTCCACATATGAATGAAACCATATGGTAGTTCTCAATCTCTGAATGGCTTATTTCACTTAGCATAATGCTCTCCAGGTCCATCCACGCTATTGCAAAGGGTAAGATTTCCTTCTTTTCTATGGCCAAGCAGTACTCCATTGTTTATAAGTACTACGGATTTTCTCTCCACTCACCTACTGAAGGGCAGCTGTATATATAGGATACAATAGCTGCTTCCAAATCTTGGCTATGTAAATAGTGCTGCAGTGAACATAGGGGTGCATATATTCTTTCGAGTTAGTGTTTGGATTTCTTCATATAAACATGTAGAAGTGGAATGGCTGGGTAATAAGGCAGATCCATTTTTAGTTTTTTGAGGTGACTCCATACTGCTTTCCACAGTGGCTGAACCAATATGCACTCCTATCAACAGCACACAGGGTTCCCTTTTTTCCACATCCTCACCCAACACTTGCTGTTTGTTCATTTATTGATGATAGCTATTCTGACAGGTGTGACATGATATCTCATTGTGGTTTTAATTTGCATTTCTCTGATGATTAGTGATGTTGAGCATCTTCTCATAAGTCTATTGGCCATCTGTATGTCCTCTTTGGAGAAGCGTCTATTCAGGTCCTTTGGCCATTTTTTAAAAATTAGATTATTTTGGTGGGGGGGTGTTGAGTTTTGTAAGTTCTTTATAAATTTTGGATATCAACGTGTGTGTGTGTGTGTGTGTGTGTGTGTGTGTGTGTGTGTATGGTGAGAGGAGGAGAGATAGTGAGATAGACTCCCGGCAACCCCATCTGGGGCCAATGCTCAAGTACCAACCTATTTTTAACACCTGAGGCTGATGTGCTCCAATGGAGCTATCCTCAGCACCCACGATCACACTCGAAGCAATTGAGCCACTGGCTGTAGAAGAGGAAGAGGGAGAAAAAGGGAAGAGGGAGGGGTGAGAAGTAGATGGTTATTTCTCCTGTGTGCCCTGACAGGGAATTGAACTTGGGTTGTCCATATGCTGGGCCAATACTCTATTCACTGAGCCAACGGCCAGGGCCAGATATTAACAGCTTATCAGATGTATCAATGGCAAATATATTCTTCCATTCAATGAGTTGCCTTTTCATTTTGGTGGTTTCCTTTGCTGTGCAAAAGTTTTTAAATTTGATAGAGCCCATTTGTTTATTTTTTCTTTATTTCCCTCACCTCAGGAGATATATCAGAAAAAATACTGCTACAAAAATGTCTGAGAGCCCTGGCTGGTTGGCTCAGTGGTAGAGCGTCGGCCTGGCGTGCAGAAGTCCCGGGTTTGATTCCCGGCCAGGGCACACAGGAGAAGCACCCATCTGCTTCTCCACCCCTCCCCCTCTCCTTCCTCTCTGTCTCTCTCTTCCCCTCCTGCAGCGAGGCTCCATTGGAGCAAAGATGGCCCGGGCACTGGGGATGGCTCCTTGGCCTCTGCCCCAGGCGCTAGAGTGGCTCTGGTCACGACAGAGCGACGCCCTGGATGGGCAGAGCATCGCCCCCTGGTGAGCGTGCCGGGTGGATCTCGGTCGGGAGCATGCGGGAGTCTGTCTGACTGCCTCCCCATTTCCAGCTTCAGAAAAATACAAAAAAAAAAAAAATGTCTGAGAGTTACTGCCTGTTTTCTTCCAGGACTTTACTCCATTGTATGTTTCTGCCTCCTTTGTCAATACTAATGGACTATAAAGATGTGGATTTATTTCTGGGCTCTGTATTCTGTTCTATGGATCTATAGTCTGTTTTTAAACCAGTACATGCTACTTTGATTACTGTGGCATTACATTATAATATGTTATCAGGTACCATGGTATTTCCTACTTTGTTCTTCTATTTCAAGATTGCTGTTGCTATTCCGGTCTTCTGTGGTTCCATACAAATTTTTGAAATATTTGTTCTAGTTCTCTGAAAAATGCCATTGGTATCTTAATAGGAATCACGCTGAATCTATAGATTTCTTTGGGTAGTATGGACATTTTAATGATGGTAATTCTATCTATGAACATGGTCTATGCTTCTACTTATTTGCATATTCTTCAAATACAGCTCTTTTCATCCTTAAATTTGTTCCTAGGTATTTTATTCTTTTTGAAGTAAATGTGAATGGAATTATTTTCTTAGTTTCCCTTTCTGATAGTTCATGATTTCTGGATATTTACCTTCTATCCTGCTCTTTTTAGTAGTTTTTTTATGGAATCTTTAGGGTTCTTTAAAAAAGCATCATTCGGCCTGGCTGGTTGGCTCAGTGGTAGAGCATCGGCCTGGCGTGCAGGAGTCCCGGGTTCGATTCCCGGCCAGGGCACACAGGAGAAGCACCCATCTGCTTCTCCACCCCTCCCCCTCTCCTTCCTCTCTGTCTCTCTCTTCCCCTCCCACAGCCAAGGCTCCATTGGAACAAAGTTGGCCCGGGTGCTGAGGATGGCTCTATGGCCTCTGCCTCAGGCACTAGAATGGCTCTGGTTGCAACAGAGCGACGCCCCAGATGGGCAGAGCATCGCCCCCTGGTGGGCATGCTGGGTGGATCCCGGTCAGGCGCATGAGGGAGTCTATCTGACTGCTTCCCCATTTCCAACTTCAGAAAAATACAAAAAAAAAAAAAAAAGCATCATTCTTTGTTCTTTGTCTCACAGTGGACATTTTCAAATAGTTGAAAAAATGATGAGATCATACTTTCACCTGCAAAAGCCAGGCTTTGATGTTAAATAGAGTCAGGATTTTAAGAATACAAATGTCATTAAGTTTATAGGATCATGACAATTATTCACCAGCACCCACAAAACAAAGGTAAAACTTGGCCTTCCTGAAAGGGGGTATCACTCTTTAGGACACTGGTGGAACTTCTGAAAGGCTCAATGTTTGTGAGTATACTAATAGCCCTTACAAATGAATTTTCCATGGTTTGTGCCAAGTCAGCCAGAAGTCAAGCTAGGTTTGATGTCAGCAGGTAAACCCAACCCTGAAGACCTGTTGGTGTTCATGATGACATCTGAAGGCCTCAAACTGCAACCCCAAAGGCTCTTCCCATTGCATTCATACAACAGACATACACATGGCAAGGGTATCACCACTGATAATATATATTTACAATAAGCATACTTAATACTGTAAATCACACATACAATACAAGTTCAAATATTTTGTCTTTAACTGCCTGAGACAAAGTGAAAATATGCTATCACTCCAATGAAAAAGGCAGGGGAATAGTTTTAACACATCATTAATATATGTGGTTAAGTTTTTCTAAAGAAAGACAGCAAAGCCCATACAAAAATTAGGAACAGTAGAAAATTCAGATTTTAGCCACTGGTACCTCTCTAAAGACAGACATGGTGTTTCTGTGACCTGCCATCTATAATTCATACCTCCTACTCTGCCAGATACCTTCTACTTGAGACTATAACAGTCATTCCAATGACTCTGCATTCAGAATCTCGTTGCCTCTGACTGACAGCCCTCATCTGAAACATTCATCATGCTTACATGGCAACACAGGGGCCGTAAAGAAAGACAACAAAGATATTCCTTGTGAGAAGGATTGTTAAAAATAATCTCTCTGCTCCACTCCCCCCAAAAGTACTGATCATAGTATTTAACTACATCCCAGGAACTAGAGGGGAAATAACCAAGGATGCAGAGAACCTAGTCAAGCCGTCACTGCAAAGAGCAAGGGATGAAGCGTGTAGCCTAGCTCACACCACATGCACGGCACTCTTAAACTTCTTCCCTCAAATGGGCCATCTCCGCAAATGGAACTGGTCTTCAAGTTTCTGAGTCTGTTACCCAATTAGCTCAGGCTAGGTTTAGACATCCTCTACAGGATCTAGGTGGAAAATCTAGGTGGCTTTTGGAATGTGGCAGCAATGAAAACAAACAATACACAGAAAGAGGGAATTGAGGAGAATCTCTTCTGATATTGATTTAGATAAAAACACTCCAGAATGCTGCAAGCAGCGGAGTCACCAGCAAAATGGTGCTCCCCATTTTACTCATCCCGTCACTTCCGTTACACAGGTTGTTCTGGCAGCAGTTGTACGTTAGAGACTTCTCCCCCAAGTCTCTTTTAAGGGAGTCGAAATTGCAGTTCTCTAACCGCCAACACCGGTAATAAGTTCTGGTCTCTACGAGAAAAGCACAAACACAGGGTAAGCCAACAAACAAGTGGGTAAAGTTCTGTACTTACCTTTGAACCCTCAATTCTTTACTTAGAACTTACCTTGTGGAAGTAGAGATATCTGGGCAAGAATGTGCATCCCAGTTGAGGCAATAGATAAGTAAGTGATGATACAGCTCCACGTGGAACTTTTCCATCAAACCAAAGTCTCCTCAGAGCCAGTAAGAGCGTGTGTGGAGGGGAGGCCACAAGTAATCATACCAATGTTTTAAGAGATTTATCAAGATTTTGAAACACATGCCCACATTGATCCAGCAACTCCAATTACAGAATTTACTCTATAAAGTTACTTGTAAAAAGAATCAAGATATATGCTCCCCAAATGGTCAATGTAGTATTATAACAGCAATAAATTATAAAGCAAGACCATTAATAAAAATTATTTGAAGAAATTGTTAGAGTTGCACACAATGATAGTCCACACACTGTAGCTCCTTCCAGGTGGCTCCCGGCAGGGCACAGGCAGTGCTGACCTTGGTCTGTGCCGGAGGCCCTCCCCAGAGGCCCAGAAACAACACACCTGGTGACCAGCTTCAGACCACCAGCAGAGCACCACCCATTTAGCTCCACAAATGGCACACCCAAAGGGTGGTCTCAGCAGGTACCAGACCCTGCTAAAGTGAATCCCACTCCAAGGGGTCAGGCCCTGCCCCGCTGCCTGTCTGCTGTGGTCATGGCCAATTCTCAGAGCCAACAAGCCTGGGGGTTAAGCCTACTGACTGATGTACAAATAGCAATCATGGTCAACTACAACAGGAGGGGACATACAACCCACACAAGGGACTCTCCTGGAATACCTGGCTCAGGTGACCAGGGAGACTGTACCAGTGGCCCCCACAGAACACTGACTACATTAGACCACTCTGCCAAGACAGGGCAATGTAGCAGATCTACCTAATACATAGAGATAGATACACAGAGAGGCAGCCAAAATGAGGAGAAAAAGAAACATGGTCCAAATGAAAGAACAAGCAAAAACTCCACAAAAAGAACTAAATTAAATGGAGGCAAGAAATCTTCTAGATACAGTTCTAAACACTGCTATGAAAATAAACTTAGGGAAAAATAAACTCAATGACAACTTCAACAAAGAGATAGTAAACATAGAAAAAGACATAGAGTCCATAAAAAAGAACCAGTCAGAAATGAAGAATATAAATAACTAAAATGAAGAATACATTACAGGGCTCCTGGCCAGTTGGCTCAGTAGTGGAGCGCTGGCCCAGCATGTTGTAGTCCTGGGTTTGATTCCTGGCCAGGGCCCAGAGGAGAAGCGCCCATCTGCTTCTCCACCCTTACCTCTCTCCCTTCTCTTTATCTCTCCCTTTTCCTCCTGCAGCCAAGGCTCCATGGGAGCAAAGTTGGCCTGGGCACTGAGGATAGCTCCATGGCCTCTGCCTTAGGCACTAGAATAGCTCCAGTTGCAACAGAGCATCGCCCCCTGATGGGCATGCTGGGTAGATTCCGGTTGGGTGCATGGGGGAGTCTGTTTGCTGCCCCCCACTTCTCATTTTGAAAAAATACACAAAAAATACATTACAGGAAGTCAACAGCCAATTAGAGAAGCAGAGGATTGAAACAGCAATTGGGAGATAAGGCAGCAGAAAACATCCAACAGAAACAGCAAAAAGAAAAAATAATTTCAAAGGATGAGGAAAGGTAAAGGGACCTCTGGGACAACAACAAACATACCAACATTTACATTATAGGGGTACCAGAAGGAGGAGAGAGAGAACAAGGAACTGAAAATTTATTTGATACTTACACCAAACAAAACAGACTTCAAAACAGAGGCTATATCAGAGGACAATGAAGGACATTTCATAATGACAAAGGCACCAATCCAACAAGAGAATATTACCCGAAAACATTTATGCATTCAACACCAGAGTACTTAAATATATAAAGTAAATACTGATGAACATAAAGGGAGAGATTGACAGTAATACAGTAATTGTAGGGGACTTTAACATCCACTGACAGAAATGGATAAATCATCCAGACAGAAAACCAACAAGAAAACAGTGGCCTTACATAGCACCTTAGACCAGATTGATTTAATTGACATTTTTAAAGCAGTAGTTGAATATACATCATCACACATGGAACGTTTCCAGAATAGACTATGTGTTAGGCAACAAAATGAGCCTCAGTAAATATAAAAAAAAAACCCATATTATATCAAGCATCTTCTCCAATCACAATAATATGAAACTAAAAAGCAATTACAAGAAAAAACCCCTGAAAAACACACAAACACATGCAGGCTAAATAACATGGAACTGAATAATAAACGAGTCAACAGTGAGATCAAGGAAGAAATCAAAAGAAATCTCGAGACAAAGGAAAACAAATATACAGGAATATAAAATTATGAGATGCAGCCACAGCAGTCCTAAGAGGGAAATTCATAGCAAAACAGATCTATTTAAGAAACAGGAAAATCTCACCTAAACAATCTAGGCCTACATATAAGCAAAGGCAGATTTAACAGCAGGCGCACCAGGCACTCACCTTTGGCCCCAGTTTCTGAAGGGCCCTGCAAACCCCCAACTTTACACTTTTTTCTAATGACACCAAGTTTGGTTTCATATGTGCAATTTTAATTATGTACAAATTACAGAAAAATATGGTTAACATGTATTTTTATTTTTTCCATCTCTCTCTCTTTTTTTAAGGGGCCTAATATTTTCTTCTGTGGCTGGGGCCTCAACCAACCTTAATCAACCTCTGCATACAAGGAAATAGAAAAAGAACAACAAACTAAACACAGTATATAGAAAAAAGGAAATAATAAAGAGCAGAGTAGAAATAAACAAAATAGAGTCTAAAAAAACAACAATACAGAAAATCAATGAAAACAAGAGCTGGTTCTTTGAAAAAATAAAGAAGATTGGCAAGCCTTTAACCAGAGTCAAGAAAAAAAGAGAGAGGACCCAAATATATAAAACTAGAAACGGAAGAGAAGTGACAGCTGACACCACAGAAAGACAGAGTATAAGAAAATACTACAATTATATGCCAAATCATTGGACAACTGGGAAGAAATGAAAAAAATTCCTAGAAACATATAATCTTCCCATTCTGAATCAAGAAGAAAGAGATAATCTGAACAGTCTGATAACTACTAATGAAATCAAATCAGTGTTCAAAAAACTCCCAACAAACAAGAGTCCTGCACTGAATGACTTCACAGGTAAATTTTCACAAACATTCAAAAAGTTAACAACTAACCTTCTTAAACTATACCAAAAAAGTGAAGAGGAGGTAAGGCTCCTAATCTCATTTTACAAAGCCAGAATTACTCTGATTCCAAATCAGACAAAGATATTACAAAAAAATAAAAAAGAAGAAGAAAATTATAGGCCAACATTCCTAATAAACATAGATGCAAAAATCCTCAAAATATTAGCAAGCCAATATCAGCAATTTAAAAAAATCACACACCATGATCAAGTGGTGGTGTTTATTTCTGGGATGCAAGGTAGGTTCAATATCTGCTGAGCAATTAACATGACACACACACCACATAAATAGGCTGAAGGATAAAAATCATATGATCATATCAACGGATACAAAAAAGCATGTGACAAAATCCAGCATCTATTTATGATAAAAATTATCAGCAAAGTGGGAATCATGGAAACATAACATAATAATGGCCATATATAATAAACCCAAAGCTAACATACTCAACAGGGAAAATCTAAAAGAATTTTTCTTAAGGTCAGGAACAAGACAAAGATGTCCATTTTCAACACTTTTAATCAACATAGTACTGGAAGTCCTAGCTGCAGCAGTTAGATAAAAAAAAGAAATAAAAGGTATACAAATTAGAAAAGAAGTAAAACAGGCATTAGTTGCAGATAACTGGACACAATATAGAGATAATCCTAAAGATTTTACCAAAAAACTATTAGAACTGATAAATGAATGCAGTAAAGTAACAGGATACAAAAGTAATATACAGAAATTGTTTGCATCTTTACACACCAATAAAGAACTATCAGGAAAGAAATTAAGGAAACAATCTCATTTGTAATTGCATTAAAAAAATTAAATACCTAGAAATAAATTTAACCACGGAGGTAAGAGACATACTCGAAAAATTATAAGACACTGAAGAAAGAAACTTAAGACACAAATAAAGGAAAGTATATACCATGCTCATGGATAGGAAGAATTAACATCATTAAAATGTCCATACCAGCCAAAGTAATCTATACATTGAATGCAATCCTTATCAAAATACCAATGGCATTTTTCACAGAACTCGAACAAATAATTAAAAAATATATCTATATAGGAGTATAAAGAACCTAAATAGCTACAGCAATCTTGCAAAAGAAAAACAAAGTCAGAGGTAGCATGCTACCTGATATAAAACTATACTACAAGGCTATAGCAATCAAAACATCACGGTACTGGTATAAAAACAGAAACAAAGATCATTAGAACACAATAGAGAGCCTAGAAATAAACCCACTCCTATATGGTCAATTAATCTATGTCAAAGGAAGAAAGAATTTACAATGGGGTAAAGACACTGTCTTTAATAAATGGTGTTGGAAAAACTGGATGGAGACATGCAAAAAAATAAAACTAGACCACTCTCTTACACCATATCCAAGAATAAACAAAAAGTGGGTTAAAGACTTAAAATATAAGACCTGAAACCATAAAACTCCTAGAAGAAAACATTAAGTAGTAAAGTCATTCACACTGAACTTAACATTTTTTTGGATACGTCTTCTCTAGCAAGGGTAACAAACAACAACAACAACAACAAAATGGGACTACATCAAATTAAAAAGTTTTTGCAGAGCACAGAAAAACATCAGCAGACAACCCATTGAATCAACATAGTCACCAATGATACATACAAAAGATGTTAATATCTAAAATTTATAAAGAATACAACTTAACATAAAAAACAAACAAACAATCCAATTAAAAAATGGGCAGAGGACCTGGATAAACATTTCTCCGGACAGACATTCATAGAAATGCAAATTAAACCCACAATGAGATGTCACCTACACCTGTCAGAAAAGCTATCAGCAATAAACTAGCACGTGTTGCAGAGGATGTGGAGGGAAGAGAACCACTGTGCACTGCTGGGGGAACTGCAAACTGGGGCAGCCACTGTAGAAAACATTATGAAATTTTCTCAAAAAATTAAATACAGAACTATATATAGCCAACAATTCCATTTCTTGGTATTTATCCAAAGAAATAAAAAACACTAATTTGAAAAGATATATGCACCCCTATGTTCACTGCAGCATTATTTACAATAGCCAAGATATGGAAGCAACCTAGGTATCTAACAATAGACAACTAGACAAAGAAGATGTGGTTCATATCTGCAATGTAATATTATTTGGCCATAAATAAAAACAAAATCTTACCATTTGTGAAAATATAGATGGACCTACAGGGTATTATGCTAAGTGAAGTAAGTCAGACCAAGAGATTGAAATACCATATGATTTCACTTGTATGTGAAATCTAAATATCAAAACAAACAACAAAACAGAAATAGACTCACAGATGCAGAGAACAAACTGATGGTTGCCGGAGAGGAGGAGGTTTGGGAGACTGGGTGAAGCACTTGAAGGAATTAAGAGGTTCAAATTGGCAGTAACAAAATAATCATAGGGATGTAAAGTACAGCACAGAAAACATAGTCAATAATACTGTAATAACTGTGTATAGTGCCAGCTGGGTACTAGAATTATCAAGGGGATCACTTTGAAAGTCATATAAATGTCTAACCACTAGGCAATACACCTGGAACTAATCTAATCTTGAATGTCAACTGTAATTAAAAAATTTTAAAAGCGCACACACACACAGTAAGAATCACTTCACACCTAGGATGACCATACCAAGGAAAGGAACTGAAAAATAACAAATGTTGGCAAAAAAGTGGAGAAATGGAAATCCTCAAACATTGCTGTTGGGAATGTAAAAAAAACACACGTACACTAAAAAATTTCTGGCAGTTTCGCAAAACATTAAAACAGTTATCATTTGAGCTAGCAATTTCGCTCCTAGGTAGATATACCCAAGAAAACGAAAAACTGTGTTCACACAAATGCTTGTACACAGATGTTCACAGCAACATTATTCAAAATAGCTAAAACAAGTATAAACAACCCAGATGTCCCAAAGGGTAAATATGTAAACAAAATGCAGACTATCCATACAATGAAATATTACTCAGCTTTACAAAAATGAAGTACTGGCACAGGCAATAACATGGACGAACCTTAAACATGCTCAGTGTAAGACACCAGTTGCAAAGGACCACAGTAAAGCATGATTCCATTTACATTAAATGCCCAGAATAGGCAAACCCATGGACAGAGAAAGTAGATTAGCAGTTGCCAAGGTATGGAGGAGGAAGGACAAGAATGACTGTTAGTGGGTAACGGGTTTCCTTTTTAAAGGCTTATAACTACTTTATGCAATTTCATTCGTAGCCAGGAACAAAACTTCTAAGGTTATAACTGCAGGTGCAACTGTCCCCTCCTCCCCTTCAGAGGGAATGAGTGATTGAACTGGATAATAGTGAAACTGATTAAGTGGCAGAGGCCAGACAGAGGGTTCCAACAGCTCTCCATGCGTGGACCATAGGCATTTAAGTGTATGCTTCTAATCCTGTACTAAGGATGCTATTGAATAGGACAAGTTACTGCTTTACAGTAACAGTAATCAGGCATTGGAACTGGGAAAGCATTAAAGCTAGAAGAATTTTAATTAGGGAAACCTAACTGCTTGGGGAGAGCAGAGAGTAATCTATTACTAATTGCTATCAATTAATCACTTACTATGTGTCGTGCAGTGAACCAAGCACTTTATCTGAATTACCTGAGTTGTATAACCACTTTATGATAGTGAGCTTCTCACCAAAGCCATTATCAGACTCACCCAAATAAAAGTGATTCTATCCGAGTCACTGCAATGTTAGAGGCTCTCTCTCTGCTCGGTACAGCCTCCCCACTCTCCCTGAAGACCTGGCTTCAGTCTACCTTTACCAAGCAACGGTGTACAGTTGCCCTAGTGTGCTCCTTATTCAGAAGACCATGACAGCAACGACCACTTGGCACTGTCATCAGAGGCTTCTGCCAGACTCCAAGTAAGTACATGGCCAGGGCACCTGTAAATAGTGGTTCAGTGAACACTAACACCTGTCTTTCTTCTACACTTAAGCTGCACAGCACTTTCATACCCATTTTCCCCTTAAGTGTTTCACTGAGCCCAGGAGATATTAGAGCTGACAGGGAGGGGTATGTGGCTAGAGTAGTTAAATCACTTCTCTAATGTAGTGCCTGGCCTTCGTCTCATGTTTATGAGGGTGGGCCCTGCCTTTCCCAGGATGTCTCCAAAGCTGGAGAGGGGTTTAGATGCCCTGTTAATAACATCTGCCTCCTGTAAGGTCAGAAGATCTCTATTTCAGGATGTCTAGTTTAAGATTGGGGACTTAGTTTCAAAAGAAGAAAAGAAAATTAAGAGTCACATTATCCTTATTTACTTATTTATTTATTTATTTATTAGGGAGATCATGGGCAAGTAGGGGCAGAAGAGAGATGAGTCCGTTTTTAGCTGGTCATTGATTGCCTCTCATATGTGCTTTGACGGGAGGGGGATCCAGCTGAGCCAATGACCCTTTGCTCAAGCCAGTGACATTGGACTCAAACCAGTGACCTTGCGCTTCAAGCCAGCGACCTTTGGGCGCAATCCAGTGACCATGGGGTCATGTAGATGATCTCATGCTCAAGCCCGATGACCCCACACCCAAGCTGGTGACCTTAGGGTTTCAAACCTGAGGCCTCAGTCCCCCAGGTTGACTCTCTGTCCACTGCACCACCACCAATCAGGTCACATACAGAGTAGCTTCACTGTCCTAAAATCCTGTGCTCACCCGTTCATCTCTCTTTTTTCCAACTAACCCTTGGCAACCACTGAATTTTTATTGTCCCCTTGGTTTTACCTTTTCCAAAATGTCTTAGAGTTGGAATGATGAGGTATGCACCCTCTTCAGACCGGCTTCTTTCACTTCATAATATATACTTAAGTTTTTATGGCTAGATAACTCATCTTTTCAGTCTGTTTTCTGGATGGACCACAATTCATTTATCCACTTTGCCCCTGAAGGACATCTCGATTGTTTCCAAGTTTTGGCAACTATAAATAAAACTTATAAACACCCGTGTGCAGGTTATTGTGGGCATATAAGTTTTCAACTAATTTGGGTAAATATCAAGGAACACAATTGCTGATTCATGTGATGAGAGTATTTTAGTTTTTCTGAAGAAACTGCCAAACTGTCTGTACCATTTTCCATTTTCACCAGCAATAAATGAGCATTCCTCTAGTTCCACATCCTTGCCAGCATTTGGTGAAGCCAGTGTTTTGGATTTTGGTCATTCTAATAAGTGTGCCTGATAGTTTCCATGAAGCATTTTTTAAAAGCTTACCATTTCATTATAAGATGAATAGTTCTGGGGATAGAGTGTACAGAATGGTTAATAATACTGTATTGTCCACTTGAAATTTGCTAAGAGAGTAAATCTTAAGTATTCTCATTACACAAAAAAGGTAACTATGAGAGTTGATGGATTTATTGACTAGTTTGATTGTGGCAATTACCTCATAATGTACTTCATAATATATATGTATATCAAATTATCACCTTGTATACCTTAAATACACACAATTTTTACTTCAATAAAGTTGAAAAATATTAAAATAAAAGTCTAATAATTAAGATAAGAGCCTGACCAGGCAGTGGCACAATGGATAGAGCGTTGAACTGGGAAGCCCAAAGACCCAGGTTCGAAACCTTGAGGTTGCCGGCTAGAGCATGGGCTCATCAGGCTTAAGAGAGGGTACACCAGCTTCAGTGTGGTTTGCCAGCTTGAATGTGGCACTAAAGACATTACCCCATGGTCGCTGGCTTGAGCCTAAGATCACTGCCTTGAGAAAGGAGTCACTGGCTCGGCTGGAGCCCCAGGTCAAGGCACATATGAGAAAGCAATCAATGAACAACTAAGGTGCCATAACTATGACTTGATGTTTCTCATCTTTCTCCCTTCCTGTCTGTCTGTCCCTGTCTGTCCCTCTTTCTCTCTCTAAAAAAAAGAGAATAAGCATTGGAGTAGATGGATTTCCACTTTCAAATACTGGGTTGGTGACTTGACTCTAGTCTGTTGCTTAATCTGAGCCCCAGTTGCCTCATTTATCAAATGAGAATAAATATTACCCTAAGTGGTAGGTGGGAAGAATGAAATGTAAAATGCATGAAAAGTGCTTAGTCTTACGTATAACTAGTGCTATGAAGTGGTAGCTGTTCCCTGTTGAACACAAGCCTAACGAGGAGTAGAGCAGCACAATTGTTTCCCAGGCTCTCACCATCCCATTTCATGTAGGAGAGAGGGAAGAGGGAGGCTCTTACCGGCTCTGGCGAGGAGACACGCATTCTGAGTAGCTGTACAGTTGACAACAGTAGTACATTTACCACTTGTGTTGGGACACTGATAGCACTGCAGGCTGTAACCTAGAACCAGGAAGAAAAGCCATCAGAATCTGTAGACCAGCAACAGATGGTCTACAGACCTTTTCTCCTGGCTGCCGAAGAAAGCCCACCGTCTCCATGAATATGAGGTAGAGGTCAGAATACCTTCTTCCCCACCAGAACTAGCAGCAGACAGATTTCTCCAAGCTCAAGCTACAGTTTCAGCAGCATTTTTTGGACCCTGATGCAAGTGCAAAGGAAATTTCCATATTTAAAAATCCATATAGCTGTTCAATTAATCACTGCAACTGGAAGTGATTCATCTGCGATGTAACAATGTATTAAAAGTAAACTATCAAGAGAATGAGCTAACAGAATTCTATCAATGCCTCCCAAGCAACGAATATGCTCTGTGAAATAACATTCTCATAAATTAATAATAAGTATTTGGCAGTAGCTATCTGTGTGAAAAGACATTTTCAAAGAGGAAAGCATTATAGATCAGTATTAACAGATGAATACTTGCAACCAATTGGAACCCTAATTTTTGAATCCCAAGAAAGGAAATTGTTAATCCCAGTTAAAGAATTCCATCCTTCCCATTAGTAGAGCTGTATTACAAATATTTGTACTCAATTGTAATATTTTAAATTTTGTCAATTAAATAATTTGCATAAATTTGTTTTCTTTCATCCTTTTTATAAAAGTCTATACACTGTCCTTGATTTTGTCTGTGGGCCTGCAAAGCCTCAAACATTTCCTCTCTGGCCACTACAGAACAAGTCCAATAGCCTCGGGGTCAGGTGTCATCACTGAAGATGCTCCCTGCTGAGGGACTGACCCATCGCCAGAAGCGTCCATAATCAAGGGAAGGAGAACAGCTGTGCACCTTCGATCCACGTACGTGGGACAGCCAGGCATCAGCAGTGACACTGAACGCAAGAGTCAGGGTACAGCACACACATACTGCCTCTGGTTCTCTGATTGGAAAATCAACTCTGCTCCTGTTCACGTTTTTGGGAGTCACCTTTGCTCGCTGGATTATTTTCTCTTCCCCGTTTTACATCAACGGTGACAAGAAAAAGATAGGTCATATCTCACATCTGTTATGGGGAGAGGCAGAGAAGAGTTGCAAGACAATTTTCCCCATTCCTGTGGACACACCCCTTTCCAATTAGAAATGACCTTCTTCCTGCCACAGGCCTTCTGCCAGGGAATGAGTCTTTGCCATGCCTGGGGCAGGGCTCCCTTATCCCGCTCTGCCTCCTGGCCCCAGTAACAGTGTTTGTCAGGCTGCCTGACAGGGGAGCCACAATGAGAGGGGCAATGACACACCTCTCCTCTTCTCTGCTCCTGATGTGTGTACACACCTGAGAGGAAAGAATGTAGGAGGGAGGCACTGTTCTAGCCTGGCTATTCGTGAGCGCCATTTGAATAGACTGCCCATAGCAGTGAGTTTGCTCCTGGCTAGAGCCAGAGTCCATCTGGCTTCTTGACAAGCCTTTAGACAGAGGAACCAAAGCTCGCATTTGGAGTTTCAGTGGGGCAGAAATGTTCAGAGCTTACACATTCATTCAGTATTCCAACATCTGCACCTAAGTGTGAAGCTCTCTCTCTTTACAGAATTGTTCCCAGAGGCAGGCTCAATGATTCTCAGCGCCATTTTTCAAGAGAAAACTAAGATGTTCACTAACGTGTCCAAAGTCACATAGTGACCACGTGGGAGCTGGGAGTCAGATCCAGACTGCCAGTTCTGAAATTCAGGCATGGTTTAACCATAACATTCCTCTAATAGTCCTGAGTGTGAAAGAGAAGGAAACAGCAAAAACTGTGTGAGAGACCCCAGTCAGGGACACCAAAATACCTCCAGGAGCCAGGGAGGAGTGGCCCGGGGGTGAAGGAGTTAAGAGCAGACAGTCTGGCACTGGGCTGTTTGGGTTCAAATTCTGGTTATACCACTTCTGTAGGATATTTTACAACTTATTATCTCTTTGGGGCCCAGTCTTATCATTTGTAAAATGACTATAATAACAGTACATCCTCTGGAGGCTTGACACAAGGATTTCATAAGTAAACATCTGTGAAATACTCAGAACAGGGATTGGCACAGAAACGCTAGAAGCATTTGCTGCTACTGCTGTTGCTCTGATCACCATCCTCATCAGAACACAGGAGAAGCATCCGGGCAGAAGGACTGAGCTCAGCACTCTAAAGACGGTGTCCACTGGCATCCCAGCCGCCTGTGGTGAGAGGGGTGAAACTTGAGCTGCTGAGTATACCCCTCTCTGTCCTTCCCCCCCAAAAGCAGTTATCAGAATAGTGGTAACTCAGGAAGGTGCTCCACTGAGGACAAGGCTGTAATGTAGGAAGGAGTTGTCACACAATCCTGGACCTGTAACACTGGAAGACAGAAGAACCAAAGCCGGGCTGAGGCCAGTACCACCAGTTCAGTCTTCCTGAGGCCTAAGAAAGAGGAAGCCCACGGCCACGGGGGCCTACTTGGTCCGGATTCTCGTCTCTCTGTACCACTCACCTGACTGGCAGAGGACAGACAGGATGAGCAGGAGCCCAGGCAAGAAGAACCGTCCTTTGCTTTCCATTGTCTACAGAATCTGGAAGGAAAACACAAAAGGAATTGTATGAACCAAGAAATGACTGACCACTGACCGGCTATGTCAGAAACGAAGAATTACAAGGCAGACACGGGGACATGGGGAAGGAGCTAGCAGGCCAAGAAAGCACAGGAAGCCTGCCAGGCCGGCGTGCTCTGAACCAAGGGGCGCTCTCAGGGGGGGCAGCTCTCTGTCCCCCCTGCAGCCCCCCGACCTCAGCTTACTGAAGAAATGTCGTTGATCCTGGTGAGAGGGGCAGCTGTGGGGAGTCGAAGCACACCAGGCCCAGAGGCAGGACTAGCCTGGGCCCTTAGGATTTGAGTCGCCCCATTGTCACTGAATGCCAGCCAGCAGGCAAGCCTCACTTCTGCATCAACTCCCACTTTGTTAGCAAATACTGTGGCCAGTTACTTTGCTAGGTGCTATGGACACGTTAGCTGTATTTAATCCTCATACAAGGCCACAAATGTAATATCTGCCTCATTTTATAGGAAGAAGGAACTGAGGGTTGAGGTGGGGAACTAATTTACACAGCTGTGGAAGGCAGAATAAATGCCTCTCTTCCTCAGAGATGTCCAAGTACCTGTGGATACAGGTCATTCTAAATGGCAAGTGACTTTGTAGTGACATTAAGGTGAGAGAGACTATTCTGGATTACCCAGCGGGCCCACTGTAATCACCTGGGTGACTACATTTCAGGGAAAGAGGAGGGCAGTGTGTAAGAGAGAAACGAAAACAGAAGAGGCAAGAGATTCAGAGTGAGCTGGACTTCGCCCATCCCTGCTGGTTTTGAAGACAGAGAAATGCCACCGCTGAGGCAAACAGGTGGCCTGGAGAAGCTAAGAACTGTCCTCAACACTCAGCCAGAAAATGGGACTTCAGTCCTCCAACCACAAGGACTGTAATTGTGTGTATAACCCGAAAGAGAAAGGAAACTCCAGAAAGGAACGCAGCCCTGGTGACACTTGGATTTGAACCTTGGGAGGCAAGTCAGACTTCTGATTTACCGAACTGTAAGATTAATTTGTGTTATGTTAAGCTGCTAAATTTGTGGTGACTTGTTTCAGAAGCAATAAGCAAACTAATACACCAACTTCAGAACTGGTTTGTGATAAAGCAACACGTAAAAACAGGTCTGAGGGCCCTGGCAAGGTGGCTCACTGGATAAAGTGTTGTCCCGGTGCACCAGTGTCACAGGTTTGATCCCCAGTGAGGGCACATACAGGAAGCAATCAATGAGTGAACCACTAAATGAACATGTAAATGGAACAAGTTGATGCTTCTCTCCCTCTCCCTCAAATCAATAGAAAAAAATTAAAAATAAAATAAAACCAGGTCTGAGTTCATCATATTAAATTCTCTAGTGGGGAGACTTCTTGTGACTTCAGGTTCTGCAATAGATTTGCTAAGCTGGGACCCCCAGAGAAGGAGATTCACCGATACACAGGAGTATAGCTGTGTACTGTTCCTGGGAGCCTGGGGTCTGAGAGGCTGGCAGACATTAAGGCTAGAAGTGTCCTCTAAGATAAATTCCAAAGTTTTTATTTTACAGGAAATTAATGGAGGCCCCAGAAAATGAAGTTACTTATCTTGAGGCAACAGGTTGGTTGCAAAGCCACAATGGGTGGATTATACTTCTATTCAGCAGGGGCTATTAACTCACAAGTAACTTAACATTATCTGGTGACTAGTAGTGTCAAGGAAATGGAAGTCTGCCTAGACAGAGATCAGTTACTCATTCAGAAAAATAATTATAATATTAGTAGGAAAGTCAAACAGAAAGGTACATCATAATGAACAAACCCTCCCACTTTGAGGTCCTGTTGCCAGAATCAACCACCCAGACCTCCCAAAACCACACAAACCTGCAACTTCCCTTACAATGGCCTTCTCGGAAGTGTGTTCCAAGACGCCAAGTCCCTAGCTTTCCTGAGGGCCTCTCATCACAGAGAGTCTACTCATGGCCCTACCCCTGGAGATTATAATTGCCGAGCCAACTGTTTAATGAAGATATTTCACAAAGATACAGGGCATAGGCAAGAAACAAACAAACAAAAAACGCCTCCTCCTCTGGAAAACCTCAAGCACCTCTGGGCTTGGGTTTGTTTGTGGCAGTCTGGCTGAGGCTCTTCAATAGCTGGCCCGGGGTTTTTAATGCGATCCTTTTAACATTCTAGCCCTGTGTGCCTGCCGTGGAAAACCATAAGCAAATTGTCCCCCGTAGGGAACATGAAGAAGGTAGGTGACAAGGGTACCCAAAATATTAACAGCCACCATTTGGTCTCCACATATCAAGTGCCAAACTGGGTCCTTTCCATGAATTATCTCATTTAGTCATAAAGCTCAATGAAGTTAAGCTCTATGATTTTACTGATAAGAAAATGACATCAAGTAGTTGGGACTATCCAATTAGTAAACAGCAGAGCTGGATAAACTTGACACCAGTGCGAACTTGACATAGGTACAAAACGTTTTGAAATATATTTTAAAATATTAAACAAAAAAACAAATAAGGGAAAAGCATAAATTCTGGAGTTTCTTACTGGTTCTGCTTTTGATAACAAATCAGAGGACACCATAAAACTTTCCGTTTCCAGGATTTTAAAGATCTTAATCTATCCCTGGCCATCGGTCTTTTCTGAACCTGTGCCAGGAGCCTGCGTCCCGGGGGTAGTGGCTGCCTGCCAGAGGTGCCGAGCCTGGGCAGGGCAGGGCCAGCTGGAGAAGCCATTTTTAACTTCATGTGGTCCTATGTATCAGAGAGGAGAAATGGAATATGTGAGCTGGCACATTTCCAGGACCTTTGAAGAACCTGCTTCTCCTTAAACAACCATCCAAATCACTACTTTAAAAGTCAGCTGTCAGCCTGGCCTGTGGTGACACAGTGGACAGAGCATGGCGTAGACTGCTGAGGTCACAGATTGGAAACCCTGGGCTTGCTGGGTCAAGGCACAGGACAAGCAATCAATGAACAACTAAAGCAAAGCAACTATGAGAGTTGATAGTTCTCACTCCTCCTTCCCTCTCACTGTCCTCTCTCTGTAAAACCAAAAAATAAAAATAAAAATAAACTATAAAAAAAGTCAGCTGTCAGCTCCGGTTGGTAGAATCCCAGGTTGGGGTTCCATCCCTGGTCAGGGCACATACAAGAATCAACCAACAACGAATACATAAATAAATGGAACAACAAATCATGTCTCTCTCTCAAATCAATCAATAAAAAAGTAAAAAAAGGTTGTTGTCAGACTCTATGAAGCTAGCTCAAAGAAACAAAACCTCACACCAAACTTGGACTTAAAATGTCTGAGTTTCTGTCCTGCTCTGTTTACTAAAGTTCAAAATTTAGACCTCTACGTTAAGACAAGAATGTCCGTGACCATTTGGGGATGTTAACCTCCCTCAAGGCGCTATTTCTTTTCTACAAATTGCAAGAGGTTCCCTTCCCTGGTCAGGGGTGAAGGAAAATATTCCCGACGAATGAAGGGCACCGCCGGCAGAATTTGGGGCGTTTCGTAGAGTGTCGCTCTCCCCTTTTTCTTTGTTGTAAACAAGGGAAGCCAAGCCGGAGTTCTGCCCGGCTCTCTGGGCAGCTTAAAGCGTGCGACCAGGGGGCCTCCGGTGCGGGGAAGAGCAGGGCCTCGGGAGGACACCCCGGGAGTTTGGGGAAAAGCTGGGTCCGTCCCCAGGGCGCGGAGACCGGCGAGAGGAAGGGGTTGGCGCGGCCTGCTCGGGAGCTGGGTGCGGTGGGAGGCACGAGCCCAGCTAGCTGCCCAAGGGCGCACGCGCCTGTTTCTGCCCGCAGTCGCCGCAGCCTCGCGGCACGATTTAGCCCACGGCCCGACCTTACCTCTCTGGCTCTCAAGTCCCGCTTCTAGCTCCGCAGTGAGCTGCGCAGGTCAGCGTTTTTATAGCCTGGGCGCCGGCTGACTCTGCCTCCTCCCGCTGGCCCCTCCCCTCCGGGCTCCGGCCCCGCCCGGCGCGCCGCTGACAGCAGGTGGCGGCCGCGGCCCCTGGAGGTCACCGCAGGCGTCGGGAGCACCGTGGTTAGGGAGCTGGGCAGCCACTGCGCGCCAGGAGACCCAGGCTCCTGGCTCAGGTTCAGAAGACGCTTGGCCAGGGCTAGATTAAGACCTTTAAAATCCGGGAAATGGAAAGTTTATGGTATCCACCGATTTGTTGTGAAAACAAAAACAATATGAAACTCCAAGACTTACGATCCCTCTCCTTTTTAAGTTATATTAAAATATATTTTGAAACTTTTTGTGCCCGTGCCAAGCCCACCCTGGGCCCGGGTGTTGGTTTATCCAGCCCTGCTGCAGCCTGGGGCTCCTCTGTGCTCTCAGGCTCTGCAGCCCCTAAATACTTCAGCGGCAGCCAGCCGTGACTTGCTCTTTCAGACACATTATCTTTCAAGAATCCTATTAGGTTGTCCCTCCTTGAAACTTGGATTCTGAGATGCTGCTCTCTCCTGGTTTTGTTTTCAGTTCCTTGTCCTTTCAGTCTGATATTTTTCCCCCACTACCCACTCATAATAACCAGAGGCGGATTGAACAGTGGGCCCAGGCGCGCGCCCTGGGCCTTGACTTGTGAAGGGCCCCGCAAAACCCCAACTTCACACTTCTTTCTAATGTAAGAGGCCCAATATTTTCTTCTGCGCCCAGGGCCTCAACCAGCCTTAATCCGTCTCTGCTCATAACCTGTATTTCTGTAGTGGGATTGAGGGTTATTGCTGTATGTGCTACCTGGGAGACTATAGTGCTTCCACTTCGTTTTACCTTGGAGATACATGTTTGCAGATTATTTGCAAATATTTATCCTTCAGCCCTGACCACAGTTAAGGCAAAATGTATCCTCAGGACTCAAAACTGCCCCCTCCCAACGCTTTGTTAGTCAGTATGTGATTAACTATACTTAACCTTTAAGTTGATCAAATAGGAGCCTGTTACCAATGGAGGCAGAACCCGAAACAAAATACTGCAAGCCCAGGCCGGAGGCCTGATAACCAGCGTCAACAGAAACTGCCAGAAGGCAGCAGCAGATTATAAAACTAACCCTCTCATCCCTGCTTAAGGGTTGACTCAGCCCACCTGCACCTAGGCGCTTGCGATAAATCCTCTTTTCCACTTTGGCCTCTGCATGGTTGATGTGACTCCTGCCGGGTCCCAGAACCTTTCAACCACTTCTTCCATCTTCATATTCATATCCAACGGATTGCTGGACATCTCCATGTCCCACAGATTTCTTGAACTCAAAATGTGTCCAAAATTTGAACTCGTTTCCAATGTTCCACTTTTTCCACAAAAAAATTAAGGCAGAAACCTGGGAACCAACTTTGATTTTTCCCACTCCCTCACATCTAATCAACTACTGCTTACTTCATCATTTAGTTACCCCTATTTCATAGCTTCTTCAGTACTCCTGCTGCGACTGCCCTAATCCAGGCCTGTGGCACGTCCTACTTGGGCCATCCGTAATTCCTTCAAACGAGGTCTCCATACTGCCTGTGTTGATTCCTGCATCTCCAGCACTTTCTCTACTTACCCCACTAGAGACCTGGCTGCTTTACATCTCCTGTTTTGTTTTTGTTTTACTTCCATTGAATTTTTTTCCCCCCTCATCATCCTTCCTGGAACACAATGATTGTAGCTTGTATCTTGCAACCATAAGGTGACCTTTAAGATTAAACTTGTGCCAAGAATGGCAGAACAAAGATGGAAGGAATTAACACCACTGGGCCAACCATATCACCTGACTTCTCTTTCACAAAAGGAAAAAACTTGTTTAAGCTGTTTATTTAGTTGTTTTTTTTTTATCCTGATACATCAAGCTTTAGATATCATAAATGAATAGGTATTCCCTAGGGACCTTGGAGCCAGAAACGGTCTTCAATAAAAGTTTAACAGATCCCTTTTGTATGTGAATACACATTTTTTGCCAATGAAATAAAAAATCTGAGCTTGGCATCAATACCTTAGTACGTACTAGAGGTTACTCATGCAACATACTAAGAGAATGTGAATTTTGATGAGAGGATAAGCAAGGCTAATGCACCTGAGAAGCCAGGACTGGTGGAGTGAGGGTATCTGGGAGAAAGGAGCGATCACCCAGAAAAAGAGAAACATGCAAGGAATCCTGGGCCAGGTTTAATTTCCAACATTAACTAGTTTTGTTTTGCTTTTTTTAAGAGGGAGAGAGAAGTATCAACTCATTTCACTTTAGACGTGCACCCACTGATTGCTTCTCATATGTGCCCTGACCGGGCTTATACTAGCAACACTGGGATCAGGTTGGTAATTCCATATCAAACCAGCAACCTCTGCGCTCTGGGAGGCCACTCTAGCCACTGCGCCACTGGCCAGACAACCAACATTGACTAGTTTTTTTGCTTTTTAAGATTTATTGATTTTTTTTTTTTAAGGGAGATTAGATAGAAAGGTGCTAGGGGCGGCAGGAAGCATTAACTCATCAACTCTCCTGTATGTGCCTTGACTGGGCATGCCGTTTCCAACTGGCCACCTCAGCAGTCCAGGCCCGTGCTTTTTCCACTGTGTCACCACAGGTCAAGCCAACATTAACTAGTTTTAAATTATTACTTCAACAGGAAAGTTAAAATAAAAATAAGAGATAGGCATAATAGAAGAATTTGGAAAACTGGTAATACTCTATTTAAAAAGAAGCAGGAAGAACTTAATCCATTTCAGAACATTTCAAGATGTGCCAACACGAAAGGGTAAGTTTGACTTCATGGTCTCTGATGGCAGCTGCTTCACCCTGTATACACCACCTCCCCTACCTAGTTTCTCTAATAAGAACCATTCTGGGGAGAAATGTAAAGGAGGGCGCCCGAGAGATTACCAAAACCAGGAGGCAGAGTGACCCTGAATGGGCTGCAAGCAACAGGCCAACAGTTTCCTTCTCCTCTTCCATCTTAAGAGGAAAGGCTTATTAATATTAGTTTATGAAAAGTAGGCAATTATACAAAATACAGCATCAAAACCATAATTCGTTTTTAAAATGTGAGTTTTTGACACTTATAGGACTTCATTCCAAACTCTCAATTATATAATTACACAAAAAAAATCCATGTTTCAAAAAAACATACTTAATTTTAACATAAAATTCATGTCACTTATCACAAAGTCAGACAGTCAAGTGTACAAAGGAAAAACAAAACAGAAGCAGTATTTACAAATTTAGACTACATGAGACATTGTGAATACTTTTTTGTTAATAAACAACACAATACAAACTTTTACACTCTACATTTTAAAGATGATGCATCTGTGAACAATATAAGTATGGTGACAACTTTAAATTAAATTCAAGGTTGGGAGAGTTGAAGACTAAATTCAAAGTCAAGATCATAGTAATAAAGTCTTTAAATTCAATGCTATAGTGATAAAAACTTTAAATTCAAGGATTGTCTAAGAAAGGACAAAACAACTAGCATTCAAGCTATTTAGTCAATTAGTTCCCCTGTGAGTACAAAATATATAGGAATCACTAAATGGATTAGCCTAATTACAAATAATGTTCATTTCTAAAGAACTCATAACTGCAAGAAGTCTTTTCACAGAATTTTTCAGTCACAGTTTTTATCCTTGGGTAGGTATTTCTGCCATATTTTAAACCCTTATTCAAAAAACAATTCCCTCCCACTTCCATATTTTTATAAGTAAAAAATGGTTTTAAATAAAGAGATGTCCATTCCTTAGCTAGAGAACTATTCCCCCACTGACTGTTAGAAGAAAAAAAAAAAGATCCCATTTCCTCCTCTACCTCAAAAACACAAAGTAAGCCCAAACAATCCAATTCCTAATGAAGAGTTGCATAAAACCCAGGACCTGGAACGATATTTCATGCTCGTTTTCTTGCTATATGCTGAGAACAATTTATTTACATTATTGAGAAATCTATTTAACAGGCTGGGTTCATGCCAGCGCCTCCATTAGCAGAGGCTTGCTAAAAAAGGCGAGAGTAGCGGCGTCTGCGAATGTGCACATCGAAGACCCTCCTGGGCCTGGCCTCCTCATCGTTTTCGTCAGATTCATCCATGTCTGCCGAGTCATCATCATCGTCTTCCTCCTCCTCTTCTGCCTCGCCCATCTCTTCATATTCAACAGGACCCATTTCCTTGAAAGAGAAAACAGTCTTTTGATAAGAACTTCCATCAGTTTGTATACTCACTTAATGCAAATTCTCACTTATCTAGACTGTAAACAACCAGACGTGCCAACCATGAATTTTTATAGACTTGAACAGCCCATTTTCATGATGCACATGCTGATGGAAGATTCCAGAGTGTATATTCTATTACATGTTTAAAAGTGCCCAAGGTGGTTTTTCATGGTAAACATATTTCATTAATACAGTACTTATTTTTTACATGAAGCTGTTATTCATATACAATGTAGCAAACAGACCACTCCCAACAACTCAAGATAAATCTTACTGAATTTACCATATTAATATATTAAGTAACAATTCCTTATTAGCTATACGCTTACAGAAAAGATGTGAAAATATTAATAAAGTATGACCTCTACTGGTAATTTTTATGTACTGTCAACAGGAGGTTTAAGATTTCTATTGAGTACCTAACTACAATATAAAGATACTTTTCAATTCAATCACCATTAGTAGCCTTTACTTTTAAATCAATGTGTCCAAGGCTTTCAGAATAGAGCACTGGTGATGCTGTAAATGCACTAAGTGCACATCTCTTGGAAACTTCCTTTAAAGCAGTGCCCCTAATCAAGTCTAGACTTTCTCTGCTGTCAGTTTGCTCTATCACACTTTCAAAAACCCAATGAAAGGAGCTGCGATATTGGACCGAGTTCGGAACAGCCAGGAGGTCCTAGCTAGTAATGTAGGAAACATTGGGAAACTTGGGATGTGGTGTCAGCTAGTCTTTCCACCAAGGCTTTTATGATATTTCATGACACAGCACCACTACTAACCTTCTGGTGTTACCTCCAACCACTGTCCCTGCTCCCCGCCCTCCAGTATACCGGCCTCCCTGCAGCTCTTCAAACACCTGAGGCACATAGTGTGTCTGTGTCAGCACCGCTGTCCTTGCTGCTCGCTAGCTTGGAACACCCTTCTCCCTCAAATGCAAGGGCTTCTTCTGCTTCTTTCCTGTCTCAACTTAAATGTCACTGAGGTCTTTCTTGATACATCTTTATATTATGCAACCCAACAGGACACTCCTTATTCCCTTTACTCTGATTTTTCTCCAGAGCATATATTACTACTACACTTTGTACATAGTATTGATTTGCTACACTTTGTATTTTTTAAATAGAATGTCAATTCCAAGACAGATTTTAATTGTACAGTTCACTGCATTTTCCTCAGCACCTTGTATGTACTTATTAATAAATATCTGTTGAACATGCAAATTAACTGATGTGGGAGAAAGGTATTGTCTTTTAGGATTTGTCAAAGGTATTATCACTGGGATTTATTATAACACAAACAACAATAACCAGAGACAATAGCCATAAATATAAAATTATCCTATTATTTTTATCTCTGCATCTTTTTTTTAATCTAGGGAATGAAGACTTCGAAATTCAACAGCAAGTCCAAAAGGGGCGGGGGAGAAGGATTAGGAAGTTCTAAAACATTAAATCCTGGTGTATAATTATTATCTTAATGAAGAAGAAAAGAGAAAAACTGTTAAAGAAATCAATGTGGCTAAAGATGGAGATTGCTGACAATCACAGGTGAACGTGCAGACAAACAGCAGACAGAGAGGAACACACAGACAACAGAAGTAAATTGGCAGCAGACGCCTCTACAGGGTCTAAAAACAAACCACCTAGACCAAAAAAGGCTTATGAACAACCGAAAGTATATTTTAAAGTGGCATTCAAAGTATAAAGCAAGAGGAAGGATTAAGCCTCCTAATTAATAATATTGTTAGAGGACACAAAAGAACAATTCAACTTCCATATCAAGAAAATTAACATTTAAACAGGAAAGGTAAACACAAGTACAACACAACAGAAATACAATCCCCACTGCCTCTTTTGGGTTGGTTAGAAATAAGTCCAGAATTCTCACTTATGTTTATTGACTTCTCATCCCTGACAGAGAAAAACACATTATCCACAAGGTAGGTCAAGTTTTTATACTATGTATTATTTGTGGTTTAGAAGACACTAAAACTTATTAAATAAGAACATAGTTAAGAGAGGGTTGAACATGTAATGAGTTTATTATTGTAATTTAAAATTATAAATTTAAAAATTTTAAACTTTAAAAAAGGAGTAAGTAAATATAAAACTTCTCAGTTTCAATTTATAACATGATAAATATCAATATAACCCATATAACCAAGAGTTCTTTGGAGTCCTCATAACTTTCTTTTAATTAAATTTGACATACAATATTATATTAGTTTCAGGTATACAAGAATGTGATTAGACGTATATGTGTGTGTGTGTGTATGTATGTATATACATACATACACACACACACACACACATTACGAAGTGATCACCACAGGAAGTCTAGACACCATCTGTCACCATACATGGTTATTACATTCTCATGGTTATTACATTCTCCCAGCCATTTCCCCTCTGGCCACCATCAGTTTGTTTTCTGTACCTACGAGTTTGTTTTGTATTGTGTTTCGTTTTTAGATTCTACATATAAGTGAAATTATATGGCATTTGTTTTTCTCTGTTCAACTTATTTCACTTAGCAAAATACCCTCTAGGTCCATCCATGTTGTCGCAAATGGAAAGATTTAATTCTTTTTTATTGACGAGTAATATTCCATTACACACACACACACACCCCACATCTCTATCCGTTCATTTTTGGATGGACACCTAGGTTGCTTCCATATCTTGGTTATTGTAAATAATGCTGCAGTGAACATAGGGGTGCATATATCTTTTCAAATTAGTCTGTTGTATTTCTTCTATATATTCCCTATGCTGTGCATTACATTCCCTGTGACTTATTTTATAACTGGCACTTTGTACTTCTTCTTTTATTTATTTATCTTTTCAGATTTGAGAGAGAGAGAAAAAGAGAAAGTGAGAGAGAGATGAGAAGAATCAACTCATAGTTGCTGCACTTGAGGTTGCTCACTGATTGCTTCTTCTAGGTGAAGCAAGAGGGAGAGGAGCTCAAGTTGAGCCAGTGACCCCTTGGCTCAAGCCTGGGACCTTGGGCCCAAGCCAGCCATCTTTCAAAGGAATCTTGTGAACATCTTTGGGCTCAAGCCAGAGACCTTGGGATCATGTTAATGATTCCCCACTCAAGCTGGCAAGTTTGCACTCAAGCCAGTAACCTTGGGCTGTCGAACCAGGGATCTCTGTGTCCCGGACTGATAACCCTCCACTGTGCCACCATCTGATCAGACTAGCAGTTTGTACTTCTTATCCCTTCACCTCTTTGCTCATTTTCCCACCCTTCTCCCCTCTGGCTACCATCATTTTGGTCTCTGTATCTAAGAGTTTGTTTTGTGGAATTGCTGGGGCATATGGTAGGTCTGTTTTTACTTATTTTGAAGAATATCCAGTAACTTTTAAGAGCTTAAGGGGGTCATGAGACTGAAAAGTTTGAAATGACTGTCCTTAAGTAAAGATTACTTTATATTCACCTTAACAAACATTGAAAACAAGCCTCCACAGGATCAAGTGGACCCAATAATAACTGCCTGACCCAACAAATCTCAACACTCTTTATACTTTATGTCAGGAATAGTAGCAACTTTAGGACACGGAATATTATCAGAGATTTCATAACAATAAAACAAGCACTTCATTAAAAAGACAGCACAATCCTATGTATATCTGCATATAATTATAGAGCTTCAAAACACATGAAGCAAATCTGAAAGATTAAAGAGAAATAGACAATTGGTGATTACAACAATCATCTCTCATAGAACAAAGACAAAAAAGATCAGTAAATGTATAAAAGACTTGAAAAACAACCAGTTCAACCTGTCACTTATAGACTAATATTCCCCCAAATAACAGCATATACATTCTTTTCAAATACACAAGGGTTATTTACCAAGATAGACCATAATTCTGGGCCATAAAACATTTAAAGACGGACTGAAATTATACACAGAGAGTGCGCTAACCATAACAAAATTAGAAATCAATAATCAAAAGATAACTGAAAAATCTCCAAACATTTAGAAATCATCACATTTCTAGAATAGTCATAGATCAAAATTAAATTACAAGGCAAATCTGAGAATCTTTTGAACCAAAGATTAAGGAAATATAACATCAGAATTTCCGAACTATAGCAAAGCCAAAATGGTGCTTACAGAGAAAAAATGGTCTAAAATCAATAATCTAAACTTCACTTCAAGAAGTTAGAAAAAAAAAGCAAATTAAACCCAAAGTAAGTAAGAGGACAGAAATAAAGATGACTGCATAAATCAATGAAAATAGAAAATGAGCAAACAATTATTGAAACTAAGAGTTGTTCCTTTAAATGGTAAGAGTGACAACCCCAGCTAACATGATGAAAAGATATAAATTGGCAGTATTAAAAGGATTATCAAAGGAATCTTGTGAACAACTTTATGCCAATAAATTCAACATTTAGACAAAATGGACAAATTCCTTGAAAGACACAAATTACCAAAAATGAAACAAGAACAGAAAATAGGAATATTAAAGAAATTCATATTTCAAAACTTCCAAAAAAGAAAATTCCAGCCCCAGATGACTTCACTGATAAAGCAAATCAAACATTTAAGGATAACAGCAATCTCATAGTGAATTTGGGCTAGTCAAAAATGGAAGACTGCCAAAGGAAGTAGCAAATCCCTGGTACTGGAAACAGACCATAGGAAGCACTCCTGCTCTGTGTGGGAAGCTGAACTTCACCACCAAACCCAGACTGTACTGTCTGCACCAGACATACCGCAAGTATAATGGCCTAAAGTCTCACTGTCGTCCTTCTCTACACAAATTGGGAATGTGGGAACTCGGGGTCAGATTTATGTCATGTCCATCTTCCCAAGATGCCTTTTAGATGTACCCATCGGGGCCACCCCAGGAGCCAGAGGATTTTTTCTGAACATTTGATGCTGACTACTCCATTATATTCTGGGTATACAAGTCACATTTTATTCCCCTTGTATAACTGGAACTTCATAACTTTCTCTCATCATTTTATAGCTCATAAGATTGAGGGCACTAGTCCATCTGCCATAAAGTAACCCTAAAAATGAGATTTAAAAAATACTATATATCTAGTTGACTTGGGAAATGATCCCAAAGAGAGACTTGTACAAACAGCACAAGTTTACCCATTAAATCCTCTTTGCAATAATTTCTATAGGATATTTGTATTATTTTACAAAATTCGGAGTTTTAGCAAAAACATCATAAGAAATTGTTTTCCTAGTCTTAATAAAATAAAGTGGATGTTAACTGGTCTAGTGTGGTGTTTCTCATTAGGCTATAGACATATTTTTGGAAACAGTGGAAAAAAGGCTGAACCTTTAAAACCACTTACTACTCTATATGATACTATAATAGCGGACACATGTCATCATACATCTGTCCAAACCCACATAATGAATCCTAATGTAATTTATGGACTTTGGGTGATAATGATGTGTCAGTGTAGGTGCAACAGTTCTAACAATGGCTCCGGGTGGTAGAGGTTGTGTAGGTGGAGGGGGCGTATAGGAAATTTCTGTACCTTCTGTTCAATTTCTCTGTGAATCTAAAACTGCTTTAAAATATGAAGCTATTAAAAACTAACAAACCAACAAAAACAACTACAACAAAAACAGGTTACAGCACAGCTACTATGATGGAAGAGCATGGAGCCTAGCTTATTGTTCACCTCTCATGACACGTTCAAATATCCCACCACCCCAGGGTCCTTCCCTCGGAATTCTGGGGTTCTCTGGAACACACTGTATAAACTATTTTTCTGGCCTACCAACCTTTATGGAGTTAACTCTAAAAAGTCATGTAAAGTGGCACCAGAGGAAAATTTAACCTACCAATCGAGCTATAGACACCCTGAATGTCGGACATGCCATATGGAATCGGGGAATGGCGACATTAAAGATCTTGTCTTTAAAGTAAAGAAAGTGAAAGGTATAATATCCTTCCATATATCCCGATGTCGTAGAGAATGTGGTACAACTTGTGTATTCATACACCCGACCAGGGCTGATGATTGGAAATTCACCTGCAGAGAAAATAGTAACAATAAATAATGTATAAAAGTCAGCTCTTCATCAAAGCAAATGAAATATGTCCTCTATGGGATTATGTAAGCTATGTTAAAGTAAATGCACAGTTAGAAACAAAATCTAAAGAAACATAACAAAATGTTCATAGTGGTGGGATTATGAGTATTTCGATTTTTTCTGTAATCCCTCTAATTCTCTACAGTGTGTCTGTGGGTGGGGAGGAGGATATCTAGTAGATAATAAAAAAAGAATATTTTCTTTTTCAAAATGCTTTGAGGCATTTTAGATGCCATCTTTAAGACACAGGCAATAAAAAGTGTCATGGGCACTAATTTAAACAGCAATAGGAATAATATACATGTTTAAAAGTAGCAAGAAACTTAAAACATAAAATTCTGAGACTGCAGCTTAAACATTTAGCCCAGACAAAATGGCAATCACAAGGGAGACCTCTTACTCCAATGGACGAAATGACCGAAAAAGAAGTACAGCTTTAATAAAATTGTTTAGCACTAGATCCTTAAATAAATTCAGAAAAAAAATTCCTTAATTAAACATGTAAAATACGGCTTTATTTGTGGTAATCAACTAAACAACTTCGAGTTCTGTGCATGCTTAGGACCCACAACAGAAGTACACAGCTTAAATAATGTTATTTTTCTGAAACACAAATACAAAATCTGAAGAATCTTAGGGGTTCAAAATTTTAAGATAATTATAATTTTTTAAAAAGCTGAATGTCAATAAAAATCAAGCCAGAGATGATTGAAATGCACAAACAACAAAAATCTGTTATTAATTTTAACATTTCTTCCCAATTTTAAAAAAGATGACAAATATAAAATTTAGTTTCTATTTCTGCCCTATGTCTACATGATATGATAAGAAATCATCATTTAGCTAAAAAATAAAGATTATAAGGAAAAGCAAGGAACCCAGACTATCCACAGAGTGAAAACTCAATACCAGAGTTCGCTATAATTTTAGAAAAGTTCATGTTTAAGGTACTAACTGATAGAATAGTGATCTTTACACACTGCACTTATGAAGCAAAATATTGTAGTTAGTATTAGAAGCTCAGAATCTATGGTATCTTTCACATTGTAAACACAGCTGGTAAAAAGGTGCAGACTTATCCACTAACTACATCGTGCATTTCTAAGCTGTGTCAGACATGCTCTCCAAAATGTCTTAGAAGCAACTGATGTCTAAACTCAAATCTTGTGTTACATACCAACTACTCCCGGTCCTTGAACTTCCTCTACATCACCTTTAGCGTTTGTTATTCTCCAATAGCGACTGTCCAACTGACAAGCCTTCTCAGGAAGTGCATCCTTTGACATTTCAATCCTGGAGAAGGAAATGCGGCAGGAGGGACACAAGTAAGGCCTTTTTTGTTTCTTCTGTTTAAGAGCGACAGTATTTGGGCTACCACCATACAAGGAATTTCCAAAGGAAGTTAAGAACCCACTCCAAAGTCTGTGTTAATCACCTATTTCTGAAAGTTCTCTAAGATGCTGGCCTGATTATCTTAACGCCACTCCCTCCTGGGAATGTTTTCATTGAACTAGTGCACCTGACCTTCAACAGAAAGGACAACATAACAATTCACAAAGACAATGTTGACAACACTCTTGCGGTTCAAATAAAGGTCAGCATGGGAAACACTTTATAGAATATAGTGCCATGAAAAATTTCTGTTCTAAAAAACTGAGTCTTTTATTCACTACAAGGCCATGCAACTCATTTCCCTTTTTTCCATTAGCTTCTAAAAAGCTCAAAGCAAAATGTCACTATTCAGTTATTGGGATTACAAGTTAACAGTTTCCCAATACTATTACTTCTCCCTCTTCCTCTGGGAATCTGCTGTCTCTTATTTTCATTTCAAGTACCCTGTAAGTTATATAGGTGTTATTTTAAGCATGTCTCAGTCCTAGGCAAGACCTATATTAAACAACAAACATCTGTGCATGTGTTACTAGACATATCAGAGGCTACATACAATACCAAAATCCTACAATGCTCCTGGTAAGTACACATAACTAAAATATTTCTAGTATGTATAAATGCATGTATATTTATTTTTAAAATACTGTATGTAACATCATAAAATGTATAAAAATATTTTAAAACAAAGTACCTTAGTCCCTTAGCAATGAATTATCTTTATGGCACTGCACAGAGTATTTCTAATTAAAGTGAACTTATTATTTGTTTTTTTATTTAACCACTTCCAGGGCTTAACACCATGTTTGACATCTAGGCAGTGCTCAACAAATATTTATTAGATTTAATTGCATATACACAGGCCAGATGAAATTTAAAAAGCATGGCTTTACCTTGGGCAATTTGATAGCTTCTAGAAAACGTTACAACTCTTAATTTTGATGATTAGAACTTAGTGGTTTATCTTGCAAAGTACCTGGCACAATACTTGTATTTATTAGAAATAACATAGAGGTTAATATAAACTCAAAGTACTCTACAAACACTATATTTTAACATACTCTTCCAATAGCAGCTGGAGGTGACCTTGAAAAAGTTTGCTATTCACTTGACCCAGAAAATCATGCAAATCTAGAGGTTCAATCTTCATGTTCACTTTGAGAACACTTGTGAAACTGCCTAGGCCATCAGGGGTATGCATATCTGAAGACACCAGGTATCTGAAGGATGTCACTTTATAGAAGCAATGTGTGACATTCTGTTGTTAAAATGGTGGAGTTGGTAGGTTTGCCTGGGCCTAACAGTGGGGCTAGACACAAGGTCGGTGGCACAAAAAAGTACTGAATTTTTGCTACATGTTTAAAAATGCAAAGAGTAGTACTGGACTTAATTGAGCACATCTTGATGAACAAAGCTCCCCAGATGTGGCGCAGAACTTATAGAGTGCACGGGCACACTAACGCACACATGAGCTCTCCCTGCCGCACTGAGAGGATCCTTATGGAAACGAACACATTGCTCCTAAACCAGGAGAGGAGGGTGCACAGAAACAGATCTCAGAAGAAACAAAAACTCATGGCCTGGGAGTAATTTCAGCACTAAATAAATGTTAATAAAAGTAAAAGTGGAAAAAAATCCTCTGATTATATTGTAGAAAATTTTATTATCCACTTTCCTCCACATTTCAGCAAGAAGGTGCCTTTCTTTCTTTCTTTTTTTTAATGAGAGGAGGGGAGGCAGAGACAGAATCCTGCATGCACCTTGACTGTGATCCACCCAGCAAGCCCACTAGGGGGGCAATGCTCTGCCCATCTGGGGCAGTGATCAGCAACAGAGCAATTCTTAGCGCCCAAGGCAAAGGCCACGGAGCCATCCTCAGTGCCTGGGCCAACTTGCTGCAATTAAGCCATGGATGCAGGAGGGAAAGAGTGAGAGAAGGAGAGAAGTGAGAAAAAGAGAGAAGTGAGAAAGGGAGGTATGGAAAAGCAGATGGTTGCTTCTCCTGTGTGCCTTGACCGGGAATCAAACCAGGGACATCTACATACTGGGCTGACGCTCTACCACTGAGCAAACCAGCCAGAGCCAGAAGCTGCCTTTCAAAATGTGTTTTATATATCATGTCAAATGGGACAATAACAACAAATCCACAGAACATATCTCATTGTCAATGGGAAGGTGACCCCATTTAAAGTCCTCACCTGATTCGGTACGTGAAGAAATAGTGGGGTGGGTGCACAGAGCTAAGTTCTGGTAGAAATGACGTGGAAACGGAAACTGTAATATCCCCAGTTGTTGCTACACATTCTGGATCATGAACATATCTAGGTAATTGAAAAAAAATTAAAATTCTTTTAGTAAACTAACCTCAATTCTATAAAAGGTTTAAAAGACACAATGCAAAATAGCTTACACTTCACTTTAGAACTGAACATTTAAATCATATTTGGACCTTATGATCTAGTCCTATTAAGCTTAGAAGAAAACTAGAAATTACAAATAAACCAGAAAGCTTTGAAGACTCTGGATCAGTAATGGTAGCAGCCAAGGTTCAATGATCAGTGGTTCAAATAATAGATCAGTAATTAACCTGGAAATTAAAAAGAGCTTATCTCCATTTTCAGAGCTATGGAAACCTTGAGGATATCTGAAAACCTAGCTATACCCTCTAATCAGTGGCTCTGACAATAGAAGTGTTAATATTTGTTATTCTAGGGGCTTCTAATGTATACTTCATCTATCATTTCTGCCAAACGAGATACTGCGGACCAATATTACCTCTAATACTACCTATAATATCTGGATGTTCCATTTAAAGATAATAAAGTTAATAGTTACTAACCTGCTATTCATATTAAATCTACTAGTTGATAAACAACTTTTGTTTTTAAAAAGGAATTATACAACTAATATAAAGTTGTAATTTCTAAATCAAAATCAGTGTTTTTCTCTTTGATTCTTCAAGATAAGAAAATTACTGGCTAAGTGTTTGAATATCCTGGCTTTAAACTGAGAATAAGAGAGATTTACGATTATGGGAGACTCTGCTATGAACCTTCCTGGAAAACCTCATCTTATGATCTGTAACCAGAAACATTGTTTTCAATTTTAGTATTTTAATGCTCTTTTATTTTATTTTTTTTGAGAGACCGGGAGAGACACAGAGGAAGAGAGACAGAGAGGAAGGGAGAGAGAGATGCATCAACTCACAGCTGCTTCACTTTAGTTGTGCACTGACTGCTTCTCATATATGCCTTAACTGGGAATTGGGCCTTGGGCTCAAGCTGAGCCAGTGACCCGTTGCTCAAACTGACAGCCTTTGGGCTCAAGCCACAGACCATGGGCTTCAAGTCAGCGACCTTTGGGCTCAAGGTGGTAACCTTGGATTCATGAGGATCCCACACGTAAACCGATGAGCCGAGGCTCAAACCGGCAACCCCAGGGTTTCCAACTGGTGACCTCACTGGTTGACACTCTATCCACTGCGCCACCCCTGGTCAGGCTGTAACTAATGATTTTCATTGATTATAACCATTCTAATCCAAAAAGTCCCAAGTGAAATACCTGAAAATTTGGTCTCTGATGATAGGGAAGCCACCTGATACAACATTGTTGACATACGAAGTAAACCAGTCCGTAAAAGTAGCACCTGTAAACCAGAAAGGGAAGAAAAAGGACAAATAGTTTTTGTAAAATCCATACAGGAAACAACTGTAATTTCTCTTTGCATAAGGCATGGTATCAAAACTAAAAACATTTATAGATATAATTCCACTAGATCTTTATTAGGTCTATTTCTAGTCTCAGTTCTATCCATCTTATTACCTTGCTAGAGAATCCTCCAACTTCAAACTACTTTCTACACTTATAAACAAATAATACATTTTTAAACTAATTTGTTCTGGTACAAGAATGAAAAGCCTTCTGTCTATAATTTCTTCAACAAATGAGATACGGCTACGTCCAGGAAGAAACTATAAGAAAAACATCAGCACCTACCCTCAAACAATCAGGGTATGTCCCTGGCCCAGGAACACCTTGACTCATGCTCAGCCTGGACAGCAGTATGGCACTGTGGAGTCTGGGGCATCAGACCAACCCAAAATAGTCCAGCTACACTACTAAGACTCAAACCCGCAGTGCTCCTCCATATTCTGTGACCAGCTCAAAGCAAAAAGATTGACGGCAACAGTCCAGCCCAGACCATACCTTTGTGATCTAATTGAATCAGTTACAAACATTTACATAAATTATATTTGTTCCCTCTAAGTAATATAACTTTCTTAGACTCCCTTACAGCTAATACCTCTCAGTGCCTAGCATATACTAGTCCTTTAATCAATACTGTCCAATGAATTTCTTTGTAATCTTATTTTTATAATCCCAGTTCCTATACTCTGCCATGCTAAATGCCAGATGCTAAATTTACAGTGTTTACTTAATACTCCATTTTGAGAATGATAAAAGGTACAATTTAGGCTTGAGTCTGAGGGTATATAGCTTTAAATTTTTAAACGCATCAATTGAGAGAAAAGTACACTACAATAGTTGGCTCTTTCCTCAATGTCTACTAGTGGTCCTTCTGACTCCTTATTTAATAAATGCTATTGTATTCAAAATGAGCGCTGATCGTCTGTCCACTGCAGCAAGATATTAGGAAGCCTATCGTGACAATAATGTCATTAAAATTCATAGAAGGTATAATTACTAGTTTCGAGAACTAATAGTTTTCAAAAAGTAATTTTTTGTATTTCATGAAATATTACATAAGAAAAAGAAATTTCTTATGGTTTACATAAGAAAGATATTGGCATAGTGCATTCCAGTGCACCTAAATTTATTATAGTACATATATATACCAAAGTGTGTTCTTTAAAGTGTAGACAGAATTTTCTATGCAGCCTTTAGAACTAAACTTATCTCAACACAAAATCCAGTTTTCTTAACTATCTATTAATAATACACTGAACACCAGGAAATTCCATCTTATGTTTTACCAAAAATTCCAAGAAAGTCAAACAGTTGAATCAAGATGTAATTTGTATGTTCTAAGATAGTTTCTTCAGAAATAAGCCTGTATCTTGGAGTTTCCTTGATAGCACTGTGGCTTTACCACGGTAGTTTAAAGGAAACTTTTATCTTTCCTCCCAGCACTAACTTCCTATCTCATCTCAAATCTTTTGCTTTGCTTCTCATTCTAGGAGAAATCCAAGCTCCCAGAACAGAATGACCAGACCTTAGTATTCTGCTGTAGTGGTGGGGTTTTCCATATCGTGTCAGAACAGCACCAAATGAAGACGAAGAAACTCAAAGAGCCCAGCAGGCAGCTGTTGGTTTACAAACCAGGTAGTACCACTGCGCTAGAGCCATGACGGTTGTCTCCGAAAGTACGCGCTATGTGAAGGTGACAAAGGGCAGTGAGCCGGAGCAAAACCCCAGTGGGTGCTTAACTTAGAAACCACAAACCACATGAGTCAGGGTAAGCGGAAAGCCAGGGGCGAAGAGTAAAAGCTTTTTTATAACTCACTACGTAGGTTGGCATTGTGAAGTATACCATGAAACCTAGAATGTGCCTCAGCACGGAACATAGACTCTGTTCAAGCTTCCAACTAGGATGAATAATTAAATACCAATGCCTTAGCCTGCAAGACCCCTTTACTATTAGCACACGGGGATATTGGCTGTGTCAGGAGTGCCTTTAAAAGGCCCAGTAAATAGTCAGGACACTTCTCTTAAGCAAGCAAAATCTAAGTATAACAAGGTTGAATGAATAGCAAAGAGGTGAGCAGTACTTGCATATAAACTGAATTGTTCTGAAATCCTGTGAGAAATACCTTTACAAGGCCAAGAAAAACTGTGCCAGAGTTGATGAAGCCCAGTTTATACTGGTTTTCAAAGACTGCTGTTTTGAGGTCTCCAGTGTGATTTCTCAGTATTTTACTATAGCACTGGCACCAAAAGAGAAAAAAAGTACAAAGTAGTTTTATGTATCCATATCTCTAATTATGGAATACTCTGATGGATGGAAGATACCTCTGCATAAGGGAACGGTACACAAACTCACAGGAATTCTGCACGCATCACTGTTCCACAGCAAAGTCCTAAGAGCACCAGATTGTACAGGGCATAGCTTTCTCCCAGAGAGAAACCAAATTCCACTAAAATACAAGGGGTATTCTAATGAGTGACTAGATATGGTACTTGACAAACCAGCAAGTCTTAAGAAATACAAGTATAAAACTGTCAGCTGATTAAGTAACTAAAAAGTTTCTACCAACTTAATTTTTTAACCAGGAGGAAAAAGGGAAAAAAAATAATACTTTTTTTTTCTCCTACCTATGATAAACATGTCAATAGCAGCTGGATTCCGAGCCATTTGGTCCTATGTGATAAAAAGAATATTGTAATTAAGGAAAATACATTTTGCTTAATTTCTCATTGTTACCTGTATTCTTCCCCAGAGAAAAGGCAAAACAGTAACAATAACTGAAGGGCTCTAACCAATACTTGGCCATTCCTCACACATTTCAGCCACTGCTTTGTGATTTCTAACTTAGGCTTGTTCTATAGTCCTTGGAAGGGAAGTGCCCGGCACTTCTAATAACAGTTAAATGCTTATATACTGCTATTACTGTCAGAATGGACTAAAAACTATCCTTTAGGAAAAGAATTGGGAAGTTAGGGTGAGAAGAAATATGGCCAATTATCCTACAAGAAAAGGCTTTGGATTCAGCCCAGAGGCCTGAAGAATTCTAGGTTAGTCACCTTTTTCTATAAATAAAACAGACTGAGCCATCATCCCGTAATCTTATAGAGGTATTGAGTAAAAAATGGGATAAAAGATGGGAAAATGCTTAGGGAAAACATTAAAATCTATAAAAATTTTAAAATATTTAAAATGTTAAGGCCCCTGGCCGGGTAGCTCAATTGGTTAGAGCTTGTTCTGATTGCACCAAGGTTACGGGTTTGATCCCCAGTCAGGGCACATACAGGAAGCAACCAATGAAAGCACAAGTAAATGGAACAATAAATTGATGTTTCTTCTTTCTCTCTAAAAACAAACAAAACAAAAATATAACCCATAAAAAAATATTGTAAATGCTATATGGAGTCACATGTCTCTATTTTAAATTCCTCTTTAAAAGTTCACAGCTAGGTAAAAATAAAAGCAGTTCTACAACTGAGGAATTACTGAGAAGTGAAGAAATAAAACTGAAACCAAATATCTTATTTTCTGATTATATTAAAGTCATAACAAATGCCTTCTAAAAAGAATCTTCACTTTTTCAACAACTAAAATACGTACTACAGAGTTTAAAAAGTTCCTACTGTACTTGGATAAAATGATATTCAAAAGCTAAATTTTAAAGTTAGAAATGTATATTACAATTAATCACTTCAACAAAAAGCTTATTAGTTTTCCTTTAAACTTAAAATGCTTTAACACAAATCATAGCTTTGCATTATTTATCCACTGGTAAAATCTCCTTCTGGCATTCCATGTCATGTCTAGTTAGGCCTATCTAACTAATAATTAAATTGAATAATGCGTTATACCCATTCTACAACCCTGAAAATCTCTAATGTACACAGGTATAAACTCATCAGCACACATCTTAAAGCCATACTTAAACACACTTCCTACTTACTGGACATTGGTAGAAAACTTCATTTTTGTTCCGACCCTCTGCAGATTCCACTGCTATGTACTGACTCAAGCCAGTATGTATGCAAAAAGTTAAAGGGAGACAGTACTTCAGTCCCTGCCTCTGCTGGAAGCCTCCAGCAGCCGTGTCGACGTCTAACAAATCCTCAGAACGATAGTGATTAGACAGCGCCATACTTCCCAATAACCTGAGAAGAGACCCCACAATTTAATCAATTGCAATGCCAAATAAACAGCTGTGCTTCATCTTTTTAATGAATAATAATTTCACACTGACAATTTTATAAGAACTGGTTAACATGTTGATTCTAAATCGGGAATGCCAAAAACACTACAATTTATATATTAAATTCAAATTCTTTTTTTTTTTTTTTTAAATTCAAATTCTTGAGTGGAAAGATTCTGATTTAAATGAAAAGCCTAAATGTCTAAAATGTGTAAATGTCAGCCTTATAAATAGAAAAATAGTTTTATTGCTTTCAAGAATCTATCTTGCCATGATAAACTGATTTGCTGATATTTTGCTACATATGCATATATATGAATGACTAATTTAATGTTTAAAAGGGCAAGTTCTCTGTGATATCTTTAAGCTATTACAATCTTTAGCTTACTCAATCCTACCAGAGAGTATAAATGTTAATCAGTCTAAAGCTTGACCAAGTTTTCATAAACTTGGGATGCAAGCGACATAAATTCATCTCACTGCATGTGCATGAGGACAACACAAGTGTGGGTCCTTGATGAGATTCCCACCCTAAGTTCCACCATTGGGTTGTAAATAGATAAAAATCCCTCCGTTGAAATTCATGATCTTCCCTGACCAGGTGGGGGCGCAGTGGATAGAGCATTGGTCTGGGATGCAGAGGAACCAGGTTCAAAATCTCAAGGTCATCGGCCTGAGTATGGGCTCATCTGGCTCGAGCTTGGGCTTACCAACTTGAGCGCAGGATCATAGACATGACCCTATGGATGCTGGCTTGAGCCCAAAGGTCACTGGCTTAAAGCCCAAGGTCAGTGGCTTGGCTGTAGCCCTCTGTCAAGGCACATATGAGAAAGCAATCAATGAACAACTGAGGTACCGCAACGAAAAACTGATACTTCTCATCTCTCCTTTCCTGTCTGCCTGTCCCTATCTGTCCCTCTCTCTCTGTTCCTGACTCCTATTTAAAAAAAAAAAAATTACGATCTTTTTGTCATGTCAACTCTGGGCAACTCTTTTAATAAAGTTCTCTACTGTTTGCTCTTGAAGTGTGACAATTTTTCAATTTTGTCAAATTTGAGTTTGACAGAAAAAATAGACTAGAATAAAAAGCCAGTAATTTAGGCTTATCTAGTCCCAACAACCCAATATTTCATTTCTGAATACTAACTTGCAGTCTCAATATGATCACCTCCAAGCTTCCTGATACTCACTCAACCCTGATCTGAAATGGCAACAGAGCCTCGTATGATTCTTCACATTCAGAGACTCCATGTTCCAGTATGAACAACACCAAGTTCTCCCTAACTTCTTATCAGCATTTCACAAATGCAATGTCTCTACAATAGCTTAATTTCATAAAATAAAAAGAGCAGACCCATTCAAAGCACAGTTCTTAAAACTGTGACTGAATTGACAACTAGATAGTCTGCTTTTCCCAAAGGGTTCCACAACAAATACTTCATCTCTTAGAAGCTTAAAGTAGGCCGTTTAATCACAGGTGATGCTTGAATAGGACAAAACTGCATTTTCTTTAGTTTAGTGCATGTCGCCCTGAACAACATGTACAGTACACAGAATTTGCATCAGGATCTCCAAAACAAATAATCTGGCCTGTAACAAGATCAACACTTCAAGAGTTCTGAACAGTTTTAGTTCAAATACACCCCCCACATACATTTTCCTCATCTCCCCTAGAGCCCCCCACACCCAGACTTCATTTCACTATAAGGATGTGTTGATAAAAGTAATGTTTTTATGAGACATATTTATTTTGTTAAAATCAAATTCCAGCTGTAGATTTTATCTTACAAGATGCTACAAGGAAGAAGAGGGAATTCCTATACTCCTTTATAACTACAAGTACAGTTTGTTTATTTTCTTCCTGGAAAATAACTTGTATCATTAAAAATAACCAAAACAGGAAGCATCTTACCCGGGAACCACTAACTTCTGCCCATTGTGGATGCGATACGAACACCGATAATCGTCGGGAAGCTTGCAGCCGATCTGGGCTTCCACTGCATCGAGGTCTTCCTCTCGAGCACCCTCTGCAAATACACAAAAAGACAAGTGATGAAGAAACAATAAGCCTCAAATCTAAGACAAACTATAGTCTTCCTGCTAGTCAATGAAACTATCTTAAAACAAGAGAATGCTGTCCAAAATCCATTGCTGAAATATGTGGAAATGAATTGAAAATTCAGAGAAACATATCCCTTTATGTTTAAAGCCCTGAGCAAACAAATTCCTCAGTGTCCTCTCAACAGGGACACACTGGCACTACGTAAAATATGTAAAGGTATGCACCAATGAAATCCGCAATGATTTTTTTCACAGTGCAATGCAAACATTATTAGGGCATATCTCATTTTTCCTAATCTAATAAATCCACACCTCTCTATTTCAAAAAAATCTCGAGGTGTTCTCTCCACTGACATTCAAGAGTTTTAAGATAGTCTCTCCCTGGGAAATACAGGACTCAGGTGCAGGTTCATGATGTGAGGTCATCAACTTGAACCCGACTTTGCAAGTCTGTAAGGCTGCCATATATTCTTGCTTTAAAAAGTAGGAAGTAATTATAAACACCGAGAAAAAAACGTTTACTTGGCAGCAATGTTCTACCAGGTCATTGGATCAGACCTCTTTCTGAGAACTAAGAAAACCGAACAACAGAAGATTGGTTTCAAGGTTTTTGGAGAACGTCAATGACAGTGAGACCTGGTAGGGTGAGGGGCCTAGGAGAGAAACTGAGGCTGGCCAGGCCTCCCAAGGGGCCACCTTGTCTTTGAAGCAACTGCCAATTCTGAATGCAAACATGAGGCTGAGGGGCCAAGAAGCTGAATGATGCTCTTAACAGTATCACAGGACGGAAAGAAGACTCCAAATCTGATGAAGACACCAAACCACAGATTCAAGTAGCACTATAAACTCTATGGACTAATTACAAAGAAAGTCACATCTACACACATTATCGGGAAACGGGAAAAATCAAAGACAGAAAATTTAAAGGCAGCTAGAGTAGGAGAAAGGCCACATTGTCACCTTCAAAGGAACACTAAGACAGACAGCAAAAGAAACAACAGAAGCCGAAAGGATGGTATCTTCAAAGTTCTGGGAAAAAAATAAAAAGACAAAAAACTAATGCCCAGAATTCTATATTCAGTAAATTTATATATCAAAAGTGAAGATGAGCCAGACCAGGTGGTGGCACAGTGGATAGAGCGTCAGACTGCGATGCGGAGGACCCAGGTTTGAAGCCCTGAGGTCGCCAGCTTGAGCACGGGCTCATCTGGTTTGAGCAAAGCTTACCAGCTTGAATCCAAGGTCGCTGGCTTAGCAAGAGGCCACTCCCCCCCCCCCCCCCCCCCCCCCCCCCCCCCCGTCAAGGCACATATGAGAAAGCAATCAATGAATAACTAAGGTGCTTCAGCGGAGAATTGATGCTAAAAAAAAAAAAAAGTGAAGATGAAATACATTTTAAGACAAACATGAAGGTACAGGAAAAAATGAACAACAGAAAAGATAGGTCTTTTTATTTTTATTTATTTTATTTATTCATTTTAGACAGTGGGGAGAGAGAGAGGGAGAGGGAGAGAAGGGGGGAGGAGCAGGAAGCATCAACTCCCACATGTGCCTTGACCAGGCAAGCCCAGGGTTTGGAACTGGCGACTTAATCATTCCATGTTGACACTGTATCCACTGCACCACCACAGGCCAAGCAGAAAAGATAAATCTAATACTGAATATATAAAATAATAACATTTTCAGGAATAGCAAATACATTAAAAGTTAAAATAACAAAAACTATAATACAAACAGCAGCAGCAAGGTCACTGGACTTAAAACATTCTAAGATTCTTTCATTGTCCAGAGAGAGTGGTAAACATACTAATTTAGAACAGAATAATTAAATAAAAAACAGGGGTACAAAATAAAAGATAATTAAGAAGAATACAAAATAGGAACATCAACTCAGGTGGCACAAAAAAACAGAAACTATACTTAAATTCAAATATATTAGTAATCATATTAAATATAAATAACTATATAATCTAAGTAAAAGACAGACCGACAGATCAGATAAAAACAAAACAATCATATACAAGACATGCATCTTAAAGATGTGGCTAGAAAAAGCAAGCTAAAATAGCCCCAATAAATCATACAGCATGGAATTTAAGGCAAACAGCAATATTAGAGGAAATGGAGGACTTTTTGTAATGTCAAAAATGTTAAATTCACTACACAGATATAATTCTAATTTTGTACCTAATAACATAGCTTCAAATTATATTTAAAATGAAGAACTAAAATGGAAAAAGATGTATCTATAATCATAGTGGTGTATCAGTTTTCTATTGCCACAATATTAGCAGTGTAAAACACTTATTACTCTGGTTTCTGTAGGCCAGAAATGTGGGCACGACTGAATCAGACCCTCTGCTCAGGTCCCACCAGGCTAAAATTCTGGTGTCACCAGGGGCTGCTATCTCATCTTAAGTATCTTATGCTCAGGGTCCTCTTCCCAGCTTACACTGTTGGCAGAGTTCGGCTCTCTGCAGCTGCAGCTAGGCCCTCAGCACCAAGAAGCCACCGGCCCGTCCCTATCACCTGGCCCTCTCCACAACATGCCAGTTTGCGTATTCAAGGCCAACAGGAGAGATGCCCATGCTTTGAATCTCCTTGACTTCTGGAAGGGCCCAGGTCCTGTTAGAACTTTCCTGATTAGGTCAGGCCCACTCTGGATAATTTCCTCAAACCAACTGACAAACTATAATAGTAATTGTAAGGGACTTGAGTTACATCTGCAAAACCCCTTCATCTTTGTCATATACCATGACCTAACCACAGGACTGAAATCAACTATACCCACAGTCCACTCACTCTCAAGGGGAGGCTATTATTTGTACACTGATTATGGAAATCTTGGGAACTTTCTCAGAATTCTGCCTACCACAGTGAGAAATTTTAACATACCTCTCTTAGTAACTAACAGAACAAGCAGCCTCAAAATTAGCAAGAGTACAATAAGAGTAACAATGTTTGCCTAATTATGTGTGTGTGTGTGTGTGTGTGTGTGTATACATACCTGAGTAAAGTTAACTCAAAGAAATTAGAGAAATAAGTGAAATAAGAAGCACCGGCCCCAGATGGGGGTTGCCAGATGGATCCCAATCGGGGCAAAGGCAGGAGTCTGTCTCACTATCTCCCCTCCTCTTACTTAAAAAAAAAAAAGATGAAGAAAAGACTATTAAAATAGAATAGCTCCTACCTAGCAATACTGTTCAAAAGTTACTAAAGAAAGCACAAATAATTCCAGAAATGGGGAAGTAAAATCACTACAAATCCAACAAACATTACCAAGGTAAGAGAATATTATGAAAAACTTTCTGACAATACATTGAAAAATGTAAACAAAGTGGACAATTTTATAGAAAAACACAACTTAGCGAAATTAACATGAAAATAAGTAGAACAATCTGAATAGTCCTATTTCTAATAAAGAAATTGAATTCTTAGTAAAAGCTCCAGGACTGAATGGCTTCACTGGTTCATTCCACTAAAGATTTAACCAAGAAATAAGATCAAGCTTACAAAAACTTTTCCAAGGAACAGAAAAAAAGCAACACTCCCTAACTTGTTTTATAAAGCCAGTATCACCTTGATACCAAAACCTGACAAGAACATTGTAAGAAAGAAAACTATAGGCCGAACTCTCTCATGAACACAGATGTAAAAATCCCAATCAAATACCAGCCAATCAAATCTAACAATACATAAAGGAAAAAATGTTACAACCAAAGTAAACTTATTTGAGGAATGGTTTAACATTCAGAAAATCAATGTAATTCAGTGCATTAACAGAATAAAGTAGAAAAATCATATAATCACAAGGCTGGCAGACAGTAAAAATTCAATTATCTAAAACAATAAATAACAAAAAACCTTCCTCTTAAACTACTACTAGAAGGGACTTTCTTAAATCTGATCAAGAGTATCTATAAAAAACTTACAGCAAACATCATCTTTAGAAGTATCAAAAGCTTTCCCTCTGCAACCAGAAAGGTAAGAATGCTCACTATCATTACGCCTACCCAACACTGTACCGAAGGCCCTAGCCAGTTTAATAAGGTCCTACCCAGTGCAAGAAGGAAGAGAAATAAATGACATGTAAGGATCAGAAAGTTAGAAATAAAACTGTCATTAGTCTACTTGCTCAAGGAAATGCAAATTAAAACCACCACCACACACCCATTAGAAAGGCTAAAATACAAAGAATGACAACATTTAAGTGCTCACAGGAATGTAAAGTGGTAGAACCATTTTGAAAAATTAACAGTATCTTTTGAAGTTTAATATAAACATACTTTATAACCCAGCAAACTCAATCCTAAGTATTTACTTGATAGAAATATGCTTATATGTGCATCAAAAATGATTTATGCTTGTATTATTGACAGTTCTTATATGCTGGCATTATTTGTAATAGCCAAAAAGTTGAAATAACCCAACTATCCATCAACAGTAGAATAAACATATAAATTGTGCTCTACTCATATGATGAAGTACTATTCTTCAACAAAAATGAACTGTTACAGATGACACAGTTGAATCCCACACACACAAAAATCGAAATAATTCACACAAAATACAAACTTAATCATACAATTTACATCAAGTTCAAAAAGAGAGTAAACTACTCAGTGGGATCAGCAATCCGGAGAGTGGTTCCCCTTGAGAAAGAGGGTACAGATTACTCTTCTACCTCTTGAATGGAGGGTGCTACAGTGGGTGTGTTCACATTACAAAATTTCACTGAGTTGTACACTTATGATCTGTGCACTTTAGTGCAGGTTAGTTAATACCACTAGTGATACTATGTGGTCATCATGTACCCACAGATAAGGGAGGAGAGGCGCACTGTGCCTCTGTGCTCATCTTTCTGAAAACCCATTACTCCAGCCCAGTCATGAGTAATAAATACAGACTTCAAGCAAAGTCAGTTTGAGGGGTATTCTACAAAACACCTTATCAGTATTCCTTCAAACTGTCAAGGCCGTGAAAGACAAGGAAAGACCGAGAAACTGCTAGAGCCCAGAGGACACTAAGGAGACATGACAACTAAATGCAGTGTGGTATTCTGGACTGGAAATAGGAATGGAAAAGGATATTAATGGAAAAGCTGGTGAAATCTGAATCAAGTCTGGAGTTCAGTTAATGAGAATGTGCCGATGAAGACAGGAGTTTTGACAAATGCCCACAGGGCAGTACGTTAGGGAAAACTGACACGGGGAAGGGTATAAGAACTCTTGGTACTATTTTTGCAACTTCCCTATGATCTAAAATTACTCCAAAATAAAAACTTTATTAAAAAACAAGCCGAATAACTGCCTGAAACAGAAGCTGAATCAGGAGAGGAACTGATATTTATAAAGTTAGTGCTCTATGTTGAATATTTAACTAAGAATTTGTTGAACAGGCAATTAGAGAGAAAAATAATACAAAAACAAACATAGCAAAAGAGAATTATACACTTATAAAACAGTAAAATCAAGGTTTATTGAGGATCCTACTACAATAGAATCTGGGAGTCAGACCAGGTGAAATCCCAGCTCTACCACAGTTGACTGATCTCCGGCTGGTCTCTTGACTCCTGTTTCCTCACCTGTGAAATGGGCGGTAATACCATTACCTGAGAGGACTGCAGTGAGGATTAAGTATTTATGTGCTTAGTAGAATGCTTTACTAGCACTCAATAAATATTCACTTACTTTCCTTGCCCCCTTACTTACTTGGACGAGGAGAGAGTGAACAAGTTACTAGGAGCCAAGAAACCTAAATTAGAGTTCTGTCTCTGCCCCCTGCTAGTGATGTGAGCTTGCATAAGTCACCAAACTCTCGGAGCCTGTCCCTCCACCTGTAAAATGAGGGGACTGGTGTAAATCAGGAACCAGCAAACTATGGCCTGCAGGCCAAAGCCGGGCCTGCCACCTGTCTCTGCCAAGTTTCCTTGGAAAAGTGCCACCTCCATTTGCTTATGTATTGTCTATGGCTACTTTCCCACAGCAATGGCAGTTAGTCACTTACCATTAGCTAGATCAGTAGAAGATATAGTAACATACCATAGTTCCAGAGTACTTATAAAAATTTCCCCAAACCCCATACCTATTTGGCTTTCTGAGTTTCCTTTACAGCTGCCATCTCCTTAACCTTGAAAATGAGTCAGAGACTGTGACCACCCAGGTGCGTAGTTAGGTTCCTGACTCAGTCCTACAACTCAGAGGCCTAGCATTCCTCGAGTCCTTGGCACTATAGATATCAAAGAGCCTTTATCCTATTGCAACTCACGGCAAAGCCCCCAGAAAACTGGTACCTTAGAGTAAAACGGGCTGTCACGGAATTTTCCGACAACCCCGACCTCACTTCCAATCACTAGGTACAAAACTGAGCAGGGAGGCCTGGGAATACCAAACTGAGTGCAAAAAAAGGGAAAGAAGCTACTGTGTATCCTTAGTCTCTTCGTGACTGTGCCTGAGAGGGGAACCATTCTCATATTCCAGATGGACTAGTTTTCTAAGGGTCCTAAGACATTTTAAATAAAATAGGATAGGTCCTTTCTCCCTTCAACTGCTGTTAAGACCATAGATCTCAAGTCAGCCTTACATTCAAATCCTGGTTCTGCCTTTTGCTTTGTGATGGCAAACAATTTACTTAGCATTACTAAGACGCTAAGTCTTAGGTAATTAAACTATAAATGAGAACTGTAATTACCTACCTCATAGAATTTTGGCAAATCAAGTGAAATAATACAAAGTACTTAGTTTAGTGCCTATCTTTGTGTTTAATAAGTAAACCTATTTTACTCATCACCACCAAATACCTATCTCCAGAATATTTTTCTCTTGAAATTATTTAATCCCACATACCAAGTAGGTAATATCATTCTTCTCTTCCAAGGGAAAAAGCTATTAAAAATATTAGTCAAGGGCATTTTCCTTCAAAGCTCAATTCTCTCTGCTGAATCATTCTTCCTCTACTTCCTAGCAATTCAGTTTTAAGTATCAGGTCATGCGATCATGATTTGTATGAAATTCATATTTGCATGGGAAGTTGCAGTGGAAATATGCAACGGAAAAAGACTGCCGTTTCAAAGCGACCTTACTGAGTTCAAAAGGAAGATATGTGAGTACAACTGATCCCAATTTCAGTTCAGCAGAATGAAAACATGTGTGAAATTCCTTTTAGTGGAGAAATCTGAAAAAACTTGAAAGCTAACAGATAAGTAGCAATATATCTACAATCTATTTATGCACTCTTTTGGGTATAAATTTAAATTTTAAAAAAAATCAAATGAATGAGAAATAGCTTGTTAATATTCCTTGCCAAAACTGGATGATAATAATGGTATAGTATAAAGAGCACACATTCTGGGGTCAAAAAGACCTCAGTTCAAATCTTAGTTTTCATTATTCTGTAAATGTCAAAATAGAGATGAAAGTTTTCCTTATATGGTATGCTGCTCTTACACTCTGAAAGGGCCAGGTCTTTATTATTTGGTCTTTTTCAAATACACTGCTCACAAAAATTAGGGGATATTTCAAAATGAATATGAAACTTTAAAATATCCCCTAATTTTTGTGAGCAGTATATTAGACTGTCTTTTTTTGTAATTTTTTTTAACTTTTATTAATTTTTAGAGAGGAGAGAGAGAGAGAGAGAGAGAGAAGGAGCAGGAAGCATCAACTCCCATATGAGCCTTGACCAGGCAAGCCCAGGGTTTTGAACTGGCGACCTCAGTATTCCAGGTCGACGCTTTATCCACTGCGCCACCACAGGTTAGGCAAAATTATTTTTATTTTATTTATTCATTTCAGAGAAGAGAGAAAGAGAGAGAGAGAGAAGGTGGGAGGAGCAGGAAGCATCAACTCCCATATGAACCTTGACCAGGCAAGCCCAGGGTTTTGAACCAGTGACCTCAGCATTCCAGGTCAAGGCTTTATCCACTGCGCCACCACAGGTCTAACATTTACTTGCATTGAAAACAGGAAAGAGGTTGGTATAGCAGACAGTTTTTCCATTAAAGAACTATTTTAAAAAAAATCACAATAGTTATCCTCAAGCAATCTTTGTATTACTAGTTTCATACAAAACTAATACAAAATTACAAAGAGTTCAGCTTACCCTTTAGTGAGTAACCATGTGGGTCCTGAGATAGGCAAAAACAGGGCAGGCACTAAGGTTAGGGTCCTTTTTGCAATATAGACTTTCTAATTCTTTGGCCAGAAGTGAATGGTGAATTAAGAGATAATGTTGGATTAGCACAGACCAGCATAAACGATGAGAGAGTGAAAGTTATTTAACCTATTTTAACTAGAGTAACTAAAATGGGGAAGGGGGACCCTGAGTTCCCAGTACCTTTCAGAGACAAAACCATCCGAGGACATCTGGGCTCCAGATATTTCTTGAGATCATCCCAGGCCTTTTTAATAGCAGCATAATGGTCAATGTATCTTCCTACATCAGAGTAAGTATCAATGAAGAGAGATTTCCAACACTGATTCTTCTGTGTTTTCTCTTCCCTAAACAGATTATAAAAATGAGATTAAAAATCTTTTGAAATGAAATTAGCATGTATTTTAGAAACTTACCAACACGCTTTATTGAAAACTTTGGTTACTTTAATTTTCCTTTTCATTTATTTAGCCACAAATGAAGACTAAATAGTAAATAGTGACACCAAAAAATTTAACAGGCTGGCATGGTGGGATTATGAGTTGCTTATTTTCTTACTTTCTACTTACCTTTTTCTCCTAAATTTTCTAATCTCACTAAAATATGTGAAGGGTATGTGGACTGTGAATCTCAACTTGCTCCTAAAAACATACCAATTATAAAATTTTAAAGTGTGTATGTACAGTGGACCCTTCAGCAATGCAGGGATTAGGGGTGTGGACCTCCCCAACCACCCCCCAGACGAAAATCTGAGAATATTGTAACTGTTGATTCCCCAAACTTAACTACTAACAGCTACTGTTACCTGTGGGCCTTACTGATAACATAAGGTGACCAACTTTTTTACAATGAAAAGGAGGAAATAAATAAGTGGAAGAAAACAATATCGTAAATAAAAGAAACATTTTATTCATTGCAACAATAATACACTATAATATGATCAATGCATAATAAAAACACTTGGAATATTTTATATTGTAATTATGCTTACATGCCTATTAATTTTTAATAATAATTGTAAGAAAAAAGTACTCGTTTAGATACAAATACATCACATCACATGAAATGGATAGACTCTGCATCGATCGCATATGGACATTTACAGATTAGTCTTCCAATATCAAAAAGGAGGACATGTAGGAGGACACATTTCGAAGGAGGACGGAACTTACAAAAGGACTGTCCCCCCTAAAGGAGGATGATTGGTCACCTTAGAGATAACAGAAAACAGTTAACATATATTTTATAAGTTATATGTAGTATATACTGTACTCTTACAATAAAGCAAACTAGGGAAAGAAAATCACAAGGAAGAGAAAATACATTTACAATAGTTACTGAAAAAAAATCTGCGTATAAGTGGACTTGTATAGTTCAAACCCACATTGTTCAAGGGTCAACTGCAGTTGTTCTATTTTAGAAAATATTTAGGATCTAATGATACAATAATATTAATCTAATTCATCTACATTGGCTTAGCCAGAGAAATCATATAGCACAAAAGTAATCACGATTCAATATCTGTATTTGGTACAATTCCACAAATATTTATTGAGTGTCTACTTAGCCACTGAGGATATTAAAAAAAAGACATACTTTTTTGCCTTCAAAAATGCATAGTGTTATGAGGGAGAAAAAAATGAAGTGTAGGCCCTGGCCGGTTGGCTCAGTGGTAGAGCGTCAGCCTGGCATGCGGAAGTCCGGGGTTCGATTCCCGGCTGGGGCACACAGGAGAAGTGCCCATCTGCTTCTCCACCCCTCCCCCCCTCCTTCCTCTCTGTCTCTCTCTTCCCCTCCCACAGCCGAGGCTCCACTGGAGCAAAGATGGCCCTGGGCGCTGGGGATGGCTCCATGGCCTTTGCCTCAGGCGCTAGAGTGGCTCTGGTGGCAACAGAGGGATGCTCTGGATGGGCAGAGCATCGCCCCCTGGTGGGCGTGCCGGGTGGATCCCGGTCGGGCGCATGCGGGAGTCTGTCTGACTGCCTCCCCATTTCCAGCTTCAGGGGGAAAAAAAAAAAAAATGAAGTGTAAATTTAAGAGTTAGAAGTGGCCCTGGCCGGTTGGCTCAGTGGTAGAGCGTCGGCCTGGCGTGCGGAAGTCCCGGGTTCAATTCCTGGCCAGGGCACACAGGAGAAGCGCCCATCTGCTTCTCCACCCATCCCCCTCCCCTTCCTCTCTGTCTCTCTCTTCCCCTTCCGCAGCCAAGGCTCCACTGGAGCAAAGATGGCCTGGGCGCTGGGGATGGCTCCTTGGCCTCTGCCCCTGGCGCTAGAGTGGTTCTGGTCGCGACAGAGCAACGCCCTGGATAGGCAGAGCATCGCCCCCTGGTGGGCATGCCGGGTGGATCCCGGTTGGGCGCGTGCGGGTGTCTATCTGACTGTTTCCCCGTTTCCAGCTTCAGAAAAGTACCAAAAAAAAAAAAAAGAGTTAGAAGTGATACAAGATAAGGCAGCCACAACCAGCCTTAAGGTAACAGCTCAAGCAGGACCTTAGCCTGCAGGAAAAGGAGAGCCACTGGAGAGTTTTAACAGGGTAGTTCAAAAAGCAGACTGTGGCTGTGGTATGGGAGGGTGTAAGCTAGAGCCTGGGAGATGAGTGAGGAGGTTTTGCAGAGATGATGAACTGAATTAAAACTGACAGTGAGATGAAATGAGTAGGAAGATTCAAGAAATATACAGAGGCCCAAATCAGAAAGGCTTGGTAACTGAATAAATGGAGGGAAAGAGGTAGAGAGAGGAGAGAGAGGAGAGATCTGAGATGATCCCTGCTATTGGCTAAGAAGCCTGGGTAGACAGGATGGTACTTCCATAAAGACTAGGAATGCAGAGAGATCAGGTTTAAAGATGAAGAAAAGAACAATTCAGGGTGTTGAGGTTTCTTCTGGGGGGGGGGTGTTAGAAGAAAAGTATCTTTTTATTAATGTAAATACTATATACATGCACTATTTATCAAAATCAAAAAAGTACCAAAGAATTTTGATGTAAAACTAGTCTCCTGTTCTAAGCCCAACCCCTCAAAGGAAACTTCAGTTATTTCTAGAAATGATCTCTATAATTCTAAATATTTATGCCTCTATTGATTGATCAATTTTATAGCTATCTACTGATACTCTAAAAGACAGATGTAGCAATACTTAAAATTCTCTCTCCCCCATTATGCCTCCTCCCAATGTTTGACAGCTCTGTTATTAAACTTAGGTCTATTGAGTAGCTCACAACTGTCAATAACAGACTTAAGCCTCCACTTCTTGCTTTACAACTTCAGTCAATACTAGAGTCCCCTCAATCTAAGGAAAAGATATTAGCAATCCTACCTGTTCTTTCACTTTTTCAACTCCCACCTTCTGTTAGCTACACTCAGATTTACTAACATTTACTGAATTCAATGAACACTTGTGGGTCATTCAATGGAAAGGTCCCGCAGCCGGGTTATACACACAAGTCTAGAGCTCAGTGGGGATGTCGGGGGTGGACATTCAGGTTTGGGAGTTAGAAATACAGAAGTCACAAGTAGGCACTCTAACCTGAACAGTGCAGGAGAGTTCACAGAGGGCCAAGGGTAGAGGCTGGGAGAATACCAGCATTTCCTGAATACTCACTCAGATATCAGCCAGTATTTTTTGCAATGTCTTCTCCACAGAGGATCATGACTTGATAGCTGGCTAAGTCTTCGACTGACGTAGCAACAACTGACAATAACCAGATTCATGGTTAGTATAAAAGAAAATAAGAAAATAATTCTAAAATAAAGATTAAAATGGTCAATGTGAAGTTTTGTTCTATTCCTTTTACTTTTGTTATTTTCCATTTTCTACCCTTATAGTTGCAAAATAATATTTTCAAAATCTTTTTAATGTTTTAGCTAGTATAAATGACCTTTTAAGCACTAAAATCTGAGTTCACATATAAACCCCCAAACCTCTACAACTGTAATATTCATATGAAAGTCTATGAAACATATAAACCATTGGAGTTAATTTCAAATCAAGGAGCCTTCCTACACTCCTTACAGTAACGATAATCATTTCCGCATATAGAAAGAAGTATTACTCAGGTATAACAGCAGTTTTTTCTTTAAGATCTGTGAGACATTTGATATTAAATACACAGGATTTGTGTTTGTTTTGTTCTAATTTTTCTTAAAAGAAATAAAAATTGCAGCTAAAACCACTTTTTAATTATACCAACTATTGGAGAGCCCATCTATTAAAAGTGTCAGAGTAATAACAATCCAATTTCAATATCCATGGCTGTTGAAGTTAGCATCAGTGCTCAAAAACGTGGAATGTTAGAAACAAATAATTTTCTTATTATATATAAGTCCTAGTACAACTGTGCCACATCCTGTAAATCCTACACTACATACTTAATTTGCAAAAAGAATGAACCTTCGATTAAGAAAATATATTTCTAGCTTTTCAGAAGAGGAATCACAAGTTATAGACAGTAGGCATTCAAAGATCTCACTTGGACAATGGCTAATCAATTAAGGGAATCTTAAAAGATATGGAGGATTTGTCAAGGCCATGAGTGGGACATGTTAAAAACTTATAATTTTCAAATTTTAAACAAAATTCATGCTCATCCTTTTCTACCAAGCTCTCAAGATGCCCAAACTAACATTTGCAAACACTGGAAGTCCTCTGATTTTGTGATTTAGATAGAGTCCTCTTTTCTTGATCTTTCTCCCTCCACTCTCCCAAGAGTTAAACAACATAAGGGAATCTCTGAAATAAGCACCAAAGGTGATTTTGATGCACAGTGTGTTCTAAATATTCTGACTTAGGTGGCTTGAGGTGAGATCTTTACCTCAAGCATGTATAAGTTTAAAAGTGCCACATGTAACTCTGATACACAGAAGGGGTTAAGAATGACTTATACACAATAAATCACCCTGGAATGGAGGAGGAGATTCAAATTATGTAGCTGATATTACACAATGGCCCCAATGGACGAACCCAATCCAACCCAATCCAGTTTAGCAAATATGTACCAAACACTTTAGAGCTTAGTAGCAACGAGCAAAGTAGCATCTGGCAAAGTTGGGCTTGATAGTGTAGGAAAGACATTGCAGTACACTGGGAACTTTTCTGTGGATAAAATTCAATGGTATTTGTGATGATCAATTTTATGTGTCAACTTGCTTGGGCCAAGGGATGCCCCAATAGCTGGTGAAACATTATTCCCGGGTGTGTCTGTGGGGAATGTTTCTGGAAAAGATTAGCATTTGAATTGGTAGACTAAGTAAACCAGATGGCCCCCCTAAATGTGAGTGGACATCATCCAAGCCACTGTGGGCCTGAATAGAACAAAAAGGCAGAGGAAGGTTAGATCTGCTCTCCACTTGACTACTTGAGCTGAGATAGGGATCTTTTAGCCCTCAGCATTCCTAAAGCTCAGGCTTTCTGACCCAGACTGGAATCTGCGTCATTGTCTTTCCAGCTCTCGGCCCTTGGAATTATAGCACCAGCTTTCTTGGGTCTCTAGCTTGCTGATGGCAGATAGTAGGACTGACTGCTCAGCCTCCATAATTCACGAACCATTACATTATTAAAAAAAAATCATACACACACACACACACACACACACACACACTCTTTTTCTCTCAAGAACCCTAATACAAGTATTCAACTCAGTTCACTTTCGTAAACATTTATGGAGGGCTCATGTCACATCTGTTTAAAACTTTGATTACTATCTAAAGCATTTAAAATAAACTCTGATCTCCTCAGCTTGGCTTACAAGGTCCTGCATGATTTCACCAATCTCTTCTCAAGCCGTTCTGCCTGTGAGTCACTCCCTACCTCCTGCAACACTAGTCTTCTAGCTCCTCCAACAGGCCACACTACTGTCCAATCAGCCTTGAAACACACCGTTCCCTCTGCCAAAACTGCTCTATGGAGTCCTTCATATACAGTAGCTCCTTTGGATTTGAATTGTCTCTCCCTCTCATTCCTTAATCGAGCAACTGACTTATTTCCTCCATAGAATATAGCACCTCTTGTATTGTGCACCTGTTTGTTTTCCACCCTGCTCACTACACTGTAAGCTTCATGAAAGGGGCCTTATCTGTCTTGTTCACTCTCGTATCCAAAACATTTAACAGGCTGGCACACAAAAGGCATTAAAAAAAAATCTGTTGGCCCTGGCCGGTTGGCTCAGTGGTAGAGCGTCGGCCTGGCTGTAGAAGTCCTGGGTTCGATTCCCGGCCAGGGCACACAGGAGAAGTGCCCATCTGCTTCTCCACCCCTCCCCCTCTCCTTCCTCTCTGTCTCTCTCTTCACCTCCCGCAGCCGAGGCTCCACTGGAGTGAAGATGGCCCGGGCACTGGGGATGGCTCCTCGGCCTCTGCCCCAGGCACTAGAGTGGCTCTGGTCGCAACAGAGCGACGCCCTGGAGGGGCAGAGCATCGCCCTCTGGTAGGCGTGCCGGGTGGATCCTGGTCGGGCGCATGCGGGAGTCTGACTGTCTCTCCCCGTTTCCGGCTTCAGAAAAATACAGAAAAAAAAAAATCTGTTAAGAAATGATGACTACAAAGATAACCAAGACAGTCTTTACATTTAAAAAGTGCACAATCCATCTGGCATGGCAAATAAAAAGAAGTTAGAGAGAGGAATCAAGTAAGAGGGTCTTAAAGGAATGTCATCTTGCCAGGATGAGAAGAGGAGGGCAAGGCATTCCAGGCAAGGTCAAGAGCTTAAGCCACAGAACAACAACAACAACAAAAACAAGCATGTAGGATGCTGGCAAAAGTGAGTTGGCTAGAGTGAATTACGCCAAATGATAAGAACCTTAAATGCTTTCATATTTTTAGATTATAGTCTTCAAACAAGAAGCATTATAAGTTTTTAAGGAGAACGAAAGCAAGATCTGTCTTAGAAGCCTGGGTCGAGAAAAATTTATTTTAAGGAAAAAAATAAAAGTGTTATGGGTACTAATATAGAAAGTAGCCAGAAACTAGTTATCCTAGAAACTGTCACTACTTGGCTTAGGCCAGTCAACAGTTACCAGTAACTCCAAAAAGACTATTTCTAAAAAGACCTCTGATATAACACAGGGTACAATCATCAAATGGCTAGACTCATTGGTTAATCCAAATAAAAACTCCCCAAAAAACAAAAACAAAACAAGTCTCGCCTACCCGTCCTAAAGAGGGCGACTTCGCCTCCTCTTCAATATATGTGGTGGCACAAGAAAGACAAGGGCCATGCCACCAGCTGTCAAGGGTATAAACAGCGCCGTTTCTTCCACCATCCCAGATAGTTTCAAATGCTGAAGGAACTAGGCATTTAATTACCCTGACCAGCAACCGGTGTTTATTTTTGGAACAGGTGCTGGTCATCTGGGAAACCCAAAGCGTACAGGAAAGAAAGCGGTCACCTGTAATCTCACCAACGGAAGTCAGTACCAAAACACAAAATGCAACACGCGACCGTGAGGAGGAAGGCTGAAAGCAAAATAACTTCCCGGCACAGAAGTCCTAAAATGTGCCCTGCCAGACATCGTGGTGCCGCGGAAGTCGCACCTAGAGGTCAGGGGGTCGCCTGGCTCCTTCTCCCCGGTGCCCCACCTGTCTATTCCGGCGCTCGACTCCGCAGGCCCTGGGCCCAAGTAGAGAAGAGCGCTCGGCCGGAAGGGGCTTTCCAAAGCGGCCTGGACTGGGCCACATCGGGGAGCACGGTGGGCGTGGGGTGCGGGGGTCGGCGAGGTGGCAGCGGGAAGCAGTACCTCGCCCCGGAAATAAGCCTCACCAAGGCCCGGGAGAGAGGGCTCCCATCGCTCCTCAGGCTTGGACTCTGGACGGGAGGAAGACCTCAAGGCGCGGCTCTTACCGCCCCCGACTCGCCCCGGCCCCCCGGTGGCTCTGCAGGAGGGCGGCCCAGGCATCACCTTCTGGTTCACACCGGGGACCTGGTCTAGGTGGCTAGCCGGGCCTCCGTCCCTCCTGCCTCACCGCATCCTCCCGCCCCGTGACCCCACCCCTGCCATGCGCGTCGTCCCATTACTTGATTAGGTCCCGGTAGTCCAAGAAGGATAAGATCAGGAGGAGGGGATCGGTAGGCAGCGATTCTAGGGTCAGAGTCGCAGCCTCTGTCTCCATGGCCGCCATCTTGCCTGCCGGTGCAAGCCTGGCCCCGCCCAAGACCCGGTTTGGCCCCGCCCCCGCCGCCAGCACTGGAGCCGCTCCTTAGCGGCTCGCACAGGTTTGTTATGTAACCTCTGGACAGTCCCGCCCACAGGGTGGGCCGAGGGCCGTACCTGGAAAAACGCTCCGCCCACCGCCCGGTGGCTTCGCGCCAGCGCGGTAGGAGCCCTCTGCGTCTTGCATCCCCGCGCGTCTCGCATCTTCTCTACTCCTGAGATGCGCGAGCTCCGCTTGGTGCACACGTGCAATACCTAAGGTCGCCCGAGCTCTCGTTCCTTTCCGGTCTCTAAACTTGCTCATCATGGACCCCTTTCTGGCTTTGTTCTCAAGTCTTCAGCTTCCAGTCCCTCATGAGAAATTTTACACCCGGTATCCTTGAAGCGCGGCCCCAAATCTGACGCTAAATCCTCTCCGCCCATGGCCTCCAAATCCATCGCTTCTCTTCGTTTCCCGACCTAGAACCCCTTCATTGCCACCCCTCCCCCCCTCAACCTCGCTCCGCCTGTCCCTCGCATACAGCGGCGTATCCGAGCCACTTTCTGTTCCACTAAGCAGGGGCCACAGGCACTGGCTGGAGGCTCTTCTCCCAAACTGCGGAAATGATCCTTGAGTGCATAATTTTAACTCCAAGTAAAAAGGTTTACAGGGACTGAATCTAAGGGTCACCGGCACTTGGTCCTCGTGGTTATTTTTCAGCGTACTGGGGCAATGTAAAGTCCATAGTAAGTGGATTTTCGGTTTTGCCAAGGTTTAATCTCGGAAAGTTAAGTACCCAGGTGTGAAGGGGTAAGCTGAGCGGTCCCACCACCACCGCGCGCAATTGAGGAGTGATGATGACCACTCTTCCGCTTTGCCAAGGTGGTATTAAAGAGGGCGTAGGAGAAGGGTCATGGATTGTGCGCCAACCGTACATCATTTATCCGACCTGATTTCTTCTTTTCTTTGCTTTTCCAAAGGCAGTATGGTGTAAGGCAGTGGTCCCCAACCTTTTTTGGGCCACGGACCAGTTTAATGTCAGAAAATATTTTCACGGACTGGCCTTTAGGATGGGACGGATAAATGTATCACGTGACCGAGTCAAGCGTCAAGAGTGAGTCTTAGATGGATGTAACAGAGGGAATCTGGTCATTTTTTAAAAATAAAACATCGTTCAAACTTAAATATAAATAAAATGGAAATAATGTAAGTTATTTATTCATTCTCTGCAGACGGGTACCAAATGGCCCACGGACCAGTACTGGTCCGTGGCCCGGGGGTTGGGGACCACTGATGTAAGGGACTTTGGGGCCTCCAGTCATATCTGGCCTCCATGCATCCGTCATTTACCAGAAGTGAGACGGTGGACTAGTTAAGACTGCCTAAATTCTATGAGCCTGTTTACTCATCTCTAAAAACCATCCCTCCCCTAAGGAGATTTATGGATGGTAATGAAGCTAGATATTCAATAAATGTTAATTTTTCAAGCCTATACATACATCCATCACTAAGTTTTCCAAACTTTCCATTTCCTGGAGAAAGTTTCCTCCCAATTATTTGGAAAAGTGAAATGATCTCCCCCCAAATACCCCACTTCATTTCTTCAGTTCATACCATTAATGTTTTATGGTTTTGTCTAATATTAATAACCCCTCCCTCCTCCTCCCACAGGATGGTATTAAGCATGTTTATTTTCTGTATCTTACAATGTTTTGACATACTAAAAATCCTGCTGACTGCCTAGTTAATCCCTAAAGAAAGTAAAAGTGACTTACTTGGGAGTATACCTCTCATACGCAAGCAACCACCCCTTTTATCTAATGCTCACACACTGAGCTAATAGTTCCCCTGTTCTCAATCATCCCAGGGCCAGGCACCAGGCCACAAGAGAGCACCCCTACAGCCCAAAGCCCACCATTTATTGTTTAAACTAACCGTTCTAAGCTGTTTATTCTGCCCTCCTCTGCCATCCCAGTGGAAACCCCAATAAAGGCCCTGACCCAAACTTTCCCCTTGCTCCTGCTTCTGCCTGCTGCCCGAAACCTGATGTTCCTGATGTGGGCCTGCATGGAGCGTTATGCCCCTTCTCCAGGGAAATGTAAGTAATACAGATCTTTCAATGGCACGGCCTTTGCCATGTCGTCACTCAATCATCTCCACAAGTTAAAACCCCAGAAATATAAATGAGATACCCAGCAAAAACAACAACAAAAGCTCCTCTGCTTATATCTCTGTACCTCCAACACATATATGAAAGCGTTTATTGAATTTGTAGCATCTACCAGGTATGAGAACAAACGTCGGAGACTTTCAGGAGTTAAGATGTTACTTTATTGGCCAGTTTAACCTGCGCAGGGGCGAACTCCCAAGATGTCCAGAGACATCGTGCCCACAAGGAGCTGCAAATGGAAGCCGCACCTGGAGCTTACAGCCAGGCCCTTATATATCCTAAGTGAGCAAGCATAATACAGAAGCAGATGTGGCAGTTTAGCTATTGGCTAGGGAGATCACACGCAGCATAGCAACAGGGGCCGGCATAGCAACAGGGGCCAGTTTTAGCTTAGTGGCGAATTTCAAACATAAACTTCTGATAAGGGTCTCTGACCTTCTTTGTTCTCAGCCTCACAGGAGCCATATCAGCACTTACTGTTCCTTCAATAGTAACACTCTTTGGCAGCCCCAGTACTCCCTGAATCTAACAGAATTGGATTTAGGTCAGTTGTTTTCTGCTTGTCTCTCTCACCAGACTAAGCTCTCAGTCTTTTTCATTCTTGTAACCCCTGGGCCTAGTCTGGCATTCAACAAGCAGAAAGTTAGATTGAAGTGGAATGAATGAAGGCAGAGAGTCATTTCTGTTATGTATATTTATAAAGGCATTTGCTCCTAATTCATGTTTGTCTCCACTTCTTCCTCAGATGGGCTTTGTTTGTTTTAAATCTGAAAGCTGGTAAGAGTTACAAGTACATTGCGTTTGCTTCTGCTAGCCTATTGCATTTTCCTTTCATTTGGACTTGGTCGTTAAGACCTAATGAGAAAACTGAGAGTATGAAGTGACCGTACTGTTATGGTCAGGATTAAGGTGAGGCCAGAGAGGCACTTACCTGGAGCCCCAAATTTAATGGCGGTGGGGGTGTGTGTGCCAAAAAACCTCACTAATCAAGATAAATAATATTTTTCAAAAAATCAAAATTAATGCTAAAAATTACATAATGAACAAAATACCAAAATCCAGAACAACAACAAAAAAACCCCCAGGATCCCATAGTGTTGTGCAAACCATAGTGGAGCCTAAGGCCAGAAGAAAAACCGTGCACCTACATACATATTTTTATTTTCTTAGATGGTTTCCCTCTACCCCCACCTCCAAAGGCCAGGAGAGCTGCTCAGGCACAGGACTTTCTTCTCCCATGTGGCTGGACTCAGGGCCCCTGCTATCCCCTCTTGCCCTCTCTTCCTAGGCTGCCAGCCTCTGCCACTTCCCACCTTGGCAAGTACCATCTGATACCAGCCCCTTCTGCAACAGCCCATGTTTTTCTGGGGAGGTGGTGTCAACCCAGTCTCCATTTTCTGTTGTGGACCATAAATGGCAAAAAGCCTTTTTTAGATTCAAGGTTTAGCAAAAGGCTAAGTTCTCCCCCCCTTCACCTCCATATTGGCTATGATGCTGAGTATTTGCAACCACTTCACTTGCTTGCTTAAGTTGCTGGAGGCAATTTACATGCCCCTCCTCTTACTCTTTGTTTGTTCAGATGTTGGTTGATTTCACTTATGCATGGTAGGGGGATTCCTGTTTATGCCTTGGGAGAATTTGTGTTTTAGCCTCAGATGTGGAACTTTGTATCAAGGACTTCCTTGATTTGCATATGGCTATATAATAAAGCAAACTGGGATTATGGGACACTCGGATATTGCCATCAGCATTGAAGAGTCCTCCTGATCCCATCCTTTTTTCTTAATGAATCTGTTTTCTTAATTCTGCACCATTCTCACTCAAAACCCAGAATTAGGAGCCATGCTGGTCCATGGCCAGTGGCGCCCGAACAGGGACTTGAGCACAAGAAAACTAAACTGAAGGCAGGTGATGGAACTCCCTAAATGAAGTGTGCACAATGAATAAAGAAAGTGTTTGGGGAAAGTATAATTGGCAGTAAAATATTATGGGATTTAGGGTAAAAAATAAGAGAAATGTTTCTGTATGAGAACAAATCATTGTCTGAAGAGTATCAGGGTGAGCCAGAAACAGAGGGATGTGAATACGAGGACAATTTGGAGTCTGAGGATGACTCGGGGGATAAAAAAAATCCGTGGCTATGGCTGCCTTAGCTGTGGGGCCTCTGTTGCCCTCGGCTCCTTCCTACATTCAACCCTCTGCTCCTCCGTTCCCTTTATCAGCCTGATTCCAGAGTCTATAGCTCAAAATCTGGGAAATCCCCTCTCCAGCAACCTCTAGACCAGGCTTGAAATATAGGGGAAACAGTAAATGGCTTTACCTGTTTTCCTATTGTAGAAAGACAGGATGATACAGGGAGACTAGTGCAAGAACATGAACCTGTACCTTTTAGAAATCTGAAAGAAATTAAACTTGCTTGTGTTCAGTATGGGCCTACTGCCCCTTTTTCACTTGGTTTATTAGATACTGTTAGTGCAAAGGCTCTTCCCCAAATGACTGGAAGGCAATTGCTTGTGCTGGTCTCTCCAGGGGTGATTATTTGCTGTGGAAGTCAGACTTTCATGAAAAGGCCGTTGAAGTAGGGGAGAAATCTCAGCATAGTCAACCTGAGCCACCAGTTACAGTGACTATAGAATTTGTAAATGGATAGGAAAGTTACAGCTTTTCCTGTTATGGTCTGATTTTCTTTAATGTTCTAACTAAAATCTTCTGAACTATCATTTTGTTTCTTTCTTATTTTTTTGCCTGGAAATTGAGGCAGGGGACCTGTGTTGGATCTGACTATAGAAAATATCCCAGCAGCTGCCGAGAACAAATTTTCTCAGGGAGATTTTGTTTAGTCCCATCCTTCAGTCCGTCTGTCAGAAAATGCCCTGACTAAAATCAGTCAGGCATCTTTCTAATCTGGTTGTGCTCTGAAATCTCGGGTTTCTCTCTGGTTTGTCTAATTCTTGTTTCTGTTTAGTCTTTGTTTAATGTTGTCTAAAATGTGTCTGTTTTTAAGGCCTGAATTAAGTTCTTTTTCTTTGCATGCAAAAATTGAAAATGCTGGCTCTAATATTTAGAAAAAATAAAATGATTTTAGAACTTGTAAGGAGCACTCATTTAAATTTAAATAGAATAGAATGTAGATCCTTAAGACTAACTAATTTGGTTAGTGCATTGTGAGGTGTGTTCAAAGTTAGGAGCCAAATAGCAATTCAAGTATTAGGATTAATCAAAATTATATATATGGCCCTGGCCGGTTGGCTCAGTGGTAGAGCGTTGGCCTAGCATGCAGAGGACCCGGGTTCAATTCCCGGCCAGGGCACACAGGAGAAGTGCCCATTTGCTTCTCCACCCCTCCGCCGCGCTTTCCTCTCTGTCTCTCTCTTCCCCTCCCGCAGCCAAGGCTCCATTGGAGCAAAGATGGCCTGGGCACTGGGGATGGCTCTGTGGCCTCTGCCTCAGGCGCTAGAGTGGCTCTGGTCGCAACATGGCGACGCCCAGGATGGGCAGAGCATCGCCCCCTGGTGGGCAGAGTGTCGCCCCATGATGGGCGTGCCGGGTGGATCCTGGTCGGGCGCATGCAGGAGTCTGTCTGACTGTCTCTCCCTGTTTCCAGCTTCAGAAAAATGCAAAAAAAAAAAAAGTTATATATATGTTATACTTGTGTTTTTTGTGCATAAATTGTCTTGTTTATGTGTAAGGTTATACTCAGGTAGGTAAAACAAAGAATTGAGCAAAATTAACCAGGGCCCTAATAAGTCATTTCAAGAATTTGTCTCAAGCTGCTTCAGGCAGTTAGAAGAATGGTATGTATATAAGAATGCTAATTCTGCTTCTCAGGCCACATCCTGCAAAAGGGGCCCCAAGGAAGTTAGTGATTTGGCTCCTCTGATTTTGCCAATTAAATTAAAAAAAATAGGAATGCCCTGAAATAGAACTAACAATACAAGGGTGTAAATTTAAAGGACTTTTAGATACTGGAGCTGATGTATCTGTTATTGCTAAGCTACATTGGCCTCCTTTCTGGCCCACTTATGTAGCAGCTACAGAATTACAAGGTATAGGGCAGAGTAAATCCCCTCAATAAAGTTTTACTTTTTTACAATGGGAAGATAAAGAAGGTCATTCTGGATTTTTAAACATGAACAAATTTCTTTAAATGTTTTTGTTTATTTATTTTTTTATTTTTTATTTATTCATTTTAGAGAGGAGAGAGAGAAGGGGGGGAGGAGCTTGAAGCATCAACTCCCATATGTGCCCTGACCAGGCAAGCTCAGGGTTTCAAACTGGCAACCTCAGCATTTCCAAGTCGACGCTTTATCCACTGCACCACCACAGGTTAGGCGGTCATTCTGGATTTTTAAAGCCTTATGTGCTTCCTGGATTGCCAGTTAATTCGTGGGGTTGAGATGTTTTGAAAAATATGGGAGCGTTGCTTGTCAGTCCTAATAGTTTAGTTAGTATTCAACTACTTGATCAGGGATTTTTTGCCTACTAAGGGACTAGAGAAAGAACAGCAGGGAATTCTCACCCCCATAGAAGTGGCACTGAATACCAGAAAGTGTGGATTAGGATATCAAAATTTAGCATAGGGGCCTTGGTAGCTCCTGCTACCCCAATAATGCATTGTGCAGACCCAATTACTTGGAAATCAGATAATCCTTTATGGGTAAGCCAATGGCCCCTTTCTCAGGAGAAACTTAAGGCAGCTGCTTGATTGGTACAAGAGCAGTTACAGCTTGGGCACATTGAATCATCTAATAGTCCATGAAATATGCCTATATTTGTTATTAAAAAGAAATAAGGAAACTGGAGGCTATTACAAGATTTGAGAGCAATAAATAAGACTGGAAATTATGAGTCCTCTCCAGCAAGGACACCCTTCTCCTACTGCCATTCCATGGAATTTTTACCTTGTAATTATTGACTTGAAGGATTGCTTTTTTACTATTCCTTTAAGCTCTCATGATTGCAAGCGTTTTGCATTCAGTGTTCCTTCACTTAATTTCCAGGCTCCAATGGAGCAATACCAGTGGAGAGTTTTGCCTCAAGGTATGGCTAACAGTCCTACCTTGTGCCAAAATATGTTTCTCAAGCTATCTCTCCAGTATGAAGGCAGCACCCTAAGGTGCACATAATTCATTATATGGATGATTTTCTTATCACTCATCCAGATTTTGTTGACCATTTTGCAACAACTAGAATATTCTTTGAAAGAATCAGCTCCTGAAAAGGTACAGCAATCTTTACCTTTCTCTTATTTAGGACAAATTATTGAGGGACAACAAATTTGTTTACAAAAATTAGAAATCAGAATAGATCATTTGCAAATTTTAAACAATTTCCAGAAATTATTAAGAGATATTAATTGGCTTAGACCTTCCTTGAAATTAACTACCGGAATACTGAAGCTATTTTTTGATAGTCTTAGAGGCTCGGCTGAACCAGCTTCTCCTCGGCTACTTACAGTTGAGGGACAACAAGCTTTAAAGCTTGTAGAAAAAGCCTTGCAACAAGCACAACTAAAATGCATCGGTCAAGGCACATATAAGAGTTGAAGCTTCCTGCTCCTCCCCTCTTCTTTCTCTCTCTCTCTCTCCTCTAAAAAATGAATAAATAAATAAATAAATAATGCATAAATGCTGAAGAATCAATTGCCTTACTAATTTGTCCCTTGAGTTACACTCCAAAAGGACTATTGTGGCAAGCTTTGGGTCCTATTGAATGGATTCATTTAGCTGTTACTCCTAAGAAAGTTTTATCTTCATATTTTGATCTTGTCGCCTCCTTGATTATCAAGGGGCATAGGTGACTCTTACAGCTTATAGGTTTTGAGCCTCAAATTATTGTTCCTTTTTCAAAGGATCAACAACAATGGCTCTGGAAACTTCCACTAAATGGCAAATTGCTTTTGAAGATTTTACAGGCCAAAATGATTCTCACTACCCAGCTGATAAAATATAATTATAGTTCAATTTTCATTAATATATTTGTATTTCCTAAAACAATTGTTAATGAGCCCATTCCTGAAGCACCTACAATCTTTACTGATGGGTCCAGCTCAGGAATAGCAGGCTTAATAATTGATTGGACAAGTTTATACTAAAATAGTTTGCCTTAAAATCAAATCAAAGAGTAGAATTACATGCCATTATCATGCCTTTTCAGCATTTGCCATGTATACAGACAGCAAATATTTACTTATGGTTGTTTCCACTATAGAGACTGCTGTCTTAGGGACAACTGTTAATGAGGAACTATTTCAGCAATTTCTCCTTCTTCAAACACTTATACATCAACATAGAGCTCCATGTTTTATAGGACATATTCGAGCTCACTCCATGCTCCCTGGAGCTCTAGCACAAGGGAATGCCCTTGTTGATCAAGCTACCCAAAAGAAAGTTATTGGAGCAATCATGACAGATCAAGCAATCTAGTCTCATACTATTCATCACCAGAATGCTGCAGCCCTGCATAAACAGCCCTGCATAAACTTTCTCAGGAAGCAGCACGGCAGATTGTTAAATTCTGTCCAAGGGGTCCTATACTACAATCTGTCCCTTCATTTGGAGTTAACCTTCAAGGACTCCTACCAGGACAACCTTGGCAAATGAATGTTACTCATATACCTTCATTTGACAAACAGTCTTTTGAGCACATTACAGTAGATACTTATTCTGGATTTATAGTAGCCTCTTCCAGAACAGGAGAGGCTGCTAAGCATGTTATAACTCATTGTCTATATGTATTTTCTATTATTAAAGTGTCCTAAACTGGTTAAAACTGACAATGCTCCTGCATATATAGGAAAAGCATTTACCATATTTTGTCAAACCTTTCAAATTGTGGGTATTTCTTACAATCTTTAATGTTAAGGTATTATTAAAGTGTACCCAGCAAATATTTAAGGTCAATTTAAATATATATATAAAAGGGGGAGTTATATCCTGAAACTCCTGCAAATCTACCTTATCTTTAAAAAATTTTTTTTCTTTTGAATGCTGATGTATAGGAGACGCCAAATCTTTTTCTCCTGCAAACTTCTACCCTCTTTTATTTGATCCAGCTAATAACACTGTTTTGTCTTTTTCCAAATAGCTCCAGATATATAGGCAGATAAGGACCCTCAATCCCCTCAGCGAGATCTTCTGAGCATGGCTTTTAAGGTACCAAGAGGCAGGCAAAGCCCAAAAGAGATCAGGTGAAATACCAGCTCTTGGCATACACCCTCAAAGGCTCCAATGCCCCAGTGGGGTCTCATAGGATTCCATCTGGGCCCTGCTTCAATAGTGGAAAGGAAGGTCATTGAGCTAAAGCCTGCCAGGCTTACATGCTTGTTGCTGTGGGAAAAAGGGACACTGGAAGGTAGGCTTCCCCTTCACTCCTCTAAGGGAGAGTTCAGTCTCTTCCAGCCCTGCTCCAACCACCTATGACCTAACCTTGCCCAGGCTGCTGGGGCTTGCCACTGAAGACTAAAGGTGCCCAGGGCCATCAACCCCATCTCACATGGACAAGCCTAGGGTGTTTCTTCCAAGTAGCAGGTAAATTGATCTCATTTCTTACGGACACAAGAGCCACTTACTATGTCTTGCCTGAATATTTAAGTTCTTATTCATTCCCTCGAAGATCTCTGTTGTGGGTATTGATGTCCTATTTTCTGCTACTTTGTTTAATATATAGTGTCTCCTTCATTCCTCTTGCCTCAATGCCCTATTCACATTTTAGGCTGGGACCTACTCCTAATTTAGAACTCTCTTTTTCCTTTTTGCCAATTTCTGTTACGAATTTATCTTTGCCACCCAGCTTAGTGTATCCTAAGGTTCTCCTCACCACCCCACGGCTGTAAAGCTTCAGGGAAAGGCACCCTGGGTTCATCTCTCCAGTTTTGAAGAGAACAGAAGCTCCATCTCCACACATGCCTGCAGATGGCTCAATCTACCTGAATCATTACCAGCTAGAAGCAGTGGTCACTGGGACTTAGACACTAGCTGCAAAGTGTAGAAATGTGACAACAATTCCAGTGCCATGCAGACTTTTCCTGGACTCCTGCTCCTTGTGACAGCTCTTAATGGACTGAACTAGGGTTGGGTTGCATTTGCAGGGATGTGGAATGGTGATGGTGCCAACTTGGATTTGGTGAACATGTCAAGGGCATTCAAAGCAGCAAAGACTCTTTTGTGGATCCTGTTGTATTGGCTAAGAATTTGCTTAAAGGCTTTAATCCCTGTAATGTATTGGAATACTTGTTTGGGTATCTGTTAGCATTGGCTATATTTATTTTGTGTTTATTCTGTATTTTTTCAGTCTGCCTCCAAATTAGAATCTGGGAAACTAGGAAATCAGATGAGTGAAAATCTCAGCACACAAATTAAAAATAAAAGAGAAAAGGGGAAAACGTTGTGGACTGTAAATGGCAAAAAGCCTTTGTAGACTCAAGGCTTAGCAAAAGGCTAAGTTCTCCCCCCTTCATCTCCATATTGGCTATGATGCTGAGTATTTGCACCCACTTCACTTGCTTCCTTAAGTTGGTAGAGGCAATTTACATGCCCCTCCTCTTACTCTTTGTTTGTTCAGATGTTGGTTGATTTCACTTATGCATGGTAGGGGGATTCCTGTTTATGCCTTGGCAGAGTTCCTGTTTTAGCCTCAGATGTGGAACTTTGTATCAAGGACTTTCTTGATTTGCATATGGCTATATAGTAAAGCAAACTGGGGCTATGGGACACTAGGATGTTGCCATCAGCATTGAAGAGTCCTCCTGATCCCAAGCCGCGCTGGTCCGTGGCAATTTTCCTCTTCAAGACGATATGAAGCAGGCTGAGGAGGTTGGAGGAGTAATGACTATGAGCAGGACCAGGAGAATGCTTTCTTGGGCTGTGGTTCCCTATTACCTCCTCCCCACCTCCACATCCCCAACAATGGCTGGAAAAGTGGTAGGAAGAGGGAGCTGGCACTTATCTATTTGGGCCTTCTGGGCTAAGGTTTGGGTGTGGGCACCACGGTCTGTGTGCCTAGCTGGGATAAACAGTCCCTCCAGGACTGCTAGTTATTTTGGAAGCTAGTCTCCAAAGGGCATAGAAGATTTCATTAAAATAGTATTTGCTTACTATAAATATTCCTATGGTTCTGAAAGAAGAGTTCTTATGTGGCATTTTTTTAAAAAGTTTCTCTTTTCTCTCAGGAATACAGATGGATAACACCTAAGAAATATACTTTTATGTTCTCTTTAGAATCATAAATGAATGTGGCAAGTAGTTCTTAGTGCACAGTGCCCTACCTCTAGATCATTGTATTGTAGCTTCATTGACTTCAAGGTTGCCATCAGCTTCTGTTGTAAATCCCTCCAACATTTATTCATATCTTATCCCAAGCAAGGGTCAGGACTGGGGATTTGAAGGGATCAAGATGAACACAGTGCAGCTTCTGCTTTGATACAATTACTCTTTAGAAGGTGAGAGATACACTTGCTAACTGATTGGGGGACAGACAAATCCATATGGCCCTCCAGTCTCATTTTCTCCATTTAGCAACTAGCTCAGGGGTCTCAAACTCAACTCAGCATGTGGGCCGCAGAGCAGGCCGCACTAGGTCTACAAAAGGCAACTGTTACGCAACACTTTTCTCACTGCAGTTGAAAACAAAAAAAAAAATCAGTACAACAAGCACAATCGTACATGCAGTTTACTCAGTGTCACAAAACGACCAGAAACTGTAGTTCGCATCACAACTGCTGTTAACTAAGCTAATATCTAGCTAGGATGCTAGAGAAATGAAAAATACAAGTAGGCCCCTAGGCTTACTTAATTTTATCCAAAATATTTTGAACTTTGTGCATTAGTCTGTGGGCTGCACAAAATTGTTCGGCGGGCCGCAAGTTTGAGACCCCTGAACTAGCTGTCTCAGCAAATGTGAGTTTGCTGGGAAGCAGGAAGGCAGTCACCAGATGCTGAGCTCTTGAGGCTCCTGCTAAAAGATAACTTAGCTGTGCCCCACCCCATTTGTAAACGCCATCATTTAAGGTCCCTCTCCATTGAGCTCTTTCTGGGATGAACCCAGTCTTCTGCCCAGCTAGGCATGCCTCCCAGCGGGAGGATGGAAGCCGTGAGCTGGGGTGGGGAGTAAGATGGGGAGAGGGGTCATGTGTTCTCTCCTTCTCTGCTTGTATTTATACCAAATGGCATTGGTGGTGCAGGTAGCTGCATAAAAGTCACACTCCACCTTGTCTCATACTGTTTTTGGAAATGAACTTGTCTGGTTGGGCCTCCTACGGGCAGGAAACAGCCTCGGGAGATTCTCAGGAGTGCCCTGTCAGGTTATAGGGTGGCCAGGACTGGACAGTGTGAGCTCTGGTGTCAGCTGTCCGGGTTGTGCTGAGGCAGCCTGGGTGTCTGGGAGCCCAGGAGATGAGGGGATGGGACAACCAGGGCAAAACTGCCAGAAACCCAACTTCCCCAAATGAGTGCTTTTGTCACCCAAAAGAAAAACCTTGGGCCAAAAGGCTGCCTGGTGACTGGTCAAAAAAAAGAAGTCCTGCCTCTGCAGAACTCATGAAAATTCAGGGGGTTGATTCTGCCTTATGGCTGAAAGCAGGGAGAAGAATAAAATTACAGGGATGTGTGTAGATTAGGGGCTGCCATCGCAACTGAGAATGGAAGCGGGCTGATGGGTTGATACAAAAATCTGGGCTGGATTTAGCTGCTCCTATGGATCAGACACACGGACAAACCCACGATTGGTGGAAAACCTGGAACGGATAGAGGATTTAAAGGCACAGCTTCTACTCATTCAGACGAGGTTCTGGGACTTGGCCACCTGCTTCTCCCTGTGATGAGCCTTTAAATATTCCTCAGTTTGCTGAGGAAATGTCTTTTGTTTTGTTTGGAACATGCTTCTTGTTTTCTTGCAACCTACAAAATTGATATGAACCTTCTGGATGCATGGTGAGTAGACCCACCAATTGGATACGTTGAAAGTGTCCCCTACTGGTGACTCCTAAAATGGTCAATACAATGATGCCAAAACTGCATCACTGAGACAATGTCTCCTGTCGGGTATATAGAGAAAATGCAGTATTCTTATGCAAGATGTTATACAGGACAGGGTGTCATCCACCAATTCAACAGTCTGTAGGGCTGGGGAAGCCGCAAGTGTTTGGAGTCTTACTGTGCCCTTCTGAGGGTTAAACAGATCAGTCTGTCCACTGTTGATCCTGTAGCACATGACAGTCATCATAAGCTGAACCAGTGACACTTGGTATGCAGGTTTGGATGGGCTAATGCTATTTTGGGGGTGGAGCAGGAATACTTTCCAAGTGGAAGGAAAAGTCAGTCTGTGCCCTGTGCTCCGCCCTGTGCCCAGGAGTCTCTGAACTCCTTTGTTTGGTTCCCTTGTCCCCTGGCATCCAGATGGGTTCTGCCAATGGAAAGGCATTGGAAGAGATTAGGGAAAGGGGAGGAAAGAGAAATTAGGGTGTCTAATCTCCACCAGCGGGGGCTTTGACCGTGAGTGTGTTTCTCTGTGGAGTCCGCTCCCGTTGGTGCCCTCTTTCATATCTGCGGCTCCTCCCGCTCGGGTGGGTGATGTGTTCCCTGCCACTGCTCTCCAAGGGCTGGAAAGGGCTCCCCTCTGTCACTGATCCCTGCGCACCTCACCGGGCTCATTAGTTCACTCATCGGTGCATACCTGTGGAAGTAACCTCATCGAATTCTGATCAGCATGTCTCTTTGAAAGTTTTGTCTGCTTCCTTGAAGGACCCTGGCTGATGTCATTTGCCTTCCCCTACCCAGACAAGCAGGGCTGTCCCACGCTCCCCAGTAGGCGTCATCCATGAGTGAACTAACGCCGACACAGTGAGAACTGCGGGTTGGGGACGGACATTCCCCTACGTTAATGACACAAGTGCCCAGTGAACTGCTGCATTCCACTGCGACCCATCTTGATAAAGTTGACCAAAGATGGATGGGCTTGGGAACTTTGGGAGCTGACGGATATGTTCCCTGACTTGATTGTGCTGATGGTGTCATGGGAGTATGTATATGCCCAAATTCATCAAAATGTATACATTAAATATGTGTATTTTTTGTATATTAATTATGCCTCAATAAAGTTGTAAAAGAGAAAAGGAGAAATGATTCTGCCACTCATGTGACCTTCTCGGGGGCTTCCTGTGCAGCCACCAGCTAGCAATAGGAATGGAGGCCCAAACTCTGATTAACTATTTTGGAAACGACACTTTTCAGACATTGGAATTGACTACAAGTGTTATATACCAGACAAACGACCCCATTGGAGGAGAGGGCACCCATAGGAAGAAGGTTTGAACGCAATCCATCCAGCCATCAGTAAAGCACACCCACCCCAGAGCCTCCCACACTCACTGAATCACAGATGTCAGTGTTCAATCTTGCAGCAGATGGGAGACTTCGGAGATGAGGCCCCATTTCTTGTTAGCCAGACCTATAAAGACTTCTTTCTGTTGCCAAGACTGAGGCTAGCCCATCCCGGAAAAAGAGAAAGTCACTGAAAGGGAAGTGACTCTGTCATTTGACATTCCCACCTTGCATTGGGTCCTGATCCGTCTGAACTGAAACGCCCAGAAAGTTCTGTAGTAACATGGAAGTGGTCCCTCCGATCAAGGCCCAGGCCTGGTTCCTAACACCTTAGTCCACTTCAGGAACAGACCCACCTACCATTAAACCTAAGTTCACTAGTGCTTGCTTCTGTGATCGCCAAACCCCACAGGAATGTCGCAGCCATAAACTGCAATAGACATGCTAAACAACCAGCTACACTCCAGACGTTATTCTTGGCTGCAGGGCAAATGGCTCTAAGACTGATGGAAGCAAATCTTTACACAATGTTGTCAGTTGGGATCATCCAAGGAAAAGATGCCAGGAGAGGATTGGATGGGTGAGAAAGGTACTGGTGGTGGTGGGGTGTGTGTGTGAGGAATTAAAGGGGAAGGAGAATAGGCACCAGGAGCCTTCAGACCATGAGGCAGTTCTGACGGAGGCAGAGAAAAGAGAAGGCAAAGGAAGGAGGGTTGAGCAGGAAGAGTCTCAGTCTCGGCTCCGAGAATGTCAGGCTAATGAAGAATACTTGAGCCAAAGCTGTCCAGAAGTCCAGAGCTCCACGGACTGGCCTGCACTAATACTCCAATCGTGGTCAGTCATGGGCTGGGAGACACCCAGAGGAGTTGGGACTTTGATGCAAAAATGAGGTGGGCAACATAAGGAGAATTATACAGATCAGTGGAATACCATTGAGAGTCTAGAAATAAACCTATTCACTTAAGTGAAGAGATTTTCAACAAGGACATTAAGACAATTTCGTGAGGACAGAATAATATTTTCAACAAGCAGTCCTGGGACAACTAGCTAGTTACATGCGAAAGAATGAAGTTGGCCATTAATGTCACACCATATACAAAAATTAACTCAAAATGGGTCAGTTATCGCATTATTAGAGCTAAATCCATACAACTCTTAGAAGAAAACATCACCTTGACGATAGATTTTTAGGTATGACACAGAAACCATGAGCGACAAAAGAAAAAGTAGATAAATTGGATTTCATCGAAATTAAAAACTTTTGTGCTTTAATGGCCCTTATCAAAAAAGTGAAAAGACAACCCATATAATGGGAGAAAATATTTGTAAGATATGTATCTGATAAGAGCCGTGTGTGTGTGTGTGTGTGTGTGTGTGTGTGTGTGTGTGTCTGCCACAACACATCCTTTGTGTTGTGAAGTGAGGGCTGGGAGGAGGTCCCGCCTCCTCTGCTCCCAGATGTCCCTGTGAACTCTATCTGTACTTGTGTGTGGCCCTAGTGGGTGTGTCCTTGTCCTCTTGCATGATGGTTCCAGCCACAAAGGCACATGTCCACTTTACCTCTAATTGTTAGAAGGGTTAGGGAAGAGGAATATTTCTAAGGGGGTGTGTCAGGTCTCAAGAGGGGCTGCAGACTGGGTGACCCGGATTCCAGGCGTCTGTAAGCTCAGGTGTGGGAGTTCAGTAAGGTGGCCTTGGAGTTCAGAAATCTAGCTGCTTGGGGGTCTGCTCTGGGATCTGGGAGGCGAGTAGAGGGGTGACAGGGACGCAGCCAGCCACTGACGCCCCAAAGCGAATGGGACATTTGAAAAAGAGGTAGATTTGCTACAGAAGGGAACACCTGGTAGCAAGGCTTCTCGATGGAAGCAATGAGGGTGGAAGTGCAGCGGTGGTAGGAGAGCTTCGTTGCAGCAGCTGTCAGACTAGCTGCCAAACTGACGGGCTGGGCTCATAGAAAACCTGGAGTGGAGTTCACTAATCGAGGCAAAAAACCTTGACAGGCTTATATTGTCCAATGGGAAAACCTGGAATGGCTCCAGAATTACAGAGGCTGGACCAGCAGGAACCAGGACTAGGTTTGGGATTTAGTCCCTGATCCCTTCCTCCTGTCCCCTATTCCTCACCCTCCCGCAAGAGGAGTCTCCAAATTTCCTGAATTTGCTGGAGACCAGAGTTTATGTGGCTAATCGCAGTAGTAGTAGCCTGTTCTTTTGTCAGCCTTTGGAGTTGTTACGTCAGATCTTGAGCTCGGGTCCTGGAATGTCTGCATTGAATACGTTCATAGCGACCCCTGTTGGTGACTGCTATAAACAGTGGGCTTGGACCACGGCCCAAAGATGACCTGTACTCCTAAAACTTGACTAAATAGAACCATTAAAGTAACTATTCCTCTTACCAAGAAAAGGAAAGAAAAAAAAACCCTCGATTATGTAGGAATCCTGCATTTGGGAGGTTCTGCAGCTCTTGACAGCTCTGATTTCCCCTCGTGGCATTCTAACTCCCTCCTTCCTCAGGGGAGAGGGGACTCCCCGTCCTCTGTCTTACACACGTCCTCACCTGGCAGGGTTTGGTGTTGTCCCTTGATAGGCCCGGGATCCCCTTACTTTCCTCTTCTCTCCCAGGAGACTGAATGCCCACTTTTGTTTTCTTATTTTCAAAGGCAGGGGCTAAATCTTAGGTAAGGCTTTCTTAAAATGGGGTTCAGGGAATCAAATATAAGGCCCAATTATCACCCTCAAGTATCAACCACTAATATTTATTCAAAATTTAGTGTGTATGTAAATGTTCCCTTGTGGGCAGGGTTGATAATATTTTTTTTCAGGGTTGATCTTTTTTTTTTTTTTTTTGTATTTTTCTGAAGTTGGAAACGGGAAGGCAGTCAGACAGACTCCCGCATGCACCCGACTGGGATCCACCCGGCACACCCACCAGGGGGCAATGCTCTGTCGCGACCAGAGCCACTCTAGCACCTGAGGTAGAGGCCACAGAGCCATCCTCAGCGCCTGAGCCATCTTTGCTCCAATGGAGCCTTGGCTGTGGGAGGGGAAGAGAGAGATAGAGGGGAAGGAGAGGGGGAGGGGTGGAGAAGCAGATGGGCACTTCTCCTGTGTGCCCTGGCCGGGAATCAAACCCGGGGCTTCCGCATGCCAGGCCGATGCTCTACCATTGAGCCAACCGACCAGGGTCTCAGGGTTGATAATTTTTAAAGGTTACCCCAAAATGGTCAAGAGTCTTAGACTCAGTACCTGAGGGAGACTCCTCAGGAAAGGTTTACTTTGCTGGGGTCCCTGCTGAAGTTGGTACCAGCTTGGCCTGTGCTGGTGTCCTACACTCAGACGAAGTCATTCTCTCCCTCTGTCTGGCTCTTACCCTTGACTCCAACATCCATGCTGATTTATGAGTATTGTATTATTCGTAGTCGTGTTTATTAGTGTTGTACTAGTATTGGCTTTAAGTCTCACATGCTATTGACATTTTCCCCCTTAACATTTTACATTCGTCTGAGAAGAAGAACCTGAAAATCATTCTTGGTAATCTGACTAGACCAGAAGAGACTGAGCAGGTACTTAATAATCTAGATTAGAAGTTCAATGCTTCAATGCAGAAGTTCTGAAATGACTTTTCCTCTACCTAGGGAGAAGCAATCGATGTGGTAGATCCATGCATATGTACAAGGATACAGTGAAAATCATCAAAGATCGAGCAGAAGGCTCGGAACAACCACCACAGTGGTAATGTGGAGATAATAACAGCGGTGATGAAAATTGCTAGCCTTTATCTAGTGTTCACCGTGCACCCACGTCCACTCAAAGAAGCAGTAATGGGTGGGGCCAGAACGGCAATCGAGTTCTGTCTTGATCCATATTACATACTTTTCACTGAAGGTTTTAGCAGGTAGAGGTCTTTGACCGTAACAGTAAAATTTAACACTAAATTAAAATATTTGTACAGTAGGAGTTTTGTCTATATTTCATTCCTAGGACAGGCCTGATCTACAGTGAAAGACCATTGTCATTGAAGAGGCTATTTTTGAAGGATGTTGATCAGGCAACTTTAGTACTGCTCCTTAGACATAACCGTCATTCTTTTTCATGTCTTCCAAATTACTTGGGAATACCCAGGCTCACATATCTCTGGGTTGTTCAATGCAAAAAGGGAGAGAGAAACAAAGAACTGACCAGCACAAACTCCTGAGGAAGACTTAAAAGCTAACCATGGAAACACCGTGGGCTGAGGTATTCCTTTATGTTCTTGCCCACAATAGTGACATTCCTATGGGAATTGCGTCCACGGGGAACAATTCAGGGATCAGTACTTATCTTTGGAAAACACATTCAACCAAAGAGACAATTGTTTGTAAACTCCAAAAGTGGCCAATGTTCAAATCATGTCTCCGGGGAACCCTTCTTCTACAGGTTGCAAGAAATGCTACCCTCCCATTTCTACCATTCCTCTTTTTCCTCAATTCCAAATGAGGGAAAATGATGACCTCTCTCTTTACTGTAGGTGTTACTGTGTACAACTCTGATAATAGCGATAATGGTGATAACAGAATAGTATAAAATAAAAGTAATAATGTAAATGTGCCCCTTATCCTGTCTAGTTAATTGTAGGTTACTCAGCAAGCATTTATAGAACTGTAATCTGTTGCAAATCATTCAACAAATACTTACTGAGTGCTAGAAAATACATGACTTTATGGTATGCTGGTAAAGCGATAAACAGTGTCCCTGTCCTTGTGTTTTTTCTGTTTTGTCATTAACTCTCGTTCCCTAAGGAGAAGCACTGTGTTTCACATGTGATTCTGAATCAGAAGCTCCAGGTGTTAGTTGTTGCTTTGATAGGAAGAAGTGAGACCTCAGATGAGTTATTTGATGTCTTAGTATTTTCTGAACAATTTAAGGTGGCTAACCTTGATTTTTACATTTTTTTCTTGTAAATAATATATTATGTAGAGTGAGGATAAAGTGATACTTTGAAAACTCTGTGTCTTATGTCAAAAACAATCCCTAGTGTTTTCACACTCGCAGCCAGGTTTGGGAAGCCCTGGCCCACATCCAACGGGCCTGGAGTCTGGAGAGTCTGAGAAAGTTCCAGGACCCTTGACAGAATATTTTGTCCACACACACTTTTGGTGTTCGGAATAGTGCCGCAAGGTGGGCAGTGATCACAAGGCTCAGAGAATGATCTTGCCCAAATTACGGTAACTGATAAGTAGGGAAAGCTGACACTGAGCTCTCCGTTCCCAGGCGTTTCATGTGTATTTTCTCATCACCTCGAATCTCCCACTTGGCTTTGCTGTCTCAGGAGCTCCTCTGAGACCTTTTCCTTCTGAATTCCCTTTACAGGGCCTGGCCTGTTGAGATTTTTCTCACTCAGTGCATATATATGTGACTGCCTGCGGGACACAGTCCCTGGGGCCATTTCACTTGTTATATGGGAAAGTGGGGAGAAAAGTATCTGTGAGTCTGTGGACCCTTGAGTCATGGAGAAACCAGGACTTCTCCTTCTCCTCCTCTTCTCTTGTTTTCTTTATTCTTCCTCATCCTCTCCTCTGCTCCTAAATTTTTCTGTCCCAGGTTGAAACGCTTCGATGCAGAAACCTGTAGTAAGCAATCTGACCACCAGAGAGCAGCAGAAGACCATAGCTTTATCTGTCTATGACCAGGCTCTTCTAACCCAGGGGTCAGGAACCTATGGCTTGCGAGCCAGATGTGGCTCTTGTAATGACTGTATCTGGCTCGCAGACAAATCTTTAATAAAAAAATAATGTTAAAAATATAAAACATTCTCATGTATTACAATCCATTCATTTCCTACCGCTCATGTTCATGGTTGCTGGTGGCTGGAGCCAATCACAGCTGTCCTCCAGGACAACACCAGATTTTTATTGGATAATGCCTAACGTACACGGGTTGTTGTGAGGCCAGGAAGTAAACATCCCTCCTTTTAATCAAGTAGTCAGCTAGCTAATTGCAGAAACCCTTTGAATGAAGAAGATGGCTAAAAGAAAAAAAGATGAGGAGTATCGTACTTTTCAGCAAGAATGGACAGAGGAATTTGCCTTTGTGGAGAGAGCAAGTTCTGCAATGTGTCTAATATGCAATGATAAAATTACATCGATGAAACGGTCAAATATAAAGCAGGACTTCAACACACACCATACTACATTTGCATCGAAATATCCAGCAGGGGACAGCAGGAAGAAAGCATGTCAAGAGCTACTGTGCAGAGTGCAAGCTAGTCAGCAGCAACTCCGTGTTTGGACCCAACAAGGTGACTGGAATTCGGCTAGCTTTGCTGGTGCTTTAGCAATTGTGAAAAATGGAAAACCATTCACAGATGGAGAGTATGCCAAAACATTCATGCTTGATGTTGCCAATGAACTTTTTGATGACTTTTTGGATAAAAACAAGATAAACAAATAAAAGACATGCCTCTGTCGGCAAGAACTGTTCACAATCGTACCATCATGATGGCAAATCAAATTGAGGCAACACAAGTGAAGGACATAAATGCAGCACCATTCTTTTCTTCGCTTTGGATGAGTCAACAGACGTAAGCCATTTATCCCAGTTCAGCATGATTGTAAGGTATGCTGTCGGTGACACACTACTTGAGGAAAGTCTTGCTGTTTTGCCTATGAAAGAGACAACAAGAGGGGAGGATTTATTCAAGTCTTTCACTGAGTTCACTAAAGAAAAAAATCTACCGATGGATAAACTTATTTTGGTGTGTACTGATGGTGCTCCGTGTATGGTGGGGAAAACAGATGATTCGTAGCGCTTCTTCATGAACATGAAAAGAGACCCATCCTAAGTTTTCACTGCATCCTACATCAGGAGGTGCTTTGTGCTCAGATGTGTGGCAAGCAGCTTGGTGAGGTAATGCCGCTGGTCATTCGGGTGGTCAACTTTATTGTTGCCTGAGCTTTAAATGATCGCCAGTTTAAAACACTGCTGGATGAAGTTGGGAATAATTATCCTGGTCTGCTTCTGCACAGCAATATGCATTGGTTGTCAAGAGGGAAGGTACTCAGCCATTTCACGGCTTGTCTGAGCGAAATCCGGACTTTTCTTGAAATGGTAAACATCGAGCATCCTGAGTTAGCTAACACTGAGTGGCTTCTGAAGTTCTACTATCTCATGGACATGACTGAACATCTGACCAGTTCAATGTGAAAATGCAAGGCGTTGGAAATACAGTCTTAACCCTTCAACAAGCAGTGTTTATATTTGAAAACAAGCTGGAACTCTTCATCGCCGACATTAAAACAGGTCATTTACTACCCTTTGAAAAACTGGGAGAGTTTAAAGATGCATGCACAGCAAATGACCCTGCTCAACATCTTGATCTCCAGCAGCTAGCGGGCTTCACATCTAATCTCCTACAGTCATTCAAAGCGCGCTTTGGAGAATTTCGTGAGCGCACTCGTCTTTTTAAGTTCATCACCCATCCATATGAGTGTGCAATGGACAGTGCCGACCTGAGTTACATCCCCGGTGTCTCTGTCAGAGATTTTGAGCTATAAGCTGCTGACCAGAAGGCCTCAGACAGGTGGATGAATTCAGTTCATGTCACTGAATGAAGATTTGGAAAGACTTGCACAATAGCAAGCAGAGTTGGTGAGCAAACACAAATGGGGAGAAATGAAAAAACTTCAACCCGCAGGCCAGCTGATTGTCAAAACTTGGAATGCTCTTCCTGTCACATACCACACACTGCAGCGTGTGAGTATTGCTGTACTGACAATGTTTGGCTCTACGAATGCACGTGAGCAGTCTTTCTCACATCTAAAGAACGTTAAGACCAACCTACGATCACGTTTAATGGATGGAAATCTCAACGCCTGCATGAAGCTTAACCTCACCACGTATCAACCAGACTACAAAGCCATCAGCAAAACCATGCAGCACCAGAAGTCTCATTAATGGTAAGAAGTACTTTATTCATCATTGGTTAGCAACAGCATAACAACGTTATTAAAAAGAATTCAGAGACTTATTGTACTTTAAAAGTGTTGGTCTTACATAAAATGCACACATTTACTTGTATTTAGTGTTAAACATATTGTATGGCTCTCGTGGAATTACATTTTAAAATATGTGGCATTCATGGCTCTCTCAGCCAAAAAGGTTCCCAACCCCTGTTCTAATCAATGGATCCCTTGCTAAGCATGATTTTGGGTTCCCAATTCTGTCTGCACATTAGAATCACCCGACGAACCTATATAAAATCATGGGTGCCTGATTTTATAAAATCGGCTTGTGGTCTCCACTTCAAGTCAATGGCATCTTGTATCACGGGGATTGGGGCACAGGCGTTGCCAGTCTTTTAAGTTTCTCGGGTCCACAGAGTCGAGAACCACTAATGGAGAACATTAAATCCTGAAAACTCTAAAGGCCTTTTTAAGAATCACCTAGCCCTTTCCCCTAAAGAAGTGCGCGGGGGTAAGCTGTTTTCTCACACTGGAACATGGGCAGTAGTAGTAGGAGATGGGAACACCAGAACTGCTAAGCATGAGAAGGCTACTCCAATAAAGGGTCAATTTTGATAATAACTAGGCAGGTTTAAGTCTTTGCTGACATTGGCATCCTTTGTGCACTCGGGGACACTGTAAACCATCAGCTGGTGCAGTCACAGATTCCAGACATCTGTCCCTTCGGTGTCTACCCTCCTGTTAACTAGGAAGATCGGGCACCTCTTGAAAATGCCACCTTGAGAAGAGCATCATTGCTTTCTCTTTCCACAGGGAAGATCTGGTTTCTGGGTCTTTCAGATTTCACTTGTCCTCAGCTCGCCTCCGCCCTGCACACCGTCATTTCCACAGAACGGGTGCAGGCGTCCACCTGCGCTACTCCGATCACGAGAAGGGTTTGAGCCTAACTCTGTTCTCCACTTCTTTCAGGGCAGCAGACAGCCCACTTTATCTTCCTCTTATTTCTGTGGGTAGGGCTGATCTAGGTCAAGGATTTATTAAATCGGGATCCGTAGACTCAAATAAGGTACACATATGGCCTCTACGTGGTCAACTCACTAAAATTTACACAAAATTTTATGTGTATGTGTGTGTTTCTATGAGGGAAAACGATTAAGAATTGGGGGCTGAGACACAGCAGCTACTGAAAAATCCTCAGGAAAGGCTGGCTTTAAACCTTAGTAATGAAAACAAGGCAAAGATTTCTGGTTGCTCCAGTTTTATTTAGCATTGTGCTGAAGGTTTCAGCTAGTGCAGAAGGGTATACAGATGGGAAAGAAAGGAACAAGGCTTTATTTGCAGGTGATATCATGTATATAGAAGATACAAAGGGAAAAAAATTACACTAGTAGAGTGACTTTAGCTAAGTCACAAAATACTGTGTCAATATACAGAAATCAATTATACATGTATATACTAGCATTGAACAATTGGAAAAGGAAATGCAAAAATACCATTTATAATAGCCTCTAAAATATGATCTATACTTAGGGAAATGTTAATGTGAAAACCATGTACAGTGACAACTATAAAACAATGCTGAGAGAAAATATGTGAAGATATAAATCTGGTTAATGGATTGGAAGAGTCAATATTGTTAGATGACATTTTCTCCCAAGTTGAGTTCCACATTCAGTGCAGTCCCAATCAAAGACCCAGCAGGTTTATTTTTGTTTTAAATGTTGACAAGCTGATGCTAAAATTTATACGGACATTCAAAGGTTATAGAAGAGCTAATTTTTTTCTAAAAGAACCAATATGAAGAATGTAATCTAACTTTAAAACAATATAAATTTACAGTAATGAAGTAGATTTCATTATATGTAGATTTCATAAAAATAAATGGAATAATAGTCTAGAAATAGACCCATACATGTGTATGAGCTACTGGTTTTCAATTAAAGTGCCAACGTAATTGAGGAGATGATAGTATTTTCCACAGATAGTGCTGGTAAAATGGTATATCCATTTGGGCAAACACAGGAAGTGAAACTCAACTCTTATTTCACATCACACATGAAGTTGACTTTAAAAAGTCACAGAACTAAATGCAAGAATTAAAACTATAAAAATTCTAAATGAAAACAGGAATAAATATTTCAACCTTTGAGTAGCAAAGATTTTTTGTGGAGGAATAAGAAGCATGAATCATAAAAGAAAAAGCTGACAAATCTGACTTTATCAAAAATATAATTTTCTGTCTACAAAAAATAATGCCATTTAGAAATGAGAAAGCAAGTTAGGAGCTGGGAAAAATATTTGCAACACACATATCTGGCATAGGAGTTGTATCTAGAATTTATAAAGTACTCACAAAATATGAAGGAGACAAATCAACCAATTAAAAATGGGTAGGATGAGAAGAATCCTAAGATGGACCATGCTCTCCCCTTGAGCGTGAGTGAATATTATGGATGTCACTTTGTGATTAAGTTACATTATATTATAAGGAGGAATGCATAGATATAATTAAGGCTCCTGATCCGTTAACTTTGAGCCAATCCAAAGGGATATTATCCTGGGTGGGTCTGACATACTCAGGTGAACCTTTTATTATTTTTTTTTGTATTTTTCTGAAGTGAGAAGTGGGGAGGCAGAGAGACAGACTCCCACATGCACCCAACCAGGATCCACCAGGCAAGCCCACTAGGGGGCAATGCTCTGCCCACCTGGGGTGTTGCTCCATTGCGGCAGGAGCCATTCTAGCACCTGAGGTGGAGGCCATGGAGCCATCCTCAGCGCCTGGACCAACTTTGCTCCAATGGAGCATTGGCTGAGGGAGGGGAAAAGAGAGACAGAGAGAAAAGAGAGGGGGGGGGTGGAGAAGTAGATGGGTGCTTCTCCTGTGTGTCCTACCAGGAATTGAACCTGAGACTTCCACATGCTGGGCCGATGCTCCACCACTGAGCCAGCTGGCCAGGGCTTGGGTGAGCCTTTTAAATGAAGCGGCATATGCAGCACCAGAGCTCCCTGGTTGGCCTTGAAACAAACCACCGGGACTTCTAGAGCTGCAGGGAAATGACTTCTGCCAACAACCTGTGTGCATGGAAGACCTGGGCTTCGGGGAACACTGCAGCTGTGGCCAACACTTTGATTGCATGCAGCTCTATGAGACCCTCAGTAGAAGACTCATGAAAACTGAGACAATAAATGTCCTTTATTTGTTTCATTGGACAAATTTGTGGTGATATGTAGACAATACATATGCATACAATGTGAAAATGACATACACTTCACAAAAGAAAATATGTGAGTAGACAATACGTACACGATAAGATGCTCAACATCATCATCAGAGAAATGCAAATCACAACTAAAATGAACATACCTTTCTACACACACACATGAGCACACGCACAGCTAAAGTCAGCAAGACAAAGCCGACCATACTAAGTGCAGCATCTGGTGCGTTCATAGACCACAAGGGAAGTGTAAACTGGTACAACCACTTTGGAAAGCAGTGGGAAAGTTTCCCATAAAACTAAAACATAGATTTATCATATCACTCAGCTGTTTTACCTATAAATATTTTCTCAAGAGAAATGATACCCTGAGTCTACACAAAGACTTATATTTGAGTGTTCACTGAACTTCCCGTTCATAATAGCCCAAAGGTAGAGATAGCCCAATTGTATCTCAGCAGGTGAATGCATAAACAAGTGGGGCTGTCTTCACACAAGGCAACACCAGTGGTGCTGGCGATTACACGGGGTATAAACATTTGTCAAAACTCATCTAACTTTACACTTACAATGAATGGGTGCATTTTATATCTAATTTATACCTCAATAGAGTTGATTTTTTAAACAAAGGACCCAGCACACTCTCCTGCTCGTACCTTTCTTTTCTCTTTAATTTTATTGATTTTGGAGAGAGAGAAAGAGAAATATCAACCTGCCTCTGTATGTGTCCTGACCAGGGATTGAACTGGCAACTTTGTGTATCAGATGGTGCTCTAACCAACAGAGCTATCTATCCAGCTAGGGCAATAGAATTAATTTTTCAAAATTCATTTTCTGGGGAGACCTGAACCGTTGAACAGAAGCAGAACTCTGACTGGCGTTTCAGCGGCGCTGCAGGATTCACAGATGGATTCACTGGAAAAAACAAATAGAAGTGAACAAAAGTCAAAAAAGTTTTTAAAAAGCCTCATCCAGAAACAGCCGCAAGAACTGCTCCTGGTGATCGGACTGGAGTCAGCGCAGCCGTGGCCCCGGGGATCCCCGCCCTCTGCTCCTGGAGGAGCTGCCTGGAGGCCGTCCTTGAGGCTGCGGAGCAGCTAGAGGTCCTCCATCCCAGGGATATGGACGAGTTCCGTAGGAAGGTGATGAAGGACTGGGAACTGCTGATTGTTGTTGCCCATGATCTGATCCGGAAGATGTCACCTCGGACAGGTGACACCAAGTCCAACTTCTTCCAGGACTGCCTGATGGAGATCTTTGACAACCTGGAACAGCACATCCAGGACCCGCTGGCGCTGCAGTCCATCCTCAGCCTGATGGAGAAGGGAACAAGGGTGCTGACCACCAACTATGACAACCTGCTGGAGATCTCTGGGCGGCAGCAGAACAAGCCCGTGGAGTCCTTGGACCTGAAGGACAAGACCAAGGTCCTTAAGTGGGCAAGAGGACACATCAGAGACGGAGTTCTTCACATCCATGGCTTATACACAGACCCCTGTGGGATGGTATTGGAGATCTCTGGGCAACAGCAGAACAAGCCCATGGAGTCTCTGGATCTGAAGGACAAGACCAAGGTCCTTAAGTGGGCAAGAGGACACATCAGAGACGGAGTTCTTCACATCCATGGCTTATACACAGACCCCTGTGGGATGGTATTGGAGATCTCTGGGCAGCAGCAGAACAAGCCCATGGAGTCTCTGGATCTGAAGGACAAGACCAAGGTCCTTAAGTGGGCAAGAGGACACATCAGAGACGGAGTTCTTCACATTCATGGCTTATACACAGACCCCTGTGGGATGGTATTGGAAATCTCTGGGCGGCAGCAGAACAAGCCCATGGAGTCCTTGGATCTGAAGGACAAGACCAAGGTCCTTAAGTGGGCAAGAAGACACATCAGAGACGGAGTTCTTCACATCCATGGCTTATACACAGACCCCTGTGGGATGGTATTGGATCCTTCAGGATATAAGGATGTCACCCAAGACCCAGAAGTGATGGAGGTGCCGCAGAGCTTATACTGCAGGAAGTCCTTTCTGTTCGTGGGCTGTGGGGAGACCCTTCGGGACCAGATATTCCAAGCACTCTTCCTGTACTCGGTGCCGAACAAGGCGGATTTGGAGCACTAAATGGTCATGCTCAAGGAGAGCGAGAACCATTTCTTCAAGCACCAAGATGACATGCTACTGTTTGGGATCAAAGTCGTGTCCTATGGGGCCTGTTTCGACCACTTCCCGGGATACATGCGAGACCTGGCCACTCAGATCTGCAAACAGTGGAATCCAGATGCTGAATGAGTGGACAGCACCACACTGTTGGGGAATGCGCGTCAGGACTGTGCAAAGAGGAAGTTAGAAGAGAATGGAATTGAAGTTTCAAAACAGCTCTGACAATCATGAATGGAGCATCTTGAAATCTTTAAAACCAGTAAACCCTGAAACTTGAAAACCAGCCTTCTGCAACCACAGTGCCATACCTGAACGATAAGGAATGTTCAGAGAACTCCACATGGACCTCTCACTTCTAAACTGTCATGTACCCCGTGTACCCCAAGAGAGCCCTGTGGGGGTATGGCCCAGGGAGGCTGGGTGACAGTCCCTCTGAGTGTCTGTGCTGGGGCCACTGCTCTGTGACGATGGTGAAGGTTCTGCTTGTTTTCCATTTCAGAGCTGCCTATTTTTTTTGTGACATTTCTTGCCAGGCACTATGACAACTCCCCACTGATGGCTGTGGAGCTCTCACAGGTATAGGGAACAAGATACGTAGGTTGAGGTGTGTAGGGAATGAGATAAGCCAGAAACTGCTTATGTCTTCTTTTTGAAGCATGAAAAATCTTTTATGTTACTCTGGTCATTAATAAAATAACTTCAAAAGCTCTGAAAATATTCATTTTCCCAGTATAATTCCAATTGCTCAAAAGTGATCCCATAGAGAGGGGGAAAGTAACGATGCAGGTGGATAGAGATCAATTGTAATGTTATTGACCGGAAGGTGGAGGAGGGTCCAGAGCCTAAAAGGAATAGCTGGCTATTGATAAAATCCGGTGAGTGTATCTGTCCTCTGGGTGAACCAGGAAGCCCTGTAGCAGCTGAGAGCGAGGAGACGCAGGGCTGTTGGAGGTATAAGAGGAGAAGATGTGGCAGTTACTTCATGGTGAGAGAAAGAAAATGGACATCGGGTTAGCAGCTCACCCCTCCCTCTCCCACTTGCACCCCCACGTTCACCTTGAAACTCCTTGTCCATGTCTTCCTCTTCCCCATCACTGTCTTATTTGAGCAGCTTTGAAGAGGCAGAAGTTTCAAATTAGAATCTTAGGCTTGTTACCATCATTATGGAAACTCGAGGCCATGTGGCCTGAGGGAGGGGCAGGTCAGGAGCCTGCAAGGGGGCTCCAATTTGGGTCTCCCACGTCCACCTCTCAGTGCTCCTGGGAGGCCTCTGCTTTGTTTCCTAGGTCCCTGCATCTCCCAGCACTCCGGGAGCTCTGGGCAAGCAGCAGGCTCTCAAAAGCAGGGTGCCCGGGCAGCTTATGACAGAGGCCTTCCTGAACGGAGTGACCAGGGCAGTGGTGGGGGAAGAATAAGGGCCCTGGTGACAGGCACTAAGAGGAGGGAGAGCACTGGCCTCGAAGGCCCCAGGATGAGGCAGAAGGTCACTCTGACAGGGCGAGAAAGCTGAAGGCTCATGAAAGAAAGGTCTCAGCACTCCCCCACCCCTTCTGGGCCCTGTCCCCCAGTACCTTCAAAAGTAACTCTGTGGAGGGGGCTGTATTCACCCACAGTTCCTAGCTCTCAGAAAGAAATTTAGGCCACAGTCTTCCTGCACATCTGTGCTCTTGACCCTGCCCCACCAAGCCTAATAGCTCTCACGCCAGGCTGTACCTGCAGACCAACCTATGGCTCAGGGCCTGTGGACTTGGCTTTCCCAAGGCTGCAAGCATCTAGTAACTGGGGAATCTGGCGGCCTACCTCCAGCAAAAAATGAATCAGTTGGTCTCTCTGTTAGAAGATGCCCACTCCTGCCTCCCCCACCAGACTGTCTCCCCCACGGGGGGCCTGTATGGACATGTCTCACTTCTTCACCTTTGAGTCCTGTTATGTCTTACCCTGAAGGGACTCCTCTGTCACCTACAGGCCATCTTGTCTGTGTGGACACTCAACCTGCCAGAGTCAACTCAGAGATATGTAGCATTAAAAATATATATATATATATTCACCACTAAAGAAGGTCACGTAATCTTGTAGTCTAAGGAGGAAATGCCAGTTTCTAGTGGCGTTTACATAGTTACAGATATTTAGATAGTTATAGTTAGCATGCTATAGAAACAAATGCTTTTGAATAAATTTTTCCTAATATTTAAAAAGCTCCCCATAAAATGATTGGTTCACAAAGAGGCTTGGGAAGCACAGGAGCTAGAGCAGAGAGGCTGGAGCCGAGGGAGGCTTCCCTGCTCAGCAGCCCCAGCCGTACTGGGCCAGGCCACTGAGGCTCAGAGGAGTCGTCTTGTTCAAAGACATCACGTTTCTCCTTGGTGCCAGGCACTCTAAACAGAGGTGGTGCGTGAAGCCAGGGTGGGACAGACGTCAGCTCTAGTGGATTGAAGTGTTCCACGGCAAGTTAGCATCATAGTGAATGTCCCCACATGTCCCCCCAAGTCACCTCACCCCTCCCAGTTGAGAGGCAGCCAGGGTGCATTCAGAGCCGCCCGCAGTTTAGAGCCTTCTCCTCCAATTCAGACAGAAGGATGGGGGTGGGGCACAGCATCACTGGTGGCCTTGAGGAGGGTGATGGTCACGGTTCCTATAACCCTGCACATTCAGAGAAAAACACGGTTATCAACAGAAACTGTATTTGAAATACTTTCCCTCTCAAGAGCATATAGTCCGTGGGAATTAGTGTCAGGGGTGCTATTGCCAAACTGTGGAGAAGCTGCTATCTTAGTTGATCCCTACAGACTGGGCAGCAGAGTGGTCAGTGCAGGTATCAGCCCAGTCTTTAATTCACTCAGGGTGGAGGGAGCCAAGGTCTGCAGCACAGCCAGTGGTGGGTTCAAATATACTAGTTGAACAGGAGAAGACAAGATGGCGCTGGAGTAGGCGGACATACCAACTTCCATCTTCCAGAACCAAAGTGGATTACAAGCTAATTTTAAGAACCATCATCTGGAAAAACCAACTTTGGACTAAACTAAGAGGACTCTTCAACCAAGGAACACTGAAGAAGCCACACTAAGACTGATAGGAAAAGTGGAAATGCAAAGAGGGCTGCCCAGCTCCCCAGAGTAATCAGCAGCTGGGAAAGACTCGCATGCGGGAAGTGAGTTTAGGAGAGAAGGGAGGGTCCTGAGCCCCAGGAACAAAGCCCCAGAGCCTAGAAGAGACATATGGACAGTATTTAGCTGGAAACAAGTCAGGACACTGTTAGTGAGAAAGAGACTGATTTCTCAGACCCAAGATTCTTCTTAAAGGGACTGCGCAGAAAACCTCTCTCACAACCACTCGCCTGGGGCTCTGGGGGACAGGGAGAGGTGAGGACCAGAGTAGCAGGAAAAGAGTGTAATCTAGGAGGCACAGGGAGAAACATTTTGAGGGACAGACACCCTAACCTCTGGGACGAGTCACTCTCCAAATCTGAAGTGAATATTTCCCCTGGAAACAGCAATACCAGCAAAGGGAAGCAGGACACCAGCCAGGTAGGCTCTCCTGCGGCACTCAGAGCAGAGTTGCTTAGAAGGACGGAGCTTTCAGGACTACAGTAGTGAGTGTTAGGGTCTGAGCTGCAGCGCACCCACCCACATGGCTGAGGACTTGCCCGAGGGCGGGCAGCCACGGGACGCAGGAGCATGGTTCTGTCGGCAAGGGCAGAAGCCGGCTGGCCACCACTGAGGCCTAGGTGTGAGCTCACTCTTGCCCGGCTGGGGAGGAAGGGACGTGCAAAAGTGGTCAAGCCCAGCTCCGGGTCACCTGCAATCCAGCCTGTGGGAGAAGGGTGGGAACCCCGGAAGGGGTGGAGACCAGCCCTTGAGCAAGGGCACAGGAGCATAGCCTTGCCCCACCTGCAAAACGGAGGCTTGTGGCCTGACTTGGGGGCCGGCTCCTCCCACAGGGGTGGAGCCAAAAGCCCAGAACAGGCAGAGTCCTGCTACTGAGTGTAGGCATGCAGCCCCACCTGGCCTGTGGAGCCAAGGCTTGGAGCCATCTCACCAGCAGGCTCCTCCTGCAGGGGCGGGGCAAAAGCCCAGAATCAGGCAGAGACCTGCAGCTGAGCAAAGGTGCTCACCCCTGCCCTCAGGGCCGAGCATAATGCCACCCACAGGGGTGGGGCAAAGGCCAAGACCACCAAGGCTTGTATACCCGAGCATGTGATCACAGCCACTCCTGTGAAGGAGAGGCGGAAACCACAGCAACAGCCCCAGTGGGCAGGCACCGGCAACTCCCATACCCAAACACCCTAGGCAGCAATAGCAGAGGGAGTGGTGGGCCTGCAGACAGACCACACCTAGGGAACACAGAGGCCACACCCAGTGGACTCCAGTGGCCAAAACCTTCTTTTACACAGACAAAGTGAGAAGGCAGAGAAATGCAACACAAATGAATCAAGAGAAATCCCCAGGAAAGGGCCTGAATGAGTCAGATATAACCAAATTACCAGATGCAGAGGTTTAAAATAATGATTGTTAGGATGCTCAAAGATATTAGAAAAACAATAGATGGTCATTACGAACACCTAAATAAAGAGATAGCAAACATAAAAAAGGACGTTGAAATAATAAAAAGAATCAGGCAGAAATGACAAATACAATATCAGAAATGAAGAACACAATGGAAGGAATTAAAAGCAGGATGGATGAAGCTGAGAATCAAATCAGCAAGTTAGAGGACAAGATAAACGAAGGCACAGAAGCAGAGCAGAAAAAAGAAAAGAGACTTAAAAAGTCTGAGGAAACTCTAAAAGAGCTCTGTGACAACATGAAGAGAAATAACATCCACATCATAGAAGTTCCTGAAGAAGAAGAGAAAAAACAAGGGATAGAGACTTCGTTCAAACATATCATAGCTGAAAACTTCCCTCAATTAAGGCAAGAAAACATCTCACAAGTTCAAGAAGCACAGAGAACTCCATTGAAGAGAAACCCAAAGAAATCTACACCAAGACACATCATTATTAAAATACCAAAGCTAAGTGACAAAGAAAAAATATTAAAAGCTGCTAGAGAAAAAAAGACTATCACTTACAAAGGAGCCCCCATAAGGATGACTTGCGACTTCTCAACAGAAACACTTAAGGCCAGAAAAAAATGGCAAGAAATATTCAAAGTAATGCAGAACAAGAGCCTGCAATCAAGACTACTTTATCCAGCAAGGCTATCGTTTAAAATTGAAGGAGAAATAAAAAGCTTTCCAGACAAAAAAAAACTCAAGGAATTCACTACAACCAAACCAAGGCTGCAAGAAATGCTAAGGGGCCTGTTGTAAACAGATCAAAGGAGAAAGAGAATATAGCAAAAGAGGAATACAATTTTAAAGAATAAAATGGCAATAAACAATTACATATCAATAATAACCTTAAATGTAAATGGATTAAATGATCCGATCAAAAGACATAGGGTAGTTGCGTGGATAAGAAAACAGGACCCAAACATATGCTGTCTATAAGAGACACATCTTAAAACAAAAGATGCACATAGACTAAAGATAAAAGGATGGAAAAAAAAATATTTCATGCAAATGGAAATGAAAAAAAAGCTGGGGTAGCAATACTTATATCAGACAAAATGGACTTTAAAACAAAGACTATATTAAGAGATAAAGAAGGTCACTACATAATGATAAAGGGAGCAATCCAACAGGAAGATATAACCGTTATAAATATCTACACACCTAATATAGGAGCACCTAAATATATAAAGCAGACTTTGATGAATTTAAAGGGCAAGATCAACAGCAATACTATAATAGTAGGGGATTTCAATACCCCACTAACATCACTAGATAGATCCTCAAGAAAGAAAATTAACAAAGAAACAGCAGACTTGACATACTAGATCAACTTGATTTAATAAATATCTTCAGAACCTTTCACCCTAAAGCAGCAGAATATACATTCTTTTCAAGTGCTCATGGTACATTCTCTAGGATAGACCACATGTTAGGGCACAAAAGCGGTCTCAACAAATTTAAGAAGATTGAAATCATATCAAGCACTTTATCTGACCACAATGGCATGAAACTAGAAATCAACCACAACAGAAAAATTGAAAAATACTCAAACACTTGGAAACTAAATAGCATGTTATTAAATAATGAATGGGTTAACAATAGGATCAAAGAAGAAATTTAAAAATTCCTAGAAACGAATGATAACAAGTATACATCAACTCAAAATTTATGGGACATAGCAACAGCAGTCCTGAGAGGGAAGTTCACAGCATTACAGGCATACCTCAAGAAGCTAGGAAAAGCTCAAATAAACAACTTGACCCTGCACTTAAAAGAACTAGAAAAAGAACAGCAAATAAAGCCCAGAGCTAGGAGAAGGAAGGAAATAATAAAGATCAGAGCAGAAATAAATGACATAGAGGCTAAAGAAACAATACAGAGGATCAATGAAACCAGGAGCTGGTTCTTTGAAAAGGTAAACAAGATCGATGAACCTTTAACCAGACTCACCAAGAAAAAAAGAGAGAGGACTCAAATAAATAAAATTAGAAATGAGAATGAAGAAATAAAAACTGACACAACAGAAATACAAAATATTGTAAGAAAATACTATGAAGAACTGTATGCCAAAAAACTAGACAACCTAGATGAAATGGACAAATTCCGAGAGACGTCACAGTGATGGCTCGGTAGGAAGCGATACCGAAAATCTCCCCATAAACTCAACAAGTTCTTCAACCAGAAACAGAAAAACCTATCCTTGGAGTCTTCAGATGCTTCACAACACACCCGAAGGTAGGATTGAGCGAAAGATTGGCTAAATATATGGTCAAACTCCGGGGGAAATAAGGAGTAAGAAATGCTCCGCCTTCCTCTCTAATCCAAACAGGATGGCTTTCACTGAGAACTGAGAATATAGAAACTAAGGCGGGCATAGGGAGTGGATAGTTCCAGGCTGCGGTACAAACAGCTAAACCAGGCTGTGGCACGGAGATCCAAGCCGTGGAAAAACCTGGGCAATTCAAGCTAACACGCGCGCGCCAAACCCAGACAAAGAAAGACAAGTGGGGCAGCCATTTTCCGCGTCTCCTGGTTGGCGTGGTTAGTGGGCAAGAGATTCCTACGAACACTTCAGGGGTGGGCGCCGCCCGTGCTAACCCACAGAGAAGCAGAGTCAGAGGCCTCTGTGTGGGCAAAAAGCAGCATCTCCTAGGAGCCCCAGTGCCCTGAGGGGACCGGGCACAGGGAGGGAGCTGGAGCCAACTCCAATGGCGGAACTTTTCTGTGCAGGAGGAGGGCTTTCGCAGAGCGAGAGGCGTCCCGCCCGATCCTCATAATCTGGTCAGTGCGCACGCACGCAGAGTGGGCAGGAGATTCCTCCGAACTCCTCAGAGGTGGGCACCCGTGTTTTCCCTCAGAGGAGCAGAGTCAGAGGCCTGTGAGCGGGCCAGGAGCGGAAGCCCCAGCACCCTGGGAAAGCCGCATGGGGACAGAGCGAAAGCCAATTCCAACCCAGTAACTTTTCCGTGTGGGCAGAGAGCTTTCTCGGAGTGAGAGGCGTCCCGCCTGAAACTCATAATCTGGTCAGTGCGCACACAGGAAGAGTGGACAGGAGATTCCTCCGAACTCCTCAGAGGTGGGCGCCCGTGTTTTTCCCACAGAGGAGCAGGTCTGTGAGTGGGCCAGGAGCGGAATCTCAGGCAGCCCTAGCCCCTTGGGAAAGCCGCACGAGGATAGAGCGAAAGCCAATTCCAAAGCTCGATCTTTTCCGTGTGGGTAGGGATTTCACTCGAAGTGTGACCTGTCTGGTCTGACATCCTGGTGGGTGCGCACGGAGAGTGGGCAAGAGATTCCTCCGAACACCTCAGGAGTGGGCACTCGAGTTATCCCACAGAGGGGCAGAGCCAGAGGTCTTTGAGTGAGAGGAAGCCACGCTTGATTATGCTGGCAGGTCTGACTGACTGAGCCTTACTCAGAGCCCTGTGCTTAGTGAGAATAGAGTGGGGAGTTGCCAGCTCTTTGAGACTCTTACTATCCAGGCAGAGGCAGCAGCAACCCCATAGCTGGATTATCAGGCTTCTAATTGTGGAAGGAAAGACTAGGAGAGAGGCTCCAGGAACACTCTCACAGTGAGAGATCCTCTCACTGTTGGAGCCTATAAACACTAATGAACCTCAACTGCCAACGAGACTGAAGCCCAATACATGACATTACCATAGAGAATTATCAACTGCAAACCTCTTCCAGAGCATACCACAGGGGCAGAACCCGGGGTACAAAGTCACCGACCATAAAGACAGAAAAGAAAAAGCAAGACGACAACCTCTCAAAATCAAGAATAATCTGCAGATTTTATAACCTATCCCATTGTATTATATTTGTTCGTCTGTGTCTCTTTTCTTCATTCTTGATTTTTTTTTTCTACTCCAATTTGGTCATTTAATTCTCTCTCAGTCTTACTCTCGCCTCTCTTTGAACTACACTACCCATAAGTGTTACATCTCCCATTATCTTTTCTTTCCTCCTCCTTTCTCTCTTTGAGGGTTGCAATCCAAAACCCCTAACTCTCTCTTTCTCTCTCCTCCTTTTTCTTTTTTCTTCTTTAAGTTGTTCCATCTTTTCTCTCTCTCTCTCTCTCTCTTTTCTCCCTCTATATTAGTCTCTTCCTCTCTCCTTTACGTCTTCTCTCATTCAAACTTCAATAACGAACAAATTATCTTATCTGGGACTCAAACTTAAGTTTGTGGCATTTTGGAGGGTTTTTACTTCACCTTTTTAACACATTAGCAGTGCTCCCATCCCTGGCTCTCCATTTTATCTAGTTCTTGTTCCACTAAATACAATAGTAATTTTTAATTTTCCACCCCTTTTTCCTGTTTCCCTCTTATTCCTCTCATCATAACTCTGAGTCAGCCAACACCTAAAAGCAAATCATTTTATTCTTGACCCAAATTTTTTCCTAATTTGCTTTTTGTGGGTCTATACTGCTCCCCCCTTTTTTATATATAAAAATTTTTTTCTTGTATTTTTTTTCTTTTTTTTCTTTTTCCTTTACCCCTATATTACTTCTCCCCAACTCAGGCCCTCCACTACAGGTATTGTTTGTTCTATTTAGTACAATATAATTCACAGTTCATCACAAGATTTTCTCAAAAAAGAGGGGAGAGGAGAGGAGAGGAAAAAAGGAGGGGAAGGAATTATTCCCTTTTTTTCCTCAAAATTTTATCTTATTTTATTTTTCTTTATTTAATGATTAATTTTTTAAAAAAAAATGCGCAATTTTTTATTTTTATTTTTATTTTTTTATCCTTTTATTCCTTATAAAATCTCATTAATACTATCAAGAAAACCACCCTCAGATGCCATTAAAGAAGAGAAAATCGAATATCATGGATACAAAAGAAAGAGAGGTAACACAGAGAGATGAGGAAAAATCTATGGAGAAAAAATTTAAGATATTGGAAACCTTGGAGTTAAACGACAGAGAATTTAAAATAGAAATTCTAAAAATACTCAGAGATATACAAGAAAACACAGAAAGGCAATTTAGGGAGCTCAGAAAACAACTCGATGAACACAAAGAGTATATCTCCAAGGAAATTGAAACTATAAAAACAAATCAAACAGAGATGAAAAACTCAATTCATGAGCTGAAAAATGAGGTAACAAGCTTAGCTAATAGAACAGGCCAGATAGAAGAGAGGATCAGCGAAATAGAAGACAAGCAACTTGAGGCTCAACAAAGAGAAGAAGAAAGAGATTCAAAAATTAAAAAAAATGAAATAGCCCTACAGGAATTATCTGACTCCATCAAAAACAATAACATAAGAATAATAGGTATATCAGAGGGAGAAGAGAGAGAAAATGGAATGGAGAACATACTCAAACAAATAATAGATGAGAACTTCCCAAGCCTCTGGAAAGAACTAAAACCTCAAGCTCTAGAAGCAAACAGAACTCCAAGTTTTCTTAACCCCAACAAACCTACTTCAAGGCACATCATAATAAAGTTGGCACAAACCAACTGCAAAGAAAAAATTCTCAAGGCAGCCAGGGAAAAGAAGAATACAACATATAAAGGAAGGCCCATTAGATTATCATCAGATTTCTCAACAGAAACTCTACAAGCTAGAAGAGAGTGGACCCCAATATTTAAAGTCTTGAAAGAGAGGAACTTTCAGCCACGAATACTATACCCATCAAAGCTAACCTTCAAATATGAAGGAGAAATAAAAACATTCACAGATACAGAAAAGATGAGAGAATTTATCATCAGAAAACCCTCACTCCAGGAAATACTAAAGGGGGTTCTCCAATCAGATACAAAGAATAAAAAAAAACCAACAACAAAGCCACAAGTAAAAGCTCCAAGAAGAACATAACAAAACCAACTTTAAACTGTGACAACAATAAGAAAGGGGGGGGGAGAGGATGAAGATTAACAGTAGCAAAGGGCGATGGAGGGCAAAAGTACTCACAAAATAGTTCGCTACAATGAACAGGGTAGGGACCCTTTTCATTACTTAATGGTAACCACCATTGAAAAAACCACCACAGAAGCACATGATTTAAAAAAGATAGCAACAGAGGAAAGATGTATGGAACACAACCAAATAAAAACAAAAGATAGAAAAATGAAAGAGAAGAATCAAGGCACAAAACTAACAGAAAGCAATCTATAAAATGGCAATGAGGAACTCACAAGTGTCAATAATTACACTAAATGTAAACGGATTAAACTCACCAATAAAAAGGCACAGAGTAGCCAAATGGATCAAAAAAGAAAATCCAACTGTATGCTGCCTACAAGAAACTCATCTAAGTAACAAGGATAAAGACAAATTCAAAGTGAAAGGCTGGAAAACAATACTCCAAGCAAATAACATCCACAAAAAAGCAGGCGTAGCAATACTCATATCTGATGATGCTGACTACAAGACAGCAAAAGTACTCAGAGACAAAAATGGCCATTTCATAATGATTAAGGGGACACTGAATCAAGAAGACATAACAATTCTTAATATATATGCACCAAACCAAGGAGCACCAAAATATATAAGACAGCTACTTATTGACCTTAAAACAAAAACTGACAAAAATACAATCATACTTGGAGACCTCAATACACCGCTGACGGCTCTAGATCGGTCATCCAAACAGAGAATCAACAAAGACATAGTGGCCTTAAACAAAACACTAGAGCACCTGGATATGATAGACATCTACAGGACATTTCATCCCAAAGTGACTGAGTATACATTTTTCTCCAGTGTACATGGATCATCCTCAAGAATTGACCATATGCTGGGCCACAAAAACAACATCAGCAAATTCAGAAAAATTGAAGTTGTACCAAGCATATTTTCTGATCATAAAGCCTTGAAACTAGAATTCAACAGCAAAAAAGAGGGAAAAAATCCCACAAAAATGTGGAAACTAAACAACATACTTTTAAAGAATGAATGGGTCAAAGAAGAAATAAGTGCAGAGATCAAAAGATATATACAGACAAATGAAAATGATAATACGACATATCAGAATCTATGGGATGCAGCAAAAGCAGTGATAAGAGGGAAGTTCATATCACTTCAGGCATATATGAACAAACAAGAGAGAGCCCAAGTGAACCACTTAACTTCACACCTTAAGGAACTAGAAAAAGAAGAACAAAGACAACCCAAAACCAGCCGAAGAAAGGAGATAATAAAAATCAGAGCAGAAATAAATGAAATAGAGAACAGAAAAACTATAGAAAAAATTAATAGAACAAGGAGCTGGTTCTTTGAAAAAATCAACAAAATTGACAAACCCTTGGCAAGACTTACCAAGGAAAAAAGAGAAAGAACTCATATAAACAAAATCCAAAATGAAAGAGGAGAAATCACCACGGACATCGTAGATATACAAAGAATTATTGTAGAATACTATGAAAAACTTTATGCCACTAAATTCAACAACCTAGAAGAAATACATAAATTCCTAGAACAATACAACCTTCCTAGACTGAGTCAAGAAGAAGCAGAAAGCCTAAACAGACCTATTAGTAGAGAAGAAATAGAAAAAACCATTAAAAACCTCCCCAAAAATAAAAGTCCAGGCCCAGACGGCTATACCAGCGAATTTTATCAAACCTTCAAAGAAGACTTGGTTCCTATTCTACAGAAAGTCTTCCAAAAAATTGAAGAAGAAGCAATACTTCCAAACACATTTTATGAGGCAAACATAACCCTTATACCAAAACCAGGCAAGGATGGCACAAAAAAAGAAAACTACAGACCAATATCTCTAATGAATACAGATGCTAAAATACTAAACAAAATACTAGCAAATCGAATACAACAACATATTAAAAAAATAATACATCATGATCAAGTAGGATTCATCCCAGAATCTCAAGGATGGTTCAACATACGTAAAACGGTTAACGTAATACACCATATCAACAAAACAAAGAACAAGAACCACATGATATTATCAATAGATGCAGAAAAGGCTTTTGATAAAATACAACACAATTTTATGTTTAAGACTCTCAACAAAATGGGTATAGAAGGAAAATATCTCAACATGATAAAGGCCATATATGATAAACCATCAGCTAACATCATACTAAATGGCACAAAACTGAAGGCTTTCCCCCTTAAATCAGGAACAAGACAGGGTTGTCCACTCTCTCCACTCTTATTTAATGTGGTACTAGAGGTTCTTGCCACAGCAATCAGACAAGACAAAGAAATAAAAGGCATCCATATCGGAAAAGAAGAAGTAAAGGTATCACTTTTTGCAGATGATATGATCCTATACATCGAAAACCCCAAAGAATCCACAAAAAGACTTCTAGAAAAAATAAGCCAATACAGTAAGGTCGCAGGATACAAAATTAACATACAGAAGTCAATAGCCTTTCTATATGCCAACAATGAAACATCTGAGAATGAACTCAAAAGAATAATCCCCTTCATGATTGCAACAAAAAAAAATAAAATACCTAGGAATAAACATAACAAAGAATGTAAAGGACTTATACAATGAAAACTATAAACCATTGTTAAGGGAAATCGAAAAAGACATTATGAGATGGAAGAATATACCTTGTTCTTGGTTAGGTAGAATAAATATAATCAAGATGGCCATATTACCCAAAGCTATATACAAATTTAATGCAATTCCCATCAAAATTCCAATGACGCTTTTTAAAGAAATAGAGCAAAAAATCATCAGATTTATATGGAACTATAAAAAGCCCCAAATAGCCAAAGCAATCCTAAAGAAAAGGAATGAAGCTGGGGGCATTACAATACCTGACTTCAAAATCTATTATAGGGCCACGACAATCAAAACAACATGGTATTGGCAGAAAAATAGACACTCAGACCAATGGAACAGAATAGAAAGCCCAGAAATAAAACCACATATATATAGTCAAATAATTTTTGATAAAGGGGCCAACAACACTCAATGGAGAAAAGAAAGCCTCTTCAACAAATGGTGCTGGGAAAACTGGAAAGCCACATGCAAAAGAATGAAGCTGGACTACAGTTTGTCCCCCTGTACTAAAATTAACTCAAAATGGATCAAAGATCTAAACATAAGACCTGAAACAATAAAGTACATAGAAGAAGACATAGGTACCAAACTCATGGACCTGGGCTTTAAAGAGCATTTTATGAATTTGACTCCACAGGCAAGAGAAGTGAAAGCAAAAATTAATGAATGGGACTACATCAGACTAAGAAGTTTTTGTTCAGCAAGAGAAATTGATAACAAGATAAACAGACAGCCAACTAATTGGGAAATGATATTTTTAAACACCTGCTCAGATAAGGGCCTAATATCCAAAATATACAAAGAACTCATAAAACTCAACGACAAACAAACAAACAATCCAATAAAAAAATGGGAAGAGGATATGAACAGACACTTCTCCCAGGAAGAAATACAAATGGCCAACAGATATATGAAAAGATGCTCAGCTTCATTAGTTATTAGAGAAATGCAAATCAAAACTGCAATGAGATACCACCTCACACCTGTTAGACTAGCTATTATTAACAAGACAGGTAATAGCAAATGTTGGAGAGGTTGTGGAGAAAAAGGAACCCTCATCCACTGTTGGTGGGAATGTAAAGTAGTACAACCATTATGGAAGAAAGTATGGTGGTTCCTCAAAAAACTGAAAATAGAACTACCTTATGACCCAGCAATCCCTCTACTGGGTATATACCCTAAAAACTCAGAAACTTTGACTTGTAAAGACACATGCAGCCCCATGTTCATTGCAGCATTGTTCACAGTGGCCAGGACATGGAAACAACCAAAAAGCCCATCAATAGATGACTGGATAAAGAAGATGTGGCACATATACACTATGGAATACTACTCAGCCATAAGAAATGATGACATCGGATCATTTATAGCAAAATGGTGGGATCTTGACAACATTATACGGAGTGAAATAAGTAAATCAGAAAAAACCAGGAACTGCATTTTTCCATACGTAGATGGGACATAAAAGTGAGACCAAGAGACATTGATAAGAGTGTGGTGGTTACGGGGGGAGGGGGGAGAGGGAGAGGGAAGGGGGAGGGGGAGGGGCACAAAGAGAACTAGATAGAGGGTGACAGGACAATCTGACTTTGGGTGATGGGTATGCAACATAATTGAACTTTAAAATAACCTGGACATATTATCTTTGAATATATGTATCTTGATTTACTGATGTCACCCCATTAAAAATAAATACAATAATAAAAAAAAAAGAAATGGACAAATTCCTTGAAACATATAATCTTCCAAAAATTAATCTGGAAGAATCAGAAAACCTAAACAGACTGATTACAACAAATGAGATTGAAACAGTTATCAAAAAACTCCCAAAAAAGAAAAGTCTTGGGCCTGATGGCTTTACAAGTGAATTCTTCCAAATATTCAAAGAAGAACTTACTCCTATCCTTCAAGGGGAATTCAAGAGGAAGGAAGACTTCCAAGCTCCTTTTATGAGGCGAGTATAATTCTGATTCCAAAACCAGGCAAAGACAACACAAAGAAAGAAAATTATAGGCCAATATCCCTGATGAATTTAGATGCTAAAATTCTCAACAAAATATTAGCAAACCAGACTGGTGGTGGCGCAGTGGATCAAGCATCGACCTGGAACGCTGAGGTCGCTGGTTCAAAACCCTGGGCTTGCCTGGTCAAAGCACATATGGGAGTTGATGCTTCCTGCTCCTCCCCCTCTTCTCTCTCTCTCTCCCTACCCCCCCCCTCTCTCTCATCTCTAAAATGAATCAATAAATAAAAAATATTAGCAAACCAGATCCAGCAATATATGAAAAAAGATCATACACCATGATCAAGTGGGGTTTATTCTTGGGAGGCAAGGCTGGTACAATATTCACAAATCAATCAATGTGATTCATCACATAAAGAAAAGGAAGGAGAAAAACCACATGATAATTTCAATAGATGCTGAAAAAGCATTTGATAAAATCCAGCACCCATTCATGATCAAAACTCTCAGCAAAGTGGGAATACAGGGAACATACCTCAACATGATAAAGGCCATTTATGACAAACCCACAGCCAACATCATACTCAATGGGCAAAAATTAAAAGCAATCCCCTTAAGATCAGGAACAAGGCAGGGGTGCCCCCTTTCACCACTCTTATTCAACATAGTTCTGGAAGTCCTAGCCATAGCAATCAGACAAGAAAAAGAAATAAAAGGCATTCAAATTGGAAAAGAAGAAGTAAAACTATCATTATTTGCAGATGATATGATATTGTATATAGAAAACCCTAAAGTCTCAGTCAAAAAAATGCTAGACCTGATAAATGAATTCAGCAAGGTGGCAGGATATAAAATTAATACTCAGAAATCAAAGGCATTTTTATACACTAACAACGAACTGTCAGAAAGAGAAATTAAGGAAGCAATCCCCTTTACCATTGCAATCAAAAAAATAAAGTACCTAGGAATAAATAATAAATTTAACCAGGGAGATTAAAGACTTGTACTCAGAAAATTATAAAACATTGATAAAAGAAATCAGAGAAGATACAAACAAGTGTAAGCATATACCATGCTCATGGTTAGGAAGAATAAACATCATTAAAATGTCTATATTACCCAAACCAATTTATAAATTCAATGCAATACCGAATAAAATACCAATGACTTACTTCAAAGATATAGAACACATATTCCAAAAACTTATATGGAACCAAAAGAGAACACGAATAGCCTCAGCAATCTTGAAAAGGAAGAATAAAGTGGGAGGTATCACACTTCCAGATATCAAGTTATACTATAAGGCCATTGTACTCAAAACAGCCTGGTACTGGCATAAGAACAGGCATATAGATCAATGGAACAGAACTGAGAACTCAGAAATAAACCCACACTTTTATGGACAATTGATATTTGACAAAGGAGGGAAGAGCATACATTGGACTAAAGACAGCTTCTTCAACAAATGGTGTTGGGAAAATTGGACAGCTACCTGCAAAAAAGTGAAACTAGACCACCAACTTACACCATTCACAAAAGTAAACTCAAAATGGATAAAAAACTTAAATGTAAGCCGTAAAACCATAAGCATCTTAGAAGAAAACATAGGCAGTAAGCTCTCTGACATCTCTCGCAGCAATATATTTGCCGATTTATCTTATCTCCACGGGGAAGTGAAATAAAAGACAGGATAAATAAATGGGACTATATCAAACTAAAAATCTTTTGCACAGTTAAAGACAATAAGAACAGAATAAAAAGACAAACTACACAATGGGAGAATATATTTGATAATACGTCTGATAAGGGGTTAATAACCAAAATTTATAAAGAACTTGTTTAAACTCAATACCAGGAAGACAAACAATCCAATCAAAAAATGGGCAAAAGAAATGAATAGATACTTCTCCAAAGAGGACATACAGATGGCCAATAGGCATATGAAAAAATGCTCAACATCACTAATCATTAGAGAAATGCAAATTAAAACCACAATGAGATATCACCTCACACCAGTCAGAATGGCGCTCATCAACAAAACAACACAGAATAAGTGCTGGCGAGGATGTGGAGAAAAGGGAACCCTCCTGCACTGCTGGTGGGAATGCAGACTGGTGCAGCCTCTATGGAAAACAGTATGGAGGTTCCTCAAGAAATTAAAAATCGAACTGCCTTTTGACCCAGCTATCCCACTTTTAGGAGTATACCCCAAGAACACCATAGCACTGTTGCAAAAGAAGAAATGCACCCCCATGTTTATGGCAGCATTGTTCACAATAGCGAAGATCTGGAAACAGCCCAAGTGTCCGTTAGTGGACGAGTGGATTAAAAGTCTTTGGTACAAAAAAAAAAAGTCTTTGATACATATATACTATGGAATACTACTCAGCCATAAGAAATCATGACATTGGATCATTTACAACAACATGGATGGACCTTGATAACATTATACTGAGCGAAATAAGTAAATCAGAAAAAACTAAGAACTATATAATTCCATACATAGGTGGAACATAAAAATGAGACTCAGAGACATGGACAAGAGTGTGGGGGTTACGGGGTTGGGGGGAGGAGAGGGAAGGGGCTGGGGGAGGGGAGGGGCACAAAGAAAACCAGTTAGAAGTTTACAGAAGACAATTGGACTTTGGGTGATGGGAATGCAGCATAATCAGATGTCAAATTAACCTAGAGATGTTTTCTCTGAACATATGTACCCTGATTTATCAATGTCACCCCATTAAAAAAAAAATAATAATAAAAATAGCTGAACAACTGGTTCTCTGCCCTAATGACCATTTTAAGTATAAAATAATGATATAACAAATGGTAGTTTATTATTTCATGCATTTAATACCTAAATAAGAATAAAAGAGGTACACAAAACTAGATTGTTATAATAGTTTTTAAAATATTAATTAAAAATATTAAATAATACCTGACAAAACAATAAAACTGTTAACTAAGATATTTCCATTGACAGCTTGTCACCCCCTGGTTGTTTGGAGCTTTTTCTCTTAACATTGCATATTTGTTCACTGAAGTAACAAACACGAGGGAATTAAAATGTAGTATTTCATCAAAGGTATAATAAGTTTTATGAAATGAATAAATATTACAAGTTTTATGAAATGAATAAATATTACAAGCATAGTTCTGTCAAATTTTTTTCACCTGTGGACGGAATGAACATTACTACAGGTGCTTAGAATATGCTGTAGAATACACTGTTGCACAGATGAACATTAAAAAAGTGAGGAATATAAGTTTGTGATTTCCACATTCACCTTAGAGAGAAAGAACCCTGATTCCAAGTGCCATTTTAACAACCGATTTGCTGAACTAAACAAAAAAATTAGGTATGGTTCTGTTGAGCCGGTGTGAACCAGCTGAATCCCACCACTGGGCACACAGCCCTACCTGCTGTGGCCCTTGGTATCCAGGCCCCAGTAGCCTGGGCAGTGACCGGACTTTCCCACCTAAATCCGGGAGCACACTGGGGCCCTGGATGCTCCCCAGTGGTGTGAGGTCACAGGAAATTTAGGAAGTAGTCGTCTGCGAGGGGGAGACAATTCATGGACCAGACAGCACCAGGCTCCCCTGGGCCTCTTGGAGGTTAAAGATCATGCATAAATTTGGTCATTGGGATGGGGAGGTTCTCCACAGCCACCTCCAGCAAGGCTCCCGTAGGGGGGATAGATGAAGAGCTGCCTTTGACCAGAGTCACTGGTGGGATAAGTCCAAGGCAGGGAGGCGTGGGTGTCTGCAAGAGATAGCTTACAACACAGGGCCTACTCCCATCTATAAGCCTGGGTCTCCCTGTCTGTAAACTCAAGCTGATTAACAGTTCCTTTATGAAATAATGAACATGCTCAATGTACACTCCCGGTTGACATGCTGACCCCATTCTCCTGAAAGCCCTCTCCTCCCCAGGACCTCAGCGATGTTGCATCACCTTAACGCTGCTTCAAACCTCTGCAAGAACTCCTTTTTCCTTCTTAATGCATGCACAGCTCGTTAACACCAACTGAACACTTACTATGTACCAAGCAGTGTTCCCCACATTCTAAGTCACCAATACCTGTAGCTTTTACTGTAGGTACTCTAATGGCATCCATTAAACAGATGGAGGTATTAGGCACAGAGAAGGCATGTAGTCCAAAAAGAAAGACACTCCCCACAAGCAGCAGAAGCAGGGCTCAGGGCTCCACGCCCCTCGCCTTAACCACCCCTCCCTCTGTCTGCAGTTCTGAGTGCTCCAGGCTAGCCTTGGACAACTCCGTTCCTCCTCAAGCAGCTCTCCCTTCCCCTCGTTTATTCACAGGCTTTGTGCATTTCTTCCCCAAGTCTCCATCCCACCTCCCACCTCTGGGCTTGCTGACACCTCCTCCTGATGGCCTGCCTTCATCTCAGGGTCAGAGAGCCCCAAACTTACTTCGCACCCCTTCCTCTGATATGGCGCAAGTGACTTGGGCAGCTCTGTCAGCGAACGCCCACCGTTCCTTCAGCCTAGCTCTGGGGAGCTTGCCTGCCCCCTTTGCCCGTGCCAGCGGCAAGCTACCGGAAGGCGGAGCCCTGTCCTCCTGGTGCCTCTCTCTGCCCTAGGCACATAGAAGGCAGATTAAACTCTCGCTCAGATCATACCCACTCCCAGTTTCCCCATTTCTGCCCAGGGCACTAATAGTTATTCTTTCTTCCTGCCTCTGGAAGTTAGCCCTTGCCTCTGTCTCCCACGTCCCACCACCCTGGTCAGGGCTGCCATCCAACTAACTGTCTCTCAGATTCTTCACAGCGGCCGTATTCCCAACTGTGGCATCATTCCAGTGCCCAACTGTGGCCTCATTCCAGTGCCCAACTGTCATCCCAGCCCCAGTCCTCACTGCCAGACCATCACAACGGCTTCCCTGCCCTGCCCCTTATTTTTAAATGTTGACTCTAATAACCTCAAACTTGGTAATGTGTGTTGTTTTTTTTAAAAAAAACAAAACACAAAACACATATATGTCCTGAAGGTAGCTGTGGGTCACCAGCTGACTGGCGGTGGGTTGCAGACGGGTAGCTGGAGCTGAGTGTTTCAGTGGGGGCAGCACGCATGCTCCTTATCTACCAGGGCACCATTATTATCCTGAAAACTCTCGTGTGTGTATTGTTACTGTTTATCTCAAAGATGGGTGATTGGTATATTTATTACCATTTCCCGGCAGATGGCAGTAAAGCGTTTTGTTTTAAGAGGTTCAATATGCTTTGTTCTGCTTTCTCTCACAAAGGAAAAATGAGTCAATCATCAAAACCAACAACAGATCTAATGTCTCTAAAAGTATTTCTGCTACTAAACAAGAAACTGCCTTTCTAATTGATACGCTGATAGGTCAGGTTGCCAAAAAAATTTTTAGATCCCCATTGCCCTTAGTGCCCAGCTAACGTTTCACATTGCACTGCGTCATGGGCTGTCGGTCTGCTATATGCAATGACTGTATGAGTCACCATCAAACTACATATGCACAGATAATTCACAGAATAAATTATATGCACACAAATTAGAGACCGCCATTTAATGACCTGGTAATTACATAATGGCAACTGCTTATTGTTATAGATATTCTGTTAGTAAGAATATTAAACCTTAACGATATTTAACAGCCTTATATGTTACATATATGTAAGTTCTAAAACAAAATATTAATTATTGTTTTTTTGCTTAGATGTTATGAAAGTTTAAAATATTAATTTCAGAATCAGAAAAGAGAGAGGAAAATGAAAAAGAATAATTTAGATCACCGAATACATTTTTTTTAAGAAGATGGAATAAGGGGTAAGACTGCTGAACTGAGTGGGAATTGATCATCAATATTTACGCCAATCATAACTGGTTAATTTTGAGAAAAGGTGGAAGAGAAAAAGAAACCATTACACTCAGATATACCCAGATACTTGGCTATATAATTTGAATATTTAAGAATTTGAACATTAATAACAGTTAAAATTTGTCTCTATAACAAATTTAACTTTTCATTAAATTTAACTGTCATCCATACAGATAGGAAGTTTTCAACAATTATTTATTCATAAATTCTTATTAATAATCAAAAACCTCACATTAATGCATCCCAATAATTTCTATATTTTATCTGTATTGCAGATTCTTCAGGGAAGGAAAATATTTCAACTGGAGAATAAAAATGTGAGCAAGGATTGGCAGAATAGATCACATATTACTAAAAAAAGAAGGTAAAATACACTTTAACAGTAGTGTTAAAAATTCAAAGTTGAAATATGATTTGAGAATATACTTTGAGAGAGGCACAAGCAGAGATATCATAAAAAGGAGAAACAACAGTAGAACACAAACAAGACATGAGTCAGGTTTTGGCGAGGCAACATCTAAGGAGAAGGTATACCCGAAGAACTATGAGCACAATGATGAGAATTGTCTTTCTGTGGCAGAACTTATACAAAATTGGGTAGCATAATGGCACATTGATTAACAGATAATATTACACCTTTCAAGGCATGAAATATAATGCCAAATAAAGTTCTAACAAATGTGATGAATAAACTATGTACTTTTGAAAAAGATAAGAAATGCAAATATTATTTGCTTATTTTAGCTACAACCCTTGGTATAAGCCATTTAGAATTGTTATTAGATTCATGGATTTCCAAAAAGATAAACCATTTCCTATGTGAATATTTGGACAAAGGGGGTTGTCCAGGAGACAACAAGACAAAAGAAAGTGTATGTATTCTCAGAAGACTGCTTACAGAAACGGAATCTAAAGTGTTTCGTAGGATACAACAATACCGCAGGTATGTGTAGAGAAATAATGGGTTGCTACAGAAGAATCCCCAAAAGATTCCAGGGCATTCTATATATTTTTTGTTTTGCATCTTCCTTACATTCGGAATTGAACAATGCAGCAAACATCTAGTCAAAACAGCATTGAATTTTTTTATATCACTCAAGAAATTATATAACTACTTTTTTTGCTTTAACCAAGTGTTGTAGTATATTGAAAATGCACATATGGAACATAAAATTTTAAATCATTGTTGCATCTGAGATGGGAAAATTGAGTAGATGCCATCTCCCTACTAAAACTTAATTAGAGGGAGTATGCAGTGCATACTGATGACCTGAATACAAAGATAGGTTCTAAAACACAAGTCAAGAGCATACATACTTTTGAAATATTTTCTCTAAAACACATTGCTCAGGAGTAATTTGTACTGAAGGTAAAATTAATGTTATAAACAAAATTAGATGGGAACCAAAAGTCAATGTATATTATTCCCCTGAAAGCATATAATAGGCTAAGAAATTCTTTCAAAAAATGAATTTATGATAATTACAAAAAGATTTTATTGCTGATTCTCCAATGTAAAAATACCAGAGAAGGGAGAAAGATTCGTTTCATATGTTATTTCCACAATCGATTCACTTGGGATCCGAAATTTATTTCTGTTCTTTCTATATTGGTAACAAATATATTATTTTTTAAAGGTTTATATTGCTAAAAGCTATCATGGCCTTATCCAGCATCCTAGGTCAGTATTTCTCAAATTTTCCCATGTACACAGAGCTCCTAGGGAAGTAATGAAAATGCAGATTCTAGCCCAGTACTTGTGAGATGAGACCTGAGATTCTGCATTCCCTCAGACCCCTGATGAGGCTCTGATGGTGGTAGGTCCTGGGAGTAGCGAGGTTCTAGCTAGCTCATGTGGTTCGAAGAGTGACTCTTAACACCAACTGCCAAAGCTGGGTCAAAATGTACAGTTGAAAAGGATGGATTAGGCTGGTTAAAGAATTTTAGATATCATTTGTCAATGTATAAAGAACTAAACACTTAAAGTTGTCTTTTTAAAATTTAGTATTCTGCCACCCAAATTTTGCAATGTTTTTATGACAATAATTTACCAGATCCATTTTCAAATAACTTTCAAATTTTCCAGTACCATGAATTTTGCAGGATGATTATGAGTGAAGCATGTGGCCTCTCAAAATTAAATACGTTAAAACCAATGCAGAGTCCACAATGCCATAAGAAAGACTACCAATCTGGTGGTCGTTTCTATAACATATGAGCTATTTAAAAAAAAAAAAAGTAAGCTTTAAAACTATCAAAAGAATGATTCCTATCAAGTCAAGATGTATATCTATCTTTTAACAAATTATTAGATCCAAGTGACTTAAGTTCTTAATATTATAATTAAACATTTGAATTTTTCATCATTTTATTATGAATCACTTACTTATATAATGTATATCCAATTACTGTTTTTCTTTAGTAATTGTTAGAATTGAAAAATAAAGTAATATAACTTTTTTTGTCAACTTGAGGAAAGGGTAGCTTTTTAAAATTTGTATAAAATGGAATGTGGACTGGTGGTAGCTTTGGTTTGGGTAGTGTACTTAATAAGGAATAAAATGACCTGTGAAACCTATTTAACTGTTTTTTTTCAGGGTTTTGATAGCCTGAAATTTCTCTCTCATGTGATTAGAAGGATCCAAGTATAATCTGGACCCAAATAGATTGTTATAAGGACATCCATGCTACTAAAGAAAACAGGATTCTTGGCCATGGGTCTGTTTCACAGATACCCAGGAAGACAACCACCAAGACCTCATGGGAAAAACAGGAATTAGGATCTGCATGGCATAGAGTCCCTGAATCAAAAGCCTATCCAGGGACTAAGGCAGCTCCAGGTGTCAAATTCTGTGTGCCTTCCTCAGCACCACATCTAGCCACGCAAGTGGCTCATTCTTGCCCTCCCTTTTCGGCCTTTGCAACTTTCTCTGCGTGGACTGATTCAAAGGAGAGAATCCTACCGGACTGAAGTGATCACTGTTGGTCCTGCTGGACAGAACTCCCTAATTGGACCTTCAGACTTATGCTTAGAGAACCCCTTGTGGCCGCCTCTCGAAGCAAGGGGCAGTGGGGAGGACCCTCTTACTTTCAGAATGGGGGCTTTATGGGCTGATTGTGCAAGGGAACCTTTTGAAAATAGTCCTTTTAAAAAAAAATCCTTGATGGAAATTTCCTTTATAACCGGCATTTATTTTCCTGAATGTAAAAGTAACACCTGTTTGTTTTACAGAATTTAGAAAAAGATAAATAAAAAAGAAATGAAATAATCATTGTTAATGTGAATGTATTTTCTTCCAATTAAATATATATGTGCATGTATACCCACATGCATAGATAAAACATATGTAAAATTTGCAGTTAGATGATATATTTTTTTTTTTTTAATTTTTTTTTTCATTTATGTTGTGAGATTTCTCCTAGGTCATTAAAAAAAATTCTCAAGAACTCCCTTGCTAATGGCTCCCTCACCTGCAACAGGAGGTGGCCATTATCAGCTGCCTCGCTGCCGTGGGACAGATGTGCATTTTAACCAGACTTCATCTGTAGGAAAATGTTGGAAGGGGGGCTGTGGCTTGTGCTTCGGGGCTTTCCCCCCTGGGCCTGACTGAAGCAGAATAGCTAGCTCCCGTCTCTGGGTCAGCTTGGGCAGCCGGACTCCAGCTGCATGCACAGAAGCTCAAAGAAGTGGGAGACCAGGCCCGGGGACTTGCTGCACATATTTATGGGAAGGAGTCGGTGGTGAAGGGTTACAGGATTAGAGAGCTAAGCTGAAGGGCTGCACCTGGAGGCAGTCCTGCATGCTGAATTTACAACAGGAGCCTGGGAGTCGTATAAATGAGTAATGCTTCCTGATGCTCTTCTCCAAGCGAGCTGCAAAAATTGGCAGGGGCCCTTCCGTAGGCTGTCGATGTGTCTGGAATTCAAATAATTTGATTCTGAGATACCATGACAATGGGAAGCAAGGCATTACCTTGAGAGAGTGATGGCAGAGACAGCTGCTGCAACCAATATTCATGGAAGGTGTTGTACTAACTAACCATCGTTCTCCGGTGCTGTCCTCTCTCAAATCTCCATCAGGCCTCGTTGCTGTTGCCCTGACTTCAGGGCATTAAATTAAAAAGTAATGTAGCTGGTATTTCTTTTTATTTCTTTTTTTTTTTTTCTAGGCCGGGCAGTGAAGAATGGGGAAAGTGAAATAAAAACCTTGACTGAAACTGATATGTCTCTCTAAAAAAATGATGCTGACATTAGACACAGCTCAGGAGAGCACATTTAAATATCAGGCGGCATTGCAGCATATAGCATCACTTGCTTCTTTTTCTGTTAAATGTGTCTTTGTTGACTGAACACATTACTGTTTTCCCCACTTATAATAGCTGGGAGGATTCCTTCAGTAGTAACAGGAGATCTGGTGAACTGGAGCCTCTTATCTTTCAAATCACAAGGCATTTTGTTTGTGCTGGTTGTCATTTCCATTAGGGGAACAGATAAGCAGATTTAGGTTTTATTTGTCCAAATATAGTGCTCACACTATGGCTTGTTTGTAGAGTGTTTAGTGTTCCTGAAGCATTGTATAAAAAAACAAGTCCTTTTATCCACAGCATAGCATTCAGGGGAATCCTGGACAGAGACTGCGAGCTATTGGTCAGGATCACAGGTCTGCTAGTGTGGCTTCCCTTCACGGGACCTCCTTTCTCCATCTAGATGAGGAAAGTGTGGGTCTTCTCCCCTAGGTCCCCAATTCTCTGATTCTACAATCTGTTGGGTAAATTTATCACTAATAGAAGCGTTGACTAAGTTCCCAAGTATCTTGACTTCACATTTCCTATAAAAATCATACTCCTTCAAGATGAATTTGGCAAATTTAACATTTTGACTCTTTATTAATCTAAAAATTAGTTCTCAGAATGTGAACATGCAAATAATAGTTGACACCAGTTACATAGCATTTATGATGTGACAAGTACCGTTTAAATGATTTATCTTCACAATGACCCCATGAGATAGATCGATAGAAATTATTCCAATTTTAAGGAACAGTTTTAAGTATATTTTGTTTCTGTTATAGAACTACTTCCAATTTTAAGGAACAGTTTTAAGTATATTTTGTTTCTGTTATAGAACTACTTCGGACAGGCAGTCAAAAAGGGGTAATGAATGAATAAAAATTCATCAATATGTTCCCATCTAGCCTTTCTCCTGGATTCATGAATTTGGGGTCAAACAAAGACATTAAGTCAGTGACCAAGTAGCAAAGATAAATTCAGCAGTGGTATTGGTTCATTTTTATGAAAACTGTCCAAGAATGTGGTCATGGGTCCACACTGAGTTGTTCTGATTGACTCACACAGGTCTCTCGCTGTAGAGTTAGTATTGCGACTGGCTATAGCATTTAGACCTGTTATTCCTTCCTCATTAGCAGCTGCTTCAATTGCAGCTATTGCTCCTGGGGCAGAACTACTGGTGTGCTGGGGAACCTGGGTGTGCTTAGAAAGGGTCACAGATGGGTCACCAAGCAGCTTCCTCCCATTTCTGCAGCATTCTCTCCTGCATGTGCCAGGATACAGAAGTAATTAGGAAGCACTGGAAGAGAATTTATTGTTTCTTTTCTACTTGCTCTTACTGGGAATGAGAATTCAACCAAAATATCTATTTTAGGTTAAGATCAGGACTTTCCCAAGGAACAACAAAAACAACAAAAGAGTATCATTTATAAACTAGGTTAGCCACACAGAGTAATGCAGAGTTATGCCTATTCCAAGAAAATAAAACTGTATTTCATTAGTCTGTCCCTCCATCCTTCACTCTCCTATCCCTTATTGAGCTCCCCTAAACAAGTTAAACTAGATTTGATTATCCAAAAATATTTTTAAAGACAGAGATTATAAGCCCTGGCCGGTTGGCTCAGTGGTAGAGCGTTGGCCTGGCGTGCAGAAGTCCCGGGTTTGATTCCCGGCCAGGGCACACAGGAGAGGCGCCCATCTGCTTCTCCACCCCTCCCCCTCTCCTTCCTCTCTGTCTCTCTCTTCCCCTCCTGCAGTGAGGCTCCATTGGAGCAAAGATGGCCCGGGCGCTGGGGATGGCTCCTTGGCCTCTGCCCCAGACGCTAGAGTGGCTCTGGTCACAACAGAGCAACGCCCTGGAGGGGCAGAGCATCGCCCCCTGTTGGGCAGAGCGTCGCCCCCTGGTGGGCGTGCCGGGTGGATCCCGGTCGGGCGCATGCGGGAGTCTGTCTGACTGTCTCTCCCGGTTTCCAGCTTCAGAAAAATACAAAAAAAAAAAAAAAAAAAAAAAAAAAGATAGAGATTATAGCACAGATCATCTCTTCTCTGGCACTCATTGCTACCATCTTGAGTTACCACTGGAGCATGATGGTCCAGAAATGGTTCCAGGGGTGTCCACTCATTTGGGCTTCCCTTGTTCACATTAGTAAATCAGGTCCTTGGCCTTGCAGGTCTGGACATATATGATCTTTTCAGTGTCCTAGAGGTGATGGGCTATGGGGAGATAAGTCATACTAGCCAAACTCATGGGAGATTAAACTATAACTCAGAATGCAATTTTGACGTTCGAGAATAAAATTATCTAGAGCACTGGATATTCTTAGGACCAACTCTCCCCGTAGGGATAGCACCCAGGAAGCCAGGTTGTTGAGTGAACAGCAACGGTTATTAAGAGGCTGTTGAGTGAGTCAAAACAAAGACAGGAGGCTTACAACGTGAGTCTGAGCTGTTGATTGAATTCCACGTCAGGCACTGTTCAAAGTGCTTTATATCCATTATTTAACTTGGTCCTCAAAACAACCTGAAGTAGTCTGTTATTACCTCCACATTATACCTGAAGAAACCAAGATCCAGAGAAGTTAATTACATTGTCCAGTATCACACAGCCATTGTGTATTGGTCAAAGGGTACAGAAAATTATTCAGCTATTTCTAACCCTGTCCAATGAAAGACTATCTTCAGTTTTTAAAAATAAGCTTTATTGAGGTATAATTTTCATATAATCAAATTCACCAATTTTAAGTGTTCAATTTAACAAGTTAACAAATGTATGCTCATTCATGTAATGGCCACGGCCACAGTCATGATATATAACATTTATGTCATCTTCAAAGGCTCCCTGATGCCCTTCTGAGGTGAATCTATACTCCCTGCCCGTCCTCTACCCCTTCCCTGCCCACCCACCTTATCCCCAGCTCCTGGCAACCACTGATTTGTTTTGATTTTTGTCACTATAATTTTCCGTTTTAGACTTTTGCATGAGTAGAATCATACAACATGTAGTCTCTTGTGTCTGGCTTCTTTCACTTTAGTGCAATGCTTTCGAGATCCATTCATATTGCATATATCAGTTGGACAATTTTTTTCTTTATATTGCTGAGGAGTCTTTCATTTGCATATCTTCTTTAATGCAAAGTGTCTATTAAATTTTTTATACATTTTCATTTTGTCTTTTATTATTGAGTTGTAAGAATTCTTTATATATTCAGGATACAAGTCCTTTATCAGATACATTTTTTTTTTTTTTTGTATTTTTCTGAAGTTGGAAACAGGGAGGCAATCAGACAGACTCCCGCATGCGCCCGACCGGGATCCACCCGGCATGCCCACGAGGGGGCGATGCTCTGCCCATCTGGGGGCGTCGCTATGTTGTGACCAGAGCCATTCTAGCGCCTGAGGTAGAGGCCATGGAGCCATCCTCAGCGCCCGGGCCAACTTTGCTCCGATGGAGCCTCGGCTGCGGGAGGGGGAGAGAGACAGAGAGGAAAGAGAGGGGGAGGGGTGGAGAAGCAGATAGGCGCTTCTCCTGTGTGCCCTGGTCGGAAATCGAACCCAGGACTCCTGCACGCCAGGCCGACGCTCTACCACTGAGCCAGCCGGCCAGGGCTTCAGATACATGTTTTCCAAGTATTTTATTCCAGTCTGTGTCTTGTTTTTTATTTTCTTTTTTTAATTGACTTTTAAAAAAAAAAGAAAGAAGAGAGAGAAACATCAATTTATTTTTCCACTTATTTATTCATTTATTGGCTGTTTCTTGTATGTACCCTGACCAGGGATTGAACCGGAAACATTAGCTTATTGAGACTACATTCTAACCAACTGAGCTACCTGGCCAAGGCTCATTTTCTTTTTCCTTTCTTTTTTTTTAAATGTAGGAGGCTTTGCAGAGAAGACAGCTTGGCCTTCCCAGAAACAAACCCTCTACTTAGCCGTATGAGGCAGATAGCAACTCCGAACCTCATTTTCTTTATGGTTTCTTTGGAAGACAAAATTTTAAAATAAAAATTTTAAAATAAAAAAGTTCATTTTTGATAAAGTTCATTTTATCAATTTTTAATAAAAAATTTGTGATTTGTGGTTTATATTGCATCTAAGAAATCATTGCCTACCTCAACGTTGCAAGGTTTTCTCTTGTGTTTCCTTACAGAAGTTGTATAGTTTCATGTGTACTAACCTAAAAATAAAAGGCCAAAGTCAGAGGCAATGGACATTAATTTCAGATTTAAAAAATGTAGTTATTCAGGAAGCACTGCTTCATTCAGGCAGAAACCCAAATAGTGTTCCAATCAGGAGACAAAGGCCAGAGGTATTTATGAGAACAGGAAGAAACAGTTACATCAATAGAAGGAAGGCATCTCTGTTGGTCAGCTAGGTTAACATAGTGATGTTAATTCTAAATGAAGTTTTACATTTTCATTTCAGTATTCATTAGTCCTATATTCATAATGCCTGCATTCTTGTTATGCTTGCAAACAGTTTTTTGGGACACAGTGTTGCTGTAGGCCCAGTCCAAAGGTTGTTTTGCCCAGTTTTAACATTCCAAAGTTGGAGGCATAAAACATACAAGGTAGTTCCTCTTGGATGGCAGCTCTGGCTCCATTTTAAAATGGTTCTGTTTGCATAATTTTTTACATGTTTTACATTTAGATCTATGTTTCATATTGGGTTAATTTTTATGTACAGTGTGAAGGGTTGAGATCTCTCTCTTTTTTGCATATAGATTTCTAATTATCTCAGCAACATTTGAATTATTCATTGAATTACGTTGGCATCTTGTCAAAATAACAGCTAATCATATATGTGTGTGAGTTTATTTCTGGATTATCAACAAAGTTCCATTGTCTAGTCCCACACCAAGGTCACACTGTCATGATTGGATAGTACACAGTCCTCCAACTTGATTCTTTTTCTTTTAATTTTTATTTATTTATTTTTATTTATTCATTTTAGAGAGGAGAGAGAGAGAGACAGAGAGAGAGAAGGGGGGAGGAACTGGAAGCATCAACTCCCATATGTGCCTTGACCAGGCAAGCCCAGGGTTTCGAACTGGCAACCTCAGCATTTCCAGGTCGAAGCTTTTATTTACTGCGCCACCACAGGTCAGGCCACTTGATTCTTTTTCAAAATTGTTTTGACATTTAGAACCTTTGCATTTAATGCAAATTTCAGAATTAGCTTGTCAATTTCTAAATTTTACAAAGCTCTCTGGGGTCTTGATTAGGACTGTGTTGAGTCTACAGATCAATTTAGGGGAAATTGACATTTTAAAAATATTAAATCTTTGGGTCTATGAACATGGTACTGCTTTTCACTTATCTAGGTCTTCAATTACTCTCAGCAATGTTTGGCAGTTTCAGTGTACAGGTATAAAACATTTTGTTAATTCCCTAGGTATTTAACATTTTTATGCTATTTTAAATGGATTTATTTTTTTCAATTTTTGATTGTTCGTTGCTAGTCTATGTAAATAAATTTATTTTTGTATTCTGTTACCTTGCTAAGCTTATTAGTTCAAGGGTTTTTTTAATTCCTTCTGATTTTCTATACAGACATTCTGTTTATGAAAAGACAGTTTTACTTCCAATTCTGATCCATATGCTTTCTACTCATTTTTTCTTGCCTCACTTTACTGGTTAGAATTTCCAGTGCAACGTCAAGTAAGAGTTGTGAGAGGAGCCTGACGTGTGGTGGTGCAGTGGATAAAGCATCGACCTGGAACGCTGAGGTCGAGGTCCCCAGTTTGAAACCCTCAGCTTGCTGGGTCAAGGTACATATGAGAGTTGATGCTTCCTGCTCCTCCCCCACTTCTCTCTCTCTTCTCTCTATAATGAATAAAGTCTTAAAAAAAAAAAAAAAGAACTTCTGAAAAGAAAAAAAAAGAGTTGTGAGAGTAGGCATCCTTCCCCTCTTCTCAAACTTAAAATAAAAGTATTCAGTCTTTCACATTATGCACAATTTTAGTTGTGGGTTTTTCATAGACGTTCTTTGTCAGGTTAAGGAAGTTCTCTTCCATTTCTAGTTGGCCGAATGTTTTTATCATGAACACAGTAGATTTTTGTCAAATGCTTTCCCAATCTGTTGATGGATTGTGTGGTGTATTAATATGGAAAATTATACTGTACTAGTTGATTTTCAAATGTTGAACCAATCTCCCACTTTATAGAGCAATCTTGATCTCTTATCCTGGCATGGGCTCAGATTGTGGCCAATAACTTCCCCAGGGCAAATCTGTGTCAGTTTTCTGCCATGTTTCTGACTTTTATTTATTCCTGAACCTAATATTTTCTATATTTGTTTGTATTATGGCTCAATTTTGCATTTAAATATCTTTGGATCTCTTTTATTCCACAGTTATACATGTTGTAGTTTGTTTTAGGCCACTATCTTGCCTAAACCAAACATTCTCCAGTTTAGATTTTAATTCATCTCTGTATGCAGCTGAGTCTGATTCCTCTCACCCTCCCCTACTCAGCTGTTCTGGGCACAGCACTGGCACCTTGGTTTCATTATAAGCCACGGCAGGCAAAATCAGAAAATTCGCATTCTTTTTATTTTTTTATATTTTTTAAAATTTTATTTATTCATTTTTAGAGAGGAGAGAGAGAGGGAAAAGAGAGACAGAGAAAGAGAAGGGGGGAGGAACTGGAAGCATCAACTCCCATATGTGCCTTGACCAGGCAAGCCCAGGGTTTCGAACCGGCGACCTCAGCATTTCCAGGTCGACGCTTTATCTACTGCGCCACCACAGGTCAGGCACATATTCTTTTTTTTAATACAATCTATTTCCTAGTAGTTAAGACCAACTATATATATTTTTTTCAATCACCTGGCAATGAAGGGAAGATTTTGTCTATATTCAAATATAATTTTTTCTTGGCAAATTTCTTTTCTTTTCCTTTTGTTTCTTCTTTCTGCCCTCCTTCCCTCCCTCCCTCCCTCCCTCCCTCCCTCCCCTCTTTCTTTCTTTCTTTCTTTCTTTCTTTCTTTCTTTCTTTCTTTCTCTCTCTCTCTCTCTCTCTCTCTCTCTCTTTCTTTCTTTCTTTCTTTCTTTCTTTCTTTCTTTCTTTCTCCTCTGATTGCACCATCAAATAAAACCTTAGAAAACATGGTAAATTGTGTTGCAACAAACAGTATAAAGACAATGTTTCTTAAGTAAAAACTGATCCCTAAATGGTTAAGTTCATATCAACGATAACAATAATAAACAACTCTTTTTTCAGAGCCTGCTAAGTAATTTTATTTTCCTCTGAAATATATCTTGAATCTGTCAACTTTTCTCCCTCCTCACTGAAAACACCAGTTCAAGCCATCTTCCTCCCTCACCTGGGTTACACAATGGCCTCCCTTCGGTCTGAGTCCTACATGCACACAGTTGCCAGGGCAGTCTTGTAAAACACTGATCAGAGTAGCGCGTCACTCTCTTGCGTAAAGGAGTCCAAATGCTTGCTGTCCACTGAGAACACAGTCTGAGCTCACCTCTGGACCTACAACATCTTACATGATCTGGCCTCACGTATGACCTTTCTTCTCCTCTGGGGCTTCTCGTGTTCTGAGAACTCACGAGCCTGCTCTTGGCTTGAGATATTTACACTTGCCCTCTGCTTCCCAATGTTTATATGGTCAGATCCTTCCTGTGTTTCTGGACCTAGCTCAAAGCTCCTTGCTCACCGAGGCCTCCTCTGACCACGCCCTGATTCTGAATGGAAACATCCCTCTGTATCTCTTTATTTCTTATCCTATTGTCCCCTCTCATTTTCTTAATTTTATCTATCACTAAAATAAACTTGTTCATTTATTTCTTTGTGCACTTATTTATTTTCTGTTTTCTCCCACTAGCATATAAGTGCCATGATAACAGGGATTATGTCTGTCTTGCTCACCACTGTGTCTCCATTGCCAAGAACAGTGCCTGGCACATAGGAGATGCTCAAAACATACTTATTGAAAGAATGCATGCATCATGAATGCCAGAAAGTGATCTTGTTGCTTTATATAGATTACCCATAATTTTTACAATAACATGCTAATGAAGCATTATTACCGCCATTTTTTACAGAGGAGAAGACTGACTAGAACTAGACCTAGGCTTACTTGTCTCTAAGATCTACTCTTCCACATTACACCCCCTCTCATTTTGTCAGATAACATTAAGTGCCATGAAAAACATTCCAGGTTGGCAAATGCATTGGACATTGTTTTTTAATTGGTTATATTAGGATTTGAATTCTGTGCAAATGAGGAAACAAAAATCTGCTTAAAGACACCCCACTTAGTGGCAAAATCAGATTTCCACTTCCATTTTAATTTATTTATTTATTCATTTTTAGAGAGGAGGGAGGAAGGGGAGGGGAGGAGCAGGAAGCATCAACTCCCATATATGCCCTGACCAGACAAGTGCAGGGTTTTGAACCGGCAACCTCAGTGTTCCCAGGTCAACGCTTTATCCACTGCACCACCAGAGGTCAGGCTCCAATAGTTTCCTTTCTATTGTACTACATTGTCTTCACATCTGTGTTACCTACTCTATATCTAAGGGGGGGCATTGGCTGTGAGCTGCTCATTAAGTAATGAGAATGAGTGGGATGGCATGGAAAGTCTGGGACACACAGGAGCTGCTGCCATGGGCTTGCTCAGGATCACCACAAAGCCATCCTCAAGGTGGCCATCAAATAGGATAATTCAGTGAGCTCAGTTCAAAAGCTTCACAATGTGACAATGGAAATTGACTTGATTTAGCTTCAAAGATTCTATTAACTCAGAGAAATGATGATTTTCTGGGAGAATTCATACACAGCCACTGGTAGAGAACGGAAATGACTTTAGCACTTTGAAATGTCTTTTAACTCAACTCTTAGATCTGGATACGAAACATGAAACATTTAGCTTGGATTCCTGGCCCTGTGATACACATATTTCAGAGCGAGATGATAACATCTTGATTCTAATTACAAAGGAAATGCAGAATTTGTAGTAAGCTCATTTTATAAGGTTGAGACATAAACTGCTTCAGAAGTCGGCACTCAATGAGTCCTCCTAAACACGTATTCACGTTATGCGTGTATGTGTATGTGTGGGGGGAATTACTTGCTTAGTGACCTTCATTTGAAAGGTCAAAGGACATTAAAATGAGGACAAATGAATAGTAGTATGTTACTGAATTATAAATTCTATTTTCTCTCTCTTTGTCTCTTTGTTCTTCTTCTGATTGAACCAAAAACCCAAAACAAGAAAAATTTCCAATTCCTGAGCTTTTAAAAAAAAAATCAGATAAGAGCAATCAGGATGTTACAAGCCCTGATTACTCAGAGACACCAATGATGAACCATGTGAACTCCAATTATCACGTCCCAATCTGCCCTCCAAAAGGAGAAACATTCCTGAATTTTTTTTTTTTTTTACATAGATAAAGAGTCAGAGACAGACAGGAACGGAGAGATGAGAAGCATCAATCATTAGTTTTTCGTTGCATGTTGCAACACCTTAGTTGTTCATTGATTGCTTTCTCATATGTGCCTTGACCGCAGGCCTTCAGCAGATTGAGTAACCCCTTGCTCGAGCCAGCGACCTTGGGTCCAAGCTGGTGAGCTTTGCTCAAACCAGATGAGCCCGTGCTCAAGCTGATGACCTTGTGGGTCCTCCGCATCCCAGTCTGACGCTCTATCCACTGCGCCACTGCCTGGTCAGGCCGTTCCTGAATGTTTAAAACACTTTTTATTTGTACATCATTTCAAACTCAAAGCAAAGCTGCAAGAATAAAAAATATATATCCTTTACCTGCATTCTCCAGCTAACATTTTTAGCCCATTTACTCTACCATTGATTCTCTCTCTCTCTCTCTCTCTCTACACACACACACACACACACACACACACACACATGTAATTTTTTTCTCACTCATTTGAGAATAGAGTATATAGATCATGCCCTTTTACTCCTAAATATTTCCATGTGCATATCCTAGTAATAGATTCACAGAACCACAGTACAGCTATCAGCTCCACTAGATTTACCATTTGTGCAAGACTTTGAACTAATCGACCATTCGCATTCCCATTTTATCAGTGGAACCACGGATGCCCTTTAGAGCGATTATTTCTCCTCCAGCACTGGATCCAACGCAGGGCCAGATGGTGGATTTAGCGATCAGGTCTCCTCAGCCTTCTTGAATCGGGAATGTCCCCACAGCCTGTCTTTGTCTTTAACGACGTTGATGTTTTTGAAGAATAGAGGCTACTCTGCCTTTTTTAGTACAAAGTTTATCATTTCGAGTTTGTCTGATCATTTGTCTCAGAGTTAGATTCAGGTTATGCATTCTCAGCCAGAAATCTAAAAAGAGTGCTGTTGTGTCCTTTGCAGTGGGTTACATCTAGAGGCACACAGAGTCCATGTGCCCCTCTCTGGCCACCCGCTCACTGTATTTCCCAGTTCTCCACTGTGTAATTACAGGTTTCTCCCATTTGCAACTAACAAGCAACATATGAAAAGGCAATTTATGAACATCCAAGTATCTGGCTCTTTCTTTATTGAATTTAGCAGCTATTGACTATTCTTGGTTGATTCTGTCACCTTAATATGATGGTTGCAAAATGGTTTTCCAACTCCCACACTCTCTTTACAGGTACCAGTTGGAACTCGTAAACAAATACCCTCTCTTTTCTCCATTTATTTATTATTTGTATCAACTCACAAATTCTTATTTTTCCCTCACTGGTTTCTGACTCATTATTGTCCTTATTTTGGTAGTCAAATTGTTCCACATTTGGTCATTGATAGTCCCTTCAAATTGGCTTCTTTGTTCTTGTGACACGCTTATATTATTGTTTGAACACTTCCTTACTTTCTGGCATAAAAAGATGTTCCAGGCCCATCTTCTACCTCTGTTGTTTCCTCCCTCCACCCCTCAGAGATTCCTGGGTTTTATTTAGATTTGTAGAAAACCTCATCTCCACTCTGTGCTCATTAGCCCCAACCCCTCTCCAGCCAAAGCTCACTACCAGCACCAGTGCCTCCACCATGAAAACCTGGGTTCACCTGACACATTGCTTTGAAAGGTCAAGGTCTCTGCGTTTTTCCCCCTTGCCAGTGTCACCTTCTTCCTGGTCCAAGGTCATTTCAAATATCATTTCTTCTTTACTCTAGACAGCCTCCCTGGACCAATTTCATCATTCCCTTATCTGTGTTTCCATAGCACTTTTTACATACCTTTATTATGGGGTTAATCTTGTATTATTATGGTTATGTTTCTGGTTAGACTAAACTCAAATGTTTTCAAATAACCTGGGAATAAAAATATTAATTTTCATTTTGCTGATGATAAACCTGAGGTTCGGGGCGGGAGGTGAGCCCAAAAGAGAGGCGGCAGAGCACAGATGAAGGCCCTCAATGATGTCCAGGTGACCCTGTCATCTATTAGCAGCAGAACCTTAGGCAGGTGACCGTACCTGCCTATTCTTCAGCTTCCACAATGGCAAAATATGAATGAAAATACACAAAAACTGCCACGTAGGGCTGTTATGTGGATTAAAGGAGCTAATATTTGTAAAGCCCATAAAAGAGTACGTAGGACATGGTAAGTGTGACATAAATGTTTGTAAAGCAAAAAAGTCATGTCGTTGCAGTTCAATTCCAAATCTTCAGATTAGAAAGTTCCTAGCCACTGCTCCATCTTAACTTTGTGGAATTCTAAGATTCCCTGAGAAGCAGTGGTAATGTTAGAGGCAGAAATAGAAGGAAGCTGGTTCTGGATGTAAAACATTACACGGGTGAGAGGGAGCAAAATGTTGCAGCAAACTGCTGGTTGAAGGCATGGACCTGGGAAGGGAGCAAGTGCTTGGTCTCCTGACTCTGGGTCTATGGGCATAGGGGCTACACACTCAGTCAAGGATCACCAGGGTGACTCTGGGAGGTAGTCCTCCAGGAAGTCTTCCTTTATTTATTTGTTTGTTTGTTTTGGAAGTCTCTTTATATGTCCTTCCTCTCACGTCAATTGTGGGTTAGACATCTGAGCTTCTGGGATGACTAGCCACAAAGACTGTGCATTCACAATTCTGCAAGACGGTGTGCCATCGACAGATGGAAAATTCAATCATTGCTTTACTGAGGACTGCAAAGGCGCTGGCCAAGATCGTGGATCTTATGAATGTCATACTGCCAAGAGGATTAAGAATGAAGTTTACATTTCAAAAGCAAGAATCATTTTTATTTTCACCTAGTACTTCTCATAATACAGTTGCATAGCTAAAATCTATCACTATTGTCATTGTCATGCTGATATGATAAAAATAGTGAATCAAATTGTGCTTGATCTGGTAGATGACAACTCTTAATTGAGTGACAAAATTAAAAATTTTAAGTTTAAGGACCATGGGTAGGCAGTGTTTGTCTACATGTAGAAAAGTTACTCAATGACTCACGTTTGTATCATATATTAACTACTAACACCATGGAGCCCATGACCTGCCTAGGAGGGGGAGGTTGGAAAACAGCCATTCTCAAACTTAGACAGGAGTCAGAATCATCTTTAGGACTTGGTAAAATGCAGGATGCTGGGCCCTACCCCCAAAGTTTCTGGTGCACTCTGACTGGGGTGGAGCCCATGAACCTTCATGTTTAGTAAGTTCTCAAGTGACAGTTGTGCTGCTGGTTCAGGGATTACAATTTGAGAACCACATCCCCTCTGTGGACTTAGAACAAACATCCCCTCACTGGCAGCACCTCACTGCCACCTGAGTTGAAATACAGTATAATTAGATGTTTTAAATAGGCCACCTTAAGTAGTCAGATTTCCCAACTACTTTTACAGACCAAGAGAGTCATCTCTTAATTATTTCTCTTCTAGAAGAAAAAAAAACACCCAAATAAACCTTAGTGATGGAAGTTGTAAAGAAATATCATAGTTTTTTAACTGTAAAAATAGATGCATGTTTCTGATGTCTTAATAAATAGATATTTTAAGACTTCCTTGGTGCTCGTCAATTTTTATTAAACAATTAAAAAGTACTGTATATCCATCTAGGTTGGTCTTTCATTGCGACAGTCTTGAGAAGTGATGACCAGCAGGTGGCGCTCAGAGTCAGTTCATGGCGACCCGGATAGGTTGAAAGGCAAAGAAACACCAATGAAGGTGCCTGCTTTAAATCCTCAAAGTAAGGTCCTCTTAACCACTTGTCATAAAATACCTAGAGACACACGTCTGGGAAAATCGAAGTGTCAAGCTCAGCATCTTTGCCACATTTCAAACTAGGTAATTACCTTCTCTCCCAAAGGGAATCTGTTTTATGTATTTGTGTCCTTTCTAGGTTACAGGTTTCCCAAAGGCAATGATCTTGCCTTCCGTTCATTCTATACAATGCTGAAGTGAAATGCACATTTTACAATAACAATTTAATTATTCTACATCCCTCTGAGCTACATGATGACCTGTTATATAATTGCTAGTAATATAGAAATGTGCCTGCCTCATATAAACCCTAGCAATAAACGTAAGTTTTTATTTGACCTAAAAGCAAATTGCTTACTTACTTCTCCTTTACAATGTAAAAAAGCCATTTCCCTGCCATCCCAAATTGTAAGTCATTATCAAATAAACCACACTGCATTTTAGTCTGTCATTTTTATTGTCTGCAGGATTTTTTTTTAACTACGCACAACAAATACTTTGATATAATCTAAGATAATAAAATAGCTGAACAACTTTCTTTGTTTTAGATTTACATTTGTATAGAAACAATCTGTGGAACTCCTCACCTCAAAACTAAGGTATCTATAAACAGTGATTCATCAGTGTTGCTTTAAATAATTGGTTGAAAGTCACAGTTCCCATTCTCAACTGAAATGTATCTCCATGCAGTTTCCCTTGGGTCCAAAGCTTAAGGCTTTGGGAAGGTGATCAAGAAAAAAAAGGATGGCCACTTGCCTGTCCTTCCCTTGTGTGGAGGACAGTGATTGGAACAGGGTGTCATAAAAGTCAGGAAGTAATGAGTTGCACATCTCATGTTTTCAAGAGTCAAAGTCATAACACGTCTTTCTACAACTCCCTATGAGTAGATGTGAAGTCCCATCATGATGGCACAAATGCCTGTCCCCTCCCCAAACGCTCCTTTTTCCACTAATTATGTCAGTTATTATGGGTAGGCTGTGCCCATTGTCCATAAGTTTTTTCTACAGGCTGGTCATTTTGTCACATGTAAGTATCATTCTTTGCATTATGCCACTAAGATGCTGTGTCTTATGCCCAGTGAGGGTCTACCATCCCCTAAGAAATGCTTCATCCCACCCTCAAATCCCCAAAGTGCCTAAGACTGAAGACCCCATGGAGACAGTGACTTTAGCGAAATGCCTCCCCGAAGATGCCTAGATCATCCCATTGATCTTAGTCCACTCGTAGATGTCCTGTTCACACACTATGTCGGAGTTGATGAGGAGGTATCTGTCGCCCACGCAGAAGTGTTTCTGACAGGCGGCGCATTTGAAACATTCCAGGTGATACACTTTGTCTTTCACCCGCATCGTCATCTCATAGGCACGGATCCGCTTGTCACAGGAGGCACAGAGACCATCTTGGCCAAAAAGCCTGATGGAAAAAAAAGAAAGAAAAGCTAAGAAGACAATGGCAGAAACACTGGAAGAAGGGGCTGGAGAAGTAGGCTAAATTTTCAAGATGTTAGGATGCAAGGAGAGTGGAGCTCAGACACATGGCTGACTTTCTGGTCCTTCCTGCAGAGATAAGTGTACTCTGGGACGAAACTGTCATCGATGGCACTTGTGTCTGGCATAACTAGCCCCTCTTCTGAGCTCTCTCCCTCCTAGAGCATCATTGCCATGCTGCCAGGCCGCCCCAGGCCCTTCCTCTGTGGGAAGATCCAGGTGAAGTGATCTAAGAGGGTAGGCATGTATCGTGTGTCCCTTCCCAGGGGGACTTTCATTTTAGAAGAGAAGTTGGAGTGAACCCCTGGAAGGCCCTTTGAGAGGGAGCTGCCCAAGAATGGAACGAAACGGGCATCTTTCAGAGGCTCCCCAAATCTGTCATGCCGACAGCCACTCCCCAATTCCAGAGAGGGTCTTGAATTCCTACCAAGGCCACCTCCACCTGATTGCCCACTGGGACCCCGGCTTCTGGAAGGCAGAGGGCGTTGGACAGAAAGCACATGGTGCATGCAGTTGATCATGCCTCAGAGATCTGTAGGACACATGGCATTGCTCCACACTGAATGGGAGATGTTAATTCAAGGTCTTCACTGCCCTGTTGCCATGAATCTTTGGAGAAGCTTCTTTTCTGACATTAAAATCAAGACTCTCCTACGTGTCAGTAGATCAGTCAATGAATATTTCAAGTACTATTCAGCGTCAACGTGGGAGATGCAACACAGTGGTGCCTCAGTGCAGGGGTTCTCGAAGTGTGGCCCTGGGACCACCAGCAGTGGCATCACCTGGGAACCTGTTAGCAATGCGACATCTCGGGTTCTCCTGATTGAGACCCTGTGCGGGGAGCTCCAGAATTCTATGTGCTAACAGATACTTCCAGGTGATTCTGGAAGGTTGGAAATTGGCCGGCAAGAGTGGAATAACACAAGCATTGGACTCAGAAGACCCAGATTCAGTCCAGGACTATCCCTGGGTTTCTAAGTGACTCGGGGAGACGTCTGATTCCTGGGAGCCCGTGAGCCGGCAGTAAGCATAGCATCTACATCACTCTGCTGTTACAAGGCTCAGAGGGCTAAGCCAATGCTCGGTGTTCCCAACTGTGCCAGTCTTGCAACAGAAAGTCATTTTCACACATGCCTGTTAACGTGGCATGCTGGCAGGTCCTTTCCACATAAAAGCTTTAGGACAGTTTTGGGTAAATTCTTGTTCTTATTGGAAGTTTTTATTAACTTCAAAATAGCAGAGATCAAGTTGGTATATTCTGAGAGGTTGTAGGGGAGATAAAGGGCAGTTGACAAATTTGGAAACATTCAGGCAAAATTAATGGGATCAAGAAGATGTGGTCTGGTGAGTGGAGCTCCCATTGTGAGAGGCAGGGCCAGCTCATTTCCCTCCGACTCCCGCTTTTCATTGGAAGAGCTCTGAGCGTTTTCAAGGCACCACCTGGGAGCAAACTCATTACTGGGGGAGAACATTTGATCCCAACATAGCAGATGGCGGAGCGGTAGGGAACGGCCACCTTGGAGGTCACAGAGTGGAAAGACCGTTCTGGTTTCCTGACTGTTCAGTAAGTCGAGTTCGGGCCCGAGCAAGGATAAACGACTCACAGAACAGAGTGTGGGAAATGAAGCCAACCGCCTGGGGTGTGTGACCCTTCAGGAAGGAGAGCGTTTATTAAAGGGAAGTCGGGGGTAGATTACAGTACACATCAGGCAGCTAATGAAGGGAAAGATGAAGGAGTAATATTTGGGAGACAAGTTTAGGTCTAGTTAGCATCACCTCTAACAAGCCAGATGCTCCTGAGTATAGGACTCCAGTCTCCTGGCTTCTGAGTCTTGGGCTGGACAGTAAGGGAACGGGAAGAGAAGGCGTCCGAGGCCCCTTCCAGCTCAGGTATTCTGAGATTCTATGCAGAGTAAAAATACACTAGGACTTGACATCTAAGTTGAGCATTCACCTCTGGCACTAAGACCTGGTTCCTTAGGTTGGTGTCCCAGAAGCAGAGCCTGAGGCGAGGATTACTGGGGATGTGTTTTAGGGAGCCCTGTTAGGTGGCAAGGAACCCTGGATAGCAGGGGAAGAAGGCAAGCAAAACTGCACACCCGGAGAGACCCTGGAGTGAAGGGCAGCTCTGGCCCATGGCAAGGCAACTCGGGTGTCAGTTCTGTCTCCCGTTTGCCCTAGCTCCGGGCAAGGTTGCTGGGCTTTGCTGCTCCTGCAGGGCCGGTCAATGGTTAAGGTGCTCTTGGGGTCTGGGGGGAGTGGGCCCGCTTCTGGCCCTAACAGATGCAAGTGCTGACTGGTGACAGCGAAGCCACTGGCGGGTGGTGGGTACCCTGTACACAAGCATTGGTAAAAAGGGACTGGAGGGGATCTGGGCCAGCACTCACATTAACAAGGTTCCCAACAATACAACAGCTCAGGGGTTAGGCTCTGCACGGTGTCTCGCAAATATCTGAGGCTAAACTTATGGAAAAGACTGTAACTGGTGAGTCAGCCATTGCTGAGCCTCAGAGAAGTTATCCCAGTGGGAAGAAGAACTGAACCCCATCAAAGGACCCATTTCATCACTCCTTTTCCAACCACCCCTTTTAAGACACTGCGGATACCTTTCAAATGCATGCAAACAAGTCCATGGCTAAAGGACCATTCCTGAAGGAAAAAAAAAAAATCTTCTCTGTCAAGAGGTGTCACAGCTTAAGCTTTCTCCTGCCTATTTAAATAACAATAATATAAATATTAAAGGGTGGCTGGAAACACCCGCACTAACACAGAGTTAATTAACATGTTGCCTAGGAATGTAGCAGGGAAAAGAATTATTTCATGTCACCAAGACACAAGTTAATTAACATTGGGTTCTCCCAGACTATTTCTTTCTCTCCTTTTTAAAAATGGAAAAGATTAACAAACCCAGGCAGCACTGGGCTTATTCTTGAATGTTATATAAAACCGGAGAGATAGGGAGAAGCCCGAGCTCTCCTGACCTTACTCTCTCTGCACTTCATTTAATAAGATTCAAATGATTTGACAGGGATGTAGTCAGGGGGCCCAATGGGAATCATTTGCCCGTCTGCTTTCTGCATTGACTTGGCAAACTGGTAGCGAGCAGAATCAGTTCTCTATTTATCCTGGTTCTATTTTCTTGTAACTTACAGGAAATTGACCAAAAATAATAATCATGATCATTGCAAACCCTATTTATTTTCTCCAAACCACCAAATCTGCAAGGACTTTATCAGGGAATTTTTAGGGGAGGGAAGCTTATTCTATCAGTCTCCCGGTAAACAGATAAGCTCCTTCACTCTGGAATTGCCTGCATATTTTTTTTTTTTTTAATGTAAAATGCTCTGCCGCCAGCAGGTTGAGTAGGAAGAGCTGGCCTGGCAGCCAAGGGCACAAGAGTCTAAAGAAGCTTCATGGGGTCGGGTGGTCTTAATGTACGAGGGCTGCATGCTCCACAGACCCTCTGCCACAGGAAGAGGGCGGAAGCCTGCCAGCTGCACAGCTGAGCGGATCTGACAGCAGAGGGCACAGAGTTACCTCCATGGCAGCCAATGTGAAACTGGAAATGCTAGAACATTCTGGGCACAGGCACTCACTGAGTGCCAGAAAATTCACACGGCCAGTAGTGTGTACGACCTGGAGCACTGGAGATGTCCTCAGCACTCCTCTGAGTATTGAAGGGTCCCTACTGCCCTTCCATTCACCCATCTCTTTGTTCTTTAGACAGGAAAAGCCTTAATGCTAACATCAGGAGGGCTGGTTAGAAAAGCAGCTAACTTCTATTTGATACTTGTGCGCCAAGTCAAACACACGTATTACCCCGTCTAATCGTCACCTCCTCCCTGGAAGTAGGTATTACTATTATCGCCATTTTACAGATAAGAAAATTGAGGCTTAGAAAGCTAAGGAACCTGCCCCAGGTCACAGAGCGAGAAAGCAACAACAGTGCAGGGACTCAAACCTACAACTGACTGCGGGGCCTTCCTACAGTGACAGTCACAATCTTGAAGTGCCATAGCAGGAACATGCTTTCTAATTTTTAAGTTTCTCCCCACATCGTACTGAAGTCATAGAAAAGAAGACATAATCTATAGGCATGCTGTGAAGCATTAAATGAGCTCCTAAAACCCCTCTCTCAAACTTACAACGTATTCTGAATTTTGTGTTGATCATTCTCCTGGCTTTAAACTATGAGTATTTTACCCCATAGGAATGTATGAAAACATGCTTCTCCAACAGGAAGAAATGCCAGCTGCTTCTCCGCATGGGGCAGCTGAGCCTCAGCCTCTGCAGCCTGACCTCATTCCGGCAGGTACAGGACGAGCCAGGAGACCGGGGAGACCCACCCAGACTCAGACGTCTGTGGACGCCTGGCCTCCCTTGCTGAGGGCCCCAAGAGGGTGGCCAGGAGGATACCTGAGATAGTCCCTCCGGCAGAGCTTGCGGCCCAGCTTGTAGTAGAGGCGGCGCCCCACCTCGCCCAGCCGGCACCCGCAGAGGTCACAGCTGAGGCAGTCCTCGTGCCAGTACTGGTCGATGGCCTTCAGGAAGTAGCGGTCCCCGATGTTCTGCTGGCAGCCTCCGCATGTCAGCAGGGACGGGGGGATCTGCAGCACCTCATCCACGGGCTCCCTGGAAAGCAGGTCAAGCGTTAGGGTCAACCTCATTTCGGTGAGACAAGCACCCATGGTCAGGAATCACTCCGGGCTCACTAACAGGGACCCTTGCTCAGCTGTCTCTGGATGACATAAAGAGAAAGGATGGGACTATGGTCCTCAGGCTGGACTGCAAAGAAGCCCTGCCAACCTTGCGTCTGGACAGGAGGCAGCTAGGCCTTCTCTCCGAGACCTCTGAGGAAGTAAATGCAGGGCACCGAGAGGTACCCGAGGCAACTGTAGGTGGTGCCGCCCCCCCCCCCCAGAACTATTCTCACACCTCGGGTCTCTCTCTCTTTCCCACCCTCCCCTCCTACTCTCCCCATTTCCCCTTCTTTTTCCTCCCCCCACACACAGGACCCAAGCCCACTGCTGAGCCCCAGAGGAGGCCCCTGGACTGGAACAGTTGCTTGCCAGCAGGACAGCCGATTATCTGGAGAGCTAGACCTGCAAATTCCTGGTAGAATCCACCTGCCATCCTACCCCAAGCCCTTCCCATCTGCCCAAAAGCAGAGGTGAGGAAGAAAGAAGAAAGTAACCAAAAATAATTTTAGGTTTCTTTTTCTTTCCAAGATCAAAATCCCATCAGGATATAATAAAAAGTCTCGTTATTTTATTTTTATTTTTTACAGAAATTCCTTATCCCATCCTTTTTACCTACTAAATATTGAGAGAAAATTCCCAGGTTTTAGGGCCATGAATAAAGGACATCAACTAGCCCTTCTTGCATGTGAAATTTTTTACAGCAGCAAAACTGATCTGGATAAAGCTGATTTAGGACAGAAAATGGGGAGAAGGTGATAATTATTTTCAAGGGAGTGAAAGTAATTAGAGTTTGAACTTTCTATCCAGACAAGTGTTAGCAGGGAGCCCGTGGTGCCATGTTCCTTCATTAAAAAGTCATACAGCTTCTGACTTTGCTTAACTTGAATACTTTTGTTTTTACATTTTAAAATAAATGACATTTTTTTGGCAAAAGAAAATAAGGAACGGATGAAGTCTTCATTCTAGCACTAAATGGGACATGGGAAAATCCCCATATCTGTTGATTTGTAACAATTAACAGATGCTTTATGAACTTTACTCAAACACAAGTCTATTTTTAAAATATCTATTACGTTTTTAAAAAAAAATGGATCTGCTTCCAACTGTGAAATTCCTAAAGGGAATTTCCCCCTGGATACCTTGAGGGTATAAATCTGTGTCTCCTATTTCTAGCTGGCACTAACTCCCCAGGTGGCCTTGTGTCTTGATTGGCCTATGCCCACAGAGCTCAGCACCCATTACAGTTAGGAATGACGAGGCCCAGGGAGCCACTGTTGGTGATATACTCCGACAGCTTCAGGTGACTCTGTCTGAGAAGTGCAGATGTCTCCTTGTGCCTGGATGGGAATACTAAAACCAAACCCACACATTGTAGGTTGAGTATAAGGATCCTCCATGAGATTATCTCCTTTTAGAACAAGAAAATGTGAAACCCAAGCCAGTTTTCTTTTAAAAACTCAAGACTTTAAAACAGTTTTAAGAGTTCACTGAAGCCTGACTTGCTTTTCTTTGTTTCCACAGATTAGACACGAGGACTTTCACTCTCCCTTCTGAAAAAAAGATAATATCCGCAACATTCATTTTCATAGGCATCACATCAGAATTGCATCTCTTCCCTTTCCATAGCCCCTGGTCTTGCGTGGGTCTTTCAAGAACAGTGAGGGAACATCAACACCACTGGATGCTCTGAGGCTGATGCTGCCAACCAGCTGTGAAAAGGGAGAATTTGCCCTTAGCTGGTGCAAAACTGCCTGGCACTAAAATGCTCTCATTACTCACAGGGAGGTGCTGAGGCCACCAACTGCATGATAAAGAAAACCTCTATGTTCATGAATTCTGGCTGAATGTCTGTCTAAATGTTTCATTTGCATATGCCTAGGCAAGTTTTTATCTGTAATTTGGAGATGCTGATCACACTGACCCAACTTAGCTGTGAGTAAGTACACAATGAAGCATCTGGTAGGACAGTGGTCTGCAGTAGATTTTAAGCAAAAGAGCCACTGTGATGGCGTGAGATAGAAAAGGACAGGATAAGATACCGCCTCTTTCTACCTTTCTATAATTAATGACAATGCTACATCATCTTTGGTGGATGTTGCAAGCCAATAACTGAGTGGGATTCACCTTCAAATTAATATTTTATATTCCTCTAGAACCTATCTGAATATTACACCTGAATACACTTCATCCTGCATTTCTGCGATAATTTCTTGACTATTTTCAAGGTTGGGGAGGGTAATGGGCTGCAGCAATTCCTCAACTAGCTGGTCCGTCCTCTGTTAGAGGCTATCTTCACTGGGCACGGAGGGAAGCGCCTGATGGAGGAGTGCATCCTTCAGTGGACGCCTGCTGTGTTACGAGGTTAGGGCCTTTCAATTTTCTAATCTCAGTGAAAAGTCACCAACATTGAACAGAGTGAACTTCCTTCAGGGAACTGAAACCTCCAGATTTATCTTCTAATTAAAGGATTAGTGACTAAGTTTGGCTGATTGAAAAGGCATTAGGCAACAGTTCATCCAGTTCCCTTTTATTGTATTACTGTGGTCTTGCCCAGGCTCTGAAAACTCAAAGCTGAGTTGTAAATCTAGGTTTGTACAAAAAAAGTGAGCAAGCCACCCTTTAAACCCAGTGTCTGGGTATGTATACACGCACACACATGTGTATGTGTATATATATGTATATATATAGGAATGTTAATTTTCTCCTGAGAATGAATGTAAGGAAGCTGTTTTTTGTTTTGTTTTTTTTTTGTTAGAACAAACCTAGCTTCTTACAGAATTGGTGCCTGAACCTTCAAGATTGAATAGTGATGTTTATATCCTCCTTGGATCATGGTACTTCCTGTGTTTTATGAGAACATGCTGAGCTTTTATGCTTGTAACTGAGGGTAAAACCCAGGTATATAAACACCACAGAAGGCTGAAATGGGGAGGGGGACGGAGACTTCAATCAGAAAAGCAGAATTCTTTTAAAGCAGGAAAAGGAAAGAAAACAAAACAAAACAAATGCCTCTTAAAAGCACAAATGGACAAGTCATTAACCAGTTCCTTTGGTCTGTGTAACAAATCCCTTCAAAGGATTAGATGGGGGACTTCAAAGGAATAAAAATTCTCAAAAGCAGACAGCTAATGAATCTTAAAAGGGCATTTGCACTGACGGGGAAAATGGTATTTTAAACAACCCTTTCTTCCAGGTTAACACTAAGGAATGGCTGGAGGAATACAGGGAAACACTTCCAACCAGTAAGAGGCTCCGAAAAACAAATGCGGCAAATGCTCTTTAGAGTTCTTGGTTCTCTGACCCCAAACCCCTTTGAGACTGATAAAAGCTATGAGATTCCGATCCACAGAAAACTTCACCCATACACAAAATGTATACAAACTTTAGAGGTGCATAGGCCCCCATCCGAGGTTCCCGAGGGGCGTGGGTGGTACTTGTATCCAGATTAACTCCAGATTTCGCTGCTCTAAAGTCTCCGGAGGCCAGGGCGAGCTCCGAGGTGGACGCTCGCACCCCCTCCCCTGCCTGTCCCTGGCTGTTTGCTGCTGCTCCCCCTGCGTACCGGGAAGGGGACCCTCGGGGACTCGGAAAGCCTTTTCAGGACCAACGGACAAAGAGAAAGGAGACCGAGAGGGAGCGAGAGGGGAGAAGGAAGCAAAATCAAGCCTTAAACGCTCTTGGTACTGCACCTGCGCGCCTCCGAGCTCTCTCCCGTGCCCGCTTCCTTGTAAACTTTCTGGCCAGAGGTGGCTTTGGGAAGCGTAGCAGTTAGCCGGCTGACCCCTGTCCCCACTGCCCGCCACCCAGCCCTTTTCCCAGTGCCCCCGGTGCCCCAGTGCCTCAGTTCCACCGTGAGCAAGGGGGAGCCCCGCGTAAAGGCAGAGGGAGCCAAGGGCACCCTGCGGGTGCGCACCTGGAGCTTTCTCACCCGCTGCCTGCGCCACCCGCCGCCCCGGGGCGAGGCCGTGGACCCCGCGAGTGGCAGGGGGCTACACTTACTCAGATGGGTCCAGGCTTTTCCTCTCGATGGCTGAGGACATTGGGGAGGGAGGTGGTGTGCGAGGCGGCGGGGGCGCTCCCTTTGTGGCTCGGGGCTGGCTGGCTGCTGGGGCTCGGACCCCCTCGTGTGCTCGGGCGCCGCCGCAGCTCCTGCGCCTCTTCTTGCTCTGGTGCTCTGGTGGCGAGCTCGCCCCTCCGCGCTCAAGGACAGTCACCGCGCTCCCTTCAAACGCCAAAGAGAGAGAGCGAATCACCGGGCTGTCGGCGCGCCTCGGCCGAGGCGGGGACCGGGGCGCGCAGCCTGTGCCCCGGCGGCTGCAGCTGCTGCTGCTCAGGACTTAACCTTCCATCCCGGTCCCGCTGCCGCCACCACTGCCACCGCCGCCGCCGCCCGGTCCGGCTCAGCTCGCGCCCTGTCGCCCACTCCGCGCCACCGGCGGGGTCCTGAGTCCCTCGCACCTTCCCCCGGGGTCACGGTGCGCAGCTCGCCGCCGCCGAGGGAGGGGGGGGGGCGGCCTGGGGGCGGGGAGGGGACGGTGCCTCTCTCCCCCGGCTCCCTCCTCTCTCGGGAAGGTCTATTTTCGCTCAGCTTCCCTCTGTCTCTGGTTTCATTTCCTTTTCCTGATCACGATTCAAATACAATAGAAGGAAATCACATTTAAAGAGACAGCTGCCCGGTACCCCCCAACCTCGTTTTTTTTTTTTCTTCCCCTTTTTTTTCCTAATGGGGCTCCTGACTATTTGCAATACAAACAGCAGCAGCACCAGCGGCAGCAGCAGCAGCAGCAGCAGCAGGACAGACTTGGCTTCTTAAAGGGGCCAGCGTCGGGGACAAGGGAGAGTCGCTCAGTGAACACCTCTCCTTGGAGAGGCGGCTGCTTTGCCTCTAATCATTCTCAGGGTTTCCCCTCTTCGGCGCTTCCCTTTTGGTTAACTAAGGCTGAAAGTAACCAGCAGGCTGCTCAAAGAAGGAAGAAAAGGCAAGAATGTGAAATAAGCACGTACAGAAAGGCAAGCGTTCCCAGTGGCTTTCGTGCCCGTCCGGGGTTCGAGGTCTTAGGTGCGCGGGGATGCTCGGCACAGCGCGGCTCTGCTGGCTGCGGGCTTGTGACCGCGCTCCAGAGAGGCGACTGGAGCTGTGCGCTCAGGGACCGCACGGGCCGCGTGCGCCTGAGCAGTGCTAGGGTAGCTGATCCCAGGGGGAGGGTGGTTGGGAGGGACCACGCTGATCTCGTCTCCTCTCCATCTGCTGGGGGCAGAATTCCCTCCTTCAGCATCTTTCAAAAATCGGACTCCTGCGGTTAAACTGGCCCCCTGTAAAGTGTCAAGAATACTCTGCACAGAGAAAGTGCCTTTCCAGTGATCAAGAGCAATGATAAAGGGACCATTTGGCCCTGGGTCAAGGAAAGCGAAAAAAGCCAGGCTTGATTTTGGAATTCAGGTTGCCCCTCCAACCTCAAGGGCAAATTCTACGAGGAAGGAGGTACCGAGGGGGGAGGAGGAGGAGGCTAATCGTCTGCCCTTCTTTAGAGAAAAACTTTAGGTCCCTTAGGCTTGATCAGAGTTCCTTGAAAATGACTACATTTAGAAATGACGACTAAAGCCCTATTTGTACGTGATGCCAGTCACAAGTCTTGTAAAGAGGAAACTACAAGTACTTTCAGACTCTGTAGGTCTTTTTATGAACAGTCTGGATCATGGTGATAGACATTTTACTCTCATTTTAAAGACGGCATTGAAGAAAGGGCCTGGATGAGTTCACCTTGAAATTTTGTGATTGAAATTAGAAGTGAGTTCCAAGACACTTCATTTTCCCTTTTCAGAGCCAAACCCTCACTAACTTTTCACAAGTATAACCAAGTTTACTGCTACCTGCATGCTCTTACCATTCTCTTGTCTCATGTCCAAAAAGAAAACCCCTAGAATTTTTACGCGAGCCTATATTATGTGATAAACATGTAACCTACCACCCTCAATCAGAAATGAAAATAAACATATAGGTTTTGATAGGCAGTTTCCATCCTACAGCCAGTCAGTGTGCTGGTTAAATGCCAGGACTTTAGAATTGGACTACCTGAGCATGACTTAAGCTCTTGTTTAACAGCTAGCGTGGCCTAGAGAAGTTCCTTAAGCTGGGGAGGCAGTATTGGGTCATGGCTCCTGCATTCCAACCCATCATTTCCCACCAGTCTTAACCTGGGCTCACAGCAGGGATTGACATTCCCAGGATCCTCATCTATAAAATAAGAATGCCAGACCTAGCACATCAGTTGTGAGGATTAAATGAGTGAATGCATGCAAGGTATGGCACATAGACGTTTGGTGGGTGGGGGTAATAACAGATAGAAGATTCAATGCCTGGAAAGCACTTGGCATATATTAAGTGCTCATAAATGGCAGCTGCTATGTTATAGCAAAAACGTCATTGGGAGAATTTAAAAAGAATTTGAATCCAGCAATTCCATTTCTGGGTATTTATCCAAAGAAAAGAAAAACAGCAAGTCAAAAAGATATATGCACCCCCCATGTTAACTGCAGCCTTATTTACAATAGCCAAGATGTGGAAACAATCTTAAGTGTCTATCAAAGATGCATAAATGGCCCCGGCCGGTTGGCTCAGTGGTAGAGCGTTGGCCTGGCGTGCGGGGGACCCTGGTTCGATTCCCGGCCAGGGCACATAGGAGAGGTGCCCATTTGCTTCTCCACCCCCCCCCTTCCTCTCTGTCTCTCTCTTCCCCTCCAAGGCTCCATTGGAGCAGAGATGGCCCCGGCGCTGGGGATGGCTCCTTGGCCTCTGCCCCAGGCGCTAGAGTGGCTCTGGTCGAGGCAGAGCGATGCCCCGGAGGGGCAGAGCATCGCCCCCTGGTGGGCAGAGCTTCGCCCGCCCGTGGTGGGCGGGCCGGGTGGATCCCGGTCGGGCGCATGCGGGAGTCTGTCTGACTGTCTCTCCCCGTTTCCAGCTTCAGAAAAATACAAAACAAAAAAAAAGATGCATAAAGAAAGTTATATATATAGTGGAATATTAGTCAGCCCTAAAAAGGGAGGTCCTGCCATTTGTGACCATTTCAATTTGAGAACGTTATGCTAAGTGAAATAAGTCAGCCGCAGGAAGACAAGTACTGTATGATCTCACTTATAAGTAGAATCTTAAAAACAAAACCGGAAAAACCTAATTCATAAATATAAAGAACAGACTTGTGGTTGCTAGTGTGTGTGTGTGTGGGGGGGGTAGAGTGTGAGTTAAGTGTGTCAAAAGGTCAAAAGGTACCAACTTTCAGCTATAAAATAAATAAGTTCTAAGTTCTGGGTATGTAATGTACAGCATGGTGACTATAGTTAATAATACTGTCTTGCATGTTTGAAAGTTGCTGAGAGAGAACTTAAAAGTCCTCATCATAGAAAAAAATTGTGTAACTGTGTTTAATAACACGTTAACTGAACTTATTGTGGTGATCGTTTCACAACATATACAGATATTGAATCATTATGTCGTACACCTGAAACTAATGTTACATGTCAATTATACCTCATAAATAAATAAATAAACAAAGCTTGAAATTAAATTTGAAGATAAAAATTTCCCACCCAAATTAAAAACAATTTTGTTTTTAAAAAGCAAGCAGCGTCATTTCACCTCACCTCCTATTGCTGTTCAAAAAACATAAGCATGCTCCATTTTAATGTGCACTACCTGTGACTACATGATATGCTTGCAACTGCTTGCTTTTATTAAACCTGAGAAGTTGCTGCCTTCCTGGCTTCTGTTTTGCATGAGGCTCAAGTCAGTTGTTAAAATAAATATATCCTTGGGTTCCAGGAGGTAACCTCTGAATGGCCAACTCTGGGGCATAAAATTTCCTTTGAATAATATGCTTCTGTTTTGACCTGAGTGTGTAAAGAAAGAGTGATTACTGCCTGGGACTTTGGGTCAGTTTCTTATCTTTCACAACTCTTTGGGGAGAACTTCCTTAGAGAAAGTGAATATTTGAAATGGTATCTTAACATTTCAATTTCACACACAGTGGTTGAAAGAAATAACTGCCGACCGGTGGGATTTCATTTTTATTCAACGAACAATTGAATTGCTCAAATTTAAGTTGAACATTTAGACTCAAGTCTAAAAATGTGTTATTTTTTTTTTAGATTTTTATTTTGTTTTATTTATTCCTTTTTTAGAAAGGAGAGAGAGAGAGAGAGAGAGAGAGAGAGAGAGAGAGAGAAGGGAGCAGGGCAGGAAGCATCAACTTCCATATGTGCCTTGACCAGGCAAGCCTAGGGTCTCGAACTGGTGACCTTAGTGTTCCAGATCAGCGCTTTACCCTCTGCGCCATCACAGTTCAGGCTCAAAATGTGTTTTTATTATGAATAGTTTTAAAGCAATCATGACCTTGTTGTATCTTTCCACAGCAAATTTATACCTTGTACAGAAGGGGACTCAGTCCCCATGAGGCAATTCGAACCTGGAAAATGGTTCTTTAGAGTTGAGGAAATCTGTGTTTGATACCTGCCCAGTGGGATTGCAATTTAATTCCCCCCCACACACACACACACTCCTTGAAAATCTTAAATACCCTACAATTTAGAAATTTTCCAAGTTTCTCTTCCTGAACATCAGAGTCAGAAGGAGACTGGACCAGTCTGCGTGACGAGTCTGACCCCAGGCGGGTGGCTTCTTTCCTTGTTGGCATTTTCTATTCTTTTTGTTTATTACATTTACACTTGTTTTCTAGGGAAGAGTCGTGACTTCAAGTGACTAAGGCTACACTTCTTTGTTAAAAATGAACTTCTAATAGAAATGAAAATGCAAATGTCATTGGGAAAAGGCCAAGAATGACAATTTAGTTCTTTTATTTTTTCCAACCATTAGAAGTCAAGTTGCATCACATGCTTCTTGGCTGTGACATTCAACACATAAGAACAAAAATAAAGATTTGCTTTGATATGGCTCCAGTTCCCTTGCAAAATTCTTAAACTACTCAATTGTCACAGGCACCTGGCTCCCAAACTTATTTCAGAATATTTCAGGGCCGGTTGATGGATATGTTTTCACAGAATGTGCAACCTATTAGTAACCTTACAGCTAAATAAATCAGGTTTCCTATAAGTAGAAAAGCTCCCCCCCCAAAAAAAAATCTAAAAAATCCATATCAACTGAGTTTAGGAAAATAAGCATAGGTGTCCAATAAATGTAGCTCACTTGTTTAATAGCTGTGTGATTTTGGGGAAGTTACTTCACCTCTCTGAACCTCAGTTTCTCTATCTGTTAATGAAAGCAATCAAAATGCTCAGCAGGGCCAGGACTAGTGTGTGGCCTCTGGGATGCAGGCTCACCTCACAGGAATTCTGAAGGGATTCAATAGGACAGTGTGTATAAAACTGCTTTGCACAGTGATGGTGCATAGTAAATGCTCAGAAATGATAGCTGTTGCTATTACCCCATCTTTCAGAAGTAATCACCACTGGGTCAGGAAGCAACAATCTCTCAGCTAGTCAGGACATCTGCCAAAGAATGCAGACTGAGGTGCTTTAGAAAGAGCTGCAGTGTGCTTAAGAGGCCAGCCGGCCTCAGGCTTGGGGAGCCCACGTTTTTCAGCCAGAACTGCTGGATTGTGCCCGTTTAGGTCCTCGTAGGCTGCTGACAGCTTCACTGCTTCCCCTAACCCTATTGCCTGCTTCCACCACATCCTCGATTTTATTCATCTGATTTTTCCACCCCTTTAATTACTCTTAAAGTCACCTTTTACAACTAAGACAAGAGGCAAAATCAAGTGCTGAAGTAACTGACACAAATGTCACAATTCGACAGTGAGCTCTTATCAGAGGTAAGCTCATAGCATGTCCTAGTGGAACGGGCCTCAGAAATGGGATTTCCCAGCATGCTCCTTGGGTCTCTAAAATGCCTCCTTAGTGGCTCTTCACCCACCTCTGCTCCAACCACAGGAGCCCTAGACTTATTGACCTTGTACATGTTGTTCAACTTCTCTGGACTTAGCTTCTGCATCTGTAAAGCAGGCATATTCAGAGTACCTATCTCATGGAGTTGTTATTAAGTTGCTGTGAAATGAAACAAATGAGGTGCCTGAACAGAGACTGGCACATGGTAAGCTTCTGCAGAAGATTTTGCATACACAGAGTTTGTAGCTTTCAAACATTTGAATGCTCATGGATAACTCAGACACCCTTTGATGAACAAAGCAAATGAAACCGTCAACAGCTCCTTTTTTCATCTCTGTCACTATCAACCCTCCTTCATCTCTGTCTTGGGTACTGGACCCTGAACTTATTTGCTGCTCGGAGTTCAAGGGAGGAGTCAGAGTTGTGTAAGCTGACTCACTGAGCTGTCCTGTGCTATATATTCAGGCAAACTGTCTCCTCTCTTTAGCAACTCAGAGACAGACCCACTTGAGTGACACACCAGTTTCTTGGACCCTGGAATAGTATATTTGAAATCCAAGCCCCTTAGTGTGGCCTAAAAGGCCTCATACTTTCTGGTCCCTACTACAACCCCCTCATTCTCTTTGCCTGAACCACACGGACCTTTTTACTATTTATGAAAACAAACCAAGACAACTCCTATTGGAGGCCATTGCACTCACTCTTTCCTCTACTTGAGATGCTATTCCTAGTCTAGATCATCCTATGGCTCCCTTGAACTTCATTCGGGTCTCTGTTCAATTGTTTTATCCTCATAAGAGCTTTTAAAAATCCTTTATCCTGCTTTATTTTTCTTCCTAGTATCATCACTACTTCCGCTTCACTACATATGTATTTGTTGGGGGTTTTTGTGTGTTTGTTTTGGCCTTTCTTCTTGGCTAGAATATAAATTCCGTGGCAGGAGGAATTTTTTATGACTTGTTTTCAGTTGTGTCTTTAGCACCTGGACTGCGCCTAGCGTGCAGTCGCCCTGGAGAAAAATTCACTGAATACACGAATGTACAAATGGCAGCCCTGCTGCCCCTGGCCCAAGCATGCCTGCATTATGCTATCTGGGTAGGAGATGTGAAGGACCTGGTAGGTCCCTTGTCTGTTTTAAGCATCATTTTGGGGAAAAGATAAGGACCCAGATATCATTCAGGTTTGAGCCCAAGAGTTTGGTTTGGGGAAAAGATTAGGCTCTTGGCTCATAGGAATATTCAGGTACAAGGGGTGCCAGGAAGCAACCAGGTTACTCTTTGAAGCTTCATTCTCCACTGCAGGGCCCCCATGCCCACCAGGAGACTTGGCTACAGTAAGCAAATTTGTAGAATGCAGTCAATCATAGGGGCAAAGGCACAGGCTTTGGAGATAGACTTACGTTTCAGTCCTTTTAGCTGCGTGGTTTTAGGCAAATTATTTGACTACTCTGAGCCTTATTTCTGTCACTGTGAAGTGGGGATAATTTTATCTTCATCACAGGGTTGTAGGAATAAAATGAGATCATGCATGTCAAATGCTTAGCACAATGCTCAATGGATGGCAGCTATTATTAGAATTAATTAAGCAGAGAACCTCGGAGGAGGATAGTCAACCAGGGCAGCAGGCCTTTCTTGGCTGGACATGGATGGATACTGGAATTCTGCCACAGTGAGGGCTCAGCCCAAGCAGGGTGGGCTCAGCCTCCTTGCCTGGGACTCCTGCCTGATCTTACCTGCTCTGCGACTCCCACAGGAAGGTAGGTTAGGCTTACAGGCACCTGGCCCAGCCTCATGCTCAGGAAGGGTGACGTAGAGAGATAGTGTCAAGAACCTGTCCTGGCCACTGACTCTTCAGAGTGGTGGTGGTGGTGGTGGGGTTCTCTGATCTGAGACATTGCACTGCAGACTTACCTTTTATTAGAAGAAGGGACCAGACTGCTTCTGGGGTAGCTGATTTCTAGCACTTGTGTCCTAGCTGGGTGTACTGAACTTGGTGGAGACAGCGATTCTGACCCTCCTAATGACACTTACTTTCTTAAGCTTCAAACCTCAGTGGGGAGGAGTCTTGTCTATGACGCTCCCTAGAAATACCCTTTGGCAACACCCAGGGAAAGAGCTGTGTGCTTTTTACTTCTTCCCTTCAGTTGCTCCTTATGTGTCTTATTGCCAAGCTAACCTATCTGGAATATTGTTTTCTTCACTGTCACCACTATGCTCAAGAAATTGCAATGGCTCCTTATTGCCAGTGGCCATCAGTAAGCTGCTTAACCTATTGGGATTTCAACGTTCTCATTTTTATAAAGGGAAGAAGTGGCTTGGAACGTTAGAGCTGTAGCTTTATGTATGATCTGTCTTTCTGGCAGATCAAGACCAAACTCCCTGTGCTTCCATTGAAGGTGCCCTGTGAACCTCTCCCCTCCATTGACTCAACTTTATATCCCTCCCTCCTAGAGCCTGAACCTTCCCATCTAGCTGGGATGCTTGCTCCTCCTTGATCTCAAACACCCTGCTAGTGCCCATTTTGATACATTGTCTTATCCTGTTCTATCTGGGATGTCTGTGTTGTCTGTGTTTCCAAAACTTTGGTGCTAAAATAGGAGACTGCTTAAGAATAGAGGCTTTGGAGATATATAAACCTGCTTTCGAGTCTTTGCCTCACAGCTTACTATCTGGGTTATTAATCTTAGGCAAATCTCTGAGCTTCAGTGCTTGCGACGATAAAATAGAGACAATGATAAATATAAGGCTGGGAGGAGTAACTGAGATAATATATGCGGCAGGCAGAGCCAGTACCTGGCACATAGTAAATGCTCAGTAAATGGCAGTCATTACTGCAGTTAGTACAAAATCCGCCCCAGTCCTCTTCCTCTTCCCATTGTGTCCATCCGTCTGGATCCAGCTCAAGCCTGAGGATTTCTTTGTTCCCTGAAGCTTATGGTGGCTGATTCTTTCCTGAGCTCTTGGCTATAGGGTCTGGTTAGGTGCTCATTAGACTCTGTCTTGCAGTGCAATGATTTCATGTCTGTAGAGCATCTTGCCACCTCAGAAGTGCCTTACATTCTTGGAGAGGAGAGGCCGTGATTATCATTTTCATTAGTTACTCACTAATTCTTTTTGAATTAACTGCTTCAAATACCACATCCATGTTGTCTATTTTCTAATTCCAAGATTCACGTTGACATTCACCAAGACCTGAGGAAGGTTTCCCCAGAATCAATATTGAGGATGGCCTATGCATTGTCAGTCAGAGATTTCTCTAAAAACTGGTAACTAAAATTAGAAAACTCTCAGAAGAAAACATAGGGGGAAATCTACATGACACTGGATTTAGCAATGATTTTTTTAATATGACACCAAAAGCACAGGAAACAAAAGAGATAAATTAGATTATATGAAAGTTAAAAATGTTTCTTTATCAAAGGACATTATCAACAGAGTGACAAAACAACCCATGGAATGGGAGGAAAATATTTGCAAACCATATACCCGATAAGAGGGTAATATCCAAAATACATAAAGATCTCCTACAGTTCAGCAACAGAAAGACTAAACAATCCAGTTAAATAATGAACCAAGAACTTGAATAGACATTTCTCTAAAGAAGACATATAGATGGCCAAAATGGACATGAGAAGATGCTCAACATCATTAATAATTAGAGGAATGTAGATCAAAACCACAATGAGATACCACTTCCCACCTATTAGAGGATGCTATTACTAAAAAAACAAACAAACAAACAAAAAAAACAAGAATAACAAGCGTTGCAGGAGATGCGGAGAAATCGGAACCCTGTGTGTTGCTGGTGGGGATGTAAAATGGTGCAGTTACACAGAACACAGTATGTAGGTTCCTCAAACATTAGAAGCATGACCCAGCAATTCCACTTTGGGTATACACCCAAAAGAATTAAAAGCAGGGACTCGGACAGATATTTGAACACGCATGTTCATAGCAGCGTTATTCAGAATAGCTAAAAGGTGGAAGCAACCCAAGTGTCCATGGACAGATGAATGAATTTTTTTAAAAAGTGGTATATGCATACGACTGAATATTATTTCACCTTAAAAAAGGAAAGAAATTCTGACACACGCTACAACATGGCTGAACCTTAAAAACATTATACAGAGTGAAATAAGCCAGTCACAAAAAGACAAAGACTGTGTAAATCCACTCACATGAAGTAACGAGAGTGGTCGAATTCCTAGAGACAGGAAGTAGACTGTTGGTTGCCGGGCCTGGAGGCATTGGGGGGGGGGTAATTAACCTTTCAACGGGTACAGTGTTTCAGTTTGGGAAGATAAAAGGTCCTGGACATATATAAATGTTTGCTGTACCTAAACTGATATAATATTGACTGTCAAATGTAATTGAAAAAAAAAATAAGTAAATGAGAGATTTAAAAAAATTTTTTTTGAGATGAAAGGCAGTGATGGTTATACAATAATGTCAATGTGCTTAATGCCTCTGAACCTGACCTTGTTAAAATGGTAAGTTTTATATAATACACACACACACACACACACACACACACACACACACACACTGGTGAAAGTTAAAGTTCCCTAGGTACACATCTGTGCCAACCTGCAGAATTTTACCTATCATGTCAGGGAGCTCACAATCTCCTCAGGTTCACCTGTGGACCCATTTAACAATGGGGAAGCTAGTCCCATGAGCTCTGAGATGTTCTTCAGGTCCCTTAATGGCAATCCTGGCCCACTTAGGCCTTTGTGAGCAGTGCTGATCCCTGACTTCCAGATAACCTTCTTTGTGGAGCTAGCTTAGCTCCAAGGACAGGGGGAAGGGGTACAGTTTGCCATTATGTAATGCCATCTCCTTAAAGGAACTCAATGTTCTTGTAGATATCTATCCGGCCTCCTCTGAGTTAGAGCGGAGCAGGCACCGCTGCCATTTTGGGGTGGTGGTGGAAGGGGTCTCCTGTACATAGAGCATCTTTAATGCCCCTTCAGGCCAAAACCCCGTTCCAAAGGCCCTGGACTGGCTCAGCTCCTCTCACACCCTCAAGCCACACTGCTTCCCACCGTACTGCAGAGGGCTGCCTGGGGTCATAGCTTGTAAAGGAAGAGCTATTAAATAAAATATTCCATTTGTATTTCCTGCGTGGCCCTCCAGCTAGAAATGTCTTTTATCTGACAACTTCTGCAACTGAATCTTGAAGGAGTTCCTGGCAGGTTTATGTTGGCTTCTCTATCACTCCAGTAAGTCGTTCCCATCCTGACCTTCATGAGGGTCAGGTAATCGTGAGTTGGTATTGGAAACGGGACAGGCAGAGGGTGGTGGCAGCAAGGCTTTCAGGCCCTGGGGCATCCTTTTAAGCCTGAAAACACCCACCTGGAGGGCAAGAGTGAAATCTAGCAAAGTATTAAACACACTCTGTCGGCTCAAATATCACTTCTTCAGGGAAGTCTCCCTGGCGTCCTGTGATGAGATCAGGACCTTTCAGGAGTTCCTTTAAGGATTGTAAGATCTCACCTCCAGGTTGGATCACAATGTGTAACTCCGCAATTTGTGATTGTGTAGTACCATCCGGCTCCCGCAGACCACAAGCTCCTGCACGATCAGTATCTAGCACACAGCAAGGACCCAACAAATGAATGAACCAAACACATCTTACCTGCTTCACCACCAGTTACTGCAAGTCCAGGATGACAAGTATCTTCTTTTCAGAGCTATTGTTACTGAGAGAAAAGGAGAGGAACCCTCTGGCAGGAGCTAGAAGCAGAATGGAGAGAGAACGAATGAAGTTCTTTATCTTCAGTTAGAGAAGTGTTTCCACAGGTCCTTGATAAACTAGGCACAAACACCCCCAGGGCTTTCTGATAGTGTGAGGATCCTTGATAGTGTGGCTGGGTGGGGCAGGCAGAGCTTTGGCATCAGGGCAAAAGGGATGGATTCTAACGGTTTCTTGACTGGTTGAAAAGGCTGCTTCCTGCCCAACTCTTGTGTTTTTTTTTTTTTTCGTTATGTACCAGTTTAGTTTATAATTGTGAAGGAGTGGCTCACTTCTCCAAATGTTTGGGGCCGCTGTGGCAGGAGCTGCCCTTATTGCCACTGCTGTGGCCTTTTGTTTGGATGCTCCAGTTGGTCTGAGAATTGCTCACACTTTGCAAATCTCACCCTCCTTTGGGTCTCAGAAATCAACCCCCTTTCTCCCCCTGTGCCCATCCCAAGTCAGGGCAAGTAGCCAGACTTCCATTTGATAGGAAAAGAAATTAAGGCAAAGTTATTTCAAATCTTAAATTGGTCTATACAAGAACCATAGGACGCTTATTCTTGAGCTCTGGCGTTCTTGCTCACAAGGAGGTCTTTTGAACTTACTTTTCAAGAGAAACAGTTGCATTAGGTAAAAAATCAGCTCATGTGTTGGATTTATCTTCTGAGTAATTCAGACAAAAGATTACAGTTAGGAATGGGTGGATCTATTGTTGTAAACAATAGCTACCTTTTATTGAGCACATACTATGTGCCAGGCATTTGATATGTTTTGCTTTGTTCAGTCCTAATAACAACGTTCTGAGATCATTAGTATTCCAGTTTTACAGATAAGAAAACTGGGGGTTTGAGAAGTTCAATAGTCTGTCTAGGGTCACACAACTATGAAGTGCAGGAAATGGGATTTGAGCCTAGGTCTTCTAACTCTATACCTTCATTCTTGCTCACAATGTCAATGTTTGCCAAATTTCTTGCATTTGTTTGTTTGCAACACATATTCTTAGGTTCACACTAAATCTACCTGATCAAAATTTCTAGTACCTCAAAGTCTTTTCCTGGATACTCAATCCAGAGGAGCCTCCTCTCAAGGCACTAACACACCACTATTTTGTTTTTCTTATACTTATCACCACCTGATATTTTCTTTTTAATGTTTTTGCTCATAATATGTTTCCCCACTTAGCGACAAGTTCCGTAAGTGCAGGGACAAGATGCCCAAAGTTTTACCTCCAGAATACTAAATGGGGGTTGTACCTATTAAGAACTCAATACAGCCTGACCAGGCAGTGATGCAGTGGATAGAATATCATACTGGGATGCAGAGGACCCAGGTTTAAAACCCCAAGGTCACTGGTTTGAGTGGGGGCTCATCAGCTTGAGCACAGAGTAGCTAGCTTGAGCGTGGGATCATAGACACAACCTCATGGTCACTGGCTTGAGCCCAAAGGTCACTGGCTTAAACTCCAAGGTCACTGGCTTGAGCCCAAGGTCGCTGACTTGAGCAAGAAGTCACTTGCTCTGCTGTAGCCCCCCGGGTCAAGGCACATATAGGAAAGCAATCAATGAATAACTAAGTTGCTGCAATGAAGAATTCATGCTTCTCATCTCTCTCCCTGTCTGTCCCTATCCGTCCCTCTCTCTGACTCTCTGTCTCTGTCAACACACACACACACACACCTCAGTACTTGTTCATTGAATAAATTAGTAGGCATTGTCTAAAGCACTGGGTTAAGAAGGATTCTGAGCCTGGACCCAGATTGTAGGAAGAATAATTGAATACTAGTTTTCCAACGCTATGGAATGGGACATGTGAGCATGGACTTGCCATTTTAGAGGAAAAATAACTCAATTCCAAGAAAATTAGGTTTAGGTGACACAGCAAGTCAGTAGGAGAGCCAGGTACAATATAGTGCCTTCCTTCAAGGCACTTTATCTCTTACTTGGGAAGTCTAAATGAACACATGTGTAATGAAGAACAGAGACACGATCAACAGCGAGGTGCTAATCAGATTGGATTTAGGAGAAACCGGAGTGGGACTAGGCACAGAGGCACAGAGGCTTTTCGGAGGAAGTGGACATTGAGCTGCTCCTTGATGAACAAATACCTGGGCGTTGCCTTTGGGCCAGGCTTGTACTAGTAGCTTTCCCTAGAGTGTTTTTTGTTTGTTTGTCCTTACAATACAGTAATATAATTATAACTATGAATGAGGAAACTGAGTCACAGGAAGGCTAAAGAACTTGCTCCAGGTCACAGAGCTACGAAGGACTGAGTAGGGATTAAAAAACAGTGATTTCAAAGCAGGTTCTCCTAACCAACCCAGTAAACAGAGCAGGTATGGCTGGCAGGAAATGGTGTGAGCAAGGACCAGTGTAGGGTTGGGAGTTGGAGGTGCAGCTCTGCGGGGTAGTGATGGAATAATGACAGGTTCATATTTCCTTTCACTTAATTAGTTCATTTTCCTTTTCACATAATTATTGTTATGGTCTGACTTGGCAGCTGGTTTGCCAAGTGCCGCAGAGGAGACATAGACATAGCTACAGATAATGAACAGGAGCCTACCTGTTGACAAATGCTGGCGGGTGGGGGAGGGTGCAGGCTAACTGCAGATATTCTGTCCCAGTGGGGGCAAGCTGGAGAAGGAAAATCAAAAGGGGGGCAGGGTGGGTTACCTTGCCTGTGACCTACTAGGCGTAACAGAAGTAGGGGGCAGGTGTCTGGTGGTTCTGCCCTGGTGGGTATCAACAGTTTGGCAAAAAGTCATTTTGGCCTGACCAGGTGGTGGCGCAGTGGATAGAGCGTCAGACTGGGATGCGGAGGGACCCAGGTTCGAGACCCTGAGGTCGCCAGCTTGAGCGCGGGCTCATCTGGCTTGAGCAAAGAGCTCACCAGCTTAGACCCAAGGTCGCTGGCTCCAGCAGGGGGTTACTCGGTCTGCTGAAGGCCCGCGGTCAAGGCACATGTGAGAAAGCAATCAATGAACAACTAAGAAGTCGCAACACGCAATGAGAAACTGATGATTGATGCTTCTCATCTCTCTCCATTCCTGTCTGTCTGTCCCTGTCTATTTCTGCCTCTGTAAAAAAATAAATAAATAAATAAAAATTTTAAAAAAGTCATTTTGCTCTGAGCTAATTTTTATACCCAACTCAGCTTCCCCCAAATTGTCTCCTGATGTTTAATTCACCCTGCCAGGACTCTTGTTGATACACTTGTTCATAGGCTATATTGATTTTACGTAGTCATTTCAGTACATAAAGTTCACTTGTTGGCACAGGGCCCTCGGACAAGGTCACCCAGGCTGCTAGAGATATTCAGGTCCTAGGGAGTTCAGAACATGTCGTGCAAAATTTGGTTTGAGTTTAGTGGTGGTTCTGTTGGGCTATCTGGATTACTTTGCCTGTGCTATTTATCCACATAGAGCAGGAAGTTCCCCTGAGGGCTCACCCTCCTGGACAGTGAGCAGATCATCTGGAGTTAATCTCTCATCTGCCACCTGGGCAGTTAGTTAATTAGTTAGTTAGTTTGCCTTCAGTGAAAGCCTCAAGAGCTACCGCTGCTTATGTCACAAGGTTCTGACACGACATTTCCTCTGCTGCATCTGCTCTTTTCCTTGTGCAAGCACAGTGTGAGCCCTTAGTCTCACTTTTCCAGCCCCAGATGGCACTCTCCTGTATAGGGCAGTGTAGGAAAACAGCTCTCCACCCGCCCCTGGGGACAGTAGACCAGCCGTCTGATCATCAGGTGGTTGGAGAAATTTAAGGAGATTGTCAGAGTTAGTAGAGTGTACAGGTGAGTTTAGGGAGTTGGCACATCAGGAGGAAGTTCATGTGGGGCAAGCCAGTTTTTCTCTGGGGCTTCTAATTTCTCATATTCCTTGAATACCTGGGCCAGTGGAGGCTGTGTGTCTTGTCATGCTATGGCCTAAACATAGGCATGTGTATTAGGATAGATGCATGATCTGGACTCATGGGTCAGAGATCAGACTTGAGAACATCCATCAATGTCCTTCCTGTCCATCTGGTCCTGGATAGAACAGGGCAAGACGTAAGGGTCTAGATGAGTAGCATTGGTATTTGTGGGCTCTTTCCATGAGCTTGGTGTCATCAAGCATTGTGTGAATAGAGGGGTGGCTTGCTCATCGAGGCAGAGCGAGTCCAACTTGCGTGAAGTCCAGTCATTGGGATGTGGCCTAGACCATGTGGCCATAAAGGTTAGCCTGGGGATAGCATTGAGTGGTAGGTTTGCTTTGGGAGGTCCAGGAGGAGTAATTTTAGCCACAGTGAGAATGGGGCTTCCTGTGCCCACAGGAGAGAACTGGGAAGAGAATTATCACTTTGGTCTGTCTGATGTTCACGTCCTCTGAGTGTGAGCTACATGCTGAGTGGGGGACCCCCGGAGGGGAAGATGCCTGTGTTCTGGTTGGGAGCACCTTGGTGGATGACGTGGGTAACTGGCTAGCCACCCTCTGAGATGTGGTAGCTGTCTGGGCTCTGGTCACCTGCAAGGAGGTGGTTGGCTCCCTGGGCCAGTGCATCTCTTGAGCCAGATTCAGGTTGTGGAGGCATCAGCTAATATTGGGAAGGCTGTCACCCAGCTGTACCAGGTAGAAGGAGTGCTTGAAGGCACATGCAGCTCTGTGCTGGGCTGTGAACTGGGCGTCATAACCATGGGAAAGGTAGCCTGTTCACTGAGAGTGCAGGACCACATTCTTTGGGGTTTTTCCTGATGGCTGCTCAACATAATTTAATACGTCTGGCCTATAATGTGTGGAAAAAGAGTTGTACACTCAAAACAGAGATGATACTGTGGGCTCCGTATTGCCAGGTATCTTGACATTGAGTAGGAAAAATGTGTCCCAGACTGAGGCCATAGCCAACTAATGGTAACCTAAAGGCTATGCAATAACATCTTCAGGTTTTCAGGCTCTGTGATAGCATTCAAGGCTGCCCATTTATAATGCGTGGGGGCATCTATCCCACAGCAGTGAGTAACTGCCTTTGCTTCAGTGCCCTGTGGTAGGGACAGATAGCCTCAGGCATGCTATTTTAGAATACTGGTGTTGGGGACCAGGATCTTGATCTCTTTCGCTTTCTTTAAGATCCTGATGGTGGTAAGTGTCAGTTCAAGTGCCAGTACTTTCTTGTGTAAGGGGCCAAAATTATCCAGCCTTTGAATCTATCATAAGTTCCATCATGAGGGAAATTTTAGGGGATGGTGATTCCTGTTCTCCAGGCTGTTAGAAATAGAATATCAGGAATTTTGCTGTTCTGTCTGTGGTCAGCAGGTCCCAGCTTACTATCTGTCCTCAGTTGGGGCAGCAACACTTTGTGCCTCGAGCTCAGATTGTAAAAGGATAGAGCCCTGGCCGGTTAGCTCAGTCAGTTAAGAGTGTCGTCCCCAAATGACAAGGTTGAAGGTTTGATCTGTGGTCAGGGCACACACAAGAAGCAGCCAATGAATGCACAATTGAGTAGAACAATAAATGCTTCTCTTTTTTCTCCCTTCTCTCTCCCTTTCTTTCTCTGTCTCTCTGAAACAATAAATAAAAAGAAATGAAGCCCTGGCATGATAGCTCAGTTGGTTGGAGCATCATCCCGGAGCACAGAGATAGCCGGTTAAATTCCCCAGTCAGGGCACATACAGGAGCAGCTCAATGTTCCTGTCTCTCTCTCCCTGCCTCTCTCTCTCTCTCAAAAAAAGGAAAAGGATAGAGAAATAGAGGATTGAGGGAGCTTGCAGCGGCAAACTATGGGAACCCATGATTTGGTGCTTGGATCTCCTGTCAGAACCAATAAAGGTAAAATGAGAGCATTTTTTTTTGTGGGTGAAGGTCTCATAGGAGCAGGTTTCAGAGAGATAAAAACAGTAAAAAGAAACTCATTTGGGAAACCACATGCCACTTTGTAGCTTTAAGAGAAGATCATTATTACAGAGTCCCTGGTAGCATGGTGGGAGGGGTGAGCCAGTAATGGACAGGTGTACCTGACCACCATGGTTAGAGCATACGGGGGGGGGAATGTAAGGGCCCAGGGTAATCAGTTTGTCATGGGGGTGCAGTTAGGCTCATCCATCATTCTGCTGGGAATGAGATATGCACTCAAATCTTTCTCTACAAGTATCCATCCAATATTTCTGGGAGGGAAGTAGAATATGGGCAGCAGAGGTAAATGCAGTATCCTACTGGGGAAGGGGTTGAGTGTCAGCCTCTGAGAATATGGAGTTTATGAGCTGTTAGTCAATTGAAGACTTTTGAGCAGGAGAAGGATGTTATTGGAGCTGGGTTGGGTTGGGTTGGGTTGGGTTGGGAGAGGCAGGAGGTGAACTACTATTTGGGGAGCTGCAACATCAGTGAAGGGTAGAGGACAGGAGGCATGGGCAGAGGGTATGACTGAAGGGCAAGGGACAGGAGGGACCCTGAGTGACTGGACAAGACAAAGGAGAGGCAGACCAGGCAGCTCCAGCAGCATGTACAGCAGTGCCCCTGGACTGAACACTGACTCCACACCAGACCCGTCCTGTGTGAGTACAGCTGATCCATTCCTCACAGTGGGCCTGCGGGGTGCAAATGGCAGGCCTCCTGCTTCCACTCTATCCACACACGCCATTCTCTGTGCATCTGCCAGTGAATCCTCTTATGACTCATGTCAGATCATCTCCTCTCCTTGAAGCCCTCCAAAGCTTTCCTTCTCGCCCAGGGAAAAAGCCGAAGTTCCTTCCTGTCTGGTCCCAATCATCCGTCTGTCCTCTTCCCCTGCACCCTCCCTCAGCTTCAGCCACTCAGGACCCTTGCTTATTTCTCAAACCCTAAGTTAGGCCCTTGGCTCTTTTCCTCTCCCTGGAACATGCTTCCCCAGATGTCACCTTATTATTGTAGAAAGGTCTTCCTTCATCACCAGGATAAGACACTGACAACCCCAACCACCCCGCTCTCCCCTCACTCTTGATCTTTCTCCACGGCACATATCACCATCTGATGTATGTTAGCGGCTCCTTTCTAGTCAGGAGTTCACCGTTCAGGCGAGAGCCACATTTGTATTGTCTACATCTGTGTACCTCCAGAGCCCAGAACCATTCCTGCCGTGTGCTGGGCGCCCGTAAGTGCTTACGGAATGGACAGTATGTATTACTATTATCTTTGTTTGATGAGAAGGGAAATTGAGGCTCGGGAAGACAGGATAGCCCATAGTTGTCCAGGCCAGGATTTAAACCCAGAAAAGTCCGACCACAAAGATGGCTCTTTCCCATTAAGCTACAATACTCGCAAGGAGTTTTAGGCCTTTGTAACTGAGAAAACAGGTCTTTTATTAACCACAATGGGGAACTTCCAGGGAAGAAAAGTTTGGGTGATGATAGGGGAATGATGACAAATTCATTCTGAACTCTGCTCTCCTTTGGGTCTGGTTGGATGCCAAAGTTTACAGGTAGCCATTGGAGCATTTCCTGTGAGTCAGCTGAGTGCAAGCACTAAGGACTTAAAAATAAAAACCACTTGTCCCCATTTCAAGGAGCTCACCTAGGGGGAGTATTAAGAGCCTACTTACTGAATTCCTGGAGCAGAGTTAAGACGACCTGACTATGGCACAGATGTGGGTACACAGCTGGATGACCTGGACCAGGCACTGGCCAAGTAGCAGCATCGCATGGTCCTATCCACTTGTTTAACAGAGACACTGAACACTTTGGTTGTGCCAGACAAAGCGGTGACATTAGAGATATAGAAATGGGTCAGACAGGGGCCTATCCTCAAGAGCCCACAGAAACTAGGAGGCAAATACTTGACCCTCATTCATTCATTCATTCATTCATTCATTCACCAGCGAGAAAATGAGTGCCTACCGCTCCTAGACTTTGGGTATAAAACAACCATCAAAGGAGGCACGATCTCTACACATAAGAAACCTACAAGTAGTGGCAAGGAATTATGAGTGGTGTTATTATTACTATTCTTAACAACAATGATGACTCACAGGGCTCAGTGCCAGCCACCGTTGAAGCACTTACATGATTTATTTCACTTATTTCCCCCAATGGCCTTATGGTTACCCCTATACGACAGATGAGGAAACTGAGGCTGCCACCTCCCCCAAGTTTACGATTTTCTGCAAGAGCAAAAGAGAGCACAACTAATTTTACTGATAAAGTCAGAAAAGGCTTTACAGAAGATTGCCGTTTTCAGGTGGGACCTCAGGACCTAAGCTTTTTTGATAAGCGGAAACGTTGGGGCAAGAACCTAGAACAATGAAAGCGTAATACCTGCTTCAAAGGATGGTTGTGAGAAGTCAGCAAGACAAGGTGAGTGAGGCCCTAGCACAGCGCCTGGCACAAAGTAGGTGCCCTTGCACCTTCGTTTTTTAAAAACATCCTTCAAGTTATAACTCCCTGGGGGCCAAGGCCTCTCTCAGGCACTCCATTATGATCCTTGCCCTCAATTCAGAATTGGAATGTATTTAAGAATGCTAGGGAATGGAAATAGGCCCACCTCTTCATAATGTCATTGTGCAATACACACACACACACACACACACACACACATGCGTGGAGTTGCTGGTGAGACCATGGAAACACTAGCCTGTTCTTGTGATCAAAATCACAGAATGGTTCCCCTTCCTGGCTGGCATAGAGGAACAAATTAGATGGATAAATTAGCAGTTCCCAAAGACATGAGCCACCGTCGGCTCACACAGTGAGTGCCCGTGATAGAATGCCCTTCCTCCCTCTCTGAGAGAGAAGCCAGAATGCCCAGGACACCATGGGAGAAGCTTCTGAATAGTTTTATTTTAAAAGACAAACCTAATTACCACTTCTTCTGGTTCCTTGAAGAGGAAACATTCCCTGGCAATACTCCACTCATCGGAGTTACTCAAGCCTACTCACCAGCCGATGATGTAACCTCGGTGGCTTCTCCAATCAGATCGAAGCTGCCGCTCCTGGACCTCCCTCTCGGCTCATTTCCCTGCCTCACACCTGTGGCTTCTCAGGAAACCCTGGCACCCTAGCACCTGGTGCCTATGCCACCTCCTTTCTCTGCCCGCACACCCACTGGTCCTTAGGGACGGCTAAGTCCACTCCACGGCCTAGGGCTGAGTGGGTGTTTCCTTCTTGCTTCTGCTCAAGGCCAGTTGCTGCTTTTTGAGGGTGTTGCAAACCCATGGTCGGGGGAAGGGGAGGGCTGGGCTAGCAGGTGCCTGGCTGTCTATCTGATGGGGTGGAGCCTTCAGTCCTGCAGTGACCGCTCACACCACCATGCTGTGTGTGCAAACCCTGGGTCTTCAGGGGAGGTCCTCTGTGCTGTGTCAGACAGCAAGGCTGGAGCGCCCAAATCCTAACGTAGACCCTGGTGCTCTGGCTCAGAAAGTGAAGGACACATGAGGATCCACAGCTTTGAATGAGCCCCAATGGACCCTCCAACCCCAAGAACCATCTTTGAGCTTATTCACAGCGTAGTTCCCTCTCCTCCCCACGGTTCCTCCCTTTTAACTTCTCTCCTGCACCATCAGCCAGTAAGTATTTACTACTTTTCCCTCTGCGGCAGGCCGTACCAGAAAGTTTGAAGGCTCACACAGACGGTGATTTGAATCCCGGCTCAGCCACGGACTAGCTGGATGAACACAGAAGAGATATGCAGCCTCTCAGAAGCTCAGCACCCTCGTTCCTAAAACAGGCACCCACCCTGCAGGGTTGCTGAGTGGATTGAATGAGGTTCTTCAAGGAAAGAGCTTGCAGAAATGCCCGTATTGTCTTACCCTGCAATGACTCCACTGTGCGGATCTGATCACTGATTAGTTGGATGTTAAACTCTAGCTTGGTTCTTCCTTTGAACCCCAGAGGGCCTGGGATACTTATAGATGTACAGAAGTCACTCGTTAGTAGTTAGTTCTTTATTGGCTGAATAGAATGACTCTTGTCTCTCCTCTCCCCGGTCTTCACCACAGTGCTCTATCAGCTCCTCCCCTGGCCCGACCCCTTTGATCCTGGCCTTTGCGGCCATTCCAGGTTCTCCTTTCCTTGTGCCCCACACCCTAGTGAGCTCACGGACTTTTGAAGCCCTGGTGTGCATGCTGTCATTGCCATCACCAGAAACGGCTGCGTCCCCAAGCTGTGGGCCTTGTCTGTCAGCTGCCTCCCCCTGCCTGTGCTGTCTGTCTGCTGGGCCAGGCCTTATCCAGGGTTACAGCGCACCAGCCCTCACCCGCGAGTCTCTTCCAAGCATTAGCGGCCCACCCTGGTCCAAAGATATCTTTTATAGCTGATCTCTGGCGGCACCTCCTACCTTCCAATTAGGAGCTTGTCAACACCCCAGCCATCACTCTTCCTGCAGCGGCTGACAACACAGGCGCCTGCCCAGGCTGCTCTGGGAGAGGGAAGCAAAAGTGTTTCCCTGGTGGAGATGGTGCTGAGAGCAAGAGCTGGAATCTAGGCGACTGGATCTGGTTTTGACCTCCTTATTCTACAAGTAGGTGTGTTATCTTCTCTGGGACTGCAACACCAAGCACGGTGCTTGGCATATAGCAGATATGCAGTAACCGACATGCGTGGATTGAAAAGGCCAAGGACATACTCTTTAACGAGTGGATTCCCTTTCTCAATGGCCATTGATGTCCAGGTCATTTCTTTCTCTTGTATATGCAAATAATAAAGCTAGCTCATAATTAATTTTTCATACTCTTTTTCTTTCCTGTATTTCTATGGCTGAAAATAAATTTATACCAGAAAAAAGAGCTGTCTGATCCCTTTGTCCACCTTCTTGCATCTTCTCTAAATCTTAGGATCCTGGCAAGGCTGTCTGAAATGCAGGGTCATTTTCAGAAGCAGGAGCTGATGAAGGAAGCATGACACAATCTAACATTTGTCTTATCTGACAGTGTGGTCTGGTGGTTTGCATAGGGGCTCTGCAAGTCGGAAGTCTAGCTTTCTATTTCTGGGGTTGAAGGGAAACCATGTCACAACAGTCTTTATAGCCCCACACTCTCTTGCTTTCTCTTTCTCCTGTTCTCTGTAATGAGCCCAAACTGGAGTGGCTTAGCCACAGCAGTCACTGTTTCAACCAGAAAAGGAAGTGTACCCCCTCCCCGGGCCCCTGTCTCGACCTTGGCTGAGTCCGTGAGGGTTAGTGGCCAAGAGATGAAAGATTTCCAGAGAAATGGAAAGTGAGGGTGATGAGTGGGAACGTGGTTTGGGGTCGAAAGTATGAAGACGCTGTGATGACTTAACCACATCAAACTAAACCATTTCTCCTACTGCAATTCAAGAGCCCAAAGTCATGAGGGCGCTCAGGGATGGTGATGTTCAGGGGCTAAGTGGTGCCCTGTGTCCCTGGGAGAGGAGGAGGCAAGGAGTTACGCTTGCTTTGCCCTGCAGGGAGCAAACCCAGAAATGGTGACATAGGGAACTCCTTTGAACTGAAGTAGAAAAGTTGGGTGTGGGGTGGGGTGGAGAAAGAACCAAAGGTTTTGATTTAATAAAACCAGAAAGGGACAAAATGAAAGGGGGGCATTACGATTTGATCTTCGGGCAGACAACTACAACAACACTTCTTTACTGCCAGCCTAGGACAGTTCACATAGCATCTTGGGAGAGCCTCCTGGGGTGGGGGTATTTGCGTCAAACCAGCCTAGTAGAGATTAGAAGCATAAACCTAGGAATTCTGTTGCACCCCCTTGTAATCAACAGGAAACTTTTAGCATTTGATCAATCAGATTAGCCTTCCGTAACTACGCAAATTCGGGCTACAGCTAGAAAGAACTAGGCAAGTTGGGGGAAAATAGTCTTTTAACATGTCGTTTCCTTCCTCATTTCTACCCCCACTGATCTGTAGGGCTCAATTCCTGCTACTGTATTTGTTGTTTTAACAACCAGGAAGCTATGAGACCTTCTGGGTTGGCGTTAGAGTGACACCCTGCAGAAAGGTTTTAGGCTGAGCCTTGGACTGGGCAGTCAGATGGCATTTGCTACGGCCTGACTGTTGCTTTGGGGTTCTGAAGGTTTTCTCTCCACCAGGGTGGTTCAAACAGTAGGCTTTCCGGGTTCATTGTATGTGTGCTATTCAGAGTCTCAGCTACAGTGGGAACGTGGTATTTTGTGAGATCCCAGTGATTGTTGTATGATTCAGGGTGCTTTAAAGAAAAAAAAAAAGTCTCTCCAGAGGGAAATACCAATAAAAGGTCACCAGCTTTGTCGTTAGAAATCCTGGACTTGAATCCTGGCTCAGCCCTGCCTCAGGCCAGCTGCTTACTCTCCCTACCTTCACTTTCCACCTCTGTCTGTTGTAAGAACTTAATAAGACAGACAATGGGTATAATTTCTGGCACACGGTAAGTTGTTTTTTGTTCCCCTTCTGTCCCAAAGAGCATCCTGAGACTTAATTTTTAAATACTAAGAAAGGGTTTTATTGTGGAGATTTCTCACTAGCCTATTGATGTTAACGAAGAACACTTTTAATTGCCAAAAGCCATCAAAATAGTAGACTCCGTTGCAGAACAGCGACCATGACCAGGGATGTCCTCCTATCAAGCGGAGCCCGACAAATGCCAAGCAAGACCCCCACACTGCTCTGCCAGACAGCAGCGAAGAGCCAAGCACCTGACTCATGTTCTTTCCAATAGGTCACTACCTTTGTGTAACAGACAAGGTGGCCTCATCTGGGTCTAGACATATCGGAACCAGTCTGGAGGATCAAGCTGTTCTCAAAAGATGACTTGTCCCACAGAGAGGCAAAGTTGAGAGGCATTTGTCTCATGCAAGGACAATGACTAACCGTGGATGGAGGGCAGATGTGTTTCTGAGGACAGCCCCCAGTGGCGTCATAGAACAGAGCTATATTATGAGAAAGAGTGAAAACTGAATCAAAAGCTTGTCACTGAAATATCTGTGGGATGGCAAAACACGACATTGCCCCCCGAACCCTGCATGCCTGTGAGCAAGATGGCTTCAGAAGATCGTGTCATCTGAAGGCCATTTTCGGTTGCTTTGACCTTGGGTATCAACCCTCCCCCCCCTTTTCTGTTTTCTGATTTCCTACCTTAGTGAAGTGATGATTTGCTTAGTTTTTGTTGGGGGGGGGGCATTAAAAATATTAATGTTTTTATGAGATCGCAATGAACATTCAGAAGATAGTACCACCACTGCTCTGTCTTATTACCTCTCCAAATCAGCAATCTCCTATCTATTTATTGAATAGATTATAACTGGCATACGTATTGATATTTTCTCAAGGTTCATCAATTGAAAAGATTATATACGGGAAACAGTAACATGTAGAAGGAAGCTGCACCCAAATTCAAGGTCATTTCCTGACTCACTTGCACATTCATTCACTCATCATTTACCACATTTTCTGAATGCTTCTGTGTCTGAGTTGGACATCGATGCAGAAATCAGTGCCCTCAATACATACGAGTCCACAAGAAGCACTCCTGGGGATTTGTTCCCCTAACTATTTGTACAGGGGAATGTCATAGGTCTGGTGACCCCACAAAGCAGGAACCAGGGGAGCCAATCAAATCCTGACTGGTTACCACCTCTGTGACCTTGTGTTTGTCCGCAGGCGTGTATGGTTAGGGACCCAGTGATGCTCATCTGTAAAATGAATTGAATCAACCAAATGATCCCTAAGATTCACATTTTGTTTAAACTTCTTCAAATTAAAACTCTAAATCCTTATAATAAGCAATAACGAGTTGTGAACCAAACATTTTACTACTTTGGGATCCAGGTTGATGATGGCTCTGAATAGGCCACACCTCTCATTCTCTCTCCTTCTGCTCTCTGCGGCTGGATCGGGCACTACTTCACTTCTGGCCCATGCTGGCAGAAATGATAGCTAATCTGCATTTCAAAAACATGCCTTCTGTTTTTTAAGTATAGGCAAATAATTAAAAAATCTTTGTTAAAGTCTGCATGGGCCAACAGTGCGTTTGTTTTAAAAAAATTCAGCAGTCTGACTTTATTTAAGCAGTGATCACAGTTTTCAACCTTTGATTTTTATATTTAGGACTGGACTGAGAAAACTGGAACCCAGTCCCTGGATAGCTGCCTCTGATGTCTGGGGGGCTTTGAGCATGTCATCAACTTCTCCAGAATCCAAGTTTCCTCATGCTAACATGAGATTTTAGAATTCAAAATGCCTTCCAACACTGAAAGTCTGTGCCTGTTTTAGAGTGAAGGTCCTGCATGGATATGTCGGCTCTTCAATACGTCACCACTTTGCATTCAAGACTAGAAAGTGTGTCCATGCCATTTCTGTCAGGAGGTGAGGGGCGTCTGAAGGAACATAATGGCTTAGCTTTCCTCCTCTTCTGCTTTGTATTGGGTTTGACATAACTGAGAGATAGACCAGGAAGGCAAGTGGGAATTAAATAACAAAATATGCTTTATTCCTGGCAAAGCTGAATAACGACTGCCCTTTCCACCTTTGGCCAAAGTGGGAGCCTCCTACGACTTCCTCCCAAGTTCAGGCCAAGAGACCTGCCGGTGGACAGTCCGGGCTGCAGAATAGAACCGTACTCCGCCAGCCATACGGAGGACCCGGCCTCCGCACGTTGTGGGAGCGTGGCTCAGCCGGAGCCAGCGCCCTGCATTCCCCGCCGGGCCATGCCCCAGGTGGGCTCCCCGGGCCAGCAGCTCTGGGAAGCAAGAGCAGACCGAAAACCTGACTCTGCCTGCGGACAGACCACTGAGGACCAAAACTTTAGAGCAGGCAGAGCTGCTGCTAGCCCGTGTGACCCTTCTGTAAGAAGTAGAAGAAGCTGCTCGTCTTTCCTCTAAGCAGACACAGCCACATCAGGTGCACAAGCTGGCGAGTTGTATTTCAGCCCAGCTCATCCACTTGGCCGCACAACCACGGCAGTGGCCTGAGGAGGCGCTCCCGTTTATGGGCTGAGGATAGGGTGCAAGGTGAGGGCCTTGAGGGCTCTCTCTATACGTTTGAAATGATTATCACAAGTTCAATGGCTGCGCTGTCCACTATGGTAGCAACTAGTCACACATAGCTATTTAGATTTCCATTTAAATTAATCAAAATTAAATAAAACAAAAAGATTTGTCCCACAGTCATAGTAGCTTCGTGTTAAGTGCTCATTAGCCACATGTGGCCCGTGGCTACCATACCGGACAGTGCAAATATAGAACACCTTCATTGTTACGGAGGGTCTTCTTGGACAGCACTGTCCTATCAGACCGTTTACAGTTGCATTAGCCACTTCTAGGTCCTGACTCACATACTATCTCACCTCCCTCTTCAACTCCCTACCATGGACTGTATTACTAGACCTTCAAACCATTCATCATATCACCAATATTCTGGGTTGTATCCAGTCACCGTAGTGTTTGTTCATGCCATTCTCTCTTCCTAAAATGTTCTTCCTCTACCAATAACTGCCCATCCAATAAATTCCTGCTCACTCTTCAAGGCCCAGATCACATGCCGACTCCCTAGATCCCCCCCCGGTGGACAGGCTTTTCTCCTGACAGCTCCCAAAGCTGTACGTTCATGCTATGAAGCACTTTCTCATCAGGTGTTTGCGAGTCTTGCTTCCCCTGCTCACTGCGTGCCCTGGAGGGCAGGCACCAGTTTTGTTCATCTCTGTGTCCATGTGTGAGAAAGCTGCACCTTTGGAAGGGTGCATTTCTTGCACACCATCATTAAGGCTCTGGGTGGGACAACTGTGGAATAATATTTTTAGATACAGTGCTTTGAGCTTTGCAGGTGGCGCTTTGCATTCACCTCCTCTGAGGCTCAGAGCCATGCTAGGTGGGCACTATTTTCCCTAACTCCCGAATGAGGGAACAGAGACTCAGAGATGGGCAGTCATCCAAGGTGACTCAGCCAGAAACGGCAGAGCGACATCTGGACAAAGGTCTTCGTGCCGCCAGAGCACAGACACTGGGGTGCCTCTCATTGGCCTGCATGCTCTGGGGACCTGGCTTGGCAGACCACATTTGCTTACTTCAGGCGGGAGGTGCCCAGGGCTCGGGGCAGCTGCACATGAATGCATGCCCTCCCCCCACTCACTTCCCCCACCTCCCAGGGGGAGGATTTGTCCCTGGGATGCTTTCTTCAGCTTCATTCCTCTGGACAGGGCTGGGACAGGTCAGAGACACCCCCACCGCACCCCCAACTTGTCCGCTCTCCTTTTCCTCCTTAATTGCTCTGCATCGCTCCTTGCAGCTTTGAGTACAGCCGAAAGGCCAGTCTGACGCTCTGGCCGGGAGGGGACAGGTATCCCAGACTCTCCCTTCTGCTAGGCCTCAGGTCAGATGCTCTTATCTGCTCTCTGTCTTTAGAGCCATCATTTTCACAGCACGCCTAGGTGAGCTGGGCAGTTTTACGATGACATAAAAAAATATTTTCTTCCTGCAAGAAGCTTGAGTATCGTAACCGACTCCGGGCATCTTATTACTGAAGCTCTTCCTGACAAGGGAGAGACATTTTGTACTCAAAACTCGTTAAAAAAGAGTGGACAAACTGGGGGAAGGAAGCCAGGTTGTCAGGCCCAGCCTGTTCTCCCACGTGCCCCCCCACGGTTTCTGGGATGCAACCCTGAGGGGCAAGGGGCAAGAGCAGTAATTGCCAAAGCTCGAATCTCTGACCTTTTGCCACAATCACTTGGGTTTTCTCTTTTTCTGTCCTTGCCCTCCTTTAAATGTTCATTGTCTTGTTTCTCATTTTCTCGCACTTCTGTGGCACTTCTGTACACGGGTTAAGTCTCCCAGTGAGCCCCCCAGGCACTGTGTGGCCCCATGGGGGGGCGCTCAGCCCAGAAAATACTTTGATGTGGTCTCTTAGCTCTAGCTGACCACCTCCACCCTGCTTTTTAACTTCCCTGCTTAATGCTTTGAGGTCCAGATTCTACGAGTACAAAGGGGTTGAACTGTGACTTGCAGGTGAGGAGCCAGGTCAGTTGCCTCCTAGGAGATCACTTTTGTCTCAGGTCCCGCCCCCCAGCCTCAGGCCTCCTGTGCTTGTTATTCTGACTGACCTTGTTATCCAGATTCTGAGCACTGGTCTGACTTTCCCCTGTTTGTGATATTGTCTGAGACTGATCCCTAAGTTGGGACCAGCCCCTAGAACCTGTTACTCTTGGCGATGCTTCTGTTTTAGTTTGACATTTTCCACCTGGGACTGTCCTCCAGCTCTGTTTAAGCCTTGTATATGACCCTAGCCTCTTTTAAACTAAGCGCTGTAATGTAGAGGTTAAGAGTACAGCCACTTGTGTCCAACAAGCTGTTTGGACCCTAGTTCTTGTCACTTACTAGTTGTGTAACCATGGACATATTATTTAACCTTTCCATGACTCCATTCTCTTATCTATAAAAGGTAGGGGTTGGCCCTGGCCGGTTGGCTCAGCGGTAGAGCATCGGCCTAGCGTGCGGAGGACCCGGGTTCGATTCCCGGCCAGGGCACACAGGAGAAGCGCCCATTTGCTTCTCCACCCCTCCGCCGCGCTTTCCTCTCTGTCTCTCTCTTCCCCTCCCGCAGCCAAGGCTCCATTGGAGCAAAGATGGCCCGGGCGCTGGGGATGGCTCTGTGGCCTCTGCCTCAGGCGCTAGAGTGGCTCTGGTCGCAACATGGCAACGCCCAGGATGGGCAGAGCATCGCCCCCTGGTGGGCAGAGCCTCGTCCCATGGTGGGCGTGCCGGGTGGATCCCGGTCAGGCGCATGCGGGAGTCTGTCTGACTGTCTCTCCCTGTTTCCAGCTTCAGAAAAATGAAAAAAAAAAAAAAGTAGGGGTTATAATACCCCTTCCATGGAAGTGTTATAAAAATCCAACACAGTAAGGGTCCTGGATGGTTGGCTCAGCAGTACAGCATCAGCCCAGAGTGTGGAAGTCCTGGGTTCGATTCCAGGTCAGGGCACACAGGAGAAGTACTCATCTGCTTCTCCACCCTTCCCCCTCTCCTTCCTCTCTGTCTCTCTCTTCCCCTCCTGCAGCCAAGGCTCCCTTGGAGCAAAGTTGGCCCCGGGCGCTGAGGACAACTTGGTGGCCTCCATCCAGGCACTAGAATGGCTCTGGCTGCAATGGAGCAATGCCCCAGATATGCAGAGCATCACCCCCTGGTGGGCGTGCTGGTGGATCCCGGTCGGTGGCATGCGGGAGTCTCTCTGCCTCCCAGTTTCTAACTTTGGAAAAATACAAAAAAAAAATAAAAAAATTGAACACAGTGAGATCTGTAAAGGGCTTTTAGCAGTGCCTAGGACATAGAAATGGCTTGATAAATATCAGCCATTATCACTGTCTTTATGGGTGTTTTCATTAGCTTCCAAGTAAAAAACAATTTTGTCCTTTCTCCCGAGATCTGAAAGTTTCTTCAGGATGGTTTTCATAGAAAACCAGCCAGTAAAGGAACTCCAGTTTCCCTGAGATCAATGAGGCAGGCCCTGGTCCTAACATGGGCCGATGGGGAACCCAGTTCACACACTGAGGTGGGTATAGGGGTAGATCTAGCACTCAGCTACTCTTCCTTTCCGCTAAACCATCTCCTGACGGAGTGCTGTGTTATCAGTCGCAGAGAACTCTCTCTCCCCCACCCTTGACTACTATCTATTCCAGGCCAGAAAGAGAGAAAAAAAGGACAAAAGATCAAGGTCAAAATATACCTTTCTTCCTCCAGTCAGCACAGAGTTTGTTTCAACCCCAAAAGTGGTCCCCCTCATCTTCCTGCCTACCGTATTTATCAATAAGACATTTGCATGAATTTTCCTCTCTGTAAAGTAAGAGCTCTCCGCTATGACAGGCTGCCTCTTCAGAGGGAGTAGAACCTTTTCCCTCAAAATGTTTAGAAATGCTTTTTGAACGTAACAGAACAGGGTTTTGATTTGTTTTGTTTTGTTTTAAGTATGCTGTGGTTTTTCTATAATGACAGTAACCATCACTTGTTGACGGTGTATCACTGAGGGTTTAAAGATAGGACCCGGGCTTATTTCCACATAATGATCCAAATGAGAAAGGCTGAGCCATGACCCTGAGCCCTGCAGCCCACCCCGATGCATACAACCACTTTATGGTTAACAGAGGCCACGGCAAGTTTCCCTGAGGTGTGAACATAAAAATAAAGCATTTTCCTGTGGATTATTTCTAACCTGCAAATTTTTTCCAGATTTGCCTTGACCCCAGGGGTGGGCCTTTGGAGAGTAGTGCTTTTCACAAGAAGTTCCCATGATGCTATCAATCCCATTGTGAGACCAACAATCACTTATAACAATAAGAAACATATTGTGCGTCCAGGCTCCCCTTCCTGCTCTTAAATTCATAAAACTCCCTGCCACCTGGACAGTTGATGTGTATGTGCTTAAAATAATTCGATTACAATTCCGTGTAAAAAAGCACAAGTGAAAACTCTGAAAGGAAAAACATCAAAGTAGCTTGTATTAGCATGGTGATATTAACAAAAGTTGTCTTTTCTTTACTCTTTTTCTAAAATAACTTATTGTGGTTTTTAACTTAAATAAGAGTAATATTAATTCAAAGTAAAATTTTAAAAATGTTATTATTCCTTTAATGTTTATGGAGTGCTTGCTATGTGCCAGGATCTGCTCTGGGTGCTGAGGATACAGGGTAAATAAAACAGACACTGTTCCTTCTCTCGTAGGGTTTCTAGTCAAATAGTGGGGGGCAGGTCAAAAACAAATAATTATGTAGATTTATTCATTAATGTATTCAACACATATTTACTGAGCACCTACTATGTGCCAAAATTGCCTGTAAGCACGAAAGGGGAACCAACAGTGGACACAGCAGGCAAACGTCCTTGCCTTCATGGAGCTTATATTCTAATGGACGTAGCTATTGATTTACTTTTAATTAGAATGAGTATCGTGAAGGAAAAGTCCTGGGGACCTGCCTAATCAGGAAGGTCAGAGATGATGCCCCCCATAAAGTGACATATTTTCCGTGCCTCAGATAAAATAGGGCTTTGTTTCGCCTTTTAGGACTGAGCTTCCCTGGCCCGGGCAGGAGGTACGGGAGGTGACAATTCTGCCGCATACTCTGTGCTGGGTGGGGTCGGTCTCTCAGTTCCATCCGCCACAGGGTGGAGCCCCGTTCAAGAGACGCCCAGATTGCAGGCTGGCAGTGAGGAAGGGTATTGGGAACCGACTTTTCATTAGTAGTCACCGCTCATTTGTGCCTTAGTGCATTCTGTCTGGGAAGTCCTGATACAGGGAAAAGCAAGGCCATCTTCCTGGTGTAGCAACAGACAGTAACTAATGGGCCTTCCTTTCCCAGAGAGAAAAACTGGAGCAGAGAGGACAAATTCAGTCAGGAGGAAGCAACAGCTCGATTTCTTTGCCCCTCGGACTGCGCAGCTCTGGGTCACCAGCCTAAACCACTTAATGCACATCACGCCTGGGTCTACTCGGAAACGGCTGAAGCACTTAAATGGAACACCCAACCTTTGTCCTTGGCTCCAAAACCACCGGTGAGTATTTAGGTCTGTGCTGTATCGATCATGCCTCCCACCAGCAGCAGGAAAACCGCTGCGAAGCAAGTCAACTTTCCAGTGACAAGGAAGTCATTGCCCTAATCCGCTCTCACTGGACAATCAAGTTGACAAAAACCATTAAGTTTTCTGAGATTAGAAACTCACTGTCACAGGGAGCCATGTATAGAGTTTTCCACTCCATTACACCCAGGACAATAACCAGAGGCCAAGCGACAGGAAAAGGCTGGGGCTTTTTAAAGTTTCCTGTGTCCTTGGGTGGAGGGAAATGAATGAACAAGTACCTCCCTTCTGTAGGACATGGGAAATGTATTATCTCATTAATCAATGCAACAACCCACAAGGTGGGCTCTGTTTATTGCATTTGACAGACGAATAAGCTGGAGTTTAGCAGGATTGGGTCACTATCTAAGATCACTTAGCTAGTTAGTGTGACATGGGGTTCAGAATCAGAATCACCAGGCCAGAGGGGTCTAGAGGCTAATGACCTACTTTCTTTTAGGCAGAATGGCACTTGAATCATCCTTGAGCCTGTTTCCCCTCTGAATAATGCCGAGTTCTGTAGCAAGTGGAGGCAGGCTGGTACAGTGATTGAGGTCACAGACTGGTACATACCTGTCCATGCATCAGCTCCATGTCTCACTGTGGGACTTGGGACAGGTTCCTTCACCTGTCTCAGCCTTCGCCTCCTCCTCTCATTCAGGAGGAGATAATAACCTGAAAAGACCCATCCTGTAAGGGCTCCAAGGTCTCCACGAGATCACACACGTAAAGCATGGAGCATACTACTTGGCACAGGCCAAGTACTGAAGAAAAGAAGTAAGTTGGTAATAGGAGTGTGGCTTTTTAACTTATAGTTTTACTGTATGTTTATACAACCACATTGCCAAAGGTTTGGAAAATAGATAAAGGGGGGGGGGATTACCCCTATTCATAACTACTATTATCCTTATATTACTTCCACTATTTTTCCAATGCATTAATTTTCCCCATAGATATGATTTTTTTTCATTGCAACACTGAGTGATTTTTTTTCACTTAGCTTTGTATTAAAATCATTTATCCATTTTGCGACAGTCTTTATTTTAATCACTACAGTGTTCTATCATATGAATGTGCCATCATTTACTATCTGTTCTTCTGTTGCCTGACATTTGTTTTCAGTAATGCTGAGGTGACATTTTTGTGCCCATAGTGTTTGTACATACCTCGGTCTGAGCATTTGCCATGCTGGATTGCAATGATCTATTTATATGGCTGTCTCCCTTAAGAAGACTTGGAGCATCTGGAATGTAGGAGTAAGTTTCCTCATTATTGTACCTCCAGCTTGTAGATGTGAGACTGAGTCTGAAGTTTGTTGAGTCAACAACTTTCCCCCTGTTTAGAATTTTGATTTCAGATATTTCCTTAGTATAGATTTCTGGGAATGGAATTAGTGGGTTAAAGTATATGTCCTTGTTTTGCAGGGAGGATGGTAGAGAAGGATTCAATACTCAAAGTATTACCAAATTGCTTTTCAAGAGGTTGTCCTAGTTGATCCTGCTACCCATCAGGAGTGAGTTTTCACTGTTCATCAAACTTCATGTTTTCTGGGGGGGTTTTGGGTGGGGGTGAACAAATTAAAGGGGGGAAAAACTTCCAGGGCCAAAAATAGCTGAAACACCATGGAAGGGAAAAACAAGGTAGAAAGACCTTTTCCAGATTGCAACACATATAAAGCAATAGTAATTAAGAGTATGTAGTATTAACACAAGGATAGACAAATAGACTGATAAAATAGAATAGAAAGCCCAGAAACAGACCCATGAGTGTATATATATATATATATATATATATATATATATGCACAGATATTTGCTTGATGACAAAAGTAGCCCCAAAGAACAGTGGGGAAATGGTGGTATTTCAGTAAGTGGTGCTGGAGAAATTAAGTATCCGTTAAGTAGAATTAGACACCTACCTCAGACTACGCACAAAAAGTCAATTCATGATCTCAAGGTAAGAGAAAGGTTTATAACATATAAAAAAAGTTTAATAAATTTGACTGCATTAAAATTAAAAACTTCTGTCCATTTAATAACATCCTCACAAGGTAAAGAAGCAAGCCCGAGAGTAGGGGAAGACAGTTACACATCAATGGCAAAGGACCTGGATCCAGAATGTGCCAAGAAAAGGGCAGACAACCCCACAAGACAAAAACTTTGAACAGGCATTTCCTAAAAGGGAAATCCAAAAGCCAACAGATACTCGAAAATGTGCTCAATGTCTATTAACAATCAGGAAATTCAAACTGAAACCACAAAGTGTTACCACTAAACAACCAACAGATGGTTGAAATTTAAAATGTGACCAAACAAAACGTTCGTAGGAATGTGGGGCCATTAGAACTTTCACCCACTGGTGACCAGAACATAAAGTACCGCAGCCACCACAGACACTGGCATTTTCTGGTAAACGTGTCACAGTGCACACTCAGAAACACAGTGATTTCACTCAGGAGCATAGTCCAGCTCAAGTATGAACAAACTTATTCTGTAAAAAGACCAAAGTGTAAAATCGTCTCTGTTACAACTACTCAACTCTCCTGACCATTACAGCATCGACAGACAACACTTAAAGAAATTGGCATGGCTGGGTGCCAATAAAACTTTCTTTCTGGACACTTGAATTTCATATAATTTTCATGTGTTGTGAAATATTCTTTCTTGCATTTTTTCCCAGCCATTTAAAAATATAGCCTGACCTGCTGTGGTGCAGTGGGTAAAAGCATCAACCTGGAACACTGAGGTCACCTGTTCAAAACCCCAGGCTTTCTTGGTCAAGGCACATATGGGAGTTGATGCTTTCTGCTCCTCCCTCCCTCCCTCCCTTCTCTCTCTCTCTCTCTCTCTCTCTGTCTCCTCTCTCTACAATGAATAAATAAAATCTAAAACTAAAAAAAATATGTTAAAAAATATAAAAAACAGTCTTAGCTCACAGACCATAGAAAAGCAGCTGGTAAGCCAGGTTTGGCCTGTGAGCCATAGTTTGCCAACCTCTGCTCTCTGGCATTACCAAAGGGATGTCTCAGGGGTCAGCAGTCTTATTATCACCTAATAATTTGTTGGAACTGAAAATATATGGGTGCCACCCTAGACCTACTGAATCAGAAACTTTAGAGAAAAGGAAAGAGATCTACATTTTAACAAGCTCTCGACTATTTTCATACACACTGAAGTTTGAGAATCACCCCTGTAGAGAAGTGCATATATATGTGCACAGGAATCTATGTATGAAAATGTTCGTAACAATCGTATCTGTAATCACCTCAACCTGAAAACAACCCAAGTATCCGGGAACCATAAAATGTCCAAAAGGAGTAAAATAGGTAAATGGGATAATATTCAGGAATGAAAATGAACACACTAGAGCAGCGGTTCTCAACCTGTGGGTCGCGACCCCGGCGGAGGTCGAACGACCAAAACACAGGGGTCGCCTAAAGCCATGGGAAAATACATATTTATTATACAATACATTTTTATTGACCCACAGGTTGAGAACCGCTGCACTAGAGTCTTATGCAATATGGATGAATATTTGAAAGATACGATTTAGCACAATAAACCAAATCCAGACTCAAAAGAGTATAGACTCTGATTCTGTACAACATCATAAAGTTTAGAAATTGCCAAAGTAACTTTTAACATTTTGGGGTGAATACAGCAGTGACAAAACAGTCAAGTGAGACAAGGAAATGGTAGCCATTAGAGTCAGGATCATGATCTTTGGGGGCAAGGAGGGCATTGTGTTTCGGAAGGGGCGCCTGGGAGCCTCATGGGCTGGCAAGGTCCTATTTCTTGACTTGGGTGTTGGTTTCATGCGTATTCACTTGGTGATAATTTCTTAAAGTGTACATCTATGTTTTGTGCACTTTTCTTGTATGATGTATTACACAATAAAAGATCACAAAGAAAAGTAGCAGCCAGGAATGGCGGCCCTCTGAGCTAGCCCTGTGTATGGAACCTGCCAGATCTACTTCACACCTTGACTTCCCGCTCGGGTGATTCCCTGTAGCCCACCCAACTGCAAGTTGCAAATTTATAGGCCATCTGAGCCCAGATGGTTTCCTGCGATAGCTGCTAGGGGCATAATAATGAATACACGTCTCCCCTCACGTTCCTGAATGCGTTTTGGCAGGATTTTTACTGCAGGCAGTAAAACCAGGTTACAAACTCCCTCACTGTCTCAGGGGATTGGCCACAGCGCGGTTGAGCCACACTGCCCATTGTTACAGTCATCGTTGTCCCACATAGCATTCTTGAGAGCTGGCTTTCTCTCTGTTGTCCTACAAGGACATTTGACTGATCGATACTAATAATCATTATATTTCAGAAACCCTTGATTCCTACCCTCACAGCTGGAACTCCCTCTGTGCACTAATTGGGAAAACATCCTCCAGGAAATGGAGCATCTTTACCGAGTTCAACTTGGGTGATGACTTTGTAAACTGGTGAGATGAAGTTGGAAGCGGGGAGGTAAAGGCTCAGAGACCCTCCCAGTGTACAGGGTGGGTCTGACCTGAAGGATATCCAGATTCCTATTTGAAAAAACTAACGGTCACATTACGGAAGAGCTAGCTTGAGAGGCTGGGGTCAATCCAGAAGTCCAAGAACTATACCAACTATGGGTTCCCCAATTTTCTTCCCTTTCTTTCTCATTAACAGTAGCCCTGAACATAAGCTGCATAACTAAGATCACAGTGTGATAAGGTGCCAAGGAATTGCAAAAATTGTTAACATTAGTATTTTAAAAGGAAGAGTCAGGCCCCCTTATCCCTCCTCTCTGAAAAGGAAAAAAAACCCAGAGAAAGAGATTAAAGGGGCAAAAGTTAGTAACTAATCATATTTCTCTGGAAGGATAAAACTTATCTGAAAACTTCCTCTTCCCCATCCTTAAGATCCTTTAGGAGACAATGTTTACATATCTTAATTAAAATTCCTATACTGATTCTAACTCTTCCTCTCCTGCTGGAGTAGGAGATCACAAGACCACTCCCCTTGCTTGAAAAACCTGCATTCTGTAACATTTATATGCTTTCTAAATCATCTCTCTTGAAATCCTTTATAGGTATAAAAACTTGTAAACTAAACAAGCAGGGACTAAGCTAGCCCCAACACTTTTAGCAAAGGTATTTTCATTTAGCCTCTCCCCTTATCCTAAGCTAACCATTTCACTGTGGTGACAGGGATGGGGGTTAGACACTAGAAGATTTGGGAATGTCTTTGTCAGGTATGTAAAACAATTATCACTACTGTGTTATCCTGTGGTCTTGATGTGTAAGAATGCTTTTTCCTTTTAATAGATCCTATAGATAGATGTTGTAAGCTTGTTAGTAATTGACTATTGTGCCATGCTCTCTCCTTACCCACCCCAACCAGTACTTGATTTTGTATAAAAGAAGGTCTAGAACGGTAAGAGGGCCTACATGATTTGGGATTGTGCCCTGTGTAGCTAGCCGGCTAATTAATAAACTCCTCAAAAATTCATTTGGACTTGGTGTCTCTATGTAACCCGCAGATTGCAGTACTTTACAACAACAGACTCCCTTACAGTTAGATATGATCATGTGGCCAAATTCTGACCAATGAGAATGCCAGCAGAAGTGATACAAGGAAGTCCCAGAAAGTTTCTTCCCTTCCTTTCCTTGCTTTTGGCTGGGATCTACCAGCCCTTGTGCACAATGATGGAGTCCATGTCAGTGGAGAGCAAAACACCACACCAGTGCTGGAGTAAGTCCCAGAAGTTTTTGCAAAAGAGAAGTAAACGTCTATCTTATTTAAGCCACTGCTTTGGGGCATTTTCTGTCACTTATAGTGGAACCCAATCTTTAATGACAGCTTTTTATAATGCTAAAGACGCAGAAGCAACTCTGTGCCCCATAAGAAGGGACTGGTTAAAATGGTTTCCTCTTGTGCTTACTCATTCGTCACATTTTTAATGAGTGCCTCCAACATGCCGGCTCTGATCTAGGCACTGGGGACACAGTGGTTTTTTTTTTTTTTTTTTTTTTTTTTTTTTTTCATTTTTCTGAAGCTGGAAACAGGGAGAGACAGTCAGACAGACTCCCGCATGCGCCGACCGGGATCCACCCGGCACGCCCACCAGGGGGCGACGCTCTGCCCACCAGGGGGCGATGCTCTGCCCATCCTGGGCGTCGCCATGTTGCGACCAGAGCCACTCTAGTGCCTGGGGCAGAGGCCACAGAGCCATCCCCAGCGCCCGGGCATAAAAAAAAACATTGTCTCTGCCCTCAAGAACTTTGTTAGAAGAGGAAGCATGAGGCATAAATAAATGGACAACTAAAACATAGCTTAATTAATGGAACCATAGAGGCCGAGTCGTTTAAAAATATACTAAATGAGATGGGGAAAACGCTCATGACATATTGCCAAAAACAGGAGGCTATTAAAGACCATGCAGAGCATGTCCAATTTCTAAAACGGCATATATATTGGCATGGAGAAAAAACAAAACTGATATATGTATACTTTGAACACCTTGAACAGCATTGGCATTTAGGAGGTGAACAATAAATGATTAATGAAGAGTGAAGCAGCATTTTTTTTTTCTCTAATTTTAAATACTTTCCAAATGTTCCCCAATAAATATGTACTTGTATTACTTTTGTAATAAGGAAAAAATATCACCATTAGGAAACAATGTGTGTTATGAAGTTGAGGATCAAAATGAAATGCGTAGAGTAGTGATTCTTGTTACGATGCAAACTAAGTTGTGCTAAACTGTCTTAAAAAGAAACTCAAGCCTGAGGTCTGAGTTTGGCCTCTCCCTATGGGGTGGATGCTGGAAGGGTCCGCGCTCAGTCTCGTGCACTCTCTGAAAGGTTCAGGGAAGTTTGCCCAGGGCTTTGTTCTACATTTTTAGTGGGGCAGGGCCCACTGCAGCCAAGTTATTAAGCACTAGCCCTATCACTTTTCTTCCCATGGCTCCTCTCTGCTGGGCCTCCTGTGCCACCATTAAAGCAGCTGTTGTTGTTTTGTAGAGGCTAATTAACTCCACACTGCATGAAGCCAGACGCTAATTGGCCCACTCACTTAATCAACTTTAATGTCTCTCTTCTGATGGACCCGCTGCTGTGTTTTGTTCCCTGATCACCAACGAATGCAGATCCAGGGGAGTGGCAATAACAGCCTCTGGTGGGCACATGCAGTCCTAACCTTGTCACCTACCAAGGGGGCTGCGGGGGCTCCTTTGACCCTCACTTAGCTTGGGGACAGACTCTTAAGTTCATGATCACCAGAGCATCTTGGGATCTGGGCTTATTGCTTCTCTTCTAAACATTGCACGATGATATGAGTCATCAAATGGTTAGTTCCTCAAGAGAATTGGCCTCCTCTCTGTCTGTTGCTGACACGTATTTAAGACTCTAAAACTGAACTAACTTACACAACTGCCACAACCACCTTCTTATTGAGTGGTTTTGTTTTCAGGGCAGATACTGTGTCAAGCAAACCCTTTCCAAGGCAACACGAACACAGCTTGGCTCAAGGTAAGTAAGCAACACGTATGCTTAACTGAATGAAGAAGAAACACCACTCATATCTTCATTTGTCAGATGAGGAAATTGAGGTCATAATAATATCTACATCTGTGATTTAAATGACATACACATTCATTTCTATCATAGCTCTATAATAATTATTATAATGCCCGTTTCCAGAGAATTGGAGGCTTTCAGGAAAAAGAATTTTCCTAAGGTTATGAAGTGAGTTAGGCAAAACCTCACCCCCACCAAGATGTTCACATCCTAATTCCCAGAATCTGTGAATATGTTACCTTACATGGCAAAATGACTAGGCTGATGTAATTAAGTTAGGATACGAAGATAAGAAGATAATCTGAAATAATCTAGGTGGGCCTAATATAATCAGATTATAAGCCTCCCTGGTAAGAAGGAGGCTCAAAGTCATAGAGAGAAGATGTAAAAATGGCCGCAGAGATCAGACAGGAGAGAAGATGAAGGGGCCACAAGCCAAGGCGTGCAAGCAGCCTCCAGAAACTGTAAACAGATTCTACCCTGATGCCTCCAGAATGAACACAGCCCTGACAACACCTTGACTTTTAGACTTCTGACCTCCAGAACTGTAAGAGAATAAATCCATGTTATTTAAACCACTAAATTTGTGGTAATTTGTTATAGCAACAATATAAAACTGAAGCTGATTTTGTTATAGCAACAATATGAAACTAACACACCATAAGTGGAAGAGTTAAAGGGCTTGAATTTAGGCATCATGACATGAAGTTTTGTTTTTACTGAGTTGACGAGATTTTCTCATACCTCATGATGCATGGTGATTTTGAATTCTAACCTCCACTAGATGAGGATACTGTGCATTTGGGGCTATTGATCTGGCTTCTCTTTGCAGTCCAACATGTCCTCTGCCTCCTTCTCAGTCTGTTGCACACTTGCTGCCCTTCTTTGACTTCCTCTTCTTCCCAAAGCTTCTAAAACCCGACTGCGCAACAGCTCATCTGGGCGGAACTACTGACTGTCTCTATCTGAAGAACAATTTTGACCAGGGCAGAATGAGTCACATTCTTGTGGGAGTTTGGTGTTTGGGAAACAGTAGAGCAAAGGGGTTAAGCTGTTGCATTTGAATTCTACTTACCCCACTTCCTTCTAGCGTGCCTCCATTTCATCTTCTATGAAAAGGGTTGATGTGAGGATGAAATGAAATAACCCATGTGTCACGCACAGTACAGCGCATGGCAATTCTAAGTGCTCAAAAGACTCAAAAGATGTTGGCAAGCCCTGGCCGGTTGGCTCAGCGGTAGAGCATCAGCCTGGCGTGCGGGGGACCCGGGTTCGATTCCCTGCCAGGGCACATAGGAGAAGCACCCATTTGCTTCTCCACCCTCCCCCCTCCTTCCTCTCTGTCTCTCTCTTCCCCTCCCGCAGCCAAGGCTCCATTGGAGCAAAGATGGCCCGGGCGCTGGGGATGGCTCCTTGGCCTCTGCCCCAGGCACTAGAGTGGCTCTGGTCGCGGCAGAGCGACGCCCCAGAGGGGCAGAGCATCGCCCCCTAGTGGGCAGAGTGTCGCCCCTGGTGGGCGTGCCGGGTGGATCCCGGTCGGGCGCATGTGGGAGTCTGTCTGACTGTCTCTCCCCATTTCCAGCTTCAGAAAAATACAAAAAAAAAAAAAAAAGATGTTGGCAATAATAACATAGACTCAAACTGAGCTCCTGGGTTGGCAGAGGCCTAAGGAACTAGAGCAGTGGCTCTCAAAATGTAGCATGCACTGGATTCCACTGGAAGGGACTGAGCCCCACGTCCAGTCTCTGACTTAGTGAGGCTAGGGTAGCTCTGAGAAGCTGCATGTCTTACACATCCCCAGGCAATGGGGAGGCTGCTCTGGCAGGCCACACTTCCATACCCTCTGGCTGAAAGTATAGAGACAAGGATCATGCCTTCTACTATTTCTCCCTCGTGCCCAACACAATGCCTGGCATGTAACAGGCATGCAACAAAATTTTGTGAAATGAATACATTTTTTTTCCCTACTGTCTCCCTGAGGCTTTAAATGTCCAGAAAGCTGCCTTTCTCTATAAAAGAATTCCATTCTCTATCATTTTTATCGCCATCATATTTACTACAACTTAGCACTGACAATCTCCTCTTCGTGGACTCTCTGTTTTCCCCTTGAATACCCTCCAGTTCCCCAGCGAGTGTCTCTCCCCTGGATTTCAACCTTTTCCATTAACTCCATGCACTGCACAGCCTGTTCCAGGACATCAAACTTTAATTTAAACAGAAAATAATCAATAAGCTTAGCAAATTGCCCATGGCAACCTCTGCTGAGTGAATCAAAGGGTTTTATAGGTAATTTAAAGGGTGTCCTCACTCATCCCTCAAGGTAAAGCTTAGCACATTGACAAGGGCCCTTTTCCACCCGGGCCCAGGAAGCTCTGGAAGGAAATGGAAGAGAAAGGACTTAGGTTCCGGGGTTGGGGGAAGTTGGGCCAGGAAAAACAGGTCAGTCTTTTAGGATTAAAAGCTTCTAAGAATAGCACGCGTGTTCATTATTGAACCACATCTAAGTAAGGATTTTCTTGGTTACAGGCAAGAAAAACAGAGTATAGAAAGCTCAGAAAATAAAAGTATTAGTACACTATGAGGTGCAATTGGAGAAGAAGGCTAAGGTGCTGTTTGGAGATACGACTGTGCTGTTTTCTGTCTTTGTGTCTTTTGGTTCAGGAATCACATTCCAAGAGAGCATCCGAGCAGCCTCCCTGGGTCACGTGGCCCTCTTTTGGTCTGGGAAGATGGGGCACACTGATGGGCAGTTCTACCAAGACAGCAAGTGGGGTGGGAGGGCTAGTTCCCAAAGGCATACCAAAAGGTCTAATTGAAAAAGGAAATGGCACCTATCCTAGTGCCTGGCACAAAATAGAGATTTTAAAACATTTTTTAAGGAAAAAAGGGAACATGGAAAAGTGTGTGACCTTGAGCAATTGATTTTAGTTCCTCAAGACGCAGCCTCCTTCATTTCAAAAGGAGGTATCAATGCCTATTACAGGGGCTTTGAGAAAACCCAACAATCTATTTATTCTTGAAAGATCTATGAAAACTATATAATGTAAGAGTTTATCGTTAAAGAGGACAGGATGGCAGGCCTTGAGGTTAGAACTCACTGACCTTCGCACAGAATAGCAGGAACGTCATGTGGCTGGAGCAGGGCGATGGAGTGAAGAGGGGCAGGTGTGAGGCTGGAGAGGCGTCTTACAGGCCATGATGAAGACTTCTAAGTGGGATGTGGACCTCATGTTGGCATGAACTTCACAGAGTTACTGGGAGAGGACTGCACGTCAGTGCTTACTACAGCACTTGGCACAGGGTAAGCATTTAATACGTGGTAATTGTCATTCTTCTTCTTCTTATTGACAGGGTGGTATTGTGAAAAAGAATAGGACCAGAAGCTAGAAGAACAGGGCACCACTAAGGAGGGAGCTATTCATAATCAAAGGGCTGGTTTCCTTATTGCCTACAGAGTTTTAAAAAAAAGCTCTCCCAGACTCGAAGGATTTGTGCGAGGACTGATAAAGAACTCTAGTCACTAGCCACATGTAGCTATTGAGTACTTGAAATGTAGTTAGTCCAAACTGAGATGTGTTAAAGTATAAGATATACACCAGACTTTGAAGACTTAATATGAAAAAAAAAGTAAAATGTCTCATTATTCATTTCCATGATTAACATGAAAACATCATGATTCTCTGCCAAAATGACAATATTTTAGATATATTGGATCAAATAAATATACTATTAAAATTAATCTAACCTGTTTCTCTTTTATTTTTCTATGTGGCTACTAGACATTTAAAAAATTACACATGGCTTGCATTATATTTCCTTTGGGCAGCACTGCTCTGTAGACCATTGCACTACTCCTTCAGTGCAGAGGTGGCGCTATCCAGTGTGTCTTGGCAGAGACCACCCAGCCTAAAGCACCATCTGGGCATTCTAATTCCCAAATGGTTGCTTACAAAAATATGAGCATGTCTTATCCCAAGACAGCACAACAAACAAAACCATTAAGCAAAGCGAATTTTGCTTTCAGCCTGGATAGAAAAACAGGTGCATGCTTCAAAGCTTAAAGTCATTTAAAGCAACTCCTTTTTTCTCAAAAGAACTGGATGGCCATAAATATAGTGTCAGAGGAAGGGGGCGGCCCCACCATGCCCTTCCCTGACATCCCAGTATTTTTTCCCGAGTCCCGGGTGGTTAATGGAATAGAATTTTCAAAATCACTTGAAATCAGCCAGAAAAAAATTATAAAATGTTTATTCTGTGAGAGAGTAAAAACTGCCCATTTTCTATCATGATAGGAAATAAGAACAAAGACCCAAAATAGCCAGTCCCTCACACCGCCATTTTAGTCACAGTCTGTCTGTGCTTTGGCTGTGTTACAAAATAAAATAAATCCCTTTACAATCCCTCACATTGGCTCCAAAAAAGTATTTTCACCAGCACCAGAGCAGACCCTTTGGGCATTTCTTCCTATAAATGCTCATCTCCACTGAAACCTTTTTTATTTTCTGATCATGTCCTTTTACAAAATGATGAGATGAAACATTATGATTCTGGTGCTGGTTATGTCATATGGGGATTGGAAGAGGTAAATGTGGGTGATGGTCCAAACAGAAATCCCCCTCCCAAGCTCAATTTCCTCCCCAGACTCTCCATAATCCTCCCCAGATCACTCACCTTCATTGGTTTCTTCTACGCAGCACATCCAATTTCCCATTTCCTGCCTGGCAACGCTCTCTTGCATTGTTGCTTAGCACTTCACATAGTTTGGAGGGTCTTTGACCAGCATGACACTTCCCTGAACCCCCCCACACCCTTATACCTAGCTCAGTATGACTTCACGTAACACTCAATAAATATTTGTCGAATGATTGAATTAAGTTGAACCTGATATTTGCCAACTCTGATAAAACAGAGGAAATCAATGTCAGCGTTTCCAGCTAGATAGAGAAACAGGACAGCTATATAAAATGATCTGAAAGAAAAATTGCATCCAACACTTTACTTTCAGGTCTCTGAAGGAAGCTGTTATAACAATGGACTATAAATACAGGGGGAAGGCTATATCTGCAAAGAAGCAATTCTAACAGTGGCCTGAGAGAGCCAAGAAAATCCAGCTCCTTTCCCCGAGTATATACACAGGTGCGCCGAGTGGAATGAAATCCACTTAACTTGATTTTATGGACAGTGATTCATGCAAACTCAGTTCCAAACTGCTCAGTACAGCTCAGTTAAATAAATTACACCAAGAGTAAGCCAGCCAGCAGTAAAGGCAAAAGACAGAAAATAAACTTGAGGTTGAGGATTGAAATTTTAGGAGCACCTGCTGTGCCAATATCATTTTGCTTCCGGGGGTCCTGAAGGGATCAGAGTGCTATTCAAGGTCAAGGCTCTTATACAAGTGGTGGAGAAACTGAGGCTGCTCTGGAAGTATTGACTCTATGTCCAAAGTCACTTAGAGAGTAATTGACAGAAAATAGGGCTCCTGGGTCCCAAGTCAGAGTATTTTTTTTTTCATCTTATCAGGCTCCTGAATGTCTTATTCACTGCCGGTGACAGGTACAACCATGAGACTCAATAACTATTGTTAGATTAATGAATTGTTCAACCTACGAGGCTGAGGTTAGCCAGAGTCAGCCTGAGAGTTAGAGCAGTGAAGAAAGTTCTCAGAAGATCACCCTCTAGAATAACCCCTGGCTTAAAGCAGTCCTTCCTAGACCCTCAGTTTTCCAGCTCTTACCTGGGGGAGACACAATCAGTCCCACACTTTGGTCTTCTCTCTGTTTTGTGTGATAGGCCTGCCGCGGTGCATTCCATGAGGGCCTTCAGGACTGGGATATCATTGCCCAGGTATGAAGGTATATCAGAAGTAGCCTCATTAACCTCTTAGCACTGAGCACATGATAGGACTACAGCAACATCCTTGGGGTATTCTGTGAGGTAGCATGCATCCTTATAATAAGTTATTCACGCCTCCTTTTTTTGTTGTTGTAAGCTAGCATCAATTATCTTTTTGTTCCTTGTAACCAAAATATTCTTATACAAAATAAAGAATCTTAGTAACAAGGACAATGGATAGATAACTTTAAGGTATAGCAGTTTTGAAACATGGCCACAAATTCTTTGATAATTGCGCCATCAAGAAATGAGGTTTGCCTGACCAGGCGGTGGCACAGTGGATAGAGCGCCGGACTGGGATGCAGAGGACCCAGGTTCGAGACCCTGAGGTCGCCAGCTTGAGCGCGGGCTCATCTGGTTTGAGCAAAATCCCACCAGCTTGAACCCAGGGTCACTGGCTCCAGCAAGGGGTTACTCGGTCTGCTGAAGGCCCGTGGTCAAGGCACATATGAGAAAGCAATCAATGAACAACTAAGGTATTGCAATGCGCAATGGAAAACTAATGATTGATGCTTCTCATCTCTCTCCGTTCCTGTCTGTCTGTCCCTGTCTATCCCTCTCTCTGACTCACTCTCTGTCTCTGTAAAAAAAAAAAAAAGAAATGAGGTTTGTCTCCACCTCTTGAATCTAGGTAGGAGCATGCCTATCTTAACCAATAGGGAATGAGAGATGTGACGGTGTCTATGGGTTCCCAGAGTAAATCATAAAAGGCCATGCAGCTTGCACTCCATTCTTGGAGCACTGAGCCACCACATATAGTCTGCTACTATGAAGTCATTGTATTGTGGACAAGCCACATGTTGATGTCAAAAGTCAAAGCTGATACCAACTGTGCACAGGTACCAGGCATATGTGAACCAAGAAGCTTGTAGATGACTCCAACCCCTGCCATTCAAGTCTTCCCAGTTGAAGGCCCAGACATGCAGGAGCAATGCCAAGCCTTCTCATCATGCCTTCTCCAAATTCCTGACCTGCAGAAGACATGAAGAGAAAAAAAAACGGTGGTTGTTTTATGTCATTAGTGTGGGGTAGTTTGTTACATGCCAATATATAACTATATTGAATAAGAAATATAAAAGAAGAAGAAAAAAGTCAGGAGTATGGAGTACCTGTTAGTCGATGTGTATAGAGTGGGACTGTAGAATGCCAGTATTGATCTGAAGATACTGGAGGTTGGGAGTCTTAGGGCAGGGACAGGTGTTGGCAAAGGAGATTTGCTTCAAAGAAACATTGCCTCCTTTGGTCTACGCCTGTTCCAGTTCTGGGAGGAGGCCCTCTCTGTAGATGAGGGCACTCACTTAGGGAACACCCAGCCTGCCCTTTGAATGTGTTCAGAGATTACAGTTTGCTTTCTCAGCCATGTGTTGGGTACAGGAGGACCACGAAGGCATCAGATGGAAGGGGGGGCATTGTAGTCTTTTAAATGCTCTATCTGTGGAACCTGGACCCTGGGTTGCAAGGAACAGAAATCCAACTCAACTAGTATAACCAGCACACAAACACTGTGACATGTAACTTGTGATCCAAATGCAGCTTGACTTCTCTCAGTTCCTTTAAACTTTACTCAGTAGAGAGTGACGGCATCCCGGTGCTATCCCTGAGTGGTCCCGCAATGCAAGGCTGTTGTTGGAATGAAATTATGTGCTGTCCTGACCATCTTCTCACATAATCCTGGAGCACAGTTTTCACATGCTTCAGTGAATAGACACCTTTCTTGGATGGCAGCTTGACATTTTGCTGTGCTGTGGCCAAGTTGTGCCTGAGGCTATCCAGCATTTCCTGACTTACTAGCTACTATTCTATCCATTAGACATAGCCCCCACAGCATGTACTATCTATCACCACAATCATTCTGTAAAATGAACCACATAATCTCAGTGACACACAGCAATCAACTTTCTTCTCAAGAGTTTATGGGCAGGCTGGGTGGTTTCACTGGGCTTAGTAAAGCTCATTTGCGCATCTACACTCAGCAGTAGGTTGGTTCAGGAGGCTTGGATGATCTTGGCTGGGCTGATCTTGACCTGGCTTTGCTCTTCACGTCTCTCTTCCATCAAACTGGCCCATGCTTATTCCCATGAGAAAGGTTAGAGGAGCAGGAAAAAGAGCAAGAGCAAGAAAGGTCTCTTGAAGTCTAGGTTTGAACTAGCATACCATCACTTCCACTGTCTTCTACTGGCCAAGGCAAGTCACAAAGCAGCTCATGTCCAAGGGGTGGAGAAACGCTTTCACTTCTCAATGGGTGGAGTTGTAAAGGCAAATTGCAAAAGTCATAGGTTAGGAAGAATTAGAGCCATTTCCAAAATCAGCCTATCATGTAGCATTTGCCACTTAGTAGCAATATATTTTATATACAAAATTTAGCAATGAGCATAGGAACAGTTTGCAGTACACCAGAATGCCAAAGTATACAGGTTGAGAATTTGTGATACAATGGTTAAAGCCGTGGTAGTCAACCTGGTCCCTACCGCCCACTAGTGGGAATTCCAGCTTTCATGGTGGGCGGTAGCAGAGCAACCAAAGTTTAAATAAAAAGATAGATTTAATTATAGTAAGTTGTTTTATAAAGATTTATTCTGCCAAACTTAGTGAAAATCCCACATAAAGTACTTGGTAAGTAATTATTATTATATGTTTTAACTTGCTGTAACTCTGCTTTATAAATTTTATAAAGTAAGGTTACTTCCCTACTTTATAAATCACCATTATTGTGGAACCAGTGGGCGGTTAGAAAATTTTACTACTAACAGAGATATGAAAGTGGGCGGTAGGTATAAAAAGGTTGACTACCCCTGGGTTAAAGCTTGGGACTTTAGGATCAAATAGCTGGATTCCAATTCTGACTCCACCACTTACTGTATGCCCTTGGGTATGGTTCTTAATGTTTCTAAGCTTTCTTACCTTTCATTTTCCTTACCTAAAAAAGATGAGCACAATAGTAGCCAACCATATTATAACCTTATGAAACTGAAATAATAACATTAAAATGGTGACATAAAATGCCTAACATTGCTTGCTATGCAATAAGTGCTCAATAAATAATAATAATAATAACAATAATAATTTTCATTATTATAAATAATAATAATAATAAGTTTCATAATGAGTGCCTGGATCCACCCTGACATTGTCACTTTTACTCCCTTCAGCTCACCTGCAGGAGGGCCACTGGGTTTTGGTAAAGGTGAAGGGCAGACTCAAAATGTGAAAAGAAATATGAATAAGCAGTGTTCATATTAATTTCATTCATTAATTATAGGCCACCATGTGCCCTCCAATTTGCCTTCAAAGTACCTTAGTTTTTTTTGTTGTTGTTTGTTTGTTTTTATGCTTTATTTCTGAAGCTGGAAATGGGGAGAGACAGTCAGACAGACTCCCGCATGCGCCCGACCGGGATCCACCCGGCACGCCCACCAGGGGCAACGCTCTGCCCACCAGAGGGCGATGCTCTGCCCCTCCGGGCGTCGCTCTGCCACGACCAGAGCCACTCTAGCACCTGGGGCAGAGGCCAAGGAGCCATTCCCAGTGCCCGGGCCATCTTTGCTCCAATGGAGCCTTGGCTGCGGGAGGGGAAGAGAGAGACAGAGAGGAAGGGGGTGGGGTGGGTGGAGAAGCAAATGGGCGCCTCTCCTATGCGCCCTGGCCGGGAATCAAACCTGGGTCCCCCGCACGCCAGGCCGACGCTCTACCACTGAGCCAACTGGCCAGGTACCAAAGTACCTTAGTTTTGAAGTGTGCTGGCATTAGCAAATAATCTCAGATGTGCCCAAAGATTTGCAACAAGAATTTTTAGTGCATTATTGTTGGTAATAGTGAAAATCAAAAACCACAGGAGATCGACTAAATATATTATGATATCTTCATATAAAGAGATACAATGTAGCCATTAAAATGATCTTGTAGACAGGCAAATGAGTTTTGTGAAATTTGTATTTTTTGAGTTTGCTTACTTTTAGTGTTAAAAAATGGCGCTGGACAGTGCTAGGTATGTGATCTGTGAAACTGCAAATTATCTTCCTGGTTGGAAAGGGCCATTGTCTTACTAATGTTTGCTGGAGGAGAAGGAGGGAAGGAAGCCATGTTTTACAGAGTTTGTGCAGAGAGAAGGGAGAAGATATGCAGATGGGGAACCAGAGGTGAGGGGCAAGGGGCTTTTGTGAACTCCACTGAGACTGGTGGGGCTTTTGATTTTAGGAAAAACCAGAGAAGATTCTCCTGGTTGTGGAACCGGAGAATGTGTCGGTGGCTCTGGGAGCCCTGTGTGTTTGCACATCGGCCAGTGCAAGACTTTAATAAAGGAATGGCCCACCATTTTTTGGCTCCTCTGTTTCTTTACTGTCTGTCTGAATTCAATGGGAACCTGCATGTACATGGCCGCAAGGGGCTGTGACTCCTGACCACACATCTGGCGTAGTTTGCAGTAGGACTCAGATCAGATCAGTATAGAGCTGCCACCACCCTTCAAGGGTGGGGTAGAGGACTGGTTGTTGTTATGGTTCCCCGTGGCTGTCCTTTTGGGGACCAGGACTGGCTGATTTTTACAGCTCTGCGAGAGGAAAATGAGAGCGCTGCACAAGAGGCTGCCCGAGGCCTGCAAACTGAGCAGCAACAATGGCTTAAACCGGAGCAAGTGCTGGCAAAAGAGGCCGCATGGGTTCGTGAGTTGTAGTTTGCTCTGGAAGTTGAATGTTGGCAGAAGCAGTTGTTGGAGGAACAACTGTGGGTTCAACTTCACAAAAGCCAGCAAGCCACAGGAGCCTAAGATGGAGCCGTGCTGGCAGAGTGGCTCTGAGTAGTTGGGGGGGGGGGGGGGGCAGGTATTTCTGAAGTTGCTGTCCAAGGCTCTAGAAGGTAAAAGCCCAGCAGCAAAGAGCACTTACTAAGCCCCTGGTAGGTTTGCTGTGATTGTGGGATATAGGGGTGGATGGCATCATGATCTCTGGAGCAAAGATAAAAATGTTGGCCACCATTGCCACATGCTCCTCCTTGGGGCAACATCTTCAGAGCTGCCAAGATGGCAGGGATAAGGGGGGAGGCCTGAGGCCCTACGTGTGTGGACTGACTCTTGGACTGAGACCAGAAGGGGCACCAGCTCCCTTGTTGGATGGACATGTGGCTTTTGGACAATATGAGAGACCCTGATGGAGGGGCAGCTCTGGTGAAAGTTACCTTTGTAATTGCTGAAATTATATAACTTCTGCTGTTCCTGTAATTTGTTTGTGTGATGTACCTCATTCTTTGCACAGGAATGCCTGCAGTGTGGATTGCAAAGTGAGCAAAAGGGGTGAAATATGGGGCAAATGAGTTTGTAAAATTTGTATTTTTTGAGTTTGTTCACTTTTAGTGTTAAAAAATGGAGCTGCTGGCCCTGGCCGGTTGACTCAGTGGTAGAGTGTTGGCCCAGCATGTCGAAGTCCCAGGTTTGATTCCCAGTCAGGGAACACAGGAGAAGCACCCATCTGCTTCTCCACCCCTCCCTCTCTCCTTCCTCTCTATCTCTCTCTTCCCCTCCTGCAGCCAAGGCTAGGAGCAAAATTTGCCCAGGTGCTGAGGATGGTTCCATTGGTTCTGCCTCAGGCTCTAGAATGGCTTCGGCCGCAATGGAGAGATGCCCCAGATGGGCAGAGCATCGCCCCCTGGTGGGTATGCTGGGTGGATCCTGGTTGGGTGCATGTGGGAGTGTGTCTGACTGCCTCCCCGTTTCCAACCTCAGAAAAATACAAAAAAAAAAAATGGCACTGGGCAGCACCAGGTCTGTGGTCTGTGAAATTGCAAATTACTTTCCTGCTTGGGAAGGGCCATTGTCTTGCTAATGTTTGCTGGAGGAGAAGGAGGGAAGGAAGCCATGTTTTGCAGAGTTTGTGCAGAGAGAAGGGAGAAGATATGCAGATGGGGAACCAGAGGTGAGGGGTGAGGGGCTTTTGTGAGCTCCAACTGAGATTGGTGAGGCCTTTGATTCTAGGGAAAACCAGAGAAGATTCTCCTGGTTGTGGAACCGGAGAATATGTCAATGGCTTTGGGAGCCCTGAGTGTTTGCTCTTCAATTGGTGCGAAACTTTAATAAAGGAATAGCCCACCATTTTCTGGCTCCACTGTTTCTTTACCATCTGTCTGAATTCAATGGGAACCTGCATGTGCATGGCCGTGACGGCCACTACTACTGGCCATACAGTATATAATGACATAGAAAGATTCTGGTGACATACTGATTGGGGAGAAAAGCAAGGCACTAATGTGTGTATAGGGTAATCAGCTTTTATGGATTCTCTCACATTACCTATCACAACTGTAGGTCACCATTGGGGTCAATAATTTCTTGTTGATCAATATTAGAACTTCAGGAGGCAGAAGTTTTGGCAGCTTTCTCTCCCGTATCATTTTCCTTGTTTCAATCATTTGGTTCTCCAACCTCTATTTTATTCTAAATCCAATCATGAGAAAACAGATGAAAAGTGTTCAACCTCATTAAAAATCAAGGTCAAACAAATCAAAACTACACTAAGATACCACAATACATCTGTCAAAATGGCTAAAATAGAAAAGACAGACAACTCTAAGTGTTGGTGAGGCCATGGTGCAGGGCACCCTGCATTCACCACTTTGAAAGCAGTTTGGCTGCAGCTCTACAAATCACCCATGCACACTGATTATGTGAATGGCCTGGCAGCCCTCTCCCAGTTGATGCTCCACAGAAATGTGTGTGCATGGGCACTAAAAGACACACATTGGAGTGTTCACTGAACATTATTCAGAATAGCCACAGACTGGAAACAACCCAGAGGTCCTTTTGCAGCAAAATTGACCAGTTCTGGTATATTCATACAGTGGAATACTGTACTCTATAGTAATGAAAATAAATGGGATACCTCTACAAGCAACAAAACAAAGCAGAACAAAAGAAGCCAGATATAAACATATGCACACAGGCCCTGCTCATATACACACACATATAGTTTCATATAAAATTTAAATACCAAAAACAAACTATGGTCTTAGAAGTCAGGATAGTGGTTACCTTTGGAGAGGACAGGAGAGCAGTGATTGGAAGAGAGCATGAGGGGGGTTTCTGGGGTCATAATCTTCTTCTTTTTTTTTTTTTTTTTTTTTTTTTCATTTTTCTGAAGCTGGAAACAGGGAGAGACAGTCAGACAGACTCCCGCATGCGCCCGACCGGGATCCACCCGGCACGCCCACCAGGGGGCGACGCTCTGCCCACCAGGGGGCGATGCTCTGCCCATCCTGGGCGTCGCCATGTTGCGACCCTCCTGGGTGTCGCCATATTGCGACCAGAGCCACTCTAGCGCCTGGGGCAGAGGCCACAGAGCCATCCCCAGCGCCCGGGCCATCTTTTGCTCCAATGGAGCCTTGGCTGCGGGAGGGGAAGAGAGAGACAGAGAGGAAGGCGCGGCGGAGGGGTGGAGAAGCAAATGGGCGCTTCTCCTATGTGCCCTGGCCGGGAATCGAACCCGGGTCTTCCGCATGCTAGGCCGACGCTCTACCGCTGAGCCAACCGGCCAGGGCATAATCTTCTTCTTGATCTGCATAGTAGTCACGTGACATTTGCTTTATGATAATTCATTGAGCTATATACTTAATAATTTGTGTACTTTGTATGCGTATTTGATATACATTGCAGTAAAAGATTTTTAAAATAAAACAAGTACAGTATGACATAGCTTTCCAGCACTTTCCAGGAGTTCCTGCCTAACAAATTGAGGTTGATTGTCTTTAGTGCTTCCTCAGGCGACAAGAGGGTGGTGTCCCTCTGAGAGTAGCCCGAATCCACAAGAGTATAAACAACAGACACAGCTCAGCTCCTTTTGGGAGAGTCTAACATGGTAGCAAACGGACTTGCAGAACCTTCAGTCCAGGAGTTTCTGTGAGAAGCCCAGTCGCGGTGGGAGACCTACCTTCTGGGCCTGGGTGACTCATAGGAGCCCCTCTGCCTGTGGTGGAGATAGGCCAGGCGTTTACACTGAACCAAGCCCCTTCCAGTCCTGCCAGAGGAGCTGTTTGTTTCCAAGGGCCTGATGGAACAACTAACTGTAAGCTGGGGAGAGGAAATTACACAATGGATGTTGAAATGTGGGCTTGTTGAAAAGTTGTCACTCGAGTAATGAATGCCCTATTTCCTGTTTTGTTTTGTTTTTTTTTGCCTAAAGTTAAATGCTGGGCATAATTAGCTAGTAAAAAAGCAAGGTTTGGCAGCAGAACAAAAATAGCACATTTTAGGAGCCCAGGCCAATTAAAATTGTTTATGCAGTCATTTAGCAATATTTTTCTCCAAACTATTATGACCAGGAAATATGCAGCAGGAGACTGTAAGGCAAGTTCCTCAGAAGAAAAATGGCCCACACACTGATCCTTTAAACAGCCTGCTGTTCTCAGGGGATTTTATAATAAGAATGAACACTTCCATCCTCCTGAACCCCCATGAGCCTCCTCGGGTCCTTGAGAATAGCATCACTCACGCTGTGTAGCAGGCAGCTGTTATGAGGCGCTGCAACCTGCTAATATTAAGATTAGCCAAGCTCCCCTATGTGCTCAAGACTGCCTAATGCCGTCATTTAAATCATCTGGCTGATGCCGTCATCAGATTGAATTCACAAAACGTTCTGTCAGTAGCTGGACAGTCTTGCTGGTGTCAGTATTAGTTGCTAGAACTTAGCAAAACTGCCCTTGGTAAAGTTGATCACGATTCCCCCTCCTCCTCTTTGTGCTCTCTCCAGCACTTTCTGTTTGTGTCCCTGGTGATCTTACACCTCAAGTCCTCAGGTTACATCTTTCTTTCCCTCTCCAGTCTCCCTGTCAAAACCTGCTTTCAGATCCTTTCTTTACAGTCAGGTGTAAGGCAGTGGTCTCCAACCCCCGAGCCGCGGACCAGTATCGGTCTGTGGGCCATTTGGTACCGGTCCGCAGAGAAAGAATAAATAACTCACATTATTTCCGTTTTATTTATATTTAAGTCTGAACGATGTTTTATTTATAAAAAATGACCAGATTTCCTCTGTTACATCCGTCTAAGACTCACTCTTGATGCTTGTCTCGGTCACATGATACATTTATCTGTCCCACCCTAAAGGCTGGTCCGTGAAAATATTTTCTGACATTAAACTGGTTCGTGGCCCAAAAAAGGTTGGGGACCCCTGGCCAGTTGGCTCAGCGGTAGAGCGTTGGCCTAGCGTGTGGAGGACCCGGGTTCGATTCCCGGCCAGGGCACATAGGAGAGATGCCCATTTGCTTCTCCACCCCTCCGCCGTGCTTTCCTCTCTGTCTCTCTCTTCCCCTCCCGCAGCCAAGGCTCCATTGGAGCAAAGATGGCCCGGGCGCTGGGGATGGCTCTGTGGCCTCTGCCCCAGGCGCTAGAGTGGCTCTGGTCGCAACATGGCGACGCCCCGGAGGGGCAGAGCATCGCCCCCTGGTGGGCAGAGCATCGCCCCTGGTGGGCATGCCGGGTGGATCCCGGTCGGGCGCATGCGGGAGTCTGTCTGACTGTCTCTCCCCATTTCCAGCTTCAGAAAAATGGAAAGAAAAAAAAAAAAAAAAGGTTGGGGACCACTAGTGTAATGGACTGATAACAGCTTTAAATGTGAGCGATCACAGCTTCTAGCTAGGAGACTACGCTTGGAGTATGGAATTTCAGGCATTCTCCAACTGAGTTAAGGGATGGAGTGAGCAGATTGAAGGCAGGGAGCCTTCAACACAGTCTTAGCCCGGACGCCACCTCTGCCAGCGTTCTGGATGGCAGCTCAAGGGCAGCCTCCCAGCCTGGGGGCACCCAGGTACCACCACTCACCTGGCAGGCTAGCCGAACAAAGCCTTTTGTCATCACTGGATTGGACAGGGTTTTCAAACAGCAGAAGAGCCATCTCCTTCCTTCCTGTTCACATTCATTCATTCATTTATTCATTCAATTCAATCCTATAAACCCAAAATAATAAGTTAGCTTGAAATTAAGAGCTCTCCTTGGCTGAACGTCAGCCTCTCTATCATACCTTTTCTCTAACTAGTCATTTCCTGAGTTTGCCAGGAGCTTTTTGCCTCAGAAGCACACCCTGTACTTTTATATTTTTGTGCTTTGTTGAGACTCTGTCCCCTGCCTGTGCTCCTTTGTCTCCATGTATCTGAATCTCTCCTATCATATGACACCAACCTGAACCCCCGTTCTTACCCACAAAGCCATCTCTGACCATTTCCGGCTACTATGGTCTCCTATGCATCTGAACTCCTATAGCATTTATTCCCTCAACTTGCATGTGACCTTCAGTCAAGAACTGCCTTGGTCATGTCCTGCACTGCTATTGAACATTTTCTCTTTGGGGAGAAAGTATAGCATAGGATCAGCCTCCCTGCCTCCAACCTATGGGAAGTTGAGTCAGGAGGGGACCTCTGGTCAGCATTTTCCAGGACAGAACTAAATGAAGATCCTGGCAACGGACCCACCCCTGAATCCCCACAGAAATTTCCTGTCAACACCCCCGCCCTCTGCCTTCCATTTCCTCTCTTCCATGCCTCACTTCTGAATCATGAACTTCCCTGCTAGCCCTTCCATTCCCTCTCCCCTCCACTCAGGAAGCATTACAAGGCTTCAGATACGAACACCTTATGAGTTCCACAGCCCCAAATGTGGCTCCAGGAGACTTTATTCTGGATCTCTATGTATGTGTGGTACAGTGGCTATAACCTTCTGCAGTTAGCCAACCAGTGACCCTGAAACGTCATCAGTTGTTCATTTTTTATTCATTCATTCATTCAACAAATATTTTCTGAGCACATACTCTGTGCCATGCTCCATGCTGGGTCCCAAGGATACAGCAATGAACAGATCACAGCTCTCGCCCTCCTTCTTCAAGGAGCTGGCAACCTAAAAGGCGATCCAGGCAAGTAAAGAAGAAATTCCTGTGATGGTGCTGGGGGAGGTGTAAGGCATCCCATCTGGATGGAATTTTGTTCTGTTTAACAATATCTGTGAGAAGGAGGGCCCGCAGTGCTCTTTTACAGCCTTTCTAGAGACTACAAGTTGTTCCTTAAACTTCACCCAAATCTTCCCAAATCACAGGTTGTTCCTAATACCTTTTAGACTTAGCAACAATCTTCTTTCTTTTACTTAAATGAGAAGTGGAGAGGCAGAGAGACAGACTCCCTCATGAGCCTCAACTGGGACCCACCTGGCAAGCCCTTTATGGGGCAATGCTAGCAACAATCTTTTAAAAGGAGATGGTCAGAACACTTAGCAGGATTCTTCACAAATGTCAAGATAATAATTAGGCCACGCCTCCAGCATTCTGCCAGAGGCTTAAAACTTTGCCTAGTGTTTAGATCACGCTACAAAAGCAATAATTTAAGCACTAACACTTGCTGAGGATGTATCCAGAACCAGGCACTCTTCACAGGCCTGGTAGAGAGGTCTGAAGGCTGAATTATACCCCGAATCATTATCAGCACCTCCTTTGGGCCCACTTCCTCAGATGACTGTCTACCTAGTCGACTGCCTTTATTTTTGCCTGACCTGCATCCATCCTCTCCTCTTCTGATAACATCACTCATCTTTGTTCAATGCGGACCATCTAGTTTCCCCACCCTCCTTCAGTCAGAGGGTGACTCAAACTAGACCAAACTGATATCTACTCCCTTGAACTTGAACCTACAGACTCTTGACTGGTGCTTGTCAAGCCTTATTGCTGAGTTCTGAAATGACTTCCTATTAGGTCCTACTTTGCTTACTTTCACCAGTTGATTTCTGTTGCTTGCAACTGAAGAACTAACACAAACTGTCATTAATTACAACCTGGTACAGTCTTATAATTCTTTTGTTCCAAAGCCAGCAAGCTGATGCTGTCTGGAGCTTGCAAATTCTCTCAGCACTCTGTACGATGAGGAGAGACTCGGGCACCAGGGCCATGGACCGTGGGCCGTTAGAGAAAGGAACTGCCTGACAAACAGCAAACGTGCCAAATTAATGCTTTCAGGGAAGCAAGGGTTGCCTGAACACTATTGATTCTAGGTCCACTAATGGTTCGGGCTGTGAGGCTGGGCGTGACAGCTCTGCTTCACTCAGTGCAGTAATATACTGCCAAGTCAGGCCTATTTTCTGGTGTCAGCAGGGAAATGGGAGACTATTAAGGAAGCACCTTATCAGGAACTGAGCTCACTGTCACTGGAAAGACGGTGGCAATTAGCCTGATGGAAGCCATGAGGCAGCCCCAGCTCCTGGCCAGGTGCAGAAGAAATTAATAGGAAGCCTCTTAACTGACAGGTCAGCTTAGGCTCCAAAAGGGAGAGGGCTCCGCCCCAAGTCTGATGCTCCTTTTTCCCTGATTGAGAAGACTCCCACCCCTTCAAGTTATCTTCTGATGTGCTCTCTCCACATGTTTGCTGGTGGACATTTCTCTGCTCTACCTACCCCACATGCAAAAGCAGTAACGACCGCTCTCATTGGACTGGTGCTCTCATGTGTATTCTGTCAGGCAGAGAGTGGGGTTGAAGGCTCAAGTTTTGGAGACTGGAGTGTCTGGGACAAATAAGTGCGTGAGGTAGACATTGTCTTTCCCTCTGTGGCCCTGGAGCTAGAGGGAATAATGAGTGAGTGAGTGCGGAAACTTATTCTTTTTTTTTTTTTTTTGTATTTTTCTGTAGTGAGAAGCAGGGAGGCAGAGAGATAGACTCCCACATGTGCCTGACTGTGATCTACCCAGCATGCCCACCAAGGGGCAATGCTCTGCCCATCTAGGGTACTGCTCTGTTGCAACCAGAGCCATTCTAGCACCTGAGGTGGAGGCCTTAGAGCCATCCTCAGCGCCCGGGCCAACTTTGCTCTAATGGAGCCTTGGCTGTGGGAGGGAAAGAGAGAGATAGAGAGGAAGGAGAGGAGGAGGGGTGGAGAAGCAGTTGGACACTTCTCCTGTGTGCCCTGGCTGGAAATTGAACCCAGGACTTCCACACACCTGGCCGACGCTCTACTGCTGAGCCAACTGGCCAGGGCTAGGGAACTTATTCTGAAGAAACTCTCAAACAAGTCTCATTGCTCCTCTGCCCTCCTATTCCAAACACACATGATGTCAAGGAAACGGATATGGTCTGTAGGCTGGGGGAACCATTTCCTGCTCTGCACAAGTTTTTGGTGTGTCCTCAGAAAGATCCCTTTGCCTCTTCGAGTTTTGGTTTTCTCAGCCATAAGGCAATAAGATGAGACAATTAGTAGATAATCTCTAAGTGAGTCCACATCTTCTAAGAGGCAGATGCCAAGAGGGGGTTGAACGTGCAAGAGTGTTAATAGGGGGAATGCCTGGGAGAGAAAAGGAGGAAGAAGCTGAGCAAGGCTGGCAGAGCCCACAGGCCACACTGCCTGTCTGACTTGGAGTCAAGAAGAGAGAGAAGGAAGGTTAAGCAGAAGCATCTTAGACTCCCTAACTCTAAGGAAAGTTCAGCAAGGCCATCTGGGAGTCCTTGAGTGAAAGACAGCTGTCAGAGGAGTCGGGCATCACCCAGGAACAAGTCTGCCTTCGTGTCTCTGCTGTCTGCTGTCACCCAGGAGCAGCTGTAGGAAGCGTGGTCTAACCAATTGGTAAATGCACCCATCGATTTTAGAGCCAGCAGTTGGGCCTCCTGTCGTTGAAGGTCTGCAAGGTGCATTTGGGGGGGGGGGACAATAATCTCTAAGCACCCTGTAGGCACTGATGTCCAATGTTCTAAGAACCTTGGAGATGCGCCAGCTGACCTGGGCCCACTCCCACCTCAGGGGGTCTGGCTGGGCACTGCCAGCAGGCAGACCTCCTGACTAGCCTCTGTGTAGCAGCTGTTCTCAGTACTCCCTCATGGCAAAGTAGGCAGGATGTTTATGTTCATTTGACACATTGGGATCAAATGCTTCCTGACTCCTATTTTTGGCCTTGCTTTGGTCTTCAGAGAAGGGAAGTGGGGGGCTTCAGTTTCCCTGCTGTTGTCTTTGTTTGAAGTGAAGCCAAACAAAAGAGGCCCTACCCTGATCACGTCTGCCCTGCCTCTGCTGGAACCCCCAGCTCCGGAGCAGCTCTGCGGCCTGGACCCTCTGGGCACATGTCTGCACGTCCACACATAGGAAGCTGGGTGGGTGTGGGCTCACAACAACCTGGATTTAAGCTTCTGTTCCACCACTTCCTGCTGCGTAGCCCTAGGCAAATGACCACCTCGGTAAGCCTTGACACTCTCATCTATTAAAGGGGAATAATAATACCTACCTCTTGGAGTCGTTGTGAGGATTAATAAGATAATGCATATAAACTCTTTAGCACAGCTTAGCACATAGTATGTGCTCAATAAATTATCCTTATGAGTGGTGACTTTCACTAAACGCCTACTGTCAGTATCGTCATTATTGCCTCAATATTATCTTCTGGTGAAGGCAGATAGAGTCCTGGAAATTTCTCCTGTCCTCAAGAAGCATATAGACTAAGACATGTGGAAAGCCACACTGAGATCAGCTGAGAGGTGTGGGACTGGTGTGGGGAAGTCTGTCACCATCAGGGCTGTCTCAGTCATTGCATGACCTTTACAGGCTTTCTCTCTGCTGTCTGTACATTGGTCTTCTGGGCTCATGGGCAATGCCTTCCAACCAACACACTGTAACATATAGAGAAGGTGCTCCCGGCGTGAAGAATGTAGCTTCCGGGCACTGAAAGACCTGGAAAGAGAGTGCCGGTTGGGAGTGATGACAGAGCAGGGGGAGGGGGTGGGCTGGCAAGGCCAGCTGATGGAGGGCCTTGCACCCCACACAGGGGAATTGGATTCCATCCCGAGGGCAGTGGGGGTGCTCTCGAGAGGTTTCACATAGGAGAGTGATGTAATCAGATTTGTCTGATGGCTTCAGAACAATTTACTCAGGTTAGCCTTCTTCCCTAGGGAATGCCTGTCCCCTGGAGAGAAAAATATGAAGAGAAAGGATTAGAATCGCACCCTCCCCTTCAAGCACAGCCTGCTCAAACTTTCCCTGACCTGTCCACTGGCTGAACAAAGGCCCCGCGGCCAGCTGGAGAGGAGCCTTCTTGATTACTCACAATTCCCTTCCCGAGAGGACAGGCGCTGATGTGTTTTCTCTTGATAACACTGGCTCCTTTCGAGCAATAGGACTTCCTGTCTGATCGAAGAGCAATTACTGCATCTCCAAAGAGAAGACACTTTAAACAAATCTAGTTTTAGCCCTCCGTGGTAATGGAGATGTTTGCTCACTAATCAACCATTAGCCCTGAGATTAGGAAGAGTGGGCACTTAGGATGCCCAGTAACCAAAATATTTTTAGATCTATTTGGTAGAAGATTCCAGTGGCCAAAGGGGACCTTTTCTAGTGAATGTGGGCCCCCATACCTTCCCCAGCCTGAGCCTAGAGTTTCTGGTTTACCCGCTCCTTGCTCTCCAGTTTTGGGAACCAGGGGTCAGGGACTGATGAAGAACAACACTAAGGTTTGGTCACCTCAGGGCAAGGCTAAGCTGCTCAGATCAAACTTGGTATCCCTGGTCTGGTTATATTAGGGGATCATGTGGAAATCCACCTGAAGACAAATTATCACCCAATAGCCCACCAGTAAAAGCTGCCTTTTACCCAAACTTAGGAGAATTTGAAAACTGAGACTTCCACCTCTAAATGAGCATTCCTACCAGAGACCATAATTTGTCTTAACTGTCTCCTTTCCAATATTGGCTGGAAAACATCTCACTCCTTGCTTGCTATTTTAAAACTGAGAGAAGAATAAGAAGTGAACAATAATATTAGTTAGTACTTGCATTGTGCCAGGTATGGCTCTAAGCACTTCAAATATATTTAGTCATATAATTCTCCCAATGACCCTATGACATAGGTACTATTATCATTCCCATTTTAAATGAAAGAACTGAGGCACAGAGGAGTTAAGAAACTTTCCAAAGGTCACACAGCTAGAACATGGAGGGTCCAGACTCTGAACCCAGGCAGTCTTAGCTGCAGATTCCTCACTTGTAACCACTCTGCAAACTACCTCTCAAAACCATCATCCTGTCCCCAGAGCATTGGTCTTCTCCTATACCCATCCTTGGTGCCATTCTTACCTCTTCCAACAGGTTTTCTTGAGCCTTCAGGTTCCTGGAAGGCAGAAATAGTGATCTTGTTCATCATTGCCTCCTTGGCCCTTAGCACCTAATTCATGCTCAAAATATTATTTGCCGAATAAATATTATGATTTATTGAACATTGACCAGAGGCTATTCATCTCCTAAGGTCTCTATACCCCATTGCTACTTTCTAGACTGTAATCACTTGTAATGTGCTCATGACTGTTCTCACAAGTGCATGTTTTGTTTGTTCTGGGGTGGACTGCAAGATCCTCTGGACTTCCTTAACAGGAAGTTCAATCCAAAATAGGTGCCTAGTCAGTGTTATTATTGGACTTTTATCTGCTTTGCTTTATACTGTGTGTGGTAGGCAAAATGGCTCCCTCCAAATGCCCATATTCTGATCCCCAGAACCTACGGATGTGTTATGTTATATGGCGGGGGTGGGGGAGACGAAGTTTACAGATGAATTAAGGTTGCTAAACAGCAGCTCCCCTTGAGATGGGGCCAGTATCCAGGATTATCCAGGTGGGCTGAAGGCACTCTCTAGATCTATATAAGTGAGACTCAGGGTCAAGTTGGAAGATGCTATGGTGCTGGCTTGAGGAGGGAAGAAGGGCCTCCAGCCCAGAATCCTAGGGGCTCCCAGCTTCTCTCCCAGAGCCCCGAGGAGGATTGTGGACCTTGGACACCTTCACGTTAGCCCCACGAGCCCATTCAGTCTGCCGGGCTCCCAAATGGTAAGGTAATACATTGGTGCTGTGTTAAGCCATTAAGTTGGTGATGATTTGAGCAGCAGCTACAGGTCACAAATACACTTGTACTGAGTGGTCAGCGGTAAACAAACAAACATGGCGTCGCCCTGAGGAACTTGCTGGCTCTTGCCAGTGTTTGGGGACTCCATGTCCGGCCAGCAGTTTCTAAAGCATGTTAGGTCCCAGGAGCATTTCTGAGGCAGTGGGAGCCCTGCCCCTTCCAGAGCCTAGAGCCTGTGGGCACCCTTGGTGCTCTCCTGGGCCTATCTGGCTTACCTCCTTCAGCTACTACTTATTAAGCATGTCCTTTGTATAAGGCAGGGGTCCCCAAACTACGGCCCGCGGGCCACATGCGGCCCCCTGAGGCCATTTATCCGGCCCCCACCGCACTTCTGGAAGGGCACTTCTTTCATTAGTGGTCAGTGAGAGGAGCATAGTTCCCATTGAAATATTGGTCAGTTTGTTGATTTAAATTTACTTGTTCTTTATTTTAAATATTGTATTTGTCCCCCCCCCCTTTTTTTTTTTTTGTATTTTTCTGAAGCTGGAAACAGGGAGAGACAGTCAGACAGACTCCAGACTCCCGCATGCGCCCGACCGGGATCCACCCAGCACGCCCACCAGGGGCGACGCTCTGCCCACCAGGGGGCGATGCTCTGCCCCTCCGGGGCGTCGCTCTGCTGCGACCAGAGCCACTCTAGTGCCTGGGGCAGAGGCCAAGGAGCCATCCCCAGCGCCCAGGCCATCTTTGCTCCAATGGAGCCTTGGCTGCGGGAGGGGAAGAGAGAGACAGAGAGGAAGGAGGTGGAGAAGCAAATGGGCACTTCTCCTATGTGCCCTGGCTGGGAATCGAACCTGGGTCCCCCGCACACCAGGCCGACGCTCTACCACTGAGCCAACCGGCCAGGGCCTCGTTTTGTTTTTTTTTACTTTAAAATAAGATATGTGCAGTGTGCATAGGAATTTGTTCATAGTTTTTTTTATAGTCCGGCCCTCCAACGGTCTGAGGGACAGTGAACTGGCCCCCTGTGTAAAAAGTTTGGGGACCCCTGGTATAAGGGATTACACTAAGTGTTTTGCATATATACCTAATTTTATCCTGACCACAGTACTCTAAGAAAGATATTTTTATCCCCATTTACCAGATGAACAAACTGAGGCTCTGAGAGGAAAAGTGACCTTCCTAAGGGCATACATACATCTAGTAAGTGGTGGGTGGGAGTCCAAGACATCTGACTCGAAAACCCACCCACGCTGCCGGCACTCAGGTTTTGTTCCTCCCTGGCCCTCCACAGGCAGTGTGCGGACAGGCGGCCTCCAACACACCTCTCCCCACCCCCACTCACATCGGAAGGCAGTTACAGGGCCCACTCATGGGTTCCAGTAACAGGGCGGAGTCCCCTGTTTGGGCAGACGCTGTTCCCACCCATGTGCATGGAGGGGTGTTTTTCTCCAAGGAACCTAACGGAGGCTGAGATAAGCACGATTCAGGGCAGCCCCAGAGAGGCTGTTCTGGTAAAACCCTTTGGCAGAGCAGGCAGGCGAGGGCAGCACCGGTGATATTAGAGACCAACCTCCAAGTTCAGAGGGAGAGATAGGCTCTGTTTCTCAGGGAGCTCTGGGCCCAGAAATGGCCCCTGAGGAAGTCGAGACTCAGCTCTGCCCTACTTGGGCCTTCACGTCTAGCCAGCCTCATCCCTCCCCAACCTCCCCGGGAGGTGGCTGCATTTCCACCAAGTGAAGGCAGCTTGATCCGGCCCTCAGTACACAGTTACTTCGTGTGGGTGGGGGAGGGGAGGCATTCTTAACAGTTACTACAGGCATGACCTGTGGTGGGGCAGTGAATAGAGCATCGACCTGAGGTCGTGGGTTTGAAACCCTAGGCTTGCCCAGTCAAGGCATATATGGCAATTTATGCTTCCTGATCCTCCACCCCCCCTTCTCTCTCCCTTTCTCTCTCTCTCTCTCTCTCTCTCTCTCTCTCTCTCTCCTCTTTCTAAAATGAATAAATAAAAGTTAAAAGAAACAAACAGCTATAACAACAATAATAATAACAGTTACTACTTATTAAACACTAAACATTTATTCAACATTAAAGAAATCCCATTTAATCCCCACAACAGTCATTGGGGATAGGTTTTCTTATTGTTACTTTACAAATCGGGAAACTGAGGCTCAAAGAGGGGACTTACCCAGGCCACACAAGCCAATGAATATAGGCCCTGGTCTCCCCAGTTCCAAAGCACGTGCTGTTGCAGGAATTGGAGACCCGCTTACAATTGAGATTACTACCAACACTGCCTGTCTCATTACCTAAAAAAAAGAATCGGTGGAGGGGTGGTCTCCACCTGCTCCCATTCTACCAGGGTCCCAGCTCTGAGGAGGGGCTCCTCCTGCTTAGGAACTTCACTGTGGGGCGCGGGACTCTCTGGCCAGCAAAGGGTGTGTGTCTGTGGGGTGAGCGGCCCTATCACGCTGGAGCGGCATGGGGAGGAAATGACTCAATCATCAAAGGCCTGGTCTTCCTCGGGGAACTGTCCCTAATCACAATTATCCCGCTACAATAATACCATTTCAGAGAGACTGTGAGCCAGGGCACTGTGTAGCCATGTAAACTGCTTCCTGTATCTGCCAAACCCAACAGCATTCAGCAATTAATAGAATCCAGCTAGGCCTCCTGCTCCGATAAGGGCAGAGCAGCACAGCTGCCGGCCTTGTTGTTCTAATGACGAATAGCCCGCATGCTGCAAAGTCATTCTCCCTCCTCCCTGGCAGCTCGGGGCCTCGGCTGCCTGGGTCCCTGGGAAGCCCAGGAGAGCCACACACACCCTGCTTGGTTTTGATATTTCATGGAGAGGAAAATTATTGTCCTTCACCTACTAAACAGGACCCTGGTGGAGAATTGATGATCTGGGATTGAACGGGACCCCTGCAGCCTAGAACCAGGATCCACGGACAAGTAGGCACCTTGTGAGATGCTTCAAGGGGAAATAGAGTTAGAAAATGGTGTGACCTCTGGATCATACTGGGACTCTGGGATTTTAAGCACCTCAGACCCTTAAGATAAACTGTTTGCAGGGTGTAGAGAAATGCTTTAGAAAATGACTTAGTGCCTGACCTGTGGTGGCGCAGTGGATAAAGCGTCAACCTGGAAACGCTGAGGTTGCCGGTTCAAAACCCTGGGCTTGCCTGGTCAAGGCACATATGGGAGTTGATGCTTCCTGCTCCTCCCCCCTTCTCTCTCACTCTCTCTCCCCTCGCTATAATGAATAAATAAATAAAGAAAGAAATTAAAAAAAAAAAAAAAGAAAATGATTTAGCCCCATGTAAATTCTCTGTGGTTCTCTGGATGTGGTTGGGAGGCAACATTTCACAGTTCCAGGACCTCCTTGAATCTTGGGGTGAAATTGGCTGGACCAATGATGGTGGCCCAGAGGCCTGCCTGAGCGCCGGGTCCAGGGCGGTAGAAGCACGTTCAAACACTGGGAATTGGAAGTTGGTGCAGCCACTATGAAGATGCCTCAAAAATTAAAAACAGCGTTACCGTGCAATCGATCAAATCCACTTCTGGGTATTTATCTGAAGGAAATGAGAACACAACTCAAAAAGATATCTGCACCCCCTGTGGATTGCAGCCTTATTTACAACAGCTGAGACATGGAAGCAACCAACCTAAATGCCTATTGATGAATGATTGGATAAAGAAAATGTGATACATATGATATATACAAAGAATATTATCGAGTCCTAAAATCGAAAGAAATATTACCATTTTCAACAATATGGATGGACTTTGAGGGCATTACGCTAAGTGAAATAAGTCAGAGAAAGACAAATACTGTATGGTCTTACTTTTGGGGAAAAAACAAAAATCCAAGTTCCTAGGTAGAACAGATAGGCGGTTGCCAGGAACCGGGGGGGGGGGGGGGGGGAGGACAAAGTGGGTCAAAGTGGTCAAAAGGTACAAACTCTCAGTTACAAACTAGACAAGTATTAGGGACATAATATACAGTGTCATGACTAGAGTTAACAATACTGTATTGTATATTTGAAAGTGGCTAAGAAAGTAGATCTTAAAAGTTCTCATCACAAGAAAGAAAATGTGTAACTATATATAGTGATGGCTGTTAAGTAGACTTATAATGGTAACCATTTTGCAATGTGTGCAAATATCAAAGCTTGATGTTTTATACTTGAAGCTTGTATAATATTCTAGGTCAGTTATGCCTCCCCCCAAAAATCACCGTTCTCAGTTTTCTATTTTCTTTTTGGTAACCAGCACTCTCGTTTCTTGTCAGTGGGTAGGGCACACTCACTTTCTTGCAAAGGATCAAGTGTCTACATTCTCTGGGGGAAAAGTTGACTAATTAGTCTGACTCGTTTTGGACCTCTAAGCCAAATTCCCACGAAGTCATGGCTGGTCAAGTTGAAGGTGTGATTCTGACTCTTCTCAGGGGAATGACTTCACAGCTTGCTTACTTTCCACCTCCCAAGAACAATGCAAATGAAGGAAAGGGATTTTTGTCTGAGCAAGGCCAGAAGAACCTTTGAGGAGTAGGGAGCAAAGCCAGAGGACGTGGGTGTTTTGAAATTGGCCGTCACATTCTGGGAAGGCTCTTTCTGGGGATGATTTGCAAATTGTGTTCAAATGTAGTCATTTCCCTGCTTTAGGCATTTTCTGTCCTTAGAGCTGCTATTCTGTGTTGGGACCCATTCTGATGAACTTTCCTGGGAGAAATCTCTTCTTTATGCTCTAAAAGTTTTTATGCTCTGATAGAAGAGAGTGGAGAGGTGGAGAGAAAGAAGGCAGAGGTGCCTGACTGGGCAGTGGCTCAGTGGATGGGGCATTGACTGAGACGTGGAGGACCCAGCCTTGGGGTCCCTGGGTAGCCTGCTTGAGTGCCGGCTCATCTGGCTTGAGTGTGGACTCATCAGCTTGAGCACAGGGTCACTGGATTGAGCGTGGGATCATAGACATGGCCTCATGGTCGTTGACTTAAGCCCAAAGGTTGCTGGCTAGAAGCCCAAGTTTGCTGGCTTGAGCAAGGAGTCACTCGCTCTGCTGTAGCTACCTCCCTCTCTACCCCCGGTTAAGGCACATATGAGAAAGCAATCAATGAATAACTTGAATAACTAAGGTGCTGCAGCAAAGGATTGATGCTTCTCATCTCTCTCCCTTCCTGTCTGTCCCTGTTACTCTCTCTGACTCTCTGTAAAAAAAAAAAAAAAAAAAAGAAGAAGAAGAAGAAGAAGAAGAGGAAGGTGAGGAGGGTACTATAACAGAATGGGTCATAGTTTGGCTGTTAGGGTTTGAGTCCCAGCTCTGCACTTCCTAGCTATGCAACCGTGAGCAAGTTACTCAATGTCTCTCAGTCTGTCTCCAACCGGTTGATAATTATAGAATTCAGTGCCCAAGATTGTTGTGAGGATTAACTGACATCATGCCTATAAAGTAGTTAGTACAGTGCTTGCTGGGTTTAAGTGCTCAAAACCTACATCGTGAGCTACTAGTGGCTTTTAATTTTCTTGTCATATTAGTTTATCCCTGTCCCTTACCTCAGCATCCAGACCTTTCTCAGGAGTAACAGGCTATGAAACATTCTTCATTCCATGTATGGTAGAATAGACTCTAGGACCCATGCCCAGGGCAGTCTTCAACACCTCTAGGGATCGAGGACTCACCATTGGACAAGGGGCCCATTTCATTTCCAGTAAAATTCTGGTTGATGGACATTTCTTCCTCTTACTGAATCAAAGGCTGTCTCTGGGACCATCACTTGGTCTTGCTGTACTCTTCAGGATCTCAGGAAATTTAAGCCTGTTCCTCGTTCCCTGTGGAAAATTCGAATATTTAAAGATAATTGGCACACCCCTTTTGAGATCTCTCCATTCAGAAAGCTTGAGAGTCTTTTATGTAGCTGTCCACTCTCTTTGGAACCTGTCCCGCGCTCATCAATTTCTCTATAGTAGGAGGGTGAGAGCTAAGAAACCGGAAGGTTCAAACAGTCAGCAGGAAGCATATTGCAAGTTTCACATCTTTTGTTAAGAAGGCAAATCTCCATGCCTATGGCTCCAAACACAGTTGGAAGTGGCTGATTGATGGGTGCTGGTGCTGGATACCAAGTGCATTCTATGGGCTGTGGCTGGTGGGGCATTTCCTGAAGGACTAGAAGTTGCTTTAATGGAAAAGGGACAGGGCCCCTTGGAAGTAGGGCTGTGGCTCTGCCTCCCCAAGACCAGGCAGCAGGTTGGGCTAGATAACAACTAGATAGTGGCATCAGGGAACCACAGAAAGGTCAGCCCTAATCTCTCAGGCTGGGTTTTGTGAGCATCAGGGGTCTGGGGAAGGGGCACTACAATCTTTGACGCAATTGATTTGGGCTCAGGAGCCCTCCCTCTCCTTCCTCTGCATACAACTGTTAGCTGCTTCAGAAGATAATATTCAGTCTCTGTCATACCTACTTCGAAGGGGATGGCTGACTTTGACTTGTAGTTGTTACTTAATGAGGATTTCAATCCAGATCCTTTGGTTGAATGTCATGTCAAGCAATTGTGACTATCACGCACATTTGAGCCTTGGCCCAGGTTTTGCATTGCACAGAAAAAACAGTTTCCTTTCCTTTCGGCCTAATACTACACTCACAGCACTTCTGACATCAGATGGGTGGGTTTGTTTACCTCACCAACCAGTTGTCTGGCACCAACCAGAGTCCTACAATTCAATTCAGTCCTGACAACATCTACTTGGAGTTAATGTCAAGTCCCACAAGTTAAGGACTTGGTTCCACAAGACTGTCCCCACTTCGGGTGCCAATCACAAGTTCCAGTTTGTCCCTGGTGTTTCTGACCAACTGGCTATAAAATGGGATTTCCACATCCCAGTCTTCAGGTTCGAGAATTTGCAAGAACAGCTCAGAGAACTCAGGGAAACACTTAGTTTACCAGTTCCTTATTCAGTAAGGAACATGTTAAAGCAGGCGTCCCCAAACTACGGCCCGCGGGCCACATGCGGCCCCCTTAGGCCATTTATCCGGCCCCCGCCGCACTTCTGGAAGGGTACCTCTTTCATTGGTGGTCAGTGAGAGGAGCATAGTTCCCATTGAAATACTGGTCAGTTTGTTGATTTAAATTTACTTGTTCTTTATTTTAAATATTGTATTTGTTCCCATTTTGTTTTTTTACTTTAAAATGAGATATGTGCAGTGTGCATAGGAATTTGTTCATAGTTTTTTTTATAGTCCGGCCCTCCAATGGTCTGAGGGACAGTGAACTGGCCCCCTGTGTAAAAAGTTTGGGGACCCCTGTGTTAAAGGACATAGATGGACAGCCAGATGAAGGGAGATAGGGTAAGATCTGGGAGGGTCCCACACACAGAAACTTCTGTCCCTGTGGAGTTGGGATGCTCCACCCTCCCTGTACATGGATGTGTTCACCGCACTGGAAACTCTTTGAACCCTGTATTTATGGAAGCTTCAGCCCATAGGCATAATCGACCATTAATTCAATCTCCAGTTCCTCTCCCCTTCCTGGAGGACTGCAGATGGAGCTGAACATTTCAAGCTTCTAATCATGGCTTGGTCTTCCTGGTGACCAGCCCCTATCCAGAAGCCCATCAAGAGCCACCTGATTAGAACAAATAACACTCCTATCACCCCAGAAATTACAAAGAATTTAGAAGCTCTGTGTCAGGAACTGAGGTCAAAGAAAAAAAATGTTTGAACAAAAAGATGCTCCTAGAACTCTTATGACTTAGGAAATTATAAAAGTTTTAGGATTTCTGTCAGAAGCCAGCAGCCGAGACCATATATATTTTTTCTATTACTTCACATGCATCTGGGCACTTAGAAAACATTCATCCATCCATCCATCCATCCATCCATACATACATTCATTCATTCATTCATTCATTCATTCAACAACTTGTTTTTTATTCCAGATGTGTGCTGAGCACTGTGGCAAGCATTGGGCTATAATACTGAACAAAACCAGACAAATTCCTTGACAGAGCTTAGGATCTAAGTATCCAATATTAATTAAATAATTATTAAAAGGTATGCAGAACAACAAACCAGTTGAAATATTATAAAGAAAAGAAGCAAAGTTCTAAGGCAGCTACTCATGAAAGAGCTCATCTGGGGTCATGGAGATCAGAGAAGGCCTTGCTGAGAAAGCCTCAAAGGAGAGAGCATTTGGTTTAATCTGTGCATGCCCCTCCCCACGCTTCCCGGGGTCCTAGCACCTTCCTTAACTCACGGCAGGAACTTAAGAAATATTTGTGGATGCAGGAATGTATATATGAGCTAACCATGTTGCCCTTGATTAAAGTAATAGACCAAATAGAATTTTATATCTGTGTAATCATCTAGAGTTTATATAATGCTTTCCTATGCATACCTGATCCTCAAACACCCTTGAGTACTGAGAGAGATGGGTATTATTCTCCATGTTCAATGGAAGAGAGAACTGACAAATTTCAGTTCGTCACAGGGAGGAAGTGTGGTGGGTAAAATCATGCTCTGGAGTCCTGCAGTCTTGTTATGAGCTCTGCCTCTTATCAGCTATGAGAGACCTGTCATAAACATGGAGTACTACATCTTTGCCATATTTCTCCCTAGGCCTGGTGTTCTCCTGAGTTTAGGCTCACATGGAGGATTCCAAAGTGATGACTATTTTGGATTTCTTAGGGCCTTATGAGATCAGGGTTTGCTTGTAGTGCATGTGAATAACTTCTGGATCAATATCAGCTCCCTTGACAGAGTGATGTAGGTTTTTCAACTCTTGTCAAAAAGCTCTATGAACTCAACAATTCAACAAATATTTATTCTGTGTTTCCTAACTAAAGACACTACACTGGTGTAAATATACTTTCATATCTTAGTAAGAAGAGACACCTTCCAGTAATTTCTTTTTTATAATTAATTTTAATGCAGTGACATTGATAAATGTACCCTGGTATATATATGTTCAGAGAAAACATCTCCAGATTATTTTGACATTTGATTATGCTGCATACCCCTCACCCAAAGTCAAACCGTCCTCCATCACCTTCTATCTGGTTTTCTTTGTGCCCCTCCCCTTCCCCCACCCCCTCTAATTTTTTTTGATTAATGTAATAATCATATCTACCAATTATTGAGACCTCATATGTGTCAGTCACTATACTAAGTACTTTACTTATATTTATTTCTTATAACCCTATGTGATGAGTAGTATTACTGCCTTCTAATTATGATTAATTTTATGTGTCAACTTGACTGGGCCACAGGATGCTCAGATACTTGGACGAACATTATTCTGGGTATATCTGTGAGGGTGTTCTGGATGACATTAACATTTGAATTGGTAGACTGAGTAAAGCAGATTGCCCTTCCTGATGTGGGTGGACCTTACACAATCAGTTGAAGGCCTGAATAGAACAGGAAGGCTGACCCTCCTACAAGTAATAAGAAACTCCTTCTGCCTGACTGCTTTCAAGCAGGGATGTCAGTTTTTCCAGCCTTTGGACTAGAACTACACCAGCAACTCTCCCAGATCTCCAGCCTGCCAAACGCAGGTCTTGGGAGTTGGCTTCCTTAAGCACATGAGCCAAGTCCTTATAATCAACATAGATTAATATCAATTAATTAATTATAAAAATCATATACACACACACACACATTCATTTTATTGGTTCTGTGCCTCTGGAGAACCTTAATATCTCCCCTTTACAGATAAGAAAATGATACCTCACCCTTCTCATTGATATTTCTCAAACTCATCCCATCATCTGCCCTCCTGACTCCACATCCCTGGAGTCTGACACTGAACTTCCTTTTGTCCTTCCTAGATGTCCTTTATCTCTCGGATCTGGAGTCCCTGTCTTTGAACCCACCCTTCATTCCTGGATCCAGCTCCCTCCCTTCATTCCTGCTGCTGATACCCACTGCCAGATCCTCAACCTCTTCCATCTGGCTGGAGGTGATATGCCTGAAGGGCTTCCATAGCTGCAGACCCTCCTGACCACACAGTCAGATCTTCCCCTAGTCCAGCTCTCCTCCAGGCCCTTTTCATTATCAGTGGCTTTAGGTAGGTTTTAAGGCCCAGGGCCTTTTTTTGAAGGGGGGGGGAAGTCCCAGGATATTTTAAGCCTAAAAAATGTTTTAACAAACATCAAAACTATAAAATCAATAAGAGAAATTAATACATTTTCAGAAAGTTAATTTGTTAAACCCTTGTGTCTATAAAAATTGCATCTCAACTAAAAATAATTTTTAGGGAGTTTTTGTATCCCTTTGCAAGAATTTCTAAGTGTGCATGGTAATTGATGATGCATCATGGCCAGTTGTAAAAATAAACGTGTTAAAAAAGAAACTGAGGCATATTAAAAATTTTAAGAATTCATTTGAGAAAAAATCTGTTTGAGTTGAGTGATGCCAAACCAGAGTTAGAAGTATTCCACCAACAGGAGCTAAGGTAAGACTTTATAGAGAGGACATGGAAGCAAAGCTAGGAAGTTATTTGATTGGCTATGGCTCAAGAGGTTGTCTTATTTGCAGAAGACTAGATCAGTGGTAGTCAACCTGGTCCCTACTGCCCACTAGTGGGCGTTCCAGCCTTCATGGTGGGTAGTAGTAGAGCAACCAAAGTATAAATAAAAAGATAGATTTAACTACAGTAAGTTGTTTTATAAAGATTTATTCTGCCAAACTTAGCGAAAATCCCACATAAAGTAATTGGTAAGTAATTATTATTATATGCTTTAACTTGCTGTAACTCTGCTTTATAAGTTTTATAAAGTAAAGTTACTTCCCTACTTCATAAATCACCATTACCGTGGAACCAGTGGGCGGTTAGAAAAGTTTACTACTGACAGAGATACAGAAGTGGGCGGTAGGTATAAAAAGGTTGACTACCCCTGGACTAGATGGTTGCTTGTGATTAGTTGTCCTTAGGTTTCCATTTCTCAACCTTGAGGCATTGACAGGCTTAGGTGTGGGTTTGCTTACATAGGTTTCTTTTCTTTCTTTCTTTCTTTCTTTCTTTCTTTCTTTCTTTCTTTCTTTCTTTCTTTCTTTCTTTCTTTCTTTCTTTTTCTTCTTCTTTTCCAAATGAGAGGAAGGAAGATGGAGAGACAGACTCTTGCATGCACCCCACCGGGATCCACCCGGAAATCCCCATCTGAGTCCATGCTCGAACTGAGCTATTTTTAGCACCTGAAATAGAGGCTCTATGGAGTTAGCTTCAGCAAGGGCCAGTGTGCTCGAACCAATCAGGCCATGGCTACAGGAAGGGAAGGGAGAAAGAGAGAAGGGGGAAGGGAGGAGTGGAGAAGCAGATGGTTGCTTCTCTTGTATGCTCTCACTAGGAATTGAACTTGGGACATCCACACACCAGGCTAATGCTCTACCACTGAGCCAACCAACCAGGGCCATATAGGTTTCTAAGGCATTAGAACCACCTCAGTTTAACAGTGTGGGGAAAATGGCTGTGTTAGGCTTGCTCATAGGTTTACTGGCTGCAAACCCTTTGTGCAAATAGTGCAGGAGCACATGATAGCACTATTGTAAGGATGTAAATACTTCCCCCAGAGGTGATAAGGAAGATGCTGCCCCACCACTGAGAGGGGCCATTGGGTTGGGGTTTTTTTCCCCTCCCTGATCCTTTTGCCCTCCACTGCAAACAGCAGGTTGCTGCTTTCCCCTTGGTTTTCTTTTTTGGCTTGCCTGTCTTGGTGAGATGCCAATAAATTAGAATAGCCCACCATCCTCCGGCTCCGCTGTTTCTTTATTTACCGTCTGCCCAAATTCAGTGAGAACCTGCATGGCCACCACGGCGGCCACTGGCCTTACAAACGGCCTCCTTGTTTAATTAACTAAACAAATGTATTTGTAACCAAATAATTTCAGAAGTGACAATTATCAAAATCTTGTCCACTTCTTCAAAAAAATATGTGTGCCTAGTGTGGAATGTATATGCTTGGATCCTAAAGCTCTCAAAATGCTCCTCTTCACTGCAAGATGTTCCTGCTTTAATGCCTATAATCAACCCTGGACTACTGTTTATACTCACCTCTGGTATTCAATGCCCTTCCTAACCCAGGGCATTCTGAACCTGAACCTTATTCATTCATTAATTCAACAAAAAATATAATTGATACTTGTCACTGATATTTTAAGTTAGGCATGGGCCTAAGAGGGTGCAACACAAAGCAAGACCAACGTGGTCTCTGCTCTCCTGAAACTCACACTGGACTGGTAGGCGTAGCTGGTGGATTGGAGATAGCTAGTAAGCCAATTAATAGATAGATAATGTCCAACTGTCAGCTTCATTTGAAGAAAAACAAGTGAGGGTAAGGAACTTGAATGCGACTGGAAGGCAGGTGATCTTATTTGATAGGGTAGCTAGAGAAGGCTTCTCTGAGAAGGCCCCACTGAAGCAGAAACATGAGTTAAATAAGGAAGCCAGGCAGGCAAAGGTCTGAGGGGAGAGAGGTCTAGGCACAGAATGCAGCAGTGCAAAGGCCCTGAGGTAGACATGGGTTTGGCAAGTTGGAGGAACAGTGTGGGTGCAGCAAAGAGAGTAAGAGGAGAATGTTAGACGTTAAGATCAAAGAGATAGATGGATTGCACAGGCTATGGAGGACTTCGGTCAAGTATATTTCCAGTATATTCCTTCAGCTGCTCAATTTGCAAATGCTACCATTGTGGGTGATGCACTTCATGGCTGACTGGCTCATTTAAGCAGGAGCAGTTTGCAGAACACCATGGGGCATCACAGATCTTCCAACATCTCCCTGGGATAGACAGCTCTGTGGGCAGGGCCAGCCAGGCACAAATTACCTCACTAACCAGCCACTGCCTGCCAATTCCAGCACAGGTCTTCTTGGACCCCCATGGCTTTGCTGTTCTCAGAGTCTCACTGCTGCCCACCAGTTTCCTCTTAAATGCCCATTGTCCCTGTTCTTGCCCCCCCCCAAAAAAAAACAACTGTGAGTATGATGCACTTTCCCTTGACAGGTGTTGAAGTAGACAGACCAAACTTCTTGATTTGCCTTCTTTTGGTAGTATTCTGACTCACTATTCATGATTCTTAAATATAGCCACAAGTAAGTGAGTGCCATATGAATCAGAACTCCTAGTTTAGAAGTCTGTGGTGAATTGTAAATATTTCCCCCATGAATGGAACTTGTTTGTTAAAGAGTGTTGGGGGCTGGGCGAAATGAAACAAGGTGAGACAGTAGTTGGAGAGTGGGGGCAAGGGTGGGAGTAGATAATACTGTATGGCCAGTAGTTGCCATTGTCGTGGCCATTCACATGCAGGTTCTCATTGAATTCGGACAGACGGTAAAAAAAACAGTGGAGCCAAAAAATGGTGGGCCCTTCCTTTATAAAAGTCTTGCACCAGTTGACGGGCAAACACACAGGGCTCCCAAAGCCACTGACACATTCTCTGGTTCCACAACCAGGAGAGTCTTCTCTGGTTTCTCCTAGAATCAATGGCCCCCAAAACCTCAGTAGGGCTCACAAAACCCCTCACCTCTGTTTCCCCATCTGCACACCTTCATTATCTCTGTTCTCCTTACAAAACATGGCTTCTCTCTTTCCAAAACTTTCTGGCATGAAAACCTCTCCTCCAGCAAACATTAGCAAAACAATGGCCCTTCCCAAGCAGGAAGGTAATATGCAATTTCACAGACATATACCTGGTGCTGCCTAGCCCACAATGCAAACTATAAGCAAGCAAACATGAAAATCACATTTCACAAACTTATTTGACCAACAATACCTTAGATTGGGTGGCCTAGGACAGCCTCTTTGAGCAGATGGCTTCAGTGACAAGACTTGAATGAGAACGGGAAGCCAGCCATTAATTTCCAGCAGACGTAATAGATGGTGCAAAGGCACTGAGGTGGGCATGGCTTTGCCTCTGGTGGAACAGCCAGGCCAGTGTGGCAGGAAGGTGGTAAACAAAGGTTAGTGGGTGCTGGGGTCCCATGGGCCAGGGTAAGAAGCTTGGATTCCATGGACAGTAGGAAAGCATTAGAGGAGTTTTCAGCAGGGAAATGATTCACTTAGTGTTTGAAACAGCCCACCATGACTGCCAAGTGGAAAAGCCATCAACAAGCAGCCTGTGTGTTTGTACAAAGCTTTTCCATTCAGAAAGCCTTCTACGTGGGCAATTTCATTAGCATCACAATACCTAATGAGATCCACAGAATGCTTTCTTTTTAAAAGATGAAAAACTAAGGTTGAGAATGGTTTGTGACTAAGGCCAGGTAAAAGAGCTAGCAAGTGGCAGGACTCAGTTGAAAGTAGTTAGTGCAGAAATCTGCTTTTTAAAAGTTCCCTGGATCCGGGGTCAAAGGAAACTGACCAGCAGCTGCAGTTGTACTCGTCTCCTTCCCTACTGTGGCCTGCTTTATTCCCTTTACCTGTGGCTTCCTTTACCTGGAATTCCTCCCCTACTACTTTTTACTTCCTTCTCTTCTTCCCTTTGTCAACAGCTCCAGCCAAAGAAGCATTCTTCCCTTCCAACCACCCAGCAGAACATATACAAGGATGTTACATCAGCAGGTCCTTGTACTTTATCTCAGAACCATATCCTGCAGGTGCCCATCCCCCAAGTTTTGTTAGAATCCACAAACACACTCCTGATTCCTGTGATAGAGCTGAGCACGTAATAAGTGCTCAGTATGAGACACATTTCTCTCAGTTGAATTAGGGTTCGTGTATCCCGAGTGCTTCTTATCTTCCCAGCATGGAATTACTGGTATTTTCCAAAAATTATTTAATTCTAATAGCAAACATCTTTGAGAAGGTATTAATATCACGACCATTTTATACATGAAGAAACTAAGGCTCAGAGATGTTAATAGGGATCAAATGACTCCAAAACCCATATTCGTGACCTCTGTTGTACTTCCTTCTCATTGAAGATAGAGAATCTCTGCTTTTTTAGCCTTGATATTTGAACTATAGGTGTTAAAAGTAGAGTCTAAAAACAAATCAAAATATTTTCTTCTACAAACACATGGAAGAAGCTCTCAAAACTCCCTGAGATGCATCGTCTACCTTCTCTCCTTGTCACTGTTCCTATTCATCCATCTCGGGCCCAAGAGAAGCAGTGAATCCAGTTGGGCTGAGGCTTCTGCCTAAGTGGTCACCCAGGGAGGCAAGTGTACTTCAGAAACTCACACCCAGATGTGCAGTCTGTTGCTTATCTGGATCAGGGTGCCCAGGACAGCAGAAATGGCTGCCGCCATGGTGCAGTAGGGTGGACATCGCAGGACAGCCTGGGTGTCCTCCTTCTGCGGTGCACCTTGACGCGTCCTTAACCTCTGGGCCTTGCTTTCTTCCTTTGTTTGATAACCTCTTTTATCTTCTCCTATGCAAAATCTCTGCTATAGAGGAGGTCTTCAGTAAGGCAGAAGGGGAAGATCGAGACTTCGTTAAGCTAATAACGTCAGAATGGAATGTTGCTCAGTAGAGCCGGGCAACATCTGCAAGAGACAGGTGTCTTGGTGCTGTAGATAATCCAGTCTAGACTCACACGGGTAAAGTAGAGGAAACAAATGAAAATGCCTGGCAGGACCAGGCAGGCAATACAAATGAGTGAAAATGGAGACCGGGAGTGGGACCTGCCCGCTCGGGACCTGAGGGTCCTGGATGAGCTAAAGCACACAGACTGGCCTGGGGGGCAGCGGGCACAACTCAGCTCGAAGCTCTTGTTGCCACATGGGGACACAGGTTCATTGCTGATAAACTTTTCCACTTTTCAAGTAATGCCAGAAATAGTGACTTTTATGCAAAAATCTTGTTATTTTTAAACACTACCTTTTTCTCCATCAACTTTTTGAAAATGGTGAGGGTCATAAAGCATGCTGTGTTACAGAGAACTACTTCCCTTCTGGATGACTCCACATGCGAAGGGACATCTGTAAGAATAACACCTGTCCTCTTCCTACCCTTCACTCATTCCTCCCCAGTGGGGAAAAATAACTTTCCTGGTTAATAGGTTTGGAAGAAGGAATTGGGTGTTCATAATTTAGGGCCTTTCTCTCCCTCTCCCTTTTGAGCTACCTACCCCCAGTAGGCAGCCTACCCCAGTTCAGTGAGGGTGAGTCTCTAACTCTGGGATTCTGCATTTGGAGCTCCAGGGACCTGTCGCTATAAGTCGTATTCTCCAGTGTCCACTTTCTCATTAAGCTGATGCATTACCTTCATCCGCTTGCGTGCTCTTTGTTCTTTCGGCTCAATGGGTTCACAGCTTAGGCAGAGAAAAGGAGCCCTATTTACTGGGTCTAGCTGCAGGCTCCTAGAGTCAGCTCTGGCCCCAGGTCATATGTTTGCTCCCTATGACTATAACCCAAATCTTTGGACACAGGATTAGGACCTGCTACATTCCATAAGGGTGAAGGCAGGTGCTATGCTTAGAACCCTGAGGATCTTCTGGTGACCCTCCAGGGTGGTGCTCGGAGACTTAGGGGAGGAGGAGATCAAGGGGATTGTGGGAGGTAAGAGAGGAGGGAGAGGGGATGCAAAAAGACAGTCACCCAGATACTCATCAAAGGGGGACAGCAGATGGGCTGGAAGGTGACTCAGTGGGAAGATCCAGGAATACTTTGCACCATCTTCTGAACATCATGTGTATTCAGGGTCACCTAATATTAAGGTCCTTTTCTTTCAGGCAATGGTCTGTGCTCACCCACCCTTCCTAGGGATTACATAAAAATAATAACACCTCCCATGACTCCTTCACAAGATTAAAAAGATCAAATGAATTATCTTTGGAGAATCTGACCATAAGACCTTGTTACTTGTATCATCAATAATATTATATAATTCAAGATGCCAAGAAGACTCAAACTCACTTATTCTGAAACTCACTTTCTAAAACCCCAGAGAACTAAAAATCTTGAGGATGATTTGGCAGCCATGGGGAACAAGAAAAACTAATGTCTAGAAAAAAATATTAAATAGCAAAGTAAACCATTTTGAGGCCCATTGACTGAACACTTATCGAGCATTTACTATGTGCCTGCCTCTGAGAGCTGGGCATGCAAAACTGAATAAGTACTATGAACAAAGAGTTTAGAGTGGTGGCAATTTCCGGCAATTCAATGTGCTGTGTTTTTGTTTTGTCTTATTTTAACTGAAAGTATATTTTAAAAGAATGTTGGGGAATTATAGCCGTACAATAAAATATGTTTTGTTTCACTTCCTTTAGCTGTTATTTTATGACAGCACTGACCTTCTGACCAGAAGCAAAATTCTGGCCTTTCTAAATATCCCATGTTGGCTGGGCTTAATGGGTTTTCAAAATAAATGGATTGGATTTCTCAACCTGTCAAAATATAGAGCATGAGGGCTTTTTTGAACTTGAGAGGCCTCCTCTGAGCGCAGATTCAGAATTTGCTGTCTGAGCCAGGGAGCTGAGAGCCAGCTTATCATCAACCTGTTATTTTTGATGGAAGCAGAGGTGGCCGGGACAAAGAGATGAGCTCCGGGAGGTCGGGGTAACTTAAACATGATGTCACCCAGGGCGATCAAGGCATCAGATGCCCCAGACTCTCAGAAGGGAGTTTTAGAGGATTTTAACCCAGGCATGGACCTAAGCCCCACCTAACAGCACTGGCAGGACCATCCCTGGCAGGATGCTGCGGGAAGCTGATCCCCGGAGCCCGTGACCGATGAACAAGTACAGGGTTAGCTCTAGAACGATGGATTGTGTTGTCATCGAGAACAGAATGTTGGAAAGATGCTTCAGTGTTAGACCAGCCTAGGTTTGTACCTCAGCTTCACCATGTTCTAGCTGTGCCCTTGAATAAGGTCTCAGTTTCTCCATCTGTGAAATAAAAGCTGGCATCAGTACCAGCCTCACAGGACTGTCAATGTGGTCAAATATGAAAACCAGGAAGAATAATGACTCCGGTAAAGGAAGCCCAAACTAGCTCCTCCCAGCAGTCAGTCTGGTTGTTTCTTGGTCATTTCCAGCGTCTTTCATCAACAGAGGCTCCTTGTAGATTGAGAAACGCCAAAACTGGATCAAACGGAGAATGTGGTGTTTTAATGGGTGGCCCCTGTTGGTGCGTTTTTTCAACTATATGCCAAATCTCACTTAGAGATATCCTATAAAGTGGAATTTGAGGCCTTTTGTGACTATGACTCCATTGTAAAATGGTCCTCTCCCACTTCACCCCCCACCCCAAGATCCTGCGTGCGCGCTCTCTCTCTCTCTCTCTCTCTCTCTCTCTATATATATATATATATATATATATATATGAGCGTTTAAGCCTTGACTCTTCATAACTTCTCACTATCTTACACGCTGTGTAACTTTTAGCCAACTGACCCCAAATGGAAAGGTAGAGAGGATCCCAGAGGCCATTTACTATGTTGAAGGGACGGAAAAGCCCTCACACAGAAGGAGCTTCCTCCACAGGAAGTATGTTTATTTCACAATTAACAAAAGCAAAGAAAAACCTTTCTAGAGTATGTTTTTCCCTCAAGGCCACAGGATTTAAGCTTCCCTGTCACCCAGCATTGCTCTGAATGAATTATAGGAATCAATTATTCTGCGAGCATGTGCTGCCTCTGTTGGAATAGCCTCCATGGAGCTCTCCTGCACTTTTCTCCGAGGGCAGGGTGGGGGGCTCTTGTCAAGGTCAGCCAGAAGCACCTTACAGGACTCAGAACAGACCCAGAGTTTTCATGGGGTGGGAAGTAGGGGGTGGCAGGAAGAACAAGAATGAGAGGGAGGAAGGAATGGAGGGAGAGAGGGAAGGCAACAGCCAATTACTTACTCCACTGGGCCACACCAACAGCTCATCCATGACACTTGCCGAGCGGCTCTGGGGATCATGGGACATGTATCAGAAGGGGGCACATGAGAATCCAGCTCAGGCTGTGCTGTGGAGGGGTGCAGGAACATATGGGATAATTGCACATTTCCATTTTGCTGGTTCCAGGTCCTAGCAGATCATTAAATGCACATCAAGAGCTGACCCTGATGCTGGGAATTATAACACAGAAGGGTTTCACAGCCAGGGTATGAAAGAAATCAGGGAATGACTGCCCACAGGCAAAAGGAAGTGCCTATCAGCGCTAGGCCAGTGAAAAACCTGGGGGCTGTGATGGCATAAACCAGAGAGGGTTGATGCTGCCAGTTTATGTGCTTCTGTCTGTTACTGTGAGTTGTGAGCCAGGGAGCATTGTTTGTAGCATATTGAACTAGAAAAGGATAGTCCTTGGCGTTCCCAAGTTTGTCTTCCTTGTATTTTTTATTATCATCATCACCTTGACCTTCACCGTCAACATTGTTATCATCATTATTGATCATTTTTATCATCATTCCTTGCCTGTGCATAGTCTCTCACAATTTACAAGGAACTTCTGCATCCACTATGACAACTTGATCATCACAGCAACTCTTTATAGCAGGCAGGGTAGTATTCGGAGCCTCATTCTTACAATGTATAAACCAGGGCCGAGAGAGAGTAAATCACTGGCCCTAAGTCATGCTCAAGTTCCAGTCTCTTGGAAGTCAGTTTTCAACACTCCAACTTTACTCTGAGAATGATATCAAAATATTTAATAACAGGTGTTTGACCAGAGGCCACTACTCTAAACAACACGACATTCGATCGTTTGGTCCAGCCTTCTCTACCATTTCCCCGAAGTTCTTCAGTTCCCAGATAAGATTACAAGATGAGGTACTAGGAGGTGAAATGGTGGGTTATTATAATAGAGAAAGGGTTTTCAATCTTCTCTTTCTGACTATCTTGAGACAAAGCAGTGGGAGAAGGAGTTAGGATGAAGTTGGAGGGCATGGGAAGCTATTACGTGGGTTTGTGAGTGAAATGAAGTCACCATCCTTCAGAGCTGGAAGGCTGAGTTCAGACCAAGTCTTTAGGGTGTCCTCAGGGATGCCACATTTCATCTTAGACAGAAGAAAAAAAGTAAGGAATCAGGAAGTAGGTGGAAAAAGAATTGAAGTAGTACCCAGTTGAGAATCAAATGAGAAGCTTATTTTATTTATTTATTTTACTGGGAAATAGAAGAGTCTACAACTTGCTTTTCCTGGCATGAGGCATGTGGGCTTGGTTTAGCTTCAGGGATGGAGGGGGTGGGGACAACAGGTGACTTCATCAAAGTTAAAGAAAATGTGTGCGATGTGAACTTAGAAATTAATAGAAGGTAAATCAGATTTTCACTTTCTCAGAAGCTCTTTATTTTCCATTGAAGAATGGTACTCATTCTATTTTTATACTCAGTTTTATCAACTCTTCCTGTGTACTATTCTTTGAAAAAGATCATTTTTTATTTCAAAAGTAATATACATTTGCAGTTAGAAAAATTAATATAGATAAGCAAAAAAAGATAAAGAAAATTAAAATCACCTCTGATTTCTCCACCCCAAAAAACTTGGCTTAATGTATTGATATATATCCTTTATCCCAGACATTGTCTCATGCACAAAACTATCATTGTTATTATGATAATTTTATATAATCTACAAATATTCAGTTATTTTATGCCGAATGTTTTCTCTACTTCCCATTCTTGAAGTTTAGGGACATTATCTTTGTTTGACAATGTAGACCTAATACCAGGAATCTGAAAATATTTTATTGCATGGGTATCTTGTTGATATCGTAACATCAGAGACAGAATAATATTTATTAGAAACATCCAAGCACAAGGCTCAAAAACAAATCGCTTGTGCCTGAGCAGCATTCTGTGTTTCCAAAGTGGCCATGTAAAACGCAAAGCCCAGCGGAACTATATATCACTACTACATAAACAATAATAACAATTCTTGATTTATATCTTCATATTTTCTGCCTTGTTCTTGCAGAAAAGTTGGTAAAGGCTGATTAGACTGTTACACCTACTTTTTAAAGAAGCTGGAAGATAGGAGAAAATATTACCACCACAAAGGGGGGCGGTGGGAGAAACCCAAAGGAAAATCTGTTTTTTAAAAATCTCGAACTTGTCAGCATGATATACAGCTCTGAAGATTAGAGCAAAGCAAAACAAATGTGTGAGTTATTTTTTGGATCAAAAGTTTCAATCATCTTTTGGGCTCACTTCTTAGGTCTTTGGATATCTGTAAATGATAAGCAAGAAAAAAAAACTTGAAATGTGAGGCTTTTAGGTGAAATAGTGGCTGCAACCTTCATCCAAAGACTTTCTATCTATGTGGGAGCAGAGCTTAACATTAAGACAAAGGTATCTTCCTTTTTTATGATTATAATCCTGCTGAATTGATACGAAGCAGAAATGTGTATAGAGCCATGCCACCAAAGGGCCCCAGTTCCTCCATTTAAACGGTGTCATCTATAAGAAATCATTCTGCCTTATTTTTGACAAGAAATTGATTTTATTTTATTTATTTTATTTTTTTTAGAGAGAGGAAGGGAGGCAGAGACAGACTCTCTCATATGCCCAGACCGGAATCCATCCAGTAAGCCCACTAGGAGGCAATGCTTTGCCCATCTGGGACCCTTGCTCCATTGCAACTAAAGCCATTTTAGTGCCTGAGACAGAGGCCATGGAGCCATCCTCATTGCCCAAATCCAACTCTCTCTAATCGAGCCATGGCTGCAGGAGGGGAGGAGAAGAGAGAGAGAGAAGCGAGAGGGGGAGGGATGGAGAAGCAGATGGGCGCTTCTCCTGTGTGCCCTGACCAAGAATCAAACCTGGGACATCTACATGCTGGGCCAATGCTCTACTACTGAGACAACCGGCCAGGGCACAACACATATTTTTATTACATGATTACTTCTAATAGGATTCCTATCTAAAGGTACTTGGTTAATTAAATTTTGTATGTGGTAGGGTTGGAACAGTTTCAGAATCCACCAATTTGGGATTTGTTGACATTTTAAGCATAGCATACCTGAGTCTCATTTGGTTTTACAAAGTGCTGCTGAACGCCTGACCAGGCAGTGGTGCAGTGGATAGAACGTCGGCCTGGGAAGCAGAGAACCCAGGTTTGAAACCCTGAGGTCGCTGGCTTGTGTGTGGGATCACAGACTTGAACCCATGGTCACTGGCTAGAGCCCAAAGGTTGCTGGCTTGAAGTCCAAAATTGCTGGCTTGAAGCCCAAGGTCGCTGGCTTGAGCAAGGGGTCACTGGCTCGCCTGGAGTCCCACCAGTCAAGGCACATATGAGAAGGCAATCACTGAACAACTAAAGTGTCGCAACGAAGAATTGATGTTTCTTATCTCTCTCTCCTTTCCTGTCTTCCCTGCCCCTCCCCATAAGAAAAGGGCTGCTGATCAACTCCATAGTGTTCATCAAGATCTACTTGCCCAGAACCCAGCCAGCCACTCTCAAGTTACGAAAGAAATTCTCTTCTTAGAGAGCCTTTATTTGCATTGAGGAGAAAAGTCTTATTCGTATGAAAATGTAAGAAAAAAACAAGAGAGCTCAATGCTGAGTTTCTATTGAGAAAGATTCAGAAAAGAAGAAAATTGTTGTGGGCTAGAGAGCCAAATCTTGACACTGGTTCTTAGATGCTGTGAGCAGTGAGAAGAGGAAAAAAAGTGAAACCAAAACAATAAAAAAGCAAAAATGGATGTTTGACTTTATAATATCATATTCCATGAAAACAGGAAATGGAAGAAATTACAGGCAAAAGGTGATGACAGATGGATGTAATAGAATTGGCAAAAGTGAAAAAGGTTGTTGAAAATGGAAGAAAAACATTTTTTTTACTTTCTTCCTTAAAAAAAATATTTACAGAGCACCTATTATGTGCCAAGTGCTGCATTGGATGCTGGGGATAAAGGTGAATAAGACAGACATGATCCTGGCCCTCATGGGGCTAAAACGAGAGAGAGGGTAATAAATATAAATAAATAAGCAAATAAACTAAGTGAATATAGCCTTTGCCAATTACTGCTAAAAACAAGACACAGGCCCAAAACGGAGTCATTTATGCTAAGTTACCCTACACCACCAAACTGAGAGTTAAATTAATTACAGTTCCTGCTCTCCCAAAGACAGAATCTTATTTTTTTAAATCCAAGATGCATTAAAAAAATAAAGTATAATTGACATACTATATTAGTTTCAGGTGTACAACATAATAATTCAACATTTATATTCCTTAAGTGATCACCACAAAAAGTCTAATAACCATCTGTCAACATACAAAGTTATCCCAATAATATTAACTATATTTCTTATGCTGTACATTACATCCTTATGACTTTTATTATTATTATTATTATTATTATTATTATTATTATTTTATAACTGGTAGTTTGTACCTCTTATTCACCTTTACCTTTTTCATCCATTTCTTCACCTTTCTCCCCTCTGGCTACGATCAGTTGCAGCTATGAGTTTATTTGTTTTGTTTTATTTGTTTGGATTTTGTTTATTTGTTTGTTAGCTTAGATTCCATATATACAATAAGTGAAATTATACAGTATTTGTCTTCCTATGTCTGACCTATTTCACTTAGCATAATATCTTCCAGGTCCATCCATGTTGTTGCAAATGGCAAGGTTTCATCTTTCTAGTGCAGAGTTATATTTCATTGTATATATAGACCACATTTTCTTTGTCCATTCCTCTACTGGTGGGTACCTAGGTTGCTTCCATTTCTTGGTTATTGTAAATAAAGCTGCAATAAACATTGGAATACTAGTGCATGTATTTTTTTGAATTTGTGTTTTTGGGGTTTTTTCTGATAAATACCCAGAAGTGGAATTACTGGGTCATATGGGAGTTCTATTTTTAATTTTTTTTTGAGGAACCACCATCTGTTTTCCACAGTGGCTGCACCAGTCTACATTCCCACCGACAGTGCACGAGGGTTCCCTTTTCTCCACATCCTCACCAACACTTGCTGTTTGTTGGCCTTTTGATAGTAGCAGTTCTGACAGGTGTAAGGAAATATTTCTTCGTGGTTTTGATTTGCATTTCTTTGATAATTAGTCATGTTGAGCACCTTTTCCTCTGTCTGCTGGCCATCTGTATGTCTTTGGACTAATTTCTGTTCCGGTCTTCTGCCCAAGAAATGGAATCTTACACCAGTCAGTCAATCAGGAGTCTCCTGATCAGCAGCACTCCTGTCTGCTAGATTGGATGCTGCCTGATGCATAAATCGTTGGATAAAGCCAATAAGATCTTTTCTTTTTACTCAATTGAATTTTTTTAATGTTACAATGAAGGAAACAAAGGAATAAGAGGATAAGGGGGAGACCTATTTTACATAGAGACCTATTTTACATATTCAGCAAAGGTCTTACTGAATGAAAGAGGCACTTGAAAACTGAGACCTGAAGAATGAGAGTGGCCACCATGTATGCTATGTTTTAGCTGTGGAGACCAGCAGTGCAAAGACATGGCAACAGGAGGACTTTGCATGATTAAGACCTGTTAGAAGACAGCCATGGCCACAGCAACCTGGTGCGCAGGGTTTGAGGGCTGGGAAATGAGATGCGAATAAAGCCCTTGTGCTGAGAACTTGGATTGTGTTCTAACAGCAGTGCAAAGCCAGCTGTGAATTTTAAGCAGGGAGGGTCACAGAATCTAGTTTGTGTTTTTAAAAGATCACCCTGGCCTGACCAAGCAGTGGTGCAGTGGATAGAGCATCGGACTGGGATGTAGAGGACCCAGGTTCGAGACTCCAAGGTCACCAGCTTGATCGCGGGCTTATCTGGTTTGAGCAAAGCTCACCAGCTTGGACCCAAGGTCTCTGGCTCCGGCGAGGGGTTACTCAGTCTGCTGAAGGCCCGCGGTCAAGGCACATATGAGAAAGCAGTCAATGAACAACTAAGGTGTTGCAACGAAAAACTAATGATTGATGCTTCTCATCTCTCTCCATTCCTATCTGTCTGTCCCTATCTATCCTTCTCTCTCTCTCTCTCTTTGTCTCTGTAAAAAAAAATTAATTAATTAATTAATTTAAAAATTAAAAAAAATAAAAGATCACCCTGGCTCTACCTCATACTATATATGATAATTAACTCAAAATGGATCAGAAACATAATAGAAGAGCTAAAACAATGACACATCTAAAAGAAACATAAGAGGAAAAATTTTCTAACCATTGATTAAGCAATGGCTTCTTAGCTGCGACATCAAAGCACAAGCAGCAAAAAAAGAAATAAAAGAACTAGAGTCTCAAAAGTAAAACCTTTGCTGTTGCAGAGTATCACCATCAAGAAAGTAAAAATACAACCCATAGAATGAGAAACAATATTTATAAATTATATATCTGATACAGGACTTGTATCCAGAATACATAAAAAGCTCTTACAACTCAACAATAAAACAAATAACTCAATTTTAAAATGGACAAAAGACACAGATAGACATTTCTCCAAAAAAGATATAAATGTGGCCAATAAGCATATGAAAATATGCTCAACATCACTAATCATTAAGGAAGGGCAAATCAAAACCACAATGGGATATCATTTCACACCTATTAGGATGGCTTTTATTAAAAACAAAACAAACAAATAAAAGCCAGAAAGGAGAATAGTTGCTACCAGGGATTGGGAGGAGGAGGGAGGTAATGGGGATAGTGTTGCAGCTTGAGATGATGAAAATGTCCAGAGATGGAGAGTGGTGATGGATGCACCATCTTGTGAATGACTTTATGCCACTGAACTATATGAGTTAAAATAGTAATGCTTACGTTATGTATATTTTACCACAATAAAGAAAAGTTTAAAGGAGAGACAGAGCAAAGGATTTAAGCAGATTTTCCAAAGAAGATATATAAATGACCAATAGTCATGAAAACATGCTCAACTTCATTGGTCCTTAGGGAAATGCAAATCAAAACCACAACGAGATACCAGTTTATATCCACCAAAATGACTATATTAAAAAAAAGACAATTACAAGTGTTGACAAGGACATAGAGAAATTGGCACTCCGATACGTTGCTGGCGGGATTATAAAATGGCGCAGCCACTTTGGAAAACAGTTTGGCAGCCTCTTAAAATTTTTAAACATAAGAGTTGACATATGGCTCTGAATTCCAGTCCTAAGTATAACACAGAAGAAGTGAAAACATATGTCCTCACAAAAACTGGTACACACATGTTCATAGAATCATTATTCATGATAGCCATAAAAGGAGCAACAACTCAAATGCCCACCAGCTGACGAATGGGTAAACGCAAGGTGGTCTACCCATACAATATAATATTATTCTGCCATCAAAAGGAATACAGTACTGACACATGCTACAACATGGATGGACTTTAAAAATTTTTTGAAGTGAAAGGAGCCAGAAATAAAAGACTGCACATTGTTTGATGTCATTAATACTAAATGTCCAGAATAGGCAAATCCATAGAGACAAAAAGTAGATTAGGGATCGCCAGGGGTCTGGGGAGGGGAGAATAGGGAGTGACTGCTAATGGGCATGGGGGTTCCTTTTTGGGGTGATTAAAATGCTCTAAAATTAGAAGGTGGTGAAGATTGTACAACTCTGTGAATTTACTGAAACCCATTGAATTATACATATTAAAGGGTGAATTTTTATGCTATAAAACAAACAAACAAACAAAAACAAGGAAGCTCACCCTGCCTGCTCAATGGAGTAAGCAGAGAAAGGAGACTTGAGCCTGACCAGGCGATGGTGCGGTGGATAGAGCATCAAACTGGGACATGGAGGATCCAGGTTCGAACTCTGATGTCGCCAGTTTGAGCGCGGGCTCATCTGGTTTGAGTAAGGCTCACCAGCTTGAGCCCAAGGTTGCTAGCTTGAGCAAGGGGTCACTCACTCTGTGGGAGCCCCCCCCCCCCAGACAAGGCACATATGAGAAAGCAATCAATGAACAACTAAGGCGTCGCAAGGAAGAATTGATGCTTGTCATCTCTCTCCCTTCCTGTCTGTCTGTCCCTCTCTCTGTCTCTGTCTCTGTCACAAAAAAAAGAAAAGAAAGGAGACTTGAGGAGGAAAGTGGAAGCTGTGTGACCAATTAGGAAGCTCTTCAGCCATCAAAGCCACAGTGACAGTGACTCACTATGGGTTGTAGGGGGAACATTAAAAGGAAAGGAGGAATGACGATTTGGGGTTTGGGTAAGGGGTTGAAGGGTAATGCCATTTACCACTTCCTTCGTAGAGGGATTTGGGTTAGGGTCCAAATGGGAAAGCATGGACTGAATCACATCCCAGCCCTATGAGGTAGGTACAATTATCTCCACTTATCATTGAATAAATGAGGCTTAAAGATGGTAAAAAACCTTAAATAAGTGCAATAAATACCTTACCAGTGCTGTAATTAACATCTGCCCAACTGACATTCATGTTCTTTACTGCATGCTATAGGAGGAGAGATTTTTTAAATTAAAAAAACAAAGGAGAGAAAGAAATTGTGGGCAGTACCAGAAGGAGGGTAAACAGAGAAGGGTCATGTAAGGTATTTTCCGCCGAGGAAGAAAGAAGGACGTAGCCACCAAGTGTGGATGAGCAAAAGCTTTATTTAGAGTGCATCCCAGGCGAGGTTCACTGGTCTGCAAGACAGGAGCCAGGGAAGTTGCGCAGCTTCCTTTGCGGGGGGAGGGGGGGTAATTTATAGCATTGGTAGGGTGGTGGCAGGTTGATATGTCATGGCAAAATTTCATTGGCTGACAGATTTTTTCAAAATGTTCCTGGGCTGTTTCTTTTGGCGGTCATGGGTGTGGGTGGTTTCGGCCAAAGTCCCCGGACCTGGTTCCACATGTGACCTTCCCATATTACCAGCTGACCTCACATTCCAACCTTTTATGTTAGATAGGGGTGCCACTATTCGTCTGACTACTTCCTTCTGGTTAGGGGAGTCATGTGGAAGGGAGGTCGAAAGGAGGTGGCTCTGAGGGGAGTCGCGTATATGGGTGTAGTAGCATCTGGTTGACTGTGACTCGAGAAGGCTCGTGGATGAGGCTCTGTGAGAATCTAAGAAAAAGAGGAGCAAACATGAGTAATATGCTGATAATTAGAAGAGGACCTAGGATAGGGGCAACTCAGGTGAGGATGGGTGGCTGCCACCAGGAGTTAAGCGGGTTGTAGGAAGAGAGATCCATGCACAGTTTCTCTTGCAGATGGTTGAGGACATTGATGTTTTCTTCCATCAGGCCAGTCTCATTGATATAGTAACAGCATTGCTCCCTGCTTTAATTCACTCTGGCAGCAGGTTCCCGGTGTGGGGGACAGGAGTCACAGGAGGATCTGCAGGGCCCAACCTTTTGGTGAGCCGAAGACGGGGGGGGGGGGGGGGGGGGGGGGCAGGCAGTGGTTCCGACTGCCAGCGGTCCTGCATGGTGGCAAGCTTGAGGTGAGAGACATGGTACCAAAGTGTTTGCCCTAAGAGCTTGGCTGCAGTAGGAGTAGTCAATATTACCATATAGGGTCCCATATGGGCTGTAGGGAGCCGGGCTGGAGCTCCCTCAGAAAAACCCTGTCTCCTGGCTGGAGGGGGACCACTGGGTGTGCTTCATCTGGACCCCCTATGGGAGGAAGGGTCCGGTCCGTGTGTTCCCTGAGAAGATGGTGGAGTAAGGATAGAAAGGGGAGGTATGTGGCAAGAGGAGGGGGGTTAATAAGTAAGTTGTGATTAATTAGAAATGGTCTACTGTAAACCAGCTCAAAGGGGTTTCGTGGGGTTGCTCTGATTCTGGTGAGTGCCAGGGGGAGGAGGTTTGGCCAGGAGAGTCTGGTCTTGATGAAAAGTTTGGTTAGCTGACCCTTCAGGATGCCATGGGCCCTTTCCACCTTACCCGACGATTGAGGGTGATAGGGTATGTGGAGTCTCCAGGTAATATTGAGAGAGATGGTAACCTGCTGGAATATTTGGGCAGTGAAGGCCAGGCCGTTGTCTGACTGGATGGTAGTAGGCAGTCCAAATTGTGGGATGATACATTCAACGTGAATGGAGGCAATGGTGTCTGCCATTTCTCGAGCGGTGAGAAAGGCTTCTATCCACTCTGAAAAGGTATCAACAAAAGTTAAGAGATAACAGAGTTTTTTTGTGAGGGGGCATATAAGTGAAGTCGATTTGCCAATCTTGGCCCGGTAAGTGCCCCCTCAGTTGATGAGTGGAAAAGTGGGGGCAGACTCCCCCTGTTTTGGTGCCCTGAATAGTCGATGAAGGCCACTATTTCAGGGGAGCAGCCTCCTGAATTGTTGGGGTGAGGGTTTGAGCCTCACCTTTGTTAGTTCTTAAGCCTTCTCCTGACGGTCCCTCTTCAATTGTGCCTGTCCTAGGTTGTTCCTGCCTTCAGGAATCTTACCCATTTTTGACTAACCAGCCATCTTAGGGCTCAAACAGAGTTATGTGATTGAAGGAGGAGCAATGTCCCTTTCAAAATGCTTAGTTTTATTTATTTATTTATTTATTTATTTATTTATTTTAGCAGCTGATGATGCTATCTTTGTTTGTTTGGTTGGTTGGTTTTGGTTTTTTTTTTGTATTTTTCTGAAGCTGGAAACGGGGAGAGACAGTCAGACAGACTCCCGCATGCGCCCGACCGGGATCCACCCGGCACGCCCACCAGGGGCAATGCTCTGCCCACCAGGGGGCGATGCTCTGCCCCTCCGGGGCATCGCTCTGTTGAGACCAGAGCCACTCTAGTGCCTGGGGCAGAGGCCAAGGAGCCATCCCCAGCGCCTGGGCCATCTTTGCTCCAATGGAGCCTTGGCTGCGGGAGGGGAAGAGAGAGACAGAGAGGAAGGAGGGGGGGTGGAGAAGCAAATGGGCGCTTCTCCTAAGTGCCCTGGCCAGGAATCGAACCCGGGTCTCCCGCACACCAGGCCGACCCTCTATCGCTGAGCCAACCGGCCAGGGCCGATGCTATCTTTTTAGAAACTTATAATACATTTCCAACATGGAAAATATTTTTTACACAAGTGATCCTTGGTACAAAAAGGAAGTTTTTGGATTTGGCAGACTATACAATTCTATATGTTTTATCATTAGTACAATTTATAATAAGAAGATTGTAAACTACTATCCTCAATGAACTGCTGATTTACTGAGAAAAACAAGGAATGGTAAAAATATACTCACTATTGCGTAACTACCCAGCTGGCAAAAAGATGCTAACCTTCTTCTCGGCCCACAGTGCTTTACACCATTAAGTCAATATAAGGGACTTGGTCAGGGTGTCTGGGGTTTTAGGTGCCAGAGAGGGAGCAGGCGCTGGGAGCTGTGAGAGGAGCCTGCCCCTTTTATTTTATTTATTTTTCTTTTTTCCAGCGCTTTTCGTGCAGCCATTAGCAAAACAATGGCCCTTCCCAAGAAGGAACTCAATTCGATCTGCCACTTGCAACCAACTGTCCTGCTCAGAGCAGCTGCCTAGTGCCATTTCCCACAACAAAAGTAGCAAACTTGGCCTGACCTGTGATGGTGCAGTGGATAAAGCGTTGACCTGGAAATGCTGAGGTTGCTGGTTCGAAACCCTGGGCTTGCCTGGTCAAGGCACATATGGGAGTTGATGCTTCCTGCTCCTCCCCCCATTCTCTCTCTGTCTCTCTCCTCTCTCTCTCTCTCCCTTTCTCTCTCCTTTCTAAAATGAATAAATAAAATAAAAAAAAATTAAAAAAAAAAGTAGCAAACCAAAAGGATACAAATTTCACAAATTCACCTTCCCAACAGTGGGCTACTCTAGCCCACATGAGGTTTTCAATTTCCCCGGGACACAGCAACCCCGCAATTCCCTGAGAACCCTCTCTTACAGTTTTCCACCATTATGGCTAAAGCAGTGGGTCTCCCCCATGACCCCCATGCCTCCACATCAGACAACAACCATGCTACACGAAGGAACTGGGGAAGGGTAGGGGAAACTTGGACAGGACCCAACACCTGCCTCAGCCCTGTCAGTCTTCAAGGTTCAGAACCCTAGAACTTTCCTAGGCTTTTGCCCTCTGATTTTAAGCCAGAAATTTCCAATTTTTGCATGCAAGAACTTAATTCAGGCCTTAAAAACAGACCCATTTAGACATTAAACAAAGACTTCACATACAATCATACAAATCAAGAAATTTAAATGAGCATGCTTTACTTATTCCAATTACTATTTTACATTTACACTTGACTTTTAGGCACACAGTTCAACAGACAAAGGAAGGGGTTCCCCCCTCAGGGGCCTCTCAGTTGCTCGTCCAGCCACAGGAGCTTAGGCTCAGGCACCAGAGATCCTCACTCACATACCAATCACTCAGGATTTTTAGACAGAAACATTAAAAGCAAAGAATGAGATCTCGACAAGCACAAAGGTGCCCCTGGAAGTCTGAGACAGGACTGATTAACTCAGTCCCCACTCAGGTCTTTTTCTGACCAAATGTCCCCACTGAATAGTTCCAAATTGACTAGTCCCAAACAGAATTCAGCAAAGTAAGAGATCTGCCTCACTTACCTCCTTAGGTCAGAATTTACACTTCTAGATTTTTCTGCCAAATTATTGAATTTGGGGACCGGAGGTGTCTGCCGAGGAATTGTCTGAACCCCACAGGAAAATGGGAGCCCTGAAACTTCTCAGGTGGTGCCTTTCCTTGAGATTCCAGTGGGGTCAAGCAACCCCCCGGAGAGACCGATTCGGGTGTCTCTATCCAGTGACGCGGAACACCGGCATTCTGGACGAGTCCCCAAATGTTGTAAAGTTTACATAGAGACACCAGGGCAGGATACAGAAGAAGTTTTAGGAAGAGATTTGGACAGGACGTGCAGTAATGGCACCATGCAAGGGGAAGGAAAAGAAGAAAAAGAAGAGAGTTCCTTAGGGGGGTCGGTGAAGGAGGAAAGATCAGGAGCGGAGGGTTTAGCTGAGGTTTCTCTGGCTAAAAGGACCTGCGCTGTAGAGCAGACGACACAGGGATTAGGACGGGAGTGCGTATACCAGAAGTCCTGAATGTAAGGAATCTCCGACCATTTCCCAGTTTTTTGGCAATAGTTCTATAAATCAGTGAGGATGTTAAAGTCAAAAGTCCCTTCAGGAGGCCACCTGGTTTGATTGTCTAATGGGTACTGTGGCCTGGCCACAGTGGAGAAGAAGATCAGTTTCTTCTTCTTTAGGGAGGGATCAATGTTTGAGAGATTCTGGATAAGGCACTTCAGGGGTGTTTTTGAGTCAGGTTTAGATTCCTGTGCCCCCCATGGCTGCTCTCAGCCTCGGGGTGATCAGAGATGAGAATTGGCATCCCACAACTCTATCTCTGGCCACTGGACAGTCAGGTAAAGTGGAAGTGTCCGGACGTCTACACGGGCACATTCACACTCAGAACAGGAAGGAGGTCCCTGACGTGGCTGCGATTACAGACAGGGAGTCTCAGAGTCAGAAAGAACTGAGGGGAGGCCGGACGCAGGGGACTTACCGCACCATGTGCCAAAGTGGGTGGGAGGTCGGAAGGGAAGGGGGGAGGAGCGGCCCCAGTGGGCTTCAAGCTCCTCCCAGGTTTCGGCACCAAATTGTAAGGTATTTTCCACCGGGGAAGAAAGAATGTTGTAGCTACCAAGTGTAGACGAGCAAAAGCTTTATTTAGAGCGCATCCCAGGCAAGGTTCACTGGTCTGCAAGACAGGGGCCAGGGAAGTCACTCAGCTCCCCTCACCCAGGGGTAATTTATAGCATCAGCAGGGTGGTGGCGGGTTGATATGTTGTGGCGAAATTTCATTGGTTGACAGATATTTTCAAAATGCTCCTGGGCTGTTTCTTTTGGTGGTCATGGGTGTGGGTGGTTTCAACCAAAGTCCCCAGACCTGGTTCCTCAAGTGACCTTTCCCCATTGCCAACTGACCTCACAGGTCAGGCATCTCAAATGGAGCATTTTGCCACCTGGTTCTGGCATCATACCTTGTGTACCATCTAAGAACCAGAGAAACCAAAAAATATCACCCTCAGCTCTCAGTTGTAGAAAGAGGCCCTTACACTTCACAAGTTTGCTCACAACTCTCTCTCCATCCACTATGCTGCAGTTTCCTTGGTTCAGGGTCCCCTCATCTCTGCAGGAGGTATTGCGACATCCTCTTAATCGTGCTCCCTGCTTTTGGTCCTCACCTCCAAACCATCCCAGCTATAATGGGCACACACAGTCATTCCTCCTCATTCGTTTTCCATAGCTAGGGTGCTTTTTCTCCATGGAAATCTTTAGTAAAAGGCGAAAGATTTATGCAATCTGAAGAGAAACCAGAGTATAGGGTGCTTTTTCTAAAATGAAAACCTGTTCATTGCGCCACCTTCCTTAAAACCCTCCTGAGAGTCCCTGTTGTGCTCAGCATCAAGTTTAAGCTCCTTAACACAACTTACAAAGCCCTTCACAATCCTGACCCTCCATCCTCCACCAGCCTCTTCTTCACTCTCCTTCCCCACATCACACACCCTATACCCTATATGGCAGCCACATTAAACTATTTTCAATCCCCTAAAGGCACCTTGCCCTCATTGACCCCAGGCCTTTGCATGCGCTGTTCCCTCTCCCTGGGACAGCGGTCCCTGCCACCTCTTTGCACAGCAAAACTACTCTGTGTGATTGAAAGAATATTCTGACAAGTCCTTCAGGGGTGAGGGTAGGCAACCCTCACCTCCCCCCCCCCTCAAAAAAAAGACATGCTTGAGAAACACTAGATGAGCATTGAAGGGTGACTTGTCTGTCTAACCTCAAAGTGTCAAACTGGCCTAGTGGGGACGGGCAGGTTTGAGGCCTGACTGGAATTTGTCAGGACTCTGGGTATGAGTGGAGTGTCGACATCAGCAGGCGTCCTTTCTCTGCCCTTCGCTTCTGGGTCCCAGCATCCCTGCCTGCTTGCATTAGATGGCTCAACCAGGGGGCTATAGCCGAGCAAGTGACCCCTTGCTCAAGTCAGCAACCTTGGGTCATGTCTGTGATCCCATGCTCAGGCCAGCGATCCTGTGCTCAAACCGGATGAGCCCGTGCTCAGGCCGGCAACCTCAGGGTTTCTAATGTGGGTTCTCCAAGTCCCAGTCTGATGCTCTATCCACTGCGCCATCGCCTGATTAGGCAATTCCTTTTATTTTTAGTTTAAACAGTTCTTAGACTCTTCTGTTGAAGAAGCTGGCCTCCCCAAGCTTTCCACCCGAAGGAGCACAGTCTTGTTCTGCAATCTCATCCACATGACAGCCTTTCACATATGTGAAGACACTTACCATATCTCCCTCAGGTCTCCTTTCCGCTCATCTAGGCTGAGCATCCTGGGCTCCTGCCTCGACTCATGCTCTGATACCATTTGCACAAGAAGCACATTTGCTCACTCATTTATTTTTTTTAATGTTTATTTTATTGATTTCAGAGAGAGAGAAGGGAGAGGGGGAGAGAGGAACACCGATCCGTTCCTACATGTACCCTGACCAGGGATCAAACCCACAATGTCTATGCTTCAGGACGACGCTCTAACCAACCCAGCTATCTGGCCAGGGCTCACTCATTCATTTAAACTTCACTGATGACACACTAAGTACCAGGTACCTTGCTAAGCCCTAGGAACACAGAAATGAAGGGCATAGTTCCTCCCCTCACGAAACACAGGGTCCACTGGGGGACGGAGGCATTTGAAGAAACAATGTCAAAATGTCCTAAGCGGCAACTGCTGTGCTCGACCAGGACACGGCAGGCAGTAGAGGCGCTCAGTCCCATGACTGAATCTTAAACCGGCCACTCTAGAGCCATTCAGTCGGTTTGTGTTCATCTTGCACAATGACCACCAAGACTATATAAAGAGCAGAAGAATTCTTAAAAACACACATCTACCACTCTGGTTTAAATGTCATTTTAAACTTAAATGTTATAGTAAATGTTCTAAGAATGAACCCCAGGACTGTGATTATGCATTTAGGAGGTGGCTAACTATACAAAACAAAACAAAACAAAAACCTTACCTTAATTTCATGAAGTACTATTAGGCTCATCCAAATAAAATGAAAAACAGAAAGCTAGATAAATGCTTGACCTTCATTCCTCCTGGGTAAATATCTTGTTTTGATTTGGGTAAGCACTAGGAAACCGGGTTGAATTTCCAGTTCTGCTACTGCTGGCTGAAGGCCCTGCCCTGTAGGTCAGTTGAGGGGATTAAAAGAAATAATTAATGAAATTAGCCAGCATTTTGCCAGCCCCATAGCGGGTGCTCAATAACTGCTAGTGGTATTTACTCTAGGCTGGTTCATCAAGATTTTTTAAAACCTCATGTCCAACACACACAGCTTCATGCCAGCTGCAGACCTGACAGTGTGTCCTTGGTTTTCAATAACCATTCCCCTTCCAACTTTGTCGTCCGTCCGTCGTGTGCCTCCCCCCCCCCCGCCCCCGCCGTCCTCATTTGCCTCCCCCTCAATTTCTAGCTTCCCTGGGACCAAGCTTCAGTCTCTCAGAAGGTTGACAAACCAGCATCGCCACCTGGAGGACAGTATGAGAATCTGGGTAAGACAACAATTTCACGCCCCGGATAAACGAACTCAGCTGTTTTGTGCTGGCGCTAACTAGGCCAAGTTCACAGGTTCATCCCCAAAGGGGCCAATTAGCTTTACACCGAGAGACGCTTCTAGCCTGCAACCTTGGCCCCCCAGTTCACACATGTGTGGCAGTTGGTTAGAAAGTGGATTCTTCAATCCAATTCCATTTTTCATAATTCCTTAAAAACCCAATTGTAAGACCGTGTAGAAACACGAAGGTGAACAAGACATGCTCCCTGCTTAAGGAGTCTTCTGCCTACAGAGTTTCCCCAAACGATCTCTGAGACATTAATAGGAGTTAGGAGAATAAATGGCTCCGCAGAGTTAAATTAGTTTAGAGAAACACTGATCTCATCAAAGTCAAGCAGCTTCTTTATTGGAAGGGCTTCTCAGAGCCTTTAACATGCTAATACTTGCTATTAATTTTCCAAAAAGGAAATGTAATGTCAGTGTTTCCCAGATTCGGATGGCCATAAGGCATTTCCACCTCTCCTCCACCACCTCTCTTTAAAAAAAAAAAAAAGAATAGTAATGAATCTGCTGGTCCAGGATATGACTGCTTCCACGGGAACATCTATTTTAAGAAGCAACTCATCCATGGGGAAAAGTTCACAGTCTACTGCTAGGTTAAAAAAACAATAAGTGCAGACTATAGAACAGGATCCCATTTTGAAGATGTAGAACAAAAATGTTATGAAGTGGGGGGGATGAAAAGACAGAAACCAAAATGTTAACCCTGATGATCCTGGGGGGTTTTTTTTGGGGGGGGTTCTTTGAGAGGTTGTTGTTTTTCTGTGTTCTTTCTATGTTTTTCAAGATTTTTTGCATTGAATATACATGTAAATTTAAAAATAAACCCCACAGAGCACGTGTTCTAGAATGGAATACCATTGTTCTAAGACTATTGTTAAAGAATTCTAGGAAGAGCTAACATTTACAGTATCTCATTTAAACTTCACATAAATCATATGAGACAAGGAACCATTTTTTGCCCCAATTTAAGAAAATGAAAGAAACAAAGAAAAACCCTGTGGAACCAAAATAGGAACCCGTTACATCCTTCTTTGCTGTCTACCTCTCTTGGCCCCAAGACACACACACCCTCCGCATACACACACTCCCTATAACAGGGAGAGATGACACTATTCCTCCGGGCAGAGACTATTAGAGGGCAACAATGAGATAGATTTGCTACACGGCTGCTAGCTGCCATTTATGAAATGCTCACTGGTGCCAGAAATTATTCTGAGTTCTCTGACGTATAGAAACATGTAAATTGAATAGCAGCTGGGTTCTCCTAGCCCTTTAAGGTCTGCCTTCTGCAATATTGCTTGAGATATCTCCCTCTCTCTTCTCTCTCTCACTGGCCATTAGGAAGCCCTCTCCAGCCTCTACAGCCATGTTCAGCTCCAGTTCCTCCAGCATGTATCCAAACACCAGCAACACGCTGTCTTAACAGACCTCCCACCCAATCACATGCTTGTGCTCTCTCTGTCTTCCCCTGCTAGGGAGGGTGCAAAGGAAAAAAGTATTTCCTCACTGATTTGAAGTATGCCTACCTCCTTTCAAAGGCAGAAGTCTATGGTCAATTTGAGTTTAAAAATACCTTTTTTTCCCATTACACATATTATCAGTGTAGGTTCTTTTATTAGTTCCATTTTACAGATAAGGAGGCTGAGGTCAGGTAACTTGCCCAAGCCATCAATGTAGGTATGTGGCTGGACCGCTATTTAAACCAAGTCTGTCCAATTCCACACGTACCAAGACTTAGAGGAGAATGAGGACGCTCGGAGCTGCAAGGCACAGAAACTCCCCTGAAGCTGTGGCCCTTGCACTGTGTCAGGCTGACTCGGTTTCTTCAACCTAAGTGAGAACAAACCGGCTGGAAGCAAGCCCACAATTCTTCATTTCCAGATCAAGAAACCTGTTCCTGCAAACCAGTTAGAAATGATTTTTTAATGGCTCACCTCACTGACAACGGCAGCCTCCGACAGAAGCCCCTTGTTTTTCTCTGCTCGCCACCTTCACCCCTGTTTCCTCATTAGGAGCCAGGCAACCACCTACATTCAAAAATTACGTTATCATGTTTACACTTCTTTAAATTATGAATATCTTTTCTTTGGCTCTCCTTGGATCTGGGGGAAGGTGGTTATGAGACCCTTACCCTCACTGTGTGGCATTTCTTACCCTAGTCAAGGTCCCAGGCTCCTGAAAAGTTGAACAGAACCAGTTTTTTGTCTTTCCAATGCCCACAGGTGAGCTTGCTGCCGAATTTTCCTGGCAACTAGGCCTTAAAGAGCAAGCAGGCTCGAGGCAGAAGGCATCACAAAGCAATCTTGGACGATATGGGTTCTTCATTACATCTGCAAAATGCTACTAGCACCTTTGGCCAAACGTTAATAGTGTATGACTTTGACATCTCGTGATGTAGCTGGAGTTTGAGAAATGGAGCTGAGGGTCAATTGGGGTCCAAAACATAAATCTTTTCTATTGCCATGAAGCAGTCGCAGTTGCACAACTGACGCACCAGCCCTTTGGAAAAGCTATCAAACCCACTCATGCAGTTGGGCAATATCCTCCAGAGCACTTCTTAGGTGCCTGGTGTTTGAAGCACAGTGCGGAGTGAGGTAAGTGGACACAATCTATTATGTGAAACACTTCTAAGGTGGGATAGATGTTTCTGATGCTGGCGATGGAACTGGCTCAGACAGATGCCACCCCTCCCAGAGGCCAGCCCGGTATGGTAGAATAATAACTAACACTTACTGAACTCCCTCCGTTTGCCAGATCCATGCTGCGTGATTCATGTAATCTTCAGAGCAGCCTTTGAAGGAGGAGCTATTGTAACCTCCATTTTACAGCTAAAGAGACACAAACTCCTTGATGTTAAGGAACCAGCCCAAGATGATATAGATGGAGAAGAACTCAAACCCAAGATCCTCCGCCACCACGGTTCACACCCTTACTCTCTGCCCCACACCTGTATGATGCGTATAGCGTGTTTCCAGCGTGAGCTTTAGATAGTCCTGAATTAAAATTCTGGCTTTATTACTCAGTCAGATGAGGGATACAACTTCTCTAAACTTTAGTCACCTCATCTGCAAAATGTGAGGATGCTAATGCCTCACTTTCAGGGAAGTAAATAAAGAAATACTTTGATAACCATTCTGCAGCCAAAGACTCGTATGGATCAGTCCCAGGACCAAAATTCTTTGTAAATGCACAGGAAGAAAAAGACGTCTGTGTTTTGTTTTATTTATAAAGCCTCTAGCTTAGGATGGGGTCTTGGTAAGTGGTAACTATTACAATTATTTCTTTATAATTTAAGTTATATTTTTAAATAACTACCCAATTCACCTAATTGAAATGCTCCTTAAATCAATCTACTCCTTCCCTTCCCCCTTTAAAAAGAGGTCTAAGTTGTTTCTCCTCATTTGCACTTAAACAGAATGAGATGTGTAGCAGGAGCCCTATCTTAGCAGCCTCAAGCTACGTTTTCTTAAAATTTTAGATTGATCTGTACGTATTTGGAAATCTGAATAAACAAGGTGTGGGACCCAAGCTCTCCTGGCAAAAAAGTCAAGAGGCCCATCTATTGGCCTGTTTTAAAAATAAATACAACCTCAGAATTGGAGAGGAGGGGTTGGTATTTAACACATAGATTTTTCACTGGTCCAGCTCCTGGGAATTTGTGACGGATCTGACCCAGAAGTCCCTACTTCTTCCCCAGGACTTTTCCTGTATCATCATTTATCCTCCAGTCAGCAGCCAGAGTGGTCTGTTTGAGTGTAACTTAGATCAGTGTTTTTCCAACTGCCAGTCTGCAGACTGCTGATGGTCCGCCAGAAATTTCATGTCGGTTCTGCAAAAGATTTAACCAATCTGATGTTGTATGAAGATTATAGAATCTATGGTTGCAAACCATTGACTTAGCTCATGCCAACTTTCCTGTTCTAGTTTAAACTTCTAATTGTTCCCCATTGCATCGATAAAATCCAAACTCTCAGGACAGCTGACAGCGAGATCCTGCATGATAGTGCCCCTGCCTACCTCTCTGAGCTCATTCCCTTCCACGCTCTCTTCTCTCATGGTGCTACAGCTTAGATGGCCTTTTCTGTCATTCCAGCCTCAGGGCATTTGCCCTTGCTGTTCCTCCAGCCTAGAACACCTCCTTAGCTAAAAGCACTCCCCAGGAACTCTCTATGACATTACCCTGTACTCTCTTTCTTTATAACACCGACCAGCATGGGAAATGAGCTCATTGGCAATAAGCTCCCAGTATCAGGGAGAGCAGCTGGTAAACAATAGGTCCTCACTGCTCTCTGCACTCCTGCCCTGTTCCCAGTCCTGTGCTACGCCTTGGATTCCAGCAGAGCTTCTATCTCCCTGACAATCCGTTCGGATTTTACTGTCTCGCTTTCTGGCCTCGGCTCTTTGACTCTTTTGACTTCATTTGACTCTTGGTTTGGCAGATTCCTTGGATTCCAGCATCACTCAGAGCTTTGCTTAGGAAACACCTCCTCTGCCATCCCGGGGGCCCTGGCCCATCTCTCAGTGAGGAGAGTTTTCTGTTAGCCCAAGTGGAAGCAGCAGTCAGCACTGGCTCTCGGGACTGCAGGAAGGCTTCCGGTGAGGAGGACCACTTTGACCAACTAGACCTTAAAGTAGCTAAAGTAAAAACAGAAAGCAGACCGCTCTGAAGGAGTGAGATCCCTTTGTAGGGATTTCTACATGCCGGGCAGCCAAAACCACAGGGTTCTCCAGCAAGCTGCTGTTTCTGGGTGGCTGAGGCTTGCCTGACCAGAGACACTGTCCAGCCCTGGAACAGAGTTTGCATCTCATCCTGGTGGTGGCCAGCTGACATGGCCTATCACACAGGGTGTCACATATGCTATTCCTTGCTGCACACAGAAAGTGACATAAAGAACCCACTGCTAGGACTGTCATTTACTGAACTGCATAATAGGTACTAGGTGTCAGGTGCCTCCTGATTCCACTTAGTTTTCACAACAAAATCATGGTAGATGACCATCCTCATTTGACAAATGAGAAAATCAAGGCTCAGAGACAGGTAAAATGATTTATTCAAAGTCATAGAACAAAGGAGTGGGAGAGCTTGAATTTCTGACTACAACACTCATGATCACAATCCTTACCCTCTATGTACTAAATGAGGGTCTCTACACACACACATACACATACACACACACACACACATCACCCCATCCCACATCAAATTATATACTTATCAAGAGCTAGGATTTAGTTCTCATTCATGATCCACATAGCACAAGGACTGATCCTTCGTGGATGGTCAGCACATTTTTGTACATGCATTCCTAATACTATCGCATTAGTGTTATACTTTATATACACCATAACTAATTGATTAAAATAAATATCCATTGCCATAACACACCACTGTTAGCTTTCCTATTCCCTACTGTTGGCCATTTGGACTTTTACCAATTTTCAGTTTGAATTTGCTCTTCCTGGAACATGGAATGGAAGTGAGAAGTAGAAGATAAACTTAATACAGGAAAAATAACATTCTACATCTTTCATGAGGCTATTCAGGATGACTCCAACTGAGCAATATACTAATTTCACAAAATAGAGAAACAGTTCTGGGAGTCTGATAATGAAATTGCTAGTCTTTTCTAGTGAATTTAAAAACCACAGTTTTCACCAGGAAAGCACTCGTGTTCAATGTAGTATTATAAAATACACAGTACTGCCTGGCCTGTGGTGGCACAGCAGATAAAGCATTGACCTGGAAAGCTGAGGTCACCAATATGAAGCCCTGGGCTTGCCTGGTCAAGGCACATATAGGAGTTGATGCTTCCTGTTCCTCCCCCTTTCTCTCTCCATCTCCTTTCTCTCTCTCTCTCTCTTGCCCCCCCCTAAAATGAATAAATAAAATAAAAATACACAGTGCTGTTCTATCTAGGCAAGATACAAATTTTTTTTTAAGTGAGCATCAATCTACAAGTGGAAGTGTTAAAATTCTATAATGTAGAGGAAAAAACATGTGGCTATTTTTTTTTTATCAAACTGAATTCAGTTAATAATGTACCAGAAACATATACAATTTCTTGATGTGTGTGTATGTGTGTGTGTATATGTGTATGTGTGTGTGTGTGTGTGTGTGTATATATATATATATATGTATAACATTTTAGGTGTGGGGTTTCTAGTTCAGATTTTTAAATTTAGTTTTCTGTCTGCCTGACTGCTCTTGTTGAACAACCCTCAGGTACCCCCTAGTGGATGAGATGAAGAACAGTTTGGTGTCGGAGGTGCCATTTGTCACCTGTTTGTGTATTATATGTCTTAAAAGCAATCATAATTCACACTTCTAGGTTTACATAAAGGATATAGGAACAATGGCTTTTTAAGGAAACACTTTATGTATTTGCAGTCATACTTAATGCCAGATTTATTATTGTATTCATGGGAGATTTTAGATTTATTACTATTCATAAGTTTTTGGTCTGTCAGTTTGTTTTAAATAACTGCTCTCAGAAATTTACCTTGTCTCTGTCTCTTTAGAGATGGAAATGAAAAATTAATATGATGATTTTAGTCATCTTAAATGGGTCATTAAACATCTTTTCAAAAAAAACCCCAGAGGTAATGAAAGAAAGTTATTAATTTTCACCCCAATGCAAATCATTATATACATGTAATTGTGCTATAAGGAGACCTCAAAATGACATAAGTGGAGAAGGTAAACATTTTCCCAAACATAGTCTGTGAGACAGACAGCAGTTCTCTCACAAAGGGAGTGGGGAGCACTGGAGAGAGACATTTCAGATTAACTCACTCCTCTTGTTTTGTTCTCACACTCAGCTCATAAATTTCTAATCATTTGCCTTTCTGTGCTTCTTGCTCATAGAAAGAGAATGCAGTGAGCCATATGACAAGCTTTTCAGTTGGCTTTACAGCCCAGGTTATTATTGTGAATTAAAATATTGGCATTGTGCTAATGTAGAGAAATACGTGTGCATGTGTTCCTATGTACGTATAGTTAGTCACTTTACTAGCTAGTTAGTGAATATGGTCATAGCAAACATACCAAACTCTTAACAGTGCTGGATGCAGGGGATAGAAGATTCCACTTTCAAATATATGCTTTCTCTAATATTTGAAGTTTTTACAAAAGGCATTTAACTTTTATAACCAAATATATGGGGGGGGGCGAAGTAGGTTTACAGTTGTGAGTACACAAAACACAGGGTTTATCCTAGTATTACTATTATTTTTTTAGTTTAATGTTCTTTTTAAAAATTCATTTATTTACTTATTTATTCATTTTAGAGAGAGGGAGAGGGAGAGGAGAAGAGCAGGAAGCAGCAACTCCCATATGTGCCTTGACCTGGCAAGCCCAGGGTTTCGAACCAGCAACCTCAGCGTTCCAGGTCGACACTTTATCCACTGTGCCACCACAGGCCAGTCTGTATTATTATTATTATTTTTTCCTGTATTATATATTTTTCCCATACGAATTGTAAAACTACGTTTTCCTACCTTGTATACACATATATGTATGTATACATACATGTTAATTTCCATATTTAATTGTAGACTTTGAGAAATAAACATAATTTGCCTAGCAATGTTCCCAAACACACCTCTCGAGCTCCCATATGCTCAGACTAATCCAATCTCTCCTAAACAGCCCACCCACCTACCTATCTTGCTCTCTCCAAATATCTGGTGTTTGCTTATATCCAAAGGCAAAGACCTGTGTAGATGCTCTTGCCGAATTCTCAGAGCTGAAGCTTAGAGCGCCCCCTGGAGGTTTAAAGATTCTGCAGTGTCACCCAGCCCGGGCTGTCTGAGAAGATGCAACCCATAAAGGTGAATGTGGTGAATCCACAGAAACAAAACCTGAACAGTCCTTTGAGACCATCTTGTCACTGCTGGTAGTAATGTTCCTCCAAGAAACCTGCAAGGTCTTTGTAGAAATAGTTTCTCTCACCAAAATGTATAATCTCACCAGACCCTAAACTTCTACCTGCTCAGTCTCTCTAATCCCTCTCCCTCTTTCTCCTTTTCCTTTCCTTCCTACTCTTTCTCTTTTACACACACACACACACACACACACACACACACACACACCATTGGTGTCCAACACTGTAAGTACACCCCCTATAGCTGTACTTTCAGGGTGCTGACAAAATCGGGTTTCTGAATCAATAGAATGAAGATCTGACCTCAAGTCAAGGTGAATTCATTAAAATAAATCCCCTTGTGACAACCTTTAGGTCTCACTTTCCACCTTCCTCAATATGAAACAAGAACCTATCTCCAGAAGGTAATATATATAAGCTAACATTTATTGGCATTTAAAATATACCGGGAAATGTTCTCTGTCCTTTCTTTTTGTGTGTATTTAAACTTCACAGCAACACTCTAAAGTAGGTGCTATTCTTCTCACCATTTTACAGATGAAAAGGCTGAGTTTCAGAGAGCTTTAAAAAAATGGTCCAGAGTGATACTAGATGAATGCTCAGCTTCTTGTAAAAAAGGGAGCTGGTATGAAGTGATTTTGTTGGCACATTTAATAAAGGGCTCTGTGCTGCTTACCTAGGACCGGTTAACCCCAGGCTTTCTAGCTGGGATATGTGTACTTCCTGGAATGTTCAGAATGCCACTGGCTGTTGATGCTAGAGGTAAACACGGTGCATCATCCAGAACTATCAATTCTCCTTGCAGGGTTTTTTTTTTGGGGGGGGGATGTTATTCTATGGTCAGACCAATGGAAATATTAAGGAGTGTGATGCAAATGTTTTGTATGCTTAAGATAAAATGCCAGAAGAGAAAATAAAACTAAAAGCACGCCTCTGGTGAAAAGCTGCATCTCTGAGTCCTCTGGGGAGATGCTTCTCACGCTTTAGTGTTCCTGCGCATCACCGCGGGGCAGGGCTGGCCCCATGGGTGTGAGACCTGTGTAGTCCCACTCACACTCAGTTTAATGCTCTGCTGCCACCACCTTGAAATCTTACTAATTTTTCAAACTAAGGGCTTTGCAGTTCTATTTTGCACTGGACCCTGCAAAGTAGCTAGCTGGTCTTGCCTAAAGATCTTGATAAAATGCAAATCTTGATACAGTACATCTGGGGTGAGGCTGGGTTCAGCAGTTCTAACTGACTCCCAGGCAGGTATGCCTGCTGTTGGTCCAAGGACCACACTCAAGGCTGGCAAGACCCAGCCTTCCTTTGTATTCCACAGATTGCAATACTCAACTGGGAAAGTTTGAGAAGCAGTGGAGTGGGGGACAGTGAATCATAGTTGTCAAAATCATAGTAGATAAAAGCATGGATCTTTACTGCTACTTACCCTGTAAAACTCCATCAATTACTTATCCTCTTCATGGCCTAGTTTTCCTATCTGCAAAATGGGAATAATAACAATCAGCGCAGAGGTGAGTTGTGAGGATGAAATATATGTGAGGCATCTCACATTCAGGGTGTCCAATAAAGATAACTACCTCAGTGCTTTACATGGTAGCTAAGCATAAGACCACGATGGAAAAGATTACACGCAGGATGTCTTTCTTCATTGCAACAACCTCTCCCACTTTCCAGTCTCCCCTTGCACCCAGGAAAATAATCTTGGAAAAAGCAATTCTGTGAATGAAATATTGTAGGACCTGCTTGTTCTTTATGGAAACCTACTTTGCTGGCAACATGAGAAATAATACCAGTAACAAGAGCCATAAATACTGTATTAGTTTGCTAGGGCTGCTATAAACTTCCACAGAATGAGTGGCTTCAATAGCAGAAATTTATTTTCTCACAGTTCTGGAAGAGAGAAGTTCAAGATCAAAGTGTTGTCAAGATTGGTTTCTTCTAAGGCCTCTCTCCTTGTCTTACAGATGATCCGTCATCTCCCTGTCTCCTCACATGGTCTCTCTGTGAATGTCTGTGTTCCAACCTTCTCTTCTTATAATGACACCAGTCCTATCAGATTAGAATCCACCCATATGACATTATTTTACCTTAATTATCTCTTTAAAGGGTCTATTCCTAAATACAGTCACATTCTGCAGGGTTAGTAAAGGGGGCCATCCTTGTATGCAGGCTTCTGGGAGGGGTTAGGGCCCAGCTTGCAGAGTGAGCCCAGGAACATTCTTGAAAGGGAAGGACTGGAAGTGACGTCTGAGAAATGGCACCATAAGGAGTGATACCGATAAATCTCCCCAAAAATTCAAAAAGATCTTCAACCAAAGACAGAAAAATCTATCCTTGGAGCCTCCAGAAGTTCCACACTAAACGCGAAGGCAGAAGCAGCAGCAACCCCATAGCTGGACCATCAGGCTAATAATTCAGGAAGGAAAGACTAGGAGAGAGGCTCCGGGAACATGGACTCTCTCATTGGCGGAGCCTGCAAATGCTAATGAGCCTCGACTGCCAACGAGACTGAAGCCCAATATATGACATCGCCATAGAGACTTATCAACTGCAAACCTCTACCTAAGCGTGCCACAGGAGCAGAACCCGGGGTACAGAGTCACTGACCAGGCAGAGGGAGAGAAAAGAAAAAACAAGAAGATAACCTCTCAAAATCAAGAATAATCCACAGAGTTTATAACCTATCCCATTTTATTATATTTGTTCATTTGTTTCTCTTATCTTCTTGTCTTGATTATTTTCTTCCTCTTCCAACTTGGTCGTTTAATTCTCTGCCGGTCTTTCTCCTCTCCTTGAACTACACTACCCATAAGTGTTACATCTCCCATTATCTTTTCTTTCCTCTTCCTTTCTCTCTATGAAGGTTGCACTCCAAAACCCTTAACTCTCTCTCTCTCTCTCTCCTTTTATTCTTTTTTCTTCTTTTTATGTTTTCCTCTTTCTTTTTTTCTCTCTCCCTCTGTATTAGTTTCTTCTTTTCTCCTTTACTTTTCCTCTCATTCAATCCTCAATCACGAACAAATTATTTTATCTAGAATTCAAATTTTTCTTTGTGGCGCTTTGGGGGTTTTTTACTTCGCTTTTTTAACTCACTAGCAGTGCTCCCAACCCTGGCTCTCCATTTTATCTAGTTCTTGCTCCACTAAATACAATAATAATTTTTTAATTTTTTTCTCCTTTTCCTGTTTCCCTCTTATTCCTCTCATCATATCTCTTAGTCAACCATCACCTAAAAGCAAATCATTTTATTCTTGACCCAAATTTTTTCCTTTTTTGCATTTGTGGGTCCATACCCCCTTTTTTGCCCCTTTATCACTTCTCCCCAACTCAGGCCCTCCATTATAGGTAGTTTTTGTTCTATTTAGCACAATATAATTCACAGTTCACCACAAGATTTTCTCAAGAAGGAGGGAAGAGGAGAGGAGAGGAAAAAAATAGGAGAGGGAATAATAATTTTTTTATTTTAATTTTAATTTTTTTAACTTTTTACTCTTTATTAATTCTCATTAATACTATCAACAAAACCACCCTCAGATGCCATTAAGGAAAAGGAAATTGAATATCATGGATACAAAAGACAGAGAGGTAGCACAGATAGATGAGGAAAAATCTATGGAGAAAAAATTTAATAGAAGCTAGGATTAGTGAAATAGAAGACAAGCAACTTGAGGCACAACAGAGAGAAGAAGAAAGAGACTCAAAAATTTTAAAAAATGAGAAAGCCCTACAGGAATTGTCTGACTCCATCAAAAAGAATAACATAAGAATAATAGGTATATCAGAGGGAGAAGAGAGAGAAAATGGAATGGAGAACATATTCAAACAAATAATAGATGAGAACTTCCCAAGCCTGTGGAAAGAACTAAAGCCTCAAATTCAAGAAGCAAACAGAACTCCGAGTTTTCTTAACCCCAACAAACCTACTCCAAGGCACATCATAATGAAATTGGCACAAACACAACAAAGAAAAAATTCTCAAGGCAGCCAGGGAAAAGAAGAATACAACATATAAAGGAAGGCCCATTAGGTTATCAGGTTATATCATCAGATTTCTCAACAGAAACTCTACAAGCTAGAAGAGAGTGGACCTCAATATTTAAAGTCCTGAAAGAGAGGAACTTTCAGCCATGAATACTATACCCATCAAAGCTATCCTTCAAATATGAAGAAGAAATAAAAACATTCACAGATACAGAAAAGATGAGGGAATTTATCATCAGAAAACCCCCACTCCAGGAATTACTAAAGGGGGTTTTCCAACCAGATAAAAAGAACAAAACAAAACAAAGCCACAAGTAAAAGCTCCACCAAGAACACAATAAAACCAAATTTAAACTGTGACAACAAAAAAAAGGGGGGGGGGGAGAGGAAGGAGATTAACAGTAGCAAAGGACGATGGAGTGCAAAAGTACTCACAAAATAGTGCACTACAATAAACAGGGTAGAAACCCTTTTCATTACTTAATGGTAACCACCATTGAAAAAACCACCACAGAAGCATATGATTTAAAAAAGATAGCAACAGAGGAAAGATGTATGGAATACAACCAAACAAAAACAAAAGATAGAAAAACGAAAGAGAAAAATCAAACAAGCACAAAACTAACAGAAAGCAATGTATAAAATGGCAATAGGGAACTCACAAGTGTCAATAATTACACTAAATGTAAATGGATTAAACTCACCAATAAAAAGGCACAGAGTAGCAGAATGGATTAAAAAAGAAAATCCAACTGTATGCTGCCTACAAGAAACTCATCTAAGCAACAAGGATAAAGAAAAATTCAAAGTGAAAGGCTGGAAAACAATACTCCAAGCAAATAACATCCAAAAAAAAAGCAGGCGTAGCAATACTCATATCTGATAATGCTGACTACAGGACAACAAAAGTACTCAAAGACAAAAATGGTCATTTCATAATGATTAAGAGGACGCTGAATCAAGAAGACATAACAATTCTTAATATATATGCACAAAACCAAGGAGCACCAAAATATATAAGACAGCTACTTATTGACCTTAAAACAAAAACTGACAAAAATACAATCGTACTTGGAGACCTCAATACACCACTGACGGCTCTAGATCGGTCATTCAAACAGAGAATCAATAAAGATATATTGGCCTTAAACAAAACACTAGAGTACCTGGATATGATAGACATCTACAGGACATTTCATCCCAAAGTGACAGAGTATACATTTTTCTCCAGTGTACATGGATCATTCTCAAGAATTGACCATATGTTGGGCCACAAAAAAAACATCAGCAAATTCAGAAAAATTGAAGTTGTACCAAGCATATTTTCTGATCATAAAGCCTTGAAACTAGAATTCAACTGCAAAAAAAGAGGGAAAAACCCCCACAAAAATGTGGAAACTAAACAACATACTTTTAAAAAATGAATGGGTCAAAGAAGAAATAAGCACAGGGATCAAAAGATATAGACAGACAAATGAAAATGACAATACGACATATCAGAATCTCTGGGATGCAGCAAAAGCAGTGATAAGAGGGAAGTTCATATCACTTCAGGCATATATGAACAAACAAGAGAGAGCCCAAGTGAACCACTTACTTCACACCTTAAGGAACTAGAAAAAGAAGAACAAAGACAACCCAAAACCAGCTAAAGAAAGGAGATAATAAAAATCAGAGCAGAAATAAATGAAATAGAGAACAGAAAAACTATAGAAAAAATTAATAGAACAAGGAGCTGGTTCTTTGAAAAGATCAACAAAATTGACAAACCCTTGGCAAGACTTACCAAGGAAAAAAGAGAAAGAACTCATATAAACAAAATCCAAAATGAAAGAGGAGAAATCACCACGGACATCATAGATATACAAAGAATTATTGTAGAATACTATGAAAAACTTTATGCTACTAAATTCAACAATCTAGAAGAAATGGATAAATTCCTAGAACAATACAACCTTCCTAGACTGAGTCAAGAAGAAGCAGAAAGCCTAAACAGACCCATTAGTAAGGAAGAAATAAAAAAACTATTAAAAACCTCCCCCAAAATAAAAGTCCAGGCCCATACAGTTATACTAGCGAGTTCTATTAAACATTCAAAGAAGACTTGATTCCTATTCTACTCAAAGTCTTCCAAAAAATTGAAGAAGAAGCAATACTTCCAAACACATTTTATGAGGCCAACATAACCCTCATACCGAAACTGGGCAAGGACAGCACAAAAAAAGAAAACTACAGACCAATATCTCTAATGAATACAGATGCTAAAATACTAAACAAAATACTAGCAAATCAAATACATAACATATTTAAAAAATAATACATCACGATCAAGTGGGATTCATCCCAGAATCTCAAGGATGGTTCAACATATGTAAAATGGTTAACGTAATACACCATATCAACAAAACAAAGAACAAAAACCACATGATCTTATCAATAGATGCAGGCATTCGATAAAATACAACACAATTTTATGTTTAAGACTCTCAACAAAATGGGCATAGAAGGAAAATATCTCAACATGATAAAGGCCATATATGATAAACCATCAGCTAACATCATATTAAATGGCACAAAACTGAAGGCTTTCCCCCTTAAATCAGGAACAAGACAGGGTTGTCCACTCTTTCCACTCTTATTAAATGTGGTGCTAGAGGTTCTAGCCAGAGCAATCAGACAAGACAAAGAAATAAAAGGCATCCATATCGGAAAAGAAGAAGTAAAGGTATCACTTTTTGCAGATGATATGATCCTATACATCGAAAACTCCAAAGAATTTACAAAAAGACTACTAGAAACAATAAGCCAATACAGTAAGGTTGTAGGATAAAATTAACATACAAAAGTCCATAGCCTCATTCACTGTTGGTGGGAATGTAAAGTAGTACAACTATTATGGAAGAAAGTATGGTGGTTCCTCAAAAAACTGAAAATAGAACTACCTTATGACCCAGCAATCCCTCTACTGGGTATATACCCCCAAAACTCAGAAACATTGATACGTAAAGACACATGCAGCCCCATGTTCATTGCAGCATTGTTCACAGTGGCCAAGACATGGAAACAACCAAAAAGCCCTTCAATAGAAGACTGGATAAAGAAGATGTGGCACATATACACTATGGAATACTACTCAGCCATAAGAAATGATGACATCGGATCATTTACAACAAAATGGTGGGATCTTGATAACATTATACGAAGTGAAATAAATAAATCAGAAAAAAACAAGAACTGCATTATTCCATATGTAGGTGGGACATAAAAACGAGACTAAGAGACATTGATAAGAGTGTGGTGGTTGGGAGGGGGGGAGGAAAAGGGGGAGGGGGAGGGGCACAAAGAAAACTAGATAGAAGGTGACGGAGGACAATGTGACTTTGGGTGATGGGTATGCAACATAATTGATTGACAAGATAACCTGGACATGTTTTCTTTAAACATATGTACACTGATTTATTGATGTCACCCTAGTAAAATTAATTTAAAAAAAAAACAGAAAAAAAAAAAGAAAGGGAAGGACTGACTTCTTTCTCTATTCCCCAACCTTCTCGCTGAGAGTTGGTGTGAGGGAGATATGCGGAGGTGCATGTGGGTAACCCAGAGAAAGATCCAGAAATGGGAAAAGGTGACGGGTCCATCTGAATCAAGAGATATGGGACTCATGGTCACCTTTGGCAATAAACCCAGAGAGGAAGGTGTAAGATGGGGATTTGGGTCCTTTAAGCGCTTGGTGCTGTTGTTCTGCACATCCCGTGAGGCCACTGTATTTTAAGATCAATAGCCCCAGAGGCGTGGCTCTATATTAGGAATGACAGAAGCCTCTCAAGTGAGAGGCAGACACTTACTTCCCTTGGGAAACTGCTAGTGAGGAGCTGGGTTGGTGAGCTGAGGCTCCATCTCTGCAGTGCCTCAAGAAAAGACTGGGCTACACATCCGCTCTGCTATCACCACCTGGCAAAACCTTTGAGAAGCTGTGCCCCATCTCACTATAGCCTGGTTTCTGGTGGAGGTGGCTCCGTGGCAACGTAAAATGAGAGCTGTGGATGGCTGTGAGCCCTTAGGAGTGCAGCCTTGGGGGACACACAGTCCAAAAGGCATCCTCCTCTCCCCTGCAGGATCCACACTAACACCCGGGGTTACTACAAGAGCAGGGACTGGGGCCAACTGCTGCCACGTTCAGTGCTTTTCACGCAATCAATCCACTGAAATAGGACCGAATCTGCCTGAACTTTTGTGTGTGTGTGAAACAGAGAGAGGAACAGATAGGCAGGGAAAGAAAGAGATGAGAAGTATCAATTCTCCATTGCTGTTCATTGATTGCTTTCTCAAATGTGCCTGGGAGGTGGGGGTGCTACAGCAGAGCTAGTGACCCCTTGTTCAAGCCAGTGACCTCGGGGTTACAGGCGTCCCCAAACTACGGCCCGCGGGCCGCATGCAGCCCCCTGAGGCCATTTATCTGGCCCCTGCCGCAATTCCGGAAGGGGCACCTCTTTCTTTGGTGGTCAGTGAGAGGAGTACTGTATGTGGTGGCCCTCCCACGGTCTGAGGGACAGTGAACTGGCCCCGTGTAAAAAGTTTGGGGACTCCTGGTAGAACCTGGGTTCTTAGCATCCCAGTCCGAGGCTCTATCCACTGCACCACCGCCTGGTCAGGCCCACCTGAACTTCTTGCCACAAGACACAACTCAGGGCTGCTGGATTCCAGGATGCCTGGAGGGAAGGAAGATGCAGCCCTGAGCAAAGGTTGATGGGACTTGTGAACTTCCGGCTCTCACCAGCAGGTGGAGCCTCAAACAACGCAATCTGACCAGCACACTGTGCCCAGTAAGAGGGGCACTTGTACAGTTACTAAGACACAGCAAGAAACTTAAAAAAAAAAGAAGAAGAAGAAAAAAAAAAAGAAGGGCATTATTATCGTAGGAAAGGCAATTACTTACATAATCTCCCCATTACGACCATTTTCTTTTCTTAAAAGGGAATTAATTTTTCCTTAACCTTGTATGATTGAGTAGAAGACATGAAAAGTCCTGAAGTAACCTCTCTTTTACTTTCTCACCTACCCTTCTACCCTTACTCCTTAAATTTCAGTCGCCTACTTTACTTATAACCATAGCAACCCAGCTGGTAGGAAATCATGGAAACTCCTACTCATTCTTCTAGATTCAGGTAAGTTTTCACCTTAACTGTAAAGCCTCCTCTAATCCTCACTTCAGCCTCAGTGGAGACAACCTCACAGTTTCCACAACATGGATGTCCTGTGCATAGAACTGTATCAGAACACTTATTGCATGGCTCGAGGACCCTGTTTACTTTTTTGTCTCTATCACAATTCCATGATCTCCTTGGACCTATCTACACCCCAGAGCTTGGATAAGAGCCTAGCACATAGAAGCTGCTCTGCGCTTTTCCACTCACAAGTGTCAGAAATTTAATGACGAAGGATAAGAGACTGCACTGAACTGGCAGAGGACAGGGTGAGAGGCAGGTTGTCCCAGGAATGGAATTGAGCCAGAGTGACCTAAGGCACAGTGACAACACAGTCACTGGAGGAGATGAAAATCATGTCCCCAGCCAGGAAGCTATGCTGGCATGCAGGCTGTCAAAAGGGGTAAGGGGAGGTGAGAAACTGGAGAAACACAGTGAGGACAGAGATGCAAGTTGGAGGGATGGAATAGGGAAGCAGAAGTTGAAATACAGATCAGTGTGCAGCCCTTGAAACAAGTCAGGACAAGAAGTGAGACTTGGTGAGAGGGGGCTCGAGTCTTATTTTTAAATGGTGATGACTGTGTAGTGGAGGGAAGAGGGAGGGGTGCAGGACTGCACAGTTTAGACAGGGAAAAACATCTGTGCAGAATTCCCTTCATTGGTTCAGGCAGGTGGGAAAGGAATCTATCCAGAATGGATACCTTGTAATCGCACGTTTAATCTTTTAAACGGTTAAATTACAGACATCTTCTCATTTAAAGGCAATATAGATTGAGGTTCAAATCCCAGGTCGTCCACTTACTAGCTATGTGAATTTAGATGAATCACTTCAGGTCTCTGCGCTTCAATATATCCTGTAAATTAAGGATATTAAAACCTTCCTCAAAGGACTAATAAGGAAAATTTAAAATAATGTATGTAAATTGCTTCACGCTAGACCTGACACGAGTGGACTCTGAGTGCTAATGCCATCCTTGGTCTGGTCCTTCCTCTGCAGAGTTAGCCATGGCTGTTTCTCAAATGTTTCCTTATGAGTCCATCTAAATTGAACCCGATCAAAATCATGATTTTTTTTTTTTGAACAGGGTCTGAGTGCTCAATACAATTGCACAATTCAAAATTAGTACAGATGTCCTCTTCTGAGGTCTAAGAAGACCATGTGTGTACTTGCTGGCTTTTGGACTATATTCTTCTTTTTTTTTCTTTCATCTGTTACCTGGTAGATGCAATCTGTGCCATTTTATTTTCTTGTTCTTTCACCTTTGAGTGATGAGGCAATAATCGTTGCTGCAGGAGCATTTACTCAGCCAAGCTATTTCACCAGCCTCTCAACCTCAAATATACTCTTTGTTCCCCAACTGAAAATTGGGCTGTCTTTCATGAAAAGAGATGACACGGTGATCCTCTTCACCTACAATGGGCTTTGTTCATTTTCTTACAATAACAATAGGTTGTGAGCGATCCACAAATGGTTTCACTTGGGATCTCAGCCTTATTAATAAGAAACATGATTGGAGGCTTGAAGCAGTAGGCTGAAAATTTGTGCAATTACAATTCCAACCTTAGCCATAAAACTGTCACATATCAAAGGATGGATGGATAAGCATATAGACTGAAATTTTAAATAAGAATTCTCAAGGATGGCTGTGTTTGTATGATACCATCTTACATAAGGAAAGAAGAAGTGGTCTCCTCTATGTTATATCATTAATCTAACTCTCAGCATATCACCTGTCATCTGTCACTTCTTTATAGTAATAGAGATTCAATACACACACTGGAGAACACCAGGTGCAAAAGAAGTCAATTTTTAATTTAGGGCTAAAAGTAAGGGCAAAACACCCATTTTATCTGTTTTACTATTAAGAGATATTTGTAGGTACACAGTAACATTCTTTGTGCCTTAAAGCTATAGAAAAACAACCCATACAGTGAATTGGTCAGCAGATCTAAATGAATTCTAGTCTACAGATGCTTCATTCCCAAATGAAGGTGAGTCTAGATAAATTTTGCCACTGAGTAGACAAGTCATTTAACCTCTATGAACTTCAGTCTTCTCAATGAATCAATATTATACAATCTTTCCAAGCATACATGGAACATTTACAAAAACTGACCTAACCTAGGTCACAGGAAATTCTCAACAAACAAAATAGTTTATATTATTCAAATCCCATTAGCTATCTAAATCCACCAAAATTAAAAATTGATTAGCAAAAATACAACCAATTGCCCCATTATACTATATTCTAATATACTTAGAAAATGTAAAACACTTTTCTAAATAAATGCTTGAGCAATTAAGAAATAGGATAGCGCTTTCGGCTTTCGGCTCGGAGGAGGCATAGGTGCAACTTTCTTCGGTCGTCCCGAATCCGGGTTCATCCGACACCAGCGGCCTCCGCCATGCCGCCGAAGTTCGACCCCAACGAGATCAAAGTCGTATACCTGAGGTGCACCGGAGGGGAAGTGGGTGCCACGTCTGCCCTGGCCCCCAAGATCGGCCCCCTGGGCCTGTCTCCAAAAAAGGTTGGTGATGACATCGCCAAAGCAACTGGTGATTGGAAAGGTCTGAGGATAACAGTGAAACTACCCATTCAGAACAGACAGGCCCAGATGGAGGTGGTGCCTTCTGCCTCCGCTCTGATCATCAAAGCCCTCAGAGAACCACCTCGAGACAGAAAGAAGCAAAAAAACATTAAGCACAGTGGAAATATCACTTTTGATGAGATTGTCAACATTGCCCGACAGATGCGGCACCGATCTTTAGCTAGAGAACTCTCTGGGACCATTAAAGAGATTCTGGGGACTGCGCAATCTGTAGGCTGCAATGTTGATGGCCGCCACCCTCATGACATCATAGATGACATCAACAGTGGTGCAGTGGAATGCCCGGCTAGTTAAGAGCCACAAAGGAAAATGTTTTAATTAAAGATCATTTGACAACTAAAAAAAAAAAAAAAAAAAAAAAAGAAATATGATAGCCTAACCAGGCAGTGGCACAGTGGATAGAGCATTGGACTGGGATGCAGAGGACCCAGATTCTAAACCCAGAGGTTGCCAACTTGAGCATGGGGTCACTGGCTTGAATCTCAAGGTCACTGGCTTGAAGCCCTAGGTCACTGGCTTGAGCCCCAAGTTGCTGATTTGAGCAAGGGGTCACTGGCTCTGCTGTAGCCCCCTGATCAAGGTACATATGAGAAAGCAATCAATGAACAGCTAAGGTGCCACAACAAAGAATTGATGCTTCTCATCTCTCTCCCTTCCTGTCTGTCTGTCCCTATCTATCCTTCTGTCTGACTCTTTGTCTCTGTCTCTGTCACAAAAATAAATAAAAAATAAAATAAAAAATATGATACAATTATTAAATATTTAGGACAAAATTAAAACAAAACTGCATATCAAACAGCTAAAGCAATTTTTGAAGGGAAGTTTATAATCTTAAATGCATATATTAGAATAAAAGAAACATTAGGAGTTAATTTATCAAGCAACTAAAGCAGTTAGAAAAAGAACCACAGATTGCATTCCCCAAAAAGGGGGGAAAAAGAAAGATTAAAGATAGGCATAAAAATTGATGAAACAGAAGATAAAGAGAAAAGAAATATCAACAATATTAGAAGGTTTTTTAAAGAATTAATATAGTAGAGAATCCTCTAGGGAGAGCTATTAAAATAAAAAAAGAGAGAGAACAAATAATATAAAAAATAAGGAGTACAGCCTGACCAGTGGTGTTACAGTGGATGGAGCATTGACCTAGAACACTGTGGCCCCTGGTTTGAAACCCCAAGGTTGCCAGCTTGAGTGCAGGGTTGCCAGCTTGATCACGGGATCATCAACATGATTCCTAAGGTTGCTGGCTTGAGCCCAAAAGTCTCTGGCTTGAAACCAAGGATCACTGGTTTGAAGCCCAAGGTCGCTGGCTTGAGCCCAAGGTTGCTGGCTTGAGCTAAGAGTCACTGGCTCAGTTGGAGCCCCTAAGTCAAGGCATGTATGAGAAGCAATCAGTGAACAACTAAAGTGAAGCAATTATGAGTTGACGCTTCTCCTCTCTTTCTTCTCTCTCTCTCTTCCACTTCCTGTCTCTCTTAAAAAAGTGAGTATATAATTATAGTAAATCTAAAAATAATGAGAAAATATTATAAACAACTTTATGTCAAGATATTTGAAATGTAGATAAAATATGCAGGTATTTGAAAACTATAAATTGCCAATCTTAAGTCAAGAAGCAATAGAAAACTTGAGTGGACTTTGTAATAAAGAAATAGAATCATTAATTTAAGAACCTAGCCATGATAGCCTGACTAGGCAATGGCGTAGTGGGTAGAACATCAACCTAGGATGCTGAGGACCCAGCTCAGAACCCTGAGGTCACCAGCTTGAGCACAGAATCACTGGCTTGAGCGTGGTATCGTAGACATGGCCCCATCGTCACTAGCTAGAAGCTCAAGGTCACTGGCTTGAGCAAGGGGTCACTGGCTCAGTTGGAGCCCCTAGGTCAACGGTTCTCAACCTGTGGGTGGCGACCCCGGCAAGGGTGGAACGACCAAAACACAGGGGTCGCCTAAAGCCATCAGAAAATACATATTTATTATACAATACATTTTTAAATAAAATATGTATTTTCCGATGGCTTTAGGCGACCCCTGTGTTTTGGTCGTTCGACCCCCGCCGGGGTCGCCACCCACAGGTTGAGAACCACTGCTCTAGGTCAAGGCACATATGAGAAAGCAATCAATGAACAACTAAGGTGCTGCAACTATGAGTTGAAGCTTCTCATCTCTCTCCCTTCCTGTCTGTCTGTCTTTCTCTCTCTTGTTCGCTTAAAAAAATCTACCCATGGCCATGGCCGATTGGCTCAGCAGTAGAGTGTCGGCCCGGCATGTGGAAGTCACAGGTTCAATTCCCAGCCAGGGCACACAGGAGAATTGCCCTCTGCTTCTCCACCCTTCCCCCTCTCCTTCCTCTCTATCTCTCTCTTCCCCTCCCACAACCAAGGCTCCATTGGAGCAAAGTTGGCCCTGGCGCTGAGGACAGCTCCATGGCCTCCACCTTAGGCACTAGAATGGCTCTGGCCACAACAGAGCAACGCCTCAGATGGGCAGAACATCACCCCCTGGTGGGCATGCTGAGTGGATCCCAGTCGGGCACGTGCGGGAGTCTGTCTGACTGCCTCCCCGCTTCTAACTTCGGAAAAATATCAACAACAAAAAATCTACCCATGATTAAACAATAAGAAATTATTATTTTTTTTAGTGAACAGATTGCTAAAAATCAAAACATCTGACAGTGCCAAGAGTTGTCAAGAATGAAGGGAAATGGAAATTTTCAAAGTCAGAAAATGAAATGTAAATTGGTACAACCACATGGGAGAGGAATTGGCAGTGTCTTCTAAAATTGTAGATCTGCACATACCTTATGACCCAGCAATTCTACTTCCAGGAATTTGCTCTAGAAAAAACCTGGCACATATCTGCAAGAACAGATGTACAACACTGGTCACTGCAGTATCTTTTGAAATGCTGCAAAACAGAAAGTTATGTAAATCTTAATCAATAGGAAGCTAGATAAGTAAAATATGTATATGTATGTGCATATAGTTTATATAGAGAGGGAGACACTAGTAAGGGAAATGAATGAACTTAGATACATGTTTCAACAATGATAACTCTTTTTATTTATTTATTTATTTTTATTTTTATTTTTATTTTGTATTTTTCTGAAGCTGGAAATGGGGAGGCAGTCAGACAGACTCCCGCATGCCCCTGACCAGGATCCACCTGGCACGCCCACCAGGGGGCGATGCTCTGCCCATCCTGGGCGTTGCTCTGTTGCAACCAGAGCCCCTCCAGCGCCTGAGGCAGAGGCCACGGAGCCATCCCCAGTGCCCGGGCCATCTTTGCTCCAATGGAGCCTTGGCTGCGGGAGGGAAGAGAGAGACAGAGAGGAAGGAGAGGGGGAGGGGTTGTGAAGTAGATGGGCGCTTCTCCTGTGTGCCCTGGCCGGGAATCGAACCCGGGACTTCCGCACGCCAGGCCGACGCTTTACCACTGAGCCAACCAGCCAGGGCCTACAATGATAACTCTTAAAAACAAAACTTTGAAAAAGCAAATTGCAGAAGGATACCTGTAGTATGATATTATATAAAAGTTTTAAGAACAAAAAATAATAGTATCCATGGTGGATTCAGATAGCTAGATAAATAATGATGCAGTAATTTTAAGATATGGGTGGAATAATTCAAACCTATTTAAAGACTATCAATTCCCTGGGGAAGGAGGAAAAGAAATGGAATGGGAGAGTATCCAACCATATCTGTAACATTTTCTCTAAGGAAAAAATAAATGTAAATGTGTTAAATCGGGCCAGTGTTCATAGATGTCTCTATATTAGTCTGTATTGTTTTGTTTGCTTAAAATGTTTGTGATGTTTTTTTAAAATCATTTTAGAGAGAGGAGACAGAGAGAGACACACACAGATAGAGAGGGGAGGGAGGAGCTTTCTACTCCCATATGTGCCTTGACTAGGGAAGCCCAGGGTTTTGAACCAGCGACCTCAGCGTTCCAGGTTGACGCTTTTACCCTCTACACCACCACAGGTCAGACCTGTGATGTTTAAAAACATATAGAGAAAAGTACCTGCTCTTTCTTCTTTCATAAGCATTAAAGGGTATTTTTCAAATGTTTTGTAGACAACGGAGTTTCATATGCAGTCTCCTGTGTGGCAGAGCTTGAGGCAGAGGGGGCGAGCCAAGCCAGAGCCCCTCTCACTTGCAGTTCAACAGGTCAGTGTGAAGATCATGTCGAGGTGGAATGCTGGCTAGGGCTCGTGGCATGTCGAAATGGTTTTAGCCAGAAGTGTGGAAAGCCAGGATCGGGAGCTAAGAAAGGGAAGCAAAAGGAGAAAAAACGTGCTAGGAAGATGAAAACGAGGGTCCAAGGGTCTAACCAGGCAAGAGGAAATGGTGTGAACAAATTCTGGAGATGGAGGCTGAGATCCATAGAAGGTTTTGACAGGGGGTTGATAAGCCAGCTCTTTGTGAAGACTGGAACAGACAGTGCGTAGGGATGTCCTTATTTCTGTGAGATATGTTCCCTAGCAGTTCTGTAGAACTGGTTCACTTGCTCAGGCAGCTTCTGTGATAATGCTTCTTGCTCTTGAGACTCAGTCTGTTTTTCTCACGTCATGTTTGTCTTTGCGTTGTATGGCCATAGTCACTGTTAGGTGAGAGCACGTGCTCTAGGGTAAAACAGAATTTAAATCCTGGCTCTACAACTTCCTAGAGTTGTACTCTCTCGCAAATTGTTTAACTTCTCTGAGATTTCATAGTTTTCAAATTTTCTTTTTCTTTTTTTCTTCTTTTCCAAGTGAGAGGAGGGGAGATAGAGAGACTCCCACATGCGCCCTGACCAGGATCCACCTGGCAACCCCTGTCTAGGGCTGATGCTCTGCCCATCTGGGGCCATGTTTGCAACCACGCTATTTTTAGGGCCTGAAGGAGAGGCTCCACAGAGCCATTCTCAGCACCCAGGCCAATGAGCTCAAACAAATCAAGGCATGGCTGCAGGAAGGGAAGAGAGAGAGAGATGGGAGAGAGAGGGGTAGAGAAGCAGATGGTCACTTCTCCTGTGTTGCTTGACTGGGAATTGAACCTGGGACATCCACAGAGCGGGCCGAGCCTCTACCACTGAGCCAACCAGCCAGAGCTTAAATTTCATTTTTTAATTACAACTTGCATTTAATTTTATTTTGTATTAGTTTAAAGTGTACAGCATAATGGTTAGGCTGAGACTTTATTTTCTCATTTGCAACATGGGGCTAATGAGATGGACCTCCGCCTTAATTGGCTAAGGAGTCGATTTAACACTTAGAGTGTTGACCATTTTTTGTGAGGGGAAAAAAAGCAAATAACAATAATAAAATTTTGGTTCTACCAATACTGTCAGTCACCCAAAAGCAATGTTATTTCAGCAAATGTAGACTTTTCCTTATTCCAGAGTTGTATTAGAATAACACTGATTACCCAGTTAACAAAAGGCAGTTGATCCTTTCCGGGGGTGAGTCCCTTTGCAAACACGTGGGGTTTCCAGGCAGCAGGGCCCCAGGATCTGCAGACAGTCCCACAGATCCCTCAGCCTTGTCAAACCAGTCTGATCAAGCCCCGTGGCTTCAAGTAGTCTCCTTTGGTCTCTGCTCCAGCCAGGTCTATAAACTGAGGCAACTGAGAAAATTGTTTCTAATATTTGGTTTAAAAAAAGAGAGAGAGAGAGAGAGGATTAAGAGAAAATGTATTCTGGACCCAGATCTGATGGTTGCAAAACTTTCTGAATGGGCTAAATATCACTAATGATAAATTTTTTTTCTTTCCTGCATTTTTCTGAAGCTGGAAACGGGGAGAGATAGCCAGACAGACTCTCGCATGTGCCTGACCGGGATCCACCTGGCACACCCATCAGGGGCGACGCTCTGCCCCTCCGGGGCGTCGCTCCGCTGCAACCAGAGCCACCCTAGCGCCTGGGGCAGAGGCCAAGGAGCCATCCCCAGCACCCGGGCCATCTCTGCTCCAATGGAGCCTTGGCTGCGGGAGGGGAAGAGAGAGACAGAGAGGAAGGAGGGGGGGGGTGGAGAAGCAAACGGGCGCTTCTCCTATGTGCCCTGGCCGGGAATCGAACCCGGGTCCCCCGCATGCCAGGCTGACGCTCTACCGCTGAGCCAACCAGCCAGGGCCTCACTAATGATAAATTTATGTTATGTGTATTTTACTATAAAGATGAGAGAGAGAGAGAGAGACAGAGACAGAGACAGAGACAGAGACAGAGACAGAGAGAGAGAATGATACATGGCTAACCCCTGAGATCCCCAGACTGATCCACCAGACACAAAACTGGGCTGCAATTCCAGTAAAGAAACAGGAGAGAAGTAGTCACTTTATGCACAGAGATGCTATTGTTTATAACAGATCAAAGTATTCCATATCCTACAAGTAACCTTTAGTTTATCATGGCGAACTGAAACCTGGATCTGTCCGGCCTCTAAGAAACAACTGTATGGTTCAGCTTTATGGGAATATTTCCAGTGTGATGGGTTGCAATGCCGCCACTGTGTTGCTGTGGTAACGGTAGTGTGGTTCTTCTATCAGACTTGTCTGGTACGGGACTTCGCAGTTCTGAAAAATGGAATGAAACTTTCCACCTGTTTTTTCCTTTATATGTATACATATTTAATTTTTATTTACTGATTTTAGAAAGAGACGAATTTATATAGAGAAAGAAAGACAGGAACATCGATCTGTGCTTGTATGTGCCCTGACGAGGAATCGAAACAGCAACCTCGGGCCAGCGCTCTAAACAACTGAGCTATCCAGCCAGGGCTCCACCTGGTCCTTTCTTTTCCCAAAATTAAATCAGGCATTTGTTAATAATAAAGTCATTCGTATGTTTAAGAGGAAATAAGAATCTGTTAATTAGAAGGCTTCTGACCTAGAAGATCTTTTGCTGTGTGTTAAAGGGTACAAGATGTTCACCAACAAGTCTTTTCTTGCCCGTGTGAGCACACTACTCCATTGCTAACTAGAATCTATTTCCCTTCCTGTGAATCCGAGGTGGTCTTCTTTGACCAATACAAGGTGAATAGAAGTGACATTCTGGGACTTCTAAGCCCAGGCCTTAAAATACCAGCATCCTCTGCTTTGACTGTCATGCCATTGAGAAGTCCAGGCTCTCCTACTGGAGAAAGGCCACACAGGGATGAGATGCCACATGGGAGGAGGAAAATGGAGGCACACGAGCTGAATGTCATCAGTCAACCCGGCCCTAGAGCTTCCAGCACTGGCCAGTTGCATGAGTAAACCCAGCCAGCACCACATGAGGCAGAAGAATATCTGGTCAAACCACAGAATCATGAGAAGTAACAAATCACTGTGTTTTAAAGTTGCCAAGTTTTGGGGTGGATGGTTGTGCGGTAATTGGCTTGGTGTGGGTAGCATCACGTGCCCAGGAACACACAGGTTTCTGGTTGGAAAGATGTGCTTCAGCTGTGTCCTTTCTTGAACCCTCAGAGGCTGCTCATAGGAATGCTAGGCAGATGGGGGGAAAAAACCAAAAAACTATGTCCACTCGCTTCATGCGGTTTATATTAATGTAGTAAGAAAAGCGAGGACTTTGGGACCCGAATATCTGGATTTGACTTGACCCATTACACTGTCGTCTCTTTGAGAACAAGCTCTTTGTCCTGTCACTTTTTCTAAAATTCTAAAAGTATTTATTGAATGAATGAATGAATGGTGACAGATCCTGATGACACAAAGAGGACTGTAGAATTGATTTCTGAAAAGTTCAAAACTAATGGTACAAAACTACCAAGTCGTATACAAAATTTCACCTTTTAAATATAGTTATTCAGTAATTCATTCATTAGGTTTGCTAACTTACTCCACCTCATTCCCAAGAGAATTTGCGGAGGCTTAAAAAAAAAAAGGAAAAATCAGGCCCTGGCCAGTTTGCTCAGTGGTAGAGCATCGACCTGGCATGTGGAAGTCCCAGGTTCAATTCCTAGTCAGGGCACACAGGAGAAGTGACCATCTGCTTCTCCTCCTCTCCCCCTCCTTTCTTTTTCTCTCTTCTTCTCCCACAGCCATGACTCAATTTGTTTGAGCACATGGGCCCTGGGCGCTGAGGCTAGCTCTGTAGAGCCTCCTCCTCAGGTGCTAAAATAACTCAGTTTCAAGCATGGCCCCAAATGGGCAGAGCATCAGCCCCAGATGAGGGTTGCCAGGTGGATCTCAGTTGAAACGCATGTGGGAGTCTGCCTTTCTATCTACCCTCCTCTCACTAGAAAGAAAGAAAGAGAGAAAGAAAGAAAGAGAGAGAGAGAGAGAGAGAGAGAGAAAGAAAGAAAGGAGGGAGGGAGGGAGGGAGGGAGGGAGGAAAGAAAGAAAGGAGGGAGGGAGGGAGGGAAGAAAGAAAGGAGGGAGGGAGGGAGGGAGGGAGGGAGGGAGGGAAGAAAGAAAGGAGGGAGGGAGGGAGGGAGGGAGGGAGGGAGGAAGGAAGGAAGGAAGGAAGGAAGGAAGGAAGGAAGGAAGGAAGGAAGGAAGGAAAGAAAGAAAGAAAGAAAGAAAGAAAGAAAGAAAGAAAGAAAGAAAGAAAGAAAGAAAGAAAGAACCTGATCAGGCAGTGGTCCAGTGGATAGAGCATCAGACTGAGATGCGGAGGACCCAGGTTCGAAACCCCAAGGTTGCCAGCTTGAGTGCGGGCTCATCTGATTTGAGCAAGGCTCACCAGCTTGAGCCCAAGCTTGCTGGCTTGAGTAAGGGGCCACTTGCTCTGCTGTAGCCCTGCAGTCAACCCACATATGAGAAAGCAGTCAATGAGCAACTAAGGTGCCGCAACAAAGAATTGATGTTTCTCATCTCTCTCCCTTCCTGTCTGTCTGTCCCTATCTGTCCCTTTCTATGTCTCTGTCAAAAAAAATATCAAATATAAAAGGATAAAGTGTAGATGGGAAAATTAAGGCAAAGGGACATTAAGTTAATTATATTGAATATTAAGTAAAGGTTGGAACAATGATTTGGTAATCTATAACTTAATTGCAACATTGAATGTTTTTAAGATGGTATCTTCACTTAAGATTGTTAATCTGTCACTAGTGCCAAGATTTCTAGAAGCAATAAAATCTGTTAAATCTGCCACCTGTCGTTTTGCCGTAAATTGATTCACTCAGATATCACTATACATTTCAACTGGTCGGAAAGGACTTGTAAATACTGCCCCTCGTCCACTTGGGCTAAGTTGCTCAATTCATTCTAGGAGTGCAACCACTGTGCATATGGTGACCAGGAAACAATGGAGATGAGTAGGTAAAAACTAAATGCAGCTAGTAGCTGAAAACCAAGCCTCAGGCTCCTGACTCTCTCACTGAGAACATAAATGACCTTGAGCAGGTCATTTTTCTAAGCCTCAGTGTCCTTGTCAGTAAAACAGGTAAGTAATGGTACTTGTAACAGGGTTGATGAGAGAATTGAATGAGAGGATCCACAAAACACATAGTAAAATTTCAAAAATGTTAGCTAATAGCACCACTGCAGTGGAGAGAGGACCAATCTTAGAAAAGAGAGGGCCTCTGGTTCCTGAACAGCTGTAATTTTATTGTAAGTCTGAGTAGGTGGGTATTAATTAGGACACGTTGATAGCAAATGGAATGGAGGTAATGTGGTATTTTGAAAATTATTAATTTGCTTTTATATTTAGCTTGTCAGTGCACGTGATCCTCACCCTAGACGTTCTGAGGCATCCTTTTCACTAGGGAGATTCAAAGTGGTGCAGAGGGATGCAGAAGGAAACCCAGCTTCCGGCACTCAAAAAAGTAGGATGCTGGCCCTGGCCGGTTGGCTCAGTGGTAGAGCGTCGGCCTGGCGTGCAGAAGTCCCGGGTTCGATTCCCGGCCAGGGCACACAGGAGAAGTGCCCATCTGCTTCTCCACCCCTCCCCCTCTCCTTCCTCTCTGTCTCTCTCTTCCCCTCCCGCAGCCGAGGCTCCATTGGAGCAAAGTTGGTCCGGGCGCTGGGGATGGCTCCTTGGCCTCTGCCCCAGGCGCTAGAGTGGCTCTGGTTGCGACAGAGCGACGCCCAGGAGGGGCAGAGCGTAGCCCCTGATGGGCGTGCCGGGTGGATCCCGGTCAGGCGCATGCGGGAGTCTGACTGTCTCTCCCCGTTTCCAGCTTCAGGAAAAAAAAAAAAAAAAAAAGAAAAAGTAGGATGCTGCTGCGCTACTCCAGCTTTGCAAGTCAGACCCTTAAGAGAGAATTGCCTGTCTTCTTTTACCTCCATCTTTATCCAAGCTTAAAGAGATGCATACAGGAGGAAGAGGGATGCCTTTTTGGCCCCAGAGTTATTGTAGGAGGAAGGATAAAGAAAAGGATGCAAACCCACCTATGATCTGTTCAGGTCTCTGGGAAGGAGACACCTTGACGACTTTTCCGAAGCAACTCAGAGAACAGTCACGTCACACCCATTAACCTCTGTAGCTCAGCTAAACCAGGCAGAGGCAGTCTTGAAGTCTGGGTTTCCTGACCTGCTGTCAAGTGTCAGAGGACTGCAATAAGCCTGCCGTGCTGAAGCAAAGACATCCACGCATCCCAGAAGCTGGTGGGACACAAGTGGGGGTTGGGGAGAGGACACAGGCTAGGGGCCAGAGGATGAGGCAAAGGCTCAGTGGTCCGCAGCCAGGAACCATGAGAGGAGGCCAAGTCAGCAATGGGGACAACTGACCCTATCCTCCACTTCAACCCTCCATCAGCCCCATATAATGTTGTTGAAAGGAGCCTGCTCTGTGTGGCCTTGGACAGACCCTTTAACCACTCTGGGCATCCATCTCCTTGTCTGTAAAATGAAGAGGCAGGTAGGATAATCTCCAAAGCTACCTCTAGTCATGAAGTTTTAGGATTCTACAAATCAAATTAATGTCAAACCTTCTAATACATATAATTTGCAATATTAAGACAACCTAATCAAAGTCACTGGTAAACCTGGTATCCCAAGAGTGGTGATGGAGTTATAAGGTCTCATGTTTAATGAATTTCAGGCATACTACCTCTGACAAAAATGCCCTCTGCTATCATATTCAGTAAGAGATTAAACAAAATTAACAAACTTCTATTTTATGAATTTTAAGATGAGATACTAAAACTCTGTATTTCTTACTATCCAGCAATAAAATGGAGCAAACTAATGATACAGGCAACAGTATGTGTGAATCTCAATGATACTAGGTGAAGAAAGCCAGACGCACTAGAGTACGTAGTGGATGGTTCCATTTGTGTTAACCTGTGTACAGTGACAGCAGATCAGTGCTTGCTTGGGAGGGGGGCTTCTTGGAGGGGATTACCAAGGGGGCATGAGGAAACTTTTTGGAGTGATGAAAATATTCACTATTTTGATTATTGGTGATGATTTCACAAGTGTATATATATGTTAAAAGTTAGGAAATTGTATGCTTTAAATATATGTAGTTTAATATATGACGTTTATACTGTAATAAATCTATTTTTTTGAAAGATGACATTTTAAAAAGTAAACAAAACTTTTTTCATTTGTCAACTTCAGTACAGAAAATATATACTGAAATCAAAATTATAACTCTTTGCTATTGTATATGAGGAGAAAAATGAAAGTGGTAAAAAGAGTACACACAAGGTCTTACCCTTTAACAGTCACCCTTTAAAACAGAGGTCCCCAAACTACAGCCCGGCCCGCGGGCCACATGCGGCCCCCTGAGGCCATTTATCCGGCCTCCGCCGCACTTCCGGAAGGGGCACCTCTTTCACTGGTGGTCAGTGAGAGGAGTACTGTATGTGGCAGCGCTGCAAAGCATGGCATCGCTCATGTACAGTACTACTTCCGGTGACGGCTCCGGAAGCGTGTCATATCACTTGTTACGGCTAGCAGTGACAATTATGGAACCGGACATTGACCATCTCATTAGCCAAAAGCAGGCCCATAGTTCCCATTGAAATACTGGTCAGTTTGTTGATTTAAACTTACTTGTTCTTTATTTTAAAAATTGTATTTGTTCCCATTTTGTTTTTTTTACTTTAAAATAAGATATGTGCAGTGTGCATAGGGATTTGTTCATAGTTTTTTTATAGTCCGGCCCTCCAATGGTCTGAGGGACAGTGAGTGAACTGGCCCCCTGTGTAAAAAGTTTGAGGATCCCTGCTTTAAAATATTAAATCATAAGGTGCCATACATTTCTAAAGTATATGTGGTTCAAGTTGGTGTCAGTACTAATGATGTCATTTATTTAGTTTGTGGCCCATCAACACTTGAGATGCTGTTTGCTTCCTTTTGGACACTTTGCCTGCAACTAAGGTATGCTGTCACCAGAAAGCAGTTATCAATATATCTCAGTTATAGCCACCGGGTATTAAGAGCAGGTCTTTCACCTCAGGTGTGATTAACTGGGAGAAATCAGCAGAAAGAAGAAAGGCTAAATGTAAACTGTTAAATAAGATGTTTATCACCATGGATTATGTTCATTTGTTTTCATTTTGAAAGCAGTGTCAGAAATAAATTCAGAAGTATAATTTGATTATTTCCTTGCAAATTCCAAATTGCTCTACCTTTTGGACATCTTCTTTGGAAAGGAAAGCCTTTAAGAAGCAAGCACTGCAGCTCAGAGAGAGAGCATGAGAAATGCATGTCAGAGTAGCCAAAACAAAAGTCCCTTGTTCCAGAGAAATCTGTGGGCTTGAGAAGATTAGCAGAAGACCAACTCAATTCATGTAATAGCACACATATTCCTGGTAAAAATTCAGAATGCTTTCTGGTTTCAGAGTGCTAAGCTGGTACAACAAGATTAAGGCCATATCATCCATTAGACTTTGCTTGTGGAAAGTCTAAAGTTGACTTGAGATTCTAAAGCTGACTTTCCCTCTTTATGAAGCAGTGAGATTTCCAAAGCTGAGTTCCAGGGCCCATGGTGACCAACATTTGTGGGGCTGGGTCGACAAGTCCAGCAGGATTTCAGATTCACTGAAGGACCCCCTCGTTCTGGAGTAGTTGAAAACTTCAACTTGTAAGATCAGTCACTATTTATCCATGTCCCATTATCCTGTCATTGTACGAATAGCAATTGTTGCAGTAATATAATGTTTTAGTAATTAAATATATAGAAATATGGAAAAATATGGAAGATATATAGACATAAATTAGAATATAATATTAAAAACCTTTAAGGCAAGTGAATAAAGCTATGACACCTGGATAGGAATTAATCTTGTGTACATATATGACAGGCAGACTCTGCTTTTTGAGCAGGGCCCAGTTGGTGTGTGTGTGAAATTATATATAGATAAAAAGTGGCTTGATGTGATAACTCTGTAGATTAACATAAACAAGAAGCTTCCCTAGGAACACCTTAAAAGTGGCTAGATATGATATTTTGGTAGATAAACATAAAAAGGGCTCCCTGCTAGGAACTCCCAAAAAGGTGGTTTGAGGTGATAATCCTGTAGATTGACACCTGTTAGAAGACGTAGGCCAGAAAAGGCACTAAAGCTAAGGGGCCCCCCTGCAGTAGTCGCCCAGACTCCAACCTTGAACGTGAACTGTCTCCACACCACTCTGACCAAAGACAGCTGAGAGGAGCATGCCGACAGGGCCCCCTTAAGCTGTACCCAGGCACACCAAAAGGATTTGTGAGTAATAAACTGCCTGTGTGACTCTTGCAACTAACATGTGTGTCGGTCGTGTCCTTTCTCTGGTGGCAGTTGTTGTCAGCACTGATAAGCAGAATCCTCATAGGCACCTCAAGAGTAGTCTCGAAGAGGCTGCCAGCCCTGCTGATAAGCAGGAGTGTCCCGCTGTGCAGGAAAGTTGACTCAGGGACGCCTGATCAACATAGAGCTCGGTTCTACTGGGACAGCAATGGAGAATGAAATTAGAATACCAACAAGGCAGAAGACTCTTCTGAAATGTGGATGAGGTAGAGAAAACATATGAAATCATGCTATTTGGCATGGTGGGTGGAAACTCCCGGGGATGGGGGGCTGGCCAAAGTGATCATGACAGACATTTTCTCTTCTGCTAATAGCCCCGGGGTTTCACTTAGAAGAGAGCACCCCTCACACATTATCAGCCATGTGGTTTGGATGGTGTAAGGCCAGTGGCCGCTGCCACGGACATTGGATTCAGGCAGATGGTAAAGGAACTGTGGAGCCAGAAAATGGTGGGCCATTTCATTTATTAAAGTCTCATAATGGCAGATGAGCAAGCAGGCAGGGAGGACTGCTTCCCTCTCTCTGGACTCCCAGACTCACAGCCCCTACCAGCCTCAGCAGGGCTCCCAAGCCCCCCCCCCTCTCTCTTTCTGTTCAGCAAAACAGGCTGGGGAGGGGTGACTGACCCCCTTCTCCAGCAAATAATAGCAAGCAATCTCCCCTCCCCACAGCCTTAGGGTTAGGTACGGGTTAGGGGCAGCCGGGGCAGTCGCAACTTGCAACCTGCCACCCTGAGGGCAAGCAATAGACTATACACACATGGCGCTGCCCCAATACAAGCAAGCTAACATAAAAAACATTTGTTTAGCCAACACCCATGCTCACCCAGGTAGTAACTGACAGGGCTAGGACTTGAACTCTTTCAGGGCCGTGTTGAAGGGTAAAGGCTCCTCCTTAATAGTCTTAGCTATCAGTGGAAGAAGCCAGAGGCTGGTCCAAAGTCTCTGAGGTACAGAGAAACTCTAGCCAACATTTCCTCCTCTCCAGGCAACAAAAGCAAAAAAGCAAACATTAGCAGCTCTCATACTTCCGCATCAATTATATGGAAACCCAGGATCATTTATTTCTAATTAGATATTTCCCCACAAGCTCTACTTTGGGGAAGAAAAGAACTGGAGTTTCTTCTGCTTTTTTTCTTTTGGACTGTGAATGTGTGTGCTGCTAGACTGTACAGTGAAAAAGATGGGGGTGGGGCAGGAGACGAGCAGGAAAGAATGACTGAAGGGAAACTTAAAGGGTACTCGATGATTTGCTGAGGTTGCGGGTTCTGTGCGAGATAGTGATTTGGACAATTGCCCTAAGGACAAAGGTGAATCTGAGGTGTAGCATGAGCTGGGCTCCAAGGAATGGACTGGGAATGCCTCAAATTCTAAAATGGGCAGAATCTGGAGCAGAGAATGGACAGAAATTGGTGTCCAGATCTTCAAGTCTGGTGATGCATTATGAAAATGCCCAAGCTGGGACTGATGTCCAAATGTCCAATTCAGGCAAAAGGGCAAGGAGGAATTGTTTTTGGAATTGTGACTAACCCTGGCCACAGGGGTTAATAGCATCTGACGTTTGAGTGATCATTTGGTGTCCAGCATCATGCAAACTTTACTTACATTATCTCATTTAATCTTCCTCCAAGAAGTAGGCACTGATAAAGAAAGTGAGGTTTAGAAAGTCAGTTAACTCACTAAGATCCCCCCTGTCAGTCTAGGCAGAGACACCTGGTCTTTGAAATAGTCTCCCTACATAAGGAACTGAGATAAGACCTTGGGACTGGGAACAGCAACTTGGCTGTTCGTCTAGGGTTAGAAGTTTGACATTCTATTCTGGTTTTCAGCTGAGCAGAGTGTTGCAGTAATATAAGGTTATAGTAATTAAATATGTAGAAATATAGAAAAATATGGAAGATATATAAAAGTAATTAAGATATAATACAAATATTGATCGACTTACGACCTATGCAACTTACGACCATTCGACTTTACAACCACAAACACTAGCCACAACTGCTCTGCGTCTGGCAGCGCAAGCATTGCCCAGCTGGGCATACGACAGTGCGGACCAGCTTCCGGCAGCACTACCATTTCCACATGCACCATTTCAACTGTTATCCCAGACTCAGTACAGCAATTTGTGTTTTGTGTCTTGGACATTTTTCATCAAACCCCTCCCAAGATGTCTACCAAGAGGAAATTGTCTTTGCAAATATATATTAAACCAGTTGTACTGGTAATGCAGTGTTTTACTTAAACCTGACGAATGTAAAAATAAGAAACAAAATGGAAGCCCTGTCTGGTTGGCTCAGTGGTAGAGCCAACGTTGGCTTGACGTGCAGGAGTCCCAGGTTCGATTCCCAGCCAGGGCACACAAGAGAAGTGCCCATCTGCTTCTCCACCGCTCCCCCTTTCCTTCCTCTCTGTCTCTCTCTTCTCCTCCCGCAGCCAAGGCTCCATTGGAGCAAAGTTTGCCCTGGCCCTGGGGATGGCTCTATGGCCTCTGCCTCAGGCGCTAGAATGGCTCTGGTTGCAACAGAGCGTCGCCCCCTGGTGGGCATGCCGGGTGAATCCCAGTCGGGCACATGTGGGAGTCTGTCTGACTGCCTCCCCGTTTCCAACTTCAGAAAAATACAAAAAATAAAAATAAAAAAAGAAACAAAATGGTGTAGAGATGATACAAATGGCGTAAAATAAACAAAGAAAATTATAATATATAACAATAATGAATGAAAATTATGATAAAATATGACAAAGATTTTTATAACATCATTTCACAGTACTGTACATATAGCTTACTCAACTTACGACCAAATAGTGTTACAACTGGCCTGTCGGAACCAATCATGGTCATAAGTCAAGCACTAGCTGTATTAAAATCAATTAAGGAAATTAAATAAAGTTGTGCTATCTGAATAGGAATTAATATAGTGTGTACAAATATGATAAACAGACTCTGACTTTCGAGCAAGGCCCAGTTAGTGCGTGTGAAGTTATACATAGATAAGAAGTGGCTTGATGTCATAACTCTGTAAGTTAACATAAACAAGAAGCTTTCCTAGGAACACCTTAAAAGTGGCTGGATGTAACATTTCAGTAGGTCAACATAAAAAGGGATCCCTGTGAGAAATTCCCAAAAAGGTGGACCGAGGTGATAATCCTGAAAATTGACACCTATTAGAAGGTGAGTGGAGATGATAATCTTGCAGATTGACACTTGTTAGAAGATTTAGGCCAGAAAAGGCACTAAAACTGAGGGGCCCCATACTGCAGTAGTCGCCCAGACTCCAACCATTGACGTGGACTGTCTCTACGCTGCTCTGACCAAAGGACAGCCGAGAGGAGCACGCCAACGGGACCCCCTTAAACTGTACCCAGGCACGCCAAAAGGATTTGTGAGTAATAAACTGCCCATGTGATTCTTGCAACTAACTTGTGTGTTGGTCGTGTCTTTTCTCCGGTGGCAGTTGCCAGTACTGATAAGTAGAATCCTCATAGTCTTCTCAAGAGTAGTCTCGAAGAGGCTGCCAGCCCTGCTGATAAGCAGGAGTGTCCCGCTGCATGGGGAAGTCGAATCAGGGACCTCTGATCAACATAGAGCTTGGGCTCTACTGGGACACGGAGTAAGTCAGACTCTGGAGGTCCTGATAATTGCAAATGCAGAATTGATTCTGTGAGCAGCCGTAATTTTCATAATTTGCTCAGAAAGGAATTGATGAGCTGTATCATAGCCAATTATCAGAAATGATAATGGCTTTGAAATTTTCCATCTCTTGCATCATGTGCAGACAAATTGATTAATTCAGCAAACATTTACTGATGCCCTACTATGTGCCAGGCACTCACCTAATTGAGAACAAAAGGATAAACAAAACACTTTCAAGAACTGGAAAAAGACTTTTTTCTAATTATAAGTACAACACATTATAGAAAAATTGTGAAATACATATATAGTCATAGAAGATGATACCATGAGGTAAACTGAGCAAAGGGTACATGGAACCTCTTTGTTTTTGCAACTTCCTATGAATAATTATTTCAAAATAAATGGGTGTTTCTTTTTCTTTTTAATGTGAAGGAAGCCTATCTATCTAAGTTGGTATTATTAATTACAAAGTTATTCAGTGTGCCATTGCAAATGGAATTCTGCTGATGCTTAATTAAAATACAAAAATTATAATGAAAAAAAAAGTAAGTCTAAAATAGATCTGAAATATTCCACTTTACCAGTTTGAAGTATAATGTAGGTCACTTCTCTTAATAGTCGACTATGAAGGATTTGGACTCAAAGGAAGACACTTCTCCTGAGATTTATCCTTCCAAAGGCCCGTTCTCTGAGATGCCATGGGGCCTGTTCTGGAAACTCAGGCTGCCTGGCAGCCCTGGTCAATGCTGATTCACTGCTGCCATCACTACTTCCTTGATAATTACTTGGAGAGCTTGGTCAGGAAACATTCTAGAATCCACCACTAACTCAACCTGAAGTATTGGCTCCAAGCAAGGACATAGTTGTCACCCGTAAGTTCTCTGAAGCTAAAAGGCAGACCCCACCATGCAGATGAGGCAATCACAGTAGTCTTCAGCACTCCACCTTACTCTCTGAACAGTCCTATTGAAATCACTAAAATGTTAGAAAGTCATTTTCTTCTCCTTCAAAGTCACAAGCTGGCTCAATTTCCATTACTAAGCAGAACACAAAATCTCAGTCTGTGGCATTGGCATGCAAGGTGAGCTGCATAGTTTTCTTGGAGATCAGTGGGTGAATATATGTGTTACATATAAATAAATAAAGAGCTCATTATGGTGAGTTTCTCTGAAACCAAGGAGTCAGTTCCATAGGCAACTCCAGAAACTAAAACAAATGACAACTTCCTTGAGAGAAAAACTTTACATTCATTATACACACACACAACATGCAAACACACACACAATGTGCACACACACATGAGCTCATACACTTACTTTTTTTTAAGTGAGTGGAAGGGAGACAGAGAGTCAGACTCTGTATGAACCCCAACCCAGATCCACCCAGCAAGCTCTCTACTGGTAATGCTCTGCTCATCTAGGGTTGTTGCTCAGCAACCAAGCAAATTTTAGCGCTTGAGGTGAGGCTCCATGGAGCCATCTACAGAGCCAGGGGCCAACTCGCTCTAGCCAATCAAGCCATGGCTGTGGGAGGGGAAGAGAGAGAAGTGGGAAGGAGAGGGGTGAAGAGCAGAGGGTCACTTCTCCTGTGTGCCCTGGCCAGAAATCGATCCAGGACATCCACACACTGGGCCCATGTTCTACCACTGATCCTACCAGCCAGGGCCACTTATATATTTTCTTAGCTTTTTCTTACTTTTAATATTATTTTTTTAGTTCTTTTTTTTTCTAGTACCCCACAAGATAATAAAATAGATCTATTATAAACACAAAATCACAAATAAGCAAAATTAAAATTTAAGAGTTTCTCTTTCCACTGTCCTTTTGATGCATGTAAACACACACAAATGCACACATATTTTTCACTTTAATGCAATCACCATGTAAGGTGTGAAAATCATACTCTAGGTGACAAGTGAAATGCCCTGTGTGCTAGAGTGAGGAGGGAGTACAGACAAGAGGAGAGGCTGGGTGGAAATAAGTCCTAGAATGTGAGCATTAGAGGGAATGGCAGCTGGTCTCTGAAATGGCCCCAATGGACCACTCCTCCTGTAGCCACATCCTGGTATAGTCCCTTCCCACAAAGAATCTGTGCTGACCCTGCTACTTGCTTTAACAATAGAATGCCACAGAAGTAAGAGCTAGGGAGCCAGTTCTAAGTCTACCCTTGAGAAAGTCTGTCAGCTTCTGCACTGCACATAGAAAAGCCCTGCATAACCATAAAAAGAAGTCTGTGTATTCTGCTGGAGAGACCATATAGAGGTACAGAAGCCCTGAGACTTTGTGGAGAGAAAAAGAGGACCAGCCTTCCCAAAATTCCAGCTGAGCCCCACCGTCCAGCCCTCCTCACTAGGCTGCCGGTCATGTGAGTGAACTATGTTGGACACTCTGACTGAGTTGAGCCCCCAGAAGACCACGGTTACAGTAGCTGATAAAATCACCCAACTGAGCCAGGCCAACCCACAGATCGCGACAGATTAAAAAATTTTTTTGTTGTTCTAAGCTATTAAATTTTGTGATTGTTTGTTATGCAACAATAGATAACCAAAAGAGAAGGCATCATAAAAAATGATCTAATCAGAGAGATCACCCAGTCAAAACTTCTCATTTGGCTTCTTCAGAGGCAGTAATTATTTTTGACTGGGCCAGAAAAACAATTCTGGTCTCAAGTGTTAGTTGAATATTCTTTCTATTAAATCCTACAGTATGAAGAATGGCCATTAACTGAGTTTTTAAAAATAATCAAGGAGGACCCCTGGCCCATTGGCCCAGCAGTAGAGCATTGGCCTGGCATGTGGAAGTCCCGGGTTTCGATTTCCAGTCAGGGCACACAGAAGAAGTGCCCATCTGCTTCTCCACCTCTTCCCACATCTCTCTTCTCCTCTTGTAGCCATGGCTTGAATGGCTTGACAAAGTTGGCTCCGGACGCTGAGGATGGCTACATGTCTTCACCTCAGGCGCTAAAATAGCTCATTTCTGAGCAATGGAGCAGCGACTCAGATGGGCAGAGCATCGCCTGGTAGGGGGCTTGCCAGGTGGATCCCAGTAGGGGCTCATATGGGAGTCTGTCTTTGCCTCCCTGCCTCTTAATTAAAATAATAATAATCAAGGAGGGTAGTTTTGCTTGAAAAGGACCATTAGTAGTTTCTTAGGCTTCAAATTAATATTCAGTTTATTGCAATTGCATATTAAAAACATTTTCTTAGATTTTAAAGTTTAACTTATAACTTGGTCTGTGGTGGTGCAGTGGATGGAGCGTTGACCTGAAATGCTGAGGTCGCTGGTTTGAGACCCTGGGCTTGCCCGGTCAAGGCACGTATGATGGGCAACCAGTGAACAGCTACAATGAAGTAGCTATTTCTTGTTCCCCCACCTTCTTCTCTCTGTAAAACCAATAAATAAAATCTTAAAAAATAAATAAATAAAACAAAGTTTAATTTATAAGTCTTGTTATTTTAGCTAAAAAATAATATTATTTGGTATTCAATTTCTTAAAGTTTAATATTAAATTCTCCCAAATAACTAGTCTCAAATTTACAAATGTAGTAATTAAATCCATTTAAGTTTTTTAAACTACATTTACATAATATCCCTTCCCACCTCCCAAAGACTTCAAATAATTTCTGAGACTTACAACCATTATTCACTTCCCTTCATAATTCTTGTAAATGTAATAAATCAAATTTTTAATGTAATGAATCAGTTTCTCTTATAGAGTCTAATTCTGTTAAAAATTATCTTACCTTGGGACATAATAGTGAAGCTAAGAGACATTGATAAGAGTGTGGTGGTTACGGGGGGGAGGGGGGAATGGGAGAGGGATAGGGGGTGGGAGGGGCACAAAGAAAACAAGATAGAGGGTGACAGAGGACAATCTGACTTTGGGTGGTGGGTATGCAACATAATTGAACGACAAGATAACCTGGACTTGTCATCTTTGAATATATGTATCCTGATTTATTGATGTCACCCCATTAAAAAAATAAAATTAAAAAAAAAAAAAATTATCTTACCTCTTTCAGCCTAAAATTTCAAGTCTAAATAATAAATTGCATATTTCAGCTAAAATAAGCTTTTGTTGCCTGACCAGGTGGTGGCGCAGTGGATAGAGCATTGGACTGGGATGCCGAGGACCCAGGTTCAAGACCCCGAGGTCGCCAGCTTGAGTGCAGGCTCATCTGGCTTGAGCAAAAAGCTCACTAGCTTGGACCCAAGGTCGCTGGCTCGAGCAAGGGGTTACTCCGTCTGCTGAAGGCCCGTCTGCTGAAGGCCCACGGTCAAGGCACATATGAGAAAGCAATCAATGAACAACTAAGGTGTCACAACGAAAATCTGATGATTGATGCTTCTCATCTCTCTCCCTTCCTGTCTGTCCCTATCCATCCCTCTCTCTGACTCTCTCTCTCTGTCCCTGTAAAAAAATAATAATAATAGCCTGACCAGGCGGTGACACAGTGGATAGAGCGTCAGACTGGGATGTGGAGGACCCAGGTTCGAGACCCCGAGGTTGCCAGTTTGAGCAAAAAGCTCACCAGCTTGGACCCAAGGTCGCTTGCTTGAGCGAGGGGTCACTCGGTCTGCTGAAGGCCTATGGTCAGGGCACATATGAGAAAGCAATCAATGAATAACTAAGGTGTCGCAGTGAGAAACTGATGATTGATGCTTCTCATCTCTCTCCGTTCCTGTCTGTCAGTCCCTATCTATCCCTCTCTCTGGCTCTCTCTCTCTCTCTAATAATAATAATAATAATAATAATAATAATTTTAAAATAAGCTTTTGTTGTTGTTGTTGTTGCTGTTGTCATTGTTGAGAGAGACTGACAGGAAGGGAGAGAGATGAGAAGTATCAACTCATCATTGCAGCACTTTAGTTGTTCATTGATTGTTTTTCATATGTGCCTTGACTGGGGGGCTCAAGCTGCACCAGTGACTCTTTGCTTAAGCCAGTGACCTTGGGCTCAAGCCAAAGACCTTGGGCTTCAAGCCAGCAACCTTGGGGTTTTGAACCTGGGACCTCAGTGTCACAGGTCAATGCTCTATCCACTGAGTCAACACCAGTTAGGCTAGAATCAACTAATTTGTCTGATTTTCTAATATGCCAGATCCTCTTAAATAGTGTGTACTGTATCAGTCAGGATACTCTGCAGGTCACACTGCAGTAACAAACAACTCCAAAAATCCACAACTATTCGATTTCTCATTCATACTCCAGGTTCACTCTGTGTTAGCTAGGGAGTCCTCTAAAGGCCTGATTCACTATGCGACCCAGGCTGATGGAGAAGCCACTGACTGGAACACTGCTGGTGGCAGAGGAAAAGAAAGTGGCAACTTGTGTACTAGTTCTTAAAGCTCTCACGCCAGAGTGACCTGTGTTATTTCTGCTCGCATAGACGGGGCTACACAAGTTACTTGGCCTCTCAGGGAGGCAGGAAAGTATAATCTTTACCATATTCCTCTGTTCATGAAGCAAAGAGCTAGAACTATAGTACTTCCTAAGAATAGAACTAATGGCCATCACATACTTTATAAATAGAAAATATAATCCTGATTGCAAACACAATACTAAATTTATTGTCACTGGTTTAACTTAGCTATTGGTGTGTTGAAGAAGCCAGCTGGTACTGACTTGCTAGAGATGACTGTTAAGTTTTCAGGAAATTTGCAAACCAGTGGATAAACAGTCATTATTTAAAATTAAATTATATAAACTAAATATATTTGATGAGTTTAATTTAAAAATCAAATTTAAACACTATTTAAAATAAAGGTAATAAATACTCAAAACTCATTATTTTCTTTTTTAAAAAGATTTTTTATTTATTCATTTTAGAGAGTGAAGAGAGAGGGGTGGGAGTGAAAGAAAGGAGAAAAGCAGGAAGCATGAACCCCCATATGTGCTTTGACCAGGCAAACCCAGGGTTTAGAACTGGCAACCTCAGTGTTCTAGGTCGACGCTTTATCCACTGCGCCATCACAGGTCAGGAATTATTTTTTAATTATTTTACTGCATTCTACTGTTACCTATGTGGTTGGGTTATTTACATATATTGTATTTATAATGGTATTTTATGATGTTCTATGTGCATCTCTTCTTAACTCTGTGTTCAGTGACATCTTATTGTTAGCTTACAATTGGCTATGGTGGGAATAGCCACGTGATGAAAATCAGCAAGCTCTACAAATCAGGGTTTGATTTATGGTTTTGTTGATTGTCTGGATTTAAGAAACTGATAGAGAGGCTCATAATGCAGCTTAAACTTAAAAGTATGTTGTTTCTATAACTATTACATTGTAAATAACACAAAAAAATTAAAGACATATTCATCCAGGATTTAAAAATTATCTCATTCAGTTAAGAAATCAATCATGTCATGAATAAATAAGTGAAGTCCCAACATGCATCTTAACTGTTTCACTTTTGTCTTCCCAGTAAATGAAAAGGAAAGTATTAACCAACATTCATGTCGGAACTACCCTTGTTTGTCAATTGCAACCATTGGCTGGCTGTAGATGTAAGATTTAAAAATCAACAAAGGCCCTGGCCGGTTGGCTCAGCGGTAGAGCGTCGGCCTGGCGTGCGGGGGACCCGGGTTCGATTCCCGGCCAGGGCACATAGGAGAAGCGCCCATTTGCTTCTCCACCCCCTCCCCCTCCTTCCTCTCTGTCTCTCTCTTCCCCTCCCACAGCCAAGGCTCCATTGGAGCAAAGATGGCCCGGGCTCTGGGGATGGCTCCTTGGCCTCTGCCCCAAGCGCTAGAGTGGCTCTGGTCGCAGCAGAGCGACACCCCGGAGGGGCAGAGCATCGCCCCCTGGTGGGCAGAGCGTCGCCCCTGGTGGGCGTGCCAGGTAGATCCCGGTCGGGTGCATGCGGGAGTCTGTCTGACTGTCTCTCCCTGTTTCCAGCTTCAGAAAAGTACAAAAAGAAAAAAGAAAAAAAAAATCAACAAAAGCATTTTGTGACAATCAGTTGCTACACAGAACTTAAAATTAAAAGTATGGTATATTTTATTTGTATGTCATGTGCTATTCATCTTTTATAGCAATGATGTGCACAATAAACACACACATTTATACATGTATAGATGTGTGAGTGTATATAACATACACACACATATATATACATGCATTCACATACATTTCCCTCAGGGCCAGCTGTTCTACACTCATTGGAACCCTTGGGCTTACTTCATGTAAGCAGATCTTCCTGGAGTTGCAATCTTTTGTAGAAGATGAAGTCCTCAAACCTTTTACTCTGAAATTGGAAGTTACTAAAATCTGCCAGGTTCACCTTGATTGATCCTTGGGTGCTTGTGATTGGAAATATAAAAAAAATATATCACTGTGATAAAAACAAAACAAAAAACTCCCCACAAGGCTAGAAAGAACATGTGTCAGTGGGCTTCCTTCTTCTCATGCAGAGGAAAATCAAAGTCCTGATCTATGAAAAGCTCTGGCTCAGCCTCCTCGAAGGCAGGCTTGAGAGAATGAGTGTTGAGGAGGTGGAGTTCTGTGCCATGTGGACTTGGGGGAGATCTTGCTTAGAGTACCGTGGGGTCCAGACCACCAGCTGCAGTCCCCAGTCCGGCCTGCCAGGGTCTCAGTGGGCAGTGTGACTTAGGTGACAGTGTGAAGCAGAAACTTCTCTTCACAGGGCACAGGTTTCAGCAGAGCGAGCAGGCAGCATCCAGGAGCAGATGTAGCAAACTGCAGGTTCGAGCAGGTCAGTCTGACGTTCAGCTCCAAAGCTTCAGAAGCCAAGCTCTAGTAAGATTTTAACATCATATGAGAATTGTTTTCTAGAGAGGTAGCAGAAGCTTAATTTTAGAAAGGAAGAGGGGAGAGGGAAAGAGGAAAAAGGGGAGGAGAAGAAAGAAGATAATTTCCCTGGGCTTTAAAGACCAACATTAAGTTGGTTTTAAATCTAGTACCATGGCAATGGATATGGCATTCATTCTTGAAGGGGAGTGAGGGTTCTCACGTGTACAAATCTTGCTAGGTTGCCAAAGGGTAATGCCCCAGCATACAAGAGAGCTTGGCACCAAAGCCAGAGCTAGGGAGATAAAGGTAAAAAATGTTTCCAAAAGTTAGAAGGGACTTAAAAAAATCTTTTAAAACTGTTTTCTTGTCCTCTAAATTTTAGGTCCAACATCAGAGAAAGCCTCAGTTACTCTGACCAAAATTGTAGGTCTAGATCTTAACTAAGTCATCTAAACTCTCTGAGTCTCCATTCTCTCTTATTGGTAAGATAAGACCCATCTCCCTGGATTACTGCGCAGATCAAATGAGAACACACACGAACCGGACAACTTGGTTGGTTAGACTTAGAGCATTGTCCTGATATGCAGATGTTGCCAGTTTGATCCCTGGTCAGGGCACATACAGAAATAGATCGATGTTTGTGTCACTCTCTCTCTCTCTCTATCTCTCTCTCCCCCTTCCTCTCTTTCCAAGATCAATAAATTTTTAAAACTTAAATAAGTGGCCCTGGCCAGTTGGCTCAGTGGTAGAGCGTCGGCCTGGCATGCAGAAGTTCCGGGTTCGATTCCCAGCCAGGGCACACAGGAGAGGCGCCCATCTGCTTCTCCACCCCTCCCCCTCTCCTTCCTCTCTGTCTCTCTCTTCCCCTCCCGCAGCCAAGGCTCCATTGGAGCAAAGATGGCCCGGGTGCTGGGGATGGCTCCTTGGCCTCTGCCCCAGGCGCTAGAGTGGCTCTGGTCGCAACAGAGCGATGCCCCGGAGGGGCAGAGCATCGCCCCCTGGTGGGCCTGCCGGGTAGATCCCGATCGGGTGCATGTGGGAGTCTGTCTGATTGTCCCCGTTTCCAGCTTCAGAAAAATACAAAAAAAAAAAAAAATTTAAATAAGTAAGTAAATAAATGGCAACCATAATTATTTCTACTTACAATTAGACCAGCAGTGCTTCATACTAGATTTTTTAAGTCTAAGAAAGCACTCAACTTTACTTAGAGTTTATTTAATTTTCTCTAAATTAGTAGTTGCTTCATTAATGATTTCTACAGAAGAGTTATTGAGGATATCTGATTAGAGTAGGTTAACTGGGTCTTGGGAAAAACAACCCGGTTTGACATGTAGTCCTTTTTTTTTTTTTTTGCATTTTTCTGAAGCTGGAAACGGGGAGGCAGTCAGGCAGACTCCCGCATGCGCCCAACCGGGATCCACCCAGCATGCCCACCAGGGGGCGATGCTCTGCCCCTCTGGGGGGTCGCTCTGTTGCATCCAGAGCCATTCTAGCACCTGAGGCAGAGGCCACAGAGCCATCCTCAGTGCCGGGCCATCTTTGCTCCAATGGAGCCTCAGCTGCGGGAGGGGAAGAGAGAGACAGAGAGGAAGGAGAGGGGGAGGGGTGGAGAAACAGATGGGTGCTTCTCCTGTGTGCCCTGGCCGGGAATCGAACCCGGGACTCCCGCACGCCAGGCTGACGTTCTACCACTGAGCTAACCGGCCAGGGCCGACATGTAGTCCTTTATAGGTGCCGTCAATCATCTTTTTATTTATTTATCTTTTTTTATTTTTTTTGTGACAGAGACAGAGAGAGGGACAGATAGGAACAGACAGACAAGAACAGAGAGAGATGAGAAACATCAATTCTTTGTTGCAACACCTCAGTTGTTCATCGATTGCTTTCTCATATGTGCCTTAACCAGGGCTACAGCAGACCGAGTGACCCCTTGCTCAAGCAAGCGACCTTGGGCTCAAGCTGCTGAGCCTTGCTCAAACCAGAAGAGCCTATGCTCAAGCTGGCGACCTCGGGATTTCAAACCTGGGTCCTCCGCGTCCCAGTCTGACGCTCTATTCACTGCGCCACCGCCTGGTCAGGCTTTCTCTTTTATTTTATTAAAAAATATTTTTTATCATTTATTTTTTTAAATGTTACTGATATTTCAGGCATAATGTAAGGAAAGAAAGAAATAGCCTCCAAAGGACTGTGCAAAGCAAACTTTTACAGACATGTGTGTATTGTGGGGGTTGGGGGAGTACCCCTGGTGATTCTGCTGTGGTGTCATAAATATTTATTTGAATGAATGGATTTTTAATCCCCTAAACTCCACTGTGGAGAACCTCTGGGAGTATGTTCAAGTTTTGTTGCCAAGCTGTGCTTACTTGCCCTAATTTCCAGTTAACTTTAGCATACCCAGAGGGCACATAGCACAATACTTTCAGAGCTCATAAGGACTTTCCAGACAGATATTTTATGGCTTGCTGGGTCCCCGGCTCTGTAAAGGCTTGCACTGAGCCAGAGTACACACAGGTGTTTATGGGTGGCCATGCTCTGTTCCCAGAGACAATTAAAGGAAGAGACTCAAAACCAATCCAGTCTCATCCTGAGAAGTAACAGAAGTGAAATTAGTTTTGCTCTTTTTCATGGGAACTAACAGGCTAAGTGTAACTTTGGTCGTTAGCCTCCTCTGAAGACCCTACGGAAATCTTCGTACCCCTTTATCACTGGTGCCAGACGGGGAGTTCCAGCCGCAATCTCCAAAGTGTTGGCTGGGCTCTAACTAAAAATGCCACTCCTTTTTCTATTGAGTTTCTGCATTCTATTCAGACTGAACTTCAAGCTTTATTCTGATTCAAGTGCTAGTATTTCTGCCTGAAAGGATACACGTGACTTCTCCCTCTATCAGCAGGCTAGCCTCAAATGATGGCCAGCAATGATTTATGGGCATGTGTAATTTGCCCTAGGAACTCCACAAATGTTAGGAGAGAGAGAAATCTGAGAGATACTGTATCACCTTCCAGTCAACTGAGTTTGGGCTTGAAGATTTAAAATTTTGGATTTAAGGTTCAAAAACATTCCTGGAATTTAAGCCAAGTTTCCATGAGGTTACTCTTGTATGAATATCTCACATTTCAGTTCTCCAGCCCCTCCTAAATATTTTCAGGGAAAGTGCTAGAAGCAATTTGAATTCCTGCTAGTCAATCAGGTAAGATATTGGGGCATCAAGATGAGGGGTTATTGGTATATGAGGAGTAGTCATATGGGGGTATTGTGGCTTTATTTTTACCACACAGCTTGTAAAGTCTGCGACCTAAGATTTATTGACAGATCTCTGTTGTTTTGTTCTGATCAAGTTGTCCATACCTAGCAGTCCTTGGTTATTTCAGGCACTATTATTATTACTTGTTTAGTGGAGCCAGACACCTGGCTATATCACTGCTGAGACTTCATCACCCAAACCTCAACAGTTCCGACTGGGATGCAGTTTCAGGCCAGCCTCTAATTCCACTGGCCTTAGTATAAATATCCTTCCATTTACAAGCTCTATGGGAGATCCCATAATAAACATTTCTGGACTCAGTGGTATATACTTTGGGACTAAATTGACATCATTTAGATTAAGACCAGATTCTCACACTGCCCCCAGGTTGAAAGTACTAAGGCCACTGGTGTCAAGCTGATAGTACCTAGAACTGGGGCCGGGAACCTTTTTGGCTGAGAGAGCCATGAACACCACATATTTTAAAATGTAATTCCATGAGAGCCATACAATATGTTTAACACTATTAAATACAAGTAAATATGTGCATTTTATGTAAGACCAACACTTTTAAAGTACAATAAGTCTCTGAATTCTTTTTAATAACGTTGTTATGCTGTTGCTAACCAATGATGAATAAAGTACTTCTTACCATTAATGCAACTTCTGGTGCTGCATGGTTTTGCTGGTGGCTTTGTGGTCTGGTTGATACATGGTGAGGTTAAGCTTCATGCAGGCATTGAGACTTCCATCCGTTAAACATGATCGTAGGTTGGTCTTAACGTTCTTTAGATGTGAGAAAGAATGCTCACATGTATACATAGAGCCAAACATAGTCAGTACAGCAATACTCACATGCTGCAGTGTGTGGTATGTGACGGGAAGCACATTCCAAGTTTTGACAATCAGCTGGTCCGCAGGTTGAAGTTGAAGTTTTTTCATTTCTCCCCACTTGTGTTTGCTCGCCAACTCTGCTTGCTGTCATGCAAGTATTTCCAAATCTTCATTCAGTGACTTGAACTTATTCACCCACATGTCTGAGGCCTTTAGGTCAGCAGCTGGTAGTTCAAAATCTCTGACAGAGACAACGGGGATAAAACTCAGGTCAGCGCTGTCCATTGCACACTCGTGTGGATGGATGATAAACTTAAAAAGACGAGTGCACTCACGAAATTCTCCAAAATTCTCCAAAGCGCGCTTTGAATGACGGCAGGAGATTAGATGCGAAGCTTGCTAGCTGCTGGAGATCAAGATGTTGAGCAGGGTCACTTGCTGTGCATGCATCTTTAAACTCTCCCAGTTTTTCAAAGTGTAGTAAATGACCTGTTTCAATGTCTGCGATGAAGAGTTCCAGCTTGTTTTCAAATGTAAACACTGCTTGTTGAAGGGATAAGACTGTATTTCCAATGCCTTGCATTTTCACATTGAGCTGGTTCAGATGTTCAGTCATGTTCACGAGATAGTAGAACTTCAGGAGCCACTCAGTGTTAGCTAACTCAGGATGCTCGATGTTTTTCATTTCAAGAAAAGTCCAGATTTCGCTCAGACAAGTCACGAAACTGCTGAGCACCTTCCCTCTCGACAACCAATACACATTGCTGTGCAGAGGCAGATCAGGATAATTATTCCCAACTTCATCCAGCAGTGTTTTAAACTGGTGATCATTTAAAGCTCAGGCAACAATAAAGTTGACCACCCAAATGACCAAAGACATCACCTCACCAAGCTGCTTGCCACACATCTGAGCACAATGTGCCTTCTGATGTAGGATGCAGTGAAATCTTAGGATGGGTCTCTTTTCATGTTCACGAAGAAGCGCTACGAATCCTCTGTTTTTCCCCACCATGCACAGAGCACCATCAGTACACACCGAAATAAGTTTATTCATTGGTAGATTTTTTTCTTTAGAAAACTCAGTGAAAGACTTGAATAAATCCTCCCCTCTTGTTGTCTCTTTCATAGGCAAAACAGCAAGACTTTCCTCACATAGTGTGTCACTGACAGCATACCTTGCAATCACGCTGACCTGGGATAAATGGCTTACATCTGTTGACTCATCCAAAGCAAGAGAAAAAAATGGTGCTGCATTTATGTCCTTCACTTGTGTTGCCTCAATTTTTATTTTTTGAATTTTTCTGAAGTTGTAAACGGGGAGGCAGTCAGACAGACTCCTGCATGAGCCTGACCGGGATCCACCCAGCATGCCCACCAGGGGGCGGTGCTCTGCCCATCTTGGGCGTCGCTCTGTTGCAACCAGAGCCATTCTAGCACCTGAGGCAAAGGTCACAGAGCCATCCTCAGCGCCTGGGCCAACTTTGCTCCAATGGAGCCTTGGCTGCGGGAGGGGAAGAGAGAGACAGAGGAAGGAGAGGGGGAGGGGTGGAGAAGCAGATGGGCGCTTCTCTTGTGTGCCCTGGCTGGGAATCGAACCCGGGACTCCTGCACGTTAGGCCAATGCTCTACCACTGAGCCAACCTGCCAGTGCTGTGTTGCCTCAATTTGATTTGCCATCATGATGGTATGATTGTGAACAGTTCTTGCCTACAGAGGCATGTCTTTTATTCATTTGATTACCTTGCCTTTATCTGAAAAGTGGTCAAAAAGTTCATTGGCAACATCAAGCATGAATGTTTTGGCATACTCCCCATCTGTGAATGGCTTTCCATTTCTCACAATTGCTAAAGCACCAGCAAAGCTAGCCGAATTCCAGTCACCTTGTTGGGTCCAAACACAAAGTTGCTGCTGACTAGCTTGCACTCTGCACAGTAGCTCTTGACATGCTTTCTTCCTGCTGTCCCCCGCTAGAGATTTCTATGCAAATGTAGTATGGCGTGTGTCGAAGTGCCGCTTTATATTTGACCGTTTCATTGATGCAATGACACACTGCAGAACCTACTGTCTTCACAAAGGCAAATTCCTCTGTCCATTCCTGCTGAAAAGTACGATACTCATCTTTTTTTCTTTTAGCCATCTTCTTCATCAGAAGGGTTTCTGCAATTAGCTAACTACTTGATTAAAAAGAGGGATGTTTACTTCCTGACCTCACAATAACCCATGTATGTTAAGCATTATCCAATAAAAATTTGGTGTTGTCCCAGAGGACAGCTGTGATTGGCTCCAGCCACCCACAACCATGAACATGAGCGGTAGGAAATGAATGGATTGTAATACATGAGAATTTTATATTTTTAACATTTTTTTTTCCTTTTTGTGTTTTTCTGAAGCTGGAAATGGGGAGGCAGTCAGACAGACTCCCATATGCGCCTGACCGGGATCCACCCGGCATGCCCACCAGGGGGCAATGCTCTGCCCATCCGGGGTGTCCCTCTGCCGCAACCAGAGCCATTCTAGCGCCTGAGGCAGAGGCCACAGAGCCATCCTCAGTGCCCGGGCCAACCTTGCTCCAATGGAGCCTTGGCTGCGGGAGGGGAAGAGAGAGACAGAGAGGAAGGAGAGAGGGAGGAGTGGAGAAGCAGATGGGCGCTTCTCCTATGTGCCCTGGCCGGGAATCGAACCTGGGACTCCCGCACGCCAGGCCGACGCTCTACTACTGAGCCAACCAGCCAGGGCAACATTATTTTTTTTATTAAAGATTTGTCCGCCTGACCTGTGGTGGCGCAGTGGATAAAGCGTCGACCTGGAAATGCTGAGGTCACCGGTTCGAAGCCCTGGGCTTGCCTGGTCAAGGCACATATGGGAGTTGATGCTTCCTGCTCCTCCCCCCCTTCTCTCTCTCCCCCTCTCTCTCTCCTTTCTAAAATGAATAATAAAAAAAAAGATTTGTCTGTGAGCCAGATGCAGCCATCAAAAGAGCCACATCTGGCTCACGAGCCATAGGTTCCCGACCCGACCTAGAGTGAACAGCACCAAGCCCTCTGTCCATTAGCCCAGAATCTGACATCCTCCAGGAGATGGTTGGGCCTAATTCATTCTGCACTCTCATTCCTGTTTTCATTGCCATGCCAGTCACAAGTCTTCTATTACATTCATGGTCTCAAGTGTGGTCCTTGGGTCAGAGTATCCACATCACTTGGGAATTTGTAATGAAAATTCTCAGGCCCCACTCTAAATCTATTAAATCATAAACTCTGGGATTAGGGTCCAGCAATTTGTTTTAACAAGCTCTTCCCCTGACTCCAATGCACATTGTAGTTTGAGAATGACGGCACTAGAGTATTAGCTCCATGATACTCCATATTTCCTTGTTCCTGAATCAGTTCTTCACTGTTCTAACGCAGCGTTCCCCAGCCTTACCCTCTGCTCCCCAATGTAGCCAATACAGCAGCTGCTCTGTGATAAGCAAATATTCCCCTTTATCCTACACATCTTCCATGCATGTTATCCATGCCTCTTGCATTAATTAAAACATCTTCTAGCCTGACCCAGTGGATAGAGCATCAGACTGGGATGTGGAGGACCCAGGTTCGAGACCCTGAGGTCGCCAGCTTGAGCGTGGGCTCATCTGGTTTGAGCAAAAATTCACCAGCTTGTACCCAAGGTCGCTGGCTCAAGCAAGGGGTTACTCGGTCTGCTGAAGGCCCACGGTCAAGACACATATGAGAAAGCAAACAATAAACAACTAAGGTGTCACAATGCGCAACAAAAAACTAATGATTGATGCTTCTCATCTCTCCGTTCCTGTCTGTCTGTCCCTGTCTATCCTTCACTCTGACTTTCTCTCTGTCTCTGTAAAAAAATAAAATTAAAATTAAAAAAAAATCTTATAAAGCAGCTTTCTGTGGTGGGAGATCTGTACTCACATCTATTTACTATTTACTCCTTGCCCTCATTTCTCTCCACCAGTATTTCTAGACCATTACTTCTCTCCCACGCTCTTGTAAAAACTCCTCCTCCTTTGAGGCTCACGCCCTGTGGTTATACCATCCTCTCCCCTTTATCCTTATTCAAATCTTTTATATCAGGCTCATCCAGAGTTACTTCAAAGGCCATGGTGATGGCAAACACCTGAACCTCTCAATTTCCTGACCACCTTATTCCAATGGCCTTCTCTTTTGTCCACTACCATTGACTTCTATGGTTACAAACAGAACCTCTGCCCCTTGAAACTGCTTTACCTCCGAAGTCATAAATATAAACATCCCATTCTTGAGCACAAATTCTTGCATTAGAGTTTCTTTGACTAGCTATTCCCATTATGGTCATTCTCCAACCTCTTCGGTAGATCTAGTTCCAAAAAATACCCTTTAACTCTCTTCATATAGTCATCTCCTTGGTTCCTTATCCAGCTTGATTGGATGGTCTATCATTTCAATTAATCTTGCAAATACCTTTATTCACTTTGTTCTTCTCACTTTTTCTTACTATTCTGGCAAAACCCAATCATGGTTGACATCAACCATCAATAAATCAGATATTGCATAAGCATCAACTTCGTGACAGGTGCTTTTATAGACATTGAAGATGAAGATGCAAAATGGACAAGTCAGATCATGGCCCTGCTTTGTGGAGTTTATAGGCTGTCAGGGAGATTGGTGGGGTTGGCAGAAAATCAGCAGTTATCTAATATATGTCAAGTCATAAGTGCTTTGAGGAAAAATAAGTGCCAGGAAAGGGGACTGAAAGTAATGGGAGCAGGGGGGTGGGGAGAGAAGGGCAGTGCTATTTTAGGTGCAATAATTTAGGAAGGCACTACTGAGAAGGTGACTTCTTAGCAGAGATCCAAATGAGCAGAGAACCAAGGCATGAGAGGACACTCCAGAGAACAGTCGGTGCAAAGATTTGGGGTGGGTCTGTGCTTTGAAGAGGAGCAAGGTGTTGGCATGACTAGAATACACAGAGTGGTAGGTGATGAAGTTGGGAAGATATCCAGAGGCCACATCACGGAGGTCTTATAGATCCAAACGAGGACTTGGGACTTTGTATGTTTCAAAGAAGCCATTGAAGAGGTATAAGCAGCTGTTTGAAACAGTCTAATTTTCTTTTAAAAAAGAATTCTGGCCTGACCAGGCAGTGGCGCAGTGGATAGAGCGTTGGATTGGGATGCCGAGAACCCAGGTTCGAGACCCCGAGGTCACCAGCTTGAGCGCGGGCTCATCTGGTTTGAGCAAAAGCTCACCAGCTTGGACCCAAGGTCGCTGGCTCAAGCAAGGGGTTACTTGGTCTGCTGAAGGCCCACAGTTAAGGTACATATGAGAAAGGTACAATCAATGAACTAAGGTGTCGCAATGCGCAACGAAAAACTAATGATTGATGCTTCTCATCTCTCTCCGTTCCTGTCTGTCTGTCCCTGTCTATCCCTCTCTCTGACTCTCTGTCTCTGTAAAAAAAAAAAAAGAAAAAGAATTCTGGGTACTGTATAGAAATTATACTGTGAGGGAGGCATAGATGGAGCTGGGACACAATGAGGGGAATTCTGTTGTGGTCTAGCTGGGAGACGAAGGTGTTCCAGTGGGGAGGCAACCATACACTTTCTCTTTACTTTTCTGTGAAGGTGTAGCCTCTGAACCAGCATCATCCAAATTACCTGGAAACTTCTAATGTAAATTTCCAGACCCCACCCCACTCATCTACCTGTATTATTCAACTTCTGACCCCTTACATCTCCCTTCATTCCCACCAAATAACTCTCACTTCCTACCTCACCAGGGAAAGAAAATGTCACGCAAGAATTCCTTCCAGTTCTGGCTGCCATATCTATAAAATTCTTTCCTTCCAGGCTATTCATGCTAACTGTGGCCTCTCCCTCTCTCTGTGCTGGCCATTCAGGTGTGCTCAAGTCTCTGCCAGGACGTTAAAATCCATCTCCCCTCCTCTACCTCTAGCCATTACTCTGCCTGTCTCAAAGCCAAACACCTCGGGAGAGCTATTTACATTCACTCTCTCTCACCCAGCTCCCATATCAGGCTCACATACATTCTGATCGGTTTGTGCCCAACCCATACCAGTTGTTAAATATTTTTAGTATAAGCCATCTTAGCTAAAATCAGATTTACCAGAACCTTTTAACACAGTTGACTATTTGAAATGTTCTCTTCTTCTGATTTTTGTGATGACGCACTTTCCTGGTTTTCTTCCTGCACTTCTCAGTTTCCTATGCACACTTTCCCCATTGACATAACCTTTGAATGTTGGTGTTGTCCTGGGTCATCTTCTCTTTACTTTAATATCTCAGTAGATTTCACTTATTTTCACCTTGTGACTTCAATTACTATATATACAGGAATGAATCCCACATTAAATGTTTAACCAAGACCTCTCCTCTAGACTCTAGACCTGTCTCAAATAGCTTCTTAGCAAATTATATGGATGTCTCATACTGTCTACAAATGTAACATGTAGAAAACTGAACTTTTCATCTCCTAGCTCCCCATCTGGTCCTCTGCAGGGAAGGTTGTACCCTCCACTGAGATGCACAAATCAGACACCTAGAGGTCACATGTGACTCCTCTTCCTCCCTCACCACCCTCTCATCATCATCCATCAATTACCACATTCTATTTATTGTCCCTCTAACATACATGGAATATATATTAAACCATTCAATTCCCTTCATATCTCCTGCAAGTTTCTGGTTCAAGCCACCATCACTGATAACAGTGGCCTCTTGTATTCCTGTGTCCATATTTGCCTCCCTCTGATCTATTTTCTATAAAGCAGCCAAAATGGTCTTTTAAAAATGCAAATCTGATTACAGTATATCTTGTTTCACTCCCGTGAGGTTCAAAATGAGGTCACATTCCTCTTAATGTTCAAATCAGATGACTTGGAGCCTTCTACTTGTCTCCTTCCTGTGATAACTTCAGATTCCAAAGGTTCAGATTTTCTTAATAAATGAAAGTGGAAAATCTGCTCATAATCTTTTGGCTGCTGTGACTTAGTCAGTAAAACACCAGACTCCACTGGTCCTCTGTTTTTGGATAGTCCTTATCTTTTTTAAATTTTATTAAATATATTGGCATTGGTTAATAAAATTATATAAGTTTCAAGTGTACGATTCTACAGTACATCATCTGCATATTGCATTGTATGATCATCCGGGTAGTCTGTCTCTGTTTTATGATCTGCGGTGACTGGGCATCAATGTCCACCAAATAGCCCAAGGTAATCCTTATTCTGTGAAAAAAAAAAAAGTGTTTTGATTATTTAGACGCAACAGTGTTTCAGTTCTGGAAGTAGGGGGGAAAATCTTACTTTCCAACTGTTCTATTTAGCTATGGTGGCTCAGTGCCATGGTAGTAGGTCTAGGGCACGAATGTTAAAGCTCTTCCCTTACACAGCTCTTCTAGTTCATACATATGGATAAGGAGAGCTGGTAAGTGTCAGAATCTGCTTCCATTTCCCAAGGCAAGACCTTACTGCCCTTGTGAATTAGTGCATACAAATTGATTTCTTCCTGCCCAAGACTACTCCTGCAGCACAGAGGCCCAAATGCAAAGGATGTCACCCGAGGCCAGGAGCCTGGGCCCAAACACATATCAGGATGCACTGAAAACCTAAGGAGTTAGGGTATAGTCTACTTCTTTCTGAGAAAAAAGTTCATTATTTAAACCAAAATGTCCCTGACACTTTCTAGTTCCCATCTTTGATAGGTGGTCTGACCACTAACTCAAGCTAGAAACACAGGAGAATCCTAGAAGCTACCTTCTCCTCAACCCTCACAACCAATCAGCCACCAATCCTGATGACTATTTATGAATAGCCTTAGCATTCGACTCTGACATTGTTTTAGTTCAAGCCCTACTTGCTCTTTTCCTGTTTTATCTAGTTCCTACAGGTCTCCCTGGCTCAAGTTCCAATCCAGCCTCCATACTGCATTCACTGATCTAAAATATCAATCTGCTCCTCTTTCTGTTCTGCTTAAAGCTCTGTCATTAAACCCATTGTCTACTGCAAGGATAGGATTCTGCATCTAAGACTCAGGAAGGAGTCAAGAGACGGGCATACGAGGAATTGTGAATTAGATGTAGAATTTTATATGTGCAGGTTTCCAGCAAGATGGCCCATGATTAAAGTCAGAATTTCAGGGGAATACATTTCCATAGAAAGGCTAAAGTCTATAGTTCAAGCTCAAGCTGGGATGAAAGGGGTTTTCATGACCTGGTTATTGCCTACTTGGCCAGTCATCATCTGCATCTTCCTCCCTGGCTCCCCTCCCCCATTAACACACCAACAACACAGAACTACTTATGATTCTTAAAACGTACCATATGTTTTATGCCTCCATGTGCTTTTGAGCATACTGCTCCCTCTGCGGGCATGCTATTACCCACTTTTGTCTGCTTATAAAAATTACCTTTAAAATTCCAGGTCTGGCAACATTTCCAGAAAGCCTTCCCTGATTTCCTCCCACGAAGAATTGACCACTCACACATTTAGTTTTCATGTACGGGCTTCTGGTTTTGCTCATAAAAACCACCATGTTTTAAGGAGACATTTTTAAAGTTGAAGTATAGCATACCAAAAGAAGTGTGCAGAATGTAAGCATGCAGCAGCTCAATAACTTTTACAAAATAAATATGCCTGATTTTTACAAAATAAATAGCTACCACTCCAATTGAGAAACAGAATATTGCCAGGACCCCCAAAGTCTCTCTTGTACTTCACCCCAGTCGTTACCAAAACTCAAATGTAACCACTGTTCTAATTTTTACCATAAATTAAGCTTGCTAATTTTTAAAAGTCTTGTATTCTTGTATCTAGCTTCTTTAACATTCTCCATTTTAGACTTATCCAGGTTGTTACCAGGAACAGTGTTTGTTAATTTTCACTACTGTATAGTATTCCCTTGTATGAATACACCATTTATTTATCCCTTTCTACTACTGGTAGACTTTTGAATTGTTTCCATTTTTGGCTACCAAGAACAATGTTGCTATGAACAGTCTTGTCCATTTTTTTTTTAGTTACCATACATATGCATTTCTATTAGGTATACATCTAAAAGCAGAATTTCTGGGTTATAGGGCAGGTGAATATTCTATTTTGGGGAACATTGCCAAATGCTGTTATAAATTAAATAGGCCACTTAATGCTCTCATTAATAGTGTATGACAGCTCCTGTTGGTCCACCTTGTTACCATTACTTGTCCATTTCCATTTTTAAGTTTTAGCTACTTTGGTGATTGTGTCATAGTACCTCATGGAGGTAAAAGACACTGAATTTTATTTCTTTATCTATCTGTCTACCCTTCTGAACACTGATTTCCTTGAGGCCATAGAGCAGGGGTCGGGAAAGTTTTTGGCTGAGAGAGCCATGAATGCCACATATTTTAAAATGTAATTCTGTGAGAGCCATACAACGACCCATGTACGTTACGCATTATCCAATAAAAATTTGGTGTTGTCCTGGAGGACAGCTGTGATTGGCTTCAGCCACCCGCAACCATGAACATGAGCAGTAGGAAATGAATGGATTGTAATACATGAAAATGTTTTATTTTATTTTTTTAATTTTTTTTATTCATTTTAGAAAGGAGAGAGAAAGAGAAGGGGGAGGAGCAGGAAGCATCAACTCCCATATGTGCCTTGACCAGGCAAGCCCAGGGTTTTGAACCGGTGACCTCAGCATTTCCAGGTCGACGCTTTATCCACTGCGCCACCACAGGTCAGGCTGAAAATGTTTTATATTTTTAAGATTATTATTTTTTTTATTAAAGATTTGTCTGCGAGCCAGATGCAGCTATCAAAAGAGCCACATCTGGCTCGCGAGCCATAGGTTCCTGACCCCTGCATAGAGCTATAGTTAGGTCTTATTCAGCATTGCCTATCAACATGTACAGTGCTTGGCACACACAGGATGCTAAGGAATTGTTTATAGAGTGAACAGACTGTTGGAGAGGGGCTGAGAAGTCTCCCTAATGCCAACATTAAGTGTTTTAGGTAAGTTTATATACCTCACTTAAGTTTAAGTGAAGTCCTAATCATCAAACATGTTTGGGGGTCTGCCTGCTGCTTCTGATATTTTCTTAAGAACTCACAAGCTAGGTACTTTATAGCATTGACTAGGAATATAAATACCAGAGCTGTGATCATTCTAGGCAGAAAGTTAAAATTGAGACCTTGAAATATAATGATATTTTCCCCACTTGCTGGCAAAATCACATCTAAGCCACCCAAAGCAGGTAAGAAGTTCACCCTTGTTTAAAGATACCCAGAAATGCAAATCAAACTCACAATAAGATATTACTCCTCACTGAGATACAGTCAAAAAGACAAATAATAAGTGTTGGTGAGGATGTGAAGAAATTGGAAGCCTCACACATACCTGATAGGAGCGTAAAATGGTATAGCTGCTTTGGAAAACAGTTTGGCAGTTGCTCAAAAAGTTAAACATAGAGTTACTATATGACCCAGAAATTCTGCATTGGCATATATACCCAGAGAACTGAAAACATGTTCACACAAAAACTTGTACATGGATGTTCACAGCAGCATTATTCATAATAATGAAAAAGTGGAAACCACCCAAATGTCCATCAGCTGATAAATGGATGAACAAACTGTTGTATAGCCATACAATGGATTATTCAGCCATAAAAAGAAATAAAATACATGCTACAACATGGATGAATCTTGAAAATATTATGTTAAATGAAATAAGCCAGATAAAGACCACATATTATATAGTCCTGTTGTTATAAAGTACCACACCCCAGATCCTGAAAGGCACTGTACCTCATTTCATCGAGTTCACATAGAGACACCCAGTCCAGATGAATTTTGAAGAGTTTTATTAGAGGAGGAGATTTATTAATATGCCAGCCGCATATGGCTGACATGGGGCATCTGCAAGCCCAAATCGTGCAGTCCCAAAAATAGTTCAGGGGCTGCTTATATACCCTTGATCACACATGGGCAGGGGGAGAGCATGATATCACAGTATGAGCTGGCAACATCTGTTTAGGGGATACACAGAAACATTAAAACTTTCAAGGTAACACAATCAAAGTTGTTTACAAATCTTTCAGGGTTCATCTTCCCTCACTAGCCTAGAGGTACTTTAATTTTTTTTAAACTATTGTTTTTTTTATTCCAACACTTATGGGTAGTCAATAAATCATTTAATCTACTTTAAATTTTTTATTTTATTTTATTTATTCATTTTTAGAGAGGAGAGAGAGAGAGACAGAGAGGGAGAGAGAGGAGAGAGAGACAGAGGGAAGGGAGGAGGAGCTGGAAGCATCAACTCCCATATGTGCCTTGACCAGGCAAGCCCAGTGTTTCGAACTGGCGACCTCAGCATTTCCAGGTCCACGCTTTATCCATTGTGCCACCACAGGTCAGGCTAGAGGTATTTTACTCTCAAGATTCCAGGAAGGGGGAGGAACTACAATCAATGCAAGGTGGTATGTAAATTCTGTTTCCCATTGAAAGAGAAGAATTTTCTAGGTTAACCTTTATTTTAGATTTAAAATGGAATGACCCATTGTTCTTGCAAGCCAGAAACGTCTACATTCTTCTCCCTCCCCTCCCTAAAGCCTGACTTTTCCTCCCAGAATATCAATATCAATTTTCAGCTTTTTGGTACCTTACAACACTATCTATTTAAAATGTCTAGAATAGGCAAATTCATAAATAAAGAAATTAGATTAGTGGTATCCAGGGGCTGAGAAAAGAGATAAATGGGAAGTGATTACATGGGTACATATTAATTTTGGGAGTGATAAGAATGTACTAAAATTAGACAATGATGATGGTTGCGTTACTTTGTGAATATACTAAAAACCACTGATTGGTACATTTAAAAAGGCTGGATTTGCATGGGCCAGATAGCTTGGTTGGTTAGAGCATCAACCAGAAGCACAGAGGTTGCTGGTTTGAACCTCAATTAGGGCACATACAGGAGCCCGATTGATGTTCCTGTCTCTCTCCCTTTCTCCCCTTTCCTCTCTCTCTGAAATCAATGAAATAAATATTAAAAATAAATAAATAAAAAGCTGAATTTACGGTATGTAAATTATATCTTAAGAAAGCTGTTATTCAACAAATAGAAACGTTAAATTTACTTTTTAAAGTAATTTACTTTTTATCTGAACTATTTTGCAATAAGCTTATAACACTTGCAATTTCAAAAAAAGAGGTTTGAAAAATATGCTTAATTATAGCTTATATTTTTTCCTGTGAAAAGGTAATAAAAATATATTTCTTAAAAAAATATATATATATATATTTCTTGTTACAGTTTCTCAACAAATCAGCTTGCCGCGTCCTAAAGAACTGTCTGCTTTCTTCTTTAGGTAGATGTTAGCACAGCAATCACGACAGAAGTGTGGTCACCTGCTTTAACTCCAAAGAATGCCAAGGAATATAATATTGCAGGGTGACAAGGCTGCCATTTGGTTTAGACAAGAAGAGTCTAGAGAAAAAGCTGCTCATCCCTTCTGTCATTGTTCTCTGGAAGCAATGGTCTTACTGGAGTAACACCAGCCTGTCCAATATCATATTTTTTCTCTTCTGGCCTCTTTAAGAGGAAAATACAAAACAAAAACTAGCAGCATAGAACGAACAATATTATTCTAATGGCACCTTTGGTTACATTTTATAATTCCTTCTCCTTCTTAGTTTTTTTTGTTTGTTTGTTTTTGTTCCAACTGTTTAAAAAGATTAAAAAAACAAAAACAAACAAAACTCCTCTCTCTGTTTCTGGGCTTCTCGGAATATGGTGCCAGACTAGCAGCATCCACACTGCTAGAGGACTTGTTAGAAACGTAAACTATCGGCAGCTTCAGATGCACACAACCCGACACTCTGGGGTTAAGTCCCAGCTGCGGTGCCTTAACACACCCTCCCGGTGACTCTGAAGCGCACTCAGGTTTCAGCGCCACGGCTCTAATTCCTGCTGCTTTTTCTTAGCCATCAGCTTTTCAAGTGTAATGTACATTAGAAGGTGCAACAGATTTGCTGAGTCACCTTCCTTTCTCTTTTGCTAGCATTCCATTCACCACTCTGCTTGGATTCTTCCCTCAGCATATTTCTCTCAAGAGTTGGGAATCTGGTTGCTCCTTACTGAATCAGCAACTAAGTTAGCGGTCCTTTTCCATCTATCTGGTGATTGTCAACATGCCCTCCTGAGATCCTCACAGCACTTCCTGGGGAGAAAGAAAAGAGGATACCATGAAAAGAGGAATTATTGTTTGAACATTTGCGGTACTTATTTTTGTGAAAATGAGCACACTACTTCAATGGAGCCTTAGAGAATCACAAACTTGACTGTGCAAAGAAAAGAATGATTTTTAAAATGCCTATTCCTAGGTCTCAGAGTCTGGGATGTAGATACAATGTCTGGGGTGGAATCCAGAAATCTTCGTTCTCCCAAGTACCCCCTGGTGATTTTGAAAGTCTATACTGGAAAAGAAAACAATAGGTAGCAAAGGAGCTACATATTTCTGTAACATTTTTCATGTGTCTAATTTAGCAATTTAATGTTTAGGAGACTTTTAAATCAAGTCCTTAGACTCAAGATTAAAGATAAAAGGTATTAACACCTGAAGGGTAAATCATTAATGTAGGGGGAGTTGCTGGTAGGTGTAAAACTTACTCTTGAAATAATACATATCCTGAATAGGTGTAGAAAAAAAATTCTGAAAAAGCCAGTTACCTTTATACTTATATTCTCTTAGTATGTAACTTTGAGATACATCAAGTTTTATTACTTCTAAAATTTGTGGAGCAGTTATCACTTTGAAAGAAATTCTTTTTCTTAGATTATTGTTCACAGTGGGCTGTATGTATTAGTGGGAAATAAATTTATATGCTATATATTGCCTTTAAAAGACCATGATTATGCATCAGTTGCCAAGATGCAAGGTGATTATATGCTTATAGTTGTGTTGCATACTTTCTAAAAAAGTTTTTTTGGCTCTAGCTGGGTAGCTGAATTGGTAGCACATCTTCCCTATACACCGAAGCTGTGAGCTCGATCCCCAATCAGGGCACATACAAGAATCAACCAATGAATGCATATATAAATGGAACAACAAATCCATGTTTCTCTTTCTCCTTTCTTCTTTCTCATTCTAAAAAAATTGTGTTATCTCAATATTTTTACTTGTAAAGCGGGGAACAAATGAATTACGTTTTTGGTCTCCTAAAATAGAGTTGCCCAACTTAAGCATTATTGGCATTTTGACCTGGATTATTCTGTGCTGCCCTGTGCATTACTAGATATTTACAAGCATCCTTCACCTCTACCCACTAGATGTCAATAGCAACTCCACCCCAACCCAGTTGTAACCACTTAAAAATTATCTCCAGACATTGCCAAATGTCTTTGGGCAAGGGATGGGCAAAATCACCACAGGTGACAACCACTGAACTGGAAACATCCAGTTAAGAGAATGTACAATTCCCATAACACATGAACCATTTTAATGCTAGTTTTGCTTTTATGTTGAAAATAGTGCATAGTTTCTAAGAGCGTTCAGTAGAAACAATATTTTGTGAAATCTGAAAATACTATTCTGAACATCTTGTACCTCTCCAAAATATAAAATGTTACTTCTAAACAAATTATAAGGAAATGCAAGCAGAAAAGAATGTTACCTCAGCCAATAACCACAATGCAACAAGGGAAAGAAGCAGTATGGACTAATAATAATAATACCACACTGCTATGTTAATATAGGCAGCATTTACTGACAAAACATTTGTGTCAGGCATATTATTGCTTCTGATGATACAGAGGTGAAAACAACTTTCTTCCCTTGAGAAAATCAATCTAATGGTGGCTCATGAACACAAATAATTATGACATTTATCATAAAAAGACTGCACTGGAAAAATTATGAAATAAATGTCTACTGCTGAGTTGTTAAGTGATGGAAAGCAAGAGCCTTAGCTGTCTGAACAGCACAGTTCACACCTAGGCTAGGTTTCTGTCAATCCGATGCAAGGCAGTTAATGTAATTCTGAGAAAAGTTCCCCTCGTCTGCTACTAATAACCTTGGCATTGGTTCATTGGGTGATTCAAGTTGAAGCAGCTGAATTATTCTGCCAAAATGATCAGGAAAAGTCATTCAATTATTCACTTCACTTGACTGTGGAGACTTCAGATTGCTGTTGTCTAATGAATTAAACAAGTGAATGTCAGCTTGGAAAATTTATTAAAATTATAGTAATATTTTTTTAATTTTTTTTTTTTTTTTTACAGAGACAGAGAGAGGGATAGATAGTGACAGACAGACAGGAACGGAGAGATGAGAAGCATCGATCATTAGTTTTTCGTTGCAACACCTTAGTTGTTCATTGATTGCTTTCTCATATGTGCCTTGACCGCGGGCCTTCAGCAGACCGAGTAACCCCTTGCTCGAGCCAGCGACCTTGGGTCCAAGCTGGTGAACTTTGCTCAAACCAGATGAGTCTGCACTCAAGCTGGGGTCCTCGGGGTCTTGAATCTGGGTCCTCTGCATCCCAGTCCGATGCTCTATCAACTGCGCCACCGCCTGGTCAGGCAAATTATAGTAATATTGCTTATAACTTTAGTACCAAGGTTTTTGGAGAAAGTGTTTTTTTGTTTATAGACATATTCTGTGCTCACACTTGTTTTCTGGGAAAACCTATTTTTTATTTCTTCAGCCATACGAAATTGGAAAAGACCCAAGTACCATATGACTTTGAATTAGAAAAAAATAAAGGTAAAATAGTTAAGTACTAAAAATTTACATAAACATAGCTTTAGGCCCATTTCCATCAGGTAGAAAATAGACAAATTTGGTTTGCTGGGACCATGGCATTGGGCTGGGCATAACATTGCTTTGCCTTAAGTTTATTGGTTTTCCTGGACTTGACCTGAATTGTATGAGTGTCAGAAAAGCCAAAGAAGGGATTGAAATGCCATATTATAGGGAGAATAAAACAGGTATGTACATTCACCAAATATTTCTGGTTCAGCTGACTTCCTACTGGGCATCTGATTAAAATAGCATCTTTTTTTTTTAATAGGGTCATGTGACCCTTCCAGTCCAATGTGGTGTGAGCACATACAAGGCAAGTCTGTCTGGAATACATGACACCCCAGATACTCCTGAGTTCTTTTCTCTTATGGCATAGTAATCAGTAACACTTGGGATATGGTGTCTCCATCAGCCTGAATATACTGAGTGACCACTATGAGCAGAGTCCTCTGCTGAACCATGATATGTATCACTTGTTTTCAGCCAGGTGTTGTTACACATCTATAAAAAAACGAGACAGTATTTTAGGTTTTGCACATCAAACTGTCTCTATCACTACTCAACTCTGCTCTCCTGTGGCATAAAAACAGTCATAATATGTACATAAATGGATATGGCTGTGTCCCCCAAAACTTTATTTACAGAAACAGAGCTTTCAAGATAATTACTGCAGTATAACCTAGCCTACCTTGATATACTGGGCTGTGAGATGGACCCCCAAATAGGATTCTTGGTTATCTGTGTTGTCCTGTATTCTGTTCCCTCTCAACAATCTACTTTCCTTTTTCTTGAAAAGCCCGGGTTAGTTGACTACAAATCTTTATGCTTTGTAACTGCTACTGTGTCGCAATGTGCCAAGGAAAGGCAGAAGAGAGCTTTCTTTCTTACACCTTATCACAAGTCCTCAGCTCAAACTTGAATCGTTAGAGGTCTCCAAGTCAAGGGTTCTCATACATTAGTATGCATCAGCCACCTGCTGGGCTTATTAATTAAGATTGTGGGGCTCCACATCTGAGAATTTGATTCTGTAGGTCTGGGGGGAATCAGCCTGCTAGAGTATTTCATGCCTGATCTAAAAGATACTGGTCAAGCTCTAAGGAAAAAAAAAGAGGGATTTCCTTCCCAAAACTTTAGTGTACCTATAAATCAGCTGGGGATCTTGTAAAAATGCAGTTTCAGAATTCTGATCTTTTCTAGCCTCTAGGCTTGCATATATTTAGCATAGTTCAGGTGCTTAAATCTTGAATAACCTGGGTCAACTTTGACTCCTCTCACACTTAACATACAACTGGTTAGTGAAGCCTGTTGGCTCTACAATCACAATATATAAAGCGTCCAGCCACCTGTCATCACCTTTACTATAACACACTGACATTGACCACCATTATCCCTGGGCTGTATTATTTCAACAACCTTCAAATTGGGCTCCCGATGTCTACTCTTGTTCCCTCTCACCTCTAATACACTTACTATAAATTCTTTATACAGTAGCAAGAGGATTTCTTTAAAACACAGGTTGATCATGTTATTCCCCCTCTTAAAACTATTCATGCAGTGACTCCCATTTCTCTCAGCCAAAGCTGAAGTTCTTACATTGGCCTATGAGGCTTGACAAGACTGGCCCTCTCTAACGTCTTTGACCTAATCTCCTACTCTGTTCTAGACACTGTTGCCTCCTTGCTGTTCCTTGAACCCACCAAACACATTTGGTTTCTCCTTTACCTGAAAATTCTTCCTCCAAGATGACTTAGCCTTCTTCCTTCAGTCTTAGCTTAAGTGTCAGTAAGGCTTTTCCTGACCACTCTCTCATTTTTTCTATCGATACTACTTCACCATCTGACATGTATTTTGTTATCTTCTCTCTCTAGGAAAGTTCCATGAAAATATTTTTGTTTTGTTCACAATCCCTAGCACTAAAGAGTTCTTAACACATAGTAAGGTGCTCAATAAATATTTGAATGGGTAACAGACTTCAGTTATCTGAAATATCTTGAGCCCGGAGGCTACAGTGTTTTCTCTAAGCACCCTCAGGATATACTGTTGCTAGCATTACTCATTTTAATCTCCAGTGAACTGAGTTTGGTAGAATTCTAAATCCCTTTTTCATGGAATTTAAGCTGTCATTTATTGTTCTCATACAATATTATGTTGAATTTTCCACTGTTTATATTCCTCGATACATTTCCTTCCAGCATCTGGCTTCTTATTCTCTGTTCACTGTACACCACTCTGCTCCTAGGTTAATTACAAGACTGCAATAATCTCTTAGAGAAAATAAAAAATTTTTTTCCATTAAACATTCTCTTAGAAGTTGCAAGTATGCCTGACCTGTGGTGGCGCAGTGGGATAAAGCGTCGACCTGGAACACTGAGGTCGCCGGTTCAAAACCTTGGGCTTGCCTGGTCAAGGCACATACGGGAGTTGATGCTTCCTGCTCCCCCCCTTCTCTCTCTCTCTGTCTCTCTCTCTCACTCCTCTCTCTCTAAAAAAATCAATAAAAAAAAAAAAAAAAAAAAAAAGAAGTTGCAAGTACATCTCATCTAAAACAAGGAAAAAGGTCTACATTGCAGTACTCAGGCCTACTGGATAAATGTCATCTTAAGGTAGCTGAAGATAATTTTTAATGAGTTTTAAGACTTAAAAAGCCACCCATGTTGCTCATTTTCAACTCGTTCTACAGAGAATTCCTAGGTCACTGGGTGATTGTTTTGTGGGGGAAGTTGTCTTTTTTCAAGACCTTTTCGGATGTGGGAGTTTGCTTGCTCTGAATACAGAAGGAATTCTAGGAGCTGAGATTGCACCACCCACCCCACGCACCCCTTACTTGCAGATCCTTTGGCACCCCACCCCCACCAAACAAGAGCTCTACACACGGCGGTAGCCAGCTTCAGACCCAGCTGCTTGACACCTATTGTCCCCCTTTGGACGTCAAGCGATTTCGCCTGAAGGACCTTAACTTCGATTTCGTTCAAAACCCAAGGTACCGCCCTTGCACCCTCCCACGGGGAGGTCTTGACCAGCGCGGAGATGCCGCCCCCAGAGCTGGGACTTGGGCAGGGCTGGTGGGCTGGCGAAGGGGGGACGAGGTGGGGCTTCCCCACAGGCATTCGCGCTGGGCAGCCCGAGCGGTAGCGAAGGACCCCGCCCGCTGCTTCCTCCGCCCCCTTGGTCCCGGAGGGCTGGCTGGCTAAGTCCCTCCCGCTCCCAGCTCTCCGCCTCACTAGCAGCGGCTCTCGGTGCAGCGGGGACAGGGCGAAGCGGCCTGCGCCCACGAAGCGCACGATACTGCCCGGAACGCACCGCTACCCTTGCCCCCTCAGCCGCCCAGTCGGGATCTCCAGCGGCCTCTGCGCGCGCACGGTGAGCGCCACCCCGGACCGAGGCGCTGAAGGGGAAGAGGGCTGCTGCCCCGAGTGTCCTATATCTCCGGATCGGCTGGACCGTCGCAAGGAGCTTGATCCTCAAGTCTCCCCGCACCCCTTCTCCCCGGGTCATTCCCAGTGCCCTTCTCCATCCTTCTCGGCCTCCTAGCCCCGATCTCGCTCCCTCCCTTCCTCGGAAGACGACAGTGCCGGCGGGCCCTCCCCCGTGGAGACCGTTGCACAGGCCGTTGGCCGGCGCTGCCAGGCCCCGCCCCCTGCGCGAGCCTCGGTGCCCCCGGGCGGGTAGGCCGAGCCGGCGGCCCGCGCGGGGGAGGGGCGGGGCGGGGGCGGCGCGAGACCGGGCCGGGTGCCCCGCTGGCGGGTCGCGCGCGCGCCGGCCGTTCCTTCCTGCCCTCGCGGCGCGCGCGACCTCATCCCCACCCCCACTCGCTCGCGCCGGCTCCCGCCCGCTGCGCGTTTTGTCCCGCGTCTCGCCCCGTCCGCCGCCTGTCTCGCCGCTCTTATCTTTCCTCCCGCTTTTTCTTCTCTCCCTTTACGGTCTAAAGATGCCCTCGGCCACCAGCCACAGCGGAAGCGGCAGCAAGTCGTCCGGACCTCCACCCCCGTCGGGATCCTCTGGGAATGAGGTGGCGTCGGGGGCCGGGGCCGCTGCACCGGCTTCTCAGCACCCCGTCACCGGCACCGGCGCTGTCCAGACCGAGGCCATGAAACAGATTCTCGGGGTGATCGACAAGAAACTTCGGAACCTGGAGAAGAAAAAGGTGCAGAGAGTTGGCGGGGCAGGGAGGGTGTGATGCTCCGACCCTGACTGCTGTATCCTTCACTCTTTCCGTCTGCGGCGTTTCCCCCTCCTACCCCCACCACGCCCGATGTGCACAGTAAACCGGAGCCTTGTGTCCAGAAAACGGGCTCCTGGGGGAGGTGCTTGTCACCTGACCCGAACGCAGCGCTGCCCCCTGGACTCTAGATGACTGTCCCCCTGCTGTGGGGTCAGGCCTTTGAGTCTGGGAGTGGGAAGTGTAAGGGTGGGGACCTGTCCTGTCGCCAGATTTAACTCTGTGATGCCCTTCTCCCCGTTACCGAGGCCTCAATTCTTTGCATAGGGCCAGCGGGGAGAAAGGAGATCCCGGTGTGGGGGCTGAAGGCTCAACCGACTGCCTCGTGGAGTCGGGCGGCCTCAGTCCTCTAGCCGGGAGATTTGTCCGCTCCGTTAATGTGTGCTTGAGGCCTGTTCAGTGTCCCCTCTTCTCTTCTCCCTTGGGGGAGGAATGTATTTAGATTGTCAAGCTAGAACTGCTTTCTATCAAGCCCCTTCTGAGTGGGTTGTCGCTTTGCTTCCCCTCCCCCATCTGATGGGCTCCCCTATGTTTCCTTCTTTGTTTCGATTGTCTAGGGGCCCCCTGAGCCTCACGCTCAACTTGATCCCGAGAGGATTTTTCATCAGCGGCCTTTTTGTCCCTCGGGGACCCTAAAGAGGGACGGGAGGGAGACTGCACCGATTGAGATTCGTTGGGGGGTGGGTCTGGGTAACGCCATGGGGATCATTAGATCCCTGGGCACATGGAGAGAGCGACTAACATGGCGGCGGCTGCGGGGAGAGGGAAGCGCTTTACAGGAGCTGCATTGTGAGCACAAAGCGAAAGCAGAGCGGGAGGGCAGAGACCAGGCAGCCGCCCCGACTGGCCCTCCCTAGCCCCCTTCCAAAAAACCAAAATCGAGCCATACGCACAATATTTTGGAATCAGTATTTAGCCATTCTAGGCCACACCATGAGGTTTATCTTCAAGTCGGCCTTTTGTTGTATGCTTTCAGCCTAGTGTATCAACTCTGTTTTAGCCACACGTGTGTGCGCGCGCCCTGTATCAGCTCAGTTTAGAAGTGAGTGTATGTGTTTATATGTATAGAGGATAGGTCTAGGCGGAGTGAAGTGTGTTTGTGTGTGTAGAGGAAAGGTCTAGGCAGAGTGAATAATTCAACCTTGGTAAGATTGGAGGTGAAAAGGGAGAAACAAGTTAGTCATACAAAAAGGGTGATTACAATCTGTGTCTATTATGCAGACTTTTGTCTTTTACTTTAAAAAGAAAAACGGTAACTTTCACTTGATAGTTTCTGCTTGTTTGCCTCTAGTAAAATATTATAACATGTTGAATTTTGAGGAACTCATTTAAAAACATTTAGCTAGTCACTCAATAATGTTCCTTACAAGATTGAGATAGTAACTCTGACTTAAATGTGGGCTGTGGGAAATGAAGAAAAGTAGTAATATTTAGGTTTTAAGTATTTAACAGCTCATTTAATGATGCATTTTACTTTTTTGAGTTTTAAAACAAACATTTTTAGATTTGATACTTCTCATCTATATTGGGAGTTTTACTTTTGAGTTTCTTGGACTTTATTTGAAATAGATAGATGCTAATTGTGGATTTCTACCTTGTTTTCTTGTCCTTTATTTTGATCAACAAGCATGGTTTGTTATAAATGATTGAAATACTAGATTGATCAATATCAACAAGGCAACAAAAGTATTTTAATTGTAATGTAGCTACATTCAGATATGTAATAGAATAAACATGGCCAAGGCCAGTAGAGGTCTGAGTCTGCCATCTGATGTAGTTTTTGTTACTCTATTTGAAATTGAGACATAGGTACCTTTTTAAAATCTCTTAGTAAACAATTCTGTCAATCTGGTGGATGCTTGAATTGATTTAATTTTCAGAATTCCTAGGAAATCTCTTTTCTTTTAGGATAGGAATCAAGATAAATATTAATGGTGTAATATATAGACACATTTTAATGACTGAAAAACAATTCTTCAAAGGTGTGTTAATATAAAGTTGGGTACAGATGAGCAGCTGGGTTAGTTGTGAAGTGACTGTTATAGTGGTCCAGTGTTTTGGAAAAAAATAGAAATCTAGTTGATAAGCCTTAGGAGTACCTGAACCATGACAGGTCATCCTACATAGGTTTGCATTACTATATACTGTACATTGCCTACCTCCCTGCCCTGCCCTCACCCCTAAGTTATAAAGGAAAAAATATATATTACAGAGATTATAGACTAGGCTAGTAAGTACTGAAAAATTCCCTTAAATAATGGAAATTTAACAAAGTACACAAAGTAACATGTATTTCATATCTTTTCCTCTTAAGTGTTTTGGGTGCTGGATAGTGGAACAAATTACAGTTAAGTGAAGCTTTTATTTTTTTTTATTTTTCTGAAGTTGGAGATGGGGAGGCAGTTAGACTCCCGTATGCACCCGACCAGGATCCAACGGCACACCCACCAGGGGGCGATGCTCTGCCCATCTGGGGCATCATCCTGTTGCAACCAAAGCCATTCTAGCGCCTGAGGCAGAGGCCACAGAGCCATCCTCAGTTGCCCGGGCCAACTTTGCTCCACTGGAGCCTTGGCTGCGGGAGGGAAGAGAGAGACAGAGAGGAAGGAGAGGGGGAGGGGTGGAGAAGCAGATGGGCGCTTCTCCTGTGTGCCCTGGCCGGGAATAGAACCGGGGACTCCTGCATGCCAGGCCAACGCTCTACCACTGAGCCAACCGGCCAGGGCCCTAAGTGAGGCTTTTTGATAACCCAGACTGAGCTACATGTTTGTTAAATGGTTAATTTAGTAGTATGATGTGAGTTAATTACTATTAAAACTAGAAGTTCTACTTTTTGAGAATCTCAAAGCTTTTTTTTTTCTATTATCTAGATGATTTGTTGTATGACAGGACTTAACTGATTGATTTTTAAATAGTGAGTATTTCTAATATACATAAAATACGAGTTTAGAACTGTTATGGGATAAAGTAAGATACTGTGTATAACTGGGTACTTTTTTTTTACTTCAGTTAAATATTTGAGCTGTACTTCAGTCTTCTGGATAAAATGTCTTTTGCAGTGGGTTTTAAAATCAAGCATCTTGATAAAAATTATTACTAGATATGTAGTATCACTTATATTAAAACAGTGTTGGCAATAATTTTATTTCACTTTATTTTAAAAAGTTGTTAATTTTCTAGTAAGTCTAGTCAGAGGAAAGCTAAGCATCTGTTCAGTGAGAATGCATGCTTAACATTGATGAAATATGATGCTATTATGTAATGCAACTAAATGGCCTGGTAGTTTTTGAAATTGGGCTTATAAAGAGTACATGATTGTTTAGCAGAGAGAAGAAATGCAGCTATAATAGAAATTTAGTGTAAAACTTCATATACAAATCTTTTTAACTGATTAAAGTATAATAATGAATTGAGTGATCAACTGAGTTTTTACAGTTTTATTTGTATAAAACTGAGCCCTAGGCTACGCAAGACGATATTTTGAAATCAAGTCTTAATTTTAACTGAAGAAAGCTTATTTATATGGTAACATGTAATCAGATTTGATGCAGAATAAAGGATGTTTTAATAGATGACATTTACAATTGTTACACACTTTTGTAAATATAATGGGTTTAGACCAGGGGTAGTCAACCTTTTTATACCTACCGCCCACTTTTGTATCTCTGTTAGTAGTACAATTTTCTAACCACCCACCGGTTCCACAGTAATGGTGATTTATAAAGTAGGGAAATAACTTACTTTATAAAATTTATAAAGCAGAGTTACAGCAAGTTAAAGCATATAATAATAATTACTTACCAAGTACTTTATGTCGGATTTTCGCCAAGTTTGGCAGAATAAATCTTTATAAAACAACTTACTATAGTTAAATCTATCTTTTTATTTATACTTTGGTTGCTCTGCTACTGCCCACCATGAAAGCTGGAATGCCCACTAGTGGGCAGTAGGGACCAGGTTGACTACCACTGGTTTAGACATTAGGGACTTGGGTAGGTGAAAGGTTAACCAGTGTTAGCTTGCGAGACAACCTGACATCTTTGTAAAAAATATGTGACCCAGATGTATTAGCCAAAGTATACTGTTTTCCATACTGCTCTCTGAAGTCTTCTTGATCTTTATATACTTGCTGTTAATTAATTCAGAAAAAGGATGCTTTAGTTGTTAGGATAACATTTCTTTCCAGAGCATTGCAGGGTACCTCTACATAGAATTTTCAGTGCAGCTGTTGTACAGATTTTCTCTGAGTATTTGAAGTAAAGACATTCTTAATTCTTTTATAAGTAAAATTATTTCTTGGCTAAAGTCTGAGGGTTATTTTGATAGTTAAATTCTCTGATGTGTTATATTCGCTATTGATTGCATTAACTATTCCTCTGCAATGCAGAGGACAAGATAACATGGTTTTGCTTCACCTCGTCACAGAAGAAAAACATTTATAACGCTTAATTTGTTTCCCTCTGCCTGCCTGGGTGTGCTGTGTTTGTGTGCCATAGGGAAGTATTTAAATTTGAATGTTAAAAGGAAAAGATGTGACTTCCCTCACGTGATATTAGGGGTATCTTTTTGGGATGAGGGTAGAATCCTAAGTATTACAATGAGAATGGATTGTTTTAACTTGGCCACATTGTTTTATTTTAGGATAATTTCCATGTGACAAATATTTGGATGAGTATATTTTGTGTGACTTAGAAATTAAGCATACAGTTTGTCATAATTTTATGTAATTAGTTTACATTTAGAACTAGATGAAGGAAGATTAGTACTTTTCTTAAAATTTTTTTCCCATTGACTTGAGAGAGAGAGACACACACACACGCACGCATCAACTGCGGTTTCATTTAGTTGTGCACTCATTGGTTGCTTCTATGAGCCCTAACCAAGGACTGAACCTGCGACCTCATTGTTCTGAGATGATGCTCCATCCATTCAGTGAGCAACCTGGCCAGGGCTGTACTGTTTCATCTTTAAAAAATTAATAAGTACTTGCAAAAGGTTAAACTAAAGCTACATGGCCTTGATTTTATTACCATACTATTATAGAACCTACAACATTTTAAGAGCTTAAAGCCATCTGACAATTTAATCCAATTCATTTAACAGAAAAGGAAATTGAGATGCTTGTGTGAAATGACCTGGCTTGAAATGGATGAATCCCAAGGTCTCTTGTAATATTTTATGGGGGGTAATTAGAATTTATAATGCTCTGCAACATAAGTAATTTTTTTATGTTTAAGCTGATCCTGTGGAACCAAGTAAATTAACCCTTTTACTTCAAATCCTTTCATTTTAGAGGTCTTTTGTTTTAAAAGCTGGAAGCAAAAGAAAAAGCTCCTCATTGCTTCATTAGGCCTTTATTAACACTTCATCATTAAATTTTTAGGCTATCCAGGTAATGGGGTCCTCAGACTAGCATTACAGGTAACATCCCATATTGTTGGGACATTGGTGTTGTAATAAAGTGAACTTTATAAAACTCTTTATGCATAGGTAGCCCCCAAATGCACATTTACGTTTCATCTCAAGATTGGTATGTTGTAGAACAGAAAATTTGGGAAAAGTGTAAACAGTAGAAAGGAGTAGGAGGTGGGTCAGCCTACCTTAATTTTTGTATCCCAAGCTTTTGGGATTTTTGGTAATTGGTTCCTTTTGGGGTGGGGGGAGTAAACAGTATATATGTTGTAGAGAAGAAGGCAAGGAGTAGCTGAAAAGAAACTTAGCCAGAGTTGGAATTGTAAGTTGCTTGGCTTCTGCATGTTTGTTTGTGTTTTTTCACTAGTTTTATCAGTGCTTTGTTGGGTTGAATATGTAAAAACAAAGATGAAAGAGACTTTATTGGACAGAGTTCAAAATTTCATATACTTTCTCTTTTTTTTTTAACAGAGACAGAGAGAGGGATAGATAGGGACAGACAGGATCGAAGAGAGATGAGAAGCATCAATCAATTATCAGTTTTTTGTTCTGACACCTCAGTTGTTCATTGATTGCTTTCTCATACGTACCTTGATGGTGGGGCTACAGCAGACCCAGTAACCCCTTGCTCAAGCCAGTGACTTTGGGTTCAAGCTGGTGAGCTTTTTTGCTCAAACCAGATGAGCCCGTGCTCAAGCTGGTGATCTCTGGGTTTCGAACCTCGGTCCTCCGCATCCCAGTCTGACGCTCTATCCACTGCGCCACCGCCTGGTCAGGCAAAATTTCATATTTCTTGGGGAAAGGAGAAGGTGTTGCTTCTTTTTTTTTTTTTTTTTTTTCATTTTTTAAAAAATTTTATTTATTCATTTTTTTTCAGAGAGGAGAGAGAGAGGGAGAGAGAGAAACAGAGAGAGAGAAGGGGGGAGGAGCTGGAAGCATCAACTCCCATATGTGCCTTGACCAGGCAAGCCCAGGGTTTCGAACTGGCAACCTCAGCATTTCCAGGTCGACGCTTTATCCACTGCGCCACCACAGGTCAGGCCGGGTGTTGCTTCTTGACCATGCTCAATTAAAGTAGTCTGTTTCCCTAACTTTCTGTGCTACCTATTGTCTGTATATGTCTTTGGCATTTCTATATTGTCTTATGTGTTTCTCAAAATAGATATTGAGCTTCTCCAAGGCGGAGACTTATTTATATGCCATGCCTTCTGCATGGTATATATACTAAATAAATACTTGCTAATTTGATTTAATCATTGTGTAGAAATATTTATAGCTTCACCAGCAAAACCCCGTTAAAATGGATTAATTAGCAAGGGGAAATGCTTTTTGTATAGAGCTGTTTACTTGTGTGTATATGTGTTTTTATTTTTTTTAAGTGAGTAGAGTTAATGAGTAGATAAGTAGAACACTTATTTTAAAATCTAGGTAGTGTAAGCAGGATTTGTGAATAATCAGGAAGGAGGACACAATTTGCACAATTATAAATTATTAGAAATTTCATTGCAGTCCCCTTATTGCTGTTAACCAAACAAATAACTTAAATACTCTTTATTCATTAGGATAAAACCTTTTGATTTCCTTTTTAAGTGAATTCCAATTTACACCCTTTGACATTGAACTCCCAAGAATGTATAAATCATTCAGTTGTACTGGCTTACCCTAATGAGTAGCTTTTGTTAAAGCAACTAATAATTCAAAAGACAGTGTTAAGATTATAAATGATCATTTATTTTTCAGATGCACAAGGTTTAGACTTTAAAAACATAATTCCAAGTAGGTGATGCTGGAACTTGAACATTTTACTTTTTGTTGTTTCTCTAGGGTCAGCTGCTTCCATTCTTCAGACTTAACTGCACAGTTACAGGCATGGACAAAGGAATAAGGGTTTTTACAGGATTTCCCCCCCTTTTTAGTCAGATTAAACTCCTGGTTACTTGTCTGCTTGAAAAATTATCTTATAGTGGGACCTTAGATAACATCTAATTTAGTATCATTTTACTGTTTTTAGTGTTCAGTAATTCTGCATTCTGGATAGGTAGGTGTTCATTCAGCTTCTGCATTAATCAGTCTTCTAGAACCTGGTAGAATGCTCATTTCTCAATCAAAATCTTTCATTTTTGGACAAGTTCTTACTGTTTGAGTTACAGCACAGCTGTTTAATAGATACTTTGTTTCCTGGAACAATTCAGACTTCTACATGAAAAGGCTCCAGCATTTGAAGATAGCTGTTATTGGATCATCTGTGGATTGTACTATATGCTGTCTCTACCTTCCTTTTAAAAATTGAGGAAACATTTGTTTCTTGTTATCTTTCCTGACTTCTGTGAATTTTACTAGAAACTAGTTCTCAGTTGAATTGGTGGACTGTGAACAAGAGGCAGAATCAGCTGCGTACCACTATGGGGGCAAAGTCAGAATTAATGTTTCTAGGCGAAGAACAAAATGTCAATAGTGGGGACTTGAAACATTTAGAAAGGCCACTGGACATTATGGAAAGGTGTGGGAAAAAAAAATCTTGACGCTTTTTTCCCTTTCATTGAATTTATTGAGGTGACACTGATTAACAAAATTACTGTATACAGGTTTCAGGTGCAGAAGTCTACAACAGTGGTAGTCAGCCTGGTCCCTACCGCCCACTAGTGGGCATTCCAGCTTTCATGGTGGGCGGTAGCGGAGCAACCAAAGTATAAATAAAAAGATAGATTTAACTATAGTAGTTGTTTCATAAAGATTTATTCTGCCAAACTTAGCAAAAATCTGACATAAAGTACTTGGTAAGTAATTATTATTATATGCTTTAACTTGCTGTAACTGCTTTATAAATTTTATAAAGTAAAGTTACTTCCCTACCTTATAAATCACCATTACTGTGGAACTGGTGGGTGGTTAGAAAATTGTACTACTAACAGAGATACAAAAGTGGGCGGTAGGTATGAAAAGGTTGACTACCCCTGGTCTACAGCACATGATCTATATACACTGTATTGTGTTTTCACCACCCCAGGTCACGTCTTTGTTCATCAGGAATCTTTATCTTTTGTTTTTGTGCTTGTCTTTCTGTGTTGTTTCAGTACTGTAGAAGGGATTTATTTGAAGACAATTTAAAGTATGGCTAGGTGCTCTTACTATAACTTGTTATTTTAGGCTCATTCTGAAAGTATGTGTTCTGTCCCAATTTGGAGAGAATCTCCTTAATTTGGAGAACAGGATTTGCATAGTTTCCTGGATAGCCAAATAGGAAGATGTCTCCTTATCTTTTTTGTTATGACTGTTAACAGTTGTCTAGTTAAAGAATGTTGGGTTCTTTTTTGGAATCTCTTCTCTAGTATTTTTTATTTGTATTATTTCATATTTTATTTGTTGATGTTAGAGGAAGGGTGAGAGAGAAACGTTGATTTGTTGCTCCACTTTATACATTCATTGGTTGATTCTTTTTTGTGTGTAGCAGAGACAGAGTCAGAGAGGGACAGAGAGAAAGGAAGGGAGAGAGATGAGAAACATCATTTCTTCGTTGCCGTTCTTTAGTTGTTCATTGATTGATTTGTCATATGTGCCTTGACGGGGGGGGGGGGGGGGGCTACAGCAGACTGAATGACCCCTTGCTCGAGCCAGCAACCTGGGCTCAAGCTGGTGAGCCTTGCTCAACCCCAATGAGCCCATGCTCAAGCTGGTGACCTCGGGGTCTCGAACCTGGGTCCTCCGTGTCCCAGTCCGACGCTCTATCCACTGCGCCACCACCTGGTCAAGCTCATTGGTTGATTCTTGTGTGTGCCCATACAACCTTGCCATATCTGGATGATGCTCTAACCAAATAAGGGATCGAACTTGGAACCTTGCTGTATCTGGATGATGCTCTGACCAACTGAGCTACCTGGACAGGGCTTTATTTGTGTAGTTTAGAAAATGTGTTTGTACTTTATTCGTTTATGGGATTTGTTGGATATAATAGGAAGGAAAGCTCAGGAGGAGGACAGCTATTTTGGATATTCATCTTTTGTCACCCTCATAGTACTGTATTGAATTTTTGAAAAACATTTCAGTTAAGTGACTTCAGTGGTGATGAAAACTTTGGGAAGAATGAAAGATTTAGGTGTACTGTGATTCAGCAACATAATTATCCTCTGGAGAAAGGAAAGGAGGAAAACAGCAGCAGGGCCCAAATGAAATGTAGCAACGGCTGGAATCCAGAGTGGCATAATAAAGGGGGGAAGTGTGGCAGCTCTCAGGATTTTTCTGGGATTTATGACCTGAGGCAAGCTATTTAATTGCTTTGTCTTTCAGCTTCCAATTAGATGAAATATGATTGATAATAGTGCTTCCTTGATAGGCTTAGCTACCAGCGCTTTAAATTTGAATGTCTGTCACTTAGTGTCAACTAGTAGTAATAAGTAACAAAGAAACAGAAGATATAGTCCAGCTGGACAGCCCTTGTTGGGGTAATTATTTCTTAGTTCCACATGACTGTGTAGTGTTTTAACATTTACTGAGTAGAGTCACAACCCTATCCCATGGTTCCCCTTCAGAGTTTCTGGTTAATCTGAGAAATGACCTTATTTTTATCTTGCTTGTATGTGGTGCTATAAATGAATTTTTAATACATTCTGGACACTTAGTAGTTGAAAAAGGAACCCTAAATTAAATTTTAACATATTTCAAGAGAATATATTAGGGCAGGTTTTTGTTATTAATATCATGGTAGGATTTCTAATGAAGTTATCTTTTTTATGATATAAAAATAGCTCCACTCTCCAGAAAGAATGTTTATTATTTATTTTATGTGTATGATATGAGTAATTGACCAGTTTGTCCAACATTACTGTGTGTTAGGTAACTGCTAGCTTAGGGAAGAGAAAAAGCTGTGTTTGTCTGGAATACCTTATTTTTATCCTTGCCCCTCTGTTTTTGTTGGAGTTAATATTGGATCAGCCAGTGTGAAAAGTAAGACATATTGATTTAGTTTACACTGAAAATTTTCTCTCTCTCTCTTTCTTTTAGATTTTATTTATTGATTATGCATGGATTCTGGTGGTGGGAAAGAGAAATAATCAACTCATAGTTGCTTCACTTTAGTTGTTCATTGATTACTTGTCGTTTGTGCTGTCATTGACCCAGCAAGCCTAGAGTTTTGAACCAGAGGCTTTAGTATTCCAGATTGACACTTGACCCACTGTGCCACCTAAGGCCAGGCTTTTTTCTTATCTTAAAGCTACTTAGGTTAGGAGGGAGCTAGGATTGCAAGCTGCCTGTATTTTGAAATGTAGAAAATTAGACCAATTTATTGTCCTAAGAGGTTCTTCCTAGTGCAATATTTGGCATTCACTACTGAGTTTAATTGTAATATATACTTTAAACTTTTGGGGCTTTGGCTCACTGCAATAATTAATAAAAGTACTAACGAATAGAAGGTGGTGGTATCCCTTTAGTATTCAGATCATAAATGTATCTTTTCTTATGCAAATAATTAATAGGTTAAATAGATTTATAAGCTGGTTTAAAAACACCACCATTCAACATGTTTTCTATGTTTAAAGTTGAACTTGTAAGCAAGCTATTTCCAAATTGCTGCTATATAATTGTTTCTAGGATCACAATTCATATCATGTTTGATTCAGAATAATGTATCATATTTCTACATTCTACTGGACTCACTATTACAAGAGAATTATGTATTTGCTACCCCAGTTTCTGATTTCGTAGCTCTACGGTGGTGCCTGAGAGTTTGCTTTTTTAAAATTAATTAATTATTTTATTGTAGCAAGAGAGAGGAAGGTGGGGTGGAGACAGACAGGAACATCAATCTGTTCCCGTATGTGTCATGACTGGGGGGTTGAACTGGCAACCTCTGAGCTTTGGGTTGATGCTCTATAGCTGTCCGGCTAGGGCTATAGAGTTTGCATTTCTAACAGGTTCCTAGATGGCTTATATTGTTGGTTTGGGTAGTCACACTTTGAAAATCAGTGACTTAGACTAGCATATAGGGTCTCTACTATACATATAGGGATCTAATTATATGCAGTAGTGGGCAGAGGTGCTTTCTGTTCAGATTCTATGGAAATAGAAGTCCTGTACACTTAAGGAGTCAGGAGATCCTGTGTTATACTGCTAAAAACCCCCCACAAAAACCAATGCCCTTTCATTTAAAAAATTCTTTCATTAATATAAGAGAGAGGAAATGATGGGGGATGGCAAGGAGGGAGGTTGGGATAAAGAGTTGCTTGAACTTGTTCCAGTTAGTTCCATTTAGTTGTGCATTCATTGGTTGCTTCTCATAGGTGCCTTGACAAGACATCAAACCTGTAGAAGTGATTTTGTTTTTTTTAAATTGTCATTCTGCAGTCAGTTTGTTAGTAAGCATTGCTGGGTTTTTTTTTGTATTTTTCTGAAGCTAGAAACGGGGAGAGACAGACAGACTCCCGCATGCGCCCGACCGGGATCCACCCGGCACGCCCACCAGGGGGCGACGCTCTGCCCCTCTGGGGGGCGATGCTCTGCCCCTCCGGGGTGTCGCTCTGCCGTGACCAGAGCCACTCTAGCGACTGGGGCAGAGGCCAAGGAGCCATCCCTAGCGCCCGGGCCATCTTTGCTCCAATGGAGCCTGGGCTGCGGGAGAAGAAGAGAGAGAGAGGAAGGAGAGGGGAAGGAGTGGAGAAGCAGATGGGCGCTTCTCCTGTGTGCCCTGGCCAGGAATCGAACCCGGGTCCCCCGCACGCCAGGCCAACGCTCTGCCGCTGAGCCAACCGGCCAGGGCAGCATTGCTGTTTTCTTAACTGAGATTTATTTATTGGGAGCTTTGACCAGCCCCAGCCCCACTGTGTGCCCTGTCTGAATTCCTGACAGGTAGAAGCTATATGCATGATAAAATGATGTAAATTTTGAAGCAATCTGTCACACAGCAGTAACTGGGAACAAGGAAATGAAAAGGAAAAGGAACTACTATGTGAAACTTAGCTTCAGTATAAATCTTCATGGAATACCATCACCAGAAAATATGTAAAAAGACCTCTGTGTAGCCAAAATAAAGATCTGTGGTTTTATTGAAGCTCATACATCAACTTACTGTGGTTTTATATTACTGTAACATGTTTCTAGTTTCTCATTTAAGAGCCATGATTTTTAAACATAGAAGCTTCAGCTGGGTAGACTAAGGCTTGTTTTCTCATATGTCTGATTCCTGGTCTAGGATGACCCTTAACACTAGCATTGCTGACCAGATTCTTATGTAAGACCTTTCTTCGTGGCTTGGCTTCCTTTAAAAGCATGGCAACCTCAGGGTTGTTGAGCTTCTTACATGATGGCTTGGGTTCCGAACCCAAGTGTTTTTAATGACCAGCTAACGGAGGAGAGATACATTGCTTTTATGACTCATTCTTCGAAATCATACAGGATCACTTTTACTGTAGTCTATTGGTTGAATGAAGCCCACTTAGTACAATGTGAAGGGAATTGGACTAGTTCTTAATGGAGAAGTGCCAAAGTCGCATTGTAGAAAAGTATGTAGAACTACAGATATGGTAGCCGTCTTTGGAAAATGTAATCTGCTATAGACCTCTGGGTTGCATGAATACTAAATTTGTAGGCCTGACCTGTGGTGGCGCAGTGGATAAAGCGTCGACCCAGAATGCTGAGGTCCCCAGTTTGAAACCCCGGGCTTGCCTGGTCAAGGCACATATGGGAGCTGATGCTTCCTGCTCCTCCCCTCTAATAAAAATGAATTAATAAATTTTAAAAATAAAACAGTAAAAACTTAAAAAATACTAAATTTGCTATTGTGTAGAAAATTGGAGCTTTTCTATTACAGGATAGCTTGTTAATATAGAGTCATATTTCAAGATTTTTATAGGTGAAAGTTCTGACACTATTCTGAAATGTGTTAAACTTAATATATTTTATGTAGCATGAAATTAAAATTTTTATTATACAATCTATGTACATTCATTGCAGAACAGCTAAGTGTATAAAACAAAGAAAAATGAAAAATAGTCCAGCTATAATTCTACCATTCAGGTATCATTCTTAACATTAAAAAAAACTTTTTATATTTATTTTTATATGTATATAAGCATATTTTTAGGAATTTGATTTGACATACATTTTGATTGGTATATATGGTTTAGTTTTCAAGACATTAAATGATGAAGTTAAGGTGGATATATAAAACTACCCTGTGAGGGATATATAGTGTGCTCACTGTGTATTAAATTCTAGATTTAGCAACAGTTTCCATGAAAAATGTACAATACCATGAAAAGGCACTGTAATAAATACCAGGTATAAGCTAATAGCAGCTTTTTTTGTTTGACAGAGACAGAGGGACAGATAGGGACAGACAGACAGGAAGGGAGAGAGATGAGAAGCATCAGTTCTTTGCTGCGGCTCCTTAGCTGTTCATTAACTGCTTTCTCCTGTGTGCCAGGGGGCAACAGCAAAGTGAGTGACCCCTTGCTCAAGCCAGCAACCCCGTGCTCAAGCTGGTGAACCTGCAGTCAAGCCGGTGACCTCGAGGTTTCAAACCTGGCTGCTCTGTTTCCCAGTCTGATGCTCTATCCACTGCACTACCGCCTGGTCAGGCACAGCTTTTTTTTTTTCTTTTTCTTTTTAATCTAGTTGAGAATTTTAAATGTACTAGCATTAAATTTCAGGGACTCTTTCTATTGACGTATCTTCTTATATATTTTTGAAATAGAAGAATTCTAACTATAATACTATTATATCCTAAGTTGTAATTAAAAGCAAATCTTAACCTTTTTAGTTCTTTGTTTTGTGAAAGAGAGAGTGTTAGGAAGTGGGGGAGGAGAGAGATGAGAAGTATCAACTTGTAGTTGCTTCACTTTAGTTGTTCATTGATTGCTTCTCATACATGTGGGTGGGGGACAGTCAAACCAAGCCAGTGACCCCTTGCTCAAGTCAGCAACCTTGGGCTCATGCCAGGAACCTTGGGCTTTAAGCCAGAGACCTTGGGATTGTGTAGATGATCTCGTGCTCAAGCTGGTGACCTCAGGATTTCGAACCAGGGACCTCGGCATTTTGGGTCAGTGCTCCATCCACTGCGCCACTGCTAGCAGGTCAGGCTAGGTTTTTCTTTCTTAAGAGAAACATCACCTACCCTATTGAAAAAATAAATGAACAAATATAGTTTAGGAGTCAGAGGGGAGGGTATAAGTAGACACCTGAATTAAAGGGAGGATTTAAATTATTTCTATTTAAATTATTTTTACTTAAATTGCTTTAGAGTGTTCTGAGGTAATTGAACATATCTTTTGCACTTAGAATTAGGCCTGTCAGATCAGTGTAAAAATTGATTTTTTAACCAGTAGACTTGAATTTTATACCTGTTTAGCTGGTGGCCTATTGATTGTGTGAAAAAGTTCACAGAAGAATAAATAAAATTGGATACTTTCACCAGCCTTTGATGATTATCTTGGTTTTATTTACTTCCAGTATAACGAAAGAATTGTAATAGGCTTTTTAATTTGGGGTAGAATGGTAATGCAAGTTGACTGATATTTCTGGGCAAAGAAAATGTATTGTTTGATATAAAACAACTTAATAGAATTTGTGTGTGTGTGTGTGTGTGAGTGAGAGAGAGACAGGAAAAGATAGATGAGAAGTATCAACTTGAAGTTGAGGCACTTTATTTTTTTATTTATTTTACTTTTTTTGTTGTTAATTTTTTTTTAGGTGAGAGGAGGGGAGATAGTGAGGCAGGCTCCTGCATGTGCTCCGACCAGGATCCACTCATGGGGTCAGTGCTCAAGTACCAAGCTATTTTTAGCACCTGAGGCTGACTAGCTATCTTCAGCGCCTAGGGCCATGCTCGAACCAGTCCAGTCACTTGCTGGGGGAGGGGAAGGAAGGAGAAGCGGATGGTCCCTTCTCCTGTGTGCCTGGACTGCGAATTGAACCCAGAATGTCCACGTGCTAGGCCAATGCTTTATCTACTGAGCCATCAGCCAGGGCATAGTTGTGGCACTTCAGTTGTTCATTGATTGCTTCTCATACCTGCCTTGACCCGGGGGGTGGGGAGGGGTGGGCTCCAGCTGAGGCAATGACCCCTTGCTCAAGCCGACATTGGCTCAAACCAGCAACCATGGAATTATGTCGATAATCCCGTGCTCAATCTTGTGAGCATGGTCTGAAGCCAGGTGAGCCTGTGCTGAAGTGGACAGCCTCGGGGTTTTAAACCTGAGCCTCAGCATCCCAGCTCCATGCTCTATCCACTGCACCACTACTGATCAGGCTAGAGTTGTTTTTAAACTTCTGTACCTCTAAATGCATCTTATCAGAACATTTCTTTGTATTTTGTTTCTTGGTTAATTTTATTATTGCTAAGGGTAAGGAACTGCATATGTTCATAATTTACTCTGATTATTTATAAATTTTCTCACCTTAATTTAGATTTCTTCTTATTCCCTTTGACCCATAAAACTGTAATTGAATTTTTTATTTTTTATTTTTTTATTTTATTTTATTTTATTTTTTCTTCTGAAGCTGGAAACGGGGAGAGACAGTCAGACAGACTCCCGCATGCGCCCGACCGGGATCCACCCGGCACGCCCACCAGGGGCGACGCTCTGCCCACCAGGGGGCGATGCTCTGCCCCTCCGGGGCGTCGCTCTGCTCTGCGGCGACCAGAGCCACTCTAGCGCCTGGGGCAGAGGCCAAGGAGCCATCCCCAGAGCCCGGGCCATCTTTGCTCCAACGGAGCCTTGGAGCCTTGGCTGCGGGAGGGGAAGAGAGAGACAGAGAGGAAGGAGGGGGTGGGGGGTGGAGAAGCAAATGGGTGCTTCTCCTGTGTGCCCTGGCCGGGAATCGAACCCGGGTCCCCCGCACACCAGGCCGACGCTCTACCGCTGAGCCAACCGGCCAGGGCCTGTAATTGAATTTTTGACTGGGTTACATTACCTGAATATCTTTTCTTTGGGTTCTTATCTCATAGTAGTAGCCTGGAAAACCTCCAGAGTTTTTCATCTTAGCAAAAAGGGGGGGATGACTAAAGGTTAATTTTCTGTCCCCACTCTTGTACATTTAATTCCAGTTTTGAGAAAATAACAAAGGAAAGCTGTTGACTAGTGTACTGCCCACAGTTGATGTGATAGCTTAAAGTACCCATGTTCAGTAGAAAAGGATGAGGCACATCAAAGACGATATGCACATGGGCTTGTGCAGGAAAATACACACTTACTCACGTGAATTCTTTGGCAGAGCGAGTGAGTAATGTAATTCTTTACATTAACGCTGTAAAATGTCTGGTAGGTTCATGTGAGTATAAGCAGGAGCCTAACCAAATTTTGGCTCTCACTCATGTGTATAGAAGGAACCATGTGCCTGGTCATTTGATACACGCCTTCTTTTTAGAAACCTAAAGATAAGCAATGATATGTCTTTGGCTTATAATATAATAATTTGGAATCATTTAGCAGTGGCTAGAGTATTTAAATTCATTTTTGGGTTTTGTTATTTTAAGCTAGTGTATATACTTTCAAGATGGAATTTATTTATTTTCTTTTTATCTATAGGGCAAGCTTGATGATTACCAGGAGCGAATGAACAAAGGGGAAAGGCTTAATCAAGATCAGCTGGTAAAGATACTGCAATTTATTTAATAAGAAAATTAATTTTGTGTTTGTGTTTCCAATAAAGTTGTTTTGTCTTTGTTATTTTAGGATGCTGTGTCTAAGTACCAGGAAGTCACAAATAACTTGGAGTTTGCAAAAGAATTACAGAGGAGTTTCATGGCATTAAGTCAAGATGTAAGTAAGGTGGTATATATATTTATGAAATATTAAAAATAAGGAACAGAAAATTTTATTCTCTGGTTTTAAGTCCTTGCATTACTATTGATAAAGCACTCTGTAAGGGGAGAGGCTTGGATCCAATTATTTCTAAGGTGTACTTCCCAATTAGGTGAAGTTTAACATCTGAAGGGTGCTCATTTAAAAGGACCGAGTTTGAGATATGACAAATGTGTAGTAACCCTAAAGTTCTCATTGGTTTAAATATATATATATATATATATATATATATATATATATATATATAAACATGTTAAGAATTTACTTTTTATATCTTCCTTTATGCTTAATGACCATCTTAAAATTCCATTAAGTATCAGAAAATTGGCTTTTTTATATAGCCAGTAATTATTCTTTACATTAGGGGTCTTAAGGAATATGGCAGACTGGTACATTGCTCTTGATCGTACAGTACAGAGATTATAAATTCTGATTCTGGAACCAGACTCTGCCTGGTTTGAATACTGATTTTGCCTTTTTTTGTATGTGTGACAGAGATGGAGAGACAGAAAGAGGGACAGATAGGGACAGAAGACAGACAGGAAGGGAGAGCGATGAGAAGCATTGATTCTTTGTTGTGACACCTTAGTTATTCACTGATTGCTTTCTCATATGTGCCTTGACCAGGGAGATACAGCAGACTGAGTGACCCCTTGCTTAAGCCAGTGACCTTTGGCTCAAGCCAGCGACCTCATGCTCAAGCTGGTGAGCCCGCGTGCTTGAGCTGGATGAGCCCGTGCTCAAGCCGATAACCTCAGGGCCTTTAACCTGGGTCCTCTGCATCCCAGTCTGATGCTCTATCCACTGTACCACTGCGCCACTGCCTGGTCAGGCTGATTCTGCCATTTTTACTTAATACTGTGTTTCCCCCAAAATAAGACAATGTCTTATATTAATTTTTGCTCCTAAAGATGCTCTAGGTCTTATTTTTAGGGGATGTCTTATTTTTCAATGAACAAGAATTCACATTTATTGAACAAAAAATCAACATTTACTAACATACTGTAGTCATGTCATCACAAACATCAGCATAACCAGCCAAACTCTGAATTCCATCAAGAATTTCTTATGACTTTATTTCCATGTACAACAATCTACCCTGTTTCCCTGAAAATAAGACAGCGTCTCATATTCATTGTTGCTCCTAAAGAAGCGCTAGGTCTTATTTTCAGGGGAGGCCTTATATTTCTAAGCTTGAAAACAATTACACTAGGTCTTATTTTCGGCAAACAGGGTCGTTCTATGACTTTGAATGAGTTACTTAACATCTCTATTCACTTATCAGTCGGGATTTTCCAGCATAATAGAACCAGTAGTCTAGAAAGAGAAGAATGAGTCAAGGGGAAGGAGAGGGGAGATGCTATCACTCTGCTTCTGTTTTCTAATCTGTAAAATGGCGATAATAGTAACTACCTTATCTCAGAGGGTTGTGCTTAGAACAGTATTTAATACATAACTAATATGTTTCATGCACTTAATATTACTTACTAAATTTGATTAAAGGTGGAAAGTATTGATATCTCTCGAAAGTAAAAGAAATTTAATTTATACCCAAGTAGAGATTTATTCCTTGTAGCCTAGGTAGAGTCCAGGCTTGATGACTCCTGTCCCAATTTCTTTTTCTGATGCTGTACAGTTTAATAAGAATTGATTTCTGAAGCTACTTTCACTGTGTAAATGAAAATACTTGTATTCTCCTTTGCTTCTATTTTAACACTGGTTTTTGGGACCTTTTACCAGGCCTTTCACTTCATTGGTGGGTTTTATCATTTCTTTGTGAATCAGTAATATGTATGTAGAACTTTGGATCGTTGTTTTCATAGAGAAGATAGATATAATTAAGGTTTTTAAATTGTTGTGGTTAGGATTCTTTTTTAAATTAACTTAGGGCCTTAATTAAAATTTTAATTTTTATACTTTTTTTTTTTTTTTTGGTATTTTTCTGAAGCTGGAAATGGGGAGAGACAGTCAGACAGACTCCCGCATGCGCCCAACCGGGATCCACCTGGCACGCCCACCAGGGGCGAAGCTCTGCCAGAGCCACTCTAGCGCCTGGGGCAGAGGCCAAGGAGCCGTCCCTAGCGCCCGGACCATCTTTGCTCCAATGGAGCCTCGGCTGCGGGAGGGGAAGAGAGAGACAGAGTGGAAGGAGGGGGTGGGGGTGGAGAAGCAAATGGGCGCTTCTCCTATGTGCCCTGGCCGGGAATCGAACCCGGGTCCCCTGCACACCAGGCCAACGCTCTACCACTGAGCCAACCGGCCAGGGCCTAATTTTTATACTTTTTATGGGAAATTTCAGAACTAAAGGATCTAATGAACCCCCATATTTGGGGGTTCCATATTTCTCTTCTACACTTATCTCGTGGGTAGTCATGTTTCATATAGTATACCCATACCTACTTCCCTGTTTCCTGTCTGCTGGATTATTATGAATCAAATTCAAAACATTATTTCATTGGTAGCATTTCAGTAGTATAATACCTTCTAGGGAAAAATGTGTTCTGAAGTTCTAACAACTGCTTAAATAGATCCTGTGTTAAATTCTTTGTAAGTTGGGAATCATCTTTTTGTGTATTGGGGTCACATCTAACTCATTGAGTGAAATATATGACTTATTTACATTGGACCTGACATGAAACTAAAAGAGTTTTTAAAACTTATTTTGATGTTGTATGTTTATATTCTTATATAGATTCAGAAAACAATTAAAAAAACGGCACGACGGGAACAGCTTATGCGAGAAGAAGCTGAACAAAAACGTTTAAAAACTGTACTTGAGTTGCAGTATGTTTTGGACAAATTGGGAGATGAAGAAGTGCGAACTGACCTGAAACAAGGTGTGAACGGTGTGCCAATACTGTCTGAAGAGGAATTGTCGTTGTTGGATGAGTTCTACAAGTTAGTAGACCCGGAGCGGGACATGAGCTTGAGGTAGAGTGGTATTTGATAATAGAAACTTCTAAATGCTGCCTTGACAATTGAGAGGTAATTAATTAGCTATTTATTGTAGGTTGAATGAGCAGTATGAACATGCCTCTGTTCACCTGTGGGACTTGCTGGAAGGCAAAGAAAAAGCTGTATGTGGGACAACGTGTAAGTATTACTAATACTTGATGATCTGGAACTAAATCTTTAAAAATTAGTTTTCTACTAAAGAGTAATGTTAATTGAAGACATTTTATTTATTTATTTTTAATTTTTATTTTTTTTACAGAGACAGTGAGTCAGAGAGAGGGATAGATAGGGACAGACAGACAGGAATGGAGAGAGATGAGAAGCATCAATCATCAGTTTTTCGTTGCAACACCTTAGTTGTTCATTGATTGCTTTCTTATATGGGTCTTGACTGTGGGCCTTCAGCAGACGGAGTAACCCCTTGCTTGAGCCAGTGTGACCTTGGGTCCAAGGTGGTGAGCTTTTGCTCAAACCAGATGAGCCCGCGCTCAATCTGACAACCTCGGGGTCTCGAACCTGGGTCCTTCCACATCTCAGTCCGACGCTCTATCCACTGTGCCACTGCCTGGTCAGGCAGAGATTTTAGAACTGTATAAGTAACATGCACTGTTTACTTTTTCTTTTCTTTTGTTTTTATATCTATTTTGCAATTTTGGTGCCTGTGTGTAAGTCAAAGCACCAGCAACAACCAACCAAAAATCAGTGAAGATGGAAGTTCTAACTTAACATGGTTTTGTTTATAACCTACTGTGATTGAAGTGGACAGATTTAACACCAAATTGACTCGTTAACATGGTTTTGTTTATAACCTACTGTGATTGAAGTGGACAGATTTAACACCAAATTGACTCGTTAACATGGTTTTGTTTATAACCTACTGTGATTGAAGTGGACAGATTTAACACCAAATTGACTCGTTTTCAGTTATTAGTTGGGGACTGAACTTTCCTTATAGCTGAAATTTTGTGGAAAAGCATTTATTGAACCTTGCTTGGTCATTGCCTTAGTCTGTCTTTAGTTTTCGTTACACTTGCTAATTCGGGACATGAACTTTTTTTCTGTATCTTAAAAACGGTGTTGGTATCTAGTCTAGTTTTCTATATGTGAACTCCTTAACCTGAAATTCGCAATTGTATGTTGATTTTTTTTTAAAGTACATTTAAATAAGTTAGGAATTTTAGGTTTTTAACTCCTTAGTAAATCAGGGGATAGCTCCTTGTCTTGACTATTAAGTTGATTTAACCAAGTAGTTATTTTAACACAACCAGGTAAAACTGTCTGTTTATACCTTTTTAAAAAATTCTTTGGGCCTGACCTGTGGTGGCGCAGTGGATAAAGCGTTGACCTGGAAATGCTGAGGTCGCCTGTTCAAAACCCTGGGCTTGCCTGGTCAAGGCACATATGGGAGTTGATGCTTCCAGCTCCTCCCCCCCTTCTCTCTCTCTGTCTCTCCCTCTCCTCTCTAGAATGAATAAAAAAAAAATTCTTTGGTTGAAAAGAAATTAGATTATAAGTTTTAGTTGGCAAAGCAGTATGATACAATTTGCTTTAATGAAATATGTGAGTAACCAGTTGTTTTATATCTTTTCCGGTAAGAAGTAGTTTTCTTGGCTTGTTAACTTGTCTCTATTTCTTCATAAAAAAATCTTTTTGGCTTTTGTTTTTAGTTCTGCTCTATATGTAGGTACTAAATTTACCACTGGAAGTTTGGAGAGTTGTGCACATTGCCAAATGTGCACAAACTGGTTAGCTTACAAAAGTAGTTTTAGGCCTGACCAGGCAGTGGCACAGTGGATAGGGCGTTAGACTGAAGTGGAGGACCTAGGCCCGAGGTCGCCAGCTTGAGCCGCAGGCTCATGTTGTTTGAGCACGGGGTCACTGCCTTGAGCATGGGATCATAGACATGACCCCATGGTCGCTGGCTTGAGCCCAGAGGTCACTGGCTTGAGCCCAAGGTCGCTGGCTTGATTGAGCAAAGGGTCACTTGCTCTGCTGTAGCCCCCAGGTCAAGGCATGTATGAGAAAGCAATCACTGAACAACTAAGGAGCTGTAACAAAGAATTGATGCTTCTCATTTCTCTCCTTTCCTGTCTGTCCCTATCTGTCCCTCTCTCTGTCTCTGTCAAAAAAAAAAATAGTTTTAGGTCAAGCCTGATCAACTTTTCATGAGCATTATTGAGTAAAAAGGGTTAAACGTCTTATCCTTTTAGCTTGTTTTGGTGGTGGTTTCTACCTACTCTTGTTCCTGCATCTTAGGAATGCCACATCTTTATCTATAGCTAATGGAAAGCTACTAACGTTCTCAGCATTAGTGTGTTTATATGCATTCATTAAGGTGTTTTCTTTCCCAGTAGTTCTGAGTCATGGGTCTTTGAAGTGTAAGTGAAGCAAAAATTCAATAAGTTGTTAATAATTTTTTTAATAGGGTTGATTTTATTATGCTTTGATATGATTTGGTCCCTGAAATTTTGTATTTTTATGGAGTGACCTATTAGGGAATAGCCTTATTCTACATTTACTATATACAAGGCCAGGAAATTGAGATTTTAATTCTTCACACACACCTTTGCCTGCTGCCCCGTCCTCCTTATAGCCTAGTTCCTTGGTCGGCAAACTGCGGTTCGCGAGCCACATGTGGCTCTTCCACAAAGTACCACATGCGGGCGCTACCTCAATAAGGAGTGTACCTACCTATATAGTTTAAAAAATTTAGTTCTCAAAAGAAATTTCAATTGTACTGTTGATATTTTGCTCTGTTGACTGAGTTTGCCGACCACTAGCCTAGTGTTCCAAATTCAGATAAGTTTATTTGCCTTTTAAATATCTTGAATCTGGTGCTCGCTTCGGCAGCACATATACTAAATATCTTGAATCTGTCTACTTCTCTTTGTCTTCTACTTTTCTGCCTTTATCTTGTCTGATGCAGTCTTCTAACTGAATCCACCCCATCCCTCATTAAAATCTTTTAATCCCTTTATTTTAATTAATTATATATATATTATTGTCCTTAATTTCAAGACCTTGAATGATCTGCCTCTTACCAGTCTCTCCAGCCTCAAATTTCCTTATGCTTTTTCTTACTCTCTGTGCTTCAGCTACAGTGCATGCTTTTCATTTTCTTGGATTTGGCACCCTTCTTTGTACAGGGCTTTGTAAATGCTGTTGCCTCTGCCTTGGAACACTTCTCTCTACTAGTCACCTTTCAGATCTCAGCTCTTGCAGCACTTACACCAGGAAAGCCTCTTGTCTCTCCCTAGCTAGGTCTAATCCATTGTACTTCTGTGTAGTACTTTTCATAGATGTCATTTTACTGTTTCTGTGAGTATTTGATAACTCTTCTTTATTGGACTGTGAGCTTAGGAAGGACAGATGCTGTGTCTTTGACATACCTTTATGTGGCCTCAGTGCCTAGCACATTGCCTAACATTTAATCAGGTGTTATGCTGAGTGAATAAATGACAATTGTCAGGTATTTTTGCACTAACATTTAAAATACATAAAGTTTCATGCCAATAGGTTCTTTTTGTTCCCTATTATGTAATAAACTTTTGTTCTTAATTGTATTTAATGCCTTAGTAACAGTTGATGAAATGTTTTTCTTAACAGTATTTTGTAGAATGTTGACTCCTACTCAAGTCAGACATCCCCTGATAGTCTACCAAATAATTCATATTCTATTTTTAGATAAAGCTCTGAAGGAAATCGTCGAGCGTGTTTTCCAGTCGAACTACTTTGATAGCACTCACAACCACCAGAATGGGCTGTGTGAGGAGGAAGAGGCAGCCTCGGCGCCTGCTGTTGAAGACCAGGTAGCTGAAGCTGGTGAGTACTTCTGTGGTGTGAGCTTTTAAGTTAGCGCCCTGGTTTTACTTCCCTTTGCCACCAGCACAATCGGAATGCTGCTTTCTAACATTACTTCTAAAAATAGAAGTTTTAACATAGTAGCTCTTGATTGGTGTTATACCGGACCCAGAATAACTATATCGAAACTACAGTAATTTATTCTGGAATAAATAGTAAAAAACAAAACAAAAATGAGAACCTCTTTCTAAATATATTATTGTAAGAAGGACTAACTTTGTAAATAAATTCAGAATAAGTAAGGTAAACTGTTTACTTCTTTGGAGTTCAAATGAATTGTTAACTCTAAAAAAGATATCATATAATCTTTTGTATCATTTTTTAATCTCTCAGAACCTGAGCCAGCAGAAGAATACACTGAACAAAGTGAAGTTGAATCAACAGAGGTATGATTTTTATTTAATGCTGGCTTTCCCTTTCTGCCTTTTAAACAGAGGTCTCAAACATTTGCTTTGCTTTGCAGTATGTAAATAGACAATTTATGGCCGAAACACAGTTCAGCAGTGGTGAAAAGGAGCAGGTGGATGAGTGGACAGTTGAAACAGTCGAGGTAAGAGTTCTCTGTGTTACAAGGTTGATGTCTTTTGTCTAATTAGTAAGTTTTATGTCTCCTAATAACAAATTAAGATTGTTAGTCTTTTTCATTATTAGTACATTTAGTATAATAAACTCATTATACAAGACTGTTAGGTTTAAAAGGTGATTTGTGTATCCCTGTGGATGTTGAATAGAATCACTTATGCTGATCCAATCCCAAAACATTATAACCATGTATAACTTAGGGTTAATGTATTAAAGTATATGATTTGTTATCCGGTTGCTCTATAAAAATCTTGGCTCACATATGCTTAGCCTTCAGAAAAAAGCCCACTTACAGGGGATATATTGGAGTGTCATCTTAGATTCCTCCTTTACCCTAAGGCTTTTTGGTAACCAGGCTCTATTATCTCAAAGTTTTTTATAAAGGAAATAATGTTTATGACTTGCTCAGGCTCAACAGGTATGATTTACCCAGGCTTAAAAGCCAAACAGGTAATTATTAACTTGATGTAATAAAAATTAATGAGTTTTCCCAGCAGAGCAGGGAATTATTAAAAATGCTAATCAGGAGAAATTATTAGAGCTAGGAAAAAGGTAGGGGGTGAGCTTTGGCTTTTGTAGCTGTTTAGTATAGTATTGGCAGAGAGGATGGACTGGTAGGAACTCAAAGCTTGATAATAGTAAACATTTCTTGAGTGCTGACTACACATTGGGTACTGAGATAGATATGTGTTTGATATGGATACATAGATTTACTTAACATAGAAAGCTTAACAGTTTAAGCAAAATATATTATTTTAGGAAGCAAACATAGTAATCTTTGAAAGTAATTTATAAAATAATTCTGAAATTCTACATGGTGATCCTGTGGAACTTATAAGACTTCAGAATTATAGCATTGCTTGACCTGTGGTGGCACAGTGGATAAAGCATCGACCTGGAATGCTGAGGTCGCTGGTTTGAAACCCCTTGCTTGCCTGGTCAAGGCACAAACTGTGAGTTGATACCTTCGGTTCTCCTCCCCGTCACCTTCCTCTTTCTAAAATCAATAAAATCTTAAAAAGACAAAAGTTATAGCATTGATCAGAATGTTATGTTTGGTATAACTGGTCAGTTTGAATAACTGCATTAAAGTCTGCTATTCTGTTTACAGTATAGATTGCATTTGTAGTTGGGGGACCTCTCATGATGGCAATGAATGGAGCTCTCTCATTCTGCCAATCCTTTCCCTCCCCTTCTCCCACTCTAGGTGGTAAATTCACTCCAGCAGCAACCTCAGGCTGCATCTCCTTCGGTACCAGAGCCCCACTCTTTGACACCAGTGGCTCAAGCAGATCCCCTTGTGAGAAGGCAGCGAGTTCAGGACCTTATGGCACAAATGCAGGGGCCTTATAATTTCATACAGGTACGTGCAGTTTAATTAAACACCGTAACAGAAGGTTAAGAGTTTATATTATTTAACTTAATTCCATTGTACTCTAACTTGTAGGATTCAATGCTGGATTTTGAAAATCAGGCACTTGATCCTGCCATTGTATCTGCACAGCCTATGAATCCAACACAAAACATGGACATACCCCAGCTGGTTTGCCCTCCAGGTTAGTAATGGTATATTTTTATGTCAGAAATAAATACAGGGCCAGTGCTTTCAGGTTGTGTGAAGTTTGTAAAAATTATTTTTCTTTAAATGCTTGTTTAACTTTTAGATCTTCTTTTAATTTGATAAGGAATATTGTTTTTTTTCCTATAATATGAATAACTGTAGTTCCATAATTTTTTTGTAACTTTTTATTGGCATACAGACATAGAAAAGTACATGCAAATATACATTTTAACGAGTTTTCACAAACTGAACACATCAGCACCCAGAAAGGGAACAATATCAGTACTCAGAACCCTATTTTTGTTCTCTTTTGGTCACTAGTTACCTTCTCCTTCAGTCCCATGGTTATTACTATAGACCAGTTTTTCCTGTTTCTGTAATTATATTCTAAATGAAATTTTGCTTGGCTTTTTAAATGTCAAAGTTATTCTCGGAATAAAAGTAATAGAGGGTTCTTTCTTTGAAGCATGCTTGCAGTTTTTTGGGTTTTTTTTTTGTTTTTGTTTTTCCCATTTTTCATTTTTCTGAAGCTGGAAACAGGGAGAGACAGTCTGACAGACTCCCGCATGCGCCCGACCGGGATCCACCCGGCACGCCCACCAGGGGCGATGCTCTGCCCACCAGGGGGCGATGCTCTGCCCATCCTGGGCGTCGCCATGTTGCGACCAGAGCCACTCTAGTGCCTGAGGCAGAGGCCACAGAGCCATCCCCAGCGCCCGGGCCATCTTTGCTCCAATGGAGCCTCGGCTGCGGGAGGGGAAGAGAGAGACAGAGAGGAAAGCGCGGCGGAGGGGTGGAGAAGCAAATGGGCGCTTCTCCTGTGTGCCCTGGCCGGGAATCGAACCCGGGTCCTCCGCACGCTAGGCCGACGCTCTACCGCTGAGCCAACCGGCCAGGGCCTGCTTGCAATTTTTTAGGAGAATTTCGGAACATTTTATTGCTTAAATAAAATTAGATTTAACAGTGAAATGTTAAGAGTATGGTTAAGAGCAAAAAGGAAAGAGACAAAGCCAGTTGACGTTTTGGACTTACACGAGCCTTACACCATTATTCGAAGTAGCAGCACTAAGTAGAGTTGGTGCCTTTGGATTGTGTTGAGCCTCCCTCCCCTAGAACATGTCAGCATTAAGGGCACAAGAGTGGAATTATGTGAAGTAACATTTAATGTATAATTTTAAATGTCATAAAAGGAGTTGCTGAGTAATGGCATGTTTAATGATAGAGTTAATCTGGTAAGGTAGTTAGGATTTTTCCAAAATAAAGGGAGCTTATCTTTGTCCATCTCTACCAGGAAAGGTTATAAAACAGGGTTAGGACTTTTTAAAAGGGAGTAAGAGTTACTAGTGTTCATTTTCTGAGCTCTACCAGAATAAGAAAAGACAATTTTCTTAGTAGGTTGTGCTAAATTTTACACGTGCAGCAGTACTGATGTAACTCAGGTAAATAAATGCTGAGTTCACTAGACCCTCTAGTGAAAATGGGCAATTCTAAATGGCCAGAGATTTTCTATTTTTGATTATCTACTTAACCATGGTTGGGAAGGGAGTGGAAGGATAATGGGAGTTGGCAATAATATGTACACTGAATTGAATATAGGCTTTTTAAGAGTATATTTAGGCCCTGGCTGGTTTGCCGAGTGGCTAGAGCTTCGGCCTGGCGTGTGGATGTCCTGGGTTCAGTTCCCAGTCAGGGCACATAGGAGAAGCCACCATCTCCTCTCCCCTTCCCTTTCTCTCTCCCTCTTTTCCCTCTTCCCCTCCCGCTGCCAGTGGTTTGATTGGTTTTAAGGTGGTCCAGGGTGTTGAAGATAGCTCAGTTGGTCCAAGCACTTCACCCCAGACACTAAAAATAGCTAAGTTGAGCCTGACCAAGTGGTGGCGCAGCGGACAGAGCGTTGGACTAAGACATGGAGGACCCAGGTTAGAAACCCCGAGGTCACTGGCTTGAGTGCAGGCTCATCCAGCTTGATCAAGGGATCACTGGCTCGGGCATGGGGTTGCTGGCTTGAGCATGGGATCATAGACATGACCCCGTGGTCGCTGGCTTGAGCAAGGGTCACTTGCTCTGCTGTAGCCCCTGGTCAAGGCACATATGAGAAAGCAATCAATAAACAAGCAATTGACAAACAACTAAGATGCCACAAGGAAGAATTGATGCTTCTCATCTCTCTCCCTTCCTGTCCGGCCCTCTCTCTGACTCTCTCTCTGTCTCTGTCAAAACAATAAAAACAGAAATATTTGATTTGAGCATTGGCCCCAGACGGGGGTTGCCAGGTGGATCCTGGTCAGGGTGCATGCGGGAGTCTGTCTCACTGTCTTCCCTCCTCTCACTTAAAAAAAGTATATTAACATTTTATTGATTGATTGATTGAAACATTTGCAATTATCCGTATATTGAAACTTGATAATATTAAAATGTTACTAAAATCTAGGGCCTTGAGTAATAGTGCTACTTTATAGTTTTGATGGATAGCACTGGGATTAATTCTTAGCTGTTCTGCTCTCTACCTCTTTTTTAGTACTTTATCACTAAATACCTTTGCAAACGAAATGAAAGCCATTGTTAGAGTTGATTAATGACTACCGGTAAACTGTTCACTTGAAAGCTAAAATTTTACCTATCCTTCCCTATGTATAAGGTCTTCTGGAAAGTTCTGTTCGTTTTGGGAATAAAACAAAATACAAATTTTTCTTACCGTCAATAAACTTTATTAAATAATATAATTGCCATTATTATTAATGATTTCTTGCTAGCGTGAGGGCAATTTGTATATCCCATTTTTGAAAAATGTTTTATCTCTTGATGCGGAAAATTGAACCAGTGCTTGTTTGATATCTTCTTCATTTTAGAATTTTTGCCCTTCAAAAAATTTTGTAAGGACAAAAACAAGTGACAGTCGGAGGGTGCTAAGTCTGGGGAATATGGTAGATGCGACAGACATGCTTCTGTAGCATTTCTTCCTTGTTGAAATTCGTAAAAATTACAGTGGCGTAAATGAACTTTATCAGTAGCCATGGGTACACTATCGCTTCACACATAAGACTAACGTGAATCAACTTTGTTTTAGTTAATTTGCTATGTCAGTATGTATACATTAAGCGATAAAAATAGAGAGGCACACATGTGCCAAATAAACATGTGCTTACGTGTCGAAACTTGTGATAGAAACGGACAGAACTTTCCGGTAGACCTTTTAATGATCGCTAAAAAGTTTATGTAGGATTTGGCTTTTGCTACTAAGTAAAAGTTATTTAGATATCTCTGAAGAAATTTGGCTTTATGTAACAGTATTTTTTGGTTAATTTTGCAGTTCATTCTGAATCTAGACTTGCTCAACCTAATCAAGTTCCTGTACAGCCAGAAGCTTCGCAGGTAAGAGTGATATAAATATTTTTGTAGGATTGTTTTTAGTTCTTGGGTCACTTTCTTAGCTTATGAAAGTCAGTTATGAATTTGATCAGTGTCCAAATCTGGCATGTGAAGCTTTATTTCCATGTTTACATTTATTTATTTATTTTAAAAAAATTATTTTTAACTTGATTTCTCTGAGGTAGGGAGGGAGAGAGAGAGACAGGAACATCAAGCTGTTCCTATATGTGCCCTGACTGGGGATCAAACTGGCAACTTCTGTGCTTCGGGACAGTGTTCTAATCAATCGAGCTATGCAGTCAGGGTGATTTTTCTTATGTTTTAAAGTTTTTTGATATTCTTGGCCCTGGCTGGTTTGTTCAGTGGTAGAGCATTGGCTCAGTGTGTGGAAGTCCTGGGTTTGATTCCCAGTCAGGGCACACAGGAGAAGCACGCATCTGCTTCACTCTTCCCCCTTCTTGCTTCTCTTCTCTCTCTCTCTCTCTCTCCCTCCTTCCCTCCCTCCCTCCCTCCCTCCTGCAGCCATGGTTCGATTGGAGCGAGTTGGCCCTGGGCGCTGAGGATGGCTCCATGGCCTCTGCCTCAGGTGCTAAGAAGAGCTCAGTTGCTGAGCAACGGAGCAATACCCCAGATGAGCAGAGCATCGCCCCCTATTGGGCTTTCTGGGAGTATCACGGTCGAGGCATGTGTGGGAGTCTGTCTCTGCCTCCCCTCCTCTCACTGAATTAAAAAAAAATAGAAGCTTTTATATATCATAATTCTGAAATTTGGTGCAGCTATTAATTACTGTTGGTGGGGAACTACATAACTGGACTAGGGTTTATTTAAGTTTGAGCTTTAGTACTACATTTTTTGCAGTTCTAAGGTTTTATAGTCTGTTTAACAGGTACAATTTAGTTCTGTACGTACTAGAGTTGATTTACAACAGAAAGAAGTTTTAATTTATTTATTTCTGTGTAGGTTTCTTTGGTTTCATCCACAAGTGAGGGGTATACATCATCTCAACCCTTGTACCAGCCTTCTCATGCTCCAGAGCAACGACCACAAAAGGAACCAATTGACCAGATTCAGGCAAGTTCTGTTACCAGGTCATAGAAACTTGATGAGGCGCTTATTCATGAATTCGGCAGAGGTAAATTACTTGTTAACATAGCGATTCTTTTTTTTTTTTTTTTTTGTGACAGAGACAGAGAGGGACAGACAGACAGGAAAGGAGATGAGAAGCATCAATTCTTCATTGCATTCTTCTTGTTCATTAATTGCTTTTCCATATGTGCTTTGACCAGGGGGCTACAGCAGAACGAGTGACCCCTTGCTCAAGCCAGCAACCTTGGGCTTCAAGCCAGTGACATTTGGTCTCAAACCAGACCCCATACTCAAGCTGGTGAGCTTGTGCTCAAGTCAGCAACCTCAGGGTTTCGAACCTGGGTCCTCTGTGTCCCAGTCTGATGTCCACTGCACCACCACCTGGTCAGGCGTGACTCTTCTTTTTGGATGCATTGCAGTACAATATTTTTATTTCATGAAATACTTGAGTTTGTTGACCATATACACATATGGTCATAGTTTTGGCTTAGTTTAGTTTATCACTAAAGTGCATCTGTTCACTTTGTGTTTAGGCAACAATCTCTTTAAATACAGACCAGGCTACAGCATCATCATCCCTTCCTGCTGCTTCGCAACCCCAAGTGTTCCAGGCTGGGACAAGCAAACCTTTACATAGCAGTGGAATCAATGTAAATGCAGCTCCATTCCAATCCATGCAAACGGTAGGCAGATTATTCAACTAACATTAACATTAAGTGCCTAGTGTGTATTATCATTATGCTAGAGTTTTAATCCACAAAAAGTCTTTAACTTGGTGCTTGAGTCTGTGTCTACTCTTTAACTACAGATTTAATTGAACCTAACCTGATTTTTCTGCTTTCAGAGGTAGCTTTGAGTTTTAGGAGTTACGAGCTCTCGTCTCCTTATTTTACAGTTGCACCCTTTTGATTAACAAAATTTTAAACATGCAGAAAAATAGACCAATGTAGTATTTCTATATAAAGGTTGTTATGTAGATTTAACAGTTGTTTATATTTTGCTATATTTGCTTAATCTTTTATATTACTGAAGTATATTTCAAAGTAAATTTCAGACATGATACTTCTACCCTGGTTCTTCAATAAGCACCTCTAATTTATGGAAATTCTAGAAATTAATAATAGAAATACTATAATCATTGGTATACAGTTAAGTCAATGTTCATAGGAAAGTTTAAATTCTTAAAATACTAACTTGATTAAAACAATAAAAATAAAGTAATAATTGAAGTAAATATTCAACTCAAAGTTCAAGTTTTAGAATTAATTTCTGTGATATTTTAACAGAGGTTTGTATCTTTTATAAAGATTGATCATTTATAATAAGCTTTTCCATAGATGCTGATTATGTGTCTTTAGATTTTTTTAATCCTCACGTACACTCTGCTGTAAGCTGTATGGCATACATAGTTTTTCCCATATTGTAGCGCATTAATGGAGAGTTTTGTGTGTGTGTTTGTGTAATGTTTGAGACTTCTGTAAGGCTCTTTTTTATGTTTGAAGTAAAACCAGCATTGAAGTCTGCCATGTTAAAAGTAGGGAAATTATTAGCATAACAGGATGAACTAATCATTTATTTACTTACAGGTGTTCAATATGAATGCCCCAGTTCCTCCTGTTAATGAACCAGAAACTTTAAAACAGCAGAATCAGTACCAGGCCAGTTATAACCAGAGCTTTTCCAGTCAGCCTCACCAAGTAGAGCAAACAGAGCTTCAGCAAGAACAGCTTCAAACAGGTAGGATAATCAGTGTCACTTCCTTGGCTCTTGTGTTCTGAGGCAATTATTGACAGTGTTAGGACAGGTTAGACTTTCGAATGGCTGTATCCAAGAGTGTTAGTTTCAGTACTAGATGTTAGAAATCTTGCATTGCTGATCCTGAGTGAAATTGAGTCTGTATTTGCTGTATGTCAATTATGTACAGTTTTTACTGGCCTTATACATATTTTCTTTTGGTCAGTGAACTTTCATACTCTCCTTTTTTATTATATGATTTTAGTGGAATTAAACTTGTTACTCAGTTTATTGGTAATTTATTGAAGCCTGCTGGTATGATAGTCGGCACTCAGTTACACAGCATTAGGGAGCAGTAGGAAGTTGATATGGCCGCATTTTGTGGACTAGGTTGAAACAGAAGTCCTTGTTGGAAAGAATGGTCATAATTTGTCCAGTTATCATATCTGCCACAGTATTAAAGTAGGTAGAGATATTTTAGATGTCTTATATTTGTAACATATGAATACCCTTTTTTAAGTCTTTGGTTATTTTATTCCTAGGAGTTTAATTGAAATCCGACAACAAACTAGCAAGCCCTGCTAAAATCGTAGGAGTTGGTACTTTATCAGACTGTTTTAAGTAACTATGAAATTTTCTTGATAGGCCTGGATCAATATTGTAGATTTCTCAGTACTAAATCCTTACATCTCTCTGTAATACTCAGTAATGCTAAGCATTAGGGAGGTTAAATCAGTCATATTCTGATAGAAAGTTGTCAAGTATGCTGTGTATGCTCAGCTTCTGAATGATAATTGAGCTTCTTGCTCTCGGGCCCCTTTAATTTTATCATTGTGGAGCAGGTAAATTTGGAGCCTTTAGACATTGTGCTGACACACTTGCTGTTTAGCCATTTTTTTCAGATAGTATGGTAAAAGTAAAAGTAATTACTATATATCTTTTGACTTTGTTAATTTTGCCCTTTGTGCCAGTTGATTTCAAACTGTCTTGCTCTTATATTCTACTTTACCAGTTGACTATGAAGTACTTGAGCTAGATAATCTTTTCTTACTATTTTAAGATATGCATGATTTATAAAGATTAACTTCATAACATTCACAGATATTTTCAGTAAAAAAAGAAATCAGCTCATATACACTTTGATTATTAAACACCTCTCTACACGAACATTTTAATATGGGCAGCCATCACCTCTTATTTGGACTGTTGCAGTTGTCTCCCTTGACTCTTGTTTTTAGTTCAGTCTATTCTCCACATGGTAGCCAGAGTGGTTATTTTAAAATGTAATTGTTCAAAATGCTCTTTAAATTTTAAAATGCTCTTGTTCAAAAACCTTCCAGTGACTTCCCATTTTACTTAGAGAAGAAATCTAAAGTCCTTACCTTGGTTTACAAGATTCTTTATGAAATGATCCTTGCCCTGATCCTGTTTTACATCCTGTTTTGTTCCTCACGTACCATACCAGCCTCAAACACAGCAAGTTCTCTGTTCTCTTATGGCTCTTACACTTTCTTCCACTAATGTTTATATGTTTTGTTTCTTGACTTTTAGGTTTGAGTTTAAATATTACCTTATAGAGATTCCCTTCATCACCCTGTTTAAATATATTACACTTACTTTAGTCATTCATTTATCCTACTACAATATATTTTAGTCCTTATCATTTATTACCTGATAAAATACAGATTTTTTTTTTTACTCGTATGTATTTTATTCACTTACTATCCTCAATTATTGGGCAAGGCTTGTGTGTTGGTAATTTATGTCTAGGACATGTTTGGTTGTTGAGGGCACTCTGATATTTGTTGAACAAATCTGTGTGTCTCATTCCAGAAGTTTTCTTTTGTTATTTTTTTCTTTTTATTTTTTGTATTTTTCTGAAGCTGGAAACAGGGAGGCAGTCAGACAGACTCCCACATGCGCCCTACCGGGATCCACCCGGCCCGCCCACCAGGGGGCGATGCTCTGTCGCGACCAGAGCTACTCTAGTGCCTGGGGCAGAGGCCAAGGAGCCATCCCCAGTGCCTGGGCCATCTTTTTGCTCCAATGGAGCCCTGGCTGTGGGAGGGGAAGAGAGAGACAGAGAGAAAGGAGAGGGGGAGGGGTGGAGAAGCAGATGGGCGCCTCTCCTGTGTGCCCTTGCCGGGAATCCAACCCGGGACTTCCGCATGCCAGGCCGACGCTCTACCACTGAGCCAACCGGCCAGGACCTTGTTATTTTTTTAGAGAGAGGGAGACAGGAAGGGAGAGATGAGAAGCATCAACTCATAGTTGCAGCACTTTAGTTGTTCATTGATTGCGTCTTATGTGTGCCTGACTGGGGGGGAGGGGTCAGGCTGAAACAGTGACCTTGGGCTTCAAGCCAGCGACCTTTGGGCTTAAACCGGGGACCATGGGTTCATATCTAAGACCCCATGCTCAAGCTGGTGAGCCTGCTCTCAAGCCGGATGAGCCTGTGTTCAAGCTGGTGACCTTGGGCTTTCGAACCTGGGTCCTCAGTGTCCCAGGTTGATGCTCTACCCACTGTGTCACCACCTGGTCAGGTCAGAAGTTTTATTTTAATTTGATTTTTAGAAAGGAACAAAGGCCTAGCAAGGGTCTTCGGCTATTTTTTATGGAACAGAATTTATGCTTTATAGACACTTGAATAGGAATTCTGGTATTTTAAAATAAAGCCCACAATTCAGTTGTTCTGCTTTGAGTTTTCTTGCAGTGAGTTATTTTTTTTAAATTGATTTTGTGAGCTAGAGAGACAGACAGGAAGGAAGAAGAATGAATGAGAAGCATCAACTTGTAGTTGCTTCTCTTTAGTTGTTCATTGATTGTTTCTCGTATGTGTCTTGACTTGGAGGCTCCAGCTGAGCCAGTGACCCTTTGCTCAATTCAGTGATCTTGGACTCATGTTGATGAGCCTGTACTCAAATATGGTGACCTCGGGTTTTTGAACCTGGGACCTTAGTGCTCCAGGTTGATGCTCTATCTACTGTACCACCATTGATCATTTATATCGCAGTGAGATTTGACCAAGTTTAATAAAATTCTTACTGACAAAATGAGTTTAAAATCCAGTTTTTCTTTTTTTTTCTTTTTTTTTTTTTATTACTTTCTACATGCATACAAATGAGTCTTTTTAGATAGAAAATACTACTTGTACTGTGATATTTGCTTGTAATTTTAAATTTTGGAAATGTAGTAAAAAGTAATCTATGTAGAAAGATTATATTGCATAGTGTATTTTGTCCATTACATAGTTCAAAAAGAAATCATGACCCCCTTTTCTTTCTATGCATTCTCTAGCTTTTTTTCTTTTTTTTTTTTAAGTGAGAGGAAGGGAGATAGATTCCTGCACGTACCCCGACTGGGATCTACCTGGCATCCCCTGTCTGGGGCAATGCTTAAATCAACTGAGCTATCCTCAGCACCCGGGTCTGATGCTCAAACCAATTGTGCCATAGGCTGTGAGAGGGAAAGAGAGAAGGGGGAAAGGAAGGGGGAGAAAAGCAATGGTAATTTCTCATGTGTGCCCTTACTAAGGATTGAACTCAGGACATCTGCACATTGGGCTATATCCATCCACTGTACCAACTGGCCAGACTCTCAGGCTTTTTTAAAATTGCAAAATAGCATTCTGAGTACTAATGTACTTGGGGTTTCTTGAGGATATAAAATAGATTAGGTAGAGGTCTTTAGAGTCAAATCACCTTTTACTCTGCCTGAGTATGGGAGATATGGACTGACTAGAGAGGCTGCTGTTTTTGTTCCAGTGGTCTCTACCTTCCTCACCTTCCAAAGGTACAGTTAGCACCCTGTTTTTTTGCTTGCCGTGAATTATGGACAGTGGCATAATACCAGATACGTACCTTGGTATTTAACTTGAAAATTTCTGGCTTCCTCTTTAGGGAAGAGAGAAAGGTGGGGTGCAAGATAGTGGGCCTTCTAGGACCTTCCTTTCACTTTAGCTGGCTGCATGCTAGTGTGAGTACCATTTAACTGTCAACAAAGTGGCTATACTCAAAAGTACTTGAAATGAATCAGGAATTATAGAGATATAAATTGAAGGCCTCTGCTGGTTTATCTTGGTAATTTACTGAATAGTCTATACCAGTGGTCCCCAGCCTTTTTTGGGCCACAGACTGGTTTAATGTCAGAAAATATTTTCACAGACCGGCCTTTAGGGTAGGACGGATAAATGCACAAAATAAAATTATGCGGCCGGTGTAAAAACTGTGGTATTTTTTAATTTTATTTGTTTATTTATATATTTTTTTACAGAGACAGTCATAGTGAGAGATAGACAGGGACAGACAGACAGGAACGGAGAGATGAGAAGCATCAATCATTAGTTTTTCGTTGCACATTGCGACACCTTGGTTGTTCATTGATTGCTTTCTCATATGTGTCTTGACCACACGGGCCTTCAACAGACCAAGTAACCCCTTGCTTGAGCCAGCAACCTTGGGTCCAAGCTGGTGAGCTTTTGCTCAGACCAGATGAGCCCACGCTCAAGCTGGCGACCTCGGGGTCTCGAACCTGGGTCCTCAGCATCCCAGTTTGACGTTCTATCCACTGTGCCACCGCCTGGTCAGGCAGTATTTTTTTTTTTTTTTTTTTTTTTGGCATTCTTCTGAAGCTGGAAACGGGGAGAGACAGTCAGACAGACTCCCGCATGCGCCCGACCGGGATCCACCTGGCACGCCCACCAGGGGTGACGCTCTGCCCACCAGGGGGCGATGCTCTGCCCCTCCGGGGCGTCGCTCTGCCGCGACCAGAGCCACTCTAGCGCCTGGGGCAGAGGCCAAGGAGCCATCCCCAGCGCCTGGGCCATCCTTGCTCCAATGGAGCCCCGGCTGCGGGAGGGGAAGAGAGAGACAGAGAGGAAGGGGGGGTGGAGAAGCAAATGGGCGCCTCTTCTATGTGCCCTGGCCGGGAATCGAACCTGGGTCCCCCGCACGCCAGGCCAACGCTCCACCGCTGAGCCAACCAGCCAGGGCCTCAGGCGGTATTTTTAAATATAATTGTCGTACTTAGAAGACAAGCGTCAAGAGTGAGTCTTAGATGGATGTAACAGAGGGAATCTGGTCATTTTTTTAAAAAAAAACATCATTCAGACTTAAATATAAAATAAAACGGAAATAATGTAAGTTATTTATTCTTTGCGGACTGGTACCAAATGGCCCACGGACTGGTACCGGTCTGCGGCCCGGGGGTTGGGGACCACCAGTCTGTACCATGTAGCTGCTTGGCTGTGGGAATATGGTTTTTTGTTTTCACTAAATACTGTGGGATATTTAAAAGAAAAAGAAAACTTCAGTTACTAAGGAGATTTATAATGAAAATAAGTAATTAAATGATGTGAAATGGTAATTGTACTGTTTCAGTATGTAAGATCTTTTGAATTATTTTAGGTCTTTTGTGCTAATAGGCAAATGCCTCTCAGAAGATGTTTAATAAAATAGCCTTTCACATCATTTGGAAGGATAGAATTGTGTGTTCTCACAATTGCATGCTTTCAACGGTTTGGAATTGTTGGAGAATTTTATTTTATTTAAATGGGTAGGAAAAAACAGGGACTTACTAATGTATAGTTAACCCTATTGTTAATATGAAAATTTATTTAAACGCAGAAATAAACTTTGAGGAGATTGTATAAGATACTTCTTAAACCAGAGAGCACATGGGAGAACAAATTTTAATGAACTATGTGTAATATGTGTGTAATTTTTTTTCTCTTTTTTATTATTCCAGTGGTTGGCACCTACCATGGTTCTCAGGACCAGCCCCATCAAGTGACTGGTAACCACCAGCAGCCTCCACAGCAGAACACTGGATTTCCCCGTAGCAGTCAGCCCTATTACAACAGTCGTGGTGTGTCTCGTGGAGGCTCTCGTGGTGCTCGAGGCTTGATGAATGGATACAGGGGCCCTGCCAATGGATTCAGGGGTAAAAACAACACCAAGTTCACATTCTTTTCTGATTTAGGGAAGATAGATGTCTCTCTGCATTAGCTTCTTATATACAATTTAAACATTTTTAGTATATTTTGATAGACATTTAAATTGGCAATGAGTTTCTTGGTATGTGTTACATCCATGTCTCACTGTCCTCTGCTTTCTATTTGTCATCAGAGCTTATGGAGATTATTCTTTTTGTGTGTGTATGTACATAATGGGTAAAAATTTCATCGTCTAGCACAGGGTTCGGAAACCTTTTTGGCTGAGAGAGCCATGAATGCCACATATTTTAAAATGTAATTCCATGAGAGCCATACAACGACCTGTGTATGTTACGGATTATCCAGTAAAAATTTGGTGTTTGTCCCGGAGGACAGCTGTGATTGGCTCCAGCCACCCGCAACCATGAACATGAGCGGTAGGAAATGAATGGATTGTAATACATGAGAATGTTTTATATTTTTAACATTTTTTTTTTTTTAAGATTTGTCTGCGAGCCAGATGCAGCCATCAAAAGAGCCACATCTGGCTCGTGAGCCATAGGTTCCCGACCCCTGGTCTGGCACAATTAATAATGCTCATAGAAACCTGTAAACAGATGGGTCAGGATAGGAAATTAGAAATTAGTTTGAATAACTGCATGGCTTATAATTTTTTACTTCTTCCCTTGGTCAGTAAGAAAGTAAACATTCCTTTTGAAGATAAAATTATTTTCTTGTCCTGAATTTTAGGAGGATATGATGGTTACCGCCCTTCATTCTCTAACACTCCAAACAGTGGTTACACACAGTCTCAGTTCAGTGCTCCCCGGGACTACTCTGGCTATCAGCGGGTAGGTAAAGTCTTAAAATCAAAACCTGACCGAAATATACCAATGAAAGCAATAGATGTAGTTCTTGATGGACCTAAGTAATTTGGGGGCTGATTTTATGCCTTTGTAGAAGATACTTCATTACAGAGAATGATGACTTTTGCTTTTCTTAGCACTCAGGATAGATATTCATTTAATAGCTTGTTAAAAACAATGTCTTTTAAGAGCAGAGAAATAGATCTCATCGAAATGTTCTTGAGAATAATTGTACAACAATTACAGAATAACATTTAATTATGAAGTATTGAAATGTTTAAGGAAGAATTCTGTATTCTGCAAGTATTACACTGAGAGTGTAGATGGCTAAGGATTTAAAAATTACCTTTTCTTCTCTTCATTACTAACTAGCTTGTCTTTTAGGATGGATATCAGCAGAATTTCAAGCGAGGCTCTGGGCAGAGTGGACCACGGGGAGCCCCACGAGGTAATATTTTGTGGTGGTGATCCTAGCTCCCAAGTGGAGCTTCTGTTCTGGCCTTGGAAGAGCTGTTCATAATCTGCATGTAGGTTACATGTTAGGAATACATTTACCATTTCCAGACTTGTTGCTAGGAATTTAAACGAAATGCTCTGTTTCTAAAATTTATCTTACCCAAATTTAATTTTTTGAATGACTTGCCCTGTTACTATATACTGTCTTGAAAACTAGAACATTTCTCCTCCTCAGAAAAAAAAATGTTTTTCCAACTGCAAATTATTTTTCAGGTCCTAAAACCTGCTAAATGTTTTTAGGAAGTACCTACTGAAACATTTTTGTAAGACATTTTTGGAATGAGATTGAACATTTATATAAATTTATTATTCCTCTTTTATTTTTGAAACATGCATATTATATTTTAGGGCCAGAGCCCCTTTAATGGCCAGATTAGCCATAGTTTAATTTAGAGAACCATTTAGAGGTGATAGAACTAATTGAAATTCCAATGCCTTCTGGACCACTATTATATAAATACCCAATTATTTCTGACTTTTAAACAAAATCTCCAAATTCCTAATTGAATTATACCTAAAGATTACAGGTTTTAAGAGGTTTTGGTTTTGTCTATTACTGTAGGAAAACTACTTGATACTGTTTGGGCAGGAAGTCAACCTATGTAAGAATTAGGTAGCATTTCGTATGATCTGAAGTTCTAAATGGTTCTCTTGTTTGAGGGAAGTAAATTGAATAGGTTTCCTCTAGATATTGGCTATCACATGTATAAAATGTATATCAAGGAGGAATTACAAAGTACTTTGATTTTAATGCTAGTCAAAACTGGCCAGCAAAAAGGTGCATTTTAAAAATTAATGGATCACTGGGAAATTATTGACTTGAAGTTTCAAAGGATATTTGCATGTGAATGTGGGTTATGTTCTTTTTCACCTTGTAGCATATTCTATGAAAGTTGAGTTGACTGGTACCTAAAAATCTGTTTTAACAGCATGTAAAAAGTTATTTTATCTGTTACAACTCATTATACAATTTTCAATGTTATGTAGTTTCTTAACAGTTTAGGTAATAAGGTCTGTTTTTCATTCTGGTGCTTTTATTAATTTTGATAGTATGATGTTACCTACTACTGAAATGTAAGCTAGAGTGTACACTAGAATGTAAGCTCCGTGAGAGCAGGTACCTTGTCTGTCTTCACTGCTGTATCTATTTCCAACGCCTGATGACAGTGCCTGGCATAGTAGGCACTCAATAAATACTTGTTGAATGAATGAATGAATGAGTACTGGTGGAATACTCCATTAGCTCTACTCCTCTTAGCTAGAGAACATAAGCAAATTTGCGCATGACAACTTCCAGGACAGGTGAAACTTGAACACTGAAGAATTGACCTCTTAAACCTAATAATGTGGTGAGAAGCTGGCCCACATGCTTCTTGACTTCACATGAAAATCTGCTTGAAGGCAAAACAAATAGTATTTGAAAGAAAAACCAAATGCCATTTTTGTCTTCTAGGTCGTGGAGGGCCCCCAAGACCCAACAGAGGGATGCCGCAAATGAACACTCAGCAAGTGAATTAATCTGATTCACAGGATATGTTTAATCGCCAAAAACACACTGGCCAGTGTACCATAATATGTTACCAGAAGAGTTATTATCTATTTGTTCTCCCTTTCAGGAAACTTATTGTAAAGGGACTGTTTTCATCCCATAAAGACAGGACTACAATTGTCAGCTTTATATTACCTGGATATGGAAGGAAACTATTTTTACTCTGCATGTTCTGTCCTAAGCGTCATCTTGAGCCTTGCACATGATACTCAGATTCCTCACCCTTGCTTAGGAGTAAAACATAACATACTTTACAGGGTGATAGTATGTCCATAGTTAATCAAAGTGGCTTGGAAAAAGCAAGATTGACTTTTGACATTGGATAAAATCTACAAATCAGCCCTAACATTATTCAATGGTAATTTATAAAAATATTTCCCTTGAAAGGAAGATGGAAGGATGAATGTGGTTTGGCAGAAAAACTGCATTTCACAGCTTTTCCAGTTAAATTGGAACACTGAACATTTAGATGCATACCAAATTACGCATGGGTGCTTAATCACACATATAAGGCTGGCTTCCAGCTTTGACACAGCACTGTTCATCTTCTGGCCAAATGACTGTGGTTAAAACACATGTAAATTGCTTTTTAACAGCTGATACTGTATAAGACAAAGCCAAAATGCAAAATTCGGCTTTGATTGGCACTTTTTGAAAAATAGGCAACAAATACGGGATGTAATCTGGATGACTGCTTCTGTACTTAATGTGAAGTATTTAGATACCTTTTGAACACATAACATTTTCTTTGACAATGACTTTGGTAAGGATTGGTATATGCCATTCCTTATGATGCTCATTGTCTATTGCTAATCCTTGGTTCTTGCTATATTGTCACCTAAATTGGTACAGGTACTGATGAAAACCTAAAATGGATAATCATAACACTCTTGGTCATGTGTTTCCCTGCAGACTGAAGGTTTTTAAAAGATAAGGATATCAAACACCTGCTGCTACCACCCTTTTAAATTGCTATCTTTTAAAAAGCACCAGTATGTGTTTTAGATTGATTTCCCTATTTTAGGGAAGTGACAGTCAGTAGTTTCAGTTCTGATGGTATAAGCAAAACAAATAAAACATGGTTATAAAATTGTATCTTGAAACACTGGTGTTAAACAGCTAGCAGCTTATGTGGTTAACCCATGCCTTGTTAGTGTAAGAAATTTTATGGTCATCTCCAGCAGCTATTTCTATAGTACTTGCACTTATCTTTTGTCTAACCCTAATTGAGTTATCCTTTTCTCATGGAGGTATTTATATTTGGTTAGTCCTTCCCTTAGATACATAGGGAGAGGCACAAATTTGATGGAGATTGACAGTTGAGTAATTTATATACTATGTTGGAATATGTTCTAGCAAGTTTGAGCACTAGTCTGTGCCTATGAACTTAATGCTGCTTGTCACATCCCACTTTGACTTCATGGAGAACTAAGCCCACCTATTAAGCAAAGGCTACCAAGTTAATGGTATTTTCTGTGCAGAAATTGTTTCATTTTGAGCCTTTTTAGCTAAGGAATTTTTTTCAGTAGGTGCTTCAGCTACTTAAAACACACGCACATATAAAACTATTCTCAAACATTCATTATTAGACAACTGGAGTTTTTGCTGGTTTTGTAACCTACTAAAATGGATAGGCTGTTGAACATTCCACATTCAAAAATTTTGTAGGGTGGTGGGGAAGGGGGGGACATCTTCAATGTTTATTTTAAAATAAAGTAAGTTCTTGACTTTTCTCATGTGTGGTTGTGGTACATCATATTGGAGGGTTATCTGTTTACAATTGTAAATGAGTATTTCTTTTGTTAGCACCTCCCCTTGTGTGCTTTAAATGATGTCTGCCTGGATGTACCACAACCATATGTTAGGTATATTTTAGAGGGGTTAGGTAAAATATTCGTGGTTTATTGGGTAATCCCTAGATATATGCTTACAATTCTCTATATACAACTAAATTTTCCATCTGTGTAGAAAATAATTTCATGACATTTACAATCAAAATTGAAGTAAAGAAGTTCTTTAAACAGTGATCTCTATGAATCAGTTCAGAGATGGGATGGGGAGAAATGCTTTCTAGATTTCAAAATTCTATGCACTAGTGCAGATGTTGTGAATGTGTAAAGGTGTTAGTTTGATTATTTCTATGTATGTTTTTTAAATAATTGTTTCTTTTTGAAGTACTATATATTTTTTTGACATTCTACCATGGCAGTCTAAATGTAAACCTTTTATGCCTCAATTCAGACTATATTTTTTAAAGAAGTGCCTCATTGTGGGGCAGAGAACTTTTTGAAAAGTTCCATTAGGTCTGAGTCTTGGTCCTAAGTGTTCTGTATAATATAACTTGTCCTACCTTAGAAGGCCTTTTGTTTGGTCAAATGCATATTTTAGCAGTTGTAAGGAAATGATTGTTACATGTGTTAGTGTAGTTTCTTGGTATATAGCAAGACTCCACACACGAAGACCTTTTGTAAATGCACAGTATCAGTCAATCTCACATAGATAATGAAAGTTTTAAAGGTAGAATGTCATGGATTACCTTGGTTAGGGCAGTTTTATTTCCAGATCCTGACATCTCTGTCGAATATATGGAAGAGATTTTCCTGATCACTGTGTCTTGATACTAAAACAAATATTCTTTAAATATTTTTAATCAGCTTCTATAGTTCTTTTGTCTCCTGTATATGCTACATGGAAGACTTTTCCACTTAAAGGAGACATGAGAATGTGTGTTAATTATCAAGAAGGCTCATTAACTGAGGTGCTCTGTTGACAATTCATAAAATGTGGAAGGTAGTTGAGTAGTCAGCCTTGTGTTTTAGGAAATTTGTATTGTCCATTTTATTTTCAATAATTATTAAATTAGGAGGAATTGGATACAGGTAAGCACTGAGTTCAAACCCTTCATTTAATCTTTAAGCTTCTGAATTCCCAACTCATTTGAGTTCTTGTTAAGCACTCTTAAGTTTTGTTGACTAAGTTATATTTAAAAGAATCAGTATTACTCTTGAGCTTATCCCTTCTAAAGTGGTAACGGAGAAGGAAAACCTTCAGGAAAATGAAAGTAAATTGTTAGGCTCTTCTCTATTCCTTTTCCAATTTTGAATTCTACAAAAATACTGGAAAAGACTAGTGAATGTTTTAAATTGCATTAGATTAAATCATTAAAATCTGATTCCTTACTGTCCTTGAGTGAAGTCTGCTTTAGTTGTATATACCATCCAGCAAAACTATAGAGAAGGTGTGCTATTTAGGCCAGGAGAAAGCTTAAAGCAATCTCTTTGTCAGCCTTGCTGTCTAAGAAGGCTAGACTACTATTTCTCAACAGGTTTTTAATACCTTTAACAGCTGTTCAAAAGTCTAATCCCATGTATAAGACTGACTCTGAGTTTAGGTAGTGAAAGACCACCTAATCCAGTGGTTTTCAACCTTTCACAGTTGGGACTGGTGAAAATAGGAGAATTATTTCAGGGACCACTTAGCCAGAAGTCACACTGAGTATAAGCAACTAAGATCATTGGGTCTGCAATCTTCATACATTAGGGTGGTTAACTCTTGCGGACTGGTGCAAAGTTTCTGACAGATGAAAAACACAGACCTACTGTATTAAAGCCAAATTTTAGTGTATTTGTAAGTAATAGTTTAAGTCCTGTGTTTATATTAGGGAGCCATTGTATTAAGCCACTGAACTAAGTCTTCATTTAGAAAATTTGGATAGCTTTTGCCAGACATGCCAAGCAGGGAGCATTCAGTGGTGACAAAATCAGTGGTTCTTGTTTTCACTGAACAATCTGATTAAAGATTCTGATGTGGTGGCATCATTAAAGTGTAGCAAATGCCATGGTGGAGCAACATGTTGAAGGTAGATTTTAAGGCCATGACTGAGGATATGACTTTCAGGCATCCCTAAACTATGAGCCACATGCGGCCCCCTGAGGCCACTTATCTAGCCTCCCACTGCACTTCTGGAAGGGGCATCTCTTTCATTGGTGGTCAGTGAGAGGAGCACTATATGTGGCGGCCCTCCAACGGTCTGAGGAACTGAATTGGCCCCCTGTGTAAAAAGTTTGGGGACCCCTGAATAGGTAAAAATGATCAGGTAAGACTTCATTGAAAGAAGCAATTGAACTAAGACTTGAAGGATGAGGAGTTATAAAGTAGGCAAGAAAGAGAAAAACATGTCCAAAAGTCCAGTCTCCAGTGAAGGGTTATCTGGCTCAAGTGAAAAGAGTACAGATTTAATAGAGACTGAAGAAATGTAAGAGCTACTATGGACAACTTGATAATTACATGCCATGTTAAGTTTTGTCCCTTTAAGAATAGTTGGGAATTAAACATTTTTCAATTGTGTGTGTGGGGGGGGGAAAAATGGCGCGTCATCTAATAAACACCATTTAAACTGTAGTGTTGAGACCAAAATGTACTGCGCAGGAGATGGCTATTAAAGTAGCCCGTGTAGAAAATGAACACAAAGTGAAGGGTGGTGAATGGATTGTACATATTTCTTATCTTTATACTTTGCTGAGTTCTCCTGGCCTTGGTTATCAGACTTCATTTCTAGCTAGTATTCTTCCTAGGTGACCTTATCTAATCCCATGATTTTGACACAATTAGCATTTTAGTTAGGCCTAAATGTTTCTAGGTTCCAAACTTAAACAATTTACATTCAGTATCTTTTATTTTTTCACTCAGTATCTTGACTGAATGTCATGAGTTCTCCAAATTGACCCTTGATTAGCCTTCATTCATGTATATATATGCCCAGAGCAAATATATCTTGGACATCCTCTTTGATTTCTTTTCATGCCCTCTATCTAGTCCTTAAGCAAATAAATCCACATGGTTCTATATTGAAATTATATCCTCAGTCATCTTGTACTTGCCAGCTTTAGAACAGTTAACTGCAGTAGTTTAATGTGGTTCTCCCTGCTTCTACTCTACTGCAGTATAATTTCTTACACAGTGGCCAGAATAAGCCTTTTAAGAGGGCAAATCAGATTTTGTTGACTTCCTTGTTTGCCAAACCACACTAGATTTCTATCAACCTAGAGTTCTAAATCTGTGGCCCACGTGCCCTTCATTATCTGGTCTAATTTTCTTCCATTTTCCTTATTGCTCACTGCACTCTGGCCACACTGGCTGCTTTGCCAAGACTTCTCATTTCAGAGTCATTACATGTTTTCAGCATGGGAAGGCTTTTATTTATTAATTTTTGTAACCCCTTCCCCCCTTCTCTCACGTTCTTCAAGTTCAATCTAAGTAAGTCTGCTTCATGTCCACCTCTAAAGCAGTAACCTTAGTCACTTTTGACTCCTTAGATACTTTATTCTTAATACCACTTAACTAGAATTATGTAAGTTTTGGAAGGGGCAGGAACATTGTGGTTATTTACCTTGCATCTGGTATATTGATATTTTGTTGAGTAAATTAAAAAATTTGATGAATGTTGAACTAGATGGATGGTGGGGCTGATTACATTAGTTTTGGAAGTGTTTTAATTTGGGGAAAGTTTCAAGGAGCAAGGGAAATGTGCTCGGCTTCAGACTTGTATTTGAGGTGTCCCAGGAGAAATGTCAAGCAGTTGGATTTGTTTACTTAAGCTTAACGATCTGGCCCAAAGACGATGTAAAAGTATGTATGATGGGCCTGACAGTTATGTGCTCAGGCAAGTTCTGGGAGCTGGTTTTCAGAAGAGCGCCAGTATTCGACGGCCAGATACAGACCTAAAGGGAACTTGTCAAGAAAGCAAAGTGGCCGCAATGGGTAGAAAACCTGCCGAATTCCAGGCTACAAGGTCGACTGTGGGTGTGGGTGGAGAAGGGTCAAGTGAGATGAATGAGCAAGATCTGCTGATGGAGTTTACTCATCCTGTTACGTTTATAATGGTATGGTATTTCAGTAGGGGGATCGATAAAATTACGCAGATTCTTTAAGTCTCGCATACCCAGGCTAACACTGAAAACCCTGGACTACTAAACCGTGTGCTGTCCCGGATCTATCTGGGCACCCGAGCTGTGCCCGGCGTTGTGGCAGGGGCTGAGGGTGCGGACATCTGGATGCTTACTCTGTCTTTGCTAGCTAGGTATGAAAACATGAAAGAGAGGCACAGAGGCACATAACAAGACGGCACAATAGGTACCACTGACAGAAGTTAAAACAACCGCTGTGGCGACAGTAGCTCCGCCTCCCGGGTCTTGACGTCATCACACAGAGACAGAGTTGAGAAAGGTCCCGCTCGCTCGCCGTCGCTACACCATTAGTACGCTAGGCCCTAGCGGCTAGGGCACGCCCCGCCTACTATCGCCTGAGCTGGACGCGCGTTGCGGAGCCAGGCGCCCGCTAGGGGCAGTGTGCCGCGCGGTCCTCTCCTCGTGAGTAGCACGGAGCCCCACGTGCTTCCGCTTCGCTGCTGTTTGGAATCCGCTCCGCTCGGGACGCAGGTACTCCTCAAGGGATGGCGGGGAGGGTGCCGAGGTTGTCTGTGTCCTTCGGCCCGGAGGAGACCCGCTCCGAGACGAAGGCTCTGCCTCCCTGCCTCTGCCCGGCCCACGCCGACTGCCGCCCCGTCCGGGCGCTTCTAGATGACAGGATCCTTTTCCCCAATAGGCAGCCACTCGGGCGTGCTTCTCGAGCTCTCTCTGGGTGGGGTTGCGTGGCTCGATTTCCACCCTCTAGGAACCTTTAACTCGGGGTGTCGAGGTGATTGGTGGGTGACAACACTTGTTTCCGCGGAGCTTGCCCACAGTTCCTGGTTGCCGCGCTGGACACTGAAGTGAGGCAGTCGGCTTCCAGATCCTCCCGCACTCAACTCCTTCACCATGCTCATTCATATATCCTCTTCATTCAGCAGGACTTGGTTTTGTTTGCCAGTACACCTACTGCGGTGCCTGGCACATAGATGCTATGTATATTTGTTAGACGAATAGATGAATGAAGAAAAAGAATCACCCTTTTCATCCTTCAAGGCCTTCCTCATCCAGTGAGCCTTCCATGGTAACTTCAAGCCACAGTAATCTCAGATTTTCATCAAATAATTGGCCGTAGCGATTATTTTTTACATCAAATTTTATCTGTCTTTACACAGATTGTTTCTCGTCTCTTTCACTTAAATATCTTCTCCAAGGAGAATGAAAGCTCCTTGAAGTCAAGACTTGGTCTGATACTACTTTGGGTCTCACAGAGCCAAAAGCAATCCCAATAATTAGTTATTAATTGATTATTATTATGTCTCTATGTGGCCCACAACACAGCCAACAAACTGTATAAGTTGGAAAAAACTGGGAAGATCTCAGGTTTGGAGTTAGGCATACTTTAGTGTGAGTACTGTCTCCATAGCTTTTCTTTTTGGATACTTGAGTAGTTGTACTTGTTCCTTTCCTTATAAAATAGGAACCACTGATTGTGTCATAGTATTTATAGTCAAATAGAACAGCTAAATTCCATATTTGGATTGGGGGATTAAAAGGACAGTTTAGGCATGGTTGTAGCAGGCACTGGAGTTTCTAAGTAACATTTAAAATTTTATGCTATAGTAATGTATTTAATATATCTGGTGTTTCTTTGGTGCAATTGATATGGTAAAAATACAATATTTTATTGTATGTAATTATAATAACTTTTGAGGTCTATCTGTACAGGCTTCAGTATGGTTTTCCTTCCCTTGAGGGACACATTTTATCATAGTGGTCATTGATTTCTTTTCCCTGACTTTAGTAATACATGTGAATTTAAAAAAAGCAAAACTCCCCCCCCAAAGAAAAAAAGAACAAAGTATCATACTTAATCCTGCCATGTAATTCTTTCACAAGCATCTATATCTATATCTGTAGATAACTTTAAAAATGACTTTGAAAAAGTTTTATTGAAAACTACCTTATTATTTCATAGATAAACCATTATGTAATTTAATCATTCCACTTTTTGAACATTGTTTCTGATTTTTAAAAAAACTCTTCTAAGCCCTGGCTGGATAGGTCATTTGGCTGGATCATCATCAGGAAGCATAGAGGTTGCGGATTTGATCCCCAATCAGGGCACATACAGCAACAGATTGATGTTCCTCTCTCTCTCTCTCTCTCTCTCTCTCTCTCTCTCTCTGCACTCGCACGCTCTTGCTGAAATCAATAAAATACTCTTCCATAGAGCTGTGAGTTACAGCTTTCCTGTTGACTTTCCATGTTGAGAGAATGTTTTCTTCACCTCCCAAGGCTCAGTTTCTTAATTTTAAAAATGAGGGTGATGTCTTCCCTAGGGAGCTGTTTGAGGGTTAAGATGATATCTGTAAATGTGCCTGTTACAGTTCCTGGCCCCACAGGAGGCAGCAGCTAATGTTCCTCACCCAGAATCTGTGTTCGTGTCCAGCATGTTTCCTTCTTTCTGTTTTAGTGATAGTATTTCACCATGCATCGGAAGAAAGTGGACAATCGAATCCGGATTCTCATAGAGAATGGGGTAGCTGAGCGGCAAAGATCTCTCTTTGTTGTGGTTGGAGATCGAGGAAAAGATCAGGTAAGACCAGGTACATACTTCCTGATGTATTGTGTCCTGTCCCAAAGAGTCTACATGTTACAGGTCTGCCTGGCTTTTAGCACATAATGACATTAGGTCCCTTGACTGGTTTCCTTTAAGTAGAATGCCTACTGGGGAATTTTCCTTTTCAATTTAACTTAATTTTTTTATTTTATCATTATTATTATTTTATATTTTAGTGAGAGAAAGACAGAGAGACAGAGACAGACAGGAAGGGAGAGAGATGAGAAGCATCAACTCGTATTTGTGACACCTTAGTTGTTCACTGATTGCTTCTCATATGTGCCTTGTTGGGGGGTGGGGGTGCTCCAAACAAGGCAGCAACCACCTGCTCAAGCCAGCGACCTTGGGCTCAAGCCAGCAACCATGGGGTCATGTCTATGATCCCACACTCAAGCCGGCGACCTCAGGGTTTTGAACCTGGGTCTTGGGCATCCCAGGTTGATGCTCTATATCCAGTTCGCCACTGCCTGGTCAGGTGTTTTTTTTTGTGTGTGTGTGTGTGTGTGTTTGTAAATGATAAATACTCTGTATTTAGAATTATTAGCCTTTGATGCCTGGGGTGGAGGATTGAGCACAGTTAAAGCGTATGTGTCTTGGCTTTTAGTCCCAACTTGAGCACTACTTGTCTTGACTTTGGGCCTGGCAATCTCAAAGGACTCTGGCCCTGAGATTCTGTGACCTTTTTTTTGGCAGGTGGTTATACTTCATCACATGTTGTCCAAAGCAACTGTGAAGGCTCGGCCTTCAGTGCTGTGGTGTTATAAGAAAGAGCTGGGGTTTAGCAGGTAAGCTTGGCCCTTTGAGTGTCCCATGCTACTTACAATTCCTGCTCATTGATTGAATGCCCGGAAATGATTCCTTGACATAGTTTTTCCAGGGTGGTTAGTGGAGGTGCTGTCTCAGAGGACATTTCCAGATAGAGAAAATAATAGAGCTGGTGTCCTTCCTTCATTCCTGACAATAACTTTCAAATCATTTTCATGTTCTGTAAGGCCCCAGTGGAATGCCTCACTCTTAGCACATGATTTTTCTTACTACTTTTCTGAGCCCATTTAATGCAAACTCCTTTATGGCCTTTTCTTACCTCAAATTTACTTCATGTTTTTACTCTCCCTTTTCCTTCCCTTTTGCTTCTGAGGAGGATGTGCCTCATGTTAAAGCAAACCCTTTGCTCTGCATCTTCTCAGACTCTTTCGGGACCTTTACCTTCCTTCCTCCACCAGACACTCCATACCCTTCGAAACTTGATCCTTTTCCCTGTTCAATATGCTCAGCATTCTGTTCTCCGAAAATGGTGAGCTACATACCCAGTATTATTTCTTGGGTTAGCATTTGTCTCTCGTTCTTGTTGCCAAACATCTTGAAACAAGCCTGTTGTACTTCCTGGCCACAGTCTTTGCTGTCTGTCTTCTGCTTCTACCATCGTGACCAAACTGCGTTCTTGGAAATCATGGATGACCTGATGCCTAAAGTGGTAACTTTTCTTCCTCTTTTTCCTTCTTTTTAGCGCTCTTCCTTCACTAGCTTACTGCAGTATTTGACAGTTGGCTAATCTTACTTTTTCGAAGCTGTGAACCTAAGACCTGTCGTTGTAAATAGCAGACCTCCAACACAAACACACTTAGGCAGGAAGGGAGTTTATTGGATGGCGTATGGGGGGGATTGCTGGCGACCCCTCAGGGGATGAGACCCGCTCTGCTTTGGGACGGGGAGGAGAGGGCTGATGCTCTCAGGCCTTGCTCTGCCCTCGTCTCTGCATGTCTGCTCTATTTTCCCCACTTCAACTCAGCTTTCTGTTTTCTCTTGGCTACATTGCAGAAACAGCACTTTAAAAAAGAATTATAACAGCTTTATGGTAAGAAACACATGAAAATCAGACTATGGGTGAAAAGTAAAAAGCACCCATATTCTCAACACCTAGGCATCCTCAGCATCGATGTGTATACCACTGGTGTAGAGTTTTAAATGCTAATTGGTATTTTCTTGTGTATATTTTTCCATTCTTGGGCAGGTCAATATTTTTAGTACAGATTGAGAATAAGGCCTGCTGCCTGTCAGCAGTGGTGTAAGTTTCTGGGCTTCTGATTCTCACCACTGTTCAGTTGGTAAATGTCAAGTGGAGTTAGGCAGCCCACATGTTCTGGGAAGGTTAGCCTTTTGAACTTAACCCATCGATTTCACTTTTAAAAATCTCTCTGTGCCTCTTGTTGCTCTTCCAGCCTGTTCTTGATGTTGTGAGGCATCAGGCTAAAGCTGATGGTGTCTTCCAAGTCGTGGGCTCTGGCATGAGTCACAGGGACTGTGGAAATCAGCCCTCCCACTGCATGGTTTCACAGCTGAGGGAGGGGAGACCCAGGGGGAAGACTTTGGTTCTAGCTATTCAGTTAGAGAACCAGAGTAAAAATTAGACCAGCTGTGATCCTCAATTCTGGAACTTCCTTGTTCTCTCTCTTCTATAAAAGACAGAGTTAAATGACAGTTGGCCACTCAGGGTTTGTAAGACAAAAGAAAAGCTTGGTGATTTCTGAGCGATGCCCAGATTGCATTACAAGCCTTCCATCCTCCATCAGTGTTGCCTTAGATTAGCTCGCCCTGGAGGACTCGATCTCACGGCCTGGGAAGGAAGTGCGTGAACTCATTTAGGAAAGGTGAATAAAGTAACCTCCGTCAGCACGCCTTCCCAGGTCTTCTGACGGGCACGCTGTGTAGGTGAAGCGGTGGCGTGAGCCTGAGGTAGTGAGGCCACTGAGATTGGTTTCAAGTGCTGGCTCTGGCCAGAAGAGGTTTCGGGACAGTCATTACCCTTCTTAAAGTGAAGTCTCTGCTGAAGTGACAGCAGAATAGCAGAGGTCACACACAGCCTTGCCACTGTCTGTCTGCGAAGCCCACCTGAACCACTCTGCGCCAGGGCACTCGTTTTCCTCACCTCTCGGGGACGGGGTCAGCCCTGCGGTTTCCAGGTTCCCTCCTGTCTCCGAGGGTCTCGGTGGTGATCGTTGCACTTATCTCCTGCGCCCCACTCTTCAGCCCCTCTGGTTAACTGGCTCTCATGGGGTGGGGGGGTGATTGCAGTCACCGGAAGAAAAGAATGCGTCAGCTGCAGAAAAAAATAAAGAATGGAACACTGAACATAAAGCAAGATGACCCCTTTGAACTCTTTGTCGCCGCCACAAACATCCGCTACTGCTACTACAATGAGACCCACAAGATCCTGGGCAATACCTTTGGCGTGTGTGTTCTCCAGGTGGGTGATGTTCTGCAGCCTGTGGCTGGGGCCAGCGCTGAGGGCTGCTTGGGCTGCCTGCTGCCCGTGAGAACAGGTGTACAGTAGGGAGAGAAGATTCACGCGTGCTCCTCCCCCGAGCACTGTCAGCGGAAGAGCGGGCCGCTTTCCAGAGGAAACTTGATAATCCATCCCATATTAAAAGAAAGTTTCCTACTTAAAGTGGCACTTGTCTAGAGATATCAAAACTGGCAGCGATGTTCTGTCCCAACTGGTTTTAGCTAGCTAAAGCTGATAGAGTACTGTGAACTTCAAGTGACCCTTGGACCCCAGATCTTTATTGGAATTAACTGAAGACTTTGGTGACAAGTAAGTAGCAGGACTTGGGTTGTTTTTTTTTAATTGATTTTTAGAGAGAAAGGGAGAGAGACAGCAATACAGAGAAACGTCAGTTTGTTGTTTCAATTATTCCTGCTGTCATTGGTTGATTCTTGTATGTGCCCTGAGCCGATCGAACCCTCAACCTTGGCATGGCAGGACGACGCTCCTCTAACAATCCTGGCCAGGGCCACAGTGGGACTTGTTTTAACCAGCTGGGTTCAGACCTGTGCACTCATACACATGTCCTGTCCAGAGTGCTTGACTGGCATACTCATCACCGACACTCCACATCCTCTCTTCTGGTCCTTAAAATCCCTCACTTTTCTCTCTCAGAAAACTACCTGGTGCATTTCTTCACTGGTGTGTATTCTTTTGCCTGGCAAGTTAATAGTTAAAAATGTGGCTGAGTTTCACGTTTTTGTTTGGAGCCCTGGTTGTCTTTGTTTTATTATTTGATTCACAAAAAAGACATTTAAACACAAATTCTCACATTTTGGTATGTATCTACCTGTACTACTGTGATTACATACATTATAAAACATACCTTATAAAATATAAATTAAGAAATTCATGAGTAGAAGTTCTAGGTCCTTTTCTGAATTCCAGTGGGTTGTTGCAGCCGCCGCTGGCCTGCCTCCCGCCTTGGAGGCCCAGAACCGGCATTTTTGCCTCTCTCTCGCCTGACTGCTGAGCAGTTGGCCGTCCTAGTTGGAGCTCCCCACTGTAGCAGTTGCAATGATGATGGCTCTTTTAAGCAGTGGCTCCCCCATGTGGTGCAGTTGAGTTTTGTCAAAAATCTCCATCTGAAAACATCAGAAAATGAATGTGAGATGTTCCCTGAAGTTCAAGTGCGAATCAGTGGAGGCTGGAGGACTTTGTCCAATAAATGTTACCAGAGATTATTAGAAACACTTTTGACATATGAAACTAGGTACACCTGTTCTCGGGCTGGGCTCTCTTCTGTGGTACCCCTAAGTAGGGGGCTGTGTGTGTGTGTGTTCAGTGAGTTGGGTGAGGGGTATGGTCTTGGGTTTGTGCTCGGAAGCTCTCTTTTTCTTTTTTTAAACTTTATCACCTGTCTCTTTGGTAAGCTTCCCTGGGGTACCCTGCATGACCAGTCTTTCCTATGATCTTCCAGGATTTTGAAGCTTTGACTCCAAACTTGCTGGCCAGGACTGTAGAAACAGTGGAAGGTGGTGGGCTGGTGGTTATCCTCTTACGGACCATGAATTCACTTAAGCAGTTGTACACGATGACCATGGTAAGTCTTAATTGTGGAGGGTTCAAATCAACCTGTGTTTTTACTGTAGACAATTTTAAGATTTCCTGTTGAGCAACTCCAGTGAGCAGTCGGCACAATCTCTGGGCTGGGAGCTCTTTTCCTGCCGCTAATGAGAGTCACTGCAGAGAAATCTTGTGGCCCTGGGTGTGCCTAGTAATCTCTGAATTTCACATTTGCTACCAAACAACTAACAAATTCTACACCTGTGAGAGTCAGATGTGATGCAGCTGTTATGCAGTTAAATTTTTGAAATAGTATTTGTAGAGTTATGCCAGTGCCTGAATGTGTGTTTTTCAAAAAGGGGCTGTGCACAGGGCTATCCTAAAGGATAGTGAAGGCCCATGTGCTAGTTCCACTTCCACGCTTCCAAGAACTTCAACTCTGAGAGTTTTCTCCCAAAGCTAGGACAGTGTTAGGAGGGGCTGTGCACAGGGTTATCCTAAAGGATAACGAAGGCCCATTTGCTAGTTCCACTTCCACGTTTCCAAGAACTTCAACTCTGAGAGGAGTTTTCTCCCAAAGCTGAGGACAGTGTTAGGAGGGGGGCTCTGTCTCATCGGAGGCCATGTGGGTGTTCTGAGCAGCAGGTTTGGGGTCCTGCCCACTGACTGCCCAGCTGCCTGGAAAAGGTGTTAGGATTGGCCTCAGAGTTTTGTGAGCTGCATTCATCAGGTGAAATAGACTTTTCTCCAATTTAGTACCTGCTTCCTGTCCCCACTACTCTCCCTCACTTGTCACTACAGCCCCTCTGGCCTTGAAATTCCTCAGACATGACAGCACACTCGCCTCAGGGCCTTTGCGCTTGATACTCCCTTGCCAGTATCTGCATGGCTGACTTCCTCATTTCATTCAAGTCCCTGCTGGGATATCACCTCCTCAGTGTGGTCTTCTCTTACACCCTGTTGAGAATAGGTGGTTTTGTCTGTCACTCCTTTCACCTGCTTTGTTTGTTTTTTTAAAGCACTTTATAGTGCTCATGTTAGTCTTTAAACATCAAAAGAGCAGGGACTTACTTTTCTTCCCTGGTATATTCTGAGACCCTGGAAGAGTGCCTGGTCTTGAGTAAACACTCATTAAATATTTGTGAATGAACAGATGACTCTGCCCAAAGCAGTTGGTTTGTTCTCCCTGCCTCTCTTCCTGGATGCCAGCCAATCACCTCGGGTCCTTCCCTCACTGCCCCCTGTAAGTAGCCCCCCATTTGCTGTCATTGCACCCTGTATTTCATTTGTAGGACTTGCCAAAACGTGCAGCTGTTTACTCATTTGTTTCCTTCTATTCATGAGACTGAGCTCCGTGAGGACCGAGGTCATGCTTTGTTAAACACCAGAGTGTGCCCAGCACGTCTGGCTTGTTGGTCTGTATGTTATATGGACTGAATGAATACATTTTATGGTGCTGGATAAAAAGTGACAGAAGTCACAGACGAGGTGAGGGAAGTTTGTTGTAGTAAGAAACATTGCGTTCGGCGCTGGGCCCCAGTTCCAGCAGGTCGCACTAGGCCAGTATAGCACAGCGGCTCTGGAGAGGAGGCTTTTGTTTCCAGCAGGCCGCCAGCACCCCCTTGATCCCAGGGTTGCTTGCTAGAACTTCCCCCTCAGCCCTGTGTGGATGCCCTTGTTGATGGATGTTGTCTGTTTTAGGACGTGCATTCAAGATACAGGACTGAGGCCCATCAGGATGTGGTGGGAAGATTTAATGAGAGGTAGGTCTGTAGTTCCTGAATTGTGGGGAGCCACAATGGGAGGAATATTTTTATTTCGGGCCCAAATAGAGCTGTGCTTCTGTCTCAGGGAAGGTGGTACAGGAGTCCAAACGGTCAGATTTCTGACAGCAGCGCTTGTGGAGTTGACTGGAAGCAGTGAGCGGGGGCAGGAGACCTGGATACTGGCTTGCTCCTGGCCCCACCCAAGCCACCCTCCCTCCTCGGCTGCTAGTGTACTCCTGTCAGAGGGGTGATTTGTCTGGGTCACTGTTTCCCAAAATGTGTTTTGTAGAAACCTAGTGTTTTAAGAGGGACCTTATGACAAAAGGGTTTTGTAGCTCAGGATGTCTGGGAAATGCAGATACTGTTTTTCCTACCCATTAGCCTGTTGTAGCCTCTGAAAGTCTTGCAGCAGCAGGGACCTGTTTAACTGATGGTTTCCCAAATTAATTTGGCCACAGGGACCTGTTTTAGGGAATACCAGTTAGCAACCTGTAAAACACCTGAAGGAACTGTCGCCACTACATCAGCAGTTCTGAACCAGGGCAGTGGCCGCAGGGGCCTTTGCAATATCCAGAGTCATTTTGATTTTCATGACGTGGGGGAGAGGGATTTGGTACAGGGTACTACTGGTATCTAGTGGGTAGAGGCCAGGGATGCTGCTCCCCAGCTTAAAAGGCACAGAACAGCCCTTTCAACAAAGAAGGATCTGGTCTGAAATGTCAGTAGTGCTGAAGCGTGGAAATCCTGGCCTTGATGAACTCTGGGGCCTTTCAATGTGAGCTTGTCTGAGACTAACTCAGTAGGAGTAGGCCAGGGAGTTACCATGTGCTCCCAGGTAGAGCTGAAGCCTGGGAAAGCAGTGCTTGAGGCCTTTTTCTTGCATTTATGGGATAAGTTTCAGTTTCATAGCCAAACACATGTTTTTCTACATGTAAGAGTGTTTATGTTATATCTCTTTAGGCAAGTTTTCCTTTCCTCTCTTTTGTTTATTTTTCCTCCTTGTGACAGAAGGGAAATCCATTTGTGTCTGATTCCCTGTGTGCCTGGTGAGCACATGCAGGGTGGGTTTGGAGTTCCGCACTGAAGGGTGCGTCTAGGAGGATGTGGGAAGGCCCGATGGCTGGGAACAGTGGCGCCGGAGCCCAGGGGGAAGGTGTGCAGTCAGTCTCCCGAGAGCCCTCGGGTTTCTGTGCTGGGTAACACGTGTTCGGGTGCCCTGTACAGGAGGCTCGCTGTCTCCTCACATTGCGCTCCAACTGGGTTTTGACTTTCTCTGGTTTCTGAGACTTGGGGCCGTATGATTTTCCTAAAGAAAAGCCATACCTTTGTTGTCGGCATTGGCCCCTTCCCCCCAACACCTCATTATGGCGGCTTTGTTCCTCAGATTCATTCTTTCTCTGGCCTCCTGCAAGAAATGTCTCGTCATTGATGACCAGCTCAACATCCTGCCCATCTCCTCCCACGCCGCCAGCATTGAGGCCCTGCCTCCCCAGACCCTGGTGAGTCAGCCAGGGGCCTGAGGATCCGGGGGAAGCTGCGTTCTGTGTTGACTCTGCCGTGGCAGTGGCCAACCTCTCCTCTTTGGTAGGATGAGAGTCTTGGTCCTTCTGATCTGGAGCTGAGGGAGCTGAAGGAGAGCCTGCAGGACACGCAGCCCGTGGGTGTGTTGGTGGACTGCTGCAGGACCCTGGACCAGGTGAGTGTGCCAAGTGGGAGCTCCCTGGCCCAGGAGAAATAGCACATGAGTAAACTGTAGCATGCAGAAAGCAACAGAAGCCAAGTCAGGACAAGCCACGTCTCGATCCTCCCTGGGGAAGAGGGCTTTCCTCTTGCTCCAACTCATGCGGTGACAGTGGGGCTGTTCTGTCTTGTCTGAGTTCACAGCAGAAGTCCAGGGATTACCTCCTCCCCTACCTCCACCCCATTAACAGTTTAGGGAGCGAGGATTTGGGGGTGCTGGATACAATTTAAAGAGGAACTCCCTCAGCGCTTTAACCAAGAGAGGGAGCTATGCCTGTGTTCTTTCACTTGGGTTGTTTTGATGATATAAAGGTTTTTGCTTTTCCTTGTGTGGAAGCGAGAGGAGAGCTGGAGGATGCTTGTACCTACCCAGTTCCGGTGTGGAGCCTGATGAGGGCCCTGTGGGGCATGTGTACCTGGGCTTCAGGGGCAGACAGTGGCTGGGTGGGAGCTTTCAGTGTGGAGCCTGATGAGGGCCCCGTGGGGCATGTGTGCCTGGGCTTTAGGGGCAGACAGTGGCTGGGTGGGAGCTTCCAGTGTGGAGCCTGATGAGGGCCCTGTGGGGCATGTGTTCCTGAGCTTTAGGGGCAGACAGTGGCTGGGTGGGAGCTGCCGGGATGCATTGCTCTGCTCACTGAGGTGGCCAGGGATATAAACTCAGCTTCTCTGGTGGTTCCTGTGCTGTGCTGGGAGCAGACTGGGCATGGCCCAGGGGCCTTCAAGCTGTCAGACGTGTTTAGGGCTCTGGGCTAGCCTGAGACAGACACAGCACAGGCCTTTTGGTACTGTGCTGTCATGATGGAAAACAGCTGCAGTGACTCCTCCTCTTCAGGGTGGAGTCCAGACAGGCTGGTTTTTCTTTTCATTCTTGAAATGGAATCACTAGCTCATAGCTATCTGTGCAGACCAGGCTGCAGACTCTGAACTATTTCCTAGTACTCCCTTTGTCGCCCGAGAGAGGGAATGAGACAGGATAGAGGAAAGGGCATAAGAGGAAAAACTACAATAATAGTAGTAGTATTATAGGAAAACATCTGGCTTACAGCCCAAAAGAAAAAAACTAGGAAGTACAAAAGAGCATGCATTAAAAATAGAGAGTGGTACACTAACAATGAAATTTCTGAAAAAGAAAACCAATAAAAAATTCAGGAATTTTAACTAAGGAGGTGAAAGACCTCTATGCTAGAAACTATAAGACATTGATAAAAAGAAATTGAAGAAGACACAAATAAGTGGAAAGGTAACCCATGTTCATGGATTGGAAGATTCAACACGGGTAGGCAAAAGTAGGTTTATAGTTGTATATGGAAGTATATTCTTATCATTTATTAAATGTGTTATTTATTTGTATTACAACTGTAAACCTACTTTTGCCCACCCCTGTGTTGTGACAGTGTTAATACTACTGAAAATCATCTACAGATTCAATGCAATCCCTATCAAGATTCTAATGGCATTTTCTATTGAAGATTCCTAAAATTCATGTGGAACCACAGAAGATGCTAAATAGCTAAAAAAAAAACCAAAAACCCACAAAACCCTGAGAAAGAAGAACAAAAGAAGAGGTATTGCACTTCATAATTTCAATTATGCTGTAATGCTGTAGTCGTTGAAACAGTATGGTACTGTCATAAAAAACAGACACAAACCACTGGAACATGATCATCCCCAAAATAAACACAAGTATATACGATCAACTGATATTTGACAGGGAGCCAAGAATACTTAATAGAGGAAAGACAGTCTTTATAATAAATGGTGCTGGAATAATATTGACATGTAAAAGAATGAAACTGAATCCACGTCTTTTTTTGTTTTAATTTTCCATTAACTTGAGGGGAGGGGAGAAGGGGGGAGAGAGAGAGAGAAGCATCCACTCGTTTCACTTAGTTCTATTTAGTTTTGTACTCATCGATAGCTTCTCATACACACCCTGATGAGGGGTTGGACCCATGACCTCTGGCACACTGGGTCAACACTTTATCCTACTGAGCCACCCTGCCAAGGCTGGCCTCATGTCTTAACCACTCAGAAAAATTAACTCAGAATGAATTAAATACTTAAATGTAAGACATGAAATTCCTAGAAAAACACATAGGAACAAAGCTCCTTGACATGGGTCTCAGTAATGACTTTTTGGATATGACGCCTAAAGCACAGGCGACAAAATAGAAAGTGAGGAGGACTACATCACACCGAGGGCTCTGCGGCAGATGAAACCGTCCACATAGTGAAAGGACGGCCTGCAGAATGCGGGATAATATTTGTACCCCATGTATCTGATACAGGGTTAGTATCCAAGATATATAAAGAACTCATACAACTCAATAGCAAGGAAACAACCCAGTTTTAAAATGGGCAAAGAACCTAAATAGACATTTCTCCACAGAAAATATACAAAAGACCGACAGATGTATGAAAAGATGCTCAACGTTACTAGTCATGAAAAAGGCAAAGTTAAAACCACAACGAGGTATCATTTCATGCCTGTTAGAATGGCTATCATCAAAAAGACGGAGATAAGCAATGCTAACATGGATGTGGAGAAAAGGGAACTCGTGTGCGTTGGTGGGAATGTAAACTGGTGCAGCCATTCTGGAAAACAGTATGGAGGATCCGGAAAAAAATTGAAAATAGAACTACTGTATGATCCAGCCATTTCTACTTCTGGGAATATATCCAAAGGTAATAAAAACACTAATTTGAAAAGATATCTGCACCCTCATGTTCACTGCAGCATTATTTACAATAGTCAAGACATGGAAACACCTAAGTGTCTATTGATGGATGAATAAATTAATTGTCATTTATATATGCAATGGAATATTATTCAGCCATAACAGAATGAATCCTACCATTTGTGACAACATGGATGGAACTTGAAGGCTTTATGCTAAGTGAACTAAGTCGGACAGAAATAACAAATACCGTATGATATTAGTATGTGAAATCTTTTAAAAAAACCAAAAACTCAGAAAAAGAGATCAAACTTGCGGTTATCAGAGGCAGGGGTCGGGGTAATTGGAGGAAGGTGGTCAAAGGTACAAACTTCAGTTATAAGGTAAGTATTAGGGATGTAACATACAGCGTGATGATATGTGGGAAAGTTAAGAGAATAAATGCTAACAGTTCTCATTACAAAGACAAAAGTTATTGTCTTTTTTTTATTGTAGCTGTATGAGAAGATGGATATTAGCTGGATATATTGTGCTCATTATGTCATAGTAACCCTTGAACAATGCACATTTAAACTGTCTGGATTCACTTATATATGGACTTTTTTTACTTGACCCATGCAGTTCAAGGGTCCCCTGGTAATTGGCAGTCTGTGTATGCAGAGGGCCAATTTAAGTTATATGTGGGTTTTTGACTGTGCAGGTGGTGGGTCCCCCTAACCACACATTGTTCAAGGTTAACTCTATGTAAACCATACCATCATGTTGTATGCCTTGCACATGCACAGTGATATATGTCGGCTATTTCTTAATAAAACTGGAAAGAAAATAGGAAGTAGTGTTTCCAGTTGGCAGTTCAACTCTGCAGAGGTAACTGCTATTAACAATTGTGTATTACTTGGATCTTTTTCTGTGCATATAAACAGATATTTATAATGTGCGAAGAAGTTGCAGGGTACAGAGTGTGATTCCCACTTTTTTGCTGTTACAAAGTGCTATTAGGATATTCTTACAGATAAATCTCTAGTATAAATTTTCAGAAGACTTTCTGGATCATAGTAAGTGTGCATTAGAATGGGTGTTGTACCAGTTTACGGAACTGCCAACAGTAGTTAAAGATGCCTTTTTCCCTGCAGCCTTGTCAACACTGGGTACTATTAAACTTGTTGGTCTTCACACCCATGGGAACATAGGATCATTCTTTTAATTTGTATTATTTAAGTTAGGAGAGGAGCAGGTACTTTTTCATATAATTACCGATCATTTATTTTTGTTTTTTTGTTTGGTAAAACAGATTACTTTTTCGTATTAGTTTTTCTTTCTAGAGAATTGTCTTAGAATGCATTTGTAGTGCCGATTTTGTATCCTCATATTACTATGTTAGTGATGAATTTTTTCTGTTATATTTTATCAGTGTTTATAACTTCCCTATTCTAAAGTAAAAAACAAAAGGGTAAAATGCCCTGGTCAGCAAAAGCCAAGTTAGGATGACTAGGACCTGGATCCCCCCTGAGTGTTTCAATCTGGAGAGACTTTGGCTTCCTGTGGCCCCTCTCCTTCCTTCTCTTCCATCTACCTGGGCCGGTATCTCTTCAGTGTGTTTGTGTCACTTCCCGGGCACGTAAGCTAACTTCTTTAGGACCTGACAGGTGAAGCAGCAGCATTTGGCCTTCTTCCCAGTCTCAGTGGCCTATTCCCAGGGCAGATGCCAGTTGGACAGCAGCGTGGCCCCTGTGTTGTGTGGTAGTCCCTCCTCAGTGCACCTGGCACCTTACCCTGCTAGATGCCAGGCACTCCTCCAGGCCCTGGGAGCAGTAAACAAGAGGGACACACCTGCTTCATGGAGTCTGCGTTCTGGTGGGATGAGACAGGCAGTGAATCAGGGAAACAAGCAAATCCCATAGGTAGTAGAAGGTGCTGTGTACTTTGGAGAAACGTAACGAGCAGGAAGGAGGGATAGGCAGAGCCAGGAGGAGGAGGGTGGGAGGCTGCGGTGCTGGATGCGATGGTCAGGGAAGGCCTCGTGTAGAAGGTGGTATTTGACAGACTGGAAGGAGCTGAGAAAATGAGTCATGGGGCGCTCTGGGGGGAGAGTGCTTCCAGCAGAGGGATCTCCAGGCACATAGGCCTGGGGTAGGAGTCTGCCTGGTGTGCTTGGGGACTCGCAAGGCGGCTGGCTGGGCTGGAGCAGAGCGAGTGGATGGGAGTTGGCATTGATGGAGATCGGGCAGCAAACATCCATGCAGGCCGCTGGAAGGGCTCTGGCACTTAGCTCCGCGAGAAGTGGGGGCCAGTGGTAGGTCCTAGGCTTGGGTCTCTTCTCAGCACAGCTGCCAGAGCAGAGGGGTTCCTGGGCTCGGTCTTAAAAGGATCCCTCTGGCTGCTGTGTTGCATCTAGACTGCAGGGGAACAAAGGTGGGGGCAGAGGGGCTAGTTCGGAGGCTACTGTAATGAGGTGAGACAAGATGGTGTCTTCTACCAGAGCAGTAGGGGAGGATAATGGTGAGGAATTGTAGGATTTTATGTATTTTTTCCCATTGATTTGAGGGGAGTGGAGGGAGTGAGAGGGGGGAAGAGAGAGAGAGGGAAGCATTAATTCGTTGTTTCACTTAGTTCCATTTAGTTTTGTACTCATTGATGACTTCTTGTATGTGCCCTGACCGGGGGTCAACCCTGTGATCTTGGGCGCACTGGGTCAATGCTTTGTCCACTGATTACCCAGCCAGGGCCTTGTGTATGTTTTGAAGATAGTATTTTTTTTTTTTTTTACAGAGGCAGAGATAGACAGGGATAGACAGACAGGAACGGAGAGAGATGAGAAGCATCAATCATCAGTTTCTCGTTGCGCGTTGCGACTTCTTAGTTGTTCATTGATTGCTTTCTCACATGTGCCTTGACCGCGGGCCTTCAGCAGACCGAGTAACCCCTTGCTGGAGCCTAGGGTCCAAGCTGGTGAGCTCTTTTGCTCAAGCCAGATGAGCCCGCGCTCAAGCTGGCGACCTCGGGGTCTCGAACCTGGGTCCTTCCGCATCCCAGTCCGACGCTCTATCCACTGCGCCACCACCTGGTCAGGCTTGAAGATAGTATTGATGGGATTCACTGATAAATCAGGTATGGGGAAAAAATGGAGAAGGTTTTTAGCCTAAACAATTGGACACTTAACTGAGATGGAGAAGATTCTAGATGGAGGAGGTTTGAGGCGCACATTGAGTGTTCGGTTTTAAGTCCAACATGTCTGTTAGATGTGCAGGTGGACATATACGGGGCAGTTGCACTGGAGATGTGAATTTGGAGTAGTCAATATCTTAAGTGATATTTAAAGCCTCCAGGCTCAGAGGTGGTGATTACAGGCTGGAAGTCCAAGTGCTGAGCTTTGCTTTCTAGGCTGTAAGAACTGTCCCCCTTTATTTGGCCTTGGCATCAAGCTGACTCCTCCACAGTGATGGTGGTAGAGGGCTGAAACTTGGCCTTTCTCAGAGCTCACCTACCATGTGTCTCTTCCACAGGCGAAAGCTGTCCTGAAGTTCATTGAGGGCATCTCTGAGAAGACCCTGAGGAGTACCGTTGCGCTCACCGCTGCCCGAGGCAGGGGGAAGTCTGCAGCCCTGGGACTGGCTATTGCTGGGGCAGTGGCTTTTGGGTAAGAGGCTCTGATTCCCTGTCCTTAGGAACTCTGGGCTCTGAGGGAGCCGCGTGTGGGATTCGGACTTGGGACTGGGCGGCCGTTCTGGGTCTGAGCAGGCTCCTGGGTGATTTCCAGTAATGCGTTTTCCCGACTCCCGGAGGTGCAAATACACATGTGCAGTCAAACACAGACACGCACAACAGGGCCTTTGTGATCACTAAAGTGGAACAAACTCAAAAGCAAAGATATGCTGGTAAGAAGTTTTAAAATTCTCAGGATATGAGAATATGCATGAGCAGCTTTGCTGACTGGTCAGTAGAAGATCTCGTTTGCTTCTGAGGAGCTGCCTCGAGGGTGATGTACTTTCCGTCTTTCGCCCTGAGTGGCAGACTTATGCATCTGCCAGTGGAATACATGCTTCTGACTTCACAGACATAAACAGTGGACCTGGAATGGGCCTAGGAGGCCATGTTCCCCTGTATGCTTGTCGTCCTTGGTGCTCCTAGTCACTGTGAGCGTTTTATAGATGGACAGACCTAGGACTGAGGAGTGTAGCGACTTGGCTAAGGTTCCTGAGCAAGTCAGTGCCAGTAGTGCTGCGTCTAACTTAGCTCCTGGCTCCTCGTTCTTCGTTCCTCTGCTGCTGCAGCGGTCCCACTCGGCCCTTAGGCCTTGGCATCCTGCACACCCACAAGAGCCCTGGGTTTGCTGTGGCCTTGGCCTGAGTACCAGTGTGGCTCTCTGGCTTCACAGTTCAAAAGCTTCTCAGCACAGCTGGTGATCAGTGTGGAACTACCCCTCTCGTCCCAGGGCACAGGATTGGGGGGCAGCATGCTGGTCCTGACACTGAGGGACTTGTCCCTACAACACCGCTTAGCGTGCATTTTACACATCGGTAGCTAATCGTCAGGACATGCTACCTCCCGCTGTTAGTGTTTTCCTCAGTGTGGGAGGAGAGAGATCCTCAGGTCTGCAGTTGCTTTACTTTTCCTTCCCAAAAGTTGTCCTGATATTTTTCCTGCCATTGTCTCTGGCTATCACCTGTGTGACTGGGGCAAACAAAAATGGTTTCTTTTTACTTGTTACCTACACAATAATTAAATTTCCTAATTACTTAAAAAAAAAACCAACCTACTTCTTTTTGTTCAATAGGTACTCCAATATCTTTGTTACCTCCCCAAGCCCTGATAACCTCCACACTCTGTTTGAATTTGTATTTAAAGGATTTGATGCTCTACAGTATCAGGTAGGAAATTGGGATAATTTATTTTGATTCCGTGCTCAGTTTAAATTCGGGGGAAGTCTTTAGAATGTATGCTTGCTCTCTTACTAGTTTCTAAAGCTCGTTTCTAGTGTTTGCCATTGATTTGACTCTTTTCCTCCCCAGGAGCATCTGGATTATGAGATTATTCAGTCATTAAATCCTGAATTTAACAAAGCGGTGATCAGAGTGAATGTATTCCGAGAACACAGGCAGACCATTCAGGTGAGGCTTGTCCTAAAACCCTGCTGTGTGGGGCCAGAGTCCTGCAGTCATTAAATGGCTCTAAAGTGTCTTCTTTTATAGTCTTTTTATGTCCTATGACATTACATGTCTTTTAGACAGTTGTTGTTTTAGGATAAACTTGTTTCAGATTTTCAGCCTCTTCTGAAGAGAAACATTCTAGCAAACTAACAAATGGATGTAACCAGATTGGAAAATTGTAGTAACTGAGTAAATGGGATTGAGAGTATGTTAATCTGCTAGAAGAAATATAATCATTGTTCTGACATCAGTTCAAATTTTGCTTAGTTACGGCAGGTTTTGAAATGGTGCATCAGTAACTATAACAATAACCTCACCATTTAAAAGAGAGAAAAAAAAGAACTTTGCAGAAATGGACTCTGGGTCTTTGTGGTTTAGTGAGTGGCCTAGTTTTCTTTTTAAATAGCGTTTCCCTGAATGCCCTATAAATCTCCAGTGCTCTGTAAGCCTGAACGGCCTGCACTTGTCCAAAGGCGGCAATTTTGTTAAATCATAGAGAAGCATTAGTGTGACGGGCTTGCAGAAGGGATGGAGACCCACGCTCCTTAGTAGAGGGCATTCACTGGTATTTTTGGAGTTGGTGTGGGGTGGGAAGTGGGCCAGGTAAACTTGGAGTTTATGCCTTGACCTTCATGCCTGTCAAGAAGCCATGCCTGTGAAGGAGGTATACTTTTTTATCAAAGGGTTCAGATTATGAATGATGTTCGGTGTTTATACCTTTTACCTAAGGATCTTAATTTTTTTTTATTAGGTCTCTTGACTCTCTCATTGCTTACATTTTTTCCTATTTTGCCTGATTCTCTCGGCTGAAAGGAGGAAAGACTGATGTTGGGGTCGGGGGCAGGCCAGGCAATGAGAATGCAAAGACCCATTAAAACTGAAGAAAAATACACAAACCAAAGAAGGAAAACCTTTCCCTGAAATGCCCTCGCTCGGCCTTTGCAGCTCCGTGGATTTTTGATCAAAGACCCTCTTGCATTACCAGAGCCCTTTGTCTCCAGACTGGAGTTTAAACACAGAAGCAGTGACCTGACTTTATGAGGCTCCATTTATGTCCCTTTGAGGCCTCCTCTGTGTTGGAAATTGGGAAAGAAAGAGAGAGAAATACTAGATTAAAGTCTGCCATGCCTCCTCGGGACTGCTTTCTGCTTTTACGAGGTGCTTGTTTCATGTTTCCCTATAAGAATCTGGGACATGGGGCCCTGTTGAGGGTATGTACCTTGCTATTAGAATTGAGGGGGGTCACTGCTTCCCTGACCCATCAACGTCTAGCAAAGCAGTTACAAAATCTTACGTACAACAGAATACTTCAAACATATAGGAAAACACAGAGACCAATATAACTTAAGATGCCCAGCACTCGGGCTTAAGGAATGTTGACACTTTGCTGTGTTTGTTTCATATTTTAAAAGTCATTTTATATTTTTGTTTTAAAGATCTCAAACATCACAGACACAGTTGAAGTCCCTTTTGTGCCCCTCCTCCTCCCATTCCCTTCTGTCACTCCCCTTAGGGACTCTATTCTGAGATTGGTGTGTTTCCTTTCAACTTGTGTGTGTTTATATTTTACTACCTAATTATGTACCCATAAATGGTAACATACTATACTTGACCTTTTTCAGCTTGCCTTTTTTACTTAAACTTTGTTTTTAAGATTTGTCCAGATTGAAGCCCATGGATCTGGTTGATGTTAAGCACTATATGTATAGACTACAGTTTATTTATATGTTTCTAGAAATGGAATTGTTGGGTTTTAAGGGATCTGTAGCCATCCAGCCTTCTTGGATATTGCCAAATTCTTCTTTAAGATTTACCTTCATGCCAGCATTTTATTTATTTATTTATTTATTTTTGAGTTTTTGCTTACCCACACCCTCACAAACACAGGGTGTTTTACCGCTATTTAAATTTTACCTGTGTGTGTGTGGTATGGGATCACCTGTTGTCTTTAGCATTGAACTGATTACTAGTCTGGTTGAGTAACTTTGTTAATTAGTTACACAGATTTCTCCCCTCTAAAATACCTCTGCATGCTTTTGCAAACTAAAAATACCAGGAAGCCCTGAAGAGACAGAAGGGTTTGTTTGTATGCATAAGGATGTCAAGCTAATGGAAAATTGGTGGCTTTAGGTGGCCACACTAATAATATAAATGAGCGAATATGGGTATATTCAGGAGGGAATAAGTCTCAGAAGTACCCCGCTAGTGCAGGAGAATTGGCCTTTATAACAATAACAATGATATCAAAGCCTGGTGCGTGGTACCCAGCACATAGTAGGTGCTTGAGAAATCTGACATCCTCCAGGTAGACATTGCTAGGGCCAAGCTTTGTCTTTGGCTCGCTGGCCAGATTGGGGCTGGCAGGAAGCAAGAGAAGACAGAAGAGAGACTGGGGGAGGCATCACCCTCTAGGGCCCAGACAAGGAATTTTATGGTTTTATCTGACTCTTCTCTCAAGCAGCCATCAGAGAGGCATCTCCTCCATTTTAAAGGGAGGACTCTGAGGCTCTCTGTGATTAAGTGACATGTCTAGCATCACACAATTGGTGGCTGCACTGTTTGGACCCAGGTGTCTGATTCTAAGCCCGTTACATTTTTGCCCTGCCAAGGAAGAGTGGAAAGGAGCAACAAAAGGAAGAAGAAATGGGAAGGGGGACAGAGGACAGAGAGTAGCAGCACTGGTGAGGCATCACCGCTGTGACGTTAGGTGGCCAAGCTAATAATACCAACATTTCTTTTCCATAGTATATACATCCCGCAGATGCTGTGAAACTGGGCCAGGCTGAACTCGTTGTGATTGATGAAGCCGCTGCCATCCCCCTCCCCCTGGTGAAAAGCCTCCTGGGCCCCTACCTTGTTTTCATGGCATCCACCATCAACGGGTAAGGCACCTTGGGGTGTAGTCATTGCTCTCATTGTGGGTTCTTGCAGATTTGGTGGCATGTTACAAATATATCATGGGTAGGTAGCTCTGATTCCTGAAGTCTAAATCTTTGGGGCTGCTTCAGCCTCCCTGGGGCTCTTGCAAATGTAATAATCAACTGTAGCTCACCTCTGGTCTAACATTAAACGGGCTGCCCAAGACTGAAGAATTTTATAACTCAGGTGATGAGTGTCTCTTGTCTGTAAGGCCTGATCAAGTTTTTAGAAGTACATGGACAGCTCAGGTGGTTACCTCGGTTCCTTAGAGCATCAGTTGTGTGTATGTGTGGAATGGGATCACGTGTTGTCTTTAGCATTGCTCAGTTGGTTAGAGCATTGTCCTGATAGCTCAGTTGGTTAGAGCATCGTTCTGATAGCTCAGTTGGTTAGAGCATCGTTCTGATAGCTCAGTTGGTTAGAGCATCGTCCTGATAGCTCAGTTGGTTAGAGCATCGTCCTGATAGCTCAGTTGGTTAGAGCATCGTCCTGATAGCTCAGTTGGTTAGAGCATCGTTCTGATAGCTCAGTTGGTTAGAGCATCGTCCTCATAGCTCAGTTGGTTAGAGCATTGTCCTGATAGCTCAGTTGGTTAGAGCATCGTCCTGATAGCTCAGTTGGTTAGAGCATCGTCCTGATAGCTCAGTTGGTTAGAGCATCGTCCTGATAGCTCAGTTGGTTAGAGCATCGTCCTGATAGCTCAGTTGGTTAGAGCATCGTCCTGATAGCTCAGTTGGTTAGAGCATCGTCCTGATAGCTCAGTTGGTTAGAGCATCGTTCTGATAGCTCAGTTGGTTAGAGCATCGTCCTGATAGCTCAGTTGGTTAGAGCATCGTTCTGATAGCTCAGTTGGTTAGAGCATCGTCCTCATAGCTCAGTTGGTTAGAGCATTGTCCTGATAGCTCAGTTGGTTAGAGCATCGTCCTGATAGCTCAGTTGGTTAGAGCATCGTCCTGATAGCTCAGTTGGTTAGAGCATCGTCCTGATAGCTCAGTTGGTTAGAGCATTGTCCTGATAGCTCAGTTGGTTAGAGCATTGTCCTGATAGCTCAGTTGGTTAGAGCATCGTCCTGATAGCTCAGTTGGTTAGAGCATTGTCCTGATAGCTCAGTTGGTTAGAGCATTGTCCTGATAGCTCAGTTGGTTAGAGCATCGTCCTGATAGCTCAGTTGGTTAGAGCATCGTCCTGATAGCTCAGTTGGTTAGAGCATCGTTCTGATAGCTCAGTTGGTTAGAGCATTGTCCTGATAGCTCAGTTGGTTAGAGCATCGTTCTGATACGCCAAGGTTGCAGGTTTGATCCCCAGTCAGGACATATGCAAGAGCCAACCAATGAATACATAAATAAAGTAGAACAATAAATCTATGTTAAAAAAAATACATGGATGGCAATATCAATGTCTTATGTCTTTGAATTATGTGAAGATATAGTATTAAAGTAACTAATTAGCATAAGAAAGTGGGCTTAATAATGGCCCAGGAGCTTTTTTAAAATTTTTGAAATAGTTCATGTTTGCTATAGAAAATTTAGAAAAATCAAATAAGCAAAAAGAAAAATCACTGGTAATCCAGTCATCTAGAGAGATCACTTCTGTTAGAATTTTGGTGTACATTTACTGTGCATCTATTTTACTTTTTCATTTTGAACAAAAACATAAACATAGTTTATATATTGCTTTAATTTTATTTTTTCTATAACACTATACTGTAAAATATTTCCAGGTCAATAAATAGTTATCTTTATTATATTGGAAAGATTTTGATATGGAAGTCACATCTTGAAAAGATAATTCTATTACAGATTTATTTTTGTGACTTTTATTTGCAATGAAAATATTTAAGTAAAGTGGATTTTACTTTTTTCTTGTTAACAGCTTTGTTGAGATATAATTTACATACCCCATAATTTACTCACTTAAACTGTGTAATTCTACTGTTTTTAGTATACCGGTATACACTGAGTTGTGCCATCATCACCAGTCAGTATTAGAACATTTTCATCAGCCCAGAAAGAAACTTTGTTCCCTATGGCTATCACCCTCCAATCCTCCCCCTCCACCAACCCTAGGGAATACTGAATCTACTTTCTGGATTTATTTGCCTATTCTGGACATTGCTTATAAATGGAATCATACAATGTGTGATCTTTGTGACTGACTTCTTTCACTTAGCATAGTGTCTAAGGTTCATCCATGTAGTTTGTATCAGCACTCCCTTCCTTTTTATGGCCACGTCATATTCCATTGTGTGTTTGGAAACATTTTGTTTTTTCATTCATCTGTTGACCGACATTTGGGTTGTTTCTGTCTTTGGGCTATTAGGAATAATGCTGCTGTGAACATTCGTGGACAGGTTTTTGTGTGGACATGTTTTCAAGTCTTGGGTGTATATATCTAGGGGTAGAATTACTGAGTAAAATGGTAGCATTCTGTTGAACCATTTCAAGAACTGTTTTCTAAAGCGGCTGCACAATTTTACATTCTCACTGGCAGTGTACAAAGGTTCCAGTTTGCCCGTATTCTTGCCAGCATTTGTCACAGCAGTTATCTTTGAGTATAGCCATCCCAATGAGTGTACAGTGGTGTTGCGTGTGGTCTTCATTCACATTTTGCTGATGGCTGATGGTGTGGGGCCTCTCGTGCATTTATTGGCCATTTGTATGCCTTCTTCCAAAAATGAGCTATTCATATTCTCTGCTCATTTTCTAATTGGGCTGTCTTTGCTAATTGAGTCGTAAGGGTTCCTTATACATTCTAGATACAAGTCCCTTATCAGATAGATACAATTTACAAAACTTTTCTCTCATACGGTTTTTTTTTTCCTCACTTTCTTGATAATGTCCTTGAAGCACAAAAGTTTTTAATTGGGTTGCTTGTGTTTATTCTTGTTTTTAGTTTAAAATAAGTAAATGGAATTTTTTAAAGAAAACTTTGCTGTTTGGCTTAGAGGGGGGAAAAAATACTTCAAAATTCCAATTTTTTGATTATTTTGTAAAAGTAATATTTGAGTTAGAAAAAGTATTTATACAGTCTTAAATATTATAATGACGAGTACTACAAAATGAAGTAATAATAAAGAAGAAAGCCCACCGAGCAGTCTGCACCCTATAGTCACATCTTCTTGTAACAGAAGACCAGGAAGAAATATAATTGAAAAGTACTGGTTCGGTGATCAGTTTATAGATCATTTTTTTCCCCCAAAAAACTTTTGCAAGTTGTTTTATTTTACCTTTTAAATGAAAGTAGTAATTAAAAGAATTACTTGGGTGGTGGATCTGTTTAATCTTGATTTTTCCCATCTGGAAACGTTCTCTGTTGATTTCTTCAAACATGTTACTTCTAACAGCATTTCTCATTAATTGACCATTGAACTGTGTTTCAGTTTTATTATACTAAAGACTTTACTTGTAATGTTTTCAGTCCTTTATTTAATTCATAGCACAGTCCTTTGTGGTGTATAGAGTAATCCCCTGGAGAGGGTGAGGCTGAAAGAGGTGGGGTTCCTTCCCAGAGGTACTAAGTCATTGTGCCAGGACTGCCCCTGGCTGGCTCCACGCGGGCCCCCTGCTGCCCCGTCTCCTCTGGGCGTGCCCCGTTCTGCAGAATGTTCTGAGATGAGCAGGGCCGTCCCTGGGGAGCAAGTCTGGTGTTTCAGCAGGATGAGGAAGTTCTCTTTCCCCTCTTGGAGAATGGATTTGAGACCTTGTGTCTGATTGCCTTTGCTTTTGCTTATAGCTACGAGGGCACTGGGCGGTCACTGTCCCTCAAGCTAATTCAGCAGCTCCGTCAACAGAGTGCCCAGAGCCAGATCAGCACCACCGCTGAGAACAAGACCACGACCACAGCCAGACTGGCCTCAGGTACTATCGTGGAGCTCAGAATGGACCCCGCAGCACACAGCAAGTCTCTTTAGACTCTCTCACTGGGCCCTTCCCCTCGTGACATATGGGTGGTACCAAACCTTCTTACAGTCAGGCAGGAAGGTTCAGTCCCATGAGCTGAAGTTGCTTTTCTCCAGAGTAGCTAGCACGTGACCGGATGGCAGGTTGGCTGGGCCTTTTGGGGGCTGGACCCTCGTTGGTCCCATGTCGGGGCGTGGGTGCATGAGCTCACAGAGCCTGTTAGGACTGGTGTCAGGGCAAGCCGACCATCCTCAGGAACAGTTGAACCTCTCGAGCCATACTGACACAGGGTATGCTGTGACGAAGAGAAAGTAGAACCTTTGCCTTGCGCATTTAGACAAAACGTATTTGATCCTTATTTCTCATCATGTGTGTTTTGTGGGGACCAGCGCGGACGCTGCACGAGGTCTCCCTGCAGGAGTCGATCCGATATGCCCCTGGGGACGCGGTGGAGAAGTGGCTGAACGACTTGCTGTGCCTGGACTGCCTCAACATTACCCGGATAGTGTCAGGCTGCCCCCTGCCTGGAGCCTGCGAGCTGTATCCTCCCAGGGGGGTGATGGGAGACGTGCACGGAGGGTCTGGCCCTTTGTGAGCTGTATCCTCCCAGGGGGGTGACGGGAGACGTGCACGGAGGGTCTGGCCCTTTGTGAGCTGTATCCTCCCAGGGGGTGACGGGAGAAGTGCACGGAGGGTCTGGCCCTTTGTGAACTGTATCCTCCCGGGGGGTGACGGGAGAAGTGCACGGAGGGTCTGGCCCTTTGTGAACTGTATCCTCCCGGGGGGTGACGGGAGAAGTGCACGGAGGGTCTGGCCCTTTGTGAACTGTATCCTCCCGGGGGGTGACGGGAGAAGTGCACGGAGGGTCTGGCCCTTTGTGAACTGTATCCTCCCGGGGGGTGACGGGAGAAGTGCACGGAGGGTCTGGCCCTTTGTGAACTGTATCCTCCCGGGGGGTGACGGGAGAAGTGCACGGAGGGTCTGGCCCTTTGTGAACTGTATCCTCCCGGGGGGTGACGGGAGAAGTGCACGGAGGGTCTGGCCCTTTGTGAACTGTATCCTCCCGGGGGGTGACGGGAGAAGTGCACGGAGGGTCTGGCCCTTTGTGAACTGTATCCTCCCGGGGGGTGACGGGAGAAGTGCACGGAGGGTCTGGCCCTTTGTGAACTGTATCCTCCCGGGGGGTGACGGGAGAAGTGCACGGAGGGTCTGGCCCTTTGTGAACTGTATCCTCCCGGGGGGTGACGGGAGACGTGCACGGAGGGTCTGGCCCTTTGTGAACTGTATCCTCCCGGGGGGTGATGGGAGACGTGCACGGAGGGTCTGGCCCTTTGTGAACTGTATCCTCCCGGGGGGTGACGGGAGAAGTGCACGGAGGGCCTGGCCCTGTTTCCTGGGCTGCTGCTCTAGGGAGAGGGAAGGGCCAGGCCGTCTCTCTTTCCCTTCCTTCCTGCCCTAACGTGTTTCTGCTGGGACACGGGGTTCCTCTTTCCAAGCTGAGGGAAGGCCACTCAGCCAGGGGACCCTCGGAAGTAGCATGTTCTGTTTGGGCTTTCTTTGGTTTGTTTTGGTTGCTTAACCAGACCCAGCTACTATGTTAACAGAGACACCCTCTTCTGCTACCACAAGGCCTCCGAAGTTTTTCTCCAGCGGCTTATGGCCCTCTACGTGGCTTCTCACTACAAGGTAACTGCCCGAGCCCTTGAGTGAACTTCAGCTATGCAGTCCCCTTTCACTTAGCTTCTCACATCTTCTGTTACCAGTGGCTCAGGTGACCATTCTTTGGGACTTCAATGTCCTGATGTTGGCAAGGGCCAGTGACCTTGCTGGAGCTTGCGTTCCCCACTGTGGCTGTGGTGGTCTGGGGCTTCCAGCTCGCCTGCATTGTGCAGTGCCTGTGGGGAGCCCCGTGCCCGCTCACTGGAGAGGTGGAGAGCTGCCCTCTCTAAACAGGGCACTTCTGTTCCTTGCCTGTCTGCAAAGCTGGTAGGCTTCCGCGGTACAACAGTTGTAACCTGCAGGTGCTATTTGACCTGAGACAGCTTTGTACTTCTGGACTATTTTTAAGAAGTAACGAGTGAGAATTTAGAATATTTGTCTTGAAAACTAGGGCATGTTGTAAAAGACATTTATGGAGTGTCTAGGTAGCATTTTTATGAACACTCTTTCATGGAAGACTGGAGTTGGTGTCAGGAGTGGTGACAGGCTTTCTCGTCAGGACAGAGTTCATTCACTTCCGGCTGTGACGTGGGCAGCGCTAACTAAGCAGGTCTCCGCCCCCACCTGCAGCCCCGGCACCAGTGGCGAGATGACAGCAAGCATTTGAGGCTAAGTCCGTATAAGCCTTTTTGGAGAGTCTTGGCTGGCTGCCCACAATACTAGAAAGGCACTTCGGTGGGTTTTGGCTCATCACTTGGCTTTGGGAGGGCGGTACTCCAGTCATCCTTTGGTTCCAAGTAGCGTCTTGAGTAAAGGACAAGAAGAGGGGGGTTCTCACTGCCCCGTGTCTGTGCCCACAGAACTCTCCCAACGACCTCCAGATGCTCTCCGATGCCCCTGCTCACCACCTCTTCTGCCTCCTGCCGCCCGTACCCCCCACCCAGAACACCTTGCCCGAAGTGCTTGCTGTCGTCCAGGTACAGAAGCAGAGGCGGCCCTGTGGCATTGATTTTGGGAACCATCCAGGTGTCCAGGGTTAATGGCTCAGGAACTGCAGTGTGGGAGGGGAAGTGCTGGTTCCTGCTCTGCAGCAGTAGTGAGAGGCGGGTGTGCCAGGCACGTCGTGGGGCAGCGTGGAGGAAGCCCCGCCGACAGGACCCGCGGTGGGTGAATGTTGAAACTGGCCACTCAACCCTCCTTTATTACAAAACAGTATGTGGTACTTATAAAAGTAGAAGACACAGATTGGAAAAAATAATGTTTTTAGCGCCTGTCATGTATTTATGCATTCCTATGTCATTTTTCTTTTTACAAACAAGGGATCATAGTACTTGATAATCTGCCTTTTTTTCCTAGTGTGTCAAATATTTATAATCTGCATAATTTTTAAAGGCTGCATTTTTTTTTTTTTTTTTTTTTTTTTTGCATTTTTCTGAAGCTGGAAACAGGGAGAGACAGTCAGACAGACTCCCGCATGCGCCCGACCGGGATCCACCCGGCACGCCCACCAGGGGGCGATGCTCTGCCCATCCTGGGCGTCGCCATGTTGCGACCCTCCTGGGTGTCGCCATGTTGCGACCAGAGCCACTCTAGCGCCTGGGGCAGAGGCCACAGAGCCATCCCCAGCGCCCGGGCCATCTTTGCTCCAATGGAGCCTTGGCTGCGGGAGGGGAAGAGAGAGACAGAGAGGAAGGCGCGGCAGAGGGGTGGAGAAGCAAATGGGCGCTTCTCCTATGTGCCCTGGCCGGGAATCGAACCCCGGGTCCTCCGCACGCTAGGCCGAAGGCTGCATTTTTAAATCTGCATAATTTTTATCTCTTTCTATGCACGTGTATGGTATTGTGTCTAACCTTCTGCTATCAGATACTTGGGTCGTGGATTTGTACTGTTCTGTTCGAGCTGCGTGAGCACCCTGTCCCGATTGTGGGGTGCACACGTGCACCCTGTGTGGAGACCCTCTTCCATGTGGGTCTGCTCTTTGGGCCAGGAAGCTGTCAGTGCTCCATCTTGTTAGTGACAGTGTCGGGATAGCCCTGGGCTATAGTCATGCAATTTTCTTTGTAAATGGCTGGGTCAGTTACTGGGGTAAGCCTGACCGGTAGTCAGAGAACCAGCAAAGAGTTGATGATGTTGTGTGAGCGGGCTCTGTTCTTGGGGCCGGCCATCTCGTCTGCATGGTCCTGCTTCCGCCACAGGTGTGCCTTGAGGGGGAGATTTCTCGCCAGTCCATCTTGAACAGCCTGTCTCGAGGCAAGAAGGCTTCAGGAGACCTGATTCCGTGGACAGTGTCAGAACAGGTGAAGCGCCTTCCCTGGCATGTCAGTGTGGGTGAAGCTGGCGGGGTCGGCGGATGTATGCTGGTGCTAAGTTGCTGGCTCGTGTCTCCCACACAGTTCCAAGATCCAGACTTCGGGGGCCTCTCAGGTGGCAGGGTCGTACGCATTGCTGTTCACCCGGATTATCAAGCGGTAACGTGTCCTCGTGCCTCTCAAATCTGGTGTGCCGTTCCCAGCTGCAGCTGTGCTGCTGGCTTGTGAGGGCAGGTGCATGTGGCTGTGTGATGGGAGCTGGTCAGGGAGCCGGCGGTGCTGGGCACTCCTCTGCTGTGGAGTTTGCCCCGGGCTGGGGGGTAGTGGGTGGACAGGGTAGTTGTGTGTGCTTGTTCTTTCTTTGTGAGGACAGGGGACTTGTGAACCAGATCTTTTTGTAATTACCTCCTGTCTCTTAGAAATCCCTCTCAGGAGTTAGTTGTAGAGACGTCAGGTTTGGGCTTGCTGATCTGTGGACCAGAAATCACAGCCAGCCATCCTCATGCTCAGGTTGCAAATGGGCTGTTTGTGATGGGCTAGACCAGTGGTTAGTAAACCGCGGCTTGCAAGCCACATGCGGCTCTTTGGCCCCTTGAATGTGGCTCTTCCACAAAATACCATGTGTGAGCGCTACCTCGATAAGGAATGTGCCTACCTATATAGTTTAAGTTTAAAAAATTTGGCTCTCAAAAGAAATTTCAATGGTTGTACTGTTGATATTTGGCTCTGTTGACTGAGTTTGCCGACCACTGGGCTAGACCATGCGGGAGTGAGGGTCATCCTGTGCTAGTTCTCAGGCTCTCTGCCCTGGCCTCATTGAGAGATTTTATTGGTTCTTTGTCAAGTGCAGCTTGGCCCAAAGAGAAGGGTTTCTGGGAGCAATAGAGAGGCATAGAAGTGGGTTAGCCAGACAAGAAGATCTCTTCCTTTGCCTGTTTCCCTGCGTGCTTGCTCTCAGATGGGCTATGGCAGCCGAGCTCTGCAGCTGCTGCAGATGTACTATGAAGGCAGATTTCCTTGTCTCGAGGAGAAGGTTGGTGCGACATCGCAAGAAATTCACAGCGTCAGCAGTGAGGTAAGCCGCTTCCGCTGCACTCCTGGCTCCTGGGAGGGCCCCCCAGGGACTCGGGAGCACCACCGAACACTGGGGCGGGCTCTCTGAGTAGCAGCAGACTTCTTCCGTTTTGGAGAAGCCACTGTTTTCTTGAGCCTAGCATTTGAGATCTTTAGGTCAGCATCACCTGGAAACTTGTTAAAAATGCAAATTCTTGAGCCCTGCCCCAGACCTCTGAATGAGAAGCTTGGGTGCGGCCCAGTAACGTGCGTCCTAACCGGCTCCCAGGTGTTGCTGTGCACGTTGCAGCCTCCTCCTCTTAGTCCCCAGCCCGGACTCGGGAAGTTCCGTCTTTCTGGTCGGCACGATTAGCACCAGGAACTGGGAGGGCTTTGCACACAGTCATTGGAGTTTCGGTGTGCCTGCTAGGGGGGTGGAGAAGGGAGTTATGTTTATGGTCAGACTCAGGTTTGTCACTTCCCAAGTCCCAGAGCCACCCAGTGACAAACCTGGGTCTTCAGCCCTCATCTTTGGAACCCTGTCTTGTCTCTTCGTAAATCTGTTTGGCCTTTCTAAACCATGTGGCTCTTCTGCATTCTGGGTGCTGAGCAATAGATTCCATACTTTTCTAGGGGTTTAGTACACTCAGAAATGAGCACTGGACTTACTGGTGTTCCTGTATTTTAAAAGCCATGAGAACAAACCTAAAAACGTATCCTGGTGTTTGTTGCGTTCAGTCTAGAAGCCGGCGCGGCCGGAGTGCTTGGGAATGTCACTGACCTTCTCCCTCGGCTGTGTGGCCTGTGTTTTCTCCCCGGTGTCCTAGGCTGTCAGCTTGTTGGAAGAAGTCGTCACTCCCCGGAAGGAACTGCCTCCCTTGCTCCTCAAACTGAATGAGAGGCCTGCCGAGCGCCTGGATTACCTGGGTGTGTCCTATGGCTTGACCCCCAGGCTCCTCAAGTAAGGGTTTGCTTGTCCTTCTCTGCGAACCGCCCCCTTGTCTTTGGTTTCTGAAAATGAGAGTTCTGTGGGCTGTGTGTCTGCCTTTCCAGTGGGTGTCTGTCAGAGGTCACGGACTCACTGCTCCCCCAGCCCTTCCCAGCGGTACCTGTCGGCTCCCAGAATGCACACACAGTGACCTGCTCTCTGCTCCCCCCCAGCCCTTCCCAGCGGTACCTGTCCCTGCTCCCAGAATGCACACACAGTGACCTGCTCTCTGCTCCCCCCCCCCAGCCCTTCCCAGCAGTACCTGTCCCTGCTCCCAGAATGCACACACAGTGACCTGCTCTCTGCTCCCCCCCCAGCCCTTCCCAGCAGTACCTGTCCCTGCTCCCAGAATGCACACACAGTGACCTGCTCTCTGCTCCCCCCCCAGCCCTTCCCAGCAGTACCTGTCCCTGCTCCCAGAATGCACACACAGTGACCTGCTCTCTGCTCCCCCCCAGCCCTTCCCAGCAGTACCTGTCCCTGCTCCCAGAATGCACACACAGTGACCTGCTCTCTGCTCCCCCCCCCAGCCCTTCCCAGCGGTAGCTGTCCCTGCTCCCAGAATGCACACACAGTGACCTGCTCTCTGCTCCCCCCCCAGCCCTTCCCAGCGGTACCTGTCAGCTCCCAGAATGCACACACAGTGACCTGCTCTCTGCTCCCCCCCCAGCCCTTCCCAGCGGTACCTGTCCCTGCTCCCAGAATGCACACACAGTGACCTGCTCTCTGCTCCCCCCCAGCCCTTCCCAGCGGTACCTGTCGGCTCCCAGAATGCACACACAGTGACCTGCTCTCTGCTCCCCCCCAGCCCTTCCCAGCGGTAGCTGTCCCTGCTCCCAGAATGCACACACAGTGACCTGCTCTCTGCTCCCCCCCAGCCCTTCCCAGCGGTACCTGTCCCTGCTCCCAGAATGCACACACAGTGACCTGCTCTCTGCTCCCCCCCAGCCCTTCCCAGCAGTACCTGTCAGCTCCCAGAATGCACACACAGTGACCTGCTCTCTGCTCCCCCCCCAGCCCTTCCCAGCGGTAGCTGTCCCTGCTCCCAGAATGCACACACAGTGACCTGCTCTCTGCTCCCCCCCCCAGCCCTTCCCAGCGGTACCTGTCAGCTCCCAGAATGCACACACAGTGACCTGCTCTCTGCTCCCCCCCCAGCCCTTCCCAGCGGTAGCTGTCCCTGCTCCCAGAATGCACACACAGTGACCTGCTCTCTGCTCCCCCCCAGCCCTTCCCAGCGGTAGCTGTCGGCTGCTCCCAGAATGCTCTCTCTGCCTTTGCAGGTTCTGGAAACGAGCTGGGTTTGTTCCTGTTTATCTGAGACAGACCCCGGTGAGTGGGGCGTCCAGCAGCGGGGGGCTGTGGGTTTGTGGTTATCGCTGGTGGCAGGTCTAGGTGCACAGAGCCTTGTGCCCCGGCGATGCTCTGAGCAGGTGTTCCTGTGCCTCCCAGAGGTTTGTTCCGATGGACACCCCACAGCCGTCCCCTGAAAGGCCATGTGATCACATCCCCCGCTGTGTAGCTTACTCCAGTGCATTCCGGGCTTTGCTTGATTATAGAATAGCTGAGGTGCCGGTGGACTTGCTCATCACGTTCAGGAAGCCTGTAACCTGGGGCTTCCGTGAGTTATTTTAATTTAAAGAAAAGCGGTATGAGGAGAGGAGTGCATGGCAGAGCCATAGAGAGTTATTAATTATGGAAGGGGAGAGTTCATGACTAAGTTCCTCAAGAAAAAAACTGTTTAGCAGCCTACAGTGAGTCAGGCGGTGGACATGCCACACCATGACACTTATTTTTTAAGGGGTGGAAACAGGCAACAAGAAAGTGCATAAATTTTCAGTATTGAAGTGCACTGTGAAGAAAACCAAATGCTGGGATTATAATGAGCAATCAGGCTTCTGAGAGGTGACCTTTCAGACTGAAACCTGAAGATTGAAATGGAGCAGCCATGGGAAAGGCGTTTCTAAGCTGAGGGCACAGTGAGCGTCAGAGCCCGAGGCGGGCATGAGCCTGGTGATTTGAAGGAAACAGGAAGGCCAGTGTGGTGGGGAGTCCGTGAAAGAGCGGGGGTGGCTCGTGGGGGCGGGCGGGTCTAGGGAGGACTGCGTTTCCTCCTGTTGGGGTGGAGGAAGGCAGTAGAGGGAGGGTCCTTGGCTGCTCTGTGGACTGGCTGGTGGGGACCCCAGAGCAGAGGCAGGAAGAGGAGTGGATGAGAGGTGGGTGGGGTGGTTTGGGGTCTAGTGAAGACGGGAGAAGTGGCCAGAGGCAAGGTGTGTTTTGCAGGGTAAGCTGACCAGAACTGAGGGTTTGGGGTGGAAGGTGAGTGAGCACGAGATGAAGGGTAATTCCTAGGTGTCTGGCTTGAGAAACTGGGTGTGGGTGGTGCATTTTGCTGAGATAAGACCCACTGGAGGGAAAAGTGGGATTTTTTTTTGCATAGTAATGTGAGATGCCTATTAGACATCCAAATGGAAATACAGAGTAGGCAGCTGACTAGGAGTCTGGAGTTCAAGGAGGAGGTTGGGACTGGAGGCTTGGTCTTGGGGAGCACAGCGCCAGTGTCCCAGGATAGTGCCCGTTTGAGAGGTCCAGGCTGGATACAAGTTCGGCCGTTGACTAAGGAGAATGCAGACCACTGAGGTCACTGTAACCTCGGGATGGTCTGGTGCCGCGAGCTGCTCGTTTGTGACTTGGTGCTGGCGTTTTATTACATGAATGTTCAAATCCAGTAGGTATTTTTGAAAATGTCTTCTGTCTGATCTGTTCCATTCTGCTCCATTCTGATATTTTTATGGTTTGGGGCTTTGTTGTTATGTAGTAAAAATTTAAAGACCTGTGGTCATTGTTTTAGCACCTACATAAGCCTGCACTTTCAAACTGGTTACCAGCAAGGGTTTTGACATAGATTTTGCTGTAAGGCACCAAAACATGCTGATCGGATCATACAGAGTTGAAGCTGTGATAAGTGTTTGGGTTCATAATCTACCTGACACAAGCAAGGGCTCACTTCCGTGGGTCCAGAGCAGGAGCGTCCGTGCTCTGAAGATCTGAGCAGTCTGCTCCTTCGCCACGGCACCTGCTAAGTGGTGGGACAACGTGAAGCCCTGGTGTAGGAGTGATGCCTGTCCCAGCGGGGGACAGGAAGGGCGTGGGAGCAGCAGGCCTTTCCCGCCACGTTCCTACAGCTCCTCATGGCCTGCATTCCTACAAACAACGACAGACTGTTCATAAAACGGGGTTCTTGGTGCCAGTCAGGAGTGTGTGTTTTCCAGAATGACCTGACTGGGGAACACTCGTGCATCATGCTGAAGACGCTGGCTGATGAGAACGAGGCTGACGAGGGAGCCTGGCTCGCGGCCTTCTGGAAAGGTGACTCTGAGTGGAGGGGGACAGCGGGGTTTGGGGGGGGCTCCCAGACCTCTGACTCTGTGTGGTTGTACCCCAGACTTCCGAAGGCGGTTCCTGGCTCTGCTGTCCTACCAGTTCAGCACCTTCTCCCCTGCCCTGGCTCTGAACATCATTCAGAACAGGAACATCGGGAAGCCAGCCCGGCCAGGTGAGCTGGGCGGGATGGCGTGGAGGGCTGCAGCGGCCGGGGTGCGGAAGTAGGAGGTGGATGTGGTGGTCCGGGAAGAGGGAGGGCTAGGACCGGAGGGGCCGGGTCCAGGCCTGCATCGCCCCCTGCCGTCTCCCGCTAGCAGGCCCTGCTCTGCCGCAGGTGCTGGCACACACCGTAGCTCTCATCTGCATAAGACTTTGTGGATGTCAGGTAGCTTGTTCAGCTAGTGGATTAAGGAACGCCATTTAAATCCTGTGACCCAGAGTAGCTAGCGCAATTCTGAGGCTCAGTTTCCTCATTTGTGAAATGGTAATAAGAATACGCTGCCAACCTTCTGTGGCCAACACATAAAAGTGTTACAAACTCTGGGTGAGTATTTACAATGTAAAAACGTGTAGGGGTCACTGTATTAACAGCTGTAGGCCCTTGTTTTTTCTGTCGCTGAATGTGTGCGTGTACTTTGTTTTGCTGATTGTATTTAGAAAAACCTGTCCCTCAAGCTGGACAGAGCGCGTGTCCTGTCTGCGAAGCGGGTCCTGAGGGGAAGGACAGCGTGGGGAAGGGGGGTTGGTGTGGTCCTCTAGCCCTGGGGCCTGGGAGCCTTCCCGTGATCTGATGTGTTGGCGTGGAACTCTGAGTAAGGGTCCCGTGCCAGTTGTCCCTGGCCCTGCGTGGACCAGAGCTGCCCCCCTCTGCAGGAGAAGGGTCCGGCAGCGTGGGGTGGTATGTTACATGGTGGGCAAGCACTCTGCAGTGGCTTCTGCTCCGGCTGAAGGCCCAGTGGAGGAGCAGCTGCTGGGTGCCCCCGGGGACTGCCCTGACCCGTCTGGCTCTGTCGCACGTACAGCCCTACGCCGGGAGGAGCTGGAAGCACTTTTTCTCCCCTATGACCTGAAGAGGCTGGAGATGTATTCACGGAACATGGTTGACTATCACCTCATCATGGACCTGATCCCAGCCATCTCCCGGATGTATTTCCTGAACCAGCTGGGCGACCTGGCCCTGTCTGCTGCCCAGTCGGTAGGTGGCCTGCTGCTCGTGGGCTGCGAAGGAAGATGGGGTTGTGGAGCGATTCACGTGCTGGATGTTTGGTTGGATGTTTTGATGTCATTTTCTGTATTTAATTCCTTGTGGTTCTGATAAGGGGTGAGGACACGTGAGCTCTGAATTGAGCCATGCGCTCAGCCACCCAGTTAGCAGTGAAGAGCTGCAGCTTGCCTTCATTCCTACTCTGCCTGAGCAGAGGGCTAGCAGCGCCCTGAACTTTTTAGTGTAGCTGTGAAGCAGCTCTTTGTCAGGATAGGTTAGTTTGGGGATGGTAGGGAGAGGAAGCATTCCTCGGTAGTTTCAGTAACAGGATAAAAGAGAAGATTCCAAAATACAGTAGCATTTGATATTTTGTACCATAGTTTTGGTCAAAAGAAAGTACTAACTCTGTTCTCAGTGTCATTTTAATGGGCAAGGGCCACTTAGATTTCCCATCCCCCAGGCCCTTCTCCTGGGTGTTGGCCTGCAGCACAAGTCCGTGGACCAGCTGGAGAAGGAGATTGAGCTGCCCTCGGGCCAGCTGATGGGACTTTTCAATCGGATCATCCGCAAAGTCGTGAAGGTAACCATGGCTGAGCTCAGGGTGTTGGTCCGTTTCAATTAATGTCACAACCCACTCTGCCCCCAAATGAACAGATTTTAACAATTAGCCATATATGCTGCAGCTCGCCACCCCCCCCCCCCCCCCCGCCCCGTGCGCACCCCGCTGAAGGAGTGGGGGCGTCGGCTGACTAGTGTTCTGTCCCGGAGGCTCCGTGCGGGGAATCTGATCTCTGCAGCCTGTGTCCTTACCCTCCTCTCGTGATCACACACCCTCCTGAACGGGGCACACTCAGCGCTGACTGGCTGGGTCCCTGCTGCTGCTGATCTGCTTCCTGGCCATTGTTTTGTAGCTGTTTAACGAAGTGCAGGAAAAGGCCATTGAGGAGCAGATGGTGGCAGTGAAGGATGTGGTCATGGAGCCCGCGATGAAGACCCTGAGCGATGACCTGGTATGCTGCTGTGAAGGCCTGTGAGCACTGAACGTGGGCCCGTCCCCTTTAGTCGGCGTCCTCTGTGCTGATCGAGCTCTGTGGTGGTGATGCTCTGTGGGTGTGGACGACCATCACTCCCTGCGTGTCCCTGCCCTGATGTGCCTGAGCACGTCCCCTTCTGCCCCCACTGAATGTGTGTGCGTGTGCAAGCAGTCTAGCTGCTGTTGTGAACTTGTTTGTCCTCGTATACTTTTTAAAATGCTTGTTCTGTATTCATATACACTGGAGTAGGAGCCACTGCTCACAGTGGAGGGTAAACTGAGAGCAGATGTCTGCTCAGTTTAGTGATCTTCTGCCCCTCTGCCCCTCACCTTTTTCTGCCACTTGTCCCCGCTTGCCTCTGACCTGCTCTGTCTGGGGGGCCTTGGCCGCAGGATGAAGCAGCGAAGGAGTTCCAGGAGAAGCACAAGAAAGACGTGGGGAAGCTGAAGAGCATGGACCTCTCCCAGTAAGCTCCCCCACTGCTGCTCCTGGGCAGCGAGGGCTCTGCCTGGGCTCCCTGTCCCGGTGCCTGGTGCCCTGGGCGCTGCTCCGTGGGGCCACTTTCCTAATGCCTGATTCCCCGTGTGCAGGCTTCTGGAGGACTTGGCTCCCAGGTCAGCTCTGCCGTGCTGACTTGCACATCGTGCTCCCGAAAGCCCCAGGGTTTCCCGTCCCCCCTCAGGCCCCTCGGGAGGGGCTGCTGGCCAGTGAGTGTCCACTTTGAATGGCCACTCTTCTGTGTTTTTTGTCTTCAAATTCTGCATGGGAATTTGTTTGAAGAAAGGATTCTGCCAACAAAACCCTTGCCCTGGAACCCTCTGTATACTAAGAATCCTAGTCCCCTTGGTGCTGCAGCTGGGTACTCCCTGCCCTGTGGAGTGATGTGAATAACAACTCCAGAATTAGTGGCCTTTCTGCCTCTCTGACCTTTATTCTTCTAGCTGCTGGGTCATTACTGACGGTAGTTATTGGACATGGGAGATGGGGAGGTGGCCCGCAGGGCCCTGGGCAGGGTTCCAGCTCTGCTGTTAGCTTTGAGGTATTAAAACTTTGATTGGCAGGTTTGCTAGATTCCGGGGTGGGGAGAGGCACAGTTCCAGGGCTTGTAGAACCGGAGGGAGGAGTGAGCAGGAAGGTGGTGGGGTGACAGGAGCCTGCTTTGGTGGGCGGTTCATCAGAGGCAGGTGGGAGAAGTCGCAGCTGCGCCCTGTGCTGGCCCGTCCTGTCGTGGACTCCTGCTGGCAGGGGTGACCCTCGTTCCACTGAAGTCCTGTCCCGTGGAGCTGGCTCCAAGGCTCCTGGCCCTACTGCGTGCCTGTTCTCCCTGCCACTCAGACGCTGACCAGCCCGGCCAGGCCTTTGTGGCAGGGCGTGTCTGATAGGAATGTTGTCACGGTCTTCTTTTCTTTTAAGCACCTCCTTCTTTTGAGCAGGCTCTGATATTTCTCTGTTATTTAGATACATAATCCGCGGAGATGATGAAGAGTGGAACGAGGCTCTAAACAAAGCCGGCCAGAATGCTTCGATCGTCAGCCTGAAGAGGTGAGGGCCCGGCGTCTGACAGGAGAGGTCTGGCCTCTGTGCTCCTCTGGTAACTCACTAGGAAAGGGGAGGTTGGAACAGAAACTCGGAGAGAAGTCCTGGTTCTTTCCTTTGAGTGTTGCTCCTTTGGTAGCATACCTCCTGCAGCTCGGGCTGGGGCATCTCTCAGGCCGAGGTCTCAGCACTCCTCGTAATCCCCCGACAGGGAGACAGGCCTGAGGGGACTGTCCCAGAGCTGCAGGAACTGAGCCCGTCCTGTGGGCCTGAATGCAGTGTCCCGTTCCCCCTCAGAGCAACACGAGGCAGCTGTTGTATTACCATCACTGCTTTAAAGATGGAGTAACCACGCTCGAAGTAACTTCTCAAGGAGCATACAGCTAGTAAGAGGCAGAGCCAGACTTGTGGCCAGATTTGTCCGTTGCGAACTCATTGTAAGCTGCAGTCTCCTCTAAGCCAGCGCTTCTCAAACTCTGGGGTCTTAGAGTTCCTTATCTCATAAAAATTATTGAGGGATGGATCCCGAAGGGCTTGTGGGTTGTCTGTTCATGTTTCCACTCGTAGAAGTTAATTGCCAAGACATTTTCAAAAGTTTTTCAGAATTAAAGGTGCAACATGGGACTCATGGGGTTTTTTTTGGTTGTTTTTAAAAATATTCTTTTTTTTCTGTAAAAATTTCAGTAAGAAAAGTGACATGGTTTTACATTCGCATTTTTGCAAATCTCTGCTATTTGGCTATCTTGCATTCAGTCTTTTGTGCAATATGTCTTATAGTCTCTGGAAAACTGAACAGTTATGAAAAAATAGAAAAGGCAAAAAATGTATACAAGTATTATTATGAAAATAGTTCTGACCTTAGGGATTACCCAGAAGGGTCTTGGGCACCTCAGGCGTCCCTGGCCCACTCCGAAGACCTTTGCTCCAGGCGGTGTCTCTGCAGAGGGTGCACCTGCAGAGAACCACACTTTCTGGGCTGGGCCTTGGTGGCAGTTCCCTGTGGGGAGAGAGTGAGTTCTGGCCCTGGGCCTCTAGTGCTGCGGCCTGCACAGCCCATGTAGGGGCGAGTGGGGAGGGTTGTTCTTGGAATTGTCATAGTCACCCCGAGTCCCTTGGAGAGTTACTTTGGAAACATTTGGAAAGAGGAAATCCTGTGACTCTGGGAACCACAGATCCCTGAAGTCATAGACTCTCTTCTGTAGTCTCCAGACGTTGCTGGGACCTCGAGGGTTCTGGCCCTGGTGCTGGCCTCATCTGCCACATGCTCTCTGATGGGCCACAGAAGGCTCTGGTCAGCGTGTCCTAACTTCTGGTTTGGACAGTGTGGCCCATGATGACTGACCGAGGGGTGGGTCTGACTGGCACAGAGTGCCAGGGAACCGGCTTGGCGTGGAGAAGGCCTCCTGCCCTTATCAGCTGTCACTGCTGGTGAGGAACCCGCGCCGTGTGGTCGCTCGTGTGCTTGAGGCCTCTGGGTACATGTGAGATACGTGCTTGTGGAGGTAAAAATCCTGGTATCTATCAGTGTGTTCTTAGATGCCTTGCTTTTCTTCGTGTGTGTGTGTGTGTGTGTGTGTGAGTGAGAGAGAGACAGAGAGAGAGAGTGAGAGAGAGAGGTCACTTCATTCAGGTGATGTTAATGGCCCTGGATCAAGCTCTTCAGTCTCTCCTCAGTGGGAGGTATTTGTACCCAGGGCAAGTGCCCCTGGAGAGAATCTTGAGCCTGTGCGGGGCAGGACGGTGGCCGTAGCTGAGTGACTCCCATGCTGATCTGTCAGAGAGGAGTCCAGTGGCCAGCTGAGATGTGTCCCCTGAGTCAGTACTTCCAGGGCTGTATTCGTGTTCAGGAAAAATAAAACAGGAACAGCACATCAGGAAGGACTATAGGGCCTGCCTGGGACTCATGCTGTGGGTTAGGGTCACTGTGGTAGTATGTCTGGTTCCCAGAACAACCCTGGGTGGTGAGGGAGGGAGGGGATCTTCCTTGAGGTCTTGGAGGAGGGGCCCGTACCGGACCCTGAAGAGACCTCTGACGGCAGATGTTGAGAGGTGGCTTTGTTCCTGCGCAAACTAAGAGCTCGGGCAGGCGGAAGCCGGGTGCTGTGGGGCACCGGCCTCCACACAATGCCTGGTACGCTGGGAGGCTTGCAGAGGACGTTTGTGTCTGACCGGGTGTTACATCGTTTCTGGTGATGGAAACCCTTTTTCAGACAAAGCAAAGCAGTCTGAAAGATGTTAGGTGTGTGCATACTTCATTCTTTCTCTCTCTACTGATAGTTTTCTTTTTCCTCCAGTGACAAGAAAAGGAAATTGGAAGCCAAACAAGAATCCAAACAGAACAAAAAGTTGAAGAAAAACAGAGATATGAAGCACAAAAAAGATGCGAAGCTGAAGCGGAAGAAGTAGTGAAGAGGAGCTCCGGTCTCGGCAGTGACCCGGAAGGAAACACCCTGCCTTTCCGCCTATCCGGCCGGCCGGGGTGGCAGCCTGCACTGTTAAAAGCACCAAGCGCCCCCATCAGCCCCGGAAGCTGGACTGGAACTCCGTGTATGGACCACGCTTGGCTTAAAGCAAAGTCACTTCTGAATAGGTCTGCTGGGAGCTCAACTCGGGTCCTGCCGAAGGTCTGCCGCCCTCCGCCCAGTCCTGGCCTTCCTTCCCCACATGTTCGTGTTTTGTGTTGGGTCCAGCTTTTTTTATTCCTTCCCATGTGGAAGCCACGCTGACTCTTGTCCCTTCTCAGGTGCTAAGTGCACCGCTGTCTGGCGATGCCCAGAGGGCTTCTGGGAGAGCATGGACTCATCATGGACTTGTCCAAACAGCCGGGGCCTGCAGTGGTAGTGCCCTGGGATCGTGCGCTGTGACCCTTGGCTCCTGGCTCAGCAGGCCTGCTGCCCTATGTCCCAGGAAGCCTGACCTCTCCTCCTTCAGGAAGGATATGGCACTTGAGTCCTCAAAACTTAACCACTTGGGAAAAATGTTGGGAAAGACCCCTTTGCTAGCAAGGGTGAGAGAGGGATAGAGGATCTATTTTTAATAAATAACATCCTAGAAAGACAACTGTCTGTGGGCACTCACTGACTCCACACTGGTGGAGGGTGCAGCTTGCCCTGTTTTCTGGTGGAGCTTGGGCGCCAGGGTGACTGGAGGGTGCTGGAGTGGAGGCTGGGGCTGGGGCTGAGGCTGGGCGGGCGGGCAGGGCTTACCCACCCAGGGCCTGTGGGAGACTTGGGTGCTGGAGTGGAGGCTGGGGCTGGGCGAGCGGGCGGGCAGGGCTTACCCACCCAGGGCCTGTGGGAGACGTGGGTGCTGGAGTGGAGGCTGGGGCTGGGGCTGAGGCTGGAGTGGAGGCTGGGACTGGGGCTGGGGCTAGGCGGGCAGGGCTTACCCACCCAGGGCCTGTGGGAGACGTGGGTGCTGGAGTGGAGGCTGGGGCTGGGGCTAGGCGGGCGGGCAGGGCTTACCCACTCAGGGCCTGTGGGAGACGTGGGTGCTGGAGTGGAGGCTGGGGCTGGGGCTGGGCGGGCGGGCGGGCAGGGCTGGGGCTGGGCGGGCGGGCAGGGCTTACCCACCCAGGGCCTGTGGGAGACGTGGGTGCTGGAGTGGAGGCTGGGGCTGGGGCTGGGGCTGGAGTGGAGGCTGGGGCTGGGGCTGGAGTGGAGGCTGGGGGTGGGGCTGGGCTGGGTGGGCGGGGCTTACCCACCCAGGACCTGTGGGAGACGTGGGTGCTGGAGTGGAGGCTGGGGCTGGGGCTGGAGTGGAGGCTGGAGTGGAGGCTGGGCTGGGCTGGGCTGGGCTTACCCACCCAGGGCCTGTGGGAGACGGGGCTGGCCCTGGCCGGCCCTCGCTGTGTCGTTCCGAGGGACTTGGAGGGGTGCCTAGAAGCAGCTAGCTGGGCCTCTTTTCTGCCCTCGCTCCTGTCAAGTGGTTTGGTCCCTTCCGTCTGTTGGGGACAGAAGTTATGTGGTGGCTTCACACACACTTTGGTACGTTTGTTTGATGGTATGTACTTTCCCGTCCCAAGCGCGATGCTGTGTGCTTGAAACCGGCTGTGGGATGATTCCTTTTCCGTGTCACCAGGTGCGAGGAAGGCCCGAGGCGGGCAGCTCAGGTGCTGGCGTGCTGGCCGCCCTCCTGCTGCGGCATGGGGGCGGCAGCTGTCTGCAGCGCTCTGGCCGCATCGCTCTTTAGCTTCTACGCCCTTCTTATTTTTATCAGAAACATTCATGTGGCCTTGGTTACTGATCTTCCTTGGTGTTCTGTAGACTTTGGAGGGACTGGTCTTCTACTGAAACTAGAAAAGCATCTCTGTTTGTGTTGCTTGTCACCACTCAAATAAGTAGAGACAAGGATCGAATCTTTATGGGCACTTCATTCAGATGGCTGGCGATCTGAGAAGATGGGGGTTCTGTACCCCAAAACCATGTTAACACCTCGTCTCAGCCAGCTTTTCTTATAAGGGGAAAATCGGGGGCAGGTAAGGGGTTTGGGATTTAGGGAGAAGTTAATTAGGTAAAAGTTGCAGCCCGGGGATTCTGATGTTTTTTTGATCTGCTGACCAGTACTTCTTGTCTGCATCCTTGCCAGCGGGCCCATGGGACTTAGCTGCCATTGTGTCCGCGGTCTCCTGGGCCTGGGCCGCGGAGGTGGATTGCTTACAGCCTCGTGAAGGCACAGAGGCCTGTTTATGCATCCATCTTCTGGAACAGAGCTTTATACTTGTATTAATCATTAATCCTATTGATTATAGCTAAAAGCGACTATTCCTAAAGGTGTATTTCTAACTCTTGAGTTCCCCTGTCACTGAGTCATCGGGTTCCTGGACATCTAACGCATGCACGGAGAAGTAGAGGGGGGCTTCTGGGCCATGGGGAATTAGACACGCACCCCCAGGACGCAGGCCCCAGGGAGCAGGGCAGGCTCCGTCCCTGCGCCTGTCTCCGTAGGCACAGGGGCCTTTTGTCACCTGGCTCTGCGACTTCCTGCCTGAAGTCCCTGTGAAGCCCAAGTGCTAAGAGAGGAGAGGAAAATTCCTGCTGTATTGTTCTCAGGACAGTGCCTGAGCTTGCCTTTCCAAGAGGATCTTCTTAGGAGGGTGGCCAAAAGCAAAGTCAGAATCCCAAATGGGCAGAGCGGGTGGCATCCTAAAACTGCAACTGGCATCCTAAAACTGCAGCCCTGTCGTCTGACGCCCCACAGCTGTGGCACCAGACCGACCACGCCCTAGCACGGTGTCTCTAGACCAGGCCTGTCCTCTGCTTGTCTCCAGGGTGCAGGGACAGGTGCTCTGAAGCCGGACTGCCTGGCTTTGACCCTGGCTCTGCTCTGCCCCTCACTGTGACCTGGGGCATGCCACTCACCTGTCCCTGCTGTCCGGGTTCAGTCAGTGGTAACAGTACTGTCTCAGGGCCATGGTGGGGCTGGAACGGGAAGAGCTGAGACCACCCTGGCAGACACCTGCTCACCAAGCCGAGCTCTGTGGCGCAGAGCGTCACCAGGGGAGTTGGCGTGGCTACCCTCCGGTGCCGGCTCAGGAAGGACCAGCTTGCTTCTGCAGCCACAGCCTGAGCTAGAAGAGCCGCACGTGGCAGTGAGGAGCATGCACTTCACGGTCAGACCCGTCCGGCTTGACGTCCACCCAGGTTTGCTTCTCTGAGGAGCCTTCCCGTCTGCACACAGAGCAAGCGAACAGTTTGCCTGCCCAGCACCCACCCTGGCCCTTTATTTGCGTAGCGAATATTTCTAAACAGGTCACTGCACTTAGTGGTTGTGATCTTGGGTTCTCCTCCAAACTTGAGAAAGCACACCTCCCCCAGCCCTCACCATCTGGCCCCCAGACAGAGTGACATCTGTAAAGCTCAGCTGTCTCAGGAAATCTCACTTGCGAAATGAATTCAGCTAGGCCGGCTATGAATGCTGTCACCGGGACGGGACGCGAAGGGGCCGGAGAAGCCTGAACAAAGAAGATTCCTAACTGGTCTCCATCCCCAGAGCCCAGCCGAGCTGGGAGGGGCTCACGCGGCCTGCTTCAGTGCCTCCACTGCTCATCTGGCCCCGCAGTCCCAGAGGACTTCGGAGTGACCAGGAGACGGCACAAAAGGGGCTGCTGAGGCTGGGGGAGGGGAGGGACTGAGTGACTGTCACCTTGGAAAAATGTAGACTCATTATCTGAGGCCATTACACCGGCAGCCAGCCCTTGGGCCTGGGGGAGGGGGTGGGGCTGGCATCCCCTCGAGCCAGAGCGTGGTTCAGACTTCAGGCTAGGGGGAAGGGGACTGCTACTCTGTAAACAATTGGTTAAGGTTAAAATGTGTGGATTCTGCAAAGGGGTGCGGGTGGGGCAGGAAAGGGAAGGCCTGAGGCTTTCTCTGGCACTTTAGGGGGTTCCGTGGAGGAGAGAGCTGTGCTCATCCTGGCATCAGTTGGTATTAGGCACCCGGCAGAGGGAAAAGGGAGGTACTTGGAGAAGGAGACCCAGGGTGGGGGGCAGGCCCAGGATTAGCCTTGCGGCCCGCCTGGGCTGGGCACCCTCACATCTAAAGGGGATTTCTGGGGGAGAGGAGGCCCAGGCTGCAACCGCATAAGGACAAGCTCATCACCGCCCATGGGACAGCTGGAGTAGAAAGAATGAAACCCTTCCAGTGGAGAACTGATGCTTCCAGCCCGTTTCCAGGGACTCCTGCTACGAAGTTCACTTCCCTCTCCCCAAGTCTGTCCTTGGCTGCTGATGGCCTGAAGCAGGCGGCTGGAGGACTCCTGGCCTCCCCGCTCTGGAGCAGTGGCCCCAGCGCAGTGTCCCCGAGGAGGTCTGGCCGCCTGCCCTGAGAAGGTGATGTGACCACCTTCCTTTCCATTAGAGCAGGCGGCCCCAAACTGCAGCCCCCTGAGGCCATTTATCCGACCCCTGCCGCACTTCCGGAAGGGGCACCTCTTTCATTGGTGGGCAGTGAGAGAAGCACTGTATGTGGTGGCCCTCCAACGGTCTGAGGGACAGTGAACTGGCCCCCTGTGTAAAAAGTTTGGGAACATCTGCATTAGAGCCTCCTAGCCCCTTGGAGAACGTCTTACTGTTTTCTAATTATTATTTAAGTGCTCTCATGAGAGTGTGTTCCTGCTGCCTGCAGGCTCAAAGGGGTCCCACCCCTCTCCCATATCACCCTCCCTTAACCTGCCCACCCCTCCAAAGGAGAAAAGGAAGTGGCTGAGCCCCACCCAGAGCCAGCTAGCAACTGGATCTTGCCATTTAGACTGCTAATTGAGGGGTATCCTGCAGGGGTGGGGGAACTTGTGGGAGGGTAGACCCAGACCCCTGAAGGGCAGTCCCTGTAGATGGGGAGGGGAACCCCCTTAACCTCCCTGATGGCCTCTGCCAGGAGGATGGTGCTGTGGGCGCACCTGCTCCCTGTGTCCCCCAGAGGGCGCTGTGTGTCCATGCAGGGCCCTCTCCCTGCCAAGGCCAGGGCCCCAAGTTGGGCCTCTAGCTGTCCCACATGGGCCCCGCCCCGCAAAGCTGGGCAACGAACCTTTCCTTATAGACCCCCTAGATCCTCATGTCCCCCAATCCCTACAGCCACTCGGCCAGTATTCCCAGTGGCCTTTGCAATTTCTTTTCCTCTAGAGGCAGAAACCTGTGGACTTTGCACCTGAAACAAACTATAACTGGGTCCAGGAAACCATTGCGCTCGCCTGAGTCACAACCTCCATGTCCTCGGGCCAGACCTGGACCAAGAAGGCCCTGCCCCTGCGTCACTGGGCCATGCAGGTTTGGACTATGCAAGAGTTTACAACTACAGTGTGTCCGTAAAGTCATGGTACACTTTTGACCGGTCACAGGAAAGCAACAAAAGACGATAGAAATGTGAAATCTGCACCAAATAAAAGGAAAACCCTCCCAGTTTCTGTAGGATGATGTGGCAGCATGTGCGCATGCGCAGATGATGATGTAACACCGTGTATACAGCGGAGCAGCCCACGGCCATGCCAGTGGAGATGTGGACAGTGCAGAGGAAAGTTCAGTGTGTTCTGTGGCTTGCTAAATTCGAATCCGTGACCAAAGTGCAACGTGAATATTGGCTCATTTATAACAAAGTGCCACCACATAGGAATAACATTACTCGGTGGGATAAGCAGTTGAAGGAAACCGGCAGTTTGGTGGAGAAACCCCGTTCTGGTAGGCCATCAGTCAGTGATGAGTCTGGAGAGGCTATACGGGATAGCTACCTAAGGAGCCCTAAAAAATCTGTGCGTGAGCCCACATCGAACTGCACTGAATAGGTATGAAACTGGGAGAGTTTTCCTTTTATTTGGTGCGGATTTCACATTTCTCTTGTCTTTTGTTGCTTTCCTGTGACCGGTCAAAAGTGCACCATGACTTTACGGACACGGTGTATTAAGAAGACCCCAACAAAAGCTACCATATTGGGGCTGGGGGAGGGGGTCTGGGCTTAGGGAAAAGGAGAAAACCCCCTAAACCTCCGACAGCGTACTCCTGTCCTCAGGCTCTGGTTCATCCACAGACCCAGCCTATCCAGCTCAGTTGCGCAGAGTGCTTACCACATGGGAGCTGTTTTATGCTATCAGCTCCCTCATTGACAGGAGGGGAAGACGAAGGCCCAGCAAGGGAAGCACCTGCTCCCTGCCCTGGAGATGGAGAGGGTGGGGCCCAGGCTCAGGTCCTGGGTACAGTGAGTGTGTGGGGGTGCAGCACAGCTTTTGGTGGGGGGTCCTTTCTTCCTGAGTGACAGGAGCCCTGAGGAACCAGGGAATCAGCCCTGGTCCTAAACGGGCTTCTCCCAGCTCTGATCTCGGAGCACCTCTCGACTAGGAGCGATGAGGCCAAGGTCACTGTTAACAAGTGTTTATTGTTAATAAAACCATAGTACATTTACAATAAGTGACATTAATGTACAGTTACAGTATCATACAATATTACAGCAATAAAATAACGCCTCTTCCTTTGTACATCCAGCTCAAGCAGCTAGTCAAAAATATTTTCCAGGACTGTAAGTCCCCAGGGACTTTTCAAGGTGACCGAAGTGACGCGGCCCGAAGTGCCCAGGATGTCTAGTGAATAAATAGTTTCTAAGGTGCAGCCGGACAGCTCAGGAAGGCGACACCAGAGTAAGCTGTCCAGCGTGCTCCCCCAGTGTCTGGTCCATAAATATGACAGGTGTCCAGGCCTGACACTGCGCCTCCACCTCCAGGGAGCCCTCCAGGTGTTGGCAGGTAGGGGGAGCAGGAGGCCCTTGTCTCCCAGCCCTCAGCTCCCACGACCCGCCCTTCCCAGGGGGAAGTGTGTGCCCTGCTCCCCAGGCCAAGTCCTTCACTTGAGAGATTTGAGGGGGGGGCACAATGAAGGTCCTGCCTCCTGAGTCCACAGAGGCAGCCTGATCTCGGCCTGGGGTATCAGTGGGACCCTTACCCCAGCAGCAACAGCAACAGCTGAGGCCACCAGCTCCTCCATGTCCCCCACACCCCCTGCCGCCTGTGGCTCACTCGGGAAGTCTGAAGGGGAACTGCCTCCTACCACTAACTGAGCAGCTTGGTGGTCCCCAAAAGAGGCCTGCTGTGGGCCCAGATACCAAAGAAAACGGGACTCAAAGTGACCCTCTGTGCAGGGACCCACCGCAAGCCTTTCAAAGGCACGGCTTTGAGGAAGAAGTTTAGAGATTTGGGTAGCCTTTCTGACATGACACGAAAAAGACCAGCTTTGGAATGAAGTGGCCGGGGGCCCAGAGTACACGTTCTATACATTCATAGGATGCCCAGGAGCCCCAGCAGGGCAGTGGGGGGAGCCAGAGCTTGGGGGCATCGTTGGAAGCTATTTGGGGCAGAGGTGAATCAGGATCTAACCTGGGGGCGCAGAGGGCGCACAAGGGTGAGAACCAGCGGCTCTCACGGTGCAAACGGTATGGGGGGCGGGGAGGGCCCCTTTCAGCCACAGCTGCCCTTCTGCCCACGACTGGCTGAGCAAGCAGCTCGGGGATGGAGGGGTTGAGGGTGGGGCTGCCCAGCGACAGGTGGGCTCAGGACACATCTGGCTGCCCAAGGACTGGCACCAGAGGATGTCTGAGGAAACGGACACACTGAGCCCCATGTCCCTGGCTCTAAGAGCTCGTCCTAGAACAGCCCCCGCCAAGCAGGCCCCTGGCGTGTCCACAGGCCCCGACCCCCCGGGGGGTGTGCTCAGCGCTGTCCCCCAGCGGCCTCACACCCGGGAGGTGATGTACACGGAGTGCACGCGCTCGGCCAGTGTGCTCTGCAGGTCCTGCAGCGGGTCCAGCCCCTGCACTTTGCTGCTGCGGCCGTAGATGAGCTGCCGGAAGGAGTCCTGCTCGAGCAGGGCCTTCATGTGCTTGAGGAAGAAGCCCTCACAGAACAGGGCCAGTTCCGGGGCATTGTGGATCTGTGGGGGCAGGGAGAAGGGGTGAGACCACAGCCCGGGAGGTGACCTCCTCCCTGCCCCTTATCTGAGTCCCTTCCCGATGCGCCTCCTGCGGGTGGCATTGATTTGGGTTCCCGTCGAGCTGTGCCACCAGGGACGTCACCAGTCTCCTTCCCGCCCCACTGTTCTCTCTGGGGGTGTCCCAGGTCGTGGTGGTGGCGGGGAGGGTGTTGAATGGCAGCTGTCCCTGTTGGATTGGAAGCTCCTTACCCAGGACAGAGACGGGCCGTGGCTGGCTACCAGCATAAGGCCCCGCACATGAATGTTCACGTGGTGGGTGGGTGCTCAGTAACTTGTAACTCAACAGATACCAAGTGACAGCGCTGGGCACCCGGTTCTGGGGTCAGGGTCTCTGCAGTGCCCTCTTAGAGCTGATGTTCTGGGTCGGGGGAGACGGAGAAGCCACGGGACCAAACCAGTAAGGTGACCACAGAAGCGGTCAGCACTGTGAGGAGGCAGGAGCAGGTGGGAGGGTGGGGTGCGGAGACCGGAGGCCGCGGGGACCTGGGGCGATCAGCTGGTCTTGTGAGGAGCTCGGGAAGGAGCCTTCCCGGAGGAGGGGCCGGTTCTCGCCAGAGGACCGGTGTGGGAGCCAGCCGAGAGCCACAGGCTGCTGGCTGGGTGAAGGGCGTGTCGGAAGGAGGTGTGGGCAGGGCCCTAGGGACCTTGTAAAGCAGGGTAAGGGGTTGCATTTTATTTAGTCTGGAGGCAGTAGAATCCTGTGGAGGGTTCAAGGAGAGGAGTGACGTGGTTCTGACACTTTCCAAAGAGGCTGTGGGCTGTAGGGCGAAAGCCGGGGAGGGGGGCGGGGCGGCCGGCGCGGAGTCTGAGAGGTAATGGTGGGTCTGGCCGGGTGGGGACAGCGATGGGGGGCGGGGAGAGCCTGTGGACATGTTCTGGAGGCAGAGAGCCTAGAAGTGGGAGATTTTCTTCCAAAAGTGAAATATACCTCCTTTGAGTCTGAGCAGGTGACCGCGCCATTTGCTGAGATGGGGAGGGGCAGAGAGAACCGGCTGAGGAGAGCCCGTGGGATGGAGCTGACTCGGGCTTAGCTGTTTGCCCTGGGCCCACAGCCCAGTGGCCCAGCTGCAGTGTGAGCTGGGTGCCATGCGCAGCTCCCAGGCTGCACGTGGCCCCACTGGGCGGCAGGGACCTCAGGTCCCAGCCGCCTGCATTTCCTCGCCCGGCGGGAGCAGCGTGCGTGTCGGAGGGTGGCTGGCGGGCGGCTGGGGTCCTCACCTTGGCGTACTTGTAGGTGTTCACGGCGCTCTCCACGCTGAGGGTCTGGGAGCACAGGATCTCGCAGTGCCTCTGCAGGGCGTCCAGCTGGAACAGGCTGGCCGCTGACAGCAGCTGGCGGGGGGGCAAGGGCAGCCTTGGGCATGTACGGCCAGCCTGCGGCCCGGGCCTCCGGGGCCCTGCCCACGTCAGCAGGACAAGTCTGATGGCCTTGATTTATTTCTCCCCTCGGCCAAGTAAGTATTTGCTGGGACTCTCAGGTGGCACAGAATGGGTGACAGATAGATGCTAGCTGGGGTTTGACCTTAGGTGGTCTTCAACCGTAAGCTGCACTGTCCACAGGGGTCCAGGCAGCAGCAGGTCCATTTTCTAGGCTGTGAGGCGGTGAGGGGGAGGCCTGGCCATCCTCTGATCCTCCTAGGCCTACACCCCCACCAGGGAGTCCCTTTCTAACCCCCGGGTGAGGCCCAGGTCAGGCTCTGTGGGTGCACAATTCCCCAGTCTCAGAAGAGTCCTTCCTGTCACACAAAAAGGACCAGCAGGAAACCAGGAGGCCACCTTCCTCCCCTCCCCTCTCCAAATGCTGAGAGCCAGCTTGAGACCTGGCAGGTGTCTCAGGCTAGAGAGACACGGACAGGTGGGCCCCGGGCCCCGGGCCCCGGGCCGAGTGCATCGGCAGGTCCTCACCTCCAGGATGTCGGCGGTAGGGATGTCCATGGATTCTGTCCCTCCGTGGTACAGGTACTGCATCATCATCTGCAGCGGGAAGGGGCCCCGTGTGAAGGCCGAACGGAGCCGCAGCGCCAAGTCCTCACCTGGCCCCCAGAGTGCACCCCAGCTGCTCCCCCCCACGGACCCCAGCCATGCCCTGCGTCCCCCTGCGCGGTGATGTCCGCTGATCCTCCAGCTCTGGCTCAGGCTGACTCACGTGTTTGTTTCCTCCCTGGAACACAACCTATACGAGTCAACCCCACGGTCTCTCTCTCCTGACTCCGTGCACGTATGACCCGTCTCCTGCCCTGTGGTGGTTTCTCCTGACCCCGACAGCCATGAGCCCAGCTGCCACCAGCTCCCTCAGCTGATGCGGCTCAAGTCACTCAGGTCCCCTGACTTCCACACCAGAGCCCTCCCAGTGCACCGGCTGCCATACTGGTCATTCCTCCTGTGACCCAAATCCTAACTATGAAGCTGGGGGGCGGGGCTCTGAGAGGACTACCGCGAACGGCTGGCGCGGACACCGGCCTTGGTTTTCCCGCCTGTGCTGGGCTCCACGTGGAGGTGACAGCCAGACCCAGACCCTCTTGGATTTGCGCCCTTGGAAAGAAAGCATGGAGCCGCTGGAGTCCCAGCCAGAGGTGACCTGGCTGGCTGGCCCAGCCCCGTCTGGGGCTTTTGGGATCAGAGCATCCTGGGACATCAAACGAGGTGGCCCAGGAGGGGGCCTTGACATTCAGTGCTGTGTGCTCTGTTACAAACTCTGCATCACCCCGGAGCCTGGGGAAGCTTCCAGTGGGAAAAATGAAAAATGTCCCTGGTTGGCTGAAGAAACAGCCCAGCAAGGAGCTGGCAAGTGTGTGTGTAAACACGGCTCCAGCCGGCACAGTTGGGCTCTGTTCGCACGGGGCCCCCAGGCTGGAAGAGGCACCAGAGGGTCTACGGGGAGGAGCCCGACATCTGGGGAGAGGAGCAGGGAGGTGGGCTGGCCAAGCCCGTCTCAGCCCAGGCCAGTCCCAGGAGACATCAGCCCCCCGCCCCCAGGGAGGAGTGGGGCTCCACAGGCCTCTGCGGCCCCTGCTGGACCTCTTACAGCAATCCTACCGTTACACGTATGTGCCTGTCCCCCCAGGCGGTGTGTGCCACCTCTTACAGCGATCCTACCGTTACACATATGTGCCTGTCCCTCCAGGCGGTGTGTGCCTGGGTGTGCCCACGCTGGGGTTCCTCCATGGTTCCTCCACCCTCCCTCCCTCCTCCCATCCCCACCTGGGCGCCAGCAAGACAGCTATAGAAGCCCCTGGCCCCGGGCTGGGGATGGAGCAGGTGAAATCTCCCAGCATTCTTTGCTAAAAGACGCCTCAGGGCAGCCCCCGGGCCAGAGGGGGCCCAGGGCTGTGGGCCGGGAGACAGGGGTGGCAGCCCGCAGCTCCCCATCCTGGCCTGGCAGGCAGCCTCCTGCTGCGCTCAGAGTTGGTTTTGGCAAGGGCCAGCCACCTGGGGGCCGAGTCCCTCGGATACACGAGTCCACGGCAGTCAGACCGGAACTCCCGCGGAGCCTCGCGGAGGGAGCTGGTGGCCAGCAGGCCGTGATGGGCTCAGGCTGCACGGCCGGGCCTCCCCGGCAGAACTCGAATCTGCCTCCCAGAGCGGGAGGCTTCCAGGGCCGGCAGGCTGCTCTGATAGCCCCCGGCAGGCGCGCTGCTTCCCCACACGTCTCACGTCACAGCCCTGCCTCCCGGAGTGCTCAGGCCGGTCCTGTCACTGCTGCCTCCCTAGCACGCTAAGCGACGAAAAAGCCCGAGAGAGGGACTAAGCCATTTCAGATGGCGGCTTCGGGGGCTTCTGGGAGACTGCTCTCTGCCAATAGGCCACACACCTGCATGTGCAGGGCCAGGACCCCCACAGCCTAGAGACCCGCAGTCACCACTGGGCAGGAAGGGGCTGAGCTGGGGTCGGCCGAGGTCTCGGCCGTCTCCTCCAGACCTTGCCTGCCACGGCCGGCAGCCAGCCCGCGCAGCTTCCACTATGCAACCTCCGAGGATCTCCAAAGCTTAGAGACCCAAAGGCCTGACCTTGACCCTCCACAACCAGGACGGGGTCATCGTGGCTCTTTCTGCTTGGCCGCCACGGCCGGGGGCTGGTGCTGGGGAGGACCGAGGCCCCAGCACTTGGGCTTCTCTGCCCGTGCGCACACCGGCCGGCCGGGAGGGCAGGCCTGAGGCCCTGCACTCCTGACAGGCTTGGGCCACGTCCATGCTGCGGGCGCGCTCTGAAGACCGGGGGCTCACACACGTGTGCAAGTGCCTGTTACTACATATCTGTGTGTTTGCCCAGACCCCTTGTCCAGGGGTTCACAGCCTGACACTGGAATGGCCGCCTCTTCCTGGGAAAACTGGGACTCTCCATCCTGACCCGATTCAGGAGAACAAGGAGGCACCGGGGATGGCATGGGCGGCATCCTGACACACTGCCCTGCAGCCCGGACGGACAGAGCCACGGCTGACACACTGCCCTGCAGCCCGGACGGACAGAGCCACGGCTGACACACTGCCCTGCGCCTGGACGGACAGAGCCACGGCTGACACACTGCCCTGCAGCCCGGACGGACAGAGCCACGGCTGACACACTGCCCTGCAGCCCGGACGGACAGAGCCACGGCTGACACACTGTCCTGCAGCCCGGACGGACAGAGGCACGGCTGACACACTGCCCTGCAGCCCGGACGGACAGAGCCACGGCTGACACACTGCCCTGCAGCCCGGACGGACAGAGCCATGGCGGGGACCCTGGGGAAGACGCCCCCCCCCCCAACGGCGTGCAGCACCGAGGTCCACACACCTGAAAAATGTGGTACTTCATGTCACTGATCTCAATGGTTTTGCTGCTGTCGCCATCTTGCTCTGATTTATTGGTCATCAGCGTCTTGAACCTGGAGCAAGGAGATTAAACAAGGTCTTGAATGTGACTACTCCACCTCTCTGTGGCGATGGCACCATCCGTCACCGGACTGGTGACCGGGAGACGGAGTGATCCAAAAATCACTGCTGGGCTCCCGAAATAATTCTCAGTGAGTGGCATTTTACATCACCCCTGGCTGACAGCTGGGCCGAGCCCTGTTCTGTCCCCACTGCCCCGTATGCATGACCATGATGACACCATGGCTGGAAAACTGACTCTTTACTCCACAGTATTTGTTTTCTTTTTTTTTTCTTTTTTCATTTTTCTGAAGTTGGAAATGGGGAGGCAGTCAGACAGACTCCACATGCGCCTGACCGGGATCCACCCGGCACGCCCACCAGGGGGCGACGCTCTGCCCACCAGGGGGCGATGCTCTGCCCATCTGGGGCGTTGCTCTGTTGCAATCAGAGCCATTCTAGTGCCTGGGGCAGAGGCCACAGAGCCATACTCAGCGCCCGCCCAGGCAAACTTTGCTCCAATGGAGCCTCTGCTGCGGGAGGGGAAGAGAGAGACAGAGAGGAAGGAGGGGGGGAGGGTGGAGAAGCAGATGGGCGCTTCTCCTGTGTGCCCTGGCCGGGACTCCCGCACGCCAGGCCGACGCTCTACCACTGAGCAAACTGGCCAGGGCAGTATTTGTTTTCTAATCAAAAGCAATAACTTGACCAGAAAGACTATGAGGTCAGTGCCCTGGGAGAGCTCTGGGGGGTCGGCTGCTACGTGATGCACCCTGAGGGGCAGAGGCTGAGGGGTAGGCCCACCCTCTTCTCCAGCACGTCTGTCACCTACCTGTTGGAAGCTGTCACCAGCAGGACTTTATGTGCATAAAACAGCTTTCCTTCCACTAGGAAGGTCACATCTGACATCTCCTTGTTGTTCAAAAAGTGAGGATCTGTGCCGAGAGAGCAGGAGGAAGGGAAGTGACTGAGAAGCCCACGGCCAGACAGGCGAAGGCGGGGTGGGACACACGGGAGGGACAGGGACCTGAGGCCTGGACCCCTGGACAGGGGAAGGAGAACAGAGATGAGACGAGCGAGGGGCAGAGAGGGGGCGGGAGAGCGGGGAGGCGGTGCGGCGGCGGGCAGGCGGGGGCAGGCCTCACCCAGTCGGGCCGGCAGGGTCTTCCGGATCTCGGGGATGCTGGGGATGGGGCTGCTGCCGTAGCAGTGTGTGAAGATGGCGGCCAGCTGCTGGATGACGGAGTCGTTCTGTGGGGGAGAGGCGGCGGGGACCAGGTTACAGCTGAAGAGACGTCAGGCTGGTCTCAAAAGTCCAGGCCGGGACGGGAGCAGGCACTGTGTTGTTCCTCCTGGGCCTGCCCCGGCCAGAGACCTTCCTTCCCCACTGGTTTCCCAAATTGATTTCCTGGCCCGGCTCCAGGCTCGACACCCACGGCCTCCGCCCTCCGCAGTCAGACAGCGCGAGTCCGGGTGTGGGTAGGTGCCTGTGTGCGTGAGGGTGTGGGGTAGGTGCCTGTGTCATCCATCTGTGTGTGTGTGTGTGTGTGTGTGTGTGTATGTGTGTGTGTGTGTGTCCAGGTCGGTCTGCCTGTGTGTCAGTCTGCGTGGCTGTCCTAGGGTCTGGGTCGGGGGCTGCGGACTCTGGAACGCAGGGTCCCTGAGCTTGGGGTGGGGACCTGTCCGCGGCCCTCACCTTGCTGGTCTTGAGGATGTTGAACATGAGCTGCAGGCCCTCGGTCACCAGCTCCTCGTTGTACTCCTCCTCCTTGATGGAACTGAAGTCCCGCAGGAGACTCTGCACCACCGAGTACCGCGACTGGGAGAAGGAGGTCCTGAGCGACTCGATCCAGACGTGTAGCTTCCAGGGGACGCCTGGACCGGGCGGGGGGGCGGGGGGCGGCGGTCACTCCCTCAGCAGGGCATCCCCGCCCAGACCCCGAGCCTGCCCCACGCTGGCCCCCTCTCCTGGCAGGCTCTCTCAGGATGAGCCCCGGAGCACCCCGCCCTCCCCGACCGGAGCCGGGCCCCAGCCCTGCATGCTGCATGGCCGGTCAGGAGAGCGCCCAGTCTCCCTGAAGGGCCCCCCGAGAGGTCACGGGATTCCAGGGCCTCATCAGATGAGGTTGAGGAGTGGCTCCAACCCAAATGCGGGGACCCTGGCTCTGAGTCCACAGCTCAGCCTGAGGCCACTCTGGCCCATGGCTTGCTGGGCCCTGGACTTACTGGGGAAGACCCGTTAATTATAAGCAGGACATCTGGGCCCCACGCTGCCTAGAAGCCTGAGATGAACCCTGTCCTATCACACAGGGCTTTTACCAGTGCCCAGGTCACTGGTCTGTTAGTTGACATCCAATGGCACATAGCTGCTGTTGACCGGCTCCCTGGACCATGTCCGTGGGGCCGCAGAGCAGTGGAAACTACTTGGTGAAGGTCATGGCAAAAACGAGTACTGTCCTTAGTGACCAGACAGCCACTGCTCCCCTCCCGCAACGGTGGGTTCAAAAATGGACTTAACAGCATTCCCCTGGGGCCCCTGAACATGGCATGAGCATCCTCGGTTTACTGACTGTGGTGGCAGTGACACCCCGTTTACAGGGAAGACACCAAAGGCTGCTGCAAGAAGGCAGGGTGGCCTGTGTGTGGCCCCGACCAGTGACGCCGCTGCCGCCCTGCGGAGCGCCCCGCGAGGGCGCCAGGCCCTGCGCTCCCTGTGCTGACGTCACATTCTTGGATGAGGCTCACCCGTGCTGGCCAATGTGGCACAGCAGGGCTCACCCAGGTCTCCGTGTGAGCAGCCCTGGAGGAGAGCAGTCTACAGACTTGCAAACCCAGAGCAGGGAAGGGGTCGGCTGAGGACAGCAGAGCATCTACTTGACCAGAAAAACCGACCCCTAGTGAGCGCCACACATGCTCACGGAGCCGCACGGCCCGGGGCCACGGCCGGGGAAGGGCAGCAAGAACGCTCCGACCTGAGAGAGTGGGAGGCTTGGGCAATGAGCTCAAGATGAGTCCCTCCGGGCCCTGGCCAGCTAGCTCAGTGGCAGAGAGTTGGCCCGGCATGTGGAAGTCCCGGGTTCGATTCCCGGCCAGGGCACACAGGAGAGGCGCCCATCTGCTTCCCCACCCCTCCCCCTCTCCTTCCTCTCTGTCTCTCTCTTCCCCTCCCGCAGCCGAGGCTCCACTGGAGCAAAGTTTGCCCGGGCGCTGAGGATGGCTCCATGGCCTCTGCCTCAGGCGCTAGAATGGCTCTGGTTGCAACAAAGCAATACCCCAGATGAGGGGAGCATCGCCCCATGGTGGGCATGCCAGGTGGATCCCGGTCGGGTGCATGCAGGAGTCTGTCTGACTGTCTCTCCACTTCTAACTTCGAAAAAATACAAAAAAAAAAAAAAAAAATTAGTCCCTCCTAAGGACCAGCCTGAGGCTCAGGGCCTCCACTGTCCTGGGTAGGCAGCCCGCCCTGTGCTCCGCTGCCTGGTGGCCTGTCTGCCCCTATGGGCCCTGGCCCTGTCTGGCCACTGAAGGGCAGCGGGATACATGTATGGTGCGTGGGCGTGCACGCCCTGCGGCCTCACCCAGGGCCCTCAGCTCCATGGTGATGTCCACATAGCCGTGCTCCGCGCTGTAGTACATGGCCTCCTGCAGGGCCTTCGTGCGCGTCCGGCTCAGCCGCACGGGCCCCTCGCCGCCGCTGCCCTGGCTGGAGGCGTCGCTCTCCTCCACGCCCTCGGCCAGGATCTCCTCCAGGGACAGCACGTCCGCTTTGGCCTGCTGCGGCTGCGTCAGGAGCTTCCTCAGGACGTTCCTAAGGGACAAAGGAGGGTGACACCCCGGCCTAGGAGTGGTCCATGAGCTGCATTCCAGTGCCCCATGCCCAGCTGGTCCACTCTGCAGGCACAAAGTGCTCATCTTCCCCACCCAGGCCGCGGGGCCCGGGGGGCCCGGGGTCCCAGTGCCTCCCAGCTCCAGACGCCGGAGCGCGGCGGGGGACGGCGCTGGAGACTCCACCCTCCTCCTGCCATCCGGGTCCTGCCCACAGGTCGGGCTCTGGGGCCCGGCGAGCTGCTGCCCTGACTGGGACCTCCAGAGGGCTGTCCCCCTGTCTGGGCCCTGACTGCTTGTCCTCTGTGGAACAAGGCGTTGGCTCACCCTCTCCAGGAGTTAATGTGGGCCAGGGTGACAGCGCCAGAGGTGGAGCCTGACCCAGCGTCCCCGGAAACAGCCCCCGCCTTACACTGTAGCAGAGTCTGCAACACAGCAAGAGCTCGTGCTCACGCTGACTTCCCTCCTCAAGACGGACGGTACATAGACTCCGTTCATATAAGTGAGTGTGCACAATGGTAAGACTTGGGGAGCATGTTCCCATATGTTACCCCACTTAACCCTGTGAGATCCCATATACTACCTCACTTAACCCTGTGAGATCCCATATGCTACCCCACTTAACCCTGTGAGATCCCATATACTACCCCACCTAACCCTGTGAGATCCCATATACTACCCCACCTAACCCTGTGAGATCCCATATACTACTTCACTTAACCCTGTGAGATCCCATACGCTACCCCACTTAACCCTGTGAGATCCCATATACTACCCCACCTAACCCTGTGAGATCCCATATACTACCCCACCTAACCCTGTGAGATCCCATATACTACCCCACCTAACCCTGTGAGATCCCATATACTACTTCACTTAACCCTGTGAGATCCCATATGCTACCCCACCTAACCCTGTGAGTTCCCATATACTACCTCACTTAACCCTGTGAGATCCCATATACTACCTCACTTAACCCTGTGAGATCCCATACGCTACCCCACCTAACCCTGTGAGATCCCATATACTACCTCACTTAACCCTGTGAGATCCCATACGCTACCCCACTTAACCCTGTGAGATCCCATACGCTACCTCACTTAACCCTGTGAGATCCCATACACTACCCCACTTAACACTGCGAGATCCCATATACTACCCCACTTAACCCTGTGAGATCCCATATGCTACCTCACTTAACCCTGTGAGATCCTATATACTACCCCACAACCCTGTGAGATCCCATATACTATCCCACCTAACCCTGTGAGATCCCATATACTACCTCACCTAACCCTGTGAGATCCCATATACTACCTCACCTAACCCTGTGAGATCCCATATACTACCCCACCTAACCCTGTGAGATCCCATACTCTACCCCACTTAACCCTGTGAGATCCCATATACTACCTCACCTAACCCTGTGAGATCCCATATACTACCTCACCTAACCCTGTGAGATCCCATATACTACCTCACCTAACCCTGTGAGATCCCATACTCTACCCCACTTAACCCTGTGAGATCCCATATACTACCTCACCTAACCCTGTGAGATCCCATATACTACCTCACCTAACCCTGTGAGATCCCATATACTACCTCACCTAACCCTGTGAGATCCCATATACTACCTCACCTAACCCTGTGAGATCCCATACTCTACCCCACCTAACCCTGTGAGATCCCATATACTACCTCACCTAACCCTGTGAGATCCCATATACTACCTCACCTAACCCTGTGAGATCCCATATACTACCTCACCTAGCCCTGTGAGATCCCATACTCTACCCCACTTAACCCTGTGAGATCCCATACGCTACCCCACTTAACCCTGTGAGATCCCATACGCTACCCCACTTAACCCTGTGAGATCCTATATGCTACCCCACTTAACCCTGTGAGATCCCATACACTACCTCACCTAACCCTGTGAGATCTCATACACTACCCCACCTAACCCTGTGAGATCTCATACACTACCCCACCTAACCCTGTGACATCCCATACGCTACCCCACTTAACCCTGTGAGATCCCATATACTACCCCACTTAACCCTGTGAGATCCCATATGCTACCCCACCTAACCCTGTGAGATCTCATACACTACCCCACCTAACCCTGTGACATCCCATACGCTACCCCACTTAACCCTGTGAGATCCCATATACTACCCCACTTAACCCTGTGAGATCCCATATACTACCCCACTTAACCCTGTGAGATCCCATATGCTACCCCACCTAACCCTGTGAGATCCCATACAGTACCCCACTTAACCCTGTGAGATCCCATATACTACCCCACTTAACCCTGTGAGATCCCATACACTACCCCACTTAACCCTGTGAGATCAGATCCCATATACTACCCCACCTAACCCTGTGACATCCCATACACTACCCCACCTAACCCTGTGAGATCCCATACACTACCCCACCTAACCCTGTGAGATCCCATACACTACCCCACTTAACCCTGTGAGATCCCATACACTACCCCACCTAACCCTGTGAGATCCCATACACTACCCCACTTAACCCTGTGGGATCCCATACACTACCCCACTTAACCCTGTGAGATCCCATATACTACCCCACCTAACCCTGTGAGATCCTATATGCTATCACACTTAACCCTGTGAGATCTCATATACTACCCCACCTAACCCTGTGAGATCCTATATGCTATCACACTTAACCCTGTGAGATCCCAGACACTACCCCACCTAACCCTGTGAGATCCCAGACACTACCCCACCTAACCCTGTGAGATCCCATATACTACCCCACTTAACCCTGTGAGATCCTATATACTACCTCACTTAACCCTGTGAGATCCATATGCTATCCCACTTAACCCTGTGAGATCCCATGAACATTGCTATTTATGGGTGATCAATACAACTTAAGGTCACACTGGGCAGGAGTACAGACCCAGGACTTCTGGCTCCAAGCCCCAGGCTCATTCTATCACACCTGGTGGCTGGGACTAGGGTGCCTGTGGCGTGGGTATGCCCAAAGGTCACCAGGGGTCGAACCTCCTTCGGGAAACCCACTCTGTGATAAAGGCCAGGCTGTGCCAGGCAGCCAAACTAGTGGCCCGGAGACCTTGCGAGGGACCAGGGACACCCCAGAGAGAGTGAGAAGCAGGTAAGCGGGCAGTCTCCATGCAGGGTGAAGAGGCTGCTGTGGGGGACAGTGCGGGGCGCTGGGAGGTTTAGAGAGGCTGCGACGAGCAAGATGGTAGTTGGGGGCGAGGCTGGTAGGTGGGTGAGCATGGGAGCAGCATCGGCAGACAGTAAGGGGAAAAAGCACCCTGGGCAGAACGGAAGTAAGTATCCACCTGCCCTTCCCTGCCTTCTAACAGCCTCCTTTCTGTCTCCTTCTGCTTCCTAAAGGCTCTAGCCTCTGCCTGCTGCTGCCCCACCACACCCTGGGCAGGCTTGGCCCCCAGGAGCAAGGCCCGCCATCTGTCCCAGAGCAGAATGTGACCTCCCACGGAGCCGCCGGGAGCCTCTTCATGGCCAAGCCACATGCTGTGCGGAAGTGTCTGAGCACGAAGGGACGTGGCCCCAGGGTGGCCCCTGGCAGTGGCAGGGCACAGAGTCTTATGGAAGATAGAGGGCCTGCCAGGCTCCAGCCCCAGGCCTGCCAGGGACCAGCCGTGGGCCTCGGGGACCCCGCCACCCAGCGTCTCCGGGCCTGCCCACAAGCAGCTCCCCCGCCCCACGTCGGGGAGGAGCTCCAGGCCCAGCTCTTCTCCCCGCTGGGGGACCGAGGCCCGTCTTGTCCCCCCACATCCCAGGGGCAGCCACCCCAGGCGGGTACCTGTGGCCATGAGCAGCTGAGTGGCTGAAGCAGTTCATGTCCTCGTGGAGGGAGGAGGCCATGCCGTTGGCTTCGAGCATGCTGAGCAGGGGGTCGGCCCCGCGGCTCAGCAGCAAGCTGACCAGCTCGTAGTTCCCTGAGGGACAAGGCAGGCTGAGGACCTTCCCACCTCCCGTGTCCCAGGTCCCTGGGGCCTGTCTGGGCAGACACGCTGGTGGATGGGGTGAGGGGGGCCCCCCGAGGAGGGGTCCCAATGCTCACCACAGGGGTCAATGTGTGAGATGTCTTATAGGCCCAGCCAGGGTAGGGGACGCAGTGGGGAGGGGCAGGTAGAGCCTAAGGCAGCGGGACCCTCGCTGGGCAGGGCGGCCCTGGACCTACCAGCCGCAGAGGCGAGCTGCAGGGGAGTCTCCGCGTAGCTGTCCTCACCGCTGTTCACCGCCGAGCCCTCCACGTGGGCACCGGCATCCAGCAGCAGCTGTGGGCACAGGGAGGACGTGTCAGTGTGGTGAGGGCTGTGAGGTGGGCATCAGGGGGCTTTGGGGACGGACTTGACTCAGGTTGCCCAGGCGGCCAAGGAACCGGCACTTCAGAACTGCAGGTTACCCTCAGGGCTCCCAGTTTCTGGAATGTTCACCTCCACTCTTGCAGCCCTGGCCCAAGCCCTTAAGCTGTGGGGACCTCTGAGCTATTTCTGCAGTGACCTTCCTAAGGACCCATGCGGATGAACAGAGCAAAGTGCTGTGTCCCCTTCACTGTTTGCTGGGGAAACTGAGGTTCTGGGCGGCAGCAGAGGTGGGGGTGAAGGCAGAGGCGTTCCAGTCAGAGAGAGCCGAGTCTAAGGCAGGCCGCCGGGCCAGGGAGTCAGCTGGGACAGGCACCTCAGCTCTCTCAGCCTCAGTCTTTCTCATCTGGAAAATGGGGAGAGGCCTCCCTTGCAGCATTGTTGGGGGTTAGGTGCAATGGTGCTCGCCTCTCCACAGGGGCTCAATAACGAGTGGCTTTTAGGGTCCTCATCAGAGGTTCAGTGAGCCACCCAAGGCCGAAAAGTGGCGGGCCTGTGGCATAACCTTGCTGTCTGGGACACCATTCTCAGGCCCCGCCAGAGGACACATGGGGCAGGGTTAACAGTAGCAAGCAGTTCCCGCGGAGCTGGGCCAGCTTTGCCTTGGGGCAGGGGTGACATCAGCAACCCCCCGCCCCCGCCCCCGCACCGGGTGACTCTCAGCTCCGTTCCCCCTTTCCTGACCGACTGCCCTGCAGGGAGCCACCTTCCACCCTTCCCAGGTTCCTGGAGACCAAACCCTCCTCAGAGCCTGTTCTTGGCCGTCTGTGGAAAGTCCACCTGCCTCTCACCTGGAGACCAGGTGTGTGTGTGGGGGGGGGGGGGTCCCGACTGAGCTCTGAGCCCCTCTGCGGTATGTGGGAGCAGGGGATGCTGCCCCTGGAGGCTGCTGTCGGTCAGAAACCAGCCAAGACACCACAGCTGAGCCAGCACCCCAAGGCGACGGAGGTGAGGGCTGCGTCGGTGCGAAACTGGGCACCAGACCAGGCAAGGCTGGGCGAAGGCTGGCAGGCCAGCCCGGGCCAGGCTGGAACTCCGCCCGGGTCCTTAGAAGGCAGGGCAGTAACTGAAAAGCCGGGGGGATGTGGCAGCCAGCCGGTAACCCCCACCCGCTGCGTCCCTACTACAGGCCGGGGCTGTGCCGACGATGATGAAGCCGGACGTGAACCCTGCCCTCAGAGGACTCACAGTCTGGTGAACAAGGAGGGCGTCACAGGAACTCCCTGCAGGAGCGTCAGGTCCTGTAGGACCCGCAGCCTGAGGAGTGGAGGAGTCTGGGGGGGGCCCCGGGCAGTGTGGCCGGCGCCCGGCGGGGGGCGGGTGCTGCTCGGCCCACAGCTTCCACCGCCAGGCCTGAACCCACACCAGCCACACAGTCACGCGGCCTCCGCCACGGCGGCCAACAAGGTGGCTCAACTGAGCCGTGCCAATCTGAGTCTTCCCTCGGGAGGGGAGAGGGGCGCTCCGAGCCTGTCAATGGGGGGAGGCAGGACCGGGAGGGCGGTGTGGACGGGGGTGGCTCTGTGGGCGTTCAGGAGGGAGCAGGAAGGGGAAGGGTCGGAAAGAGGGCTGGCGGAGAGAAAAGTGAGCACACACGCTCAGGCTGTGACGTGCCCTGGGACCGACCGAGGACAGAGGTGCCAGGCAGGCCCGGGGCTGCCTGCCCCTGGGCCCCGTTCCTGAACATCCCAAACGCGTCCTCACACTAAAGCCCTCTCCAATAGACAAGCCTGGTGGGTCTCTGCCCTGCTGCCCAGGTACTTACGTAGTGACTCTGGTATCTCAGAGTTGAGGCCCCGGCTCACCTGGTGGAAGCTGGGGCTGTGCTTGGGGCCTAGCCCACTCAGCAAGCGGAGGGTAGCCTGCACACCTGGCAGGAGCTCACCTGCACCACAGAGATGTGTCCATGCAGCACAGCAAACGTCAGCGAGGTCCAGTGCCGGCTGTCGGGGTGAATGGAGGGATGCCTGGGAGAATTGCTTGGAACCTGGGGAAATGTCACAGTCAGTCAGTGTTTCTTGGGTGAGGCAGGTCACACTGGCACTGAGTGAGCTCAGAGGGTACCCTGCAGGGATGGTGACTAGGAATCAACTCAGGTGCTTCCCACATTCAATTGGCAATGTGTGCCTGGAGTACCATGTGGACAAGGTGCTAAAGGATGTTCAATTAGTGATGTCCGCCCGGGGCAGAGGAAGCTCTTCATGCCTCAGAGAAAGGCAGAGCAGGAAGCATGTGGGGATGGCAGGGATGGGTGGGGATTAGGCTGATGAAAGCTAAAAGGTGCTACAGTAATAGAATCATGGCCATTTTCTCTACTCGACCCCCTCCTTTGGTGCACCCCTTCTCTGAAAGCCCAAATCTTTGCTAACTGTGATCTCCACGCATTTTGTATTTCTAGCCTTCTGAGACACTGCACCCAGCATGCAGTATGGCTGGTGGAGACCTTGGAGTGGTCTCCTGGCTGGGTTAGGGCCCTGGGTGCAGCTCTGTGGGGCTCACGCACCTGGATGTCCAAGTTTGCCCCAGCATCGATCAACATCTGGACCATTGCTTCGTCCCCAGCAGCACAGGCGTACATCAGCGGCGTCATGCCCTGTAGGAACCAGAGGCAGCAGCTAACCACCTGGAAGCAGGACCTGGGGACCCACTCCATAGGCCTCTGCCCCAGAAACCACAGGCCCAAGGGCCTTGTGTGGGCTGTCTGCCTCCTCTGGCCCACTGGACATATGCCATCTGAGGGTGAGGGGCAAGTGTTTCCACGGGCACTGCAGGACACCAGGCGGGTGACAGCTCAGGCCATGTGGCCAGACTCAGGTGCAAGGCACCTCTGTCAAGGGGAGTTGTAAACTTTATCTACAAGTTACTTGTACCTCTTTGTGCCTCAGTGTTTTCATCTTTAGAATGGGGGGGGGAACAACAGCATCTACCTCACAGAGTTGTTGTAAAGGGTATTAGTTACTACGTGTAAAATGCTTAGTACAGAGCAAGCTTACCTTAACTAAGATACCACTGCCACTGCTACCGTATTAACTGCCACATCCTGACCCAGGCCCTGTGCACACCAATCACTGTGTGAAGTGGTCTGCACGCATTATCTCAAATCACCGTAACACCCCTACTGGGGAGGTTCCATTGTGATCCCCATTTTACAGAGGAGCAGAGAGGGGCATTGCCTTGCCCACGGCCTCACAGTGAGCGAGAGAAGAACTCAGAGCAGAAGTCCAGGCCCACCTGAGCAGGGCGGCTCTCCCTCGGGAGCTTCTCAGGGAAGGTGGAGGGGTGTTTTACTGCAGCGTCCTGTGCTACCAGGAAGCGCAGAGCTTTTCCGAAAGCCGAGGCCCCTCCCTGCCCTTCGGTGGGTGGCTGGCGGGGTTCCTCCTGGCCAGGAGTCTCCCTCCGAGGCCAGCAACAGCACAGGCAGCGGTGGAAAGTGTTATTCCATAGCTGGGTCCTGGCACGCGGTCGTCTGGGGCCCCGTGCTGTTATTTATTGGGTTATTTGTGTGTAGACAAGATCTCCTTACCTCATAAATCCTTGCCTCATGCCCAGAGATAAAGAAATGGCCTGAGATTAATCACGGGTGAGAGGCCTGTTTACCCACAGATCACTGTATAAATACCCAGGCCGAGGCAACAAGCAGGATCGCGCGTTTAGAGCAAAGCCCACGGCCACAGAGCAAAATTTTGGCTCTGTTCCCCTTACCCTCCCCAACCCCCCGCACATGCCCGGCTTTCTTCTCCACACATCTGTACACAATTTGGAGCTTAAAGCAGGCTAGGAGCCTGTGAGGAGAAACTACTTTTTTGTGTGTGTTGGGCCCTTACCTACTTCAGGAACATAAAGAGGCTGAATAGGAAGAGGCTGATTAATAGATTCCAGGGATAATCACCGTCGCCATCATGTGGACAACAAAAGCCGGAATGAATATTTATTGAGCGTTCCCCAGAGGGCAGAGCCTCCTGACAACCCTACGGGCAGGTACTCTTATCCCCCATGGTGGAGGTGAGGAAACTGAGGCTCAGAGGGGAAGGGCTGCTCACCCAAGAGGCCATGGCCAGGACTTGGAACTGAAACCCAGGTGTGTCTGAAGCCACGGGCCACGGGTCTCCCGAGGAAGACGCCCCCCGCCGCCGAGGAAAGTGCCGACAGAGCCCTGGAACCTGCGTTCACAGCGGTGCCTCTGGCAGACGTGTCCCCCAGCCGGTGGCCTCCCCGCTGCCCCCCAGTCTCCCGGGCTCTCCTGTCCCAGCACGTGCCGCCATGGTCCCCGCTGCATGCTCCCATCGTCTCCCCTCCCCGGAACGCTGTCTCTACCCGTCTGCCGCCCCTGACCCTCCTCCCTCGGGCCTGGCTCAGGCCCTCCTGGAGGAAGCCCCCCCCTGGCCGCTCCTGCCCCACCTGTCCAAGCCCACTTTGGCCTCGCGGTTCACCTGGTGCCTCGTCACGCTGGGGACCAGGCTGTCACCCCATCTGACAGCGTTACCTAACCCTAGCTGCCATCTAACTTTCCCCATGCTCCTGGCTGGTCTTCCAACCACAGTGCCCTTGTCTGCACGGTGAGTGCTCACAGAACAGCATTGGATAAACAGGCCGGACACCCAGAGTGGTTAGGGGCACGGAGCCGGACTGCATGGGTTCTCATGAGGCTCTGCTCCTCACTTGTCGTGTGGCCTGAGGAAGCCACTCTCAATAAAGCAGGGACAACAGTACCCACACCATAGGGCTGCTATCAAGGTTAAATGAACTAATCTGTGTGAAGCGCTTAGCACAATGCCTGGGACGGAACAGGTGCTATTAGAAATGTTGCTCATTGCCTGACCTATGGTGGCGCAGTGGATAAAGTGTCAACCTGGAAATGCTGAGGTCACCGGTTCAAAACCCTGGGCTTGCCTGGTCAAGGCACATATGAGAGTTGATGCTTCCAGCTCCTCCCCCTTCTCTCTCTCTGTCTCTCCCTCTCCTCTCTAAAATGAATAAATAAATTAAAAAAAATTAAAAAAAAAATGTTGCTCACGGCAAACACACGAAACAAAGCAACCCAAAAACTCTTAAATTCTATCTAAAACTGTAAACACCCCCAGTACTTCCATTTCTGGTTTTCTTTTACTCCTCAGCATTTCCTACTAACACTCTATACTTTACATGTTTACATTTCTCATGACTACAGATTTTTCCCACGCGGCTGTTAACTCCACGGAGGCAAGGATGTCGACGGGCCTGGCACGTGGCATGCAGTCCCAGGTGCTTGGGCACAGGGTTTGGCGATTATTATCCACTGCTTGCCACCAGGCTGACTGCTCTGGGCCTCTCCCAGCCCTGCACCATCCCTGACGGTCGGTCTCCAGCCTCCTGGGGAGAGGAAGCGGAGTCCCCGCCACAGAGTTCTCTCAAAGGGCGCTAGGGGGGTCTCCAAGCTGACGTCCCAGCCGAGAAAGGCAGGTACGGTCTCAGAGCAGCGCACAGAGCTCGGCAGCTCTTGGGAGTGGGCCGGAGAGGACTGCGGCCCCCACTCTGGCCCCCACGAATCCCCACGGACCCCTGCGCCCGGCTGGTGGAGCTCTCAGGACGCACCTGGTCGTCCATGGTGTTGACCCCGTCCGGGCCCAGGGACTCGATCGCCTGGTTGATGAGGTCCGTCCTCCCGCAGTTGAGCATGCGGAAACCCAGGTCCTGGTTGAACTTCTCAGTAGCTGCTCGGGCATCCAGCCTCCGGAAGGAGCTGAAACAGCATTCGGGCCTGTGCAGGAAAGACCCAGACATGGGCGTGAGCGAGAGCGTGAACATGAGTGGGAGCGTCACTGTGTGTGGACTCCTCTGCGGGGACAACGCCTCTCAACGAGACGGGACACAGTTGTGCGAGGCGGACGCGAGGCGTGCAGACGGGGTGGGAGGGGAGGACTGGGAATTGCTATCCGATCAGCAGTGACTGCCCGGTCATGGTCAGGGACATGAGGAGCACACACTTCCGTTGTTCTAGGAACATGGTAAAGAAGTGCTCTGAGCACCTGGGAGCTGTTAATTGCCGGGAAACAAGGTCCCCTCTAAGACCATCTCCTCCTAAGAGGAGGTCCGGCGTGGACTTGGGCCTCAGAGCTTGGCTGAATCCTGTTCGCACAGAGGAGGCCACACTCGGCCTATGGAGAGGGTGCTGTGGCCCCGTTCCCGTCCTCAGCTCCCATTCCCTCCCCTCTGGCTTCCTGGTGAGGCAGTGGTGGGAGCGGCCCGGAATCCCACTGCAAGCAAGCCATCCCGGTGAGGATCACAGGAAAGCCGGGCATCTGCAGGGGGCACACCACAGGCTGCCCACGGGCAGTGTCAGCCAGGAGCCTCGGCCATGCCGAAGTATAGCAAGTTTAGGCTCTAGAATGAGATTCGGGCATTTGCCATGAACACGGAGAAAGCCCTAACTGGGTTTTGGGCAGGTCAGAAACAAACAAAAAATGATGCAAAGATCGCACAGGTCAACATGGCCAGAAGGAACCTTCTCTGAACTCCTCCAGGAGACCAATCTGAGTGAGGCTCCTGGGGAGGGAGAGTAAGAGCCCAGGCTAGGGGCCATGCTGAACTTGGCTCAAACTGGGGCCTGACCACTTTGCTAATTGTATCTGGAGGCAAACCATCATTCCTCCTGATCCTCAGTTCTCCACCTGCAACATGAGCATTATAGCCCTTCTTCTTCTCTAAAGTCGTCACGAGGACCAAGATAACACATGTGGAAAGGAAAGGCCAGCACAGCGCCTACATGTAGGAAGTGCTTGAGAAAATGGCGGCAATTATAGGAAGAGAGAAAAGGACCCACTTCTGCTACCCCCCCCCCCCGCAGACATCACAGACTGTGAGCTCTCCCGCCCAACTCCAAACGTGTGTCTGCTCTGTGCACCCGGCCAGCGGCCAGGAGAGCTCCAGCACGCTTGCTGCACAGGGGACGCCCTCAGGGCGGCTTGAACACGCTGCGTCCCTGCTCGTGCCCCCTCCCAGCCTCCAGGAGAGGGAGGGACAGAAAGGGTGGCCAGGGGCTGGCACAGAGCCGGGGCCCTCCCGCCTTCGCTCCTCCGGGTCCCATACTTGAGCTGCCGGGGCTCGCAGTCCAGGCCGGGCAGCAGCAGCCGGGCCGCCTGCCGGATGTCGCCGCTGTCCACGGTGAGGCTGCGGCGGTGCTCTGCGTAGGTGATGGCCACGCGCATCCACTCCATCAGCGGGGGCAGCAGCATGAATGGCCTGTGAGCAGCAGGGAAGAAGGGTCAGGCCCAGGCGGGGTGCTCCCAGAGGGCGTGTCCTCTCAGAGGACGGCCACAGAGGCTGGCCAAGGTGGCCTGTGGGACACTAAGATACTATGGCCACAGCGTGGGGCACTAGAGGGAAGGAGGGAGAGGCTTCTCATCAAAGCCTGTGAGCTGCGAACTCCAGGGGGCATCGTTCACAAGGTATTCTCCTGTCACCAGGGGGCACCACTCATGAGAAATGTGACTAGACTGGTGCCCCCCTGGGGTTGAGCCATACTTGGGCTCTGCCCCTCAGGCCCTTGTCCTCTCCCTGTGCAGGCCCGTCCACTCCTCCCACCCTCCCTGTCTGCCCCACCAGGAGTCCACTCCTCCCACCCTCCCTGTCTGCCCCACCAATGGGTCCTGCCCATTGCTGAGGAGAGGTCTTCTCTCGTCTCCCACCAGTTCTGACAAGTCTACAGTGGGGAAGACCTGCTCAGGAGGCCACTTCACAGTGGAGGAGCCCCAGGGGCCAGTCTTTGGCCTTATGACTTGATGGACACCCAAGCGGCTCTACCCAGAATGGATGGATTGCTTCCCTGCCTGTTGACAGGGTGAGGCAGCCCCGGAACCCGGCCCCTTGGGGCCTACCCTCTCCAGTGACAGCCCCAAAGTTGACCTCCACTCCTCTGGGTACTCCCAGCCCTCCTGAGGCTTGCCTTCCATTCTTCCTTTTTTTTTTTTTTTTTTTTTTTAATTTTTCCATAGCTGGAAATGGGGAGGCAGTCAGACAGACTCCCGCATGCGCCCGACAGGGATCCACCCGGCATGCCCACAGGGGGCGATGCTTTGCCCCTCTGGGGCATCGCTCTGTTGTATCCAGAGCCACTCTAGTGCCTGAGGCAGAGGCCACAGAGCTATCCTCAGTGCCCAGGCCATCTTTGCTCCAATGGAGCCTTGGCTGCAGGAGGGGAAGAGAGAGATAGAGAGGAAGGAGAGGGGGAGGGGTGGAGAAGCAGATGGGCGCTTCTCCTGTGTGCCCTGGCCGGGAACCGAACCCAGGACTCCTGCACGCCAGGCCGATGCTCTACCGCTGAGCCAACCGGCCAGGGCCCCATTCCTCCTTTTAAACGAGGCCGGGGGCTGGCAGCCAGGCCCTGACACACCCCTCCCTCTGGTCCCCGGGCCCCTGACACACCCCTCCCTCGGGTCCCTGGGCCCCCTGAGCACTAGGCCCCTGCTGTCACCGCCATCGTTCCCCTAGACATGCAGAGAGGTTCTCTGACCAGGAAAGGACGTCCATTCTCTCTCCCCAGTTACTCAGTAAATCAACGGCAGGGACGCAGCAGAAGCTGCCCTCAGCCATACAGCACAGCTCCCCACAGCTCAGGTCCTTGCCAAAGTTTTAAAAGCTTGTCTCCTTACGAGCAAAGGTTGCTTTTATTTCTTTTTAAAATAGAATAATCAGATGGGATCTGGAAGGTAGCTCACTTGGAAGTTACTCTGATGTTCTGATTCTGTCATTTCAGAAAAACAGATCTGGGTCTGAGTCACTTAACTGGTGCACTGAGTGTAGCGATTGGTGTGGTGAAGAAGAGGCCGTGGGCTGGGGGAGCCTGGCCAGTCCTGGCCTTCGAGGACGCCCGGAACCTCCCCCCCAACCTCCTCTCCAGCCCTGGCTCTTACCTTTCTCCAGGACATGCCTGACCACGGGGCACTCAAGCTTCCCAAGCCCAGCCTGACCATTCCTACCTCCTCACGGGCACAAACCGGCTCTCACCTCTGCCCGTCAGATGCCACTTACCCTTCAAGGCTCACTTACAGAAACCTCACCAGATCCCCTCTCTCCAAAGAACATCATCTCTTCCTACTCAAAGATCCCTGAGAACTCTCTTCCAGCAACGAATGTGTCTCTCCCCGACTAGACTATCCCGCCCTGGGGAAAAACGCCTTCCCCAGCATGGGACCTAGACACAGCAGGTCCTCAATAAACATTTGCTGAATGACTAAAAGTATGGCTGAGGATCAGGAACTTAGTGTAATGCAGCCAAGTTTTCAGTTCTGGACCCAGCCCCAGTCCTGCCCAGAAAAGAATGGCATACAATTTTCCAGGGCTCAGTGTTCTTGTGCTGCAGTGGGAAGCCAGGATTCCATGGGGGGATGTGTAGATTCTAGAAAGGACCGACAATCCATTTGTGAACTACCTGTTTACGAGATCTTTCTTGATTACAAGTGCCCATTTGAATCCCCGCCCCCCAATATTTCTGAGCTTGCTAGAAGGCAGGCTCAAAGGCAGACTTCTGTCTGTCAGTCCTTTCCATCCAAGGGGAAGGTCTCATCTCAACCACCAGCATGTGAGAATGAAGTGTCAACAGAGAGACAGTTGGTGGAATTGCCAGCCATTCTTCCCGACTGTGGCCAACAGCCAAGACAAAGCACGAAACAAAACAGCCAAGTGCAGCCACGAAAGCACGAAGGGGCATCAACCTCCCAGTGGCACCTGGGGAAATCCAAGAGGGAGCTTGGGAAATTAGGATGGTTCTGTTTTATGCCTCTTACAACTTGATACTGAGGATTGGCTCTTTTGGCCTCTATTTCACCATCTTTGTTGGAAACATGAGAAGCTGAAAACTCCGTTTCCCAGACTCCTTTGCTGCTGGGGTTCCGTATGCAAAACTGGTTTCAACCTGAAGTGGAGACTGTATGAGACCTGGCCTATGGGCGTGAGGCAGAGACCGTCCCCGTGCCCCCTTTGTCTGCTTCTGCTCTGCCAGGTCATGAAACAGGGGGTCTTTTTTTTTTTTTCCTATAGAGCATTCCATGTCTATTTCCGCTTCAGAGGCAGAAGTGGAACCACTGAAAGTAACAGCAAAGACTTCTTGATTCCAGCTTCAATCCTGAATTGCAGCCCCAGGGGCTGTTTCCGAGGGAGCAGCACCCCCAATGTCCCCCACAGACAAGTTCTGTATCGTCCTTGCAGTTGCTCCAGGAGGCTCAGCCTCCAACCTGCTCCTTGGGCCGTTTCAATGATTCCGTTGGGGCCTTAATTCCCTGCATCAAATCCCTTCTGCTTAAAATACCTAGGGTGTGGTTTCTGTTTCCTGACTTGAACACAGATGGATGTTCTCGACATACAGAAATCCTCCAGGGCCAAGATGTCCCTCTGTCTCTGGGGTGGTGGGTGGCGCCCACCTGCCCACAGACAAGGTCCTGGCAGCCCCCAACCGGACCTCTTCAGGCCTTTCACCCCCTGGGCCTGTGATCCATGCGAAGGAGAGATGATGGGCCATACACGGGCTTTCTCAGGAACATCCTACCCTTGGCCTGGGGGTTCCTAGTTACTATTTCCTTTCTGGTAATTTCATCTAGCCCCCTGGGCATACTGAGAAGAGCTGGCCTGCCTCACTGGACATGCTGGAAAATCCCTATAAAAACTCCCTAGGCTGCAGCTGCGTCCGAAGTCCAGGGTGAAAGGGTCCCGGAGGAGCAAGGTTGGGAGCGATGGATGTTTGCATCGTCCCCAGCTCCGCTCTGCTTCGTTCCCTCCCAAAGAAAAAGGCTGTTTTCCTCTCCTGCCTTTCCCCAAGGCTGCGCCTGGCCAGGAGCCTCCCGGGGCCGGAGCAGGTGTCTGCAGGGCTAGAGCCAGAGACGCCAGCAGGGCCGACAGCCCCTCTGCTCCGCCGCGGCTGCCGAGCCTCCCCTGTGCCGGGCCTGGTACCTCGGAACAGCGGTTCCCAAGCTTTGGTCTCAGGGTCCCCTTTGTAGTCTTAGAAATAATTGAGGCCCTCCCAAGGGCTTTTATTTGTGTTATTCTATTGATATTTACTGTGTCAGAAATGAAAACTGAGAACATGTTAAGACATCTGAATGCAGAAGTTCGCACCCCATCAGCTGTCGGAGTGATAACACAACTGCATGTCCCACACCCCCTGGAAACTCTCCTGGACTTGTAAGAGAATGAGAAGGAAAGGCAAGTCACATTCTGATGAAAATCACTTTGGCTCTCTGTGAACTTCTGGAAAGTCTCTGGGACCCCAGGGCTCCCCAGACGCACAAGGGAAGGACTGAATACAAGGACCACAGACCTAGGGGCCCATTGGTCCTGAACATATGAGGCGCTGGTGACGTGGGATCATTGAGAGGGGGCTGCACCCCGGCACGCACCAAGTACTATTGGTGGCCTAACCCACAAAACCCCACACGCATTCATACAAACACATCTGGTCAGTCCCCGCTATGACAAACAAAGCCACTTAAAGGGTCATCAACGAGTAGCATTTGCCTTTGTGTGCATAAACAGCAATTATTGTTATGGTGGGGTGGGGGCAGTAGGGGGTGGGGGTGAGGAGAGACCCAGAAAATACTCAGATGAACAAGAACTTGTTACATGAAGAACTTGTCAGAGGAGGAAACAGCCCCAGAGAGGCCAGCCCCGCGCCCAAGGTCAGAGAGTCAGTGCAGCAGCGGCACGAACAACAGACCCACGTGTCTTGACTCAGTTTCTCATCTCTCTCGAATCATCTAGATAAGCTTGAGTCTATCAAGCCATTGGCCTCCTAAGGCCCTTCAACAGGATCAGGTCTGCAAAAGCCATTTTCCCTGTTAAAAAACTGAAAGAGAATAAACTTCTTAAGGCTTTGGTTTTAAGAGGTCCCTGCAGCTTGGAAAAAAAAAATAAAAATAAACCCTGCCCCACTCAGCGAGCATGATTTATTGGGATTACAGTCCTATAAGTGGTGTCTTAACAACACAGAACAGGAAACGCCTCCAATTTCCAGCTCAAAGGAGGCTCTGTTCTTTCCCGAGGTGGGCAGGGGCCTCCGGGAAGGAATCAAGTTGGCAGATGGGCCACTCGAGCCCCAGGCATGAGAAGGCCTTGTGTCTCTGTCCCCAACTGGCAGGCTGAGTCTGGGGCCAGCAGGTATGTGCCCTCTGTGCCCACCCACAAGGAACAGGGTATGAGTACTCCGGCAGATCCTGATGTGCCCACTGGCTGGGCAGGGCCTGGAGCCTGGGCCGGAGCTCAACCCTGAGAAAACTGGGCTGTGGTTTCTTATAACTTCCACCCTTGGCTGGGAGCGCAGAGGGCCCTGGGGTGTGGGCCTGGCTCCCAGGGCTGGGAGGGTCTGGGGAGGTCCAGGATGCTTTAGGCTGGCTCCCTAATGAGATTTCCCCATCAGCCGCTAAGCACAGCCCAGCCCGCGCTATGAGCACACTTAGTCAAAGAGAAGAATTCCACAGGGACCAGCCTGACAGCTGCAGGTAATGATCAAGGGAGGGGGCGGCCAGAACGGCTCCCATCCTGAGCCCTGAATTCTTCCAGTGACTTTGCTCCACCTTCAGTGGAAGCCACCACAAGCCCTGGGGTTGATGGGGTGATTTCCCCCAGCAATCGCCCTTCTCACGGACCTGCGGACCTGCGGTGGAGCGGGCTGCTCCCACGCCCTTCCTGCCGCGCTAGCTGGGCTGGGGCTGGCGAGCGGAACCTGCGAGGTGCCACACTGTTACCAATCAAACAACAGCTCTCCAGGCAGAGACTTCCTGGAGAGGTCAAGGTCGTTTCTGCCCTGCAGCTCTGAGGTCCTCGCCCCAGGTTCCCCAGTGTCTCCAGAGCGCCGCCCTGACCTGACACCAAGCCAGAACGTCCCAGGAGGATAAAACCAACGCTGGTCCTCTGCAGTCAGACTGTGCTCTGAGCACAAAGGGAGCGATTCTAGCCCCATTCACATCTTGGACTAATTATTTTTCTAGAATTGCTGGGTAAACCAGACGAGTCTGGCTCAGCTTGGAGTCGCAGCTGGGCAGACATCGTTCTCCGGCCCCCAGGCCGATCTGCTCCAGCAGTCTCCCTGCCGCAGAACTGGGGCTAAACCCTGCACCGTCTCCGTCTGCGGACAGGTGACTTCTGTTCAAGGCGGTGCTTAGGGCTTTCTGTGCGGAAAATACGCTTCTTATTAGAGCTCATCTGGTACAGGCTGGAGACAGACACTAGGTCACCCTTACTTGTCTGCATATGCGTATGGAAATACGTTTAGAATACACCCAAGTTGGGACTAGCGGTGTGTGACCTCCCAGCCTGTTCCCGGGGGCCGCCCTTCAGGCCCCACCAGAGCCTAAAAGTCACCAGTGGAATGCGAGGTGGACTGTGTGACACCCGGGATGCCTGGACCGGCCCCCAGGCATCCAGGAACGGCAGATAAGCACAACAGCTAACCATGCAGGGCATCTGCTGAGCGTCTGGTGCTGTTCTGTCACCACCCCACCTTACACATGGGGAAACCGAGGCCGGAGAGGTGTAGCAACCTGCCCGGGGAGGTCATGCACCTAGCCAGTGGCCAAGCTGTGACCCCAGGCAGCACGCCCTTGAGAGTCAACTCCTAAAGAGCACACTCCACTGCCTCTCAGCCGAGGGAGGGGCCCTGGCCTTCCGCTGCCTGGACTCTGCCCCTTTGCCTTCCTCTTAGGGACGATGATACTAGGCACAGTAACCGAATAATCTGTCACACAAACCGGGCCACTTTTGAGAGAGAAAAGGAGTCCTATTACCAACAGCACCAGGACAGCAGGTGTATTGAGAGCTGTCTCAGGCAGGCTGGACATCTGGTCACCCTGGTGTTAGGGTACCGGATAAAGAGCCTCTGCTTGGCCCCCGCCGTCCCCCTCCCCCCCCAGGCAGTGGGAGGCCCGCCCTGCCCGCTGCCCTGTAGGGGGTCTTGTTCGCTCTCCAGCGCTGAGCCCATATTGTTATCATTTTATTTGTATGGCTGTCTGCTTCTTGACTCTCATTTCTCTGAAGACAGAGACTGTTTTGTTTACTGGTATTTGCCACCCCTCAACACAGGAGCCCACATCCGCAACCCAGCCTTGGCCTGCAGCAAGGTGTAGCACATGTCTCACTCCTGGAGGCAAAGCCCTCTGACTGCCCCTGGGTTTGCAGGGTCTGCGCTGACTCCGGAATGCTCTGTGGGGCCCCAGGGTGCTACGTCAGGCAGAGGGGCTTGTGAAATGGGGAACTGTTTTGTCTTCCATAAATGGTTCTCTTCAGGAACAAAAGAAAATACTTCCTGGATAAAAAGACAACCAATTCATAGAAAAACTTTTAAACTGGGAACAGCATCCTGGGGGTAGCGTTGCTGACTGGGTGGGGCTCAGGCCGTGTCTGGGATGGACGTTGGGATGGAGCCTGCTCAGGAACGGGCCTGGGCCTGGCAGAGGTGGTTCTGCACATGTCCACGCGGCGTGGGCCGCAGCGCAGGAGACGCAGCTGTGTCTTTGGTAACTGGGCCTGAGCCCAGGGTGGCATCTTATGTGGGCGGGATGGTATAGATTCCAGTGGAGACTGCATGCAGGCCACCACCCTTTCACCCTCTTACCCAGCAGGGAGGGCTCTGGGTGCTGCGAGGTCCAGGGCATCTGGCCCACTTCTCAGGCCCTAGCTCCCAGCCCAGTGGCCCAGTGGGCGGGCAGGCGGGCAGCTGGTCTAGCAGGCCAGAGTACTGCTGCTTCCCACACCCCCGGGACGGCGTGGTGTGAAAGTGGGCCTCCCTCTGCTCTGCTGGGTGCGGCTCCCGGGCCTGCAGGCCACATCTCACCTGCGGGGCGCCCCGCTGCCATGTGCAAGAGACCGGCCCTCTTCACCCAGGCTCAGCCTCTGTGGCGGCTGACAAGACCACACACTCTTTCACCATATGGAAGCCAGGCACACCCCTCCCAAGGGCACTTGTCACCACCCACCCACCTCTGCCAACCGGCAGGCTTGGGAGGACCCTCTGGCTTAGCTGTGTGCTCCATCTACCCAGAGACACCTGCTCGGCAGCAGGGGGAGGGGGCGTTTCTGGTTTCTTGTTTCCAGATAGGAATTCCTGTTGGGATTCAGCTGAGCAAAACCACACAGAACCCACCTTCCCCACCCAGCCTAAAGCAGAGAGGTGACCTATTTGGACTGCCCGGTAAAGGGTTTCCAGAAACTTCTAGAAGGAGGTAGGGGCATGGCGATTTGGAGGTCTGACGAGAAACCCCTGACTGGCAACTCACGGCTTTGACCCAACCCAACCAGGGGCAGAGGGCAAGACAGTGCAGGCTCCCAGGCCCTGTCCCTGCCTCTGCGCCCACAGTCCAACCACAGCCTCAGGTGAGATTCCGGCGTCGGCTCTGAGCAGAAGGCCGCACCACTGAGATGTGCTGAGGGCCTGCGATGTGCCCAGTAAGCGTGAAGCCGTTCTGCACATGTGACCCTCTGATACAGCCGCCCTGCCGTGGGGGTATCGTTATTAGTCTGCATTTGACAAACATGGAAACCGGGGTTTTGAACTGTTGGGAGACATGCCTGAGGTCACACAGCAAGCCAATAATGATTTGTCTGGCTCTTAAAAAGAGAAACTGCACCCTCAAAAAGGCTCTGAGCCCATCACTGATGGGCACAGCGGACAAAAGTTTCAGCTCAGTGGGCCGACCTCAGTGCCCTGCTCAAACTCTGGCTTCGGCACCCCAGCTGGGCCCCGAAGTCTCAGAGGGTGCCCCTAAGAGCCTTCTTCCCCAGTCTCAAATACGAAAGCAGCAAAGCGGTCCAAGGACAGCTGTCGGGCAGCTGGTCTTGTGGGGAGGAAATCTGAGGACCTGCCTGGCGGGCAAGTAGGAGCAGGCCAGGGAGCAGCCCGACCCGCCGCCAGGGACCCCGAGCTCCTCTTGCCCCTACTCGCAGTCTGGAAAGTCAACAGCCCAGCCTCTCTAAGAAAGACCTTGTTTAAGAAAGCAAATTCAATTCCCGTTCGAGGTGGGATTTTCCAGCGATATTGTAGACAAAGAGGATTGTTGCTGCCGTGTTATAAAAACACTTCAAATGAATGACCGGGGCCCCAGGGCCTGGCGGCTCCCCGTCTTCCCCTTTTCCATGAGGCCTGTGGGCTCAACAATGGGACAGGAAATCATATGCAACAGGTAGCCTCTGAGGGCACTTGTCAACGCCTGGCCAGGATCCTGCGCTGTCTCTAGCCCGTTACCTAGCACTGCCACTTCCTCTGTATGCCCCCAACCCCGGGAGCATTCCTTTTTGGATGCTGGACAGAGGCCCGCTCTCAAGTTGGCCACCCGGGGTCAGTGAACTCAAGTCTGCTGGGGAAGAGGCTGCCAGCAGGTGCCCACTCAGTCGTGCTGGGCAGCGGAGATGAAGACGGGAGGCCCGGCTTCCAGGCCTGCCTCCTCTCTCCTGGGAGGCGGACCAGGTGAGTTCACTGTGTTGCTATCATCGAAGCTCCCTGCCTGGGCTCAGCTCTGCCTCCTCCTAGCTGTGACCTTGGGCGCCCCTCTGTCTTGCAGGGCCTCAGACTGCTCATCTGTAAATGATGACCATGGCTTCCTCCAAAAGCTAATGAGAAGATCTGTTAGACAGCTGCACATTTGAAGTGCTTCAGACACAGTAAAGCTTTGTCTAGATGCCGCTGGCCCGTGTAAAAAATAAACCAGGTCATATCACTTCCAAGCTTAACATTCGGCAGTGACGGCCCATCCTATGTTGGCACTGTGGCCAAACCAACAAGCCAGGGGCCTGGGACACGGGACACCATCAACTTTAGAAAGCCCTTGACTGACTTCTTGGTCTTTGGATGAAATCCAGTTCTTGGAGTTCTTTGAAATCCTAGGGTGGTAGGCTATGACAAATCTAAAGTTTGTACATGCGTCTGTCCAAAATAGCCCTCACTGAATGAGTCCTTTTTGACATCTGGTCTACCTCACCTCTGGCTCCCTGGCTACTGAGGGCTGAGTTAAGAGGGAATTAAGAGCAGGGACGGAGGAAGGAGTATAAGAGAGGGAGAGAAAACATGCTTTCTGAGTAGATGTGACATTCAAATTCACCACTGTTTTTGAATTATTTACGCATTAAACAAGATTTAGTAATTCTAGTGCTTTCACAGGTTTGTGACAAATACGTGTACTGATCACAGCAGCTGCCAGGTATGAAGAGTTCAGTTTGCACAGAAACCCTTTACATACAATATATTACCTCATTTGATTCCCATGAAAACCTTTGGAAGTAGGGCATGCCATTTTCCAATGAAAACTGGGGAAACCGAGGCCTCAGAAACGATATCACAAAGAAAATAACTGGTAAATGGCAGCAGAGACCCCACAGAGTCTGACCTTCAGGCTCTACAGCCCCCTTCACTAACTGAGCAAAACATTAAACTGCCCACTATGTGCTACGGACTGCTCTGCATGCCGAGGACACAGTGGGAACAAGGACGACCCATGACACTTACATTCTGGAGGGGCGAGGAGGCGAGACAAGTAAGTAGACAAATACAGAAGCGATGTGATTTCAGATAGAAGGAGGTGCTCAGAATTAAACCGAAAGAGCGGTAAGGTGACAGGAACGACCGCAGAGGCAGGGCCAGCGTCCTGGGCGCTCTGCAGACCATCGGCAAGTCACGCCAGGGGCGCCTGGACGCGCCAGTCTGGGGACACACGGAAACAAGCACTTAACTCACCCAGCAGCTATTCTTACTTCCTCTGCTTCCACTTTGGGCAAACAGATGGGGATTAAATGCACAAAAAAGAGGAGAGGAAAGAGAGAAAAGAGCTTAACATGGCAAATCTTCTTGAAATGGTATTTAAGGAAACCACAAGTCCTTAAGTAGCATGAAGCCACCACTGCCATCATCTCTATTATCTGATAAGAAAACACTTTCGCAAGCTGAGCAAAAGCCTAACGAGCCCCCTTCTTCAGACTGAGCACACAGCCCGTCATGGGCGCTTCCTATTTATGTAAAGTGCTCGTTGGAGGGAAACATCCCCCTCTGCATCTGGAAAGGAACAAAGAGGCGCCTCTCTCCTCACTGTGGACCTCTCCCGTGTGGGGGGCATTTCCCCAGAACTTGGGGACCCCCCCGGAAGCTGGCACTGCTCAGATCTTCACTTTGCACAGGAGGAAGCCGAGGCTCAGAAGGGAAAGGGCCTTGCTGCGATCACAGAGCTGGAGGAAGCGGTGCTGGGCTGACCCTCATCCAGGGCATCTCTGAGGGTGCACGAAGCCCCACCAGGAAGCATTTGCCTACGCAAGCAACAATTAGCGATGACTTAAATATGCACTTCCAAACAACAACAGTCCTTCTGTGACTTCTGCTGTGCATGCCACCCTGCCTGCCCCAATCGCCTGCAGCTGTCTCTTAAGGCCAGTAACCGTCCCCGTCTGTCCTGATGCCACCCTCCAACTGCTCCAGCCTTTGCAAGGACCCTCTTGAATATGATGATGGTGAAGACAATGATGACTGACACATACTGTGTGCCAACCAGTATTCTAAGCTCTACATACAGTGTTAACGCGGTCAACACCCACAACACCCCTGTGAGGTCCGCACTATTATTCCCAAGCTAAGAAGAACCGGCAGAGGCACAGAGGCCGCATGACACACCGGAGGTCGCTCAGTTCTAAGAGGCAGAGCCGGGGTTGGATCCGGGCCGGCTGCAGGGCCTGCGGGTCCACCGAAGGCATCGCCATGGAGGCCGCTCAGTTCTAAGAGGCAGAGCCGCGGTTGGATCCGGCCGGCTGCAGGGCCTGAGGGTCCACCGAAGGCATCGCCATGGAGGCCGCTCAGTTCTAAGAGGCAGAGCCGCGGTTGGATCCGGGCCGGCTGCAGGGCCTGCGGGTCCACCGAAGGCATCGCCATGGAGGCCGCTCAGTTCTAAGAGGCAGAGCCGCGGTTGGATCCGGGCCGGCTGCAGGGCCTGCGGGTCCACCGAAGGCATCGCCATGGAGGCCGCTCAGTTCTAAGAGGCAGAGCCGGGGTTGGATCCGGGCCGGCTGCAGGGCCTGAGGGTCCACCTAAGGCATCAGCCATGCAGCCCAGCTTCCCCAGCACTGTCTGCTGGTTTGTGCTGATCCGTTTTTCTTCTGTCTTGTTTTCACCTCCCTCAGGAGGCTGCAGACTCAATCACATAAGCTCCTCTTCATACTCCTGCCCCTCCATTGCTGATCCACAGACATCCCGGGAGAAATGTGAGTTATTAAGGAAAGTACTTGAGGTGGTATCTGTCTCTATTGATATGTGCCCTGTGATGCCCGTTGTAATTAGTAGTGTTTGCAAGTAGTTGCATTGTTAATTATTATTGTGAGTCATAGTGGTTTACATTAGTTAATATCAATAGTTGTATTAGTAATTGTATTACTAACCAAGACAACCCTTGAGACCACATGTTAAGAAATGTCATCCTACAGCAACAAAGAAAGACTACTCTGGATGTCAAACCTGCCATCTACACATGTCTATGACCATTATAATTGTGAGGAGGAAGAGGATGGCGGCCCTCATTTAATAGTACTCTTCCTGTGCTAGGCGCTGAGTGACTTACTGTTTTATCTCATTTAACCCTGGTAGACATCTTATCATCTTTACCATTTTACCCACGAGGACAGTACGGCCAAGAAATGACCTGACATGTCCTACTGCTGGAAGGTAGAAGCAATAACACCTCCAGGATGACCCTTTGGCAGCATCCGAAGCCACCGGTGTGGACTTCCGATGGAGTGGATGGGACCCATAAGGACTGACACCTTTGCCCACTGCAGCGTCTTCAAGTTCTGTTCACATATTTGCTGGAAACGTCTTGGCCGGCATGACAGGGAAGAGGGCAGCTGAGAGCTGGGCCGGGCACACAGCATCTTCTGCCAGGATCTCACCTGGACCACGGCTCCTACCTTTGAGCAGTAGCCCCGGTAGCCTGTGCAAAAAATAGCTTTATGGGAACTGGGAGCTAAGATTAGTACTAAACCATCACTTTGTTCCTCTTGACCCTGCCTGGTGGCGCAGGAAGACCAGTCAGCTCCAGGCTGGGGTGTCTGGGTGGGAGGCGGGGGGCCCTTGGTAGGAGCATCTCTCGTCACACATCAAGGTAAGCAGTGTAGGAGGGGCTTCCGGGAGCCTTCTGCTCCCTTCTTTCTCAGAGGGGTTCAGGTACAAGGAGAGGAGCAAATAAAAACCAGCCCAGCACAGACTCCACCGAGCCGGCCCCCTGGGCCAGGGCCTTCCAGGCCGCCAGCTCAGCCGCCCTACTTTGGCCCACGAGGTCGGGCTCCCTCTGCAGCTCAGTTCTGCATCACGTTCCTGTTCCCTGGCTCCGCCACTCTGCTCCTCCCTGTCTCTCCCGGGTGCTGTGCACCCCTGCCTAATACAGTGACCATACTGTTAATCACGGTGGCTAACACTGCCATGGGTTCCCTGTGTCTCAGGTACTGTTCTAAACGTGCTACATATATTAACTCATTGAGCCCTCAAGCCTTGTAGGTGGCTGTAGGGACTGAATGTTAGCTGTCTACAGAACACGAGCTTTGCAGAGACTGACTGGCCGAAGGTGCTCAAATCGGGAGATATGAGTCAGACCTCAAACACACGTCTTTGAGTAGCAATTGCCTCCTCTCAGATAGAACTCTGGCTGGCTAAGAAATGATGACACCATACGTTTCTAGGCTTCATCCCAAATCAGACTGGCCAGGCCCCCAGGGTTCTCCTGGCTTTGTGTCCTGAACACTGGCAGGCACCGAGCCTTCTGAGTATGCCGCCCTTCACGAAGGGGCACAGCTCGGATGGGGGACAGGGAGATGCAAAGGGCTGGGGCCAAGGCTTAAGCAAGTGGACTGCTTTGTGAACGGGTGGCCCACTGTCATTCCCAGTGTTCCCAGGTATTCCTCACGGGCCTGGCTCCTCTGCCTGCGGCTGGCAGCTACACTTGTCATGCCACCTGGTGAGCTGGGCCCTGGTACCCAAGGTTTTGAAGCAGAGAGCTGGTTTGCCTCTTCTCCCCCTCAGCCCCTTCTGCCCCTCTCGCTGTGTCTGTCTCCCTCCGTGGGCTCTGCCTGGTGACGCCTTTTCCGGCCCTGCGCCTGCCGCTCCTGCGTGCCCACGCCGCCTGTCTCCCCCTTCCCAGGTCGCCGATGACCGAGGAGGTACCCTCCACCCGGGAGGCTGTTCCCGCTCAGCACCCCGCAGCCTGCAGGCACAGCTAGCAAGGGCAGCAGTCAGCCAGGTGGTGTCCGCTCCCTCCGGAACTGGGAGGAGGAGGCTTCCCCATCTCCCTGGGTAACCTCAGATCCCCAACAGCGAGCTCTTTCACTTTCCAAGCTTGGTCTCGGGTGATGAGACGCTCTGCAGGGCAGCAGCTGTGACTCACCCTGAATTTGAGACTGCCTTGTGCCTTGCTGATGCAGGGGCTGCCAGCCAGAGAGGCATCCGGGGAGGGTGCAGGGAGGTGCCAGCTGAGAGGCTCTCCCTGGGCGGCCAGGGCGGCGTCCTGGGAGAGGAGAGGCAGGTGGGGCTGGCCTCAAAGGCTGGGACCCACCCAGATCATCTCAGAACTTCAGGACCAGGTCTCAGCAGCTGGGTGGGCAGGCTGTAGCCTGGTATGGTGAAAGGCATACCAGAAAACCAGAGACACCTGATTCAAGGCCCTATCCAGCCCTCAGCAGCTGGACACCCACACCTTGTGCCCTCATTTGTAAAATAGAGGTAATGTCGGCACCTGCCTCACAGGTTTGTCATGGGAAACAAAAGAAACAGAAGCGGGTAGAATGCCCTTACATATGTTATCTCCTCCCGGACGGAATCACTTAGACCCATTTTACAGGCGAGGAGTCCTAGGCATGGCAGGGTCCCTGCTCCAAAGCCTGTGCCCTTTTCCTCGGTGCCGCCTGGCTCACAGTAGCAGAAGGTGGGAGCACATTACAGAGCCTCGGTGTCCCCTGCAAAGCTGCTCCACTCTCTACCCTGAGCTCCCCTGTTTCCACAACTCTCTCCTTCCACCATCTCCCTCCCAGGCCCAGAGCAGGAGGGATACTAAGACTGCGTAGTGCGGCACAGCAGGGAACATCATGACGAGCTTCATACAAGGGGAGTGAACACATGTCCCACCCCTTAGCAGTTCGGATGTGGTCCCATGGCCCCCAATTGGAAGGAAGAAGGGTAATTCCTTTAAAGCAGAAATCTATGAGCACAGACTTGAGTGGCCCTGTGAATGGTGGCCAAACCCACACCATCGGACTGAGCTCCTCAGCCCACAGGGACAAGGCAGCGGGAGGGTCACTTACTCCCAACAGACCCAGAAATGCCCAATCCAGCAAATCCCCAAACAGAGGTCTCTGGGGCCACACATCTGAATCAGACGTTCTGACCAATTCTGGTTGGGGACCTGGCACCCACGCTCCTGACATGAGCCAGAGGGAGGAAATAGAGGAAATAAAGAGAGGGAGAGAGACAGATGGACACCGATTCCCAGACTCTCAAGAGCAAAGCTCCATCACCTGGGAGCTCTAGCAAACTCTAGCTCCTTTGAGTGCAAGAAGGTTTTCCCCAGAGCTCTAGTGGGGATACTGGAGGGGCACAGAGAGTCAGTAATGCTGTAAGAGAAACTAATTGGATCAGAAAGGTACTACTAGACTCATCAGGGTGATCACTTCATGAGGCATATAAATGTCTAATCACTATGTTGTATACCTGAAGCTAACATAATATTGTATGTCAACTGTAATTGGGGGGGGGGGAGGGCCATCAGAGTGATAGTGCCCGAAGGGGACACGGGGCCCAGCCTGCAGTCACATGTGGGGTCAGTGGCCTCCACGAAAGGCCAGCCAGGCTCCCCAGGACCTGCCCCGTAGGAGCGAGTCCAATCGCAACAGGATCCATTTCCGCAGCCAGGAGGCAGGCCACCAGAGCTATCGGGCGGTCTGCGGGCCTGGGTGGCCTTAGGGGGTCCTCCTGTCAGTGCCCAAATCTCAGATTTGGGGATTTTTTTTTTCTAATGGTGGTTCCAATTTCCCACGTGTCTATGATAGTCACTGGAAATGATTCGTGTGAAGACGCCTTTGCTACTCAATTCTTTGTGTCACAGACAGCGTGGACTTTGAATGCTGAGGTATGGGAACACGAACACGTGTGAGTTACCATTTGAGCTCAGCTATTACAGACTAGCAGACAGGCAGCTCAGGTCCTCAGAAACCCTGATGCTATGCAGAGCATCCGGGACTGGGAATCCTCCCAGGAGAAAACCAGAAAGACATCAGGGGGTTCCGGGCACAGCGCCCACAGAGGAGCACCTCCCTGGCCTGACCCACGGCCAGAAGCCAGGCTCACAGCCGGACGGCCAAGCAGCTCAGCCCAGGGCAACAGGTCCAAGGGAGGCGCCTTGTCCTCTTCCCCAGCCGCCTCTGCTTGGGTGAGCAGGCCCAGTCTAGAGCCCCCGGGACCTCACCAAACCCTAAGCAAGCCTCCTCTTCCTCCCCAACCCCAAATGTTTTCTTTGCCCTTTCCCCTTCCAGCCACACTCCAACCACAACAATTTCTTCACAAAGTAGAAGCAGCTGGGGCTTAGGGCCCACACTCTGGTTCCACCTCCCTGCTAGATGCTTCCGTCAGATACCCGGGGCCACCACCTGATGGGCCCAGAGGGACCTGTAAATACTATCCTGTAAACGCTGTTCATCTCCAGAGGAATAAGACAATGACGATCTAATAATGGTACCACTAATAACTGTGGCGGCATTTACTGGGAATCGACTACATGCGTGTACTGGGTCGCTGCTCCTTCATGTCTCTTGTAATGCCAGGCAGTACATGTAGTGGTTACGAGCAGGGCCTATGTGGCCCTGACAAGGGACTGAATCTCTGCCTCTACTTACTCATCTGTAAAATGGGGCTGCAAAGAGCACCCATGTCCTGGAAGTGTGTGCATCAGAGGCGCTAACATGTGGAAAGTGCTCGGCACTGTGCCTAGCACATAGTAAGTGCTCAGCAAATGCTGTCATTATTTAATCCTTACAACTGCTTCATTACCAGCCCCATGGTTATAGCCAAGGAACTTGAGGCTCTGGGAAGTTGGAACCTTGCCCAGGCCACCTAACTCCTCATTCCCAGCTCTCAGTCTGACGTATGTCTGCAGGATATCCAGCATGTTCACGATGGCTTTTTTTTTTTTTTTTTAAACAGAGACAGAGGCCTTGGCCGGTTGGCTCAGTAGTAGAGCATCGGCCTGGCGTGCAGGAGTCCTGGGTTTGATTTCCGGCCAGGGCACACAGAAGAAGCACCCATCTGCTTCTCCACCCCTTCCCATCTCCTTCCTCTGTCTCTCTCTTCCCCTCCCGCAGCCGGGGCTCAATTGGAGCAAAGTTGGCCCGGGCACTGGGCATGGCTCTGTGGCCTCTGCCTCAGGTGCTAAAATGGCTCTGGTTGCAACAAAGCAATGCCCCAGATGGGTAGAGCATCACCCCCTGGTATGCGTGCTGGTGGATCCCAGTTGGGCGCATGCGGGAGTCTGTCTGACTGCCTCCCTGTTTCCAACTTCAGCAAAATACAAAAAAAAAAAATAATAGAAAAAAATAAAATAGAGACAGAGAGTCAGAGAGAGGGACAGATAGGGACGGGCAGACAGACAGGAAGGGAGAGAGATGAGAAGCATCAATTCTTCGTTGTGGTTCCTTAGTTGTTCAATGATTGCTTTCTCATATGTGCCTTGACCGGGGGCTACAGCAGAGCAAGTGTCCACTTGCTCTAGCTAGTGACCTTGGGCTTCAAGCCAGTGACCTTTGGGCTCAAGCCAGTGACCATGGGGTCATGTCTATGATCCCACACTCAAGCTCGATGAGCTCGTGCTCAAGCCGGCAACCTCATGGTTTGGAACCTGGGTCCTCTGTGTCCCAGTCTGACACTCTACCCACTGTGCCACCGCCTGGTCAGGCACGGTGGCTGTTTTTATGAACTGGGTGCAGAAATCTATCGTTATACCTTTGCTTTCTGTGACTGTGGAGGCATTGGACAAGTGGGTGTGGCTGTGGTGTGGCGTGAGGACCACAGAGCTGCTGAGACTCAATGCCACTCAGAGACAACGGGCAGCCGGGGCAGGGGCCTGGGAAGCCCCACTGGAACTTCTGAATCAGGCCCCAGGTTATCTTCTTCCACGATGGGCCTTGGACTAGCTCCCTCTCCGGGCCCTGCTGTGGTGGAACGCAGGCAGACGGGGCTTCCTCAACCAAAGCGAGTCTTTCCCACTTCCAGGACCTTCCGGCACACAATTCTTGAGCCCGTGGACAGACCCTGCCTTGGGTGGCCATGTGGTGGCCTCCAGGTGAGGTTCATGTCAGCATATATGGTGTTTAGGAAAAATTACAAAAAAGAACCTCTCTAGGCAGAAAAAATTTAAAAGGTGGCTCTCTGACCAAGTAGAAAGGGTACCCTGTTCTTAGGCTGACATGGCCAGTGCGTGTCCTTCACTCGTGCCCCCTGCTGGGCCCCTGGGGCAGTGCGCAGCCTGTACATCGGTTCTGGGCGGCCCTGCCCCAGGCCGGGATCCTGGGGCTATCCAACCACTACCCTACTGCCAGAGCCATGAAGTTCTGGTCTGTTTGTGAGTGGGTGGGGCAAAGGTCTGCCTCAGATCCCTAACAGTGACCCCACTGTCATCAAAAGAGGTGAGAGCAGCCATTGAAGGAGGAAGATGACACCCAGACACTGTCCTAATCACACTCCATTCTCACTGCCACCTTTCCAGGCAGGTGTGAATACCTCACCTTATAAAAGAGACAACTGAATTTCTCGAGAGCCCAGGAAGTAAGCACTAGAGCCAGCAAACCCGAGGCAGAGGCCAAAGTCCACGTTCTGATCCCCACCGACCCCTGCTGCATCAACCCGGGTAAAGCGATCCCACTGCGTTCCCAGCCCCCCCTGCGCCAGGGAGCTTGTCCACCCTGCCAGTAGGTCAGCCAGCCAGTCAACACATGCTGGTAGCCTGCCCCACCACGTGCGCAGCCCGAGGAAGACCCCTACCGCTCATTGTTCAGGGCCATTCTCGGGGGGTCCAGGTTGGGGTTTTCCATGGACTCCATCTGGGGACACCGCAGGAAGTAGTAGAGGGTGTGCAGGGCATCCGGGGACCAGGTGATGGGCTGGGGCGGCTGGCGGGCCTGCCGGGCGGGGCTGGAGCCAGGACACAGGGGGTGGCGCCCCTGCATGTGGTGCATGGCTCGGGAAACCAGGTCACCTGCAGGGGAGACATAAGGGAGGGAGAGAAAAAGAGAAAATGAAGTCTGAGTTCATGGCCCACATTACTCCAAGGACATGCGCAGCTTAAACCTCCGTAATTACTATTTACCCCGGAGCCAATAGGCGGAGCTGGGAGCTGTCACCTAGACACACAACAGCAATTCAGTTTCCCTTTCACTTCCAGTCTCGCCTTAATAGCTGAATGAAACTCTTGGCTGGCCCATCTTCTCCAGAATTTAGGCTAATGTGGTTTCTTTTTCGACATCCTCACTATCTCCACCACCCCATGGGCCTCTCCCCAGCCCGTCCACCAAGGGAACCTCTCTGGGCCTCTTTTCCCAGCCTCTAACAGCCAGCGCCAGGTGACACACCTGTGCTGCCTTATGCAAACATCCAGGAACTTCTGTACAGAAGCCACCTCCATCCTTATCACATCAGGCAAAACCACCACCACCACCACCATCCATTGAGTCCTCACCACGTGCTAAGCACGCACTGCCCTAGAAATAGAATTTGATCCTTAAAATGCTGGAGGCCAAGTATTATCCCCATTTTACAGATGAAGAAATTGAGGTTCATCAGGTAGACAAATACTGGCCCTACATATTTCCCTGGTCACAGGGAGGCCACAGCGCACACAGGTTAGCCAAGGTCAGGTGCTGGCAAATAGTGGGGTTTGCATCTGAATCAAAGCCTGTCTGAGTCCAAAGTCTAGGAACTGAGCTCTGGCCTGGGCTGTCACCTGCCTTCCTTCAGTCTGTGGGGTTCTAAGGGCCCCACATCCTGTGCGGTGTTTCTGCCCAAGTCAAGCCTTTTCAATGTCCCCCCAGCCGGGGCAGGAAACGTCCCCTCATTGTGTGAGACCACAATGCTGAGAAAGGACGGGTCAGACGGCCCAGGCACCTGCAGGCCCCTCTGATCTGGGAAAAGTGGCGCCTTTCCATTCTCCTCAGGCCTGGGAACTCGGGGTGCCTCCTCGGTGGGTCAACTTCCCATCTGGACACAGCTGACCCCGAGGAGGGAGAAATAAGCAGGTTTTAACTCGGCAAGTGTCATTCAATGTATGGCAGAACCAATTCGTTCCCTTACTCACTTTACCTTCACTCCACAGCTCTGTGAGTCTGATCTCCGTTCCGCTGTGTCCCTGGCACCCTGCACAGGAGGTGCTCAGTGAACATGTAGGGAATGCAGAAATGGCCTTATACCTTCATTGCATTTTAAAATACAGCATCTTGTGGGGCTTGATTTGAGCTCATTAGCTGCCCAATTTTTCCATGACAGCCATAGCGATGGTGTTTGCCTTCCAAGCAGGGCCAACGACACCCCTGGAATTGGAGCTCTCTACTGGGAAAGAGCCCTCTGTCTCCCTGACCCCAGGTGCTCACTCCTCTCTACACGCCTGACTGTTCACCTCTGCAGTGACGGCTTGGCTGCCCGGGTGCCTTCTGGCAAGCCCCAGGGCCAAGAGGGCTGAGGGCAGCAAGTCCCAAACCCAAGACTCTGATTTAACTGGTCCAGGGCAGGACCCGGGCATCTGTGCTTTGTAATGGTTCCCCTGGTGAATCTAATGTGCAGCCAGGTCTGAGAATGACCAGGTAAATGGCTAAGAGGCTAGATCCCAGGGTCAGACATGCCTGGCTTCAAATCAGGGCTCTGCTCCTTCCTACCCATGTGCCTTATGTAACTTACGGATCCGAGCCCTGGCTTCCTCATCGGTAAAATGGAAATAATCATACCTAACCTAAAAAGTGTGAGGATTCCAATAAATGTAAAGCACCCAACACCATGCTTGGCACAGAGTAAGCACTTGACAAAGGGTCAATATAACACCATAGTTATGATTGCTGTTCTATTATTATCACTCTACCCTATGGGCCATCTCCTGTGGTGCTCTTCCTACCCAGGCCCTCTGTCCACAGTCAAACACTGCCCCACGTTTCCCAGGATGGGAGTCCAGGTCCTGAACGCCAGGTCCAGCCCTGCCCTTGGGCTCCCGGGTGGTAGAAACTGGCAGGGGCAACCCCCAGGCCAGCGCTTGGCTGCCACAAGCTGAAACCTGGCTCTGCTTCTCCAGGTCTACGCGTCCTCATTTCTGGCAGGACCACGGGTCCAAGAGGAGGAGAAGTCAGAGAGCCTACGATAGTATCAAAGAGAAGTCTTGTTGAAATGATCCTTTCCAGGGCAGACAAGGTAGAAGTCGTTATCATTCATTAGGCTTATGACTGTTTTCTTGTTATGGGTGTAGAACCCTTTGGCAGCACATTTTCAGCCAGAATGCAGGCAAAAAAAAAAAAAAAAAATCTGGAAAGAAACGGGACTGTCTCTTAAGGGCTCCCTAACACGGAGCCAGGAACAGAGAGGCCTTCGGGAAGTAGCAGAGTGGCCAGAGGTGGGGTCGCCGGGCTCTGGGCTCCAAGCCCAGCTGCATGCTGTCAGTCTCTCTCAAAGACCAAAAAGACAGATGCCTGCAGACAGCCCTGATCAAGCATCTAAAAGCTTGCACTGCTCTGCACCCCTCGTTTATGGCCAAAGAAAGCCGCTCGCTTTGGCTCTTCTCCCGGAGTGCTTTCCCTCCCGGCCACCTTCGATTTCCTAGGCTTCGTAATAGACATGAAAAGATAGACAACGTCTCATTTAGTCTTTACAACCACCGCTTAAAGGAGGTATTTCCATTTTACGAGGCAATAGGCTCACAGAAGTTAAATGATCTGTCCCAGTTGCACAACTAGTAAGGGAACTAGCCAGGCCCTCAACCGGGGCCGTCTCCCCACCGCTCGCTCTTGGCTGTTGGCGCCGTTGCTACTTAAAGTGTGGTCTGCACACGGGGACGGGTCTGCCAACTGTTTGTTCCTGGCTCATAACAAGTTAGTTTTAGAAATTTCAGAAATTAAAAATAAAAACTCCCATACCAATGTCTATCTAATAATAATAATAAAAAAAATTGGCTTGCATTTTACATGTCTTTAATTTCACTTTTCTAGACATTTACTTTTATTGTGTTTTATTAAAGTTTCAGTTTGAACAGAGTGTGGGGGAGGGCGGACGGAATCCCCGCCGTCAGCACAGCGAGTTCGAGAAGCTGCAACCCAGACAGGGCTGGGCTCTTGCGTGAGCACAGGTGGACACTCGGAGCCGCTTCTGGGAAGTTCTTGTACTTGAAAATCACTTGATCCTAAGCTCGATGAAACCTCAGTCTGAAACCCAGAAACACCCACCGGGCATGAAAACCAAGCGCTCGCGGCTTGTTCATCACAAGAGCCTTGATGTCAGAGGTGCTACAGGTTCCAGTCTGGCCTGACCAGCGCGTGTGGTGAGCCATCCAATAAAACCCGCTGGGAGTCTGGGATTCAGTGTTGTCTTCTAAACGAGGCCTGTGCCATCTGGTTGCCTTTAACATGAAGGGTTTTGTTTTGTTTACTTCTGATTCCTCGCCATTTACACTGTCACGGGTAGAGAGGGACAAAAAAAACCCCACCAGTGCCCAGGCTCCCCACACAGCTGCGCCTGATGCAAGAAAGAGATGTCTCCACCGGCCTGGCAGGCTGGTCTTGGCAAGGTGTAGGGAGCTAGTGCCTGTTAAACCTGGGGTAAAGTTTTAGGTACAAGGTGCTCCGTGCCAAGTATCACTAACCTCATTAAGTGCTTTAGTCTCGGAGAGAAAAATTGCAATACCTGCCTCCACCTTGTCTCCTCCTGCCTTCACCGTGGGTGAGCAAAAGCCCTGCTTCCAGAGCGAGGGAGCCCAGGCAACCTGGAGCAAGACACAGCCTGCTCGGCCGTCGGTGGAAAGATGCCGTGAGGTGCTTCTTCCCTTTGCTCTGAGAGGGGCCGGGCCAGGACGTGGACCAATCCTATGAGGGTTTTAGGGGGCATACACTGGGTGATAGAGAACTCATTCCTTTGAACTAATACACACAAATGGCATCTGGCACTGCTCCAGTCTCTAGGGATACAGGACAGCAGGGGACAAAACAGACAGAGTCTCCGTTCTCACGAAGCTGACATTCTAGTCAGATGAGAGATGTCAGACTATTTACATGTGACTATATGATAAATGTCAAGTGGCGATCAGGGTTTTGAAAAAACCAAAGCCATCAGGGAAGAGACAGAGGAATGAGACTGGGATGCTCATCTATGCAGGGTGCTCAGGGACGGCCTGTCTAATAAGGTGTCATTTGGGCAGGGAGTTGAAGAAAATGGAAGTCCAACATACTTGAGTATTTAAGGGGAATGGTAACAGGCACAGGGAACAGCTGGTGCAAAGGCCCTGGGGTAGGAGGTACTTGGCCAGGGGGCCGGGATGGCTGGAGCATAGTCATCAAGAGAATAGTAGGCAATAAAACCAGATCATGCATTTGATTTGGGGCTATGATGAAGATATTGGATTTCATTGAGTGAGCTGAAAAGCCATAGCAGGGATGGAGGGGGTAGTGAGCAGGTGAGTGACATCACCCAGTTTGTGTTTTAAATGGTCCTAGTTTGGGCTGAATTGGTAGTACTAGAGATGGTAAAAGGGGCAAACTAAAATTTGAGATAGTTTTAGAAGGTGGAGCCAATAGGACTTTGTGTCTGGGCTGAGTAGTAAGGCCCAGTCTTCTCCTGAGGAGAGCTTCTGAATGCTCCCCCAGCCTGGCTGTGGACTAGAATGGACACGGAGGCCACCATGAGAAAAGACAAAGGATCAAAGCCCTGTCTCGATGTCAGCAACCCTGAGTGCTGGTGGCAGGGCTGCCAGCCATGTCCAGAGAGCCCACAGCGCGAAGTGGAAAGAGCTCTGCCAACACAGGGCCGCCAGCCATGTCCAGAGGGTCCACAGCGCGAAGTGGAAAGAGCTCTGCTAACACAGGGCCACCAGCCATGTCCAGAGGGTCCACAGCGCGAAGTGGAAAGAGCTCTGCTACCACAGGGCCGCCAGCCATGTCCAGAGGGTCCACAGCGCGAAGTGGAAAGAGCTCTGCTAACACAGGGCCACCAGCCATGCCCAGAGAGCCCATAGCGCGAAGTGGAAAGAGCTCTGCCCACACAGGGCCGCCAGCCATGTCCAGAGAGCCCACAGCACGAAGTGGAAAGAGCTCTGCCCACACAGGGCCGCCAGCCATGTCCAGAGGGTCCACAGCGCGAAGTGGAAAGAGCTCTGCCAACACAGGGCCGCCAGCCATGTCCAGAGGGTCCACAGCGCGAAGTGGAAAGAGCTCTGCTAACACAGGGCCGCCAGCCATGTCCAGAGGGTCCACAGCGCGAAGTGGAAAGAGCTCTGTTAACACAGGGCTGCCAGCCATGTCCAGAGAGCCCACAGCGCGAAGTGGAAAGAGCTCTGCTACCACATGCCCACCCGGAGTCCGGCCTGCACCCGGTTCTTTCTGCCACCTGTCTTAGGGAAAATCACTTTTCTTCTCTAAGCCTCAGTCCCCTCATCAGGACAGACCTTGCTGTGTTGTTCTGAGGAATGAATGAGATCATGTAAGTCAAGTGCTCCATGTGGTGCCTTGCTCGTGGTACGTACTTAAAGTTCAAAATGCAAAACATGCCCTGGCCAGTTGGCTCAGTGGTAGAGTGTCACAAAATAAAACCAAGGTGCCTTCCACCAGTCTGAGGGCTGACGGCATCCTTCGCTGTTCTCAGGGCAGGAGAGTTTACCAAACAGGCTGCGTTTGGCCTCAAAGACACCACACTGTGCAGAAGACAATCGGCAGGGCTGGAGATCAATCCATGCGCTGAGCCCATTTCCTGCAGTGCCCCTCAAGGGGAAGGGGACCCAGGTGGCCATCCTGCCATCGTCCAGGAGACAGAGAGCCGGAAGTCCGGCTTTCTCTCCCAGCCCTAATACTCATCTGCTCTGTGACCTTGAACCAGGCACCTTTGTTTCCTATCCTGGTAAGGGGAGGAAGACTGAAGGGAGGAAGGGAAGGAGGATGCTGCCTCCTAAAGAAACAGAAAGGTTTGTTATTCATTGTTCAGGGGCCAGGACACTCAAAGGAATCACAGATAGGAAAGGTGGGAGCAGAGTGAAACTCCATCCGTCTCCATACCGTGTGCTCTGACCCTGGACAGGCCGCCCCCTCCACGGGGTGGTCTCACGGCACAGGGAAGGAGAACCAAGGGGAAGGGTGCGCAGTCTGATTTCTCAAATAACTGGGGTGACGAGAGGGAGACATCAGGAGATGCATAGAGTTTCTCGCCCCCTAACAGACTCCTTTGAAGCAGCCGTCAGATGGTAATGACCTAGACCAAGGGCTTCCAGCTGGGCTCCAGAGAGCCCGGAAGTCCAGGGAGCTTCTCAGGGCCGCCCTGCCATGCCCTCCTGCAGCCAGAGCAGCCTTGATTTTCCTTCTTCTATCTCGAGGTTTCAGGAGTGCTTTTTTTCAAGAAAGAATAGTGGCTGTTAACTCATCACTTTGGGGACCAGACAGGTAACACAGGTGAACGAAACAGGCCAGCTATAGCATAATGAGGCAGGTGACAATGCCCCAGGGGACCTGGGCCCACTTAGCTGCTCTACAGCCTCCCCCTGCGTGGCTGCCACGCAGAAGCCAAGTGTCACCAGGTCATCTGAGTTCTCCAGATTTGCGTGTGATTAAGTCACCATGCTGGCCAAACCATCCCGGTCTGTGGGCCACCGGCTTGCAACCTCTGGCCTAGAAGGACTGAGCTTTCAGTGAGTGGAAAGGCGGAGGGGGCCGGGATCCAGAAGACAGCCTCCCCCTCGCCTTCTCCCTGAGAGCCCGCTGGACAGGGCTGCCACACTTACTCAGCTCCGAGATGCTCCCCACGCAGGTGGCCAGGAGGGACTGCTCCAGGGTCCGCAGCTCCAGCTGAGCGTAGGCGTCGGCTCGCTCGTCGTGGCCCAGGGACCCGCCATTGTAGGGGCTGAAGTATGCCGGGAGGGAGAGGACCCCTGTAGGGAAACAAGGCAGGCAGGTCTACTCAGGGAAGACGCAAAGCCCTTGGTGGAGCGGGGTCAGTGGGCTTCACGTGAGAACAGCGACTTCTGACGGTGGGCAGCGGGAAGGGGGCCAGGACGAGGAGTGGCCCACTGACAGATGTGGTGTTAAGCTGAGGGAGACTGTCTTTTCTTGCAGCTGCACAAGGACCTGGCTACCCAAGAATTCACTCCCTCCTTTACATCTTCATCCACTGACTATCTACAGCAGGGGTAGTCAACCTTTTTATACCTACCGCCCACTTTTGTATCTCTGTTAGTAGCAAAATTTTCTAACCACCCACCGGTTCCACAGTAATGGTGATTTATAAAGTAGGGAAGTAACTTTACTTTATAAAATTTATAAAGCAGAGTTACAGCATATAATCATAATTACTTACCAAGTACTTTATGTCAGATTTTCACTAAGTTTGGCAGAATAAATCTTTCTAAAACAACTTACTATAGTTAAATTTATCCTTTTATTTATACTTTGGTTGCTCCGCTACCGCCCACCATGAAAGCTGGAATGCCCACTAGTGGGCAGTAGGGACCAGGCTGACTACCACTGGTCTACAGAGTGTCCCCCTTGGCCCAGGCGCTGTGCGGCATGCAGGGTGCTGGGGTGACAGAGACCTGTTTCTGTCCTCACGGAGCTCAGGGGATGGCTATGTGGGACGTAGGCCTCCACCAGATGGCCTATAGGGGCAGCCTCGCCCTCAGGCCCCTCACTCTGTGCTGAACCCGGTCCTTCAGCACAAGAGGGACCGGCAGACACCACAAAGAGATGCTGTCTCTACCCCTCCAAGAAGGGGACGCGTCACAGCCACTGGCCAAGCCCAATTAGTGTTTTTCATTAGCACTTCAGCAACAGAGGCACAGAGCTGTCAGCGTCAATCCCAGAGTGTGACAGCCTGTAAATTTCTCCAACGCACTGTGTGGCTTCTTAGAAAGCACCAGGAAAGCAAAGTCAGACTGGCTTAAAATTACGTGTTGGTTCTTAGGAACGTGTGGTCACGGGGATTCCCAGCGTTTGGTAACTGCTCCTTCTTTGATCAATGCCTCTTTGTCCACCCACCCTGAACTTTTTTTTTTTTTTTAAGAAAAGACCCACAGGAATTTAATCAGGCAGTTTTGGGGAAAATCTCTTAACATTTCTTGAGATAACTGGAGGCCCCAGGATGTGACCAGATGCGCGTTAGACTTCCCAAACCTAAACATGGAAATGTAACAAAGACAACAGGCCCATGGGTTATAGGAGAGCAGTTAGAACAGCACCTCCAAGCCAGGACATCTTGGTTTAGGATTCTGGTTCTGTTCCGTAAACCAATGGTGTGATCTTGGGCACGTTACTTTATTTCTCTGTGCCTGATTCCTCGTGTGTTAACTAGAGACGAGGGAAGTTCGGAGCTCCCAGGGTAGCCGTGAAGATGAACGCGGCTGCTGGAGCCCCTGCTTGGACCAGCGTGCGGCTCAGAGGAAGCGCTCTATCAGGCGCTGTGGCTGGTATCCTTACTATGTGCTGGGAATGTAGGCTTTGTTGACAGCATCTCATTTTTCTTTTAGCCAGGTAGGCACTGCTGTCTCCATTTTAGACACTGGGAGAATGATGTTCTGAGAACGGAAGAACGTGTTAACCGAGTAGCAGAGCTGGGACCTGAACCTGGGTCTGACTGACTCGAGGCTGTGCACATGTAACCCCCCCTGAAAGCCCAGATCCAAAGAACACACCGCCAGGCTCACGGACGGCTGTCCCGATTTGGTGGCTCGTGCATGTGACAATACTGTGGTATTATTACTGCCCTCTCACCCACAGAAAGCCCCGTGCTAAGCCTGTGTGCTTCTCTTTCCTGGGGCAAACGCACATGGCGGTCCTCCTACCCAGATTCTGACCACTCTGAAGGGTCAGCCGATGGTCAGCCCTGCCCTCCTAGCCTGCCCTTCCTTTGACCCAGCCTCCCTGCCCTCCTTGCTGCCTCGCTGCAGCTGGGCACGGCCTCGGTGTGGCTGAGGCCGGCCCCCCCATCTCTTTGTGTCCTTTTGATGGCAGCGGCCCCTCCCCTCACATCCGGCTCACTGATTTGGCAAAGCACTGCATCAAAGCACTTCCTCAAAGCTGTGTCCAGTGGGAGGAGGCGGCGGACATGATGGGGTTCCCCTTGCCCTGTTCCCCAAGCTGGAAACTCTCCCTGACAGCCGAGGACCCGGCAGGAAGAGCGGGGAACATTAAAACAAGTAAAACAAGAGAGAACATCGTGCATGCACAGTACAGGCTAAACCACACACACAGCCCAAACGCTTGGGACTTTCTACACTGCTACGGGTCCTAGTGCGGGCCTGGCTCCTCTCTTTCCTCCGTTATTAATCTACAGAAACAACACTGGGGACATGTGGATCAAATTTACAGTGCTCAGGGCAAGGGAATAGGAAATTCAGCTGATTTGTCAAAGGATTCCCAGAGAGAAATATTATGTCCACAGATCTGGTAATAGGAGCTGGCAGCCCCATTAATAACCGTTCCCATGTTCCCAGTCATCACCCACCCAAAGGGACTTTCACTTAAGACTATGGCAAAAGTAATTATGAACCTATTACTACTAATAATAATTGATAGCATCACAGCTTTTGCATAACACCTTTTGCTTTTAAGAGGTTTTTTACATCTAGTAATTTATTCCTCCGGCGAGGGAGGTGGGGCCGTCATTGTGATTAATAGCCACGTCATCAATAATGCTGACTACTACTGAGGGCTGACTATGCGCCAGGCACTGTGATAACTCATTTGCATGACTGCAGAGAATCCTCTAAGACTTTGTGAGGTAGCTTACAGATGAGACATCCGAGGCCCTCAAAAGTGCAGTGACTTGTCCTCGGGTATTGAGGGTCAGAAACTGACCAGGGGTTAACATTTCAATCTCTGCATCTCTGAAATAAAATAATGCTCTAACTTTGGCCACCGGCTCTTTAGTCACACTGCACTTGGATACGCGCAAGAGGAGGGGTTCTGTTTGGGCCTGTGGTTTGACAGACTTGGAAATTCAAAGGAAGATCCACAAACAGGACTTTCCTTTGAACGGGTCCTCTGGGGCCTCCTACCAAGATCGCTGGAGGTCTCCCCTGAAACTCTACAGATGCAAGGCTGTGTCTCTTATTCCCACTGCTCTTTCCAGAATGCAGTTCCACAGCTGGCCTCCCAAATCTGCCCCTTCCGACAGCGTTCTTTACGTCAGTCGGAATTCTTCTCTCTCCCACACGAGTCCATTCCTCAGAAGTTCTCAGGGAGGATGGAAAATATTTGCTTTAAGTTCTCTTAACACCTCAAGGCCTTCTCTGCCCTGCACAGATTCCCAGTTTTATGACATGGACTTAGGAATCGGTCACTCTGTCAAAGAGAGAGAAAGAGAGAACATTTTCTCTGTTTAGTACAATCCTTAGGAAAAACTGTTTATTTTAGTCGTGAAGGAAAAGAAAGCATGCTGGCATGTCCCCCTTGATCTTTTTATTAGTTAACAAGGACACCCCAAATCTACCCTTGTTGAACTCATAAAAGTTACAGAGAAACCCCACATGCACCACTCAGATCACTACTGTGGAATGAACTCTGCAGTGTGAAACCATGAGCGTGACTGAGTGTGAAGCCACGAGCAGTGTGAAGCCATGAGTGTGACTGAGTGTGAAGCCATGAGCAGTGTGAAGTCATGAGTGTGACTGAGTGTGAAGCCATGAGCAGTGTGAAGCCACGAGCATGACTGAGTGTGAAGCCACGAGCAGTGTGAAGCCATGAGCAGTGTGAAGCTGTGGGTGTAATTGCATGTGAGGCCACGAGCAGTGTGAAGCCATGAGCGTGACTACATGTGAAGCCATGAGCAGTGTGAAGCTGTGGGTGTGATTGCATGTGAGGCCACGAGCAGTGTGAAGCCATGAGCGTGACTACATGTGAAGCCATGAGCAGTGTGAAGCTGTGGGTGTGATTGCATGTGAGGCCACGAGCAGTGTGAAGCCATGAGTGTGACTACATGTGAAGCCATGAGCAGTGTGAAGCTGTGGGTGTGATTGTATGTGAGGCCACGAGCAGTGTGAAGCCATGAGCGTGACTGCATGTGAAGCCATGAGCAGTGTGAAGCTGTGGGTGTGATTGTATGTGAGGCCATGAGCAGTGTGAAGCTGTGGGCATGACTGCATGTGAAGCCATGAGCAGTGTGAAGCCATGAGCATGACTGAGTGTGAAGCCACGAGCAGTGTGAAGCTGTGGGCATGACTGAGTGTGAAGCCACAAGCAGTGTGAAGCTGTGGGCATGACTGAGTGTGAAGCCATGAGCAGTGTGAAGCCATGAGCGTGACTGAGTGTGAAGCCATGAGCAGTGTGAAGCCATGAGTGTGACTGAGTGTGAAGCCATGAGCAGTGTGAAGCCATGAGTGTGACTGAGTGTGAAGCCATGAGCAGTGTGAAGCCATGAGTGTGACTGAGTGTGAAGCCATGAGCAGTGTGAAGCCATGAGCATGACTGAGTGTGAAGCCATGAGCAGTGTGAAGCCATGAGCAGTGTGAAGCCATGAGCATGACTGAGTGTGAAGCTATGAGCGTGACTGAGTGTGAAGCCATGAGCATGCCTCCTTCTATAAAATCAGCACTTGTGTTGAAACAGTGTGCCACTCCAATGGGCATGTGAAGCCTCCACGTTTCCCAGAGTGCACCCAGAACCATAATCTTCCATCACTCGGTGTGTCTCAGCCTGGTTGCCCAACCCTTGAATCTGGGAACTCATTATCTCATTCCCCAAAGCGCCACCTCCTCCCCAGTCCCGGCCTTTCTGAGTAGGGAGCCTCGTCCACCCACTTGCCCAACACAGACCTGTGAGTCATCCTTATCACCTCACTCCCTCCTCCTGCCCAGCCACTCCACAACGTCCGGGTCCTTGTCCTCCTGAAGGTTCCCAAGATCCGTCTCTGTCGCGCCCCAGTTCAGGCTGCCGTCTTGCCTCACTGGCCGCGGTGGCAGCCTCCTCACTCGTCCCTTGCCTCCAGTCTTACCCCGCCCCTGCCACCGTCTACTCTGGTCACCTTCCTCTGGGGCTTTGTTTTCTTCAAGGGCTTTCCTAGCTGCCCTTACGAAGAAGCTTACCCTCCCCTTCGCAGTTAGAAATAGATGCCATTCTTAGTTCTTTCTCTGAAATTTAGAAGCACAAATCCTTCTGTCCATAAATGGGCAAATCTCCAGCACCTCCCAGGAAATCAGTTAAGAAGCCTGTGCACACCTGATCGCCTTCCTCCAGGCTGTTTTCCCGGGTTCCTCACTTGGCTCTGGGTTTGGATCAGCAACCCATTTCCTTCTCAGGTGATTCTCCACCAGCACCCAAAGAGGGTGCCATCGAGTTAAAAGGGGACCCACCTGGCGAGCAGAAGACTGTGAACCCCGCCTCCTTGCTGGTGGTTGCCAACCAGGAACTCAACCTGGGTTTCAGCCTGTAGAGGCGCTGGCTTTTCCAAGCCGGCACATTGGGTTGACAACTGACAAACCGGGCTTTGAGTGCAAAGGTTTTTCAGAAGCAGGGCTTAACCCAAAGGCCCTATCAATAGGTGTTGTTTCAGTCTCTCTTCTGTATAACATGGGGTTGACTCGATGGCTTCTCAAGTCTTCTCCAGCAGGGGGATCTTACTCTCCACCCAGCTCCTGTGTTCTCGGCATGAAAGTGTACCCCTCAAAGCCTTCTACCCCACCCCCTTCATTCCACCACTTAACTTTTGAATTGTCAACAGTGGGGACCAATAGCTCTCGTCACTATCACTTCTTATGGTTTAATTTCCCCCACAGCTATAACAACCCCCACCGATATACATAATTTGAAATGTAAAGAAAATATCCTCTTCTTTTTTTTGGTGAAAACTGGATAGATTTATAGTTCAGCTTTTCTGACCAGCCATCAAAAGCCATCAAGACTATATAACACAACTGTCCCCTTAACTCAATCAATCATTATCAACGCTGTCCCCAGATTTGCAAACGCTCTTTGCAGCGTACCGTGACTATAATGGGCCCAGCTCCCTATGTGGAAAATCCCCGCTCCGACCCCTGCCCCCCACAGTCCCCTCCAGACTCCAGGGCCGCCTGGCTCAGGAAACCTCATCTGTGAAGACCGCCATGGCCACCGCCTGCCTCCTGTTTCTTTAGAATGAACACGAGGGTGCCGGGGACTCTGGTGCTGCCCCCCCCCCCCACCCGTGATGGAACGTGGCCGGCGTCTCCTGCCTGTTTTCCTAGGGGCTGGGAGCTGGGTGGGGTTCAATCCACAAGCTTCCGAAAATAAAAATTCTATAGCTCCACAGAATGGTTTCCAACAGCCCACACAATTCAACCCTTTTCATTTTTTTTAGTGTTTCCATTCTCTGATCTGTACTTTTATATATAGTACATTTAATGCGCCGTTGTATGTTAGTCATACCGAAACAAAGTGCTGAAAACTTCAAAACTTCAAGCATGAGTACTTTTTCAGAGAAAACGCAGATGATGTATAAGGGTAGTTAATTCTAAAGCAACTTCACTGAATGGTACTGCTCCCAAGGTTCTAGCCCCAAAAGGTTGGATGGAGGTGGGGTAGGGTGCCGAGGCAACCGGAAGACAAAGGAAGTAAGACGAAAACCTTGGAAATATGTCTCACTGGTAAGTTGTCAGTCATCCATGTGCAAAAAGTTCACCAAGAATAACTGAAGATGGAACCATGATACTGTTGAATCCCAAGAGTTCAAGTGTGGAGAATTGTTGGGAAGCAGGGAGAGAGAGAGAGAGAGAGAGGGAGAGAGAGAGAGAGAGAGAGAGAGAGAGAGGGAGAGAGAGGGAGGGAGGGAAAGAGGGAGGGAGAGAGGGAGGAAGAGAGGGAGGGAGAGAGGGAGAAAGAGAGAGAGAGAGAGAGGGAGAGGGAGACAGAGAGGAAGGGAGAGAGGGAGGGAGAGAAAGAGGGAGGGAGAGAGAGAGAAAGAAGGGAGGAGGGAGAGAGGGAGGGAGGGATGAGAGAGAGGGAGAGAGAGAGGGAGAAAGAGAGAGAGAGGGAGGGAGAGAGGGAAGGAGAGAGAGGGAGGAAGGGAGGGAGAGAAAGAGAGAGGGAGGGAGAGAGAAAGGGAGGGAGAGAAAGAGAGGAAAAGAAAGAGAGAGGGAGAGAGAGGGAAGGAGAGAGGGAGGGAGAGAAAGGGAGAGAGGAAGGGAGAGAGGGGGAGAGAGGGAGGGAGAGAAAGAGAGAGGGAAGGAGAGAGAAAGGGAGGGAGAGAAAGAGTGTGTATGTGTATTGGAGAAGAGGCGTTCTAAACTGAGTGTGGGAAGCAGATTTAACGGGGGTTAATAATGAATGGGGAGGGGCTAGCACATATTTAGTATACTCTATTCCAGGAGCAGGAAGAATCACCACTTGAGCCCCTCCTCCCCCCCAAAAAACCCTAGCAGTGGTCTTACTACTATTACCTAGTAATTAGTACTATTCCTAGCCCTATTTACCAATGGGGGCCACTGAGGTTTAGATGGACGAAGGTTACAAAGCCAGCAAAGGGCAGAGGGGAGATTCAGACTCAGCCTGTCCAACACTGGAGTCCTCAACGGTAACTAGCATGCCACACTACCCGTCACACGGGGCTCCCCCATTCACACCTAAGGACAGGACCCTTCCTCCACTACTCACAAGTCCCATTAGACAGCACTTTCTCTTTCTTCTTTAAGGTCAAGAAGTTACAAGCAAACATAATCATGCTCTGGTTAACACCTCACCCTGGCTAAGTTAGCAGAGTATCACGAGCTAAAGGTGGTCTTTCAGTTAACTCCGGCCCAGGGCCCAAGAGCTCACCATTAAACAGTAAAATCATAATGCACATTTATGACTGCCCAGGAAGCCCAGGGCCAGAGAAACTGAGGCAAGATCAAAGGCAACATGCTCATTGCCAGCATCCCCAATTCTCTTGAAAAAGATGGTAAAAAGCAAACCTCACCGCGTGTGCTGGGCTGGAATTCCACTCCCTTTGGCTCTTTGGCAGTCTTGGGCCCGTTGGTGGTGGACCTGCTTGGGGAGCTGCTCTTGGGGGGCTGCCTCTTTCCCTTCCAGCCGGCAGGAGCCCCTCTGACCTCTGACCTCAGGGCTGGCTCACCAAACTCTCAAGGGGCTCCAGGCAGGGGGAGGATTTAGAGGGAGGACAGGGGCCACCGTGATACTATTGTATAACAGCCCAACAAAGCAGTGGGGGTGAGCCTGGACTCCCCGCTACAAATGCGGGCTCCCCGCATTCTGGTGGTTTGTTTAATGAAGGCACACGAGTCTGTCACAGGCCCAGAGGATGGCTACTGGGTGCCCGTGAAGGAACAAACCAGCCAGGATCACAGGTTCCTACTTAATTTTTTTTTTTAAGAAAAAAATCTAAAAATGGAGTTTCTCCATTGCTGTTTCTCCTCTTTGCATGCAAGTAAAATGAAGCCAGAGTTACCAAGCAGATCAGTTTCAGGAAATTAAATCTAGAGGTGAACTCTGGAAAGACCAGCAGTAGTCACAACACCGGGCTGCGTGGAACAGAAAACACAAGTGTCAATGACAGAGCTTTCTGCCGTGGAGAAAGATCTCCGTGGCGTTTGGAATACTTTTTAAGAGATGCTGGGTGGACTCTCTCCAAAGTATTGAAGTAACACATTGAGAACTTGAGTGACCCAGGAAGCGTGAGTCTTGGAACTGCCCGCCTCTTAAAAAAAAGAAAGATCTACCATGTGACCACGGTCCTTTGTCAAATGCTGTCCTCGACCCACTGTGGGTGAGCACACGAATTCCTGTCAGCCAAGGGCGACCTGGAGCCACTCTGGTATAAAGTAACACATTCAAAACACACACACACACACACACACATTCTCTCTCTCTCTCTCTCTCTCTCTCTCTCTCTCTCTCTGAATGGAGGACTTGAAGATGGAGACAGAAGGATAAAGTCATCACCCTAAAATCCTGCGCTTTCCCCCAAACAATGTACACAGCCCCCAAGGTAAGAGTGGTTCTCTCCATTCCAGTGTTATAAAAATGTTTTGAACTACCATGCTTTCTAACTTTTGTAAATAAATATTATGTACTGGTATGGTAAAAGTGATTATTGTAAGAGAAAGGGGGGGACAGGAATTATGTATTTAGAGGAAAAGGAAAGAGAGTGACAGAATTGTTTCTTTGGAGCAAAGAAATGTCCATAATTTCAAATACAGCAGAAAATTAGTTCTCAGAAATTACATTTTTATATTAAAAAAAGTGAACATTCAAGAAAAATACAATAATCCAGTTACATGCAAAGAACCTAGAATGGAGGTCAAATCACAAAAAAGGTTATTTCTGCATAGGAGAATTTTAGATGATTTTTTTCCCTCCATAATTCTTCTTATTGTTTTCTACTGATTAAATAATGATTTATGCAAATCAAATTCTTATGCTGTACACTTTAAACTTCCACAGTGCTGCATGTCAATTCTGTCTCAATAAAGATGAAAAAAATGTATTTTAATAAAAAAAACCAAAAGTATTGTTACAACCATTGTGAGCTCATGGAAGCAAATAAAAAGTAAATAAGGAAAATCTGGTTGTTTTATAGAAATATTCCTAAAAAAATAAAATAAGGGAAAAGGGTAATTCTTTTGGAACAAACTTGGACAGAAAGCATTCTCTATGGCTAACCAGGCAGTGAGATTTGTCCGCAATGCCTCACTCCAAGAATTGGCCCTTCCGAGTGCCAGCCCCTTGCCTGGCCAGGTGGGGTGACTCAGGGGCTGTATCAGCAGTAGGACTTCCTGTGGCATCTCGCCAACCAGCTGTGTCCCCGCTGCACTGAGCGTGGGATCGTGATGCAGCCACGTGGCGGCCTGAACCTCCAACCTCTGCAGTGGCTGGAAAATTTCTCACACCACACGGCTGGAATCACCACTCGTGAAAAAGGGGCCTCATCGCAGCCAGTGGAGGAAGCGAAGCTCGTGCTGGGAGGGACTCCTGAGCTGCCCCCAGGCCAGGGGGCAACGCTGCCAGCAGGGAAAACTGAGTAGTGGGCAAACTGTCAGCCCAGAGAGCAGGGGAGGGATAAATGAGAAGTGAGCCCAAGCACCCATAATAAGCACAAAACACCTACTTGGGGTTTTTGGGTTTTTTTTTAAAGATGCAATATGTCGCAAGGTCCAGGGCAGATGCCAAGGTATTTATTAATAGAACATGACTGCATTAGTCAGAAATTTATAGCGCTAGAGCCCTTCCAACAAATGTAACCTGTTTCAGGCAGCTTTGGTTTCCATCTCAAAGGGCTTTGACTATTAGAATCTGTAGATAATTAACAGCATGAGACAGAGACAAGAGGATTCAACACTCAGCTTTCCCTCTTAGTAGCTCCGAAGCCTTGCACTAGTTTCTTAACCTCTCTGAGCGTCACTTTACTCATCTGGCTGTGTCTAATAATAGCTCCTGATTTACAGGACTGAAGATCAAAGGAAGTTAAGAAAGAAAGCATTTAGCAAAATGACACATGGAAAGCACGTAAAATGAAAATATTCTTATAACTGGCCTTGCTGATCCCCAATGGGGGTCAATGGCTTTGGGATAAAGTCATCCGACAAAGCCATCCGAGACCCTACAAAGTACGTATCAACACCAGGAGGAAGGATGGACCCAAGGCCAATCGAGCCTATTATCTTCCTAAAGGCCTCCACGGTCTACTCTATGTAAGAATCATGCTTCACTTCCCAACGACGGGTCATGTATTCCGCAGTCATGCGCTCGCTCGTTTATTCAACAGCTGCTTATTTTCGCGATCTAATAATGTGCCAGAAGTGGCTATGCTCTGGGGATGTAAAAATGACCAAGACAAAGTCCTACCTTCTGGACGTCTGCGGCCTAGTGAATGAGGGCAGACAGTAGACCAGCCAACTCAATGCTGTGCGGACTTGGCTACGGCGGAGTCAGGACAAGGCACCCAGAGGAAGGGTCCCTGAGCCAGACTACCCAGGCTTCGTGGTCAAGGAAGGCTTCCTGGAGGGGCTGAGAGAAGCTCTGAGTGATGGGCAGAGCACAGCAGGCTTCCTGGGGAGGGGCCGGAGTGGACAGTGCCGGTCACAGAGTCTAAGGGGCTGGGACTCTGCTCTGAGCGCAACCAGGGCCCACGGAAGCGGTTCAAGCAGTTCAGAGACAGGGTTCTGCGTCCATTTAGACAGATAAACCAGGAAGCAGTGTGGGAAGGGCCGGGAGAGCAGCACCAGAGCCGCTGTGGGCTGGTCACCGCCTCCTGGGCCATGGCTCCCACAGACCCAAATCCACCCAGGCCGCTGCATGGGTTTATTCCAATGACGCTGTTCATTGCTTTTAGATCCTGCACTAAGTACTTAAACAGCAGAGACATAAGTAGCAGATTTATATTTTTTTGGAACTAAAATTCATGAAGAGATCATTTTAAAACCCAAATACGTGAAAATCATGTTTGACTGTCTTTAAAATTGGTGATATTCCTGGATCAACTTGAAGCAGTTAGTAGATTTCAATCTATCAAGTTCAAAAAGGTAACTCATGAAGAACAGGAGAGCTTGTACAACATGTGCCTTGAAACCTGGGAAGGAACAAAGACACCCCAGTGCTGAGTGTGCTGGGGACACCATGGGCCAGGAGTAGTATCACTCCCTTCACAACTCACACAGAGCACACACAGACACACCCACCTCCCCCTACACAAAGGGCTGCTTGCAGGCAGTTAACACACCCTGCACACAGAGAACACACCCTCCAAGGCCCCGGGACCCTCTGTGCCAAGGTTGACTATGGTTTCAAATCCGGAATGACTCTCCAAGTAGGCTAGGGGAATTTTCACACTGCAATTCCCAGCATTCATTCACCTAACCAAGGGTTCATCACATGCCCATTATTTACACGGAGCGGTGCTAGGAGTACAGAGGTGAGACGCAGGAGCCTGCTCCAGAGGGGAGGAAGAACATGTAGACCAATTGATAATGCACAGTGATAAATACGAGAGGAGGAGTCCGCAGTAGGTACAAAAGGCTGGGAAGGAGTCTGAAGAGAAGGGCTTTCATCAGCAAGGGAGGAAAAATAACAGGATGTTTCAGAAAGCCCCCACTTACTCAGAGAACCCCAACGGGGCCTTACAGGCTTTATGAGATGCTAACAGGTCCCGATCATCTCATGACTGAGCGACATCACACAACACCGGAGGGAGCTGAAGGGGCCGGGGTGGGGGAGGGAAGCTCATTTACGGAAAGGAGGTGCCTGCAGTACGCTCACTCCCAGGATGGGGACGTTCCGAACCTTGCTGGGTCACTTCCAGGATCTGGAAGGACACTGCAGCCTCTCCCTGCTAAGAGGCATGAGAAGTCACGGTGGCTTGACACTGTGCTGATGTGCTCAGGGGCCTACCCACTGCCATTGCCTCTCCTTCCTGGCTAACGACTCCAATTCTGTCCCGGATGGTTATGTGACACAAACCCTGGGGGATGCTCTCTCTCAGTTCCCTTATAGCTGGACAACAAGGTCTGGGAAAATGAGATATAAATCCAAGACTTCAGAGGGTCCGGAAAATGTTGCTTTTCCTCACCCGAGGTGAAAGGCCACCTGGCTGGCCAGGCGTTTGCTCCTCTTACTGCCTCAAATGTGGCACCAAGCTGAAGAAGGTGCAGCAGCAGCCACTATGCAACCAGGAGGCAGGCCAACGGCTGCAAAAGCTAGAGCACCGTTCCCACGGTCTACAGTGGACAGCGGGTGGGTCTGTGAGCAGGGACAAGAGCCAGAGCAGAGCCAGCATGCTAAGGATGGCAGAGCAGGTAGGGAAAGACCGGGCCTCTCACAGACTCACTGAGCAGCGCAATACGCCTGGGAGCTGCCAGTCCTTGAACTTCTCGTTAGAGGACAAAAATGATCTTCTGTTGCCTCAACAACAGAAATGTACTGTCTCATCATTCTGGAGGCTGGAAGCCCGAGATCAGGGGTTGGGAAGGCTGGGTTCCTACGAGGTTTCTCTCCTTGGCTTCGGGATGACCGAGTTCGCCCTGTGTCCTCACATGGCTTTCCCCCCGTGTCTGTCCATCACGGGGTGCTCTTCCAGGCAGCCCACTCAGCTGCTGCCAGGTGACTGTCTGCGGAACCCCACTGACAATCTGGATTTTAAAAATCCAGATAGGCAAAGAGAGGAAAATAAAAACCACTATAATTTTATCCCCCTGAGATAGTCACCATTGACATTATGGTTTTATAGCCTCTGAGACTTTTTAAAAAATATGCACCTGTGTGTTTGAATTGTGCATCTCTACTTTTATTTTTATTTATTTATTTATTTTTTGACAGTGACAGAGAGAGAGTCAGAGAGAGGGATAGAAAGGGACAGACAGACAGGAAGGGAGAGAGATGAGAAGCATCAATTATTTTTTTCCGTTGTGGCACTTTAGTTGTTCATTGATTGCTTTCTCTTATGTGCCTTGACCGCGGGGCTACAGCAGACCGAGTAACCCCCTGCTTCAGCCAGCGACCTTGGGTCCAAGCTGGTGAGCTTTGCTCAAATCAGATGAACCCGTGCTTAAGCTGGTGACCTCGGGGTCTCAAACCAACCTGGGTCCTCCTCCACATCGCAGTCCGACGCTCTATCCACTGCGCCACCACCTGGTCAGGCTGTGCATCTCTGCTTTTAATTTAAAAAAAGGATCCCTTCCACATTACCCTTCCTGACCTTTGTCACTTAGCAGTATTTCGTGGACGTCTTCCCATGGTCCCAAACAGTGTTTCTCACCATCGCCTCCAATGGCAGCAGCACGCATCGTTCTCGAGGCTAATGGGTAAGGAAGGACCCGCTGCTGCTGTATCGGGTGAGTCAGGAGGGACCTTTCTAATATGACTCCCCAGTGGGTAGAGGGGCTTCCTCTTCTACCTGGGACCTGTTAGAGAGAGGGGCCCTTAACAGGACCCTGCGACACACATCAGTACCCTCCATCTCATTCTTAATTTGAAAACCAGGTCTCCCCCAAATGGAATTAGAGCGACAGGAAGATGTGGGGGTTTCCCCACAGGTGACTTTGGATCACAGCCCCTCACCCCCAGAGGGCTTGCGGGACCAGCTGGGGGGCTGTATCCAAGCACAGAGCACTCGAGTCCCCTGACATGTAGCCCGGGAATGGAACCCAGGGCCGGTGCCCAGGAGGTCCGTTCCTCCCTGGGAAAGCCAGGCCGCTCCAGGGCTTCCCACGCAACCAGAACGGGAAGGTCTCCTGCTAAGTTTCCATGGTTTTCTGGGGGCAAAGACGGGGTTTGCCACAAGGTTCCCCAGAAGAGAGGCTTTCCCTAGGAGAGCACCTCTGTCCTTCTGCCCAGGGCTGGGGAGCCTCAGTCTCTTTGCAGAGTTCTATGTGGCCCTGTGTGCTTAAACTGCAACTCTGGGCTTTGGCCGGACTCCCTCGCTATTTGTTTTACAAACTCCTACTTATAGTCTCAAATTAGGCTCATTAAAAAGCCAGCTCCCCGTGGGGCTATAAATGTCACACGGACAAGCAGGGAGTGAGTTTATGAGGCTGGCGTGTGATCTGCCCACCAAGACGGCGTTGGATCCAGTGGAAACAGTGAATCAGCCTGTTTGGGCAGAGCCCCTTTCTCCAGCCCCCCTTCCCGATCAAAGCTGCGTGGGCCACAGGCCAGACGAGAGGCAGGCATGTCTGTCCTTCCAAGACAGCTGGGCTGGATCTTTCTTGGACTTGAGCTGCACAACGGACAGAGGAGGAAGCATGCTGCCCCGGGGGACCCCCTGTGTCCCTCAGTCTTTTCTCACTTCTTTATCTGAAGCATCCCAGTTCTATAGTGTGTCCTAAAGTCATGGCGCACTTTTGACCGGTCACAGGAAAGCAACAAAAGATGATAGAAATGTGAAATCTGCACCAAATAAAAGGAAAACCCTCCCAGTTTCTGTAGGATGATGTGGCAGCATGTGCGCATGCGCAGATGATGACGTAACTCCGTGTATACAGCGGAGCAGCCTACAGCCATGCCAGTCGAGATGTGGACGGTACAGAGGAAAGTTCAGTGTGTTCTGTGGCTCACTAAATTAGAATCCGTGACCAAAGTGCAATGTGAATATCGGTGTGTTTATAATGAAGCGCCACCACATAGGAATAACATTACTCAGTGGGATAAGCAGTTGAAGGAAACCGGCAGTTTGGTGGAGAAACCCCGTTCTGGTAGGCCATCAGTCAGTGACGAGTCTGTAGAGGCTATACGGGATAGCTACCTAAGGAGCCCTAAAAAATCTGTGCGTGAGCCCACATCGAACTGCACTGAATAGGTATGAAACTGGGAGGGTTTTCCTTCCATTTGGTGCAGATTTCACATTTCTATCGTCTATTGTTGCTTTCCTGTGACCGGTCAAAAGTGTACCATGACTTTATGGACACACTGTATTTACACACCCTCACCCCAGTCATCGTTATAAGCAGAGGTAGCTGCCACTACAACACTACAACTTCCTCCCTTCCAGACACACACACATTCTCACTCCTAGAGGGGTGTTTCTCCTGATGGGGTGGCCTCTGCTTCTAGCTCTCAGAACTGTCACCTCTGCTCTGCAGCGTGTGCCTGTGCGAGGGGTCGTGCCTGGTAGGCGGGAGGCTGGGGTGAGTGCAGCGCACAAAACAGCGGTCCCTCACTCCCCATCAGCTCTCATTACCCGAATCACTGACTAGTCAGCATGCCTCAAATTACACCAGGGCTGAAGCAATATGTCACCTCGGAGATCTTCCTGTCCACCCCTCGAGCCACCTGCCAGATGGCGAAGGTGAGAAAGAATCACAATCTGTTAACCTTCTTGGCTAAGTTTCAGAAGATAACTTCTCCGTCCCAGCGCTTTTATTAAATCACTCACAGATAACACCTCTCCTACTCCTGCCCCCCCCCCCCAAATAAGTCAGCAGAACATACCATATATTATAGAGCCAAGGCTGGAAGGGACTACAGAAACCACACAGCCTTCAACCATATTCATGCTTACCCACGGTCCATTTGTAATCTATATTGACCACACCACCTCTCAAAACATAGCACTGTCTGTGGCTCTGACAGCCCCGCACAGCACCCTAAAGTGGTTATCTGAGGGCACAGTCCCAGTGACCATGAATTCACGTCCTCATAACAGAGCCCACCTGCAGCTCCAACTGCTAGAAAGTTCTTATTTAATTCAATGCTGTCTTGTTGCAGCTCCTACCCCTAGTCCTGTGTCCATACTAGTAAACCTAGGACTTTCCCACCACGGGGCCCCTACGTCCATCAAAGATTCCTCACTTGCCCTGGCTCCACCCCTCTTAAATCTGGGAGCCCAGGACTCACGCACAACTCTGACTGTGGTGTATGTGTGTGTGAATGTGTGTTGTGTGTTGTGTGTGTGTGTGTCTATCCTGACTGATTCAGAAGAGAAGAGGATGATCCACACTCCTTGTTCCAAATTCTGAAATGCTCACAGTTGTAGCCACAACCTTGGAGGCTTCCCCCATCTTTGCCCCTCCTCTCTCTGCCCAGTAACTGGCCACCACCTTCTTCCCAGTGGCTCCTCTGACCATGGTGAGGTGATTATGAGCATAAGCTCATGAGCTGGGCAGACTCAGCCTCACCTCCTGGCTCCACCATTACTTGCCTCGGACATGTGACACCTTTTCTGAGCCTCCGTTTACAGATGGGGATCTGTAAAATGGGGATAACACCTCCTTTCAGAGAGCAAGAGTGAGTGAGGATCGACCGAAACAACACAGATGTGAGTTCAGCAGTGCTGGGCACAGCATGGGCACACAATGGAGAGAGGCTGTCCCTGTCCATGCCATTGTCCCCATACACTCATTGTGACCTCGTAACACCTTGCCCTCTCTTCTTCTCCCCGGGTACTGGGCTCCAAGGAGGAATTACTCGTGCTGCTGCCGATCTCCCACTAGGCGGTCACTTGTGACGAGCAGGAGCTGCAGTTGTCATCTTACTCCTTCCTGCCGCCATCTCTCCAGTTCTAAGAGCTTGCTAGGTGCTTAGGAGGTATGAAAGCCCATGTTCAGAAAACACAAATTTATCTTAGCTTTAAGCCTGCGTAAAAATCGGACACACTCTCAGTATTAAAGCAAACCAAAATAATGGCTTTGGCTTCAGAGGTCGTTAAGAATCAAAGGAAAAAGCCAGATCTGTGACACCGGTCTCCTCCAGCTGCACAGCGAGTTCGGAGAGGGCCACCTTGGAGGGCCAACGTCAGAGGGCGGAGGCCTGCCGGGAACTGATGACTCTGGCACAGGCAGAGCAGAACAAAAAGAGAGAGGACATGGCAGTCTGGCCTCTGAGCCCAGCCCGGCCCACCCCGGCCCCGGTCCCGATCCAACAGAAGGAGGGGAGCCCTGAGATGTGGTCTGCAGGGCAGGCCACCACTGTCACGGTGCAGTCCCAGGCTGTAAACAACAGCTCTGGTTCCACGCGGGGTTGTGGACTGCAGAGCCAGCCTCGTGGCCCCTGGTTCTTCTACTCTTTTGCTTTAAAAAGAGAGAAGGAGGCAAGAGAGAGAAGAGGAGGGAAGAAGGAGAAGGGCACAGAGAAGAAAAATAAACTTTCTGAAAAATAAACACACGTGCTACAGGAGTGCTTTGAGCTTAGAAGCCCCGCGGCACTCCCATGAACTACAAGATTTAGAAGAAGCCACTGCCTATATGACTTTTGTTTCTGCAAATAAACATTGGAAAGGGGTTGGCAGGATGAACCATCCCTCTGTCCTCCACCCGGGAGTCCAGTCTCTGGGATGAGGTGGTGTTCGTGGAGGGGCTGTCCCATGGGAATGCAAAGCAAAACCAAGATCCGCTGACACAGAGGACAAACCTGCCCCCTTGGGGGGGAGACAAGAGGAGGGAGGGCAGGGGGAAGGAGCATGGGGTCAGAACAAAGTGTCCCAGGACTCTGCAAGGATATGGTGTCCCCATTTTACCATAAGAAAACTGACACCGTAAGAGGTTCAGCAACTCGTCCAAGATCACAGGGCTAGAAAGCGGCAAAGCCCGCACTCTCTCCCCTGCTCCACCACAGGGACTCTGGGCCCCACAGGCGTGGGTCAATATTGGTGGGGTTTTAATAATTGAGATGTAATTCACATATCATACAGTTCACCCTTTGAAATGTAGCTCAGATGTTTTTAGTGTATTCACAGAATTGTGAGATCATAACCACTATTTGATCCTACACTATTTGATTCTAAAATATTTTGTCACCCCCAGAAGAAAGCGTGTGCCCCAGTAGTCACACCCCGTTCTCCACCTTTCAGTCTCCCCCGTCGGCCCTGGCAACCAGGAATCTACTTTCGGAGGGAAGTGCGGGCACACACTGCTTTTACATTTCCCTGTGACAACCCTTCTGACCAGGGAAAGCAGAGAGGGCATGCCTGTGGACCTGGGGACACCACAGCCCACGTCTGCATTCAAAGCTGACAGGCTCACAGACCACAGGAAGAGACAGCACAGGTCACTGAAGGAGCATCCAAGGGCCTCACTGAGGTTTGAATGCCGGGTATGTAACCTACCCAGGGATGCCGGACAAGTCCTCAGCCTTTCAACAGTAAAATGGACCAACAATATCTACAGTACCTTGCAGGGTGCTGTGAGGGTCCCGTGAGAGCCTAGAGCAGTGCCTGGAACACAGGACAGGCTAAAAATGGTCCCTGGAGCCACAGGATAGGCAAGGAAGGGTGTAATACATGGGTGATGGGGAAGCCTGTCCCCTAGGAACCCTGAATGATGGCAGCCCCCTCCCTAAAGCATCTGTGGCCATTTACTGGACTGTTGACACCACCACCACCCTGCCCCAAGGCAGGGGCCATGACCCTGCATGGTGCCACCTAAAGCTGTGGATGTGACTGCCTCTTCTAGCCCCTTCCCTCTTATTTTTATCACAAAACTTTAGTACGTAGTTGGCTCCTCTTTCCCTGGTTTCTGAAAACTCTCCTGTTCCCAATGCCCTGGAGCAATGAGCATGTCTCAGGCTGAGGTCCTGGTTTCCAACACCATTCCCAATAAAAGGACCCAGAGCCCCTTGGAGCAATGGCAGATTCTAGAGACGGGCCAGGAATGCACAAGAGGCACACACTGCAGGTGCCAAAAGGAATGTGATCAAAACACCAAAGTGATGGGGCATGTCAAAGGATGCTGGGACCAACCGGAAGAGCTCTTAGTGGCCCAAGCTGGAACAGTTTGTGCAACGAAATGAATAGCATAGTACTGGATCCTAATCCAAGGTATAAATACCCACGTATCCATTTGATTAATAATGATAGAATGACTGAATCAAATAACCAATCAAATTGATGTTAAACAGAAAAATCTTTCATACAAAATAATCCCAACTCATCTATGCTCCATCCCCCTCAAGGAGGCGGGGCATACTTTCTTTCCCTCAGGCTGGGATGTGCCAGGTGACCTCATTCTAAGCAGTTCAGTATGGAAAGTGCCAGAAGCAGGAGGGAAAAGAGTAGTTAGTACCTTTATAACCATGTAGCCAAGGAACATGACTCGGCCACATGGCCACGGTTAACATCATCAGTGATGTCATGTTGATAGCACGTAAACTTGATATAATGTGATGAAAAGGGTACTTGACCTCTGTGGTCTCCCTCCCCAAAATCCGGCAATCCCAAACTAATCACGAGAAAAACCCCAGATAAACCCAAACTGAAGTGTAGTCTACAGCAGTGGTCCCCAACCTTTTTTGGGCCACGGACTAGTTTAATGTCAGAAAATATTTTCACAGACCGGCCTTTAGGGTGGGATGGATAAATGCACAAAATAAAATTATGCAACCAGCGTAAAAACTGTCGTACTTTTAAATATAATTGTCGAACTTACGAGACAAGCGTCAAGAGTGAGTCTTAGATGAATGTAACAGAGGGAATCTGGTCATTTAAAAAAAAATAAAACATCGTTCAGACTTAAATATAAATAAAATGGAAATAATGTAAGTTATTTATTAATTCTCTGCGGACCGGTACCAAATGGCTCACGGACCGGTACCGGTCTGCAGCCCAGGGGTTGGGGTCCACTGGTCCCCAACACAGAATACCAAACTGCTAACCTATCAAACTCACCAAGAACAACGGGAGTGTGAGAACTGTCACAGCCAAGAGAAACCTAAGGAGACATAATGTCTAAATGTCATATGGGATCCTGGACAGAAAAACATAGGCAAAAACTAAGGAAATCCTAATTAAGTATGGATGCTGGTTAAATCAAAACTACAATGAGATACCACCTCACTCCTGTTAGATTAGCTAGCTATTATCAACAAGACGGGTAATAGCAAATGTTGGAGAGGCTGTGGAGAAAAAGGAACCCTCATTCACTGTTGGTGGGACTGTAAAGTAGTACAACCATTATGGAGGAAAGTATGGTGGTTCCTCAAAAAACTGCAAATAGAACTACCTTATGACCCAGCAATCCCTCTACTGGGTATATACCCCAAAACCTCAGAAACATTGATACGTGAAGACACATGTAGCCCCATGTTCATTGCAGCACTGTTCACAGTGGCCAAGACATGGAAACAACCAAAAAGCCCTTCAATAGAAGACTGGATAAAGAAGATGTGGCACATATACACTATGGAATACTACTCAGCCATAAGAAATGATGACATCAGATCATTTACAGCAAAATGGTGGGATCTTGATAACATTATAAGGAGTGAAATAAGCAAATCAGAAAAAAACAAGAACTACATGATTCCATACATTGGTGGAACATAAAAATGAGACTAAGAGACATGGACAAGAGTGTGGTGGTTACCAAGGGTGGGGGGGGAGGGAGGACATGGGAGGGAGGGAGGGAGAGAGTTAGGGGGAGGGGGAGGGGCACAGAGAACTAGATAGAGGGTGACGGAGGACAATCTGACTTTGGGCGAGGGGTGTGCAACATAATTTGATGACAAAATAACCTAGACATGTTTTCTTTGAATATATGTACCCTGATTTATTAATGTCATCCCATTACCATTAATAAAAATTTATTTAAAAAAAAAAAAAAAAAAGTATGGATGCTGGTTAATAACAATTATCAATATCAGTTAAACAGTTGTGACCAATGTACCACATGACAAATGTAAGATGATGACAGGGAAAACTGGGTGTGGGGCATTGGGGAACTGGCTGTAATATTCTTGCAACTCTTCTGTAAGTCAAATGATTCTGAAATTTTTTAAAAAGTTGATTGTTATTAAATACCTAAGTCCTTAAGATAAAAAAAGAATGTCCCAAAAAACATCACGTGGACTTTCCTCATTCCCTTAAGCTGCCACCAAAACTGGCAGACACTCATCTCACACAGCACTTGTAACAGATGATCGCACCATATCTCTTCATGTACATATCCACTCAGAGTGTTTGCTGAGCCCTTACTTGGGGTCAGGCACTGAGCCAGCTCTGAACGATGCAATGGCCAAGGAAACAGGTGCTTTCCCTTCTCCACGAAGCCGGAGGCCCGTGAGGGGAGACAGTTCACATTTGCTGGGTGAACAGTAAGTCCGTCCCACTTGCTCCATGCATTTAAAGGTCACCTTTGGGTAGCTGTCAGGCATTTAACAAGGCTGACAGCCTTAAGGCCACTTGGGCTTGGGTTATTAGGATCCCCCCCCCAAAATCCTTTCTTTTCTGATTACAAACGTAAATATAATATTTTTCCCAGTTCATTTTTTAAAACTTCAATTACACTGACATTTAATATTATATTACATAGTTTCAGGTATACAGCATAACAGTTAGACATCTATATAACTTACAAAGTGATCTCCCCATAAGTCTAGTACCCACCCACAATAACTAAGTCTGTACATAGTTATTGCAGTATCATTGGCTATCCTCCCTGTGCTGTACTTTACATCCCCATGACTTTTTTTTTTAAAAACAGAAACAGAGTCAGAGAGAGGGATAGATAGGGACAGACAGACAGAAACGGAGAGAGATGAGAAGCATCAATCATCAGTTTTTCGTTGCGACACCTTAGTTGTTCATTGATTGTTTTCTCATATGTGCCTTGACTGTGGGCCATTAGCAGACTGAGTAACCCCTTGCTCAAGCCAGCTACCTTGGGTCCAAGCTGGTGAGCTTTTGCTCAAACCAGATGAGCCCGCGCTCAAGCTGGCGACCTTGGGGTCTTGAACCTGGGTCCTCAGCATCCCAGTCCGACGCTCTATCCACTGTGCCACTGCCTGGTCAGGCCTCATGACTATTTTTTATAACTAATTTGTACTTCTTGATCCCTCCCCTCTTTTCCCTCAGTCCCAACCCCCCTCCCATCTAGCAACCATCAGTCTGTTCTCTGTATGATTATTCTTTTAAAACCGGAAAGGGAAAATGAATAAAAAGAAAGAATGTTTGTTTCCTATACTATTACCTCCTAAAGATAACTACTATTAATAAAATATATACTTTTCTTCAAATAGCCTTTTCTTTGTGTGCATGTATTTAATATATCAATATTTTGTTCCCAGATAGGATCATAATAATATTACTTTTCACCTAACACCGAATCCTATATTTTGTGGACATTTTTTCAGGTCAGTACATTTGGCTACAGGTGTGTTTGAAGATCTGCGGAGTATTCTATGGCCTCACATTTGAACCGTGTCCACAGCTGGCCCTGCCTCTTAGATGCCCAGTGATGTTGGCAGTGCCAGGCACTTGAAGCAGTCAGGCTGGGATTAGAAGTGTCTTCCACGGGGACTTCCCCTTTTCCTGGCTCCTCCCCTGCTGGGGTGGGGCCGAGGTGAGAGCCTCTCCCGGGAGGAGGCGCCCAGAGCAGACAGGGAGGGGGGGGGAGGAGCTTCCCTAGAAAACCAAACTGAGGCGCTATCAGGAGAGCTCTGGCTCAGGGAGGCAGGAGAGAAGAGATGGGGGCTCCCATCTTAAGGGGGAACTGGTCATAGCAGCTGATGAGAACACCTGGGTTGTCCCCTCCCTGGCCTTCCTAGGGCAGAGCTGTCACCAGAGTATCAGAACTCCTGTGAATCACCCAGGGCTTCCCCTCCAGGGAAGGGAAATTCCTGGGTGACTTTCACTGGTAACAAGACTAACAACTAACACCCCGAGGTGAGGCACCAGCGCTGGTTCCCCCTCAGGAAGAGAAATGCAATTTCCTCTTGCAAAGTGCCCTCGTCGTGGGAACACATGCATGCCGACTCTGCCTCTGCCTCCCAGGAAACAAGGCCAAGGTGCTTTGCACAGAATCGGTTCCCAATGAAAACGCATGCCACGAGGCAGTGCTAGCCGTGGGGCCATCAGGTGACTCACTCTGCCTGTTGAGGCCCCAGGTTACAGGTAATGCTTCCTGGACGCTCTGTTCTCCTGTGTTCTGTGCTCCTGCCAGCCTCACAGAGCTCTGGGAATTCGGGCTGGGAATCCATGGAAAAGTGTCCTTTTCATCTCCGTGAAGCACTTATAAAGAGATTGCTGTTTATTTATTTGCTTAGCTGTTCCATGGTCAGTACTCCCCCTCCATGGCAAACGCCTTCTGGCAGGAGTTGCTTAAATAATGGCCGGAGGTATATAGTAGATTCATTCTCTCTCTCTCTCTCTCTTCTGGGGAAAAAAGTGATTGCCATCAACTAGCTGTTTGTGACCCTGGGTAAGTTATTTGACCTCTAGACTTCAGTTTCTTCATCTGTAGAATGGAGATGGCTTCTAATGGTTATGGTGACTACTAAAAAGGTCAAAATGCATATAAAGCCCTAAGCCCAATGCCTGATACATGGTAAGAGTTCAATAAACCACCAGCACACAGGTTCTCCGTCATCATCGTCAGAGGTGAGAAAGATTCAGGGCCCTTCAGTAAACTGCCCTATCCCTGGTATTTAATAAATTTTATTCAATCAGCCCCACAGGATGACAGAGCCTAAGATCAGAAGGAACTGGTGCCCGTGATCCCACCTTGCTAACAGGATTTGCCTATCAGAGACACCCAGGACCCTGTCTGAGAGGGGCTGGGCCGTTTGGCTGTTTTGCTCATAAGCTGCAAACCACAGGTCCTTGCCGACAGCATTCCTAGGGAGCAGCAATAAGCAATCCATCACTGACTGCCATTTTGCAAAGCTTTTCCTGATCTAGGCTGCTCAGTCCAGCTAAAGGCACTAATTTAGCTGCAGGAGGTCAGCTGTGAGCTAATTGATCAGCCTTTGCACCCCAGGTCATAGACAAAGCCAGGAAGGCAGAGGGAAGCCCGCCCTCCCTGACACAAACCTTCCGGGGACAGAGCCCTCACTGCAGAGCTGTGTGGCCAGGCAAGAGCAGCACTGGTTCCTGCCGCCCAGGCCCAGGGGCAGGCTAGTCTCCTGGCAGGGAGAGAAATGCCACTGGGTGAGGGCTTGCAGGGAGCAATCTGCAATGGAGAGGACCTGGTGGGCAGTCGCTGAAGATTCTCGCTGGCAGTGGTGGCGCAGCGGATAGAGCATCGGACTGGGATGCAGAGGACCCAGGTTCGAGACCCCAAGGTCGCCAGCTTGAGCGCAGGCTCATCTGGTTTGAGCAAAGTTCACCAGCTTGGACCCAAGGTCACTGGCTCGAACAAGGGGTTACTCGGTCTGCTGAAGGCCCGCGGTCAAGGCACATATGAGAAAGCAATGAATGAACAACTAAGGTGTCGCAATGCGCAACAAAAAACTAATAATTGATGCTTCTCATCTCTCCGTTCCTGTCTGTCTGTCCTGTCTATCCCTCTGTCTCAGTAAAAAAAAGGGGGGGAAAGAGACAGAGGCCAGACAACAGGGGAAAGGACAATATAAAGAATTGAAATAGAGGTGTTTCCCTTGGAAAACAGGTCATTTGGAACAGTGTCTACATCTGAAATTTTTAAAAGTGCACTTTGAAACTGCTGAGAGGATAATGGCCGTTTTCTCCTTCCTTTGCTCTTGCGGCAGAAGTGTGGCGAATGCACACTTGTCTTCCCCTCCGGCCTCGTGTGAAGGGCAGGAACCACAGGATTTGATTTAATGCATTTTTTTTTTATGAAAAAAGAAATTGTTCCTGATTTGAGCGGGTTTATCGGATGGGTTTCAGAGAGCTTATTTCTAGGGCTGGAGAAGGACCTTGCCCCGCCCCCCTCCCACCCCCCAGATTCTCCTGAGGAAGCCTCTTTCCAGGTCCTGCGGGACAGACCTGTTCTCTGTCTACAGGAGGGGGTAACAGCAGATTATAGGTAGCTGGAAGCAGGGAGGACCCCATTCTCTTTTGATCTTTCCCCTGCTCCCCTCCCCCTAATTTACTGATTTATTCCGGGAGGCCTCAGGGCCCAGGGCCAGGCCTTGATCTCCAGGGGTTAGCAGAAATGATTGAGATGCCGATAGATCAGGCCTGTCCGCAGGGCTGCGAGGGAGCAGGGGGGACAGAGACAAAGAGCAGGGAGGGGGGGTAGATAAGCGAATTCACATCGGCTGCAAAGCACCTCTGCTGGATGGATTAGCACCCGCCTCTGCCCTAATCATCCTGGAAGTCAGCCCCTGCATCTCGGCCTGTCAGAGCCAGCCGGGAAGCCCTCGGGGATCCCGTGGAAATGTTTTTGGCAGCTATTGTCCGTGATCCCCAAGTTTATGAGAAAGTTGAATATAAACATAAAGACTTAAAATCATTTCAACTGTACGAGGGAAGCAAGCTGTTTAGTGGTAACTTGTGGAGATGTGGCCAGAGCAGGGGGCTCTGGGAACAGATCATCTACCTCTGAATCATTCTGGGGTGGGTGAGTTTTCCCATCTGTAAGCTAGAGTCCGAAGCACCACCTCTAGAGGGCTGTTACAAATATATTAAATGGGCTCATGAATACAGAGTAAACGCTCAATATTGGCTATTTTTTATAATGATTACTGCAACTGTGCCCTCCTGATATATCTGGATGTTCTGATTTCTACTTGTTTTCCAGTTATCTCTATAAATTCCTTTGCCAAATTACTTATGATTGTCCTGATAATCATAATATGCTGTTTATAAAAATATTCTCACTTTGTGCCTAACCTGTGGTGGCGCAGTAGATAAAGCGTTGACCTGGAATGCTGAGGTTGTCAGTTTGAAACCCTGGGCTTGCCTGGTCAAGGCACATATGAGAGTTGATGCTTCCTGCTCCTCCCCACTTCTCTCTTGCTCTCTCCTCTCTCTCTCTAAAAAATGAATAAATAAAATCTTAAAAAAAAATTTTTTTTTAAATTCTCACTTTCTGAATTATCATTTATATAAATCTGAACTTGCCTAGTTCAGGCTGGCTTACATGGGGACCTCCCCACACCCCCAAACACACACAAGAAGAGTCCCAGGCTACACAGTAAAGAAGCCAGTTCTCCTCTTAGAGGTAGTTCAGGGTCTCTGGCTCCTTCCCTAAGTTACAGCTAGCTGTGGGGGAAAGGATGTGACAACTGTGAAGGATGGAAAAGCCCCCACTCAAAGGAATACAATCCTGGAAACACCCCCTTCTGAAGCCAGGCCAGGCCAGGCCAAGCAGCTCACCTGTATTTCTATAGCTCTCATCTTATTTAGAGAGAAAAAGTCTGTCTGCCCTTGACTTTTTGAGCCACTCTGGCTTTCTCGAGGGGAATGGGCAGGGAGCCAGGGCACCCCAGGGTCATGGCACTGTGGTTATCATCAACTTCCTCCGGCATCCGAGAAGCAAGGTCAGGATGGGACAGGGCAGGCTCCTCTGCCCAGAACTGCATTGTCCTCCCTCAGGAAGTCAATGTCCATCTTCCTATTTTCCCTGATACCACCTGGTCCAAGAGACCACGGTGGCTCATCTGGCCTCCTGGAATAGCCGAGCTGATCTCCTGCCTCTTTCTCTGTGTTCTATTCCCAAGAGAACAAAGAGAAGGGTCCTATAAAGCCTGGAAGCCAGCCCTGACAATGCCAATTCTGAGTATGCCGCTCCTCTATTCAAAGCCCTCCTACACCCCACACACCTGCGTGCCTCCCCCTGCACAACACTTTGGGAAGGTCTTTAAATTGGCCTCAAAGCCCCATGTCGTCCTCCACACCCCCATGTCTCTGGCAACACCACATTGGCCCCCTGGCTGTTCTCAGCCATGCCAGGCAGGATGTGACCACAGGGCCTTTGTACTGGTTCCTTTTCCTGAAATGCTCCTTCCCAGGTACCTACATGCCTAGCTCCCTCTTCAGTGCTTTTCAGAAATGTCACTTTCCAGTGAGGTCTTCCCGGAACTGTACCACATTTTCTGCGTTTTTTTCCAGAGCACCACTTACCATTAAATACATGGTGCCTTCTACTACATTACTTTATTTCCTGAATACTACGCAGTCCTCATAAGGCAGGACTTCCGTCGGTTTTATTCATTGCTATATTCTCAGCATCTAGAACAATGCCTGGGATGCAGTAAATGCTCAATATTGAATGGATGAAGATTTGCCATATGACCCTACTCATATTCATCCATGCATTTGTATAAATATTAATCCAGCCTGACCTGTGGTGGCGCAGTGGATAAAGCGTCAACCTAGAAACACTGAGGTTGCTGGTTCAAAAACTCTGGCTTGCCTGGTCAAGGCACATATGGGAGTTGATGCTTCCTGCTCCTCCCCCTTCTCTCTCTCTCTCTCTCTCCTCTCCTCTCTAAAATAAAAAAATAAATAAAAAATTAATCCAGTACCTACCATATGCCAAGTACTTAACATACACGACCCCATTAAGCCTACAACAGCCCATGAGGGGAGGCCCAAGGTCCACTTTGTAAATGCGGAAGCAGAGGCATGGAAGCTAAGTGACTTGTAGTTGTGTCTGGTCTCCTTACTCATCACATCCTATTGTGATCACTGGTGCCTATTTTTCCTGCTGGCCTGGAAGTCCCAGAGCTGGGTCTGGCCCCTTTATCACTCTGTCCCTGGAGCTCAGGACAGTGCCTGGTACCTAGGAGGTGCTGAGAGAGTATCTGTGGAATGAAGACATCTGGTAAGGAGTCAGAGGGGATTGGCTGCCTCACCCTTTCTCTAGCTCCTGGGATGCTTTCCCACCTACAGAGCGTTCTAGAGGCAAGTAAAGCAGTTTACCCTGAGGCTGAGCAAACCAAGACTTCCCTCTCAGGTCTCTACCTCCCCCACCCCCACCCCCACCCGGGTTTTCTGCCAGCAGAGAACAACTACCTAAACAGACTTTCCTGTAACCCTGCGGCATGCAGGGAAGTACCAGCAAGTCTCCGATGGGGGCCTGGGAAGAACTGATAATAGGGGGTAACTGCAGCAGTCACTCTCCCCAAACCCCTCCCCACCATAGCGCCGCCGCTTGGCAAGGATCCCGTGCTCGCCAAAAGGCAGGAAGACATGTTAGTCTGAACTGACCATTTTTCCAGAGACACAAGTTGTCTACCTCCAAAGAGCTCCACCGCCCCCCACTCGCCCGTACTGGATAAAGAGCCAAGAGGCTGATGGACTGAATTATCACTTAATAGTCAGGTAGAGTTTCTCCTTTCAGTCACACAATTTCCTCACCGCAAAAGACAGTTAATGGACACAGAAGCCTTGACAATTTATAAGAAAATCATCATAATCTCAATTGCTACTCATTACAGCCCATTTCCTCCACTCCCCCCACCCCACCGCCGGGCTTCTGAGAACAGATGAGAAGAAAAAGGTTGTCTGTGTGCCCTCCCCCCACCACTCCCTTAAAGCTTAGAGCCAAGAGAGCTCTCAGCAAACGCCCTCCTTCCCACAGCTCCAAAGTGTTTCCATTGGACGGACCCACTTATTTGCTGGCAATGAGGCCAACAGCTGACAGGAATAGCTTGAAGGCGGGAAGCCAGGATTCCAGGGAATCTGACAACCCACCTGGCTGGGGCACATGGGGTGACCTCACCCCTGAGCGGGGCCCCAAGCACAGGACTTCACTCCCTTCACTGCCGACGCCCCCCAGAAGGCCCCGCCCCATCAGAACAGAGTGACTGGAGACAGAGAAGGCTTCCTAATAATAAAGTAATAGCACATAGAGAGCTGTGCCCTGTCCTGTCAAAGGATCCTGCTCTTCAGTGCCCGAGTGGACATCTTCTGAGAGGCCAAGTTCATGGGGCTTTGGGCCAAAAGAAAGAGGGAGCTGCTGAAAAGAAGGGGCTTCTCCACGGAAGCTGCCTCCTCTCTAGAGTTCCACGGTGGTTAAAAGGAGGATTCCGGCCAGATGGTGTGAGTTCCGCCTTAGCTCCACCAGTAACTGTGTGGCTTTGGGCAAATTACTTAACTTCCTTTTGCCTCAGTTTCCTCATCTTTCTAGTGGGAAGAGCGGTGAGTGACCTCCTTCACGGGGTGTTGTGAGGAGTGAGTTAATACCTTGGTTTTAAAGCCCAACAAGAAGCAGAGCACTAATCAAACACCTGCCCACACTTCCAGGGCAGGGGGAGGGGAGGGACGGGGAGAGGGGCGGGGAGAGGGGCGGCGCTTACCCAGCAACAGACCACAGACGTCTCCACCATCCTCTGAATCCCTGCCAGATGACACGCCTGCTGCCCAAGTACCCCGGAAGGACGGAAGGAATGGGGAGCGGAAGGCAGTGGAGGGACATCATAAACCACAGAGGCATCCTCTGGAGTCGGTCCTGAGACAGGACTTATCTTGCCTCTCCCACATCTAGAGCTCCCATGTTGATCATTTATTATTATTTTGAAAAGATTCCGCCAATCTTATGTATTTCTTTAGAGAAAAGGTAACTTTGGCTATCTTTATTATATATATTTTAAGATTTTATTTATTCATTTTGAAGAGAGAGAGAGAGAGAGAGAGAGGGAGAGGGAGAGAGAAGGGGAAGGAAGCATCAACTCCCATATGTGCCTTGACCAGGGAAGCCCAGGGTTTCGAACCAGTGACCTCAGCATTCAAGGTCGATGCTTTATCCACTGCGCCACCACAGGTCAGGCCTATCTTTATTCTAATATGTAAACATTTTAGGATCCAAGGCTGAGTTTGTCAGCAGAAGGCCACAAAGCCTGCTGTGTGAAGCTAAACCCTACTGCTTCTGAAGAATTCATGGGTTAAAAAAGAGAGAGAGAACCCCCAGGTTGATCCCCCCCCACAACCCCCTTGTTCTTGCCTCCCAGCCACTTGTTTGCTTTCACAAGTGAGAGAACTGAGAAGCAGAGGATACTGCTGGGGCCCCACCTCTGAAATCACTCTGCAAAGTTGGTATTTACTTTAACCATGCTCCCGGAATCCCCCACTTCCCATGCTGCATTACAACTTCTCACAGAAAGAGTGGGCTTTTGCCTTTTATGAATGAAACCAGGATTCATTCAGGCCCGAGACGCTGCCTTCTTGTTAGGACTGTGTATCTGTGAAGCAGTTCTGTGTCACGGTGAGTCAGACCTCGCCACGCCCTCCTGCTCTTAGTAAGGCACTATTACTGAACCAAGGGCACACCATTGGCCAGCCCTAGGAATTCCCAGGCAGCTGACGACTCTCGAATCGTGTCGTCTGGTCTTTGAATGAGATAATGACTGCAGGTGCTTAGCACACAGTACCTGGCACACAGCAGTGGCAGCGGCGATGATGGCGAGGATGACACGGCACACACCTGCACTGTGCTTGCCCCCCACCACCACCACTCCACACAGAGCTCAGAGTGGCAGCTATTGCTGGAGCACAGCGTTCCTCTTTGGGGAGAGCGGTGGCAGGAGGGGGAGGACCCCTGTGCCCACAGCTCTCCCGCACTTGTAACTGCCTTGACTCTGAGGGAATGAGAGGGACTGGTGTCCGGGGAGAGTGGAGGGGAATGGACCGGTGGGGAAAAGTGACCAGCTGGGGTCATAAGGCTGTGTGACAGATCTTGCTAATCACTGCAAGCTTATGAACCCTTATCTCGCACAGAAGTTAAATGGTTCGTGTGTGCATTGCCTCAGTTAGTCTTTGCTAAAGTCTCTACAGGAGGGGCACAACCATCGCCTTCACTTTCCAGAAGAGGGAACTGAAGCCTAGAGACGTCAGACCTGAACTGCCTGATCCCCGGTGCACCAGGGCCAGGGAGGAAGGTACCCTGGCTGCCCCTGGACCAGGGTGCCTCTCCCCTTTCTCATCTCCCCCTGCCCTGTTCAGCTCACAGGTAACTACCTCCAGGAGCCGGAGGCGGAAGCAGCGGAAAGGAAAACATCTGGTGGAACGTGGTCCCTTCTGAGGAGCTGCCACTCACTGGAAAGCCTTGGCTTCTCAAGAGCATCTGGAAGGTGTAGGCAGAGGGGGCTGCTATCTCAACACGGAACAGGAAATGGAGGTGTGAGGTACAAGACCTGTCAAATCCTGCCTGCCAAGGACTAGCCTCAAGACAGCGGGCGAATCATTCAACACTTCTAAATCCCGCTTTGCTCATCCATAACCACCCTATCCCCCCTCTCTCTGTCCCCTTCCTCTCCCTCCTCCTCCACCCTCTAACAACAAATCACCAACATCTAATGAGTATATTCTATCACACCTGCTAAATGCTTCCCACTCAATACCTCACTGAATCCTCAAAAACAATCCCAGGAGACAGGTCCTAGTCTTATCTCTGTTTTACAGATTATTATCTGTGAACATGGGAACAACAACATTTGTTCTCTTACAAGCCTTCTCCGAAGATTCAATAAGATCATTTACGGAATGTTCCTGGCATACACTCAGCCTTTGAAAGGTAGAAACTCAAGCCACAGACAGCCCGAAGGTCAAGCACCAGGTCAGCCCAGAAGGGAGCCCCTGAGACGTCCAGAGCAGGGCTCCTTCTTCCAGGACATGCCCAGCCGCAGGTGCCGTGCAGTGACTCAGCAGACCACACTCACTGGCTTACAAGAACCCTGCAAGACCCCTCCTGAACGTGGCCCAGACCCATCAGACCCTAGGAGAAGAGTGGAGGTGTCTGGAGAAAAGATGGAATCAGGAGCTTTGGCTCCTAAGTCTAGCACTGCAAACGGCCCCAACGACTGTGATTGACAAACGACCCGATTCCCTCCTAGCCGGTCCCCTGCCAGGCCCTGCCCAGCCCTGGAGATACAAGGAGAAACCAGACTGGCTTCTTATTCAGCAGCTGCCACAGCAGCAGTGCACCTGGCCACCGGGGAACCAGCTGCTGGCCTCTGGAGATGTCACTGTTGACCAAAGAAGGTGTTTTCTCTTTTTAAACATCACTTCTGGCTGCTGAATGAATAAACAGCTCTAAAACACTGAGGTGATAAGGGCACAATCTGTCAGGACTCCCCTGACCTTTGAAAGCTCAGAGTGAAAAGTGGAAGCTGGCGGGCGGCGGGGAAAGCCGATGAACAGCAGCTTTACCAGCAACACAAAGAGACTGACCACCCTGCACATTTTTAGCCTGTGCCTGGAACAGTCCGCGGCTGGGCGCCTAGCACAGAACGCAGGAGAACAGAGCGTCCAGGAAGCAGAGCTGTCCCATGCCCTCGTTCTAACGGAACGAGCACTGCCTTTGTGCCTCTAGGAAGCCTTTCTTTCAGAGCATCTCTTTTCATTTTTTGAAACATTTTATTGAATTTATTGGGGTGACACTGGTTAATAAAATTATATAGGTGTCAGGCATACAATTCTATAATGCATCATCTGTGCACTGGATTGTGTGTTCACCATCCTAAGTCAAGTCTCCTTCCATCACCATTTATTTCTGTGTCGATGAAGGGTTTTTTGTTTGTTTTTGCCCAATCACTTCACATCTCCTCCCCGCCATCGTGGGTAAGAGCTGGATGAGGGTCAGGCCAGCTGGCTTGCTCTAAACATTCACTCTTAGCCAGTCTCCCTACCCCCACCTCACTGGCTGCGTGACCTCGGACGTGCTGTCTAACCTCGTTAGGCCTCAACTTCCTCATCTGTAACACTGGGGTACTAGGGCCTACCTTAAAAGACTGTTGTGAATGTTAAATAAATCAATCCACATGAAGCGCTAGACAGCACCGCACAGGTCCTCAGGAAACGCTAGGGAGTGTTATTATTATGATGACTGAACCCGACCCCGTGACTGACGTGTGTCTCCTCTATTTTACACGTGATAAAAACTCAAACTTCCCGAAGTCAGACTCGCCTCGGACTCCTTCGGCTTCCTCCCCAAATGGGTGCCGGTGCTCACCACCCGCCGCCCCACACTGCCTCCCTGGAGACAGTGGGTGAGAGCCCAGAGGCCACCCTGGGAAACCTTCCTGCAAGGCAGAGGGCTGCTGGCTCTTTTTGGGTTTTCCCATTAGGAAATCAACTCCGGAAGCAAATGGTCCAGGAACGAGAATCCACTGTGGGATCTTTCTACGCAGGCAGACTGCAGACTGGAAATGGCTGGTGGGCAGACGGGAGGCCTGGCTCTCACCGGCCAAGCCACGGGCTGCAGAGCGGGACACACCTCCGGCACTTGCTGGGACCGGCTGTGTCTGAGACAGCAGCGTGCTCTAGTCGTGTTGGCTTTTGCTTGTTTTCTTCCTCTGCTCCAAAGGAGGCTGGGGAAGGGCGGGTGAGCAGGAGCTGATGTCTGGGCTCCGCGTGGGGAGCCCGTCTTCTGACCGCAGCGCCCTCTCCTTCTGGCGGCTTCTCATTCGCTTCTGTGTAGCTTGGACTCCTTTCCAAAGTGCAGAGTCTCATAATTATGAGAAACAGAAGATTTCTGGTGGACCGCTTCCTCCACCCTGAGCACTGGGCCACATCTTGGCTGCTACCGACAGAACTCAGAGCCAGCCCGCTGCCAGGGGGAAAAAGGGTGATTTCACAGGGTGCTGCCCACCCCACCCCATGACAGAAGGCCCCAGCACAGACTTCCCTTATGCATTCATGGAAAACAAATGACCTTCTGCCAGCTGCTGGGTTAGACCAGCAAACTGACCCTGGCCGTGCCCACAGGAGGTTTCCAGTCTAAGAAGATACTGAGCAAGAAATTCTTACAAGGTCATCCCAAGTCTACACTCAACACAGCAGTCGGAATGACCCATTCACAGAAGACCTCAGATCAAGTGACCCCTCTGCTCGAAGCCCTGGGGGGCCCCCATCTCATGTAGAGTCGAGTCCTGAAAATGGCCTCCAAGCTGCCAACCAGGCTTCTCAGACCTCCCTGCCTCCAGCCCTTACCAGAACTTGTCAGGATTTTGGCCCTTGGTACAGGCTGTTCCTTTTGCCCGAAATGTTCTTCTCCCAGATTTCCTCACGGCAGGGGCTCTCCTGTCCCTCCTGGGTTCTAACATCATCAAGACGTGCCTGGATGACCCTGTTCCGAACCCCAGCTTCACCCTGTGCCCTGTACTGCCTTGCCACCCCCCCATGCCCTCCTCCCCTACTGCATTTACTGTGATCGCCTTCTCGTCTCTCCCTGGCCCCGCTAGAGGGTAAAAGCTGAGCTCTGCGTGAGTTTTATTTTCTGATATATCGCAAGCACCCAAAACTGTACCTGGCACATCCATGCTCTTGGCAGAGAGGTGAATGAATGAAGGGATGAATGAGATGAATGAGTACTACATACGAGAGGGAAGTGGGGGTACTGTGAGCCCTCAGGGCGGAGGAGGAGCTCGTTGGGCCTGGGGGTCACAGAAAGCCCCCTGGAGCCTGAGGGGCACAAGGGAAGGGGAATAGAGTGGCAGGGACTCGCTTCCTGGCAGCCGGTCCCTAGAGGAGGGAGGGTGAAGGCACTGTAGCCGCCCTTCCCCTGGAGGGACCATTCCACGGGCAGGGGCAACACCCACGCCTGGTCTCGCTTTCCGGGACTCTGGCTGCTGCCACAGGCATCTCCACCTCAGACTGCCCGGGGGAGAGCTGCTCTCTACAGCCTGACCCTCACAGCCTCTCATCAGCCATGTCCCCTTGAGGGTTCTCAAGTCTAATAAATAAATAAACAAACAAACCAAGTCTAACCCTGGCTGTGAGGTTTAAGGGCAGAATGAAGCAACCAGCAGAAAATTAAAAATAAGTGATGCTCACTGAGAGTGTATTATGACCCAGGCACTACTGTAAGTTGTTGACATGCTTGATTACTGAACCTCTAACACAGTGATCGGGGGATAACAACAGGACCCACCTCATAGGGTGGGTGTGAGGGATCAAGGAACTGCAGGACAAAGTACTCAGAACCGAGTACAGCACACAGAAAGGGTTTTGAGTGTTTGCCGCTATGTCACCATCCATAGTTTACAGATGAGGAAACTGAGGCCCAGAGAGATGACATAACTTGGCCCAGCTTCCACAGCTAAGCAGCAGCCACACCGGGATCAAATGTGAGCCTCCGGTTTCAGAGCCGATTTTCTGTCCTGTACACCAGTGGTCCCCAAACCCCGGGCCGTGGACCACATACTGGTCCGTGGGTCTGCACAGAAAGAATAAATAACTTACATTATTTCCGTTTTATTTATATTTAAGTCTGAACAATGTTTTATTTTTTTTTAAATGACCAGATTCCCTGTTACATTCATCTAAGGCTCCCTCTTGATGCTTGTCCTAGTCACGTGATACATTTATCCATCCCACCCTAAAGGCCGGTCTGTGAAAATATTTTCTGACATTAAACCGATCTGTGGCCCAAAAAAGGTTGGGGACCACTGCTATACACCATACCGTCCCCAGAAGTCACTCCTTGCACAATTCTTCTTCTTAAGGGGCAGAGAGGCTCCTCCAGGCAGATTTCTTTCTGAAAATTCAATTGTGGTTGGCTTTATTTGTAGAAAACTGGTTAAAAGATCCAGAAGCCAGGTATGGCTTGAAAGTGTAGGGCACAGCAGCTCCCCTCCAAGGCTGTCCCCAAGTGTCTGCAGCCCTGAGCTGTCCTGGGCTATACTGCAAACCAGGGAGGAATCGCAGCCCTCTGTGCTCCAGCCACAGAAGGGCACGAACCCAGCACAGGAGACGGGCCTTCCTCATCCTGGGCCTTCCTCATCCTGCACGGGTGGGTCTTTGCTGTCAGTTCCTGGCCATGTGTGTCCTCCAGCAGTTAACCCTTACCCCGCCACACAAATGGCAGTGGAAGGACAGAGGAGTTGGCTGGGACCCTAGACTTCTTGCTCCCCCCACCCCACCACGCTGAGTTGGATGCTCTCAATACTGATGGAGCAGCTCCTGCCTGGGGCTGCCTCTGTCCTACCCACACCCTCAGGATGTAGCCTTTGGGTGGCAGACTCCCCACCAGACACACTGGAAGCCAGGCCAGTAAGTCTACTCAGGGCCCATTCCCCAGTGCTGCCTCCGTGCCTGGCACAAGCTCCTCGGAGGATTGCGGGGTGTGGGCGGGGTGTGCTGGACCAGGAGGCCGAGGATCTCAGCAATAGGTGTCAGCACCTGGTTCTCACTCTTGTCTTCCTTCCCAAAGGAAGAGAATTCTGTTCAAATGGAGACTCTCCAGTCAAACAAAAGAGCAAGAAACTAGTCAGGCTATTATGTGGGTTTCTTAAACAAGTTCAACGGGAGTGTCCAAGGTGGGGCAGGCTCTTGTCCAATTTGGGACAAAAGGGCTTTTTGTTTGCTTTTTAAAAGACAAATCCTGTCTCCCTAAACCTTTTTCTCCATAATGCACATCCAGCCATCCCAACTTGATTTGTACCCTCCTGTAACAGAAACAAAACCTCACTGATTTCTTCAGCGCGTTTTATAACATTCATATCTATCTACATTACGTGCGTGAGTTTCTTTGTATTGAGCCTCGGGACTCTCAGCTGGGTTCTTTACAAAGCCAGGCCAAGGCCTGCTGACTCAGCCTCGGCCTGTTGGCTGCTGGAGCTGTGGCTGCCACTGGTGCGGGCTGCCCGGCAGGCTTCTCATAGCACTGCCACCCCTGCCTCATCAGTCCTGGGGGGGGATGAACGCTGGAGACCCACCTGCAGAGAGGTCAAGGTCCATTCGGGGCCAAAGAGCAGACTGAGAAAGCTAAGCAAACCAATGACACTCATCAGAGTGACGGCTGACTCGGACTCTGCCTTTCCTGCAAGCCGGACGCTCTGCTAAACACCCAGCAGGCCTCACTTCCTTCAGCTCTCCCGATGGCTCTAGGAGAGAAGCCCTTGGTGGCACTATTTTTGCACACGAAGAAAGAGCTTCAGAGGCACAGGGGAGGAAGAGAAACTTAAATCTGAGCACCCGGTGCTCTAAGCAAGGCTAAAGGCGTGGGGGATGTGCTAAGTGCTTAAGCAAGCCCAGGGAGAGGGAGGGGCCACATCTGGGGGGGGGGGCACATCTCAGCTCCACTTGTGATCTCGCAAAGAGGAAACCCAGATTTTCACACAGTGAACAGCGACGGTTCGTTTTTAAAAGGGTTAACTGTGAGTTTCCTGTAGAAACTGCCTCGCTACCTTTCATTATGACTTCATTTCCATCCCACATTCCTAGAAACCAAAACAGCTGTTCCCCAAAGTCAGAATGATTAGAAGGAACGTGAAGGGGGGCTGTAGCCCAGGCAGCCCAGGTGGCCCCGCCTCCCGGGGGAACCTTCTGCTCCGCACCACAGGCCTCCGACCGGCTCACAGCGCCCTCCCCTCAGCTCGCTTAGGAATGTGAAACAAGTGAGTTTGTTCACAAGCGTGGTTTTCATCAGTGAACACAGGTTTACAACTTTTTAAAGAGGGATGCATTGAGTGTGGGGCGATTTCCATGGCAAAATCCATGGACGCGCTCGTGGTCTGATGGCTTAAGATACTCAAGAGGGCGATGCGTTCTGTAAATATAAAAACACACACGCAACGTGAATTCACCGCAAAGGTGGTCACGACTTGTGCGCCTGCGAATGTTGGCCGTGGACTGGAGTCGGGACCAGTGGGACCACTGCTGAGTCAGTGGTCATGCCTGGAAGGACGAGTCTCGGGATGTCCCTGAATTGCAGCTGTGGTCAATGTAGGACAACACAGGCATGAATGGGCAACGGAAAAAGTTGGTAAGAAGTGATGAAATACTGGTTTTACACCCAGATCTCCATAGTTGGGTGAACACTGAAATCAGATTCTCTAAGAGCTTAAGGGCTCAAGGAATCAAAAGTCCTTTGGGAATATCCTCTAATCCAACAGGGCCGGACTGCTAAGACCCAGAACGCTGGCAACAAGGCAGGCCCCCTGGGTAGGTCACTGCGGGACCTTCTGAAAAAGGGAAGGCCATTTGAGCCTGACCCCACCTGAACGCCTAACTCAGAGCTCTGTCCCAGGCAGGGAAAGATGTCTTAAGTGTCCGTCACTGCACACCATCAGCAGAGCCGAAGGAGCCCTGTTCAGAGTCCCGCTATCAAAGCCGGCAGCGTGGCTGGTAAGACAAGACCTCGCCAATGTCAAGCATATCCATTAACCTGGCAGAATAACCCTCGACTGTTCTTAGTGGCTGGGTCGCTTCACAGGGGACTTAGTGACAACTTGAGCTGGCCTCGGAGGACCTGGGAAGCGTAGGCAGAGAGAGGCAGGAGTATGGGTTCCAGGAAGGGGCAAGCTGCCCTGGGACAGAGAGAAGAGGGGTGGTAGGGAGCCGGGAATGCTGGCGACGTGAGTGGAGGGAGGGGGAATCAGGAGCCAAGGAGCCTGCATCTCATCTGCTGGCAATAAGGAGGCACCGAAGGTTTCAGTGCAGAGACAAGGCTACCAGGTTTCTCTTCTTAAAGAGACTCACGAATCCAGCCGGACTGGTGGTGGTGCAGTGGCTAGAGCGTCAACCTGGGGCACTGAGGTCCCAGGTTCAAAACCCCAAAGTCACCGGCTTAAGCGTGAGCTTATCTGGCTTGAGTGTGGGTTTACCAGCTTGAGCATGGGGTCACCAGCTTGAGCATGGGGTTGCCAGCTTGAGCATGGGATCATTGATATGATCCCATGGTCACTGGTTTGAACGGGGGAGGGGGGGGTCACTGACTCAGTTGGAGCTCCCCAGTCAAGGTATATTTGAGAAGCAATCAATGAACTAAAGTGATGCAACTGTAAGCTGATGCTTCTTATCTCTCTCCCTTTCTGTCTCTCTCTCCCTCTCCAAAAAAAAAAAAAAAGTAAGAAGAGTTCCATGAGTCCTGTAGCACCACCACCAGATTGTAGGGTTCACAGGGGTCTGGGAATTGTTCCTAGCACCCCTGAAAATGCCCGGCACATGGCACACATACAGTAAATACTTCCCAAATAATGAAATGACAAATGTCAATCCAGAATCCCTTCCTTCCTGGCCCAAAGAGACAAGGGTTTCCTGTGGAAAAGGGGACTTTATAGATATCAGACAGGGTTTTGGCCAACCAAAACAATTTCTAAATGACCCCTAGGGTCAGCTTCCTGCCTCCACGGGGATGTCACTTAGCTCTAGGGAGGAGGTGCGATGTGGAATGTGAGCAGTCAGGGCAAAGAGACATTTCATCCTTCCAGTCCCACACCAGTTCTTCCCAAGCCCCAGAAGCCTTGACTGAGATCACCCCTCGAAGAGGGACGACACCAACCCCAAGTTTCGTCCTGTAGCACCAAGGTCAGGGGCCTCCCTGAATACATCTGCAGCTGCCATGACTGTGCTCTGACCACAACACTCTGTAATCACAACACTTGTAAGACACTCTGCAAAACACCCACACACACACATACACACACACACACTCCTTTAATCCTCAGGATAATGTGGAGAGGTAGGTACCACCATCCCCATTCTATAGATGAAAAAACTGAGGTTCAGAGAGGTTAAGTAACTTGCTCGAAGTCACACAGCTGATTATGGGCAGAACAGGACTCATGTTAGTCTGACATCAAAGTGCATGTTCTTAATCTCCATGCCTCCCCTCCACCCTGAATTTCTGACATTATACCAAGGAGGAAGGGAAGGAGGGCAGGTGCCCACAGAACTGGCAAGTAGAAACTGGTGGGCTGAGAGATCAATGTCCCACCAGCTCCTGTCTTGGGAGCAGGAGCTGGCCTGGCTGGGGCAGAGAGAAAGTAGGAGTAGCCTCTCAGAGACCAGGAGAGTGGCTCCTTCCTTCTACTATGACAACCAAAACCTAAATAGAGGCTTTGTTGGTGGGCGTGGGCTCCACGCTCTGCCTTCAGAGGGCTCGATTCCTGGGTGAGTCACGCCTGCTGGGTGAAGGGTGAGGTGTCTGCTCAGACAGCCTGACAGTGTCTCTGCTCTGCCTGTGAGAGCCCCCGGGGGGGGAGGGGAAGAGAGGAGGGTGCACAGAGAGACACAACCAGGAGCCCACGCGAGTACACCACACTGCACCCCTCCCCACACTCTCCCCTGAGCACCAAAGGGATGCTCGGGTGACTGGCTTTGTGGCTTTGTTCACAAGGCCCTGTCCGCCGCCTCCTGCTCACACTCACTGGCGACCAGGTGTCTAAGCCCACGCCCAGCAGGATGTCAGGTGATCTGCGGGAAGCCACATTCCCTCTCTGAGCTGTAATAAAGGCATGGTCTAACTGGAAGGGTAACAGGAGAATTCTTCACTCACTTTATCTTTTTATATGCATCTTTGTAAGACTTTTTTTCTGGGACCAGGTGCAAAGCAAATAGGTTAATACATTCTTCCAACTGGAGCACTACACAGACATGAGGTATATGCCAGAGCAACTTTAAAAACTCCCTGTTGCTTATTCCTGGAAGGGGCCACGCCTCTACCCTCGCTGGACTGACTTCCCCTCAGGAGGAGGTACCTCTTCAGGTGTCTGGGCAGCTCATCATGACCACTGCTCAACTAGCCCTCCTGGGTCCCAGTGGGTGGGCACCATTTAGATGGCATGACCCCAGCCCCCACTAGACTGTGGGTGGGCCGCTGACCCCTTCCTGGAGAACGAGGAACCAGGACCAGGCAGAGTGACTGGATTCCTAACCTGTGCATTTAAGGAATCCTCTGCCTCCAACCACAATGTGCCCCGGTTCACACAGAAACTCATGGAAGAGAGGAAGGCAGAGAGGAGAGAGAAAGAGGGAGAGGGAGGAGGAGGGGGTGGGGGTGGGGGAGGGGGGAGGGAGAGGGAGGGGGAGGAGGAGAAGGAGAGGGAGAGGGAGGAGGAGGGGGTGGGGGAGGGGGGAGGGAGAGAGAGGGGGAGGAGGAGAAGGAGAGGGAGAGGGAGGGAGAGGGGTGGGGGAGGAGGGAGGGAGAGGGAGGGGGAGGGGGGAAGGAGAGGGAGAGGGAGAGGGAGGGGGAGAAGGAGAGGGAGAGGGAGGGAGGGGGAGGGGGAGGAGAGGGAGAGGGAGAGGGAGGGAGAGAGGGGGAGGGGTGGGGGAGAGGGAAGGGGAGAGGGAGAGGGAGAGGGAGGGAGAGGGGGAGGGAGGAGGGAGGAGAGAGGAGGGAGGAGGGAGGAGGGAGGAGGGAAAAGTGGGTGGTGTGTGTGTGTGTGTCTCCTGCAGGTCCTTGATCCCAGCATTAGCCCAAGGCTCAGCTCTCCTGCCCTTGGGCTCCACCTGTTTCTAATAACCCCCCTTCTTTATTTCCACCTATACTCAAATATATCTCTATAATTTGCAATCACCAGAGTCCTCCCTAACCCAGTGCCTGAGCCAAACGAGGCTGGGTGGCCTCCAGGGAGCCATAAGGTCCTGGACATCTGGACTTGTCACTCCTCACCTCAGGCGGCCATTACCGGGCCCATGCGCGGCTCAGGACCCTAATCCACCCCCTGCAATCACAAGAGGAAGGGCTGCTTTCGCAGTGGCCCTCAGTGCAAACACCTCCCACTAGTGCTGGCCCCGAGCTCCCTCCTCCACGGCTGATCCCCATCTCCACCCTAGGGGAACCCCAGCCCCGGTTATCTCCTCAGCATTCTTCCCAGATGACAACAAGCCTCACCAGCTGCTAAACCAAACGCCCTGGGCCCTCCCGGGCTTGAGAGCACCCCTGCCACTGTCTCCCACTTCATCCCCTGCACCCAGGTTGCCCTGGGCCACGAGACATCGGAGGCCTGGGCTTCTTCGCCCCGTTCCTTTAGAAGCGCTGGGAGCAGGGCTCACGATGCAGCCACATACACCCCTGGCCCGGGCCCACTGCGGACAGCATGCCCAGCTCGGAGAAGCTAGCCCGGCTGAGTGAGTGGAGCTGCCACCACTGATTCCGGGGGAGCCACAGAGGAAGCAAAACGCCCGGGCTTATCTCAGCCTCTCCCTGCCTGGGACCGTGCCCTGACCCTCCCCGGGCATTGCAAGGGAGCCAACCACTTTCTTTACTCTCCCAGGGAAGGGCTCCTTCATGGGTATTTAGGGCACTTGAGACAAAACTGCCTTGTCTCCCATCAACCCCTTGGGCTTAAAATGGCCACACTCCTCCCCTCCCCTCCCCTGGGGAAGTTTGCCCATCCTTCCTTGGGTGGACCCTAAGGGCACCGGCCGTGCAGTGGACTTGGGTTTTCCCACCGGCAGAGTCCTAGCAGTGACAGCAGCATTCACAGTTCAAATGACTTCAGAATCATGTGAGCACTCAGGAAGCGCCAGGTACTGAGCTGACGACTTCACTGAACCTCCAAGCCACCCCGTAAGGAAGGTACGAGTCCGTTTCCCACGTTACAGATGAGTAAACGGAGGCTCAGAAAGTGAGGCAACCTGCCCACGATTCCATGGTCCGAGCCTGGAATCAACCCCCATCTTCTGTGCTGCCCCCTCCGCGTGAGTTTAGGCTCCTAAGTGGGGGAGCTGCTTCTCCTAACCGCCTACCCCCTCACCTCCGTCTACAGGGCGCTGGTGACCACGAGAGCCACCGGCCACACGTGGCTATCGAGCACTTTAAAGAAGGCCAGTGATTAGCAGAAGCTAAATCTGTACTACTACTTAATTTTAATTAATTTTAACTTAAATAGCCACGAGTGGCCGTTGGCTACCACACTGGACTTCCACATGTACCATATTATTCAATATTCAGGCAAGCAGGGCATGTAAAATTTACCCCATTTACAGATGAGAAAACTGAAGCTCAGAGATTTGTTCAAACTGAATCGGATTAAACACTTTACTTTCTAGGCTCCCAAATGATATCCATTACCTGACATTTTACCTGAACTTGACCTCTGACCTTGGGGCCAGGAGAGAGGTCCCTGAGTGAGCCCCATCCCGGCTCCACCATGAACTGTCTCACCATCCTCTCCTCTATCCTGGGAAGTCAGAGGGACAGGCCCACACGGTGGAAGGTTCCAGAAAGTCTGGGGCCTGAGTTTCTCTGACCAAAGGGACACATGGTCAGGATTCCAGATCCTCTGAGCTGCTGTGTGGTTCCAAGGGGCTTTTCTAAAAGTGAGTGAGGTGAGGCAGACATTAGATAAATTCTTTCCCTCCTCCGCCAACCTCGTCCCAGGAGCCTTAATTAGGGGAAGAAAGGTGTGACCCCACCTTGGCCTCCACCACATTCCAATGCCGCCTTAAAGGCAACCCAACTCCTGGCCATTTCCTTTGGGATCAACCCAATCCTCAGGATGTCGCCATTGGGCCAAGATCGTATAATCCACTGGGTGGGCACAGTGCTTGCCAAGCACCCTGGCCCTAACCCAACACTCATTCCCGTTCGTGAAACCCGATCGATGGGCTCAGCTAACCGTGATGCCCACATGCAGTCAGCTTATAATCACGCTCTGCCCAGACGACAGTCAGTTTGTAGTCTCTGGGTAGGTGGGTGGGTGGGGAGGGACAGGGACATCGAGAGCAGAAATAAATCACGGGAGGAACAGTCCAATGGAAAACGTGAATTTAATAAAACACAGACAGAAAGTAAACCGCTAGCCCAGCCACCAGTGATCAGGGCAATGTTATTTCTTTCCCCCTCTGGTCCCTGGTGAATGCCCCCTGATTCTGGGAAAGGCTCCCCTTCGTCTCCTGAGTGAGGCCTGAAGGAATACTGCAGTATTTCAGCCTGGGGTTTCTAGCAGAGAAACAAACCCGGTTTTGTTGTATAATTTTCTGCACCTCCACTGTAATAACACATCATTTGTGGATCTACGCTAAAGCAAACACCATATGGTGGCTGTGTAGAAAGTTGTCCGGGGTTCTGACCTTCGAAATGTGAGGGGTTTGTTTGGGAAAGGGGGCTGGCTGGGGGGTACGGGGGTAGGTTAGGTTGGTAATGAGACACGGTGTCGGCAACCTGGACAGTATGACATTGGGAGGCTCAATGGAGGAAAATGAGGCTGGTGTCGGGTTCCAAACTCTCAAGGCAAAATCACCAATGATTCTTTTCTCTCCCAAGTGAAAAATGTTTCATGAGGTCTATTTTCCCAGTTGTTCTCTCTCTCTCTCTCTCTCTCTCTCTCTCTCTCTCTCTCTCTCCCCAGAGGGGATGGCATGGAGGAGCCAGGGACTATCCGAAAGGAAAACCCCATCCTGAGAAAACCTGGCTGGTGAGTTCTCCGTGTCTCGAACTGTCACAGCTGTGCAGCTGCGAGAACCAAACAGAATTTGCCCTGTCTGTTGCCTAAGATATCTTGGGTTGCTCTGAATTGCTACCACAACACGGCTCCCCCAGACACTGGGGCTACTCACAGTAATCAAATGCCTTCTCGGTAGCTTAGTTGCTTACATACAAGCTTATTGAAGAAATGTAAAAATTCCAAATAGACAACAAAACTTCATTATTCCTCATACATGAAGTGCTCGCTAAGAGCAAGTTTGAAGAGCAGTAGGCCCTGCCCCCCCCCCCAAAATAGGTTTGGTTTTTTGTGAGGCAAGGTCTTCAGACCAACATCTCAATTCTAAGTGACTTGGCCATTCTGAGACTTGAGTGAGCTGCACTGATTCTGAGCACGCACAGAGGACGAGCGCTACAGAAGACAGCAGAACCCAGAGGAAAAGAACCCCAGAGCCATGCGTGGCTCGGGAAGACCTGGTTCTTCGGATCAGAGGGGAGAATACACAGAACACCTGACTGAAGTGTTCAGAGCGGGGACTTGTCCAAAGCAACAGAGCGAGTAAATCTCCAGGAGGCCTCCGGGACACCAAGAGAAGACGAGCTTCGAGACTGGAAGGGGCCCCAGAGCCCGGCCTAGGACAGAGCAGGCCTGTTGCCATATTTACCCAGAAGAATCGGGTAACCTCTCGAATCCTCTCTAGTGGGGAAAACGTTCTGTGTCTGAGCTAACACAGTGGTCACTAGTCATGTTTGGCTATGGGCCCTTGAAATATGGCTCGTGTTACTGAGGAACTAAAATTTTAATCTTATGCAGTATTAATTAAAACACACATTTACATAGTTAGATGAGACTTGTGGCTACTGTGTTAGATAGCACAATAATCAGACTGAACCTCAAATTACCATTTATGAAAAAAAAAAACCCGAGTTATCTCCAGCAAAATGATCTAACAGTCCCTCTTTTTCTTTCCTTTTAAAGCCACTGGGACCCTGGGCCTTCAGGCCCACTTGGTCAAGCTCATATCTTCTGACACCAGGACACTGAGCCACAAAACCAGCGGGGCTGGAGAGCAGCTGCCTTCCAGCCAAGAGGGGACATTCTCTACCTGAGGGATGCTGGCAACGCTGTGAAGCCCAAATCCCTCCAAAGCTCATCCTGACCAATCAAGGGCCATGCTGTCTCACTCTCCCCAGCCAGCCCCAGGTCCCCCAGGGAGGGGGGGCGGGGCGGGAGCAGAGCCAGCATCCTGGCTCCCTCTGGGGCCTTCATGCAGAGTAGGCTATTGACTCCAGAAACTCCACTCAGGGGTTCTCTTAAAAACTCCAGTCTGGCCTGACCAGGCAGTGGCGCAGTGGATAGAGCGTCGGACTGGGATGCGGAAGACCCAGGTTTGAGACCCCGAGGTCACCAGCTTGAGCGCGGGCTCATCTGGTTTGAGCAAAAGCTCACCAGCTTGAAACCAAGGTCGCTGGCTCCAGCAAGGGGTTACTTGGTCTGCTGAAGGCCCGCGGTCAAGGCACATATGAGAAAGCAATCAATGAACAACTAAGGTGTTGCAACGCACAATGAAAAACTAATGATTGATGCTTCTCATCTCTCTCCATTCCTGCCTGTCCCTGTCTATCCCTCTCTCTGACTCACTCTCTGTCTCTGTAAAAAAAAAAAAAATAAATAAATAAAAAAAAAACTCCAGTCTGGGCCCTGGCCGGTTGGCTCAGCGGTAGAGCGTCGGCCTGGCGTGCGGGGGACTGGGTTCGATTCCCGACCAGGGCACATAGGAGAAGCGCCCATTTGCTTCTCCACACCCCCCTCCTTCCTCTCTGTCTCTCTCTCTTCCCCTCCCGCAGCCAAGGCTCCATTGGAGCAAAGATGGCCTGGGCGCTAGGGATGGCTCCTTGGCCTCTGCCCCAGGCGCTAGAGTGGCTCTGGTCGGGCAGAGTGATGCCTCGGAGGGGCAGAGCATCGCCCCCTGGTGGGCAGAACGTTGCCCCTGGTGGGCGTGCCGGGTGGATCCCGGTCGGGCGCATGCGGGAGTCTGTCTGACTGTCTCTCCCCGTTTCCAGCTTCAGAAAAATACAAAAAACAAACAAAAAACTCCAGCCTGCTCTGTCCCATACAAATCTCAAATCCTCATCTCGAGTGAAGTCCTACAGCACACCTCATGATGGCCACGTCGTCCTGTAGGCTTTGTGTCCCTCAGTCCAGCAGTTACTGACCATTAATGCATCCCCCGTTTTCCCCACAGCTCATTTGAATATGGAATAATTTGTGAATTTCTGTCCCACTTTATGGTGATGTCCCCATTTAATCCGCACTTTGAGAGAGAGAGAGAGTCTGAGGGAGGTACTGTCGTATCTGTATTATAGATGAGAAACACACCGACCGGGTCAAGGGCTGATGAAGGTGGGGTTGATGACCCAGAAGAAGACTGAAGATAATCTGGTGTTGCTTTGGGCAAATTACTTAACCTCTGTGTGCTTCAGTGTTGTTCATAAAATGGGAATAACGGCACCCGCCCCTTGGGGTTGTTGTAAATTAGATTAGGAACAGTGTTTAGAACTGTTAGAGCCCAGCAGAGAAGGCTCTAAACAAGTATCTGCTCTTGAGAAAGGCTGTAATGTGTGTGTGTGTGTGTGTGTGTGTGTGTGTGTGTGGCTGCACACCTGGTTGCATAAACATATACCATTGCTCTGCTCACATTATCCGACCCGTGAAGAGTTTAACACAGGCTCAGCAAAGTCTAGGTGTTCAGGATGTGTTTGCTGCTACTGTCCTTTCAGGCTTGTTAGCGGTTTGGTCTAATAGCCTGATGGGTCTTAACGCCCCACCCACCTCAGGTACCCCACCTGTCTTCTGCAGTGAGGTGGCATCGCCTTCGAGACTGAATGAAGCTGGGAGGGTCAGATTCTACAGCTGTGGTTTGAATTAGGTGTGGTGATTTCACAGCATGAACCAGGAAGTAGGGCAGGTAAAGGAGGAAACAGCCTACAACTCCTATGAGTAGTTTGGGGAATGGGTAAAAACCACCATGGAACCTTCCAAAAGCACAGCTTTCTGTTTGGAGGGAGAGCGGGATGTCTAACTGTTGAAATCCTTTCCCACTGAGCTCCCCTTCCTTCTCAGAAACAAGCAAACAAACATTTCCCTTCTGGGCAGGTCCAAAGTCAGCCTTTTGTTTTGACAGTCAAGGATCTGTAGGCTATCTGTTGTCTGTCTGTCTCCTGCTCTCTTTCTGCAGGTGGGATCTAGCCTGGAGCCTTACAAAGTGGTGACTGATGACACTAAAATGCTCATAACTATTGGATGGCTTTTCATTACTGGCTGGGTCACAGGGTCATGTTTACCGCTGTTCTCCAAAGCTCAGCACCCCTGGAGTATTAGCATTAGTAAATCCCCAGAGGTCTCTCTCAAAATGAACTTAAAAAAGATCTCTGCTAAAAGTAAGGCTGTGGAGCTACTGCTTTGCTTGGTGCCCCTGCCCAGGTGCACAGTGGACAGAATTACATCTCCGTGAAATCCCCAGATGCCCAGAGAGCCGATGAGGACCGTGGTCAAGTGGAGCAGGGAGGAGCAAGCCGAATACAAAATGAATTCAATAACCCATCCGATCCCAGAGGATACAGTACCTGGGCGTGTGCTGGCTGCTGAATAATGCACGCGCCAGGTCCCCACAGCTGATCACAGTGTAATTCAATGAGGGGTCTCGGCAGAGGACACATCTCTGCGCGCTGCAGCTCTAGGGCCCCCAGAACACAGAACTCCCGGATCGGGTTCCTCCCCTGAACGCCATCCAGAAACACGCCTCCGCATTTCCAGGGATAAATCTGGGCTGATAACAAGGGAGTAACAGTTTTTCTAAATGGACATTTGGCCCGGCATTGTCTCCTTGGAAGAGTTCCATGACAGTTACTTATTTCATGGGCTTTTCTTAAACATTCTCATCCCTCATCTCACAGATATAAAAACTGATGCCCACAGAGACCACGTGTCCTGGGCAAGGCCATACAAAAGCCGAGGGGAGACTGACGCTCCCGAGGTCTGCTCCAGGTTTCTGTCAGCCGACCTAACCACAGTCGCATTTCCGCCAAATGTCTTTTCCTGGATGAGTCCACAGTATCCTTACATTTCAGTGATGCTTCATCAGGCCCGCTCATGTCGTCTGCCTCATCACTCTTCCCTAGCTTTAATAACCAAAGGATTTTCTAGAGAAAAGATGTAACAACGTGAACACAGGAATACTGCCAGCGTGGCCGGCACGTCAGCTCGAGTGTGCGGTGTAACAACGCAGGTGTTGAAAACCCAGGTTCGCCTGAGAGGTAACCGCACGGATGTTTCTCTGCTATACGAAACTATTTACCATAGGAGTCTAGTAAGAGGCCCGTTTTTCTCACCTTTGAAAGAGGATTGAACTTAGAAAAATCCTCCCCACTCCAACGTTTTTGGGTTTATATCAATTGCATTATTGTTAAAAAAAAAATTTTTTTTCTCTAAGCTTTATTTCTGGGAAACCAAGGTGATGATAAAAGGACGAAGGAAGAGAATGATCGCTGACGATTAGATGCCCATCTTACAAACTAATAAAGGAGGGGAGGGTCAGATACAGAAGTAGCACCCTGGAAGAGAAGAGGCCTCAGGAAGACCTGCCGCTTCCTTAGCTGTAGTGAGTTAATCCACTTAGAGCTCATGCATAATGAGCATTCTGACAAATTTATCATGATCATCATTTGCACTCTTTTCGAATGCTATCACACATTCTCCTCCGGCTCTCCCCACCCAGGGCAGAGCCATTTCCACAGACGGGTGAATGAGCTGCATTCTTCTGGCTTTTCACAAGTACCACACAGTGCTGTCTGTGCCACCCCCCGCATTAAATCAGACTTGTTGCAACACAGCTGCAGCTCCTGGCTGCCAGCACTTTTGGAGGAGAGCAGGACTTCCGACTTGGCAGGGCAGGCTGCTGGGTGTCATTGAGCCCCCAGATGCTACCATGCCACCCCTGGTACAGTGAGCCCGGCACCCCACGAGAAAACAAGACAGACTCACATCTTCATCTGAAAGAGCGCGAAGGCCGTCTCTCCTGTGACCGTCTTTCACAGAGAAGTGAACGAGGTCCAGGAAGGCAACAGGTTAGGCGCTTGGCACTCAGTGGGCTCTCAGCAAATGGTGGCATCACTTAAGGCCAAGCACTGAACTTGGACTCTCCCTCTCAGGGGTGCCGAGACCCTTCCGGCAAGTCCTCTCTCATCAGCACCGTCGCCTCCTGTGTAGTTCGGGCAGCCGCCACCCTGCGGGCGATGCAAAGGGCTGGTACTCCCAGATCGCCAGGCTGGGTGCCTCCCTGCCACTGAGGATTCTGAGGCTCGGAAATGAAGGGACCGGACCAAGGTCACAGTGCCGGGTTGGAGGCAGGATTTAGACTTCAGCTGGCCTAACTTCATTCTCTCTTTTCAGAGCCCTTGAGGGGGCTCAGATCTGGTGACACAGACAGGACGAAGAAGGGCCTGGAGACATGATGCTCTTGCAACAAAGCAAACAGGGATGCACAGTGAGGCTGTGGGCACGTTCCAATTACACCTCCGGGACTGGAAAGCCCAGCCCAGCCCTCCAACCTCCCCAGAGGGCCTTTTCTTCCTCCGCGAGCCTTGATGAATTACAAGGCCCCTCGGCAGGGACTGTTTCTTCCTCTCAGCTTTGTTTAGAGCATTGTCCTAACAAGACTCAAATAAAAGGCTATTATTAATGGTGACAATAATGCAATACTGTTTTCTCAAGAGCCTCCACGAGGTCTTGCCAGACCAATGCCATGCTACTTCCTGCCTCCTCTGTGGGCGGTTTTCACCTGCGAACCCTCAGCTGCCCCAGCATTGGTACACAAGCACTGCCCTGCACATTGCACTGCCCAAACGCCATCTCACTGGGTTTGCAAAGGCCCGGAAAATTGGACGGAGAAGGGTCCAACACAGCAATCAGGATGTCAGCAGAGCACTAACAAGGCAGCCACAGGAGACAAAACCAGGCCAAGAAGATAATGGACCCCAGGTTTGTTTTGAACTGAGCTCACTAGCAGCCCAGGGTCTAGAGCTCAACGGCCCCGGGGAATGGTTTGACATCAGGCATGCTTAGGGGTAGCTCTGGTTCTCATTAGGCACTGTGGGCCTGTGGACACCCTGACAGGTTAAGGGTTCAGGTCTCGAGAAACCCTGCTTGTGATGACGGAGGGGACACAGAGCAGAGTCACTGTGTGTTTGGACTGTGGGGCTCCATGTGTGCATGTGTTTCATAAAAGCCAGACTCATCTTTCACATCCCCGAACTTGGGACTCTGGCTAGAAATGTGTTTAACAGAGGCTTGGTTGAGGGGAAAGAGAGGCTTTTATTGCAACAAAAGAAATCAGCCAGCCTGACCAGGCGGTGGCGCAGTGGATAGAGCATCGGACTGGGTCGCTGGCTTGAGCAAGGGGTCACTCACTCTGCTGTAGCCCCCTGGTCAAGGCACATATGAGACAGCAATCAAGGAACAACTAAGGAGGCTAAGGAGGTGCAACGAAGAATTGATGCTTCCCATCTCTCTCCTTCCTGTCTGTCTGTCCCTGTCTGTCCCCTCTCTCTGTCTCTTTCACACAGAAACAAAAGCAATCAGCCAGATGCGGCAGGATGGATGTGGAGGGGGGAGGGTTTTACATAAGTTCATTTGCAGGTTGTCAGCTTTTAATTGGCACACCCCTCAGAACAGAGCTCTCTACCCCCACCCTTATAAAGGGCAGGCCTGCTCACCTTTTACTTTTACTGTCACCTGTGATGGGCCCAGGTGGTCAAAACTTATCTGGGTCAGAAGGATTCTTCCCTGAGGCTCTTCTGTATCTGGTTGATCTGTTCTTGGAGAGGCTAGGAAGGCAGGAGGGTGAGGCACACACCTGCACAGGACTGACACGCGAACACCTCTGTGGACAGAGCTGAACTCTATCTGGGCCACGTGGGGAAACAAAGACGTTTGAACCTGCCCCCAGAAGCCCTTTTCTCCAAGTCCAAAGAGCAAGATCATGCTCAAAGCTTAGAGGCGCATCTGACATGTGCAAGACCACGCCCACCCTGCCGGACCCTGCCCTCCTGCTGACACTGGCTGGGGGGGGGGGGGTGGGCTGTGATCTGAGGCCTGGCAGGGAGAAGGTGGAGGCTGGTGCGTGTGTCAGGGGAGGGGGACTGCTGTGGGCCCAGGCAGCTCTCCTGTCTGCTCCGACATCTTCGTGGAGTCTGACATTCGACTGGCTATGCCCTGTAAGATCAACAGTCTGCCAGAGAAAGTTTTCAGCATCTTCTCGGAGGGAGGTCACCCAGGCCTTACCAGGCCTCTGCAGCAGGACAAAGCGGGAGGGAGTCTCAGCTCCACCAGCCGGGTCGGCAAGCCCGCCTGGTCTTCCAGCAGCAGCTTAGAGGGGAGCACAGTACCCAGGGGGGCGAGGCAGGGAACCAGGGGCTGGGATTTTAATCTGGACTCTCCCTTGAGCTCTCTCAATCCTATTTCTTCCTCTGTGAAATGAGAGCGTCAGCTTACGCTGCACACAGTGCAGCAAGCCAAGGGCACATGGTCCCGTGAACCCTGCCTACTTCCCTGGGACTGTGGATAGCAAGAGGGGCGATCAGAAGTCGGGATACAGGTGGCATTTCTACAATACAGGGGGAAGCGAGAATGGGCGAATGCCCTTGGAAATGTCATTCCATGGCTCAAATCCTGGGGCCTTTGCCCAGTGACCTGAGGGGGACCTTTCAACCTTGCTCAGGAAATCTGATTTTGTTTGACGTGTCGCCACCAACCTTTAGCTGAGTTGGTTGGTCCCTTTCTCCACCTCTTTTAGATTTTGTTGGGAAATCAGATAGAAACTCCAAGCCAACAGTCAGCGACAATGCTCTAGAGGTCAGTACCAGTTCCCCCGGGGAAACAAAGCTGTTTGATGTGTGTCCCAGGGCTACTGTCCTGGCTGGACGTGACACTTCTGCTGGACGGGCATTGCAGGGCACAGGCGGAAGCAGCCCCGCCCACCAGGCCTCAGAATAAGGGGCTTTCCCTTGCTCTCCTCTACAACCTCCCCAGCCTAAACCTTACACAGTCCCTCTGCCCTTCACTGTCCTTGGTCATAAAAGAAGGGACTGCATCCAGCTTGAAGGGCTGGGAATGAGGAGATGAGCATCGCAGAGCCAGCTTTTCCACTGATCAACATCCGCTGACTCAGTTGCTTCACCTAAGAACAAAGGAAAGGGCAGGCTGGCCTCTCCTCCCTTGGGGAGATTCAGGGATAGAAGAACCGAAGCAGACAACAGTTTCAGAGGCAGGCCTTCTGCGGTTCTCAACCCGGGCAGCGTCACTCCCCACTCCCGAGTCGAGAGCAAGGCCAGGTGGGGGCGGCAGTGCCAGCCTTTCTACAGTCCACGAAGCACAGATGAACCCCTGAGATCTCGGGGACACCATGGCAGCTCTCGGTCCAAGCAGTGATGCTCTTTTTCTTATTTATTATTATTTGTTGATTGTAAAGAGAAAGGAAGGGAGAATGAGAGGCAGAGAAACACTGATTGGTTATTCCGCATATTTATGCAGTCACTGGTTGATTCTTGTATGGGCCCTGACCAGGGATGAACATTCAAACCTTGGCACATCAGGACGACACTCTAAACTACTGAACTCCTGGCCAGGGCCAAAGCAGCAAGGCTCTTAAACCCCAGAGGTAGCCCAGAGGGGTCCCTTTCACCAGGACCTCCAAGCAGACCTATCAGCAAAAGGAAAATGCCCTTTCTGAGCAAGAAGAAGATACTGATTGAGAAGGGCTGAAGGCTGGGATCTAGCCCCACCTCTATCACTGATCCCTCACAGGACAGTGGAAAAGTCACTGCCCCGGCCCGCAGTTTCCTCCTGTGTGAGCTGAGCTCGCCGATCGGAGCGGTCCCTTCCAGCTGACCCTGTGCACGCCTCTATGGAGCAGGAAAACAGCAGTGTGTCTTGTTATTTCTGAGCAAAAGCCCAATTGTTCTCTAAGGCATGAACTCCTCTCTCTAAAAACCACCACCTCTCCTCGCCCCCCGCCCCTCCCCCTGCGACCTCCTTCCTCCGAGATCCACAAGACTGTTACAGAACATTCATTTATTTTTCTTCCGTGCTTGGGCTGAAAACTCTGATGACTAAGCCATTGAATTTTAATATGCTACTGTGCTCCTTGGAGGATTTCTTCATTTCCCAGCCCCCACCTCCCCCGCCCCCCGCGTCTTCAGTGGACATGTGGTAGTCATTAGGGACAGTTTGCTGAAGTTTAGGTTTGCAGAGTCAAGGAGAGACGGGGGCGGGGGGGGGCGGTGCTGGAAGCAAGGCATGATAAATGGACACAACAGTGCAGAGAGCTACTCAAAAAAATAAACATAAAGCTCCTTTTGAGGGAGCCCACTAAAAACAAATTCCAAAAAGAGTTTCCCTCCCTCTTTTGGGGGGTGGGGTGGGGGAGGAGCGGGTGGAGGTAGGAAAGGGATGTTCTCTCAATGTAAATGAACACTGTTCAGAGAAAGAAATAATTCTCTTTCCTGGCAGCAACCAGAAGCACGGGTGGGGGGCTGCCAGCATATGCCATGAATGCTAAGTCCTCCAACACTGGGGCCGGGCAGCCGACTCTCGGGGGTCTGAGAGGCAGCGGCCCTGGAGGAGCCAGCCAGCGCTGGCAGAGAACTCCATGGAGAAACCTGGGTCACCACAGCAGAAGGGCAGAGACAGCACTGGCCAGGGACACCCTGCGTGGGCTCAGTGTCGCTGACTTTCTGAAGGCCCCTTGCAGTTCGAGGGGACTTCCTCAAACTCTCTTTCCGGGACGCCACCCTCAGCCTCTTGCCAGTCTCAAATGGCACTGCTCCCTGTCCCCAGCCCACACTTCCGTCCACCTTGTTTAAAACTCTAGACTGAACTCTGAACGTGAACCGGGTAGCAGCAGAGATCACCGTTAACGGGCGCAGGCACAATAATGATAGTGTGCGTATAAAAAAACGCTCCATTTGTAGCGAGGCACACACTACGGCAGGAAGGGGGAGAATGATATGAGATACGGGATGTGCTTTCACACCCTTCAGCAGCAACCACGAGACAAAGTAACGGGTGAAGGGCAAAAATCACGCCGTTGATTCTGGGCGATGGGTACGTTGGAGTCCTTCATACAACTCTTTACACTCGTCTGTTTGAAAATAGTCATAAGAGAGAAAAAGACAACCTTAAACAAAACCCCAGACTTCCAATGGCAAGATTGCACTTGCTATCTGAGCTTCCTTCCCGGCCTGTGAGCGGGGAGGTTAGAGGAATTGGTCCCCAGCGTGTCAGGAGTGTGTGGGGCTGACCTCATGTGCGTGTTACACAAGAGCTTGGCCAACCAGTTGCTACCAAAGAAAGAAGTATCCCTGTTCTTATGCTTTCCAGGAGTCTCTGCTTGCTAGACCGCCTTCCACGTTGGGGTTTTATGTGGGGTACTTCCTCAAGGATCTATTAGGCACATTCTTCAGATGAGGTATAAGGTGGCTATGAAAGAAACAGTCACTTCTTGCCTAACTTACAATTGTAGGCACAGACATGCCGAACAGATCCATCTTTTTTTTTTTTTTTTTTAGTTAGCAACTGACTCTTCTTCTTGCACATCTGAGACCTCAAATAAACAAGTTCAGGTGAGCACAGTGAAGTCCTCTCCACAGAACTCCTGGAACGAGGAACGTGAGGTAGGAGAAATCATCAATGTGAGAACCCACCCTCCCCTCCCCGGGATGCTGAGGACCAGCCAGAGGAATGCCGTTTGCTGGGCAATCCACTGTAGCTGCTCAGAATCAGAAGGCTTGGGTTTGACTCCTGCTCTGCCATGAGCCAAAACCTTGGGCAGGTCACCGAAACCAGCTGCACCGAGGGTCTTGAAAGGTATTAGAAGGCTGCGCCAAAGGTGGGCAAGCAACCTGTACGTGCTTCCGAGAGCTGCTGTAACAAAAGGCCACAAACAGGGTGGCTGTAAGCAACAGAAACTTATTACTTTACGCTCTGGAGACTAGAAGACTGAAATCGAGGTGTCAGCAGGGCCGTGCTTTTTCTGAGATGATGAGTGGAATCCTTCCTTTCTTACTTCTTCCTAGCTCTCGTGGTGGCCCCTGGTCCTTGGCATTCCTTAGCTTATAGATGCATCACTCCAGTCTCCACCCCTGTCACCTGTCATTCTCCCTGCATGTCTCTGATTCCTTTTTGTTTGTTTTATAAGGATGCCAATCATGTTCAATAAAGGGTCCACCCTACTCTACTAGGACCTAGTCTTACTTAACTAATGGCACCTGCAATAACCCTGTTCACAATTAAGGCCACATTCAGAGGCACTGGGGGTCGGGATTTCAACATCTCCTTCTGGGGACACGATTCAGCCCTAACACTGCCCTCACAGGCTTATCGGAACAGGAGCTGTCGTCTGTGCCACTTGTTAGGCCACGGGCGAGGGGAGGAAGCTCTGCAACCAGGCACGTTCCGCAGTTCATGTGCTGGAGAAATGCCCATTGTGTCAGGAACAGCCTCTTCTCTTTTTGTGGTTGTTGCTAAAAGGGGGATTGGTTTTATGAAAAACGCTGTGGTTTTCATCAGGAAGTGCCCCTAGCTGGAGCCCAGAGGATGGGAGGGTTGCTGCTGCCTGCGAGTTAAATGGAGAGAAATTGGCTTTGTCGTGAAGGGCAGATTTGCTGGGGGCCTTGGAGGATTTGCCCCCATGGTTTTATGTCCATCAATATTCCCGGGGTCACCGGTCTGCAACAGCACCTGACTGGGTCGTGGAAGAAACGAGGAGAAAGAAGTAGGGGAACTGAGCCCCTGTCCCTCCACGATCTACCCCAGAAGTTGGCAAACTTTCTCTGTAAAGGGTCCGATGGGAAATATTTTGGGGCCATCTGGTCTCTGTCCCAACTCCGCCACTGTATCGTGAACGCAGCCACAGACGACACAGAAACAAGCGGGCGTGGCTGCGTGCCAAGGGAACTTCATTCATGGACACTGGAATTCCAAGCTCATAGAAATTCTATGTACCACGAAACATCGTCTTTTCGATTGTTTTCCAACCCCTTCAAAATGTAGAGACCATTCTTAGAGGACAGGCTTTGTCCTGTGGGCTCCAGCTTGATCTCCATGCTGTAAACATCTCAGAGGCTGTGCTCTCCCGCAGCCCACCACTGCTGTCCTACCGCCTAACTTTAGCACAACTTGATACTTCGTAACACATTTTCATCAGTTCCCACAGCCTGATCCTGTTGACAGGCACACTGGACATTATCCCCATTTTACAGAAGGGAAAAGCAGGGCTTCAGGAAGTCGATGCCCAGTTAGCAAGTGGTAAAGCCAGACTGAAACATACCACTTCTGAGTCCTTACCTGGTACTCCACTTCACCCAAATATGCCTCCAGCCAGCTACTTCCCCACAGAGGTGTGTGTGTCCGCACAGCTCCCCGAGTCAGCGTGTCACCACCCAGGTCACTTTTCCAGGAATCCTGCCCCATGCCTGGGAGGGGGGATTGGTACAGGGCCGAGAATTCTCTGGAATCCCAGTTTCCTAACTAAGACGACTTGGTGTGACACTGACGTAAGAGAAGGAAGGACAAGGAGGGACTTCCTGTGCTTTCTGCTGCGACCACACACAGCGAGGGGCTCGGGGCTCACACTGTGGCCCCATAAGCTCCTGAGGTTCCTAATCAGCTGCACCTTTGGAAACAGAATTTTCCTTGTTCGTTTGTGGCAGGAGTGGACGGGCAACTAGATGCCGAGGGGGCCAGACACGAGTAAACTAATGAAGTTGGGGGATGAAGGCCACGGCAAATTGGAGAATGTTTGCTCATCTAAAGGGGCCGATGCTACTCAGCTTTAGCTAATGGTTGCCAGATCCAGAAATCTCCTGATTTTTGAATGACAGCATTAAGAATATTTTTTCCACAAAGAATGCTGGGTCAAAAGATAGCCAGAGGCTACCATGGGCAGCCTCTGCCCTGAGGACTGTCCCTAGACTTTAGGCAGTTTCTTCTACTTTGTAGTATATATACAAAGCTGATTCTCTTTTTTAAAACATGCTCATTCCTGGAACCAGAGGTGGGTGTGGTGGGTGTGTTTTCAGAGAAGACAGGGAGAAACAAGCAGCCACATGACCCTGAGTAAAGCAATACAGGGGAAAAAAAAAAGAAGCCCAGTGTTCAGAAGTTGATGAACACTGAATTATTCAAGGCAGGTTCAGCCTAGGGCAGAAATAAAAAATATGTCCTTGCCATGTCCTGATTCAGACTAAATTGAACTTGATGATGCCCTGTCACAAGACACCTTTGATGGAAACGAAGATAATCACGGATGCCATCCTACATGGTGATTGATAATGCTCCCTCTTCCAAGTCGCATCCGTGTCCTTGAATCTCAGAAAGGGGCCTGGTGTGGGTTCAACTTCCAGCCCCTGGATCCAGAGGAAGGTGCTCCAGGCTCGGTGGGTACCTGCCCCCCGCCCTGCCCCGTTCACCCTCTATCGATACTTGTAATGCTTTCTGCACCATGATGCAGTACCTGCTCCTCGGTGGTGCTCCTTGATGATGATGACGAGCCACGTCGTCATCGTCATCGTCCTTGTATCCCTGAGCGCATGTGTGCCAAACCTCAGCAGAGGCTTCACTGGCTGACGCAGTTCTGGATGGAGCACCCAGTGGGCCCCGGGTTTGCTGAGCAAGCACATGGAAATCAACACGTGGAACAGCCTTGCCCCAGGTGCTTAACTGCATTTGGTGCATGTGAATAAAACATGGAGGTAATGCTGTTATTCCAGTTGTACAGATTTAAAAAGAAAAACAGCTCTGAGAGCATAAGTAACTTTTTCAAGGTGAGAAATGCTAGTGAGAAGTCAAGCTAGTGTTTAAACCAAGGTATGACCCCACAGTCTGCTCTTCCACTGTGAGGAGCACTAGTGATTCGACCCCAAAGACATCCCTCCCAGGGTCACTGATTTTGTATAGCCAGTGTATCCTTCACGGAATGAAGGGGACTTCTAGGAAGACTGGGGTGGGAGGTAGAAAGATGATGGACACTGGTTCAGTTCCCTCTCAGGTCCGTCACAGATGAAATAAGGTCACAAGGCTGCCTCAAGGAGTTTCCTATTATCTGGGGAGCTGGATCCGCTCTGTGGCTGAGCCTAACATGGAGCTCGGCCCCCACATCACACATCTTCTAACTATTCTTACTTCCAAAAAGTATTATGAGTTTGTGCTCTGGAGTCAAAAAGACCCAGGGGCCTCACCACTTCCCACTGACTTTATACAACTTATTGAGCCTTGCCAAGCCTCAGTTTCCTCATCTGTAACTGGGGGTAATGAAGCACCTACACCTCACTGGGTTGCTGGGAGGATTAAATATATAAGATAATGAAGGTACAGTACTTGGCATACAATCAGAATTCAATGCAAAGTTGGCAGCAGTTTACTTACTCATTGGAACCTTTTATTTTGGACTCTTTATATTCACAGGAAGCTGCAAAAATCATACAGAAGGGGCTTGTGTACCCTTCACCCAATTCCCCTAGGTGATTGATTATATCTTACATAATTACAGTACAATAGTACAATAGCAAAACTAGGAAATTGACATTGCAATAAGGTGTATGTCTAGTTCTATGTCATTTTATCACAAGTGCAAACGGTTTATTTTTATAATGATAACATACCACTATCATGAGAGGCAGTACAGGCCTGTGGTTAAGTGTATAGACTCTGATTCTAGGTTGTCTGGGTTCTAAACCTGGTTTGGACATTACTAGCTGTGTGACCTTCAGCAAGTTACTTAACTGATCTGTGCCCTAGTCCTTATCTATAAAAGGGGAGCAACAATAATAGCACTCCTTTGACAGGGTTCTTCGGAGGATTAAATAACTTAATATATCTCAAATGCCAGTACCAGGCAGGCACTTCAGTAAACACTCCATGATTTTTAGCAATTATGATGTCCACTATTTTTACTAGTCCTGGTCCCAAGAAAGGATGGGGGGGGGTGATAATTTTGGCCTGACTTCTATCTGTCACAGGGCTCAGACTTTTCTTTTCCCGTGATTAATGTTCATGATGTTTCACAGAAGTGAGCCAAGAACACACCAGGGGTCTGCTTTTGTTGTTGTTTTGCTTTGGACTAAAGCCACGTTGCAATTTGGAAGGGAAACGCAGGCAGTCTAGGCTTGAGAGTGCATTAGGAGCCTGGGGCCTGTGCTGGGACCCTCAGCTGGCTCTAGACTCACTGCTTGGTGAGGTCCGAGGGAGGGGCAGGGCTGCCAGCTCTGCTGGCCTCTCCGCCCCACCAAGGCCAGCATTTGACCACAGATAATGCCATCCCAGAGTGCTCACACTTTTTCTGAAAGACCCCGCCCCTCCATCCATTCGAACGGTGGCCCGGAGATGGGCTCCACAGCCAAGTGATGCTAGCAGACCTCGAAGGAGATGGATGAAACAAGACCCCAATCCTGACAACAAGTCCACGGGAGGAGAGAACTGATGGTGGCCGCACAGTCTGGCTTCAAGGTCGAATTCCTAAGAACGTACATCCCCTGTGCAACATCACTGGCATAACGATGTAGAAAAGAGGAAGGAAATCAGACATATTCATCTGTGTGGAGGGCATCGCCCCACAGAGGCTGTTGCTATGGGAGAAGGATGACACTCGTCATGCTAACAGCTACCATTTATTAAGCACTTACTTTGTGCTGGGAGCACTCAATGCTCAAACCAACTTATGATGTGGTACCATCACCACACCTTACAGTGAGAGAACAGAAGGTTGGAGAGGCCAAGGTCACAGCTAATAAGCCACAGAGCCAGGATTCAAACCAGGCACATGGGACTTCCACGCTGGAGGTCTTAGCCACCCACCCCAGGACTGCAGGTCCTCTTAGCCTGGCTCTCACTTTGCCCTTTATGGATGCTATAACCCATGTGGTTGGTTTCGTTCTTGTTACAGCCCTTTCAGTATATTCTTATGCTTACCTGCATTGTGTAGGGAACAGGAATGGGTTTTTGGGTATATATTAAACAAACAAACAAAAAAGTAGTACACTTCAGCTGGATTAACATTAGAAAAGAAAAAAGACAGGTTTTATTTATTTATTTTGCGAAGTAGGTCTCACTCTATTCTAGTTGAGAAGTCCAAGGTCAGAGCAGTGGATGTGCAGAGCCCCACTGCGGTCCTGGGACCCTGTCACACGCGCGAGCCAGCTGCACTGGTGTGGCCTGCCACAATCCCGTGCAAACGGCCTTGGAGATCCACGGTGCATCCTTGCCCTGGAAAGATTTCCTGCTTTCACACTCCCAGCCTGCTCTCGTCCTCAGGCAGAGGCTGCTGGTCATGCCAGACTAGTGGGTGGTGATGTCAGTGGGGAGAACTGGACCAGCAGCCCTGACTGACTGACTCCGGCCTGGGGCCCCAGTCCCAGCACTGCTGAACCTCGTTGGGGGGGGGAGGGGAGCAAAGGAGACAGTCATTTCCAGGTGGCGGTGACTCACCTGTGCTCCACTATGGCCAAGCCCACTTGAGATCCCTCATTCCACAACCTGTGCCTTGAGTGTCCCTGAGGTAAACAAACCATGGGGACCTAATCACACCCAACCTGACTCCTTTGGCTCAAAGCCCAACAGGGAAAATCGGATTGCATCATTTGGAATCTATCTGGCTTGGATCCACGACAGCATTCCTCGCCGAAGACCTGCGTCAGGGCAGGGCTGCAGCCCGCTGGCTGAGGCTCTGCTCAGGAGAGAGTGTGAGTTGCAGCCATCCTCCTTCTCCCCCCCTTGGAATTACGGCTATGAATTAGGACAAAAGAAAAGCCGGGAAACATCCTTCCCAGCCCAGTGAAAAGCACTCTATCCCTGCCTCGGAAACTGCACGTGAGACTTTCTCCAGAACCGTTTAGTGAAGGAAGTTTGTGGGGATCAAAGCATACCAGAAGTTTCCCCCGAATGCCGGGCATCATTTCCCTATTATCCTGCCCTAAGAGGGGCTTAAAGCGGCCACAGTCACACATGATGATGCTGGTACCAACTACAGCCATGGTTTTTTTTTTTTTTTTTTTTTTTTTCATTTTTCTGAAGCTGGAAACAGGGAGAGACAGTCAGACAGACTCCCGCATGCGCCTGACCGGGATCCACCCAGCACGCCCACCAGGGGCGACGCTCTGCCCACCAGGGGGCGATGCTCTGCCCTTCCTGGGCGTCGCCATGTTGCGACCAGAGCCACTCTAGCGCCTGGGGCAGAGGCCACAGAGCCATCCCCAGCGCCCGGGCCATCTTTGCTCCAATGGAGCCTTGGCTGCGGGAGGGGAAGAGAGAGACAGAGAGGAAAGCGCGGCGGAGGGGTGGAGAAGCAAATGGGTGCTTCTCCTGTGTGCCCTGGCCGGGAATCGAACCCGGGTCCTCCGCACGCTAGGCCAACACTCTACCGCTGAGCCAACCGGCCAGGGCTTCTACAGCCATGGTTTTTATCAACAGCCCAGTCTACCAGAAGTCACTTCCACTTATGTGGATTCCAACTCTGGGCTTCCCTCTCTGCCTTGTTTTTTTTTTTTTTCCTGCTTTTGCTGGCTTGTAGGACCAGTTTTCCCGGGGCTAGTGGGTCTAGTTCAGAGTAGTTGTTAATTATGCACAACGTGATGCTAAGGAGTAATTACACATTCAGCCATGCTTACATGTCAAGAACATCAAGACTTTCAACTCAGAACTCCCTGTGAGATCAGCTACAGAAACTATTCCTGTCGGGTTCCCTGGACAAAGCCTCGTGGCCTTCACGGGTGAGCAAGGCCATGGCCAGAGAAGGTGACCGACTGTCCTGCTGCAGGTGACACAGGGGACAACTGCTGAGTGGCAGAGAGGGGAGACACTCCACTCTTCGAATCAGGCCACTGTCAAATACCTGAACAGAGAACTTCTCAGATTTAATTCAGGTACTCATTGAAATCCCAGAAAATAGAAATGGCATTTGGGCATTACCAATGTGGGCGGGCTCTGGCCTGACGTCTCAGGGGTCAAAGCCTCTGTTTCCCTGTTTCTTAGAAGGGGGAATTCTGAATGACACCAAAGGCCCTCAAATAAGAAAACTGACATGTTCAACCAGAAATAAATTCGATGTTAAGGAGAGACATGTCTAAAAGCCTTACTCAGCCTGGCTAATAATTCCTACGACCACATTGTTGAAGGGTCCTGACCAACTGAAAAGTTTTCAAAAGCATTTTAAAATAGACTGCCTTCCTGCTCCCCAAAACTTAATTAGTTATTCTTGGCTGCAAATAAACTGATGCTGGTACTTACTTAAAACTATGCTTTATAATCCAGTTACTATTCTTAAGGGAAAATATTAATGTATAAAATCCGTCTTGGCTATATAGACCATGTGGAAAAAATATAGAGTAACAAGATTCTTACACATACACACATATTACCCCTGCCCCCACCCCTGCTCACCCCCATGCCCTCCCCCCCCCCAAGCCTGTCATTTCATCTCTCTGCTTTATTGGCACGCACATCTGGATTATATAAATTTCAAGTATGGTTTTCAATATTAGTACCGCTTAGGGTTACAAACTTGACAAATCTCGAATGCCAGGATGTCAAATCAAATTAGCTTGATCAGCCGCAGGAGGGAGGGGGTAAGAAAGATGTACAATTGGAGGACTGCAATAATAAACAAGAGCCTGCCGTGGGTCCGTTGTTTCTTGTTTAGCTGACACCGAGGTTTCAGAAGTGACCTAATGAACCCTCAGACGCAGGATAATGCTGGCCTGCAGAGCTACGTTGCCACCCTTTATCAGAACAGTTGGAGGCAGTGGGCAGTGAGACCCATGGGGTCTGGTAATTCGCCCAGATTTCCACAGTACAGCATGATGAGGACCCTCATGTTCTCAAATGATTCTTGTCAAAGCAATTCCAGTGCAAGGCAGTTTTGTGAGTGAGTGCTATTCCCAAAGACACAACATAGATGAAAAATTCTTTTCAGTATAAACCCTTTGCCCTGGATCTTTCATACTGCTCCGAACTTTTGTCTGAAAGCTGTAACCACTAGGTGAGGGGCTGGCTTGGGAGATGCCCACTCGGCTGAGAATGTGTTTAAAGGTTCAAATGAAACTGCTTGAATACGCAATCTTCATTAATCCAGGGTCTCTTAAGAAACATCTCTGGAATATCCAATTTTACCTTCCTTACTCAAATCCAAGTCTGACCCCCTCCTGGAGCATCTTCTAGCATGTCATGACCCTTGTATTTCAGGAGAACAGTGAGACATTGAGTATTTTAAAATTAAATCTAAGTGACTGGCTATAAAAAAAACCCCAACAAAAACCAAATATTTAATTTTTGCAAAATACATTTAATTCCACCACATTCTTATTTTAAAATAACAGATTCTTCTTTTTTAATATTCACATTATTATCTGTTATATAAACTCTTTTTTTTATTTTTTTATTTTTTTATTTACTCATTTTAGAGAGGAGAGAGAGGAGAGAGAGACAGGGGAGGAGCTGGAAGCATCAACTCCCATATGTGTCTTGACCAGGCAAGCCCAGGGTTTCGAACCGGTGACCTCAGCATTTCCAGGTCGACGCTTTATCCACTGCACCACCACAGGTCAGGCCTAAACTCTTTTGAGATAATTAGATAACCTAGAATTTCTTCAGTGTTATTACCTAGCTCCTAGGGATGATAATAGATGTTATATGGCAAAAAAAATTGTGGTGATTGATTTGGGCACTATTGGATTAAACACGTTAAGTTTGTCTCTTTACAACAGGACTTCTCAGAACCTTGAATACATAAATGTCTGCATTTACAAAATGCCAAGAAAGAAAGACAGTGTAATGCACTTCCGAAGGTATTTGGCCACAGAACCTTTCCCTGTGGTGTACTTGTGCATGACCGGTGTTCTCAGAGTCACTTTGGGGATTGGTTGCTACTTAAGTCCTCTGCTTAAGAGTCATCATCCCAACTCACAGATAAGGAAGCTAAGGCAGTTCTATGATCTGGCTTCCCTTTTGAGGCACTGAGGGAATGTGAGTGTCACCAGGCCCTATGGACAATGGACAGAATCTTGTCCTCTCTGTGACTGCTCACAGTACTCTGTAGCCTCTGGACTTGTCAGTAACCCGGCTTACTGCCTGCCAGGTCTCCCAAATGTCCCGTACCCCGGTGGGCATGGACATTTCACAGGCGCCTTCATGAGCACTAAATCATCGTGCACACAGAGCTGTGAGCTGACATTTCCAAGCAGGAGAGTCAATGCCAACTTGGAAACACTTGGGAGGTGTGCTCCAAGTCAGGCCACCACCACAAACAGGCTGGAAAGATGCCCAGTGATCCTGGCCACTGTGGACGTGCGGTGGACGGCAAAGACCACAGTGAACCCCCGGGGTGGTCGAATGCCTGACACTGGCTTGTATGCAATCCTTGCATACAAGGGTGCAGCTCCGGCTGCAGGAGGTGGGGGGGGGGGTGCCTGAGCACCAGCGTCCTGCTTGTTCCCTTGTGTTCTGACAGTCAGTGGGGAGAGCTAAACAGAAACCAGAAGTCATCGGCTGCTTCACCAGGAAACCTGAACGAACGCAGGAGCCACCGCCCTGATGTGGCAGATGAGCAGCGCGGAGGCAGCTGGCCACCCCTCAGCACCGCCATCTGCTGAGAGCCGGCTGCTGTCGCCTGCTCCGCGGCTGCTCTTCAGCTTCACCTTCACAGTGACCTGTGAGGGGTCTAAACTTCTATTCCATTTTACTGATGAGGCAATGAGGCCAGAGAAGCTAACAGTCCAAGACACAAGGGCAAGGCAGGATTTGAACTCAGGTCTACTTGGTGTCACAGCCTCAGCTTCCCCCGCCTATCAATCCAACAGGCATTTAGGAATCCTTCCTTTGCACTGTGGGGGTTACGTGGATCACCTGGGGATTCTGCTCTCATGAAGATGTTCAGATGATGAAAGGCCTGAGATAAGACAGATCGGAACCCCAGATGTCACAATAACTTATTTTAAAAATGCCATCTATAGCCAGTAGCTATTTTATTTTTATTTTTTTGTATTTTTCTGAAGTTGGAAACAGGGAGGCAGTCAGACAGACTCCCGTATGCATGCGACTGGGATCCACCTGGCATGCCCACCAGGGGGTGATGCTCTGCCCATCTGGGGCGTTGCTCTGTTGCAACCAGAGCCATTTTAGCACCTGAGGTAGAGGCCACAGAGCCATCCCCAGCGCCCGGGCCAACTTTGCTCCAGTGGAGCCTTGGCTGCGGGAGGGGAAGAGAGAAACAGAGAGGAAGGAGATGGGGAGGGTTGGAGAAGCAGATGCGCGCTTCTCCTGTGTGCTCTGGTCGGGAATCGAACCTGGGACTCCAGCATGCCAGACTGGCGCTCTACCACTGAGCCAACCGGCCAGGGCCGCCAGTAGCTATTTTAAATACTTTTTTTCTTTCTTACGCGAGAAGCAGGGAGGCAGAGAGACAGACTCCCACATGTGTCCTGACAGGAATCCACCCAACAAGGTCCTATGGGGTGATGCTTTGCCTATCCGGGGCCGTTGCCCCATAACCGAGCTATTTTAGTGTCTGAGGCGAGACCATGGAGCCATTCTCAGCACTCAGGGCCAACTTGCTCCAACCCGGCTGACGCTCTGCCACTGAGCTAACTGGCCAGGGCCTAAATGCTTTTCTTAAACTCATTTGGTCCTCAAGGGGACCCTATGTGGTAGATACTATTATGCCCAATGGACAGTTGGCAACACTGAGTGACAAGCTGGTTAAGAAGTTGCCTGAAGCCACACAAGCTGAAAGGGTGGAGCTGGGACGGACGGGCCCCCGCATGTGCAGGCTGGACCACGATACTGCACAGCACTACACAGGAAGCAGTGGGGGGGGAGGGTCTGGGGCTAGGACAGCGAGGCCAGGCACGTCTCTGGGCCGTGGCTCTGCTGCCTGCCTGCTAGGCCAGGCTCGTTCCGACACACAGGATGGAGAGGACAGCACCACACAGTTGTCACTGTCTGCTCACATTGACCTTCTCGAAATCTGCAGCTGCCCAGTGCCTTCCTGGCTCCAACAGCTGCCCGGGGCCCTCCCTTTCCCGCTGCCGTCTCAGGAAGGCCCCACTCTAGAACCTGTGGGCAGTGATTGCTTTCCCAGCCCAGGTCTGGGCTTGGGGGGTGGCACAATAGCTATCCTAAGCCTTTCGACCTCAGGGCCCCTGTTACTAACCTAACCTAACCTAACCTAACCTAACCTAACAGGCATGTCTAGTGGGATCTGGACACAGACAAAGACCCGTCAATCCTTAATGACAGGACTACATTAAACCCTCAAATATAATGGACAATTTAATCACCTACTATCCGGCCGGAGACTTAAGTGGGGTACTTTACGTCATTACTTCTAATCCTTACAACCACCCTGTTTTACAAGTGAGGACATTCAGGCTCAGAGAAGTTAAGTAACCTACCCGAGAGTGACCCAGTAACTACAGGAGGCAGAACGCCACGTGAAGGGCTGCTGGATGCGTAACCCCGGGTGCCCCCCCCACACCCCACTGCTCTTCCTCCGACAAACATGTAACTAACCGCCCTATAGCGAAGAAAACGGGAAATGCTGCAGCTGTGACACAGACAAAGCAACGCAGGAGAGGTTATTTCAAGCTCAGAGGAGGTAGCACTTGACGTGACCGCAGCTGCCTTACATAGGGGAGCCCAGAACACACTGTGATGAGCAGCTAAGTTCTAGGCACTCCAGGAATGAGCACCTCCACCCAAAACCACAGTCACAACAACAGCACAGCACCCAGCGGAGACCTTCCCAGGCGGGGGGTGCCCCTCTCCTGCAGGCGGGCTCAGACAGCCCTGCAGCGCTCCCCTGGCAAGAGCTCTCCAAGACCTTCTCAGGCAGAGCAGGGCCCGGTTCCACCCAGCTGGCTTCCTAGTCTGATCTGCCCCTTACGGTCCAGGCTACTCCACTGTTGGATCCTGGCACCCAGCTCTGCAATGCCTTGAAGCCACCTCAAGTTCCCCTTTTAGCATAGCTGCCCACACCCATGCCTAGGATCTGCTCTGGGCTCCGGGGTACGGCCCCAGTACGTACATACTGTGTCATGCTCTCCAACCACTTGCAAGAGCCTCTGTACCTCCCCCGACCCTTCTGCAAGACAGTCCTATAGCTATCACCCATGCTTTGCAGACCATGCTTTGAAATTCCAGCACAGCCTTTTGTGACTGCCCATTATGCAAGATACTGAGCTCTAGAACCCAAAGAACTGTTTTCTTCAGAAAAACCAGCTTATTCCTAAGAGCCATGTGCCACAAAGAAGGTGCACTGCCTAGATCCAGCAGCCTGACAGCCTATTTGCCTGTAGTAGTTGTAATGAAAAGACACAGTTACATCATAGGGTGGGTCAAATCTCAGTCAACCTTCTAGTTCTTGGAACTGAGTTTCTTTTCCAGTCCAAATGTAACACTCTTACATATGTAACCAAAAAGTTATCCTAAACCAAGGCTTTAGACAATGTACAAATATTTTGCTACCGCTGAAGTCCATGGCAGTGTTGATAGAACAGAGAAAAAGCTGTAAACCAAAATTTCCAGTAACAGGTGATGAATTACATTAATCTGTTCATTACACACACATCCTATATAATGCAATGCTTTGTAAGGCATTAAGAACAAATATGGACAAGAGCTGTATTTATTAACTTGGGAAGATATTTATAATATGCGGAGTGAAAAGCAGGTTATAAAACAGTATGAAAGATGATGTTTTTGTAAAGAAAATCTCTATCTCTGCTTTAATATAAATACAATTCCCATCTATTTGATAGTCATATTTTAATAGTTTATCTACACTGGACAAATTAGTTGTATAATAAGAGTTATTATAAAAGTTTCCTTTTCATTAAAGAAGTAGCATATGTAAAAACATATATTAGCAAGCGTAAAAACATATATTGAGAAAAAAAATACCATCCCATAAATTCAAGCTTCAAAGTTTCAAATTAACCAAAGGCAAATAGCAGTAATTTAGGGCATGGGTCGAGATGGAAAATGATCACTAAATACCAACCGGTCCAAAGTATCATCCAAGGTGGTCCTAGAAGACACTACATTTTGTAGGTGGTCTTTCAACACCACAACAGTTCCCCGAGAATAAGGAGAAGCCACTAACAGGAAACTTGGCTCCAGGGCTCCAAGGTGCACATTTGGTTCCTTACTCTCAGCAAACAGGCCTCAAACTGGTTTTCTTGTCTCCTATCAAGGACTCCTCCGAAGTCAGAAGAAAGGGAGAACTCTTCAGCAGCGGATTTTACAGCAATTGCTGAGTTTTCTTCCTTCTTGGCAAATCTAAAAGAGGCCTTCTCTACCTGGATGTATAATGTCCTGATTCAGAGCTGCTCACACCACCCCGTTCACACAGTCCCCGGATTCCGTCAGAATGCAGACTCTGTTTCAGGTGGGTGGGGCGGGGCCTGAGAACCAGCATTTCTAACAAGCATCCCTGCGGATGCTGCAGCTGGTCCAGGGGCCACACTCCGAGCAGAAGGGCCCTAGCCACGATTCTCAGATAGAACTGAAGTGAACCCCGCGATGCTGAGCTTAAATGAGACAATGGGCCCAATCCTGTCATACAATTTGTCTTCTAGAAAACTCTTGCCTCCTCAGGCCACTAGGGATCAGTCAGCAAATGATCCAAATGAAACCCTAAAGCAGGGGTCCCCAAACTTTTTACACAGGGGGCCAGTTCACTGTCCCTCAGACCATTGGAGGGCCGGACTATAAAAAAAAACTATAAAAAAATCCCTATGCACACTGCACATATCTTATTTTAAAGTAAAAAAAATAACGGTAACAAATACAATATTTAAAATAAAGAACAAGTAAATTTAAATCAACAAACTGACCAGTATTTCAATGGGAACTATGGGCCTGCTTTTGGCTAATGAGATGGTCAATATGCTCCTCTCACTGACCACCAATGAAAGAGGTGCCCCTTCCGGAAGTGCAGCGGGGCCGGATGCGGCCCTCGGGCCGTAGTTTTGGGACCTCTGCCCTAAAGGACACTGATGATATAATCTTCCTATCAAAATGGGTCATTTGCTGCAGTCACCAGAGGGATCTTGCCCCTGTGTCTGGCTGCCTTACAGGAACTCCGGATAACCAGAACCACCCTTGGGTGCCTCAAAGGGGGAGGCAGCAGCAAACACTTCGTTCAGAAACAGACCACTTATAACACCAGTAAATCAACCTCACACAGTAATTCTGAGTGGCTCCTATGAAAGCTGACATGAGTAGGAAGGTGTGTGTGCTGAAGACAAAGGTGAGAGGCCACACTTAGGGAGGGTCAGACGAGGAGGAGCCGGCGGTGGGGAATGGGTGGTCGTAACAGGGGAGGGTGGAGGGGGCAGAGGACAATACAACTGGCAGGAGGTGGACCCGAGTGACACCACTGCAGCCGGAAACCTGTCCCTGAGGGCCTGAACAATGGCAGCAGGCGCTGTGCTTGCACACTCGCCACTTGACACTGCCTGCACCAGGAGGGGCATTAATGAGACGGGGTGGCCAGGCGACTCCATTTTTCATCACTGACACTCAGACGGGCACTCCTCAGCCCAGGACCCTGGCAGGTCAATCAGACCCCGGCTCTGCTGTGTATAAACACCTTCCATTCTCAGTCAGCAAGGGAAGCAGGTGCTGGAGATCTGGTCACGGTCAGCTGGACAATCTGATAAAGCCTTCCTGGGGTTGAGGGGGCCCGAGAATAGACCCGGCATAATTAGACCAGCAGAGGGGCTGTCAGGCAACCCAGGCGGAAACACCAGGGCCTCTGCCAATCAAAGGGAAACCCAACAGAGGTGTCAGGTGGGGAGGGGACATTTGTTGAAGAAGTGGACAGTGGGAGGGGGGAGGCTTCCCCGAGGCTGGCTGGTGACACTGACAGGGCTGCACAGCTCATTATTCGAGCCCCAGAGCTAGGCGGGTGCTATCGATCATCCTCGGGGGTCCCTGGGGATTCCTCATTATGCAGCAGGACCCGGCGTGTGCTCTGCTCTGGCGGTGGCCGGAGGAACACGGTAACACATCTTTGCCAATGGAAAAACAGGCTGGCCTCTCAGCCCCTCCTCCTTTAGTTATCTTGCAGGCCCCTTAGCCAGGAAGGTACAGATATGGACATTAACAATAAAAGGCCACAATAGGTTTGCAGCCTACAAAGCCACGTTGTCCATGGGATCTCGGAGGCCAGAGGAGGCCAGATGCTTGAGCCGGGAAGGCGGGGGCTCACCACTTCACCCTCTGGTGCTGCTCCACTCACCCCTTCACCCATGTGCACACACTGCTGATTTACTCGGGTTCCAGACTTTTCAAGAGCTGGGCAGCTCACCAGCCCCTCGCCCCGCCCTAGACGACGCCCCAGGGCAGCTGGCCTCTCACTGCTTTTCAGGAACGTGGGCCCAGGACACGGTGGAGGCAGCCAGGCTTCTGACCCTTCCGTTCCTGTTTCCTGTGGAAGCACACAGTCGCCCCCCTCCCCCACGCCCTCACCCCCACCGCAGCTTCTATTCTGGACGACTAGAACCCCGTGGGCAGCCTCTGTCCTCGGCCCATGTGCATCTGGGAGGACTTGGCCTTTTGGTTCGTCTCCCACATAAATTCAACTCCACAGCCCAACAGCATCGAAGGTTTCCTGGGGTAAAGTCTAGGCGCTTACACTGCTCATTTATGGAAGACAACTTTATCCACGGTCCCCCTGGCACCTGTGTGCATTCCCCCACGATTCTTCCCCAGCGCCCCCCCCTGGGGGGGTCTATCACTCCTCTTCTGGTCCTCACCGCCCATCCCTGTTTTCAGCCTCCTTCTTCCCCTTCCCTTACTCCCAGCAAAACAAAAGGCACTTAACCATTATTCTCAACATGTCCTCTTGGAGGCCTAAACACTGATTCCCACGCATCCCGCTACAGGAAAGGAGAACGTCTCAAAAGGTTACTACGGACCGCAGGGTTCCATGTGAGAACAGATTAGTGGCTGCCAGATGGGGGAGGGGTGACTATGGCGCATGGCAGGGAGGAGCTTTGGGGGCGGTGGAAACTGTTCTGTATTTTGATTGTGGTGATTACACAAATGCATACATGTGTTAAAAACCCGTAGAACTGTATATCCCCAAGAGCCAATTTTACCATATGATAATTTAAAAAATATATGCACCAACAGCACTGGCCTCCCTCCTGGGATGGAGGTGGGGAATCTGTAATCATGAATGATCCATTGATCCAGGCCACCATGGAGAGCCACTTCTTCAAAGCTTTTACACAATATCCACAGCTTCTCTGCCTAAGCGAGGGGCTCTTACATGCATCATTTGCCTTTGGGCACCCCCCATTCATCAGCTGCAGTGTTCACGGTACCCAGAGATCTTCCCACAGGACCTGGCTGGGCTCCGGCAATCAGAGTCACACTGTTCCAGGCTGACCTTGTAAGACTCTGGTGACCTCCCCAACCTGTCCCTCTGCCACTCCTCCTGTCCCTCCCATACAACCTCTTCCCTGTGTCACACATGCCATGCTGGGCCCCCCTCCGGGCCTCTGCACCTGCATTTTGTTCACTTGGGTCTCAGCTCAGGTATCTCCTCCCCAGAGAAGTCCTTCTTGAGCCCACAATACACAGCTGCTCGAAACCCTCCTCATTCTGCGTTTCCAATGTTTTAAAAAATTTTTTCCTTTTATAAAACTTTTCACTATCACTGTCTGTCCGCCCTCTAGAAGAGTGGAAGAATGTGTGTTTCTCAGTCAGAGAACCGTCCTGCTCACTGTCACATCCACATCACCTAGGACGTGCCCAAAACAGAGGCCAGGCTGTGGAGAAGACAGAGCTTGAACAAAACGGGAAATGATTGTGGGGGAAAGGAGGGAGAGAGGGAGAGAGGGAGGGAGAAGAGAAGGAGGGAGAGAGGGAAGGAGGGAGTGAGGGAGGGAGGGAGAGAGGGAGGGAGGGAGAGAGGGAGGAAGGGAGGGAGGGAGGGGGGAGAAGAGAAGGAGGGGGAGAGAGAGGGAGAGAGGGAGGGAGAGAGGGAGGGAGGGAGAGAAGGAGAGAGGGAGAGAGGGAGAGAGGGAAGAAGGGAGAGAGGGAGGGAGGGAGGGAGAGAGGGAGGGAGGGAGGGAGGGAGGGGGAGGGAGAAGAGAAGGAGGGGGAGAGAGAGGGAGAGAGGGAGGGAGAGAGGGAGAGAGGGAGAGAGGGAGGGAGAGAAGGAGGGGGAGAGAGAGGGAGAGAGGGAAGGAGAGAGGGAGAGAGGGAGGGAGAGAAGGAGAGAGGGAGAGAGGGAAGAAGGGAGAGAGGGAGGGAGGGAGAGAGGGAGGGAGAGAAGGAGAGAGGGAGAGAGGGAAGAAGGGAGAGAGGGAGGGAGGGAGAGAGGGAGGGAAGGAGAGAGGGAGGGAGGGAGAGAGGGAGGGAGGGAGGAAGGATCACAGATCCATTAATTCTTTTGCCATTTTCTAGAAGTTTTAAAACCAAAAGTTCCATTCATTTCCCCCAACATTTGATTATTAAAATCTTCAAACATCCAACAAAGTTGAAAGCATTTTACAGGGGACATTGTAAACCCCATTTAGATCAGCCTGTAATTTTGATATACTTGTATTATCACTTACCTATCCATCTGTCTATCCCTCTTCTCCATCCTTTAACCCACTGACTCTTTCTGCACCAATTTCTATTCAATCATCTACAACACCCCATATTCCAGAGACAAAGGAAATGAACCAGAGAGGAAGGTACTTTTCAGAGCTATCCTAAGTGCAAGGAGAAGTAAAGGTTTCCAAGGACAGGGCATAGGTGTGCTACGTGCTCCTTGTGTCGTTAGTCTTCTCAGTCATGTGTTCAGCCCAGGAGGATGGCGACGTGGGAGGAGGTGACTAGCGACTCCCGGCTCCACCGGGGGGTGACAGTGAAGGGTGACCTTCAGCCACGTGTCCAAGGCCACTGCCCGACAAGCCGGGCTTCTGTGTTGCTGCTAAATCGCCCCCTGGGTGCATGAGGAAGGTTGAGGGACGGGTTGCAGCGGCATATACTTGGAAACGCTCACTTTGCTGCCCTGACACGGAGCACAGTCTTCCTCTGGCCACTCCTGCATCTGCTCAGAACATCAGCAGTGACCTTCACAGTCCCTCTGGGGTTGTCCATCATAAACCCCATCCCTGAGACTCCTGCCTTCAATGGAAACCCAGCAACTGGGCCATTTTTACTTGGGTCACATTGGCTGACCAAGAACCTGCTTTTCCAATTCTGACATCAGCACAGCCTGGAAAATAGGCTCTGCCCTTGAAGAATGGCATAAATCTATGATCAGTCAAGTTCTGATGAGGACAGAAAGAGCTCAGCCCACATGACGTGTATTCCAGGCCCAGGAGGATGGGCTTGTCAGGTCTCCGGCCTGAGTCCTGCACCAGCTTCCTCAGTTTCCCTTAACACCAGGGGTCCTGCTCTGTCTTGTTTGATGCTCTGAATCCGATGAAAAGTAATGGATCTTCTCCCCGGGAAAGACGAAGTGCATATCAACCTAATTTTAGGGGTTCACCACGAAACATCCACAATGCTTCTAAATCCCAACATCCATGGTTAATGCTAATCTAGGGCCAACTACATATTGGGCTCTGTACTAAGCACTTCAGCTACACCGTCTTAATCTGACGGCGACCCTTTTATCACGGCCATTACTGCCCCATTCTCAGACGCAGAGCATGAGGCTGAGAAAGGCGAAGCAACTTTCCTCCTAGAGCTTGCCAGCAGCACAGCTGGAACCCAGTGGGCCGGACTCCAGGGCGGCCAGGAAACTCACGGCCTTCTTGAGCTCCCACAAACCTCCTCTGCTCAGGCCATAACTCGAGAAGCTATCCTGACGCCAAGCTTTCCTCCCCATACAAATGATTTATTAAAGTCACCTGATGAGACACCTCCTTCCTGGCAGGCCAGCCACGGGAGGTACGAGCCAGGACCTCAGGCTATAGAGAGCCTGAACAAGGGAGTCCTGGGGGCAGGTGACTAAAACCCGAGAGATGGTGAACTGACCCCCAAGGCAAAGAATATCCCATAAAGAACCAGCTCCATAGCAGATGTCAAACTGTACTCATGGGGCCAATTAGACCAGAAGCGTGTTGCTTGGCCCACACAGCCTTGCTATTTTTTTTTTTTTTTTTTTAGGTTTAAATTTGAATAGCTTTCAGGCAGGGCCCATAGCAGACTACAGGACCCACTATTCCCCACAGCCATACCTCCAACATCTTCATTAAAACAAACGAACAGAGACGAATGGCCTTGTCCCTGCAGACACTGAAGCAGGACGCCTAAATCACAGCAAATCAGTTGTATCGACCCCACCACGGAATTTTGATACCGGCCCCCAAATGCTCCTCATACTTTCCTTAAACTTCACGGGTCCCCAGGCCCCCACCCCAGACTTTCTCACAATACCAATTTCCATGTTTGCTCACAAGCTAACACTTCTCTAAGCATGCCAACTCGAGCCGGCAAACAAGCAGCTGAATGTTAGCTCACTCCATTTTTGTTCTCATAAGGTCAGAAAATACATGACTAAAAGCACTAGCATATTGAAAAGCTTTTAGTGTAAAATTTTTCACACTCAAAAATAGAATTAGAAAGGGTTCCAGATGTATTCATTATACACTGGTTAAGATGCCTGGTCAAAGAAATCAAAACAGAACCCAACCTAGTCTTCTGCTTTAGCTTGTGTTATTCCCTTGTCAATAATGTTAAAAAGTTCATGCAAGTTAATAGCTTCTTACCAAAACATAGCAATAAAGAGAGGCCATTTTCTTTAATGAAAGTGCCTATAACATGATCACACTTAGGTTTTTTTTTGTTTGTTTTTTTGCATTTTCTTTTGCATTTTTCTGAAGCTGGAAACAGGGAGAGACAGTCAGACAGACTCCCGCATGCGCCCGACCGGGATCCACCCGGCACGCCCACCATGGGGCGACACTCTGCCCACCAGGGGGCGATGCTCTGCCCATCCTGGGCGTCGCCATGTTGCGACCAGAGCCACTCCAGCGCCTGAGGCAGAGGCCACAGAGCCATCCCCAGTGCCCGGGCCATTGTTGCTCCAATGGAGCCTTGGCTGCGGGAGGGGAAGAGAGAGACAGAGAGGAAGGTGCGGCAGAGGGGTGGAGAAGCAAATGGGCGCTTCTCCTGTGTGCCCTGGCCAGGAATCGAACCCGGGTCCTCCGCACACTAGGCCGACGCTCTACCACTGAGCCAACAGGCCAGGGCCCACACTTAGGTTTTAAAGGTGCGTGCTACATGGACGTATGAAGGCAGGAAGGACGCACAGTGAGATATACCACCTCATGCCCGTCAGGACGGCTGCTATCCAGAAATGGGGAAATACCAAGTATTGGAGAGGATGTGGAGAAACTGGAACCCCTGTGCACCGATGGTGGGTTTCACCCTGGTACAACTGCTACAGAAAACAGTATGGAGGTTCCTCAAAATATTAAAAATAAAACTATCCATGTGATCCAGCAATCCCATTTCTGGGTATAGATCTAAAATAATTGAGAACAGGATCTGGAAGATATAATTTGCATTTCCATATTGATAGCAGCATTCTTCACAAAAGCCAGGAGGTTGAAGGAACCCAAATATCTCCTAATGGACAAAGGGATAAATGTGGTATATACACATATAATGGAATATTATTCTGTCCTTAAAAGGAAGGAGACCCCCCCCCCCCGTCACATGCCACAGCACGGATGAACCTTGAGGACGTTATGTCAAGTAAAATAAACTGCCACAAAAAGACAAACACCACATGATTCTACTTAAAAGAGGAATCTAAAGTAGTCCAATGTATCGGAATGGAAAGCAGAGTGGTTACCAGGGGCTGAGGGGAGGGGGAGAGGAGAGTTGTTTTAATGGGTTTGAATTTCAGATTTGCCAGATAGAAGTCCAACAGATCTATCTCCCAACAATGTGAATATATTTAACATTATGAACTATATGCCAAAAAATGATTAACAAAGTACATTTTATGTGTTTCCACTGCAGTTCAAAAAAATATTAAAAGATGAAGAAACAATGACAAGATAGGCAGGATGAAAACTGCTAGGCGGTGGGTGTTTCTCGGAGGGTCAGACGCTTGCTCTGGGTGGCTCTAATTTCTTTTTTATGATGATTGAATTTCATCAGAGAAACATAAGTAGAGACAACCCCTTTGGGAATAGATGGGAAGTTGAACAGGGCTCTGAGGATATGCTCTGGGATCACACACTGACAGGAGTTTCCTGGGTGAGGTACTATCTGCTCAGGGGAGCTGGCTAAGAGGCTCCACCCGAGACCCCCGCGCTGGTGACAGTGTGCGAGTGCGGGCCACTGAAGTCCTGCTTATCTGAAAGGGAGAGAGAGAGATCCAGATACGCTCACAGCAGAGTACAGATAGGTAATTCTCCATGACAGATTGTCAGACTGAATGAAGCATTTTCTTAGCCACCTTTTTTAAAGTTGAAAAATGAAACATATTAGTGTGGAGGTCCTAATAATTCTATTCTAGTCTTTAGTTCGGTTCTATCTTGAACAATGCTTCCACATGCTGTATTGTTTGTGCTCAGAGAGGGCCCTGCGAGTCTGCACTTTTGTATGGTGCCACACTGTGCTTATGTCCTTGAGTGTTTGCACTTCTGAAATCAGAATGGGGCTTATAATTTATACATACTCTAAATACAAACCTTCTGACTCCCCCAAAGCTATTTCTAAATTATTGAAGAAAAACAGCACTTAAACTACTAAAGAAATATTACTCTAAGTGCTGTGCGTGGAAATCCAGTGGAACCTGGATTAACATCTAAAAAAATTTTAATAGTAATGTGTATGTGTTAGAAATAAACTAGAACAAGCCCTTCAAACCTGGCATTGTTGAAATGCTATTAGTCAGAAAAAGGCTGATTTTTCTTTTCTTTCTTTTTTTTTTTTTTTTTAGCAAGAGACAGATGGGAAGGGAGAGAGATGAGAAGCATCAACTCATAGCTGTGTCACTTCAAGTTCAATTTTTAAAAATTGATTTTTAAGAGAAATGTCGAGTACAGGGTAGTCAAGTGGTATTTAGATAGGGACAAAGTCAGACAATAGTTTTGAAATCATAGAACGATCAAAGTATAGGAACAACCGGATGAGGGCATGTATCTTTGCAGAGTGGGATTGCACTTAGGGCCACATAGCTACCCTTCCTCGCTCGGTCCCAGTTGAGATCAGTAACCTGGGTGTTCCAGACGGCAGCTGGAGTTCAGGGGTACATGTGGCCAGGAAGCAGAGAATCCCAACTTTCTCCGGTCCAGATTATATTGAATTTCTCCCTGACCTCAGTGGTCCATGCCAATTCATGTCACCCCAGGAAAATACGTTCTAAACTTTACAAATGTGGCTCTTCTCTGTCGTAGGTGACAGCAGTCAAAGGAAGTGGAGATTTTAAGGAGCTCATTAGCCACATATGGCAGATACGAAAATCATCTACACATCATCAAGGACAGGTGGCTTTCAGAAGAGCTTCAGAGGAAAACAATGTGGAACAAAAGAGACGTCTGTGCCAGAGAGGCCAGAATCCCTGCGATTTGAACACAGATGGGTAAGTGTCTCTGGGACTTCCACAGCCAGGACTAACAGCGAAAATTACTGGCTTAAACTATTTCCCATGTTCACTCTCTGAAGTGCTATAAATGGAAACAGTTATCCATTTTCTCCCCCAATAAAGTGTTCTCATTCTTCCTCCTAAGACGCAAGAGATTAACATACGTTTAAGAGCAACTGAGGAAAGCAGCGTCTTAGAGCCACCACCGTGCAACCCTGAAAACCTTCCCCTGCCTAATGAAAAGGGAGCTGTGGTTCCCGGGTTTCCCAGGCGCCTTCCACCCAGGAGATGGGGAATCTGTTGTTACGTGTACATATCAGTGAGCTCCAGATCTAAGTCAGTGCCACAGCCATCCCCAAGGAAACTGGCTAAGTGTTTATAACAGCCTGCTATCTTGGGGAATTCCGAGGACAATAGTATCTTTTTCTAATTGGATCAGAATCCACTTTGATGTCTTCATCCCAAGTGGACCAACTTCAGCTTCCCAGCCAGACTCTCACAAGGGGTGAGGGGGTCTGCGAACACATCCCAGGCCACAAGGAGCAGAGGGGAGACCCCTCTGTCACGAGTACACAGGGGCTGTAAAACTGGCCGTTCTCCTCTGGAAGTTCACAGGCTAGGACGGAGATGGCTCCACGCTCTCTGGGGGCAGCACACAGAACTGACCTTAATTATGTCTATAGTTTTTAAGTTGTTTTTAATATGATTTTACACCAGTGGGCTTTCAGTTGGGTCAAATGGTCTGAAAAGAAACATCCCAACTTGAAGCTAATTAGAGTTCTGGGTTGTTGTTTTTTTTAAGGTCTTTCAAGTGACTTACACAAATCATACAAAGGTACTGTTTAAAAGAATGCATTAGGAATCTGAGCTCAATTGATTTTTCACATCTAAAACACAGGCTCTATATATTAATGTGCTATGTCCCAAGTCCAGCCCACTTATTTTCTAGATCTAATAAACTGGGAAAGGTGGGAGGCAACTCTAAGCAGACCTTAAATCAAACCGGTATTTCATTCTGTGCAAGACCCGGTCTCAAGTCCATTGGACCATCACCACTCCAGCTGTTCACCTAACAGTCCAGCTGGCTGCCTACCTGGTCATGAAGGAAGGGAAAGCCACAGTGTTCCACCAGAGGACTGGCAACAATTTAGCAAAGACTTACTTGGAAACTTTGAAACCAGCTGCAAGAAGCTACATGCCTTGTGGTACAAGATGATCTTTCCTACTTTGCAAATTGGTAAAAATGTTGCCTTCAGCGTGAAACCAGCCCCCCTAACCAGAGGATTCTTTTAGTCATGGTCTAGGACCATGGCTACCTGGCCAGGGCCACTCATCTCCGCTCTTCTCAGAAATCAGTCAGTCATTATAATTTTATGAACCAATATCACCCCAATAAATTCAATAAAGTTTTTAAAGAGACCAGTAATCAGTCTACCTTTGCCCCACTGGAACACGGAATACTTCACGGAATACTTCCTATCTGCCAGGGCAGTGGAACATAAACGATGTCCTGCCTTAAGGCTAACATTCTAGCGGAAGGGGTGGGGTGGGGCATGATGGACAATAAGCAAAAATATACATAGCAGATAGTTCATGATATGAAGAAAATTCAAGCAAGAGAATGAAGAGGAATGTGGTTCTCTAATAGGAAAGTCAAGGAGGGCCTCTTGGAGGAGGTGGCAATGAAGCAGAGGCCTGCGCACAGTGAGGGAGGCTGGGATGGGTTCACCTGGATGAAGGTAACAGCAGGTACAAAGCCAAAAGGGGTGATAATCAAGGAGTCACCCAGGAAGGCAGGGGCCAGATGACTAAGGGTTTGTAGGCCACTAAAGGACATTGGATTTTATTCTAAGTGTGATGAGAAGACTTTGGTCACAGGAATGGCATGGCAAACTCTGTCTTTCAGGGAGCAAGAGTGGTGGTGTGACACGGATTAGGAGGGTGCTGATGTCGAGGAAGACAGCAGTTTAGGCTAGAGAAACAGCAGTGGAAATGAGGATTCTTTGAAGGCAGAGCCAACAGGCTGGCTCACGGATTGGATGTGGGATGCAAGAAAGAAGAATCCCAGGTAACTGCTAGGTTTTTGGCAAAGTGACTAGAATGTGTCATTTGCTGATACGGGGAGGCATGGGGCAAGATGCAGGGTCTGCAAAGGGGACAGCAGGACTGCAATTTGGGGCATGTGACATTTGACAGAGAGACATCCAGAGGCAGGAGTAGAGTCTGGAGGTAGAACGTGAGAGTCTCAGAACCCAGTGAAATGACCTGGGGAATTAGCACAGGCGAAGAGGTCCTCGGGCTGAGCTGGAGAGCTGTCTGAGTCCTCAGGAGGAGGAGGAAGAATTCACAAGAGGGACTGGGAAGCAGGAGTGGGTGCCCCAACAGTCACGGAACTGTTCCAAAAAGGAACGAGTGGCCAGCTGTGTCAAATGTTGTTAAGACATCGTGAAAAGAGAAGGAAACTTGCACATATGCATAACACACACACAGTGAAAGACAGATGGAGGTAAGGATAAAGCAAACATGGTAAATGTCAACATGTCGGGATCTGGATGGAACATACATGGAAATTCTTTATTCTAGTCTTGGCACTTTGCACATGAAATTCAGCCCAAATAAAAGTTAAAATGCTATTTCTGAAAGATCTGGTATGATGAGGAACTGAACACGGACCAGCATCTGACAACACAGAAGTTGTTGATACCCCAACAAAGGCGACTTCGTGGGGTCATGTGGATGAACCTTGATCGCTGGTGGGCCCAACAGAGAAGTGAGAACATGATAAAACTAACTAGAGACCATGCTTTCTGGGGGGTTCCCCATAAACGGAACACAGAATGGGAGGGGACAGTGAGCATGGGGTGAAGGCAAAACAATTTTTTAAAGATGGTACCTATATAAAATGGTGTATTTGTCTGCTGATGAGAATAAGCTAGCAGAGATGAGAGAAGCACAGACACAAAGCTGCTACACAGGTGACAGGTGGCGGGATGCTGATGTCTAAGTGGCGGGCTGACCACCGGTAGGAAGGCAGCTCAGCCGCTGGCGGAGTGGCAGAGTGTGCGCATACGATGCAAGAGAGCACTCAATTTGGCAAAGGAAGTAGAAGGAGGATTCCTTTCGGATTGCTCCTGTTTTCACAGCGATCTATAAAACCATAGACAGTTGAATGTGGAGGAGAAAGTAAGTAGGTGTTCCGGTTTCAGAGAGAAGAGGAGGTGTGGGAAAATAAGAGAGGGAACTGACTGTGGAATGTAGAAGAACCGCCTGGCAAAGCAGAAGCTCCGTGGGGGGGTATGGCCATAAACCCAAAGGGAACCCAGTTGGCACGGTTGTGACGTGCTCTCAGCCTGGAGGAGCTGCTTGGAAGGCAGTGTGGAGAGGGCAGAGCTGGGTTTCGCTAAGGTTGGGATTTGCTTACAAGTGAAAGGCAGGAGATGGGCCATGAAATCTAAGGTGGGGAGGGAGGGGAGAAAAGGATGAAGGTGTTCATGAGCAGTGGGGTCCATGGGTTGGCGGTCCCACTGGAATGGAGGAATCACCTGAGTGTTAGGACCAAGAGCACTGAGCTGGAAAGACAGGAGGTGGAGGCCAGAGAGAGAAGCTGAAAATGATGGTTTCGGAGGTGATTCCGTTATTGACCATGAGAAGGCCCCAGGTACGAGCCTGAGATCAGGTGGCGGACATCAGATGAAGAACAAGACCATTGAAGTGAGGTGGCAAAGGAACCAAGAGCCCCGTGGCTTCTGTGGAGGCAGAAGTGAGGTGGAGATGTCGGCAGTGAGGCAGGGCCGACATCCTGAGCAACGGGGTGGCCTGCAGATTCCCGAAAGGAGGGGGGACGGCAGGCGACATGCTCTGAAATGCTGTATGCTCCAAAGGAACTGGCTTTTTGTTTGTTTTTTGGTATTATTTTACTTTTTAAGGAGAAACAGGAAGAAATGGTCTGGAAATGACAAGATGGAGCAAGGGAGAGTCCTGACCTGTATCAGGCCCAAGGTCCACAGGGTGTGGGGGAAATAAACTGCTGCTGTTTGCCAAGACTGCAGGGACAGTAATGTCCTCGGACACAGGCAGGTCAGTCACAGCAAGGTGGTGAAGGAAATGTTAAAAAAAAAAAACCCAAAAAGCCAAAAACCCTGGATTTCTGGACCTAGAAAAATTTACCGCCACTCATGAGTTTTGAGAAGACTTTCAATAAGTTAGTCTTTTCTTCACATATACAATTTAGCTATGCAGATGTGGTTTACTAGGCGAAGGAAACACCTTTTGAAAGTATAGCAGTCCGCCATTACCCACAGTTTTGCTTTCTGCACTTTCAGTTATCTGTGGGCAGCGACGGTCCTAAACTATTACATGGAAAATTCTGGAAATACACAATTCATGAGTTTTACATTGCAGGCCGTTCTGAGTAGCCTAATGAAATCTCGCGTCACCCTGACCTGTCCTGCCCAGGAGGTGAGTCATCCGTTCCCCGGCGTCCTCAGTGTCTGCACAGGCTGCGGCCAGCCCTTCAGCAGCTGTTTCAGCTGTCAGATTGACCACGGTGGCGTCACACGCTGTGTTCAACTTATTTCACTTAACGATGCCACATTCACGTGACTTTTATTATAGTTAATTGCTGTGATTGCTCTGTTTTATTACTAGTTGTTGTTCTTCTCCTACTGGGCCCAATGTATAAGTTAAACTTGAGCATAGGTATGTATGCACAGGAATAAACACTGTGGGGATCAGTGTTGTCGGTGGTTTCAGGCACCCCTGGGGGTCTTGGGATGTATCCCAACGGATTATAAGGAGGGACTATTGCATTTCACTAAGGCACTCTATGTAGATATTCATGTCATAGCCTCACCTGTTAGCCTTGTACCTGGCACACGGTAGGTGCTCTGTAAGCTTAGGAATGAATTTGCTTTTCCTCAAAGGTCCCTTGTGCCTCTCTGAAGCCTCTTGTGCCTTGTGCTATCTTTCTACATTCTTTTTAAGCCTCAGCTTAAAGAATGCCAGCCAAATTCCAATTAACTTTTTCTAATGCGCTTTAGAGTAGAATCCCTTAACATGAAGACAAAACCAATCTGGAGCATTTTCAAGGTGAGTGTAAGCAGACAGATTGTCCTTTTTTTTTTTTTCCATCCCACTCAGACTCAGAGAGGCCAAGTGACTTGCGCAACATCACATGTGGTGGATAGGAAACGGAGCCAGGACTCGTGGCCACTCTGATTTACATATGCCCACATTTCACTGCAACATTAATGACCAGACTCAATCACTCCTGGCGTGTCCTTGGCATAAAACTCGGGTCTTCATTTCTACCTTTAAAACATAGAAAATTACAGAAGAAAACTTGAGGGGGGGTGGTCAGGTATATCACTTTTTTTAAAGCAATTACTTTGAAAAGCCATTGTACTTCCTGGTCTTCCCATAAAAAAGTGTTCAGCTTGGGTCCCTCAAAGCACAAGAGTTTAGTGTTTCCGACACACAAGTGGGCCGGCATACGTGTTTCAATTAACAAAGATTCCTGTTCTAATTTTATTCTTGGTACTTCCTCACCCTCTTTCAAATTCCGGCCCTTGAACGGCTTGAGGGATTGAAGATGCGGCTTAAGGTTTCATAGCAGCTTTTGGGGGACGTCTGCATTGAGCCCCTGCACCGCGCAATGTAGAAAACACGAAGTAAAATTGTCTGAAGTGGAAATATGTACTTAATTCCCACTACAGGAGGACGGATCTCTTTAGCAGATGTTTTTCTGGAATGGCTGGTGATTGTAAAAGAGGAAGAACTACAAGCATCAAAGTCGAAGTTGGTAAAGAGAACAAACTGAGGGGTCTGGACTGGGAGGCAGGAACGGCATATCAATTAAATATCCAGACCGCTGCTCATGAAAAATAAGCTGTCTTCGGATCACTTCTAGGACACGGCTACACGGTGGTCACGGACCACAGAAAATGAACCCAAATTGATGTGAAAAAAATATATATAATAATAATCATTTAAGTAAGACACTCCTGTGATGTTTGAGCCAAGGTCTCCGAGCGGATCAGGTTGCCTTGTTTGGAAGGACTGCACAGGCCTCATGGAAAACAATGAAGGCAGTTGTTTGCAAAGCCCAGGGAAGCTGCAGCCCTGCAGATCTGGCTGCCGCGGGGGCCTGCCAGCCCATCACTCCCGAAGGGCTGTTTTAGGCCACTCACTGAACCCTGCCTGAAGCCCTCAGGGGCATGAGCCTTTTCATTTGTAACAGGTTTTTCTTTCCCCAGACTAGCACTGACAGCATCACACTCTGGGCCCTCCTGCCAAGGGCATGTTGAGGTTGCTCAGCGGGGGCCCTCATCCTGCCCCCCTGCTCTTTCAGGGAAGTCAGAGGGAGCCGGCGACCTGGGAGGCAGCAGGGTCTGCGCAGGTGGGCACCCTGGCTCCGCCACTTGCCAGCCAGCTCCAAGAACTGGGGTCAGATCTTTAACCTCTTTGGGCTCTAGTTTCGCCTCTGTAGAATGGGAATAACATTACTGCCTCATTCATAGACACATCAGGATGATTAAATGAGACAGGAATGAACTAGGGAGGCATGGTGCCTGGTGCAAAACCAGCACTCTTTGCCTCCTATTCCTTGGTTGGTGAGGATGGGGTGGGGGGTGGTGAAGGGGAAGGATGCATGTACTCTCAAGGTAAGAAAGGGGTTTCTTTAATGGCTTTTAAAAATATCGTTTTATGTGAGAGGCAATATTATACAGCCCACTGAAGCTAACTGCTATGCTAGCTAAGTATGAACACTCTTGCATTAAGAAACACGTCAGCCTGACCAGGCGGTGGCGCAGTGGATGGAGCGTCGGACTGGGATGCAGAGGACCCAGGTTCGAGACCCCGAGGTCGCCAGCTTGAGTGCGGGCTCATCTGGTTTGAGGAAAAGCCCACCAGCTTGAATCCAGGGTCGCTGGCTCCAGCAAGGGGTTACTCAGTCTGCTGAAGGTCCGCGGTCAAGGCACATATGAGAAAGCAATCAATGGACAACTAAGGTGATGCAACACACAATGAAAAACTAATGATTGATGCTTCTCATCTCTCTCCGTTCCTGTCTGTCTGTCCCTGTCTATCCCTCTCTCTGACTCACTCTCTGTCTCTGTAAAAAAAAAAAAAAAAAAAAAAAAAAAAGAAACACGTCACACTCTTGTTTCACAACTTGTGGAAACCCAAATCAGACCGCATTCGGCTCTGGGTAGTGGGAGACGTACTGAAGGCCTTTCAATTTTTCAGACGTACTGAAGGCCATGATCAGAATGTAGTGTTCTCACACCAGGCATTTTCCATTTTAGAATTCAATTACAAAACCCTACCATTTAGCTTGTTAGGTGGCTGCCCCACCCCAGAAAGAGTGACAAAGACCATCCGCACAGCCAGGCTCCAAGTTCCAGCACTATAAATCACTGGTTATCGGACGGAGGGGAACTCATTAATATAAACGAGGAGCCTGAAAGGCACCCATTAGCATGCTATTAATTTGTTTGACAATCTACAGCATGGCAAGAGTAAAATCATTAGGCTGGGCAATATGGCATCTCCCGCAGAAGAATAATCTGGTCCCATTAATTTCTGTCCTGGGCTTGCCAGATGTAATTGGGCATCACCAGAGCTCATATGCCTCCTCATTGCTTTTTCATCTTTTCTTTAAAAGAAGGAAAGTGGGGGGGGGGGGCTGAGCTCCAACTCTTGGTACCCTCAATAAAGGTAACCAATGAGAAGAGATTTTAAGTTACAACAAGCCCCTTAAAGGACTGTAATTGTAACTATTGTAACTGCTTCCACCCTTTTGGTTTGCGGGTGTGAGGGCGCGCGCGCGCACGCACACACACACACACACACACACACACACACACACACTGTGTTTTCAGGTAATGGGATGGCAGAAGGGGGCCTGTGGGCCTGAAATGGATCTTCCCACTGCTCATCTTGACTATGTCAAGATTTTTTAAAAAAATTAAAATCCAGAAGTGTGTGCTTTTCCTGCCTGTCAAAAAACTATAGCATAAGCAATGCGCTTAAATGGGTTCAGTCACATCCACCAGCAACGCAGGAAGGCCAGCCTCGATTTGCCGAGGGAGACGGGGGTGGGGGGCTGCACTGCTGAGCCTCGCCACTCTGTGACCATGTTCGTTTCAGCATCCCCCCTCCCTGTGTGTGGTCCAGAGAGGGAGCTATCACTGAGGAGTCAGACATCTGCAATCTCTCCTCACTACAGGGCACCTAACATCAGAAAGCATTTTAATGGAATCCATGATCAGGACGCAAACTTTGGCAGCTCTGGAAAAGTATAAAGAAAATAAATTGTGTGCTTCTGCCCCCTTGAAGTAATCACTGGTAACAGGTACACTTCCACATACACGACATGTATATGTTTTTTACAGAACTGGACATGGCATATAGAGTCTCCTGTCCCTACCTTCTCATCCACCATGACTCAATATTAGCATTTTCTTAGGCCTTGTATTTCCTTCAGAAATGTACTCTTTAATGGCTGCATAAATGTCACCATACCCAAGTGCTGTGATTCATTTAGCCATTCTCAGATAATACACAGACAGCATTTTAATCTCTTCCTAGCTTCTTCACTAAAATTAAACACTTACCTTTCTCTCTCAAATCCATGACCAGATGAAAATCCCCTGAGGACATTTTGCTGGGACAGCAGGAATTCTTGCATGGAAGTCTCTGGTACGAGATGGCCTGCTGGCTACCCCCCCCCCCCCCCCACACACACACACACAAACACACCCAGGGCTCACGCTACAGTCAGGCCAGAGGTTACCAAGACTTGAAACCAAGGGTTGGTCTGGGCCAGCTATTTGTCACCACCTTATGTCAGCCAGTGGGGCTGTGGCCCTTGAATGATTCAGTGTTTGTGGCCTTGAAAATACCTCAGAGCATCAAGGAATCAAGACGCTCATGCTCAGGGGTCCTCAGCCCTCTGATACGGGACCTCTTGAACCCTTGTCCCCAAAGCCTCAGTCAGAGGGAAGCTGGGACATTCCTGGCAGTTTGATCTGTTACCCAGAAGGCAGCACAGATTCACCAGGGGGTTCCAGGCTTCTGGGGGTCTGCGGCTGCGAAACCATATCTGTACATCTGTGTCTCAGGTTGTTGGTGCCTCTGGGAGGCCAGGGGTTAAGATCGGCACCTGATAAGATACCTCCAACTCAATTTCCCATCTCTGGCAGATTTATTTCTGCTGGGTTTCATTCTCAACCTGCCTGTCCCTCTAGCCTTTGATTTAAGTCAGAGGCTACAGGGCGCTTTCTCAGGTAGGAACCAAATAGAGGGGCTGCACAGTTAGCATCTCCCGCTCCCCACAATCCAGTGAACGACGGTGCTTAGGAAGACGGCAGTGGTCAGCTCCCTTCACTGGTCAAGGGGGAGAGCTACGGAAGGCACAGGAATAGGTGTCAATGTCACCTGCTGTGCTGAGCACCTTCTCAGAGCAGCACCCAGCAACCCCCAGCGCTGCCACACTGGGCAGCCCCGCCTGACTGCTTACAAAGGCTTCCTTTCTAACGCCGTTTTCCATTTTTATTAACCAGCCAAGCACGTGTCACTTTACACTAGCCGGGGATCAAACACTGCCTCCCCACGCTGCGGCTATCTTCATCGATCACAGGGAACACAAGAGTGGCCTAGTGTAGAAGCTTCCTGTCTACGGGAGGAACGGAGCAAACATTTTTCTTTTTAAACTGCCAACTCTAAAGCACACCCTGTATACCCTTTATGGCAGAGTTACACTTTAAACGCATTAACTTACAAGAGCACCAATATAAAACACTTGGAAGGAGAGAAGAAATACTGGTAGCAAATGCTTATCTGAAACCAGCTACATGCCAGCACCGTTGCAAGCACTTCCTCTGAAAGAGCTTATATGCTCTTCCTAATGACCTGTGCGGTAGGTATAATTCCCGTTTCACAGATGAGAAAATGGACAGAGCTCAAGAAACTTGTCCACGGCCACAAGGCCAGGAAGTGCCACAGCCAGGATTTGAACCCAGGTGGTGCAGCTCAGAGGGCTCTTAACGAACCAGGAGGCAGCAGCGGCCCTGCCAACAGGCATTTGAACTGCCTTTCTCTTCAAAGTGCACAGGCCCCAGAGGGAATGCGGGATGGGACCGTGAGCCTGCACTCCCTATTGGCCTGAGTTCCCAGGTGTCTCTCACAGTGTACTTTATGAGCCTAACACCTGAATGAGGTTAAGACTCTGTGGAGCAACGTCTGGGACGGCACGTAAGTGAGGACAACTGGCTACCACATCAGAGGATACAACTCAGGTTGAAGAAAATGCAGACTCTTAAATGAAGGCCCCACATTAAGTGCAACTTGGCCCAGAGGAGGCCCCTGCATCCCCTGGCTGAGAATCAAAACGCTGAGCTGGTCGCCACAGAAGCTCACAACACACAGCCGAGGGGCCGTGCATGGGCCTGAATGGGGATTCTTGACAGTGCTTTCCCGACGTGCGTGGTGAAGCCCCTGAGGGACAAGCCTGCTCCCACGTGCCCACGTCTCTGTCACACGCAGCACACTCTCTCCTTAGAGGAGAAAACCTTACAGTTGGAAACATGTGATAGTTGTGAAGGGATCACCAGGGGTGGCGGTAACACCTCCTACCTCCTTCCCAGGAAATCGAGTCAGCAGGACAGTTGTTGAGATTCGCCTTCTTGGCAGAAAAGAATCTTGCACATCATATAAATACAGACTTAACCGTGGCTTCGAGGCTTGACCAGAACGGAGCAGAGTTAGGAAAGAGGAGGCGATAAAGATCTGATATCTCAATATGTTTCATGCGTGATGATTTCTGCCTCCAGAGACAGAGGACAAAGGGACTACAATTTTACTTTATTCCCAACTTTTTTTTTTAAATGTTCAAATTTACAGAGAAATGGAGAGGAGAATACAAAGACTCCTCATATACACTTTACCTAGACTCATCAATCGTTAGTTTTACTGCATTTATTTTCTCTCTCTCTCTTTTTTTTTTTGGTGAACCATTTGAAGTTGCAGACATGTGGCTTCCTTTATTAATATTTCAGCATGTATCATCTAAGATGAAAGACATTCTTCTATGTAACACTGCCATTTCAAAGTTAATATTGACACAATAATGTTATCTAGTATCAACTCACATTCTATTTACTTCTAATAATGTTGAGTCAGCAAAATCTCAATGAATTAAAATATAATGTGGATTCAATGAATTTGTTAGAGGGAAAGGAAATTCTAAAATGTAAGAGTCCACTTTCTAAGTCCAGTACACTGGAGAAAATAATTTCTGTATGATGATTATTTGCAATGTCTCAGCACCATGACTCTGAACTAATTATTTCATTATACAACACTGCAGACCCAGGAGGGGGAGAAAGCTCAACATATATAGATCCCACCACACATCTGTTCTTAAAAAGATATCCCATTATTTGCTTGTGTTCTTGCATTTTGCAGTAAAAGTATTTCTGCTTTAGGAGAAGAAAGACTGGAGGGTGAATCATTTTCTTTAGTCATCTTTTTCTCTTTATACACAAATATTACTTCATAATATTTAGAGGGGCCTGCTATATGAGCGCTTCAATGAGTTCAACACATAGCAGGTACTCGGAAGTGCCTAATGACCGAATCAAAGCTTGATCACACAGCAAGAAATGATAGCTCATGGCATGATAAAAAGTTTTACACACACACACACACACACACACACACACACGAAGGCGGAACAGAACTTCAAGCAAGACGCAGTGTGGGTCACTGAGTGTGAGGCTGATGTTCCCGCATGCTTTTCTGAATGAATCACTCATTCAGAGCTCAGCATCCTGAGAACCCTTACAACAGTGTCCTGAACCACCCACACTCCCTCCTGGTGCTGCCAGAACCGGTCAACAGAACTCAGGCTCCCAGGACACTGAGAGGATAACCGCCACTGGGTCACAGACAGAAGTTCAGAGCAACTAGGTCATTCTCTAAAGCGCCGCTGAGATCAGAACCAAGAAATGACGAACTGTGTTCTCTCAACCAGATCACCTATTTATTGCTAGGTCTTCCCCGACCGCCTCGTATGCATAACCTGCATTATTACTATATCCTAAAACTCTGTGCTAACTCGACATCTCATGTACCCTGAACCCAGATCTTTGGCCATCTCCACCATCCAGAACTCAGCAATGATCACATAATGAGGGAAAAGAGTTTGAACAGTCAACAAAAGCCACGGCTCTCACAGGACAGCTCTTTAGGATCTCACACCACAGCTCTTCCATGTACATTCGAGGGTGTAATTTCCCTGGGGACACATCATGCTTTATGGGTCTGATTCATACGTTATCATTGGTCATGAGGCTGGCCCCACCGTAGATAAATCCCTAAGAGTTACAACAAGGTAGAAAAAATCAGGTGAGTATTTAGGAATCAGTTCCTGGGGCAAGTTACTTAGCTTCTCAGAGGTTCCATTTCCTCATTCCTAAAATACCATACAAAACACTGCCTTCGAGGGTACTGTGAGGTGAGGGATCACTCCCTGAGAAGTGTGGGGCACTGTGGTTATGAGTGTGGCTGTGGAGCCAGGCTGCCTGGGATGGCATCCCAGCCCTGCACCTCTTGCTCCATGACCAAGGACAAGTCACTTCACTTCTCTAAGCCTCCCCCACAAGGTAACAGGCACACCTGCCTCACAGACTGCTGTAGGGGTCACATGAGTGTATATATGTGATGCACTCAGAACCCCAGATACAGAGCAAGCACCCATTCAATGCTCGTTAATCACTGATCACTATGACTAGAGGAACACTTCCTAGCCCGTCATTACCCGACATAGAACAGGTACTCAGGAGAGCCTATTGACTGAAAGGAGGAGGTTTTGCTTCTCAGACCGCAGCTTATTCAAAGCAGCAAGAAGTTATGGCTGATAGCTTCAGAAGGGCTTTATAATTTAGAAAGAGAAAGCAGACATAAAAACTGAAAACAAGACTAAGTGTGGAGCCATGTGGTATTTGGGGTCAACACCTGGTCACATCTTGGGGTCCCTGAGTGAATCTCTTCCTTAGAGCAAGCTCCGTGATATAAGAGCACTCACACCTTGACTCATTAAGAACATAGCTCTCGCTATTTAAGAGAGCAGGAAACTGAAATGCTTTTACAATACTCTGCTCCTAAACAGTTAAGCAGTTTTAATGTAATGACAGAGTTTGGGCGCATATAGGACATGAATATGCCGCAGCCCCAGATGACTTGGCCCCGATGGTCCGAGGGGCTGAGATGTCAGCAGAGGCAGATTCACTGTGAAGTTAAGGAAGCTCAAACTTTTGGGCAACCCCCACTTGCACAGGCCCCTTCCAGGACCCTTTGGGAGGGTGGCCACACGTTCAGGTGGCCACGTGTTTTCATAAATTTGACCAAAATACAATTAACCACATCAGTTTCAATCGCTGTCTATTCTCACTCCGTTGACCCACTAGTAAGTGACCTACCCCGTGCATTAGGTCGATATTTCTGGGGGTCAGTGAAAGGGAAGCGGAGTTGGGGACATAATCAGTGGGGTCTGGTGGTTACGGGTCATTTCTCTGCACAGTTCATACATCACTAACCATTCCAGTGCACCAATGATATCAAGAAGCACTCCTGTTGTCAAATGTGTCCCGACATGGGGCGCAGGGCCAGAGGTCACATCAGGATACAGATGTGTACTAGAGAGCTTGGCGCTACCCATGTGAGGAGTGGAGAAGAAATGAACGGAGCTCAGCATGCATGGAGCCAGGAGCTGGTCTGTGGGAAAATCTTCCAGACCTTACTGCTCTAAGTGAAGGAAATATGATTACCATTTCCCCAAATGTGACAACAAGCCTATAAAATACTTGACAGCACCAATAATGAATTATGAAGTCAAAATAAAGTTTTCTAAGCTACCAATGATAAGAGAAAAACACCAGTTTTGATGAACTGTTATTCTAAAGAGAGGGCGGAATTATTTCTATAGACAAGAGCATCGAATGATTGCCAGATGAAGATGTGAGCAAAGCCAAAAAATGTGGGGGGGAAATACTGTCAAGGTGTGTCAGGCTGTTACCGAGTTTTCTGGATTTTTGTGACATGTGTCAACTTTTAAAAATGTGTTTTAGTCTTTTTCTCATTCTAAATAAAAATTCACGGTTGTGCCTCACTTCTCATTCGTAATTTCGGATTCTTTTTCATAAATCTATTTATATATCCCACAGGCCTCACAAAACCTGGGTCGCCCCTGACCACGGCAGTGTGAGCTTCTGACCCTGGATGCATTCACCATGTGTTCGGGAGGCGCCTTCCTCCACCCAGGGGCCTCCACTCTCCTTCAGGGGCTATAAGCCCCACGTGTGTGTATCTGCTTGTCCGTGCAATGAGATAAGGCACAGAAAGGGCTGAGAGCAGGAAGGACTCCAGAAGTAGTGCCTCTAAAAACTGCTCATCTACATGCTGATGACTTTCAAGTCCTTATCTTCAGATCATTATCCAACTTCCTATTTCCTTCTTTGGGAATGGCGCAGATACCCCAATCTCAGTAACCCGGGGCCTGCTCCTTTCCCTGGGTGCACCCCCCCACCACATGAAAGTTCCCACTGTGCTTGCATCTACCCTGCAGGGAATGCCAGCAACCTGCGTCCTGACCAACCTTTCTAACCTCTCGTCCTAACACTGCTAATATTCAATCAGCTTCCAGATCTGTCCCTGTGGTGTCCTTTAAACCATCTACCTCTCTGCATCTCTGCTGCCATCTTGGCCCAAGCCTGCTCACCCTCAGCTGGGGCACCCCATGACCTCCTCACACACTCACCTCTGCTAAATACCCTTCCATCCTCCAGCTACAACAAGCCTTTCTTTCAAAGCAAAGTTCTGACCCTGTCAACCTCTGCCTCAAGATACATGCCAGTCCTTAGTGGCATCTACCTCCCTACCCTAATGAATCCTGCACTCAGCTCCAGCCATTCCAGTCTGCAAATCCTTGCTTATTTCTGCCCCAGGGCCCTTGCACAGGCTGGACCCTTTCCCTGCACGCACCCACACTCTTCCCGGGCAAGTCCTCCATCCTCAGAGCTTGGTGCCAGGAGCCTTTCCTGACCCACCTGGGTTGGCACCCATTTCAAGTGGCACCCAGGTCTCCTCCCAGGGTAAGTGGTCTGCATAGCAGTTATGCTGTTTAATTCACGTGCCCCCCACTGTTAACCACACTGTCGCCCTGCCCTTCCATATCCTCAGTCCCTACCACACCTCTTAGAAAAGAAATGCACACAGGGCTGTGACTTTTTTGAAAGGAAGGCAGGTCCCTCCCTTCAGCCCAGGTCTTGAGGGAGGATACCAGTCAGACATTTTAAAATGACAATCTTGAGGGACACCATGCAGAGAGGTCATTTCTCTGTTCCCAAGGGGCTCCCCACACAGCCCACCCCCTTCCTCTGCCCTCTGTTTTGACCTTTGTCTTGTGAGAAGCTTCTGTTTCTCAGCTCTCTGCCTGTCAGCCTTCTCCGGGGCCCTGGACCGCACCCCTGCCAGGGGATCCTGGCAGGCCTCATCTGCACCCTGGCTTGTCAGGCCCCGGAAGGGCTGCCCCGCCCCTCTGTACTGTGACCTGTGGAGTGAGGCTGGACAGGAGCGTAACATTTCCAGGCTACAGACCCAGGAGAACACATCGCAAGTGCTTCTAAATTTGTCTGCCTCTGAGTGGTCTAAAAATACCAAAGGTGATGTTTAATCGTGCAAGCACCAGGGTGGTTTAGACAAGGCATCAGCTGTCCTCATGGTTACCCTTAGTGCCAAACCAACTTATTCTGGGGGGGAGGGTCGTTATGCCTGCAGTGCACACAGAGCTTCAAGCCAATCTCTCTGCCACTCCCTGAAACTGGACTAAGAACCTTACCTAAGTACAAATTCTGAAGAAGCCGCTGATATTTGAGAGAGAGAGAGAGAGAGAGAGAGAGAGAGAATGAACACGTACATTTGTTTCAGGGATAGTAGCTGCGGTTTCTCTCCAGGGCCGAATATAAAAGAGAAAAATGTTTTAAAAGGTGTCCATTTCTAGTGGGAGACAGTTACTTAAACAGCCCTGGTTACTAGCATCTGCCTAGGGCACTTCCACCATTTCGAGCTCACAGAAGAGGAAGGAGCAAGCACTGCGAGGGGTGATCAGCTCTTGGGGCAGGTCTTTTCTAATCGCCGGTTCATTCAGAGAAAGTGACTCAAAATAACCTCGAGGAGCAACAGGTGGCTCTGCTCGAAAAGGCGTCTTCGAATCGACTGGGCACATCGAGGCACTCGCAGCCGTTCCCTGATCGGTCCGATACCAGAGTCCCAGGAAAACCCACGTTCCCCACTCATTTTCAGAGGGTCGCAAAGAAGTGAGAAACGTTGGGTTTGGGTCCAGAAGCTGTGGGTTCAAATCTGCAAAATTGGGCAAGTTTTCTCAACGGGGATCTGGGGGTGGGTAACTACCTTTAGGGGGGTTGCTTTGAGGGTCACAGCAGATGAACCACAGACATTTGGGCTGAGCAAACGTTTGCTGCATCGGAACCTGGTTTCTGGATTTTGCCCTTTGTAATGTGTTCAATACTCTGTTATTTCTAGATCCAAAAGACCACTCTAAAAACGTCCCCCGTAGCAAACTGGTTTACAATCTTCAGTTCCCATTTCCTTTTCCTTCTCTCCATTGATTTATAAAAAATAAGCCTCCCCAAAGATGTTCCTTTGTGTCAGACTGCGTTTAACAGCAGCAGCTCATGTTTACGATGCAAGTGCGTGTCATGCGCTGGAACACTGAGTCCCCCCAACAACCCTACGTAACAGCCTCTGTTCTTCTCGACAGGAGGAAACAGCCTTGGAGAGGACATCTCGTCTTAGTCACAGAGCGGGCAGGATCTCAAGCACAAGCCTAAGTGATTCTAAAACCCATGTTCTTAAAAAGAAATCTTTCTTGACAAATGCGCTACGCTAAAATCCAATGCAGGGGTCCCCAAACTACGGCCCGCGGGCCACATGCGGCCCCCTGAGGCCATTTATCCGGCCCCCGCCACACTTCCGAAAAGGGCACCTCTTTCATTGGTGGTCAGTGAGAGGAGCATAGTTCCCATTGAAATACTGGTCAGTTTGTTGATTTAAATTTACTTGTTCTTTATTTTAAATATTGTATTCGTTCCCATTTTGTTTTTTTACTTTAAAATATGATATGTGCAGTGTGCATAGTGATTTGTTCATAGTTTTTTTTTTTAGTCCGGCCCTCCAACGGTCTGAGGGACAGTGAACTGGCCCCCTGTGTAAAAAGTTTGGGGACCCCTGATCCAATGTATAGTCTTGATTCGGAAATGGGCCAGACACAGAAAGGGTTAACCCATTTGTCAGTGGGGCAATTTCTACAGGAGAACATTTGCATTTTCTTGCTCAAGGGGTTCTGGAGCCTCCTGTGGAATGAGGTCAGCAGCTGGCGAGCGGCTGGCAGAGGGGTGAGCAGTAAAAGGAAGACCAGACACTGTGGACGATGCACACGGCGGCGGAGGGCTGGCTCGCAGGGGCAGCATCTCATTGGCTAGCTCCTGAGCACCCGAGCTGTCTCCTGGGGAGGATGTGGTCTGACCACATTCTTTCAAGTGTCTGGTAGCTCCTTGCTGGCCACCTGGCTCAGAAGGCGAGCCAGCACCTGCGTCACTATCAGGCTCATCAGAGGAGCCCAACCTCCTGGTCAGGAAGCTCCCTGGCAAAGCCGAGGCCCTGCCTTCCCTTGTAAACAGCTAGTCACTGCAACCAAGGGCATCTGACAGAGAAGTCACCTCAAACATGGGAAATATAGATATGGAGTCGGAACCACACAGCGCGTGCGCGCGCGCGCACACACACACACACACGATAGTATCAGCCATGGGAGTGGGGGAGTTGCCACTGTGAGTGCTCACCTGCCTCAGCTTCATCTGTGAAAGTGGGCTAACAGCAGGTCTTGGCAACTCTATGGCAAATGAGTCGGCACGTGTGAGGCACCAAGAACAGTGCCTGGCACCTAAACACTAACTGAAGTGCTGCTGTCGTTCCTGCTATCACTACCCCTGTGGTCAGAGTCGCTGTGCCAGGTTGCAACCCCACTGCCTGGGGAAGGGACTTTCCCTCGTACCCACAACATCCTGAGTTCTCCTCCAAGTGGGGGGTGGGGCCCGAGGGCATGACCTGGCTGATGGTGCGCTGGGGGAGGGGCTCCACCCGTGGTGTAGTGAATGGATAAATGAACAAACTCGCTCAGAAAGTAAGAGGGCTTGAGTTCCCAAAACTTACAACAGCAAAGGGGAAGGGCTGATGCCAGGGAGAGTGGCCCTGGAAGATGCTACCTGGAATATTCCCCTTCCTGTAGCTTTAACTCTCTGGTATCCAGCATCCCAAACCCAGTGAGGGCCCCCCTGAGGGCTATGGGGAAGGCTGAATGGACTGCCATTCCTCACGGCCTGGAGGACCGTGGACCCTCTGGCCCCACCAGAATTTGAAGCTATTCTTCCCTGATAAACTGAGACACAACAGAGAATTCTGCCATTTGTTCAGGGAGGGATGAGTGGGTCTCAGCTTAGACTCCATCCTTGATGAAGGCAGGGACCCTGTTTCTTCCTTCAGTGGGGTAGCTATACTCCAACTGACCCCGTGCCTGGCCTGCAAAACGTTGTATTAGTTCCAGCAGCTATCTAACAAAATGTCACAGGCAGAGAAGTGTAAACAATTGAAATTTATATATATATTTTTCAGTTCTGGAAGTCCAAGATCAAGGTCTATCAAAGTCTGGTTTCTGGTGAGAGCTCTTATGGTTCTAATCCCCCCCTCCTTTTTTTTTAAGAGAGAGAGAGAGACAGATAGACAGGGACAGACAGGAAGGGAGAGAGAAGCATCAACTCATAGTTGCAGTACCTTAGTTGTTCACTGATTGCTTCTCAAATGTGCCTTGACTTGGGTGGAGGGGCTCTAGCAGAACCAGTGACTCCCAAGCCAGCGACCTTGGGCTCAAGCCAGCGACCTTGGGCACAAGCCAGCGACCTTGGGCTCAAGCCAGAGACCTTGGGCACAAGCCAGTGACCTTTGGGCTCAAGCCAGCTATGATCCCATACTCAAGCCCATGACCTGGGGGTTCTGACTCTGGGTTCTCAGCGTCCCAGACCAACGCTCTATTCACTGTGCCACCACCTGGTCAGGTTCTTCCTCTTCCTCTTAGAAGGCCACCAGTCCTATGGGATTAAGGCCCCTTTATGATATCATGTAGCCTTACTTACCTCCTAAAGCCCCATCTCCAGATACAGCAACTTTGAGTGTTAGGGTTTCAACATACAAATTCTTTGTGGGGGAGGGGAGGCAATTCAGCACACAGCCTATGTGTCCTATAGTACGTGTTGCCCAGAGAAAGAAATGACTAGAATGGAAAGCCAGATGCGTGTGTTTTTAAGGGCCTACTATGTGCCACACACCGTGCTAAGTGCTGAGCGCATTACCCTCTCTTTTCTCCACAGCAGGTCTAGGGGAGAGGTGCAGGTGTTCTCATTTGAAAGAGAACATCTGTCCCCTTAGCTCCAGGTCTCACAGCTGATGAGTGGCAGAGCCCAGCCTTGCCCCATGGATCTGCCCCAGGGTTCCTCAGCCCTCTTTGCAGGACTGGCTGCATGACTTGTGGGGCCCAGAAATAAATGAACCTGGAGGACTCCCCATTCAAAAGTGAAGCATTTCAAGGGAGTGACAAGTCATTAAGTAAAGCGTGGGGCCCTCTGAGTGGGAGCCCCACGACACTGGCCCTGCCTCGAGGGGCTGGCTTGGAGAACCCAAGGGAGATGGGAATTTAAAACAAAGCCAGCCCCATCACGGTCCCGATGATTCCCATTCTGCCACGTCCCAGCCCCATCACGGTCCCGAGGATTCCCACTCTGCCACGTCCCAGCCCGTCTCTCCAAACGACTTCTCCAGAAAGGCTGCTGCGTAATTGCTTACCCTCCTCTGAAAAAACGAAGACTGGAAAATCCCTGCCAGAAGACTTCAAAATTCCACATTGGAAGGAAGCCTGCCCTTGAGCGACTGTCTTCCGGACAGGCTGCGTCTGCAGGAGGCCACGTGAGTGGCTGACGCTCGATCTGTGGGAACATGCATGCCTGGCACTTGGAAACCCAAGTGGGACCAGATCCTGGATCGAGCAGCCCCAGTTACCACAGAGCGAGGGTCCCGATTAAAATCAGTGGTCTGAGGTTCCTGGATTTCACTGAATAAACACACCCAGTTCAGGCTGGCTGGTGTCTGCTGGTGGAGAGAAAGGAGTCTATCTGAAATTACCTGCATCCAGGCCCTTTCCGACCTGGAGCTCAGAGGGGTCTGAGGGCTGGCTGTCCGAGGTTCGTTCAAACACCCAATCTTTGGGAAACTCTGAAACAATACAAGCTGTCTCTGGGCACTCGTAAAGCTTGGGGAATACAGCGCCAGACACTCCTGGGAGGGATGGAAACGATGAGGCTGATTCCAGGGGCGAGTTCTGGGTTCCCGTTCTCCACCACCCAACCCCCCTCCAGCTTCTTTCTCCATTTCTCCTCCTCTTACGCAGGTCACAGCTCACCCACAGCCTCAGCAGATGCAGCAGAAGCAGAGGGCACCCGGCAGCCGGCCACGGCGCTGAGGCTTCTTTCCCTGAGGGGTCCGGTTCTTCAGGGCACAGGTCTCCTCTAATGCAGTCTCCCTTTCCACGTGAGCAGTAACAGAAGCTGCCATCCTCGGCGGCAGCGTCTCAGTGTCTCAGACACACAGAATCCCCAAACATCTGCGCTTACGGAGAAGGGACCGGAGGGGGGGGTGTGGGATTTTCTCCAAGCAGCCGCAGGCAGCAATTTCTAATCACGCAGTGTAAAGCTGCTAAACGTTTGCAATTAAAGTTTTAAGGGAAGGAAAAAAAAAATGTTTTGCCTCGATCCAACACTTGTCATGACCAGAACCAACCTGGAGACCAAGTGACCCGATTTGTTAAAAACAGGGCTAAAAGTGGGGATGGAAATGACCGCTCTGGCCGGAGGGTGCTCCCTGGGGCAGGGCGTGGGGAGAGGAGAGGCCCCAGGGGGACCCCTCTCACTGGGGCAGCCAACAGGAGTGTGTGCTGTGGTCGCCCCACGGCCTCTGGCTATCACAGCAGCACCTGTCACATGGGTATCTGAAGAGTTGCAAAAGGCTTCCTTTTACCCTTCCTTAAAACACCAGCAACCGGAGGCCTTCTGAATAGACAAGAACTCCTTAGAGTAGCTAAGCACTCACTTTCTAGAAATTTCATTTTAAACTCAGCTCCAGGTCCAGCCCAGCCAATGGCCTGGGCTTTCTGATCCTTTGGGAGGCAAAGCTACTCTCTGGATCCTCTCCTACTTTCTGCTCATTTGCTCCCCTCCCTCAAACCCACAGGCGTAAGTCAGTGTGACCTGGTGCAAACATGTGTCCGCCACAAATATTTCATCATCAACTACTAATGCACCAGGCTGAGGGGTGCAAACAGCAATGCCAAGTTACTGTTTCCACAGGCGCTGCTGCAACCCAACGTCACAGATAATCTGTGAGCCTCAGAAGAGATCTATTTAAATACACTGTGTACTTGGATGTGATAAAGCTGCAACAGTAAAAACTGCACACGAAGTTTCCAGGAATAAATAAAGCTCAGCTGGGCCCGCCCTAATCGACTACATTAAGGATATACTGAGGACTCTACACGCCTAAGGCAGTGGTGAGACCAAGGATATAGGAGCAGTTTACGGCACAGTTCCCCACCCTCCATATGTCAGTGACCTCATGGGGAAGCCCAGAAAGGCACAGGGGAGAGAACTTAGAGATGTGAGCCCAACACGCAGCCCCCGTCAAGCCTGCAATCATTGCCCAGGGGAGACGAGAGGGCTGCCACTGGGCAGAAACCACAGATCCACCAGAGCGAGAGTCCTTCCAATCAGAAATGCGTGGGGGAACCCTGAGTACTTCGCAGTGTGGACTCTCGGATGTTTAGTGAGACTATTTCTGGTCCTGGGTAGGTTACCCACGTCACCTGTGAGGTTTGTTGACACTCGACTTGCTTGGCGAGGCCTGGCTTAGGCAATCCTTGCCCTCTGACTCGGATGCCCTTTGTCCAGTGTCATCATGGTCCCGAGTGTACTGCTGACAGGCCTGTCTGCCCTGCGGCAAGGGAGCTGGGACTGGCCCTGTCCCTCGTATTGTAGTCCTACTTCCCATGACAGGCTCTGGCCCTCCCGAGTGCTCGCTGAGAGGGTGCTGACCGAGAGAACAAACGCGAGAAATAGGAAGAGAAACTCTCCATCAACAGCGTTAAAATCACTGATGTTAAAGGGAGCCCAGAGACCATCCAGAGGAGTCATGCCTCGACACTTTCCCGAGAAAGAAACATGGGCTCTGGGGGAGGAGGCAAAGCCTGGCCAAAGGTCATTTAGTCAGCTGGTGGCAGAGCCAGGATGTGACTAGGAGTCTCAGCCACTAACCTCACAATGGAACAAGTCATCAAAGTTCCAACTTAGCTTTCTGGGTAGTCGGAAAGCAGGTGGTTCTACCCGATTGTGAATCAGCAAGTGAGTACTCCGTACAAAAGCCCAGGGGATTATTTTGCACTGGGTGCCAGCTGGGGGGTGGAACTCGATGTTCTGGGCTGGGAGGTGATGCATCATGTGATAAGGATCCTCCAACTTGCTCTCAGGTCTTCCTTGGACAGCTTAACCACCAGCTGCCCAAGTTTTCAGAACATCCACCATTTAGAAAAACAAGATGATACCAAGAGGTATCACCTCCGGGCTCAGGAAGGTGGCTGGCATACCGCCCCGGTATTGGCCTGAGTCAGCCAGACTGCCAAAGGATCTCTTCCCCAGCCTAAAGTTCTGAATCCAGAGACCAACACTGCCTTAGCAAAAGTGACAGCAAAGGCTCCTGCAGCTGGGGACAACATCTTGTCAGCTCTGCATAGTACAGGAAGAGTACCGGGGCACAGAGCACCCCGAATTCCAGGGGCGGACAACAGGGGGCAAGGCAGGATCTAATTCTGTAGCCAGGACCTGGCAGACAGGGAGCCTTGGTTCAAGCCGGCTTTCCTACCCTCCCACTGACTTCCGGTGGTCACTCTACAGCTGGGTGGCAAAGGTCACGGAGTCTGTCCTCAGCAAGGCTCATTTGGACTTTCCTCTGACCTTATTATATAAGGGGAGGTCCAACCAGGACCAACTGGATCCTGGGCTGGCTGGTGTCTAAGAGGCAGAGGAGAAGAAACCTAGGTTTGCGACAGCTCCAGGACAAGGATGGGCTGTGAGCAAGAAGAGAATGTCCAGCAACACACTGTCACCTTTGGGAAGTCATTGACACGCAGCTCTGGACTGAGCCAGACCTAGGTGTGAATCCCCTCACCATCACTTGTTACCTCGAGAGTCTCATTTTTGTCACGTGAAAAATACGATACCTCCTCTTTCTTAAGAGTACGGATATATTCAAATGAGTTAATGAGTGTATTTAGCCCAATACCTGGAACATGTCAATTTTTTAATACATGCTACCTAATTTTATTTTTATTCTTAACACTCATCTTATTCCCTGAGATCTCTATTAACAGAGTGGTTTGTGATTTATGTCCACCCCACCACCACCAGTACATGCATAAGTGACCTAAGCGGGAATTAGTTATAGCGCTGGAAGTCATTGATGTTTTTATCTGGGGAAGGAGCAAATTTCCTTTCTTAAGGATGGTAGGCTGGAGGCAACATTTAAATATTTTGTATTTCCCGAGCAATCCATGTCAGAAGGCGGGACCTAGAAGTGTACTCTGTAGCTGAAGCGGTCCAGCTGCTGATGAAAAACTGTCCTCGATGACCCCCAAATTGAAAGGTCATGGTCCATTTCAACTCCCCATAGGTATATAGATTTATGTCAACAGGTCATCTGGGGCCTGACCTGTGGTGGCGCAGTGGATAAAGCGTCGACCTGGAAATGCTGAGGTCGCCAGTTCGAAACCCTGGGCTTGCCTGGTCAAAGCACATATGGGAGTTGATGCTTCCAGCTCCTCCCCCCTTCTCTCTTTGTCTCTCTCCTCTCTCTCTTTCCCTCTCTCTCCTTTCTAAAATGAATAAATAAATAAATAATTTAAAACAAACAAACAAACAAAAAAAACAGGTCATCTGAATGGACATGCCTCGCTACAGCAGCATCTTTTCTCCAAAGCAAAGTAGGACCCAGAAGCCCAGTGGTCCCGTTTGGTAGGCTGAGCTGAATGCCTCTTCCATTCCATGAGCACCATGAGCCCACACCTGAGGGCTGCTGGATTCTCCCAGAACATAGCGCACTACCTTAATCTCTCCTGGGCAAGCCTTCCCTCACCCAAGGACACCACAATTCTTTTAATAAGCAGCACATGCAATTCTGCCAATCACTCCCACACAGTTTGTATCTTTCTTTCAGCCAGGAGTGCTAAAAATCTTCCACAAAGTTTTACTTTACATTATTTAAAGATGGTTTGGGTTAAGTCTTTGCAAGGAGAGAAGGACCACTTGACTATCTTCCATTCCACAGAAGTCAACCCTTCATAAATGTTTCTGGACAAGTCATAGAGAGCAGGGTGCCAGGAGTTCAAAGGAAAGAGAGAAACATTACCTAACCAATTTAAACAAACACAATGGAAAACAGAGAGGTTAAAGCAGGAGGATAAGGAGAGAGCTTGAAGGTCAACTTCCCTTTTTTGATCCAAAGAAAATGAAAACCTATTAGGGGTGATATTTCTTTCTCCAGAAACATGGCTAGGCATTGCGTGTATGTGTCATCGGGATGCTTCTGAGGATAACAAAACAAAAAGCAATAAAAAGTGACTTTAACAATAAGGGGCATTATTATCTCATAAGAAGACATCCGGAGTAGGGTGGTGTCAGGGTGGGTTAGTTGTGTGACTCAACCCTGTTATCAAGGACTCAAGTGATGTCCTCTCCCCCCACCCCCCGTCAGTCTGCCTCGGGTTGCTGAGTTCTGAGTGGTTCTCTCCGCACCATCATTAGATGGTGGCTACCGCAGCTCCAGACGTCCTCATAGATCATCCAGGAGTCTGAGAAGACGATGACTCCAGAGTTGGATCATCCCTTCAAGAGAGGGATGCCCCACCTAGGACATCCATCAGTAGCCTGAGTTGAGTCACAGATCCATTCCTACGTCACCGGGGGACTAGAAGCATCAGTTAGGAGAGTCAGGACTCACCTCTGGGCCAGCAGGGGAAGCCCAGACTCATAATGCACGTTGCTCCTGGTCCCTAAACAGAGCCACAGTTCCACTAGCAAGAACAAAGGGTGGGGTGGGGGTTCTGATGGCAGTTTGGGAGACGATCCAACACTATCTGCAGTCGTGCACGGTCTTCCAGGGCTCCTAACAATTTAAACTCCACATCAGGCCCGAAAGACCTGCAGAAACCATCCCAACAGTGCGGGCCTGATGCCGAACACCTTTCTCATCATGCTCAACATGAACACCAACTTGTCACGCGGGGGCCTTGTTTGGAATCTGAATCAAACTTACCAACTTACATTTTTGAGGCAACCCGATAAATTTGAATATGATCTAGGTACTAGGTTATGTTAAAGAATGATGATAACATTGTGACAGAGAAAAGAAATTACATTAACATGTATGTAAATCCTTATTTTTTAAAAGTATACAGGCTAAAATATTTAGGGATAAAAATGTCATAATGTTCTAGGCTTGCTTTAACCTATTTCAGCCAAAAAAATAAAAAATAAAAAAAATAAAAAAGGAAGGCACAGATCAGGGGTAGTCAACCTCTTTATACCTACTGCCCACTTTTGTATCTCTGTTAGTAGTAAAATTTTCTAACCGCCCACCAGTTCCACAGTAACGGTGATTTATAAAGAAGGGAAGTAACTTGACTTTATAAAACTTATAAAGCAGAGTTACAGCAAGTTAAAGCATATAATAATAATTACCTACCAAGTACTTTATGTCAGATTTTCGCTAAGTTTGGCAGAATAAATCTTTCAAAAACAACTTACTATAGTTAAATCTATCTTTTTATTTATACTTTGGTTGCTCCGCTACCACCCACCATGAAAGCTGGAACGCCCACTAGTGGGCGGTAGGGACCAGGTTGACTACCACTGGAATAGACGAAGAAAGTCAAAATGGTGGTAATTGTTGAACATGGGTGATGGACATATACTGGTTCATGACATACGTTAGTATGTTTTTTAATGTTTGGACATTTTTCATAACAAAAGTTTTAAAAGTATTTAGTAAGTAAGACATGGTATCGCCGACCTTACCTTCGAAGAGTTTACTCTGTCTTTCAGCTGTTCAACGGGGCTTGAGAGCTTTTGCACATTTTCTCCCTTCTTTCTGGATTTTATTTTTCACTTTGGCTCCTTCTTACATTGAGGCCTCTGTGCAGAGGTCACCTCCCCACATCGGCTTTACTGTCCCTGTGGTCCTTCTTTACCTTATTAGTCTGGTTGATGTTCAGTGCTCTTATCAAATTACCTGAAGTTATCCTACTTATTATCTAGTTCTTCCATCTAGAACAACCTTCTCGAGAAGGGTAACCTGGTGTATCTTGTAGAACCTTTCCTCGGTGCCAAATCAGGACCAGGCATGGAGAAGCCACTCAAATATTTGAATAAGATAAATTTTCTTATTGAAAACCCTTCCCAACACTAAACCAAACGATTACCATTGAATGAGCACTTCACACATGTTCTTATTCGACCCTCACAGTAATCCTATGAGGGCAGAAATTACTGTGCTACAACTAAGACCCGAGGCCCAGTTAACCCGTACACCTAAGGTGACATCGACCTGGCAGACATGCCTTTAGTTGGTTCCTCAGCCTGTGACAGGCGTCACCAATAGATCCCCAAATTATTTTTGCTGAGCCTACATGCAATACAGTGCTCCAGGCAGTCACTATCATTGATTAGGTTTGGTTGCCAAGGTGATATCTACTTGCTGTTCCCATACTAGGTCTTGCTATTAAAAGGCAGGTGCTGGTGTGACCATGTTACCCTTCCCTATAGTTCTTTCTGAAGCCCATTTCTGCCTCTTCAAGAAATACAAAACTTAAGGCTCCAAATAAAGCCTGGCCTTGATGCACGATATTGCCAGACCACGGGATCAGCCTCCAGAAGGTTATTAAATAGCACAGCCCAGCTGCCAAGGCCTTTTGAGGCTTGGCATGCAAGGAAGGGCTCCCCTGTGGGGACCGCTGGCTGTCCCTGTCAGCTACGCATCAGAATTTCCAGCTCTGCTACTCTTCAGCTTCCCACACCCTTCAGCCAAGAAGGCACACGGAGGCACAGAGACCAGAACCAGGAGTCAGGAGGCCTATGTCGTCCGGCCAGGCTCTGCCTCTCCAGGCGTGCCCGTAGGCAGGCTGCCTTACCCCTCCCAACTCATATTCCACATCGGAAAAGGGCACCACTTAAAGCCGCGTGTAGAGTCCCTTCTGGCTCTAACCTCAGATTTAAGGTCTATTTTCATAGCTTTGGTACCATGTGCATAACCCCTGGCAGAGAGAGGGTCTCCTATCAATGTTTATAGGAGGATGGGAAGACAACCAGTTAGGAAACAAGGGAGCCTCTGAAATGGACCATCAGTAGCTCCAGCAGAAGAAGGTTTCAACATGGTGGAAAGTTCAAGGTCCTCAAGACAGACTAGGAGTTTGTACAGCTTCCACTGTGCTCTTCCCCCAACAAGACCTTCTGACAATGAGATGAAATCAATGAGTCCAAAGTCTGCTGTTTAGCGGCTAGGTGACCGTGGGCAAGTTAAACGCTCAGTGCCCTAGTTTCCTCACTTGGAAGATGCAGGTAATTATAGTACGCACAGTACAGTGTGTTGGAATACTTCCATCATGACTGAAAAATACTTAGAACAGTGCATGACACATAGTAACTGCTTAATAGTTAGCTATTACTACTCGTACTATCTTTGAATTATACAGCTCAGAAGGGAGGGGATCCCGCTCCCTCCTCAGCTGCTGGATAAATGTTACTCTGAATGAATGGAATGGAGTGGATGGGATAAAACCACTTCATTCCTTCCAGGTCTTCCTCCTCGGGTTGATGGGTTAGAATGGTTTCCTCCGAAGCTAGATTTTACATGGAGGGTAAAGAGATCTGTATAGTGGTGAACATTATACCCTGCACTTGAAGTAGGAAAAATACTGATTTTTTTAAATTGAGCGTGAAAACTTACGTATTTTTTAAACCTTTGAGCACCCTCTTAAAAACTACACAAAAAGAGCTTGTCAAAAATAGTTAAATTAAAATGGAACACTAAAAAATGTTCAAAGAATCTAAACGCAGGAAAGGGGAAGAGAGGAACAAAAAAAGGGGGGAGGCAAACAGAAACAAAATATCAAATGGTAGACCCTAGATCCAAACATATCAATAGTTACATTAAATGTAAGTTATCTGAACACACCAGTCAAGGCAGAATATCAAGGTTGTCAAACAAGATAAACAAAATGCAAGGATCAGAAACTCACTTGGTATATGACATAAGCCAGTTAAAATTAAATGTGCGGAAAAACAGATTACACAAACATGCATCAAGAGAAAGCTGAAGGTATTTCAGATAAAGTAGACCTCACAGCAAAGACAATTATTAGGGGTAAGGAGGGACATTACAACACTAGTGTTTCTAGAAGACACTGGAGAAAATGATGTTTCTGGTGGAGGGGTGGGGAGTGGGGTGGGCGCCGTTCTGGAAGCGCCTCTGCTCCCCACCCACCAAGGACCCCACTGCTGCAGGAGCGGGAGCAGGCTTCCTGGCTCCCCCTGCCCCCCCCCAGTCCTCAGGCCCGCTCAGCCCTCACTCCCAAGTCCCGTCTGATCTCAGCCTTTGAGGGGAAGCCACCTGAAAAGCCACAAGAGTCCGCGACCTTGTTGCAAAAGCCATCCACCGCCCGTGATTACACCCGTTGGGGTAAATTCTCAACTCGGTAGCATCATACTACACGCGGGGCTCTGCATCCCGTTGTTAAGGATTTGGGACGAACATTGCCTCAATTCTACTCTTCCCCCTCTTCCGGTGTATTTCTCCCAAGAGAAACTATATAGGGAAAAAAGAAAACCTGAAAACCAAAGGATCTTGCCCAGGAGAAAGGGTTCTGGATTACGTTTTCTGCTTCTATGACCTTGCAGAGCCTGGTCTGAACAAGCCCCCGCTGGAGTGTGTGTGGCTGGGATGCGCACAGTCTGCCGGCTGGCCTCCCAGACCCAGCTCCTCGCAGTCTGTTTAACACCTCCAACCCCCACGCCGCCTGCTGTCTCCAATGTGTCATCTCGGACGGCGTGTGAAAAGACTGAGATTAAGGTGGTCTCGGCAGCTCTGGACAGCTCTGCTTCCACCCGGCCCTCGGATGAAGGTTTGATGCGTGCCCGGACTGGTCCTGCTGTCTGGGCTGCAGACAGGCTGGACCAGCAGCTCGGAGCTGGGAGTCAGACAGATGGAAGGAACACATGGGTCAGGCAGGCTGGCAGGAGGCCCACCCAGTACCCTCCTCCCGGAAAGGCTCTGGCCTCAGCAGTCAGGCAATCTTCCCTCTTCCCAGGCCTGCAGTTTCATGAGTGATGAAATCTGCTATCAGGGGAGAACTCGTTTTCTTGACTTTGAGAAATCCTGTAATGACAGTCTCCATCCATGACACTGCGGTGAGAGACGCAGGCTCTGTCTTCGCAGCTCATTTGCTGGGTAACTTGGGGCATGTTGCTTCCCCTCCCCGAGCCTCTGATGCTTCCTCTGCCCTCGTACTGGTGGTGTGATGATTAAATGAAACAATGTATGCCACGTCCTTAGCACAGAGTAACTGCTGAATAAACAGTTCCTATGATTATTGCGACAGGATCATAGAAACCACCCCTTCTGTGTCCTCCATGATGCCTACAAGATGCCACAGGGCAGGCGTTCAAGAAACCCTTGTTGGCTAAACATCCGCACTATCTGGATCTAGTTAACTGCAGGTACTTCAAAAGGCACATTGAATAACACCCCTCCTTGTCTGGTTTAGTTCTGAAATAGAAAGCAAATTAGCCACCAAGACGTCCAGGATCCTGAAAACATGTGGTCTCTAATATTGTCACACCTCCCATTTGCATCTGCAGCTGATTAAAAACAAGGATCTGTGAGATGAACTTGTCTAGTATTTGACAACACGCAGCTTAGATCAAACAGTCTCACTAAAACTTGAAGCACGTCAAGGTGGCATCAAGTTGGAGGCAGATTGGAAGAAAAGAGAAGTGACACTTTGATTCATCTGGCACAATTTAAGATATGACATTTCTGTCTTAATGACAGCAATAAGCTCAGTCCCCAGCTATTCGGGACCTAAACGACTCTCCCCCTATAATCTGAATATGTAAGAGGCATTCCAAAGAAGTGCTTTTCTTCCAGAGAGGGTTATAGTAGAAAAAATATATGCTGAAGTCAGTGACTATAATAAATAATAATTGCTTTAAGAGCTGTGACAAAAAGATACTTGTTCTCATTAATGGTCTGCTGAAACTCTCTTCAAATAAATGCAGTTACCCTTGCCCAGCCTAATGTGGCAGCTGTGTTTCTCTATAAGACTGGTTTTTCCACTCTCCTTTTCCCTCTGGGTCTCCCAGTCTACCTCCACCCCTAGCATCTTATCTCCACAGCAACCATTCTTTCCTCTTTTACCCACACCCCACTTACGGGTCTCAAACCATGAATGCTCTCAGCCCTCCCTCCTAGCACGGGTAAAGCATGTGGCCTCTGGACTTCAATGATTGAGTCAATGTTGGGCACATGACCTAAGTCAGGCCAAACAGAGCCAAGGATACTCAAATCAGGACTTTTGTTTGAGCTGTCCGGGAAGCTGACTTCCTTTGCTATGAGGCTTGTAAGCTGAGGCTGCTGCAGGCAGTTTATAATCACAAGAGAAGGGCTGCTGGAGAATGAGGCCAGCCCAGGTGCAGAATCCAGAGGAACAAGTAAACAAGAGAAAATAGAGTCCCAGAGGCATCACTGGACCTCTGAATCAAAGCACCCTTTAGGGTGCTTTTTAGGTAAACTCCTTTGCTTTAATTGATTTGAAATATGTCTGCAACCTGAAAAGTGTCCTGATACAGAACTGTTAAAAGAAGTGTACTTATGGCCCTGGCTGGTTAGCTCACTGTAGAGCATTGGCCTGGCGTGTGGAAGTCCTGGGTTCGATCCCAGTCAAGGCACACAGGAGAAGTGCCTATCTATTTCTCCACCTTTCCCCTTCTCCTTTCTCTCTATCTCGCTCTTTCCCTCCCACAGCCAAGGTCCCATTGGAGCAAAGTTGGCCCAGGCACTGAGGATGGCTCTGTGGCCTCTGCCTCAGGTGCTAGAATGGCTCCGGTTACAGCGGAGCAACACCCCTGATGGACAGAGCATCGCCCCCTGGTGGGCATGCCGGGTGGATCCCAGTCGGGCGCATGTGAGAAGTCTGTCTGTCTGCCATGCCCCCCTCCCCCGCCGGCTTTTCACTCCAGAAAAATACAAAAAGAAAAAAAAAAGAAGAAGTGTACTTATAAGTAGCAACTTTATGGCTTCTTAGGTTCAGCTGAATTACTTGGAATATGAGAAGGCAGCACTGGATTCCCAGAATTCCTTAACATCTGCCTATTCTGAACCATGAGAATAGATAGAACTTGGCCGTTTCCAACCAAGTTGCTGCTGACTTGGACATGCCGGTGCGGTGGCCTTGCTTGGGTGATACTGCTCAGGTGACCGGGTCCTGGGTAATAATAAAGCACTGGTCCCTCAGGAGACCCGACTTCTGGTCCAAGCTGGGTTACTGGCTTTGGGACCTCACACAAACTCTTCTGGGCCTCAGTTTCTCCTACAGGAGCTTGAAGCCATCTGTCTCTCACACAGGAGAATGGGAGGTAGTGTCACCGGGTAGTCAGCAACACGGGCTTTGAGTTGGGTGGACTGGGGTTCAAGTCCCTAGTCTACCCTCAACTAGCTACATGATCTTGAGTAAGAGGCTTAATTTCTCTGGGTCACAGTTTCCTTGTCAACAGAATGGGAATAAACTGAGGATTACCACAAAGGGTCATTTTAAAGATGACATAAGGTAAAATCTGTCAAGTGTTCAGCCGGGTACCTGGTATATAGTAGAGATCTGATGGGATAGCTGTAACAGCTGTGAGATCAAATGAGAAAGAGTGTGAAAGTACTTTGTAAAAACCACAAGGCACTGTACCCAATCGCAGAGATTATCTTCCCCTCTCACTCCTCCACTGGCCATGATTGTGATGTCATAGTGTGTGGTTGAGACAATAAACTCAATGAAATGAATCTAACCAATAAATTATACCTGACCCAGCAGAGAGAGAGAGAGAGAGAGAGAGAGAGAGAGAGAGAGAGAGCTAGTTAGTTGTCAACGGGGCACAAGGGTACAAACCCCATAACTGTCATTTCCTCAATGGTTTTGCACACTCCCCAAGAAATATACCAGGGCTGTTCACGGAAAATGCTATCAATAGCAACCTACCCAATGTTCCTCTGGAGGCCTGGAACTGTTCCCTAGCCGTGAACAGTCGAACTTTTCCAGAGCTACATCTGCAAAAGTGCAAGTTAAGATCCCTTCCTGATTTTTCAATTTCTTTTAACAGCTTCACAGGCGGGATGAAAATGTGCTGCTTTATGAATGAGAAATTTCAGTTGCTGGACTTGGCAGCCGCGATTTCCAAGAAACCCAGCCGCAAGGAGGGCTGCTGTAGGCTGGACCCCTCCTATTTTCCACTGGCACATCCCGTAGAGCGAGGGAGTGCTGGGTTTCCAGCGGGCTGCTCCCAGAAAAGAAACGGCTGCGGTGCAACCAGAGAGAGATTCCTTCCAGGTGTTGGAGAACCAAGTCCCCCCAGACTGAAGGGGAATGGGGTCTTTCTTCCTTTCTTTTTCAGTTTAGAAAACGCACGGAACAAGCCTAAGAGGTGCTCACTGCAAAACCGTACAAAAGGGTCACTTCAAATCACCTGAGCATTGCTTAATGTGGAAAAAATTAAAGCCTGAAAAATCGGGTCCATAAAATGTAAGGAGACTTGGAAAAACAACCCCGTTTGATTCTGCAGTCCTTGTTCAGGAAAATAGATAGATTGTTCTCTTGCTCTCTTTTCTAACTGTGGCCTGTATACCAGCCGTGTGTGTTTTGGACCCTTGCCCATCCTACCATGATTTCCTGTCTAAGTCTGGGTCCCATGGTAACTGGAGAGATTTGGCGTGCTGGCCCCATATGCAATGACTGGCCACACGAGGGATGCCAAGCGGGTATCTTCTTCCATAACAAACATCTCCCTCTCTCTCCCTCTCTCTCTCTTCTGATTCTGCGGCAGGGCTACTCTCTTGCTCATAAATTCTTAGGAACAAAGTCTTCAGTTTACAAATGGATCTCCCTATGCAGCCTCCCTTACCCACCTCACAGGGAAGTGAAAGTCTTGTACACAAGTCAGAAAACCCATCTGGTATTCAAAGATCCACTGCACAGGGTCAGAGGGGCTGCAAGGTTGCTGGGGACGGGGGTCAATGGTCTTGCTATCAGCAAAAGTGCCAGGCAGTTGAGTAGATACAAAGTCTCATTTTTGGGGTGGACAGAAGTTATCCTCGGGAATGTATATATTTCTGGGGTGTCCCAGGACACACTGATGTGAGTCAATGTTTTCAATGTCTGAGGGCTAATTTCTATTTATCTTTCCGATCTCAACCACAATGACCCTGCCTCTAGGACCGTGATAACCCTGTGCCCCCAACCTGGTGCAGGGGGCGTGGCTACCAAGTTTGGCACATATGCCTCTGTAATTCTCACTCCCCAACTCACAGCTTCTCCCTGACAATCAGGGACTGCAGCTTTTCACCTGTGTTCGGACACGACACCTGACATCAAGCAGGTGTTCTGGAAATGTGTGCAGCATGGCCTATCTGGGGGCAGACCTAGCCACAGACCACATCACAGACTCAGGACTCGGCCTTTGCAACCTCGCTGCCTCCTGTTCCCGTACCCCCCCTCCCCCAACTGCAGAACTCAGCCTCCTCCTGCAAGAGGACCCGCCCTCAGGAAGGGGCATGACAGAAGCCACTCAGACTGAGGTCAAAGGGATACATCATCCAAGCATGCCCCCTCCGCAACAATCTCCCCACCCCTAACTCAGGATACTTCTGCTCCCCCTCTCCTTGACCTAAGGAATTAAATTTTAATTATAGAATTTCAGGCAACCACGGTGAAGGATTTTTTTTGGAAGTGGAAGAGGTGGCTCCTCCCATTGCTTCTGTAACCTCACAAGGACTGACTTCTGGCACTCAGCAAACCTGGCGTCCAGGGAACCCAGCCCCCACGCCCGGGGGGGGGGGAGCAGGTCTTGTGCAGCCAGCTCTCCTGCAATGCGCTGTTGACTTTGCTAATAGAGCAAACAGACCCTCTTTGAAAGAGAGGCAAAGCAGCAGAGCCCTGCTTCCCTGCCCATTTCCTCTGCCTTATTAAGCAAGAAGAACTGGTTTCAGTAAGAAACCCTGAAAGCCGCGGATGGAACAATCTCAGAAGTGTGTCCGGGGTCCCCGGGCATGGAGGGCACAGGGCACACAGGAATTACAGTCAGCACCGGGGGGCAGGTGGTAGAGGGGCTGGCCGCCCGCGTCTCTCTCTGGGTGAGAAACAGGCAAAGACTTTGAAGTCAACCACTACAATAATAAACAATAAACCACTTTACCTGATTAAGTGCTAACTGTTTTACAAATATTTGTGTGTTGTCTCAATGCTCTTAATGCTGCAAGTACTGCAGTGTTACTTTTTAGAATAAAGAAACTGAGGCTCAGACAGGTTTGATAATGTCCCCACCCCTTGAAGTTAAAAAATAAGCAAATCTGAAGGATGGTGACAAAAGTCAGAATCCGGCAACCACCATGAGCGCATCTGCTGGAAGGGGAGTGTGGTAGATGCTGATCTCGACCTGGGGGTGATTTCACAGGTGAACGTCTGCATGAAACTTCATCGCATGGAGCGGAATGTAAGATTTTGCACTTTACGCACCTCGATTTAAAATAAGGAAAAACAAATAAAGCCTTTACCTCAGATCACACAGGGAAGATCCCCAAATAGAAACTAGATCTCCATAACCTCAAAACCTATGCTCCTACCTTGTTCACACTGGAAAAGTCAGGAGAGTGGATGTTGGGAGGATCACTTCTACCCCAATGCCACAGGCCTGGGCGCACACGAATGGTGTCTCGGTGTCCTCTGTGCTTACCCTTTCTGTCAAGGGAGGGAACAGCAGGTAAAGAAAAGCCACAGGCCCAGATCATGGCGCTCGGTGGTGGCAGTGAAAGCAGAGAAGGTCTAAGATCAGACCAAGGCAAACACCACCAGATCCAATCCAAACGTTTCCTTCCCTTGGAAAGAAAGTCTCCTGGAACGTGAATGTTCCTAAAGCGATCCTAATAAAAGCCTTTATATCTGGCACGGAAAGGACAAAAACAACCCTGTCTTTGTTCAGATATTTTAGACACACACAGGAGCTTATGCCCAAGACCTGCACCAACCTATGAAATAAGGCGACTTAAATATCCCTGCTGTTCCAAGTTCCCCGTGTGGAGGCTGCCTGGGCCGGAGGACAAAAAGTCCAGTTCCCCAGAGATGGTTAGCACAGATGACAGGTAATCCCAAACTGGTGGCCTGTGGTGTGGTTCAGGACGCTCATGAATTAATAACACGAAGAGCTCAATACACCTATTGAGAACCACTAACATTTTAACTTCACGTGCACAGAGTGGATGCATCATAATCCCTGGTTCGTGTCCCATTTTGTTGCGTTATTACAATGTGACTTCACCTCCAAAGCGAAAGCCAGAGCCTTGACAAGCCTCTCTGTCTCCACCACCTCCTCCTCCCTCCCCCAGTCCACCTCGTTCCCTGTCCCCACATGGTGTACACCACCCCTGTTTCCCAACCCCTCACTTCCTCCCTTACATACTACTTACTGGGCCTGTGGGATATCCTTCAGTACATTTTTCAAGTGTAACTGTATAAAAACTGTATCGTGCTGTGTGTAACCTTCTAAGATTGATTTCCCCCCCTTGCTTATTATATTGCTAAGGTTCATTCAGCTCCTGCTTTCTCTCCTATTCATGCACTGTCAGTCGAGCCCATGTACATCGTGAGCAGCTTGGTGTTGGAGTTTGTATTTCGTTTTTACGACATCATAAGGCGGGTGTTGCAGTCATCCCCATTTTACAGAATAAAGAACAAAACAAAACAAACCGACAGGCTGAGGGGCTTGCTCGGTATCACAGTTTTTAAAAATCAGCTTAGCTGGGAGTAAATTCAGGATGTGCTCACCTCGTACATGAGTGTCCACATCACACCACCAGAAGGGTCACCAAAGCCTCCCCCCCCAAAATTGTCATCACATCCTTGTCATCATCATAATGGCCACCGTACTTGGCCACTTAAATGTTTCAAGTATTTTAGAGGATATAATTATTTTCATCTCTGCAACTACCTTATGAGGCAGGCAGTATTATCTCCATTGCACGAACACGTAAACTGAGGCCTAGAGACATGAAGCCACTTGTCAAGGAAGCAGTGGGCCCAGCATTTAAATGCAGGTGGCCCAGGGGCACATCCACACCCTCAGTCACGAAGTGCATGCCTCTCAGTCTACAGAGAGCAGCCATCTGAATCCAAGAGGCAAAGACGATGCTGGCTAAGGTGAGGTCCTGCCGAGCGGGCACCCTGGGTGGTGACTGCAGCACTCCCAGAACCTGACACATTTACTCATCGGGGAAGCCCAACTCGCGCTTCCTGTCCCAGGAGAAGAGCTAAGAGCACAGGGAAGGAGCAAAAGACCAGAACACAGACAGCCTCACCAAGAGCGGCCCGGCTGACCAGCTGCTGGTCTCAGACACGGTCCTGGGTCTCTGGAGGGAAATGACCAGGCTCTGAAAGCTGGAAGGGCCAAAGGGCAGTGCCTCAGGGAGAAAAGGGCACAAAGCCTCCTACTGGACAAACGTACAGTCCAGAGTTTTTACTTGACCTGCTCCCAATAGCCTCAGGATTGTTATTAACACTCCAGCCAACCTCCAGCAACAAAAGGCATGGGCTTTGAGGTCCTACACACAACCCTCAATCTCAGCTCTGCCACCTGCTGTGTGTATGACCTTGGACAAATTATTTTAACTGTCCCAAAGGTCCAGTGTCCTCATTGCAAAGTGGTGATGAGTAAGACTGCCTACTTCTCATGGGCTGTCATGGGGATCCGATGAGATTACCCAAGCAAATCATCTAGAACCTTGCTCCATCTCAGAGTAAAATAAACATCAGCCTTTTTTTTAATTTTATCACCACCATCTCTGCAGTTTGGTGAAGCGGATTAAACCAGATGGCATCCAATAAATGTAGGCTACTATCATCATCATTCCCAAGGCAACATCCTTCCCCACCTCCTGCTCAGTCTCCCTAATGGTCCCCATTCTACCATTCAGAGACCCTCATGGACCAGCTCACATGCCATCTCTCTCTGAAAGGGGACCTCTGCCCCCTAAATACTCTCAAAGGAGCCCTGAAGTCAAAACCCGACTCCAAGTGATATAGGATGGACTCACAAGTCTGAATCACCTGAGGAGCATTTTAAAAAATACCGTATTCTGCCTGACCTGAGGTAGTGCAGTGGTTAGGGGTTCAACCTGGACTCAGAGGTCGCTGGTTCAAAACCCCGGGCTTACCTGGTCAAGGCACATAGGAGAAACAACTATGCGTTGATACTTCCAGCTCCCCCCTCCACCTTTCTCTCTCCCTCTTCTTTCTCTAAAAGTCAATAAGTAAAATCTTTTAAAAAAAAATACAAGTACTCTCGCCTCGCTTTTAGAGGTTTTTTTACTTAATATATCCAGGGTGTGTCCCAGAATATGGATTTTCAAAGTAACTCAAGATGTTTCAGCAACCAGCCAGGTCTGGAAATGACTGATTTAAAAGTTTCCTGCATTTTAAGAAGGAGGGGGGAGATGTGTGGACTCGTGCTACAGATATATACACACGCACACACACACCAACACAGTTCTTTGAGGTCTGAAGGGCCACGTCAGAAGTGGAGGAAACCACAGAGCAGATAACTAACAAAGCAACTACTTGTGAAGAAGAGTCCAAGTTACCCTTTAACCAGGAGTGATCTGTCCATGCCCCGGAAGGCGCACAAAGGACACCGGTTTTGTCAGCCTTGCGTGTCCCACAAGGGGGCCCAGTCACACCAATGACAGCGTGACAATGCAACGTCCTGTCCCCACGTCCTTCCTTTCTTCCCTTTGAGACATGTCCCTCCCTTAGTAGACCCAGCTGCCCCATGAAAGCAGGAATCTCACCATTTCTCAGTGGCCTCTGGAGCCCCCTAATTTAAGCCCATCTCCTGTCATAACTGTGATGAAAATAACTGGATCCTTACAAATGGCTCCGAGCTATTTGGATTTCCTTGCAAGTGGCAGCTTTAGCACATTCTGGGTGTGGACAAATGAGCAGCGATTGCATGACTATACTGGCCTTCCACACTACCAACTAATCCTATAGAAACAGTGCAGCTGTGATTACAGTTTCCCTGGGTGGCGCTGATTACACAGTCCAGACCAGCGGAGGGGAGCAGGCTGCTGGTCAGCTTGTAAGGTACTAAAACGACACCTGCACAGAACCATGTTTACCCCCATCATCCTCGGAAGAGGGAAGGAAGGAAGGGAAGGGGAGGAGAAAGACTATGTGGAGGCCATGGTACCCAAATACAACTTAGGTATTCAAGGGCTAATACCCTCCGACTCACTCCTTTTGACTAGAAAAATAACACATCCTCAAGTAGAAAGTGCTTACCACACATAAAAGCGGACACACACCGAATGCCATTGCCGGGAAGCAAGGACGATGAGGATGCAACCGCGGTTTCTATCGGGTAGGTGCCACATGCCAGGCGCTGGGCTAAGCGCCCCCCCCCCTTCATTTTCTTGTTTAATCCTCACACCTACCACGCTGGGTCCATTCTAGTATTATCCCCAGTTTACAGATGGAAAAATCGAGGCACCAAAAGGTTAAATAACTAGTTGTTTGGTCTGGGGAAGTGAGTAGTGGAGTCAGGGTTTGAACTCAGGCCCCCTGTGTGAGCAAATATCCTCTCAGACCCGTTTACCCAGCTAAGAGTCCCCTCTGGGTCCCACTCTTCTCAGGGGACGCTCCTTTCAAAGCCACCCTCTGCCAGGATGCCACTGAGGGTTCTCTTGGGCTTGTCCCGCACAACAAAGGATGTGAAAGAACCAGGACCGCAGGGCATGGGAAGTACTAAAACCTTAACCTCTTGGGTAAAACTCAAGTTCCAAGGAGCCACAGATTGTGGCAGTGGCTCTCCTGGTGGCAGCTCTCCAAGTGGATACGGACAGGCCAGCTTCAGGCAAAACAGCTCTGAAAAGAGCTCACCTCAAGGTGGAAGGACCAGGCAGTTCCTGAATGAAAAGGGAGCTCACGAGAGTTCCTAGTTCAAAGGAACAAACATCCTCTGACCTATGATAACGGGTCAATCAACAGCCCAGGAGGACAGAAGAGCCTTGGAGGAACAAAAGCAGAACTCAAGTTCAAGTCCTACTCAGTAGCAGTAACAGCAGCAATAGCACTCCCACTAGACTGTTTCATCGTCCTGAAAATAGCAACAATGTCTACCTCCGGAGAATAGGTATGGCTCAGATGAGGAAGCCCATAGAAAACTTTGTAACACATGTCGGTTCTTACTATGTGGCCAGCATTCTGCGAAGTGTTTTATGCATATTTCGTCATTTTGTTTAATCCTCCCCAAATCCCTAGGAGGCTATTTTTAAATCACCATTTTGCTGACAAGAAAACATCAGTGAGGCTAAGTGGCTTGCCCTAGGCTCTGCAGCTTGGAAGTCATAAATCCTGACCCTGTGTTAAGGGTCCAGAGGTTAGAGCCACAAGAATCAATGGCCTTCCTCTTCACTTCCACGAATCTTCTTGTTTCTGCAAACAGAGGCCTTTCAGAGAACCTGCACAATGGTTAAAATTTTGAGACCTGCGAAAACCCAGAAAGCTGGCCCCAAGTGACCTCCCGCTGACCCGTTCTAATGGCCGTGTGTCCCACAGAGCTGTCTGTGATGATGGAGAGGTTCTATATCGGCACTGTCCAGCGTGGTAGGCACCAGCCTCATGTGATGAGGAAGCACTAGAAATGCGGCTTGTGTGACAAAGGAAACGATTTTTTAACCTTATTGGCTGTTATGAAATTTAAATAGCCTCACATGGCTAGTGGCTACAGTACTGAGCAAAGCTGCTCCACTCACTCACGGCACGGCAGGTCTCCTGGGCACCACACGATGACGGCTGTAAGGAAGCTCCGACTTCCCAGAACAGGCTGTAGTGTGAAGGAATAAAATAAGTCTTCCCGCCCCAGAGCAAACATCATTGCTGCGATCTTGGAACCTTTGCAGCTGGAAGAGAGAAATGGCCTGTTCTACACCGCATGGCCTCACCTCTCTCTCTCACACACACTTTTTTTTTTCTTTTAAGAGACAAAATTAAATGTGTAGAGAGTCTCCAATGACTTGGAAAAGGTTGTCACATTTTCTGATGACAAATTCCCCTAGCTTATGATGACACGAGGGCGAAAATACGGTGGAAAGGAAAAGCCAGGGGGTCAACGAGGAGAGGCCCAGCACTCTCCAAGGCGTCATTAATCGAGAGGAAACAGACTCAAGCAGCGAACAGCTTCCAAACGTTCTTCCTCTCGAACTATTTTAAGCAACCAACACAGTCTCTCAGAGGGTATTTCATTCACACCAACAGAAAAGCGGCTTCAGCTTCTCAGGATTATCTTGAAACACGCAGAGAAGCAAATACCCACACCACGGCCACAGGCCTGGCAGGTTAGCCACCCCACTGGGCCAGGGTACTATTTTAAGGCACCCTAAATGGCTCGGCGGTTCAGAAGCAGGGAGGGACGGACTTGCTTCAGTTCCTCTCACTGTCCATTCATTTCTTTGCTCAGGAAATCACTGTGTAAGTTCCATTCCCACCCACGCCGCTCCGGAGGACAGAGCAGGGGGGGACAGAGGCAGCAGGGCGAATGAGGACTCGGCTTGAATCCTGCTGTGTCATTTACTAGCAATGTCACCTGGACTTCTCTGAGCCTCGGTTTCTGCGACTATAAAACGGGAGTAAGAAGAGTATATACATACCTCACTGGGCGAAGTTAGCAATGACACGATATCACACATGTGTAGCACACAGCAAACGCCTGGTACTTCGTAAAGGCTCATGGGAGGACCGTGCTGGGATCAGAGCTGAGAATTCAGGTTTCTTGGTTTCTCTGGCTGGGGAGGGGGCAGAGCACGGTTGGGGAGCAGAGGATCTGGAGTGAGGCTGCCTGGGTTTCATTACAGTCGCTACCTCTTATTAGCTGTGTGACCTTGAGCAAGTTATTTAACCTCTCTGTGCCTCAGTTTCCCCCTATTAAAGATGGAATGAGCAGCACCCACTCTGTTTGCCAGTGGGACGAATGAATTATACAGTGCCGCCACCATTCCAGATCTTCCTCTGCCCTATTCCATGCAAACCTAATAATTTAAGCCTCTCTTGGGTGTTCTCTCTTGATTCCTCCAGATGAGCGAGCCAAAACAAGGCAGCATAGCTGTGTAGTGAAGGCAAGTCACTGTCCAGGGTGGGGCCAAACGAGCACTCCGGAACAATGATTCTTTTACCACGAGTAATAGCTAATGTCTGAGCACCAGACTCTCCCAAGAACTCTACCCACAGGATCCGGGCCCCGCTCCAGACCATTTACACCAGAAGCTCTGGAGGTGGGGGCCTTAGGACACAGACACACACACAGGTTTTTTATTTTTTTAAAGCTCTCTAGGTGATTCTAATGTGAATCCAGGGGTGAGTCACCGAAACAACTCTGAGATAGGAATCATGATATACCCATTACACAGAAAAAGAAAACCGAGGTCCAGCGACTATGTAACTAGCTGGCAGACAGGCAGGGGTGACTCCTCCACATTCCATTTCTAAGCCGCCCTGTGACACCACTGCTCTCCGGAGGAGCCGAGTGCACACCACCATCGGGCAGGGGTGACTCCTCCACATTCCGTCTCTAAGCCACCCTGTGACACCACTGCTCTCTGGAGGAGCCGAGGGCACACCGCCATCGGGCAGTTGGCTCCTCCCCAGGCCTTTCTGAGATGACCACAGGCCCCGTGCCTTCTCAGAGCGCCCAGGACAGGTCTCTTTCTGACTAGATTTCTGACCTAGACTTGACCTCCAGGAATCCAAAGCTGCCTGAAAAAGGAGTCTCACTTTCCCAGAACTGAAGGACACAGCACTAAGTCCCAGGGATCCACAGAACAACTGGACCTAATTAAACAGACCACTTGCTAATGACAAGAAACCACAGATCTGACGATCTTCATTAAAAGGTGGCTGGCTGCCTGCGAAGAAGCTAGAAAGCAATATTCAGGGTCTCTTAAGGTCATCAACCAAAGAATATAAGACTGGAAATTAAATCTCTACTGCCTGAGGCCCTGCGCAGCCCTGCTGGACTATGCCTACCCTTGGGTAGGACAAAGGAGGGCTATGTTTAAACCCATCATATGATTAAGCATGTTCAAGGAGCCCTCTCCTCCGAGTTAAGGAGATCTGGAGGTCAACCTCTTACTTGGCATCTCTGTACATTAAGTTTGAGACAAACAATCAACCTCACTCTCAGCTCTTTGGCTCGGTCCTGCTTCTCTGTTACCTGGATGTTCCCATTTCAGTTGATGGCCATTCATTCCTTCAGTTGCTCAGACCATAAGCCTGGTGTCGTACTAACTCCACACTCATTCCCTGCACATCCACGCTGTCCAAGCCTTCATTCTGTCTCACCTGGATTATTGTAAAGCCTCTGAAGCGGTTACCCTGCTCCCACACTCAATGCTACTGTCCATTTCCAACACACCAGAGGGGGTGATCTTGTCACCATGCAAATCAGATCATGTCACTGAAGTCCCTCCAGTAGCTCCCAGCAGAACTCAGGATTAGAGCCAAGGTACCACACAACAGTCACTGAGGCCCCCCTTGACTGACCACCTCCCCAATCACATCTCCTACTACACTCCCGTGCCCCCCCATCACGCTCGCTCCATCCCAGCCACACTGGTCTCCCGGAACCCACCAGCACGGCTGTCACCTCCACCCAGCTCTGTCCCCCCCAGCCAGGCTGGCCTCACTGTGCTTCCTCCAGCCTTCCTCCTCCTCGTCCACCGGCCTGCACCCGCCTCTCCTTCGGGTCTCTCCGATTCACTGCTCTGTCAGCAAGACCTGGAAGAGTGCCTGGTGTACAGCCCGTCCTTGATAAATAAATACTTGCTGAATGGACAAGTGGATGTACCCCAAACTAGACTCTTGGCCTCTCCCCTGTTCCTATTCTCCAGAACCTCCCACTGTAACCACCATCTGTCTCCTCAAAGACCAACATGGTAGAAAACATGCCAGCCCTTCCCGGGATACTTTACAAGCACCCGCCAGACAGGTGGGGGGAGGGGGGTGTCACCGGGATGCTTTCTAGAGGCGGCTCTAGGCGCCCCGGAGGCCTGCTCACCTGCTACTGAACTGGGTCCCAGCATAGTTCTGGCCTGCCTGCTCGTCCTGGGAGGACTGCGTCCAGAAGAACAGCTGCGTGCAACTCCTTCCAAATGATGTCCCCACGTGCAACCTGACTTACCCAGCTGCTGAGACGAGTTTACAACAGCAGCACCGGACCTGGTTTTCACAGACACGATTGCTTTTGGCTCTATGTTCTGTCTGCTTCCAGAACATTTTCTTAATTTTCAACTTGGGGACTCGAAGGGTGGAGGCACTGCAGGGCAGAGGGGTGATGAGCCATCCGTTGACCTGGCCTGTCGTGGTGACCTTCCCCAAGCCCCACTCAAGCTTGGTGACTGAGGTAAGGGGGTGTTCACAGCCTGTCCACCTCGGAGCTCCACGTCTTGCTCGGACCGCAGAGCTCCTGGCCGCCTGTCATCCTCACTGACTCTCACTCCCCTCCTCTCCGAAAAACCGGCCCCGCCAACTGCAACAAGCAGCATTTAAAAATATCCTGCTGGATTATGCAGCCTTGCCTTCTAAATTCTTCACAATGCCTATCTCTGTCCCACATAGTCTAGAGAAGGGTGGAGCATATTTAATTTTTTTTTTTCCTTGAGCTCCCCTGCTATAAATACCCGAGTCTGGGTAGGCGGGCTGCAAACACCGGCAGGATGAAGTCACCTCGGAGCCAAGCTCACCACAGAGCAGGCCTGCCAGGGCCCGGACGCAGCTGCCGAGCGCCGGAGTGTCGGGTCGGCCAAAAGCAGACAGCACTCGTCCTTCTGGGGGAGCGGGGAAGAAAGACTCGAAGGACAATCATCGCAGTTAATCCCAATATAAAAAGGGTGGTGTTCAGTCCTACGGCCCAGCCAGGCCTTCGGAGAACACGCCAGCTCCATCTGGGGTGTTTTTTTTCCCAAGGATACTAATTATCAGGCTCAACTGCAAAGAGATGATTTCACAGTGTCCATGTGGGGTCTAGAAACATTATCGGAGGCAGCAGGGCCCTTGGAGAATCTGGTCCGGCCTCTTCACAACACAGATAAAGCAACAGAGAGCCAACAAGATGGAGTTATTCGCGCCAGGTCACGGAGGGGCCAAGGTCCATCCGACCCAGAATTTCTGGATCCAAATGCTTCATTCTCTGCGCTGATTGTCCTAGAAGCTTGTGCCCATACCCTCGGTTTGGTGCATGAGCCTCAGCTCGTGATTATTAACAACTTTCCTCACAGCAAATACTGATTTTCATATTTTAAAAGTTACAGACTTAAAAAAAAACAACACACAAAAAAACCCTTACATGTCCAACAAAAGCTTGGCCTTAATTTTAGGGATGATTTCCATGTACTGAAAGGTCTGTTGAGATGCTTTGTGATCCAACATAAATCTGCTCCCCCCCCCAACCCCTATCCTTGTAACTGTGGTATTTCCAAGTTCAACTTTCCTGTTTAATTTCTCCATCGTGGGCCTGACCCCACCCCTCAACCTCAGCTCACTTTTAGAAAGCAAACAATGGGCCCCAAATTATGAGCCAAAAATGGCTACAGGTATGCTTTTTGGAAAATGTTCGAGATTTCTTTTTCAAGTGACAAGAAGACTCCTTTATAACACTAGGGTTAGGGAAAGGACTAACACCCAAGTTATGAGCTAAGCCATTGATGAACTATCACATTTTATGAGCGTCAGCAGACTTCAGCTAGACCCTAGGAAGTCTAATCCAGATGGCACAGAGCCATAAGGTGGTTCCGCAATATCAAACGTTACAATGGCTGGACTCCCTATTACCAATCCTCTGGAGACACCTTTGCCAAGAATTAGAAAGTGACTAACTCTCTCTGAGAAGTAGGTTTTTATTTTCCAAAACTCTAAACTGGAAACTGAACATAGCAAGTCAAACTTGTACCCAAAGAAAGCTTTGGGAACCCCTTATCACATCCTGTTTTATGTCCCTTTCCACCTCCATGTTTGAGAATCCTGCTCTGACAAGGGCCGATCCAATGGCCTCATTTAATGAGTTTGTCAGCCCTAAGCTTCGCTCTGTACTGGGACTGCATTGCCCTGAAATGTTGCGTTCAGGGCCACGGAAGAACTGCCAAGTCAGAAGCCAAATTCAAAAGAAGAAATAAAGCTGGTCGAAGCCTTGTCCCTCATGTGTCCTTTCAACCTCAGTGTGCTCGGTTCAAGTCTTCTGTCATTCCTGGTGTTGCTAGGGCAGCGGACCGGGGCGTTTCTGAGGTCAAGCTTTCACTCGACAGGAGGGGTAACGGGAGGTCTGGGACTGTGGTTACGATGAGCTGGGGAGCAGACAAACTAAATTTCTGAATTATAAAAATAAGTTTTGGAAAACTCTCTTCCTGCACTCTGGCAGGCTCCGTAACATCTGGATAAAAGATGTGGGAAAGTTTTCTTTCCTCACTGTCTTATCTGCCCTGCTCCTCCTTGTTATGCCTCTGAACCTTCCAGCCCAACAGGGTCACTAGCTGTTTTCCAAAACACGCACTTGGGCTTCCAGGGCTTTGCTCACACTGCTTCCCTCTGGCTGGGAGCCCCCGTGCGCTCCGCACCCCCGCCCCTTCCCTGTCACAGCTCCACCTGCCCGAACCCCACTGCTCACCTGCCACCTTCTCACCTTCTCCCGGAAGCAGCCCCGACCTTCTCCCACTCCCTCCCCCTCACCCTGGGCTCATCTCTCCTCTCTGAGCTCTCCAGCCACCAAAGCTTCAAGGTCCCATCTATGGACGGACTATTATACCTGCCATACAGAGGGGCACAAGAAGATGAAATAAAACAGCTCACACCCTAGCCAGGTGGCTCAGTGGGTAAAGCGTCGTCCTGGCACAGAGGTCCCAGGCTTGACCTCCGGTCAGGGTATGTACAAGAAGCAATCAATGAGTATACAACTAAAGTGGAACGAGCTGATGTTCTCTCTTTCTCTCTCTCTCTCTCCCCCTACCTTCCTTTCTCTCTCTCTCTCTATCAATGGGGGGGGGGGGTAGCTCATGAAGCCCCAGTCGAGTAGCTCAGTTGATTAGAGCATGGTCTGGATCCAACAAGGCTGCAGGTTCGATCCCTGGTCAGGGCACATACAAGAACCAAACAATGACTGCATAAATAAGCAGAACAACAAATCTCTCTCTCTCTAAAAATCAATTAATAAAAATAATAATTTTTTAAAAGCTCATGAAAAGCACCCATCACGGCAGTGGCACATAGGAAGAGGAGGTGGTCAGCGCTGTCCCTGTCAGATGAATGCAGCAACCACCAACGTCCTTGTTAGGCTCCCATGTGTGTGTTTTGTTTTCCCTGCTAGATTCGAAACTCCTTGACAGGCGAGATCGGTTCTTGCCCTCCTGCGGGCTGTCTCCATTGCCTTGTATGTAGCTGGTGCTTGGTAAGTAGCTGATTAATGTGGCCAGCGTGGCATTTCTCAGGCTCACTTGGGCTGTGTTTCCTAAGCTGCTCCTCTCAACTCAGCGAGCAGCTCCAAATATACCATCAAAGTTGCAAAACCATTTAGGTCTTTTTTAAAACAAGCAAGACAACCACAAAATCTGTTTACATGACAGGCCAGCAAAACACAAAACACCTGCTGTGCTGCGGCTCCGGACTTGGCAGCTGCAACACGAGGGGTCCAGTATCCACCACTGCTGCCTGGGCCTGGAGCTCCCCCTTCGCAGGGTCGCCATGATCCCGAGGGGGTGGGCACGAGATGGGAGGGCGGGGTCTGATCCCATCAGCCCGCCTCACTGCGGGGGCAACCGGGCCAGAAAGGAGCAGGGTGCTTTTCCAGATTCCATAACTTCCTCCTACCTACTGTCACCAAGGAAAGCCTTGTGACTGACCCTGGTCACCTTGGGATTTGGATCATGATCCTCCCCCGAACTAGAGACTTCCACTTTGGCCAAAGTGAACACAACTAGTGCATCCAACACACAGTTGCAGAAATATAGCTATAATTAGAATTAACATTTTTATGTGCCGGGCACAGTGCGAAGTCCTTTACAGAGAATCTTATTAAATCCTCACAACTGTCTTATCAGCTGACTATTCTTTTCAGTCCTACCGTGGAGCAGTGTTTTTCAACCAGAAGCAATTTGCCCTGCCACCCCACCCCCCGGGCACATGTGACAATGTCTGGAGACATTTATGAGTGTCATGACAAGCAGAAAAGGTGGGGGAGGCTACTGGTTTCTAGTGGGTAGGGACCGGGTTGCTACTGAGCATCCTACAATGCACAGGACAGGCCCACGACAGAAATCATCCAGTCCGAAATGTCTGCAGTGGCAAGGCTGAGAGATCCTGTTACAGAGGAAGAAACCCCGGCTCAGAAGTGAAACCACCTGCCTAGGGCCATACAGCTCAGGTGTAAGGGAGCCGGGAATGGCACCGAGTGTTCGCTCTTGACGCTAAGCCGGCAGTAGCTCTAACGTCCCCGATCACTGAGTGTGCACCAAGCACAACCTCCCCGTTCCCTGATTTCACGGTAGAGACATGGAAGCAGCTTCAAGTGACTTGCAACATGGGACCCAACTCCAACGTCAAAGCCGAAGGATCTCTGCGCTTGTCACGAGGATTCCCCTCCCTGTGCTGCCAGCACTGAGATTTCATCAGAGGCCGGACACTGTAGTGGACTCTGAGGACATCCCAGTCCCCTTCATAGACGCTTTCCTGCCAACTGCAGAGAGCAAGAACCCCCGAGACCAGTGGTTGAGACCCTGGCTCCCTGCGCCCCCCCTCGCGGCAGACTCGCCCCTGGGACGGAAGATGAAAGATGATTGCGGACGAGTCTCAGCTTTTCTATCCGGAGAAGCTTACTGATCACCCAACAGCTGACACTGGTGCGGCCCACCCTGGGCAGCAGAGCTCCCGATCCCTCGGGAGCAGCAGTAATGGCTCCTTAAAATCAATGGCACCTACAGGGCACACTCTGGGATCGCAGGCAAGCAACCTCTAACCAGCCACACCGCGTCCTGTGGAGGACGAGCCAGGCCTGCACCCCGATGTCTGGACTTCAATGTGCTTGTGGAGACTCGCGGGCCTAATGGATTTAGAGTGCCCAGACACAGCCGGCCATTAACAAACAAGATCGTTAAGTACTGCTATTGCTACAAGTTTGACCTTCGCTGCCACTGGAAGAGGGTCAAATGCTGACCTGCTCCTCACAACCTTTGTTTTCTTAGGAAAAGCACAGGCCTGAGGCTTCAGCATTATGGGCTTGGGCTTGGTCCTGGCCCAGCCACTACTGAGCTGTGAATTCTGGGCTCTCAGATGCCCTTCTGTGAGAGGGCATTCCATTCACTGGATTTTTGTGGGGACCCTGTGAGAGCAAATAGGATAAAAAGTTTAAGGTGTTGCACAAAGGTCAGCAGAAGTGTGGAAACAGAAGCCAAAGCAGCCATCCACAGTCTGAACCTTATGAGTTAGATATGGTGGTGAGGTGGGATAAGAACCAACCGTGGGCCAGCAGCAAAGTGGCCCTGGCCCCCTTCAGCCCCTTGGGCATTGTTCATGCATCCCAGCATGTCTCGGCTGTCGACTGCCTTCGTTCCATTTTCAGGTTGGAGGCAGGTGGGTGGAACACAGACCCAACCTCTTATGAGCAAGTGTCTTCGAGAGATTGCCCTCTGGGCAGCTGTGGGCAAGGGGGTTGGTATTGCTATTCTTAGGGGAACTCAGCGCCTCTGATTTTCACCTCAGTCCCCCCTGCGGATTTGTCATTTGCCTATTATACTTCTGCTATGAAACCCCCACTTTGGGCATCTCACACTGAAGGAATCCCCCTAACCTGAAATGCTTCCCATTTACATTTAGTCATCACAGCTGCCCAAGGGAACCCTGCTAGAAATTAGGGTGTCAAAAGGCTGAGTCATGTCCTCCCCACCGCCACCCCCAGGTGCTGCCCCTGTTCATCGAGAACTTGACATTCCCACCTGCCAGGGTAGAAAAGGGGAAGATTCTTCCAAGGGGTCAAGGGGTTTCAAACTGAATTTCTGGAATTCAACATTTTGTACAGGAGGATCCATCAACTGCCTGACAAACATTTACGGAGTGCCCAACACAGTGTGAGGCGCAGGGGAGATGCGACGCCCCAAGCTCCCAGTTCGATGGGAGAGACAGACACAGCAGGAAGTGATCCCAGGACAGCCTCTGGGTGCTGGGACAGGAGGACAGGTGGCTCCGCTAGCTGGGGGTGGAGTCAGGTGTAGCTCTGGAGGGAGAACTCCACCTGTTCCTCTAACTACTGGGTTGCATTTCTCAGACACTCAATGGGGAACAAAAAACTAAGTTTTCATTTCCAAAGCTTGCTTTGTTTCCATTTTACCAGCTCCTTTGCCTTCAATAAAATAGAGATGGAAAGCTGCCCTCCTCCCTTAGATGACTCAGGCGTGGACACTGAGCAGACAGCAACGAGCAGCTCAGTGAACCCTCGGCCCTTTGGGGGATGATCTCAGTGGCTCTCCATCCTACAATCTCCTCGCTGAATGAGTACTACAGCTAGAAGAGTTTTCATTCATGCTAGAGAGGCAGACCTTTTATTTCTTGGTTGCAACATTTTGTTTGTTAAGACTTGCCTCAGCTGGTAACTGAATCATTCTGCAAAGTCCTCAGTCACTATTTTTTTTTTTTTTTTTTGCCTAGAGATCCTTAGATAGCAGTAGTTTTGATATACTGCCTATTGCTAATAAAACTTCAGAGAAGTCTTCCTTGGTTGGTGTTAAATTAGCCCAGTCGCATCACCCCATTACCTTGGCCCTTTTTTTTAAAAAAAGAAACACTGACCTCTAAAAGTATATCCTTATCTGTTTATTTTCTCTTGCCTCCTCCATTAGTTTGTAAGCTTCATGAAGACCCTTCCTCTCCCTTCACCACTTAATCTGCAGCAGTTTTAATAGTGTTGGGCATAGGGTCAGGGTTCAATAAATGTTTGCTGAGTGACTTGCTATTATCTATCGAGCATTACTATGTGCTACAATTTTAAGTCTATGATCTCATCTAATCCTCATTCAACCCATGAGTTAGGTGTTATCATTATCTCCCATTTTACAGATAACAAAATTGAGGCTGAGAATGGTTAAGAAATTTGCTCCAGGTCACTCATATGAATGGCAAAGGTGAGCTTCAAACCCTCACTGGCTTCCAAAGTCTGCACTCTTTACCACTTTGACAGTCATCCTCACGGACATCCTGATTACTGTTTAGGAGAAGAATATTCTCACCAAAATCTTACCATTTAATTTAGAGTCTCAGAATTGATGAGAAGTTCTCAAATGCCATAGGAACCCATAAAAGCTTAGTAAGAAAAATGGCCAAGAAGAAACCCAGAAGTAATGACCAGCATCAAATCCACATACAGAGGGGTGTGTGTGTGTGTGTGTGTGTGTGTGTGTGTGAGAGAGAGAGAGAGAGAGAGAGAGAGAGAGGAGAGAATATGAGAGAAGTTTCTACTTTCTGTCAGCTCTGTGTTTACAAATACTACTCTATTAAAGTGGTTACCCCACCTCCCATAAGAGTGCCACAAAGATGTCATCACTTAATGACACTGTCCTGGGAACAGGGACATCGATACCAAATGACCAAGTGATATATAACTCCTGCTGCTCTATGAGATCATGTTTTATAAACACTACAGTACTTTTATTATCCATCTTGGACTGAGCAAAACCATATTTGCCCAGAACTCTGAGTAATGGACAGGAATAGATGGATTAGGGCCCTTAAATTCCTAGTTGGAAGACATTAAAAATTTAAGAGCCCTGTATAGCTGAGTCAAATGCATGTGCCCATGCTATATAATTAGCAGGCATAACAACAATGAATGTATAATTTCAGGGGAAGACCAGCAGGACCAGACTCTGAACCAGCACTCTCCCTCCTCTGTGCAGCCCTTTCCCACTTAGACTTCAGCTGTGTAAACAGTAACCTGGCCGGGCTTATTTTAGTATAACAAAGGGTTGGATCTCCCCATTTCTTTTCTAAGCAGTTTATGCTTCCTTCTGAAGTCAGCTTGCAGGCATAAGTAATTCATTGCTCCACCACTAAACATTCATTTCACTCTGTCTATGGAGAGTTAATAAATCAGCCTTGTTATTGTTTAGGGAGGCCACCTCCAGGTTTTCATGTATAAAAAATGAGCATCCATGGTACTAAGTGGAAGTGAATGGTCACCTCAGCCTCAAGGGAGTTCCCTGGAGACCAGGGAATGCTCAGAGGGAGACACTTGCTCTGAACATCCGTTCAGAGCTCAGGGAACTTGCCGTCTATTGCATAGAGTCCTGCTGTTCTGACTATCAGAGCTTTGAAAAGGATTGCATGCGGTGGGGGAGAAGAGTAGGGAATAGGTCAAATCATGGGGTCAAAAACCCATGTAAAGAAAATCCCAAGGAGTGATGACCCCAGATAAGAAATCGCCCTTTAGTGGAAGACATCTATGTTCTAGCAATTTCTGTAAGTTTCAGGGGACCTGAGAGAGACAGCTGCTCCTACCAACCTCAGTTTGTAGTAAGAAAAACTGAGATGTTTCTCCACCAGCAGGGCACCGGCTCTGCTGGGAAGGGCGTGTTTTTGTTTTGCTTCGTTTGTTGGCACCCATCGGTCCACCTGGGCTCTAGCCTGGGGTACAGGGTCAGGGCCTTGGTCTTTTCTCCCAGGAGTCTTTACTTCTTGGACTTCAGTCTGCGCCTCCCCTCACCAAACATTCAGAACGCTTCCCCTGGGCTCTGACTACTGGATGGAAATCCCCCTGCCCTCCACTTCCTCTCCTGGAGCTGGGTAGTGTATTCCTGGTGTTGATGCCACAGCCCTGGAGGGCAAAAGCACCATTATCAGCTGTGACATCATCAACTGAGACTCTGGACTAACCTCAGCTCTGACCTAAAGGGGAAAATTAAAAGGCAAATGCTCTTCCATCCCAGGCATCTCCTTTAGCCGTGGTAGAATTAAAAAACAAAACCAAGAAAAGTCAGTGTCAGCGATGCTAATATATACAGACTGTCTTTAAAATGAGGCCTAAGAAGTCAACTGCTCTCCTTGGAATTGGGACTAATAAAAACAAAGTTGTGTCCTTTTCTCCAGTGGCTAAAAGCTTAAACTCCAGAGCCTGCCTAAGTTAAAGTTCCTGCTTTGTCACTTACTATCTGTGTAATCTTGGGCAGATTACTTAACTACTAGGTACCTTAGTTTCCCCATCTGTATGATGGAGATAATACTAGAGGTGTCTACCGAATAAGGTTGCTAGGATTACCTGAGTTAACATACTAAATGCTAAGAACAAAGATTGAAACACTGTGAAGTGAAAATTTAAAACTTTAGCTATTATGACCATGTCAGACAATGTTTAAATCGGATTCCCTTTATGCCTCCCAGTACCTGCCTGACCCCTTCCACTGGCTGCTTATTTGCCACTGAAAGCTGCTCCCTAAATGGCCTTCCAATCAGATTGCCAGGATGTCTAGCCATAGTACCATTCTAAATAATTTATGGTTTGCTGACTCCTGAAACTGGAGTCTGATAGGCAGTTTACTGTTGAATGTATGTCACACCCTAACCTTTCTAGGCAGAAGGTCAAGCGCTTCTCTTCCACCCTTTGCATGAAGCCATGCCATCCTTCAGAGAAATTCCACTACCCAAAGGTTTCTTTCCCAGACTTGACACCATGCAGTTGCCCACTCACCCGTATCTTTTCCCCATAATGTGGTTCACTGGGTGGTCATTTGTGTCAGGAAAGCCCATAAGCTTGTGCATACAGCACAGGGCTTTAATCAGTTGCTCACTTGGTTGGTGACAGCTTGGTGACAGTCAGGCCCTGAGAGCCAGCCTATATGTGGTTCCATTTCTGAGACGAGGATTCAGGAATCACCAGGTTCCATCACTCTCAAACACAGAGTTAAAAACCCACCACTATCTATTCATCTTCCTGGAGAGGGCCTGATGGGCATTCTTCAATCCCGCAAAGCCCAGAAAGGCAACACCTGTCCGAGGCTTCCTGCTCCCTTCCTCCCATCTCACTTATCCAAGGCTTGTGTCTTAAGAGTTTGGACCACATGGCTGCAATTAGGCTGGAGAAACCCAGAGAGCAGAACCACAGTCAGTGTGCCCAGCTGTTGAGAAAGACGCCAACTATGGGTCCACTCAAGCAAGGCAAAGAGCGCAGGGCAGTAAGCTTCACTCCAAGAGAGGTTCAGAAAAGGATTGGTCAAGAGGTTTGATCAGTGATCAGCCCGAGAAAGTGGCAATGACACAAAAAGGGTGGAGCTCAACCACGATTTCAGCCTCCAAAAGTCAGCACAATCTCCGCCAAAAGCCCTTTAATGAACTCCTCCATCTACAGATCAACCGCTTTCTCTCAGATCCTGGAACACCCACCAACTTCCTCCTAAAAAATTTCACCCCTGAATCGACCAGGCAGGGATTTGTCTCCCACCCTCTTCATCGGTGGGGGCCCGCGCGCTTACCATTGGCGTTCTTGCCGCAGATGAGATGTTCGTAGGGCTGCAGGACGCCCCAGAGCTCCGCGTCGTTGTTGATGACCATCTCCAGGGCCTCCGCGGACACCTCCCCGCCTCCAGACCCTCCTCCGTCGGGGCTCTGGCTGGCCAGCACCCTGGCCCGGATCTCCTCCACCAGGTTTTCCATGCACGCGGTGAGCGAGATGGCCGCGTACTCGTGGATGCGCACGGAGATGCGGGTGTCCACCATCCAGCGGAAAAAGCGGCCCACAGAAAAGGTGAGGCCGCAGCGCGCCGACTTGCCCCGCCGCAGCCCGTCGCCGGCACTCATGCTGTACAGGGACAGCGCCTTGACCGCGGCCAGCGTGCAGCTCTCCGCCAGCGCCCAGCTGTGCACCAGGCGCACGGCGCTCTGCACCTCGAAGCGGGTGCACTTGGCGTGCAGCACGCTCAGGCGCTGCGCCTCGCGGGCCACGCGGATGAGCGCCCTCCGGAGGAGCCCGGCCAGGCGCCTCACCGCCTCCGCGGAGAAGAGGGGCAGCCGCCGGCCGCCGGCGCCTTTGCGAAGCACCCGGGCCACATCTCCCTCGGTCCAGGGGAATTCCTCCAGCTCGGGGAGGCGCGGGCAGCGCGAGAAGAGGTCGGCCACTTCGGGGTCCTCGGGCAGCACCGTGTTCACCGTGTCCCAGCTGTTGTGGCGGCTGTTCATGGAGCCGGAGTAGCACCACCAGGCCGCCCCGCGGTGCTGCTGCGCCGAAGAGTTGAGCGCCTGAGAGTTAGACTTGGAGGATGAGAGGCTGAGCGAGCGGCACGAGTCCCCGGCCCCATACCCGGAGTCCAAGGTCAAGTCCTCCAGCGTCTTCAGAGTGGAGCTATACGTCCCGGCCATGGAGAGCCTGCCGGGGGCGGCTTCGCCGAACGAGGGGTACTCACAACTCCATGCTCCCTTCTCCAAGTGGGCAGAAGCAAGCTCTATGCTCTCCGGGGCGCCCTCCTTCCTCTCGATGCTGCGGGACTCGGCGGCCGCATTGCCCGCCCGCCCGCCTGTCGGCCGCCGGAAGGTGGGTGAGCTTGGTCGCGGCCGGAGCCCCACGCGCCCCGCGTTGGTACGCAAACTGTCACCGGGGTAGCCCCCCGCCGCGGCTCTTCAGCACTGCCCCTTGCCCACTTCAAGTTCTCGCCAGCAGAGCGTCTGTCCTCCACAGACAAGGAATCCTGAGAGAACAGGGCGGCGGCAGGAGGAGGCGGCTCCCGGCGCAGCGCGAGCCCGGGACCAGCGGACAAGAAAGCGCTGGGCAAACTTCTGTTGGACGAGAGCCGCCTGCACAGCTGGGTACCTCGCAGCCGCCGGCATGCAAATAACACCGGGAGGCTCACCAATCCTCGGCCGCGACGGGTAGGGGCTAAACCAATGACATCTTGGAGGGGCGTTTACTATGTAGATTTCACTCTGCCGCGGTTGAAACCTCTTGGCGGCGGAGGCGGGGCTGGAGGCCGAGAGTCGGGTGCAGCGGCTGGGGTGATGGTGGAGGAGGGGGAAGAGAGAAAGAGCGGGGAACGTGCGGGAGGTGGGACCAGAGATCGGGAAAGTAAGGGGTCCTAGCCTTAGTCTAGGGAGCTGACGATTTAAAGGAAAAGGGATTGTGTGTTGTTCCCTTCCCGCGGTCCAGGGTCGGTCTCAGTTCTCTTTCAAGTCCTCAGCAGCCGGCCACCAGCGCCACCGTTGGCTGTGTGTAGGTTCAGGGGTGGAGTTGAGGAGACAGGAGAAAGGGGGAGGTGGCCCAGCGGGGAGGGGGCCCAACCCAGGCTCTCCACTTCTCTTGTAGACTTTCTGCCAAGCCCCTCCCGTTTTCTGAGACGAAACTCCTGTTACGTTTAGAGGGAGGAGGGGCGCCCCTGCTTGCTCCTCCTCCCAAATTCGTCTAGTTCCTTATTTCACTATCTAGGCTTCTTAACCTGGAACCTGGTAAACGGACGGACTACAGGAGGCCTGTGACCCACCCACTCCCCCTTGAAATTACAACAAGAAGTTTTCCGAGTATTGCTCTGGGGAGAGGGTCCTAAATGATCAAATTCTCAAGAATCCGTGACTTCCCGGTTACATCTATTCGTACAATAGTGCTTGCTGTCAGGTGGGACTGTCGGGTATGTCTGTTTGTCGGGTTATTACAGGAAGAATGCGAAGGTGAGAAATGCACTGACCTGAGTTTGAATACCTAGCAGAATGCACCACCTCCTAACGGTGCGCTCATGGGGGAGCCGTAAGCCCCCTCCGGACTTGTTTTCTCCGTGGAAAAATGAGTGCTGACGTCCAAGCAGCGCTGTTGTAATCCTCTCCCGGCGTGTGTCCAGTGACGGTCAGTCAGAGCGCTATTCGCTCTAGCAGATTCACGCCCAGTCCACTCTGTCCGGCCGCTGTTCTCTTAACTATTCACACACACGTGCACGAACGTGCATATGCTCCCTCCAGTAGAACCGCAAAACCAAGGAGATTATGCACGCGTTTCTCCCAAGTCAGCCTTGGCGCTCCTGAATAGGTCCTTTGTGCTGTATCTTACACAGTTCTGACCTTGGGCCGTGAGTTGAATACGAACTACTAATGTCTAGTTTGTCTCCTTCCTTCTTAAATTAATATCCCTTTGCCTGTGAAACTCCCTTTTCTTTGGCAGCTCTGGCTTAATTTTTCCCTTCTGCAGGTCTTTATTTATGCAAGATCGCCGCCACATGGTTAGAACTGGGAACGGAGTCAACGATGCAAGTACCGGTAATATGAGAAACCAACTTTACAGAGAACAAATTAACAGGACACAGATATGACTATATCTTACAGAATTGGGATAAGGAATCAAAGTAGGCAATGAGGTTCAACTTGACAAAAGTGTGAAAACAAATCTGATGCAACTTAAAACTTATTAGGGAAAATATAATATTAACGCAAATGTCGCCCTCTAGTGGATGTTTAGAGGAAATAAATTCCCCCAAGTTTTTTTGTTTGTTTTCCTATTTTTTTCCTTTTTGTTGTGCTGACCCTTGAAAGTACAGTAACAAAAATTACTTAACTAGAAATTTACCATAGGGAACTTACTGAATGGAGAGGTTATCTAGGAAACTACCTAAGTTTTTCTCCAGGGCCACAACCAAGTTTCAGACTCCTGTGGATGTTAAACCACACCACGGGGATTTGTTCAGAAAATTTCAGCTGTGGGAAATGCTACTGAACAAACAACTGAATTTTATTAATAAATTACAGAGAAAGAGATGGAAAGAAAAACTATACACTCAGAAAGACTTAAAAGGTATATCAACCAATCACAACGTGTGGAAGTTCTTTGGCATTTGACTTTTTATTAAAAAGTCAATAAACATTTGACCTCATGAAACTATTGGAAATCGGGAACACTGCTTGGATATTTGCTATTATGAAATCATTGTTGCTTTTTTGATGTGGTAATGGTACTGAGGTTATGTTTATTAAATGTTTTTATCTTTGGGAGGCACATACTAAAATAAGTGTCTTATAATGTTCTTCATTAAAAAAGGAGAAACATTCTTATGAAAAATCTGATAAAGGGGCTAGAAAGTTATGAAAATGATTAAGACTAAATCTCTTGTCTTTCACACATTCCCCAGGGTGGTCTAGGGTCCACTTGAAAACTAGAGGTACAAAGTAAACGCAGAATGTATGTGTGTATGTTGTTTAATGGAGGAGAAAGAAAAGGAAGACAGAGAGAGAGAGAGAGAGAGAGAGATAGTGGGCAGGATACACTGAGTCTTCTTAGAAATGAACCGACTGATTGATTTCACTCCATCTTTTGGGAAGCTGGCAGGTGGGTGAAGTAACAAGACTTCGTGTCAAGAAAGAAAAAGGATGCGGCTTCTTATACATACGTGTGCATTTAATCAAGGCAATCTGGTAGTAATGTGTTTAATCTTAGGAATGCAGATTGCATTAAAAGAAAAGGAAGAGTCATCCCAATTCAGGCCCAGCCCAAATATAATCTTTGAAGAAAAACAACTGTCACGTAGCTGAAAAAGTTTTAAAAAGAGCACGATGAAACCATAGCAAATATTGGGAGAATTCCCAGAGGAGTGAGCAATTAACAGACCTGGGATTGCCCATGCAAAAATTATGTAAGGGAGAAAGCTTGGAATAAAATTTAGAAATGATACTTTGGGCAAGTTCTCATATTTGTTTCTGGAGATTAGGGGACAAAATACTCTAGAATTTATCTTAAAAGTGAAGGGGTTATAATCCCAATTATTTAAGTACAGACACAATGCTTATGAGAAAGGTAGATTATGGTCTTGACATTGGACAGTGGCCAAGTTTTAATTTAGTTTGTGGATCATGTTTAGTATACTCAGTGACATTTATTATACCTACTGGGTCTAAAACTGTGCTAGGCACCATGGAGGTGCATTGGACAAGGTCCCTGGCATAAAAAGAAAAAAAGAAAAAGAAAAAGGAAAAAAAGCGTGGCCAACATGTAGAGACAGGCATGTGAAACTAGCTGTTTTGCAAAACATGCTTTGCAGACCTGCCCAAAACCACACACCGAAGGCCGCCACCAGTTCTTTGACTTTCCACACAGGCTGATAAATTTAGAGAAAGAGCAGTACAAACACAAGGAAAGAAATATTCTGCGACATGCAAACAGCTGAAAAGAGTGCTGGTACGTAAACAAGTGTGCCATGGTTAGCAGAACACTCCATTGTTGAAAAGGGAACTGATGGGGTGAAAACTGTGAGGCCATCTTTGCATTCCATACAACCCAGGGGTAATGCCAGGCCAAGGCCAGGCAGGTTCACATTGGTTTGGGGCAGACGGTAGAGAAACTGTGGAGCCAGAAAGCACTGGGCCGTTATCATTTAATCGAGTCTCGCAACAGCAGACAAGCAGATAGGGGAAAACCTCTTCTCACGGTGGCAGGCAAACAGACAGCAAACCCCCCCCCCCAACACGGCTCCCCACAGTGGTGAGCAGTCAATCCACAATCTGCCCTGAGGGCAAGCACCCGCAGCCTTACATAGAGTATACACAGGTGGTGCTGCCACATGCTCACGCACTAATCAGGCAAAGTGCTAGTGAGCAAGCCTAACACAGCTGATAGAGCCCATTCCTCCGCATCCCAGTTTGACGCTCTATCCACTGCGCCACTGCCTGGTCAAGAGCCCATTCCTGACATGGGTATTGTTTTCTGGACCTCACCACTAAAGAGGCACATAGATCATTTGAAAAAGAGAGCTCTGAGATGAACTAAGGGGAAAAGAAATTACACTTCCCCAGTGCATGCTCTGCAGAATAGTTATTCTCACGAGATGGTCTGTGAAGAAAAGATTTTTAAAAAATTTTTTAAAAGAATTTTTAAAATTAATTTTAATGGGGTGACATGAATAAATCAGGGTACATATGTTTAGAGAAAACATCTCCAGGTTATTTTTGACATTTAATTATGTTGCTTACCCATCACCCAAAGTCAAATTGTCTTCCATCACCTTCTATCTGGTTTTCTTTGTGCCCCCCCCCCCCCGTAACCACCACACTCTTGTACATGTCTCTTAGTCTCATTCCATACATAGGTGGGACATAAAAATGAAGAATTTTTAAAAAATATTTTATTCATTCAGTTTAGAGAGGGGAGAGAGAGAGAGTAGGAAGGAGAAGCAGGAAGCATCGACTCCCATATGTGCCTTGACTAGGCAAGCCCAGTGCTTCGAACCAGACACCTCAGTGTTCCAGGTCGACGCTTTATCCACGGCACCACCACAGGCCAGGCGAAGAAACGATTTGGTAGTGAAGTTTGGGAAATTTTGAATTTTGTTTCTCCCTGTGGTATATTCCTGATGCACAACATTTTATTTAAGACTTCATTTATGTTTCTTCAAACCCAGTATATCCCAGGCTTAACTGGGCAGAGAACTCTCCCCACTGCTACAGAGCTGCTCTAAAGCAATTGGAGCTTTTTCTTGAACTTGAGGCAGAAAAGACAAGGCCATCTTTTATATGTCTGCTCAGTCAGTGGTGGTAGGGCAGGACTCTTGCCAGAAATCCAGAGAAATCCAAGAACAGGGCAAGGTTCACCATCTGACCCCTTCACAGAATGGAAAAGGGGGGGGGTCGGGTCTTTCTAAGAGGGAGAGAGAAAGTTGGCATTACAGACTTATTAGTTGGAATTATAAATGAAGCCATCAGGAGCCTGAGGGTTAAGGGCAAGAATTTTACAGGATGGGCTGGAACTTCAAACTGCAGAACTGAATTAAAATGACAAGGAAGGCAGAAAACCCAGGGACTATTGCTGGATCCCCACATCTGGGTGTTCTTTATACCAATTATCACTGAAGTTCAATTGTGCTCCGCTATCCTGGTATAGAGGATTTCTAGAGTTAAGTGTAACATCCAACTCCACAATATTTACCAAATGTTCATCTTCTAACACTCACCTAACATTCTCATTACACATCTAAAGGACCAGCCTCTTTTCTTGGAGGTCCTCATTCAATAAGTAAGCTTGGTGAAAGTATTTTAAACAATCATTCCCACATGAGTCTTATCAGGCAAGTTTGGGAACTAAGGCATTTGCCTCTTAAATCTGAAACTACCTTAGGACTGGTTTTAAAATGCTAATTCTCGACCTCACCTACAGAGATACTAATTCAATAGGATTAGAGCCGAGAAATCTTCATTTTTAACCAGCAGGTGTCAAGTGATTCAAAAGCATGGAGTCCAGAAAACTTGCTCTGCGATTTGCCAGTCCAGGAAGTTCCAGTGTTCCCAGCAGGTGGCGCTCTCGTTCATTTTGCTAAAAACTTGCCTCCCCAAAAGTCCCGATTCTTGACTCAGGAGCTGGGTTAGATCTAGGACCAAATAGCTGTGAATTTATGAATTCCTTCCCAAATTTTAAGCTGTCTCTGTCTTCCCAAAAGCAGGGATGCTCAGTATTAGGAACGATTTTAGCCCCATGCACAGGGATGGCTGAATTGCAGATAGGACCAGAGAAAGAAAATGGTCCTCTGAGTTCAGACAGTGGTCTCTTCAGCCTTCTAAATGCTAGATAAATTTGAAGACAATTAAAGCTAAAAATATGGTGGGAATATGTCTTAATTTAGCACCAAAGGGTTAAAATTTGAACCCTATTTTACTCTTTTTTTTTAAAAAAAAGAACACTTCAAATCAAAGTAAGAAATTCATTTGGAATTGAAGAGGTTAGTGGGCATTAGGAGTGACCCTGTATTACAGATAAACAGTAAGGTACAGGAAGTTTTCATGGCTTAATTTGGTCAGCAAAGCAGGATCAGATACCTGTAAAACCCAAAATTTATGGACCTCTATCTAGTTGAATAATCTTAGCTATACACTTTTAAAAAACTTTTTATTTCTATGAAACCCAAACATACACAAATATAGAATTTTATAATGAACCCCAAGTACCTTTGGCCCAGCTTTAGTAATGATCAGTTCTGGCCAACCTTGTTTACACTGCAGCCTACTTCCCCATCTCCAGATTTTAAAAAGCACATCTCAGGCTAATGGCCGCTGATCTGGATAAATGGAAACAACTAGAGGCAGTTTCTATGTATCATTATATTGATGACATTATGCTAACTAGTGATTCTCTTCCAGAATTGGAGCAAGCAGTCCCTCCCCTGCTACCTCACATGAAAGCGTGTGACTGGGCGATCAAAGAGGGCAAATTACAAGGACCTGGGTGTGGGAGACTGAAAGGCGGCAAAGCCCTTGCAGTTTAAGGTTTAGCCAAAGGCTAAGTTCTTCCCCCACACTCCATATTGGCTATGAAGCTGAGTATTTGCACTTGTCCAATCCCCCCACCTCACTTGCTTTAATAAATTGCTAGAGGCAGTTTACATGCCCTTCTTCTCACCCTTTGTTTGTTCTGATGTTGGTTGATTTCAGTTATACAGGGTGGAGGGTTTTCTGCACTTGGGAGAATTCTTGGGTTGCCTTAGAGATGTGTGACTTTGTATTGGATACTTCCTTATTGGCATATGGCTCTGTGCTATATAATAAAGCAGACTGGGGGCTCTATTCAGCTCTTGCAAGCTAGCTACCTGTGTTGCAAAGAGACCTCCTATTCCATCCTTTTTTCTCCCTGAGTTTATTTCTTCATTCCACACCATTCTCACTCAGGACCTGGACAATTACTAGCTATGCTGGTCCACGGCACCTGGGTTAACTGTTAAGTTCTTGGGAGTTGTCTGGTCGGGTAAGACAAAGGTTATCCCTGATGCAGTCATAGATAAATAAGATCCAAGCATACCCTGTGCCCACTACAGTAAAGCGGTTACAGGAATTCCTAGGTCTGTTGGGGTGTTGGCAAGCATTCATACCCCGTTTAGCTCAGTTACTGCATCCCTTATATCACCTTATTCAGAAGGAGGTTTGCTGGGATTGGACTGAGCAGGCACAAGGTGCATTTGCAGCAGCTAAGAGAGTTGTCAGAGTGGCACAGGCCTTGAATGTGTTTGATCCTGCCAGGCCCTGTGAGCTTGATGTCCATGTAGACCCTGAGGGGTTTGGATGGGGCTTGTGGCAATGGACAGAGCTTGTGGCAATGGACAGAGCGCAATTGGGTTTTGGTCCCAATTGCGGAAAGGCGCTGAAGTCTGTTACTCACTAGTGGAGAAGCAGTTGGCAGCTGTGTATGCTGCCCTCCTGGCCACTGACAATACTACAACCACAACTCCAGTTACGGTGAAGACCACATATCCTATTGCAGGATGAGTGAGAGATTGGGTGGCCAAACCACATAGTGGTATGGCCCAAGCCTCCACCCTGGGCAACTGCGGTGCATACTTGCAACAACACTGTGCTCTTAGCACCTGCGCATTAAGAGCAAAACTACAGGAAGTCTTGGGCCCAGTCACATATGCGACCTTAGAGTTAGGTGCAGGTAGGGCTCAGGAGACAGAACCTGAAGTCAGTCTCTACCAGGAGGGGCAAATGTCCATCCCTGAGGATGCCTGGTATACTGATGGTTCTAGCAGGAGCCAACCAGCCAATTGGAGGGCCATAGCCTTCCATCTGGCCACTGAGACTATTTGGATGGACACAGGTATAGGGCAGAGCGACCAAGGGGCGGAATTAAGAGCTGCATGGCTAGTTGCCTGTAATGAACTTTCACCTCTGGTGATTTGCACTGACAGCTGGGCTATCGTGGACTGACCCTTTGGATTGCTACTTGGCACATTAACCAGTGGATGGTAATGCACCATCCGCTATGGGGTCAGGCATGTGGCAGGACTTATGGGAAACAGGAAACCAGAAACAGGTGACAGTATACCATGTCACAGGGCATGCCCCTCTAGCCTATCCTGGGGATGATGAAGCAGACACTTTGGTGAGGGTGCAATGGTTGGAGACTGCGCCTGCAGGTAACATGGCATAGTGGTTCCACCGGTGTCTGCTCCATGCAGGACAAAAAACTATATGGGCTACTGTTAAGGCGTGGAACTTGCCTGTGTCCTGTGCAGAGGTACTTGCAGCCTGTGAGCAATGTGCAGTATGTTCCAAGGAGCACCCTCAGAGACCACTGGTGTCACCTGGACAGATCCAGAGAGGTCATGTTCCACTGACACAGTGGCAGATAGACATCATTGGGCCCTTACCAAAGTCGGACGGGTACCAGTATGCAGTCACCTGTGTAGATACTACCACCGGTCCACTTGTTGCTTACCTGCCTGTAACCCTGACCAGAGGGCAGTCATACAGGCTCTGGACCACCTGAGTGCTGCATACGGGCGACCGCTGGTCCTTGAAAGTGACAATGGTACCCACTTCACTGGTTCAATGGTGAGGCAATGGGCTCAAGAGCTGGGGGTGGACCGGAAGTACCATGTCCCCTACCACCCCCAGGCTGCTGGCATCATTGAGCGTTATCATGGACTCTTAAAGCAGAGCCTGCAACAAGAGGGGGTCACCAGCTCCCTTACTGGATGGACACGCCGCTTATGGACAGTACTCCGGATTTTGAACGAAAGACCTTGATGGGGGGCAGCTCCAGTGGAGGCCCTGCCGCACCAGGCAGCTGCTCCCATTCAGTGGCAGATACGCACCAAGGACGCTTTGTTTAAGCCAGGCTTTGGACGGCAGGGCAAAGTGCTCTTGCCTGCCCCAACAGCCCTCCTTAAAGGACATTGGCTTCAATGGACATGGCCCTGGACTGTACAGGCCTCCATCTGAGATGGGTGGCCTTGTTGGCACCGTGGGGTAAGGGGCTAGAGATGGATCTCCAGTTAACTCCCTGGGCCACCAGCACCTGGCCACCTAAGGTAGAAGTGCTCAGGGGGACAGCATTATGAAGGGAACCTTTGTCATTTCTTTATGGCCCATAATGTGTTCTCCCATTTTGCTGCACATAGAACCAGCAGATCCTAGTGTACAGGCCGATAAGGTTTGGTATGCTCGCCCAGGGCGGCCTCTGGTACCTGCTACTGTGCTGTCTGCAGACAGAACCCTGGCCTGTATTCTGCCAGAGGGAAAAGATTTGCCTCTCTTGGTACTGCTGACCACTTTCTCTTTTCACCCATTGCTGTGTTTGTAATTCTGTTGCTATAGACTGTACTGTTTTGGTTTTTGTAATGTACCTCACTCCTCACACAGGGACCATCATGGGAGAAAGCAACCTGCCATGTAGATTGAGACAAGCAACCCTGAAGGGGTGAAATGTGGGGCAGTTCTGTTAGGCTTGCTCGCGGGTTTACCAGCTGCAAGCACTTTACTTGATTAGTGCGTGAGCACATGGCAGAGGCACGTGCACATAACCTATACAAGGCTATGGGTCCACTTGGCTCTGCGGTAGACCGTTGGCCCGACATGTGGAAGTCCTGGGTTCGATTCCCAGCCAGGGCACACAGGAGAAGCGCCCATCTGCTTCTCCACCCCTCCCCCTCTCCTTCCTTTCTATCTCTCTCTTCCTCTCCCGCAGCCAAGGCTCCATTGGAGCAAAGTTGGCCCTGGGTGCTGAGGATGGCTCCATGGCCTCCGCCTCAGGCACTAGAATGGCTCTGGCTGCAATGGAGCAAAGCCCCAGATGGGCAGAGCATTGGCCCCTGGTGGGCATGCCAGGTGGACCCTGGTGGGGCACATGTGGTAGTCTGTCTGACTGCCTCCCCCTTCTCAAAAAAAAAAAAAAAAAAAAAAAAAAAGGTTATGGGTGCTCCCCCTGGGTGGCGATTCTCCCAGATCACTCTCCCACCAGCTACCACTGTTTTCCTTGCTCCCGAGCCTCCCATAAACAGGTATGGCCTGACACTGTCCAGCTCCGCAGTTCCTCTACCATCGGCCGAATCCAGTGTGAACCTGCCTGGCCTCGGCCACCGGCCTTACAAAGACCTAAGCTCTGTACCTAACCGGGCACTCGCTCTCTCCAGTGAGCTGCCCGCCCAGCCCCTCCGGAGTGTATTCTCCCACGGCCGGTAAATCCTTGCTCAGCTTGCTGCACTTTGTCTCTTACTGAAGTCTTTCCTTCAGGAAGACAAGGACCAAAGTCTCATCGTTTGCCAGTGACAGTTGGAATTCATCTGTCATACAGTTAGAATTCACTTTTTAAAGTGTTAAAGAGAGGAATAAAATCGACCTTTGCTTAGACTTCATCTGGAAGCTGCTAATTTAAGGGTGTCTGGAGGAGCTCTTGGGGACCATATGTCTTAGTTATCTGTAATCTGACTCCTGGTTGTTTCTAATACTTGATCCACTGGGGCACCCTGGAAACCAGAAGATCTAGGCAAGCTGTGTTGGAACCATTGTATTATTATGCCCACGTAGGACCTGCCACAGAGTCTCTGGCTGATTGTCACTGAAGGGGTCCCCCACCTTGTTATCCTGCTTCTCATCTTCTTGAATAAGAATATAGTCTTCAAAGAGCAAACTTCTCTTTATTTGATCATCTTGGAGCAGAGTAAGGTTATGCTCAAGTTTGCAGAAGGAAAAGATACACATGGCTTTGGCTAGTCACAGCTACATGTGACCCAAGAAGAACCTTGCCAAGAGTGTGTTAACATAGTTTGAGATACAATCATCAGCATCTGAAAAAAATATTCAAAAACAAACAAAAAACAAGTGGGTAGGTATTCTGCAAGTTATCCTGGGCAGCCTGTCAATCAGGCTTTAGGAAGACATTCCATTCCGGAACTAGGCGTCATCCTGTGTTATATAGCAAGGTGATACCTCCAGCTTGTTGCATGGGTAAAAGCCACTGACCTCTGGCTCATGCCCCTTTGATCAAGTTTAATCTACAGCAGCTAGTTCTAAAACCCAAGAGCACAAACAGCCCCTGATCTGGGAGGTATCCATTACAGCCATCGTCTCTCAATCTGACTACAGGCGAAGCGTTTCAAGTGTTACATGATATCATACCTTGGAATTTCTGGTAAGAAAACAAGAATGAGCACAGATATTTAGCAACAACAAAAAAATTCATTGCAGGATTGTTAGTAATTATAAAAATATAAAGTCAATGAAAATGTTTAATAATAGTAGATTGCTAAAATAATAGAATATCCATGTAGTAGAATAATATGTAACTATTTAAAATGATGTAGTAGAAATATATTTTTATCATAAAATATATTCATGATATAGTAAATGAAAAAACAGATTATAAAAGATGTACGTTTTGATCTCATTTTTGTTTAAAAAAATAGAAAACAAAATACTAAAGTGCTAATGGGGCTGAAGGTAGATAAAGTAGATGGGATTACAGTTTTAAAGTATCTCCTTTTTTTTTTTTTTTAAAGATTTTATTCATTTTTAGAGAGAGGAGAAAGAGAGAGAGAGAGAAGGTAGGAAGAGCAGGAAACACAACTCCCATATGTGCCTTGACCAGGAAAGCCAGCGTTTTGAATTGGCGACCTCAGCGTTCCAGGTCGATGCTTTATCCACTGTACCACCACAGGCCAGGCCTGTTTCTTTCTTTCTTTCTTTCTTTCTTTCTTTCTTTCTTTCTTTCTTTCTTTCTTTCTTTCTTTCTTTCTTTCTTTCTTTCCTTTCTTTCTTTCTTTCTCTTTCTCTCTTTCTTTCTTTCTTTCACTTGTTTGCCTTTTCTGAAATGAGTAAGTATTGCTTTGTTACAATAAAAATAATAAATTTTGAAAATAAAAGTACAGGGCTGGGCTCTATTGGTATTATGGAAATAAATGAACTAACCAAAGGTTATATAATGTCCAGTTTTCTCCATATAGCAATTTGTGCTCTTATGACGTGTGGAAAAAAGGTTTTAATAGCATATTTCACTCACATTGTAATTTATCTGTTTATCTATCTGCCTCCCCTTCAGCCCAAGCTCTTCCCAGGCTGGGATTGTTATCACTCGTTACAGATATTGATTGATTTACAACCTATGCAACCATTTGACTTTAAAACCACAATCGCTAGCCACGACTGCTCTGCGTCTGGCAGTGCAAGCATTGCCCAGCTGGGCGTACGACAGTGCGGACCAGCTTCCGGCAGCACTACCATCTCCGCATGCACCATTTCAACTGTTATCCCAGACTCGGTACAGCAATTTGTGTTTTGTGTCTTGGATATTTTTCATCAAACCCCTCCCAAGATGTCCACCAAGAGGAAATTGTCTTTGTCTATGCCTCAGCCTGCCAAGAAGGAAAGAAAGGCTATCCATCTCGACATGAAAATGAGTGCGGGCTCATCCGACTTGAGCATGGGTTCACCAGCTTGAGTGCAGGGGCGCTGGCTTGAGCATGGGATCATAGACATGACCCCATGGTCGCTGGTTTGAGCCCAAGGTCACTGGCTTGAGCAAGGGGCCACTCGCTCTGCTGTAACCCCCTGGTCAAGGCACATATGAGAAAGCAATCAATGAACAAGTACGAAGGAGGAAAGAAAGTGAATGTGATCACACATGTTTATGAAAAACCAACTCCGGTAACCCCAACTGCTGCCTCAGATGATGACATCAACGGTCCGCAGCCAAGCACCAGCGGCCAATAATGTCTCGTACATGTTTATATATTTTGATATGCTTTGCAATTGCGAAAATGTTTCCTATGGTATTTTTTATACCTATTTTTTTGTATTTTTGTATGTACCTGTATTTTGTAATTTTGTATGTTTTGCAAATAATAAACCAGTTTGTACTGGTAATGCAGTGTTTTACTTAAACCTGACAAATGTAAAACTAAGAAACAAAATGATGTAGAGATGATACAAATGGCATAAAATGAACAAGAAAATTATGATATATAACAATAATGAAATAAAATTATGATAAAATATGACTTAAAGATTTTTATAACATCATTTCACAGGTACTGTACATATAGCCTACTCAATTTATGACCAAATTCTGTTACGACCGGTCTGTCGGAACCAATCATGGTCGTCAGTCAGGCACTAGCTGTATATCCCTAGCACAGAGGTCAGGAATCTAATAGATGGTGAGTAAATGTTGAATAATTGAGTACACACCACACTGAAGAGTGTTGAAAGATTTCAATTTTAGTTTCAAGGCATGCCGTTCACAATTATACCATCTGCCTTTCTCTAACCGGAATGTAGTCAATGTACTTATTTGTATTAAAACAAACTTTAATTTAAAAAAGCAATGGTTTCTCAAACGTAGGTGTTGGGAAAACAGCTGTGTTAGGCTTGCACGTTGCATGATTAGTGTGTCAGCACATGGCAGAGCCACGTGTGTATAGCCTATGTAAGGATACAGGTGCTTTCCCTTGGCACAGATTGCTTGCCCTCCGCTGTGAGAAGAGGTTTTCCCCTGCCTTTCTGCTCGCCCGCTATTGTGGGAATCTAATAAATGGGAATGGCTCAATGCTTTCTGTCTCTGCAGTTCCTCTACCGTCTGCCTGAATCCACTGTGAACCTGCCTGGCCTCGGCCACCAGCATTACATCTGGTGTAGTGGGCAGGATTTGAATCAGACTGGTGTGGAGCTGCCAGCACCCTTGCTGTTCTTGAGCATGTGGTTCCCTGTGGCTATCCTGTTGGGGGGCATGGGCTGGGTGTTTTTTACAGCTCTGTGAGAAGAAACTGAAAGCTCTCTGTGAGAGGCTGTGCAAGGTCAATAGCTCCAGGATGAGCTGCAGACTGAGCATCAACAACAGCGTGAGCTGTAACAGTCACTGGAGAGTTACGAATTCAAAAACTTCAGTGAAGGCTACAGGCTGAGAATCAATGACAGCTTGAACTGGAACAAGTGCTAGAGAAGGAGGCTGACTGCTTTTGAGAGCTTCAATTTGAAATGCAGGCTGAGCACCAACGGCGCCTGGAATTGGAATGGTTGCTTGAGAAGGAATTGCAGGTTTGAGAGATCCAATTTGTACTAGAAGCTGACCTCTGGCAGTAGCAGTTGTTAGAGACACAACTGTGGATTCAAGAGCTCTGGTTTCAGCTTCAGGCAGAGAGCTGGCAGCCGTAAGAGCTGAAGCGGTCACTGAAGGAGTCCCACCAGCAGAATGACTCTGAGTCAGCGGTAGCAGGTGTTTCCAGCTCCTCATTCTCTAAGGAGGAGGAGGTTCGTGAAACTGCTGTCAGCAGACTCAGAGTTGGCTAGTGGCTACCCAGAAGGTAAAAACCCAGCAGCCAAAAGTGCCTCAGGGGCAGGCACACAACCCCCTCCACAAGTAGTTGAGCACTTTTTGGTCCGACTTTATACCCAGACAGAGTTGATGGAGTTAGGGGCAAAATTCAGGCAGAAACCCACTGAGTCCCTGGCAGTTTGGTTGCTTCAGTTGTAGAACATAGGGGTGGATGACATCATACTGTCTGGAACAGAGATGGAAAAATTAGCTGCCATTACCACACATTCCTCCTTGAGGCAGTGTCTTCAGAACTGCCATGAAAACCCAGGAAATACCATATTTTTTGCTCCATAAGATGCACTCCCCCCTCCCCAAAGTGGAGGGGAAAATGCCCGTGTGTCTTATGGAGCAAAAAAATATGGTATTTTATTAAATATTTTAACACACCATTTGGTTCAAAATATTTTTTTTTCTTATTTTCCTCCTTAAAACTCTAGGTGTGTCTTATGGTCAGGTGCATCTCATGGAGTGAAAAAAAATACAGTAATACCCTATTAGAATGGGTGATGGCTTCCATTCATATGGTCTGGCAGAATGCTGGAGACCTGCCAGGGGAAGTGAGTTGGTGGCAGTTGTATACTGAGCTGAAGCTGGTCCTCCATAGGTATGAGGAATGCTGCTTCCAACCTGAGGTCCTGTGGGCCAGATGAGGAAATATTTATGACCAGGATGAGGGGCCCTGTAGCACCCTGTGAGCCCTTTTTGGGTGACTAGTGGCTATGTTGAGTCCCCATGTGGGGCAGCCAATCAATGCTGTTGTTACATGGGTGGTGGCAGATTTGGGGGAGATGGAGGCAGCATGCTGCTGCCCCATCAACATGAGAAACAGGCCTATAAAGTTTACCCAGACACAGATGTTGGTAGATTTGATCACAGCTGGGGCAGATAGAGGAAAATTAGACGGCAGGTCTAATACAGTCCTGTTAGAGCTTTGGCGGCAGCTTAAGCCAGAACAGAGGTTTCAGCCACTGAAAAAAAACGCGAAAGCGGGTGGCCCCAGCAGCTGCTGAGAAAATGGTTGGTGTCCAGGTTGCATGGTTGCAAGACTATAGGATGGAGATGACTAAGGGAGAGGAGGGTCTCCGACACCCATTGTTCCAGTTTGAATTGGGGGAAGGCTGACAGACCTGTCATCTCTATTGTGGTTCCCCTACACCTGCACCTTTGTAATTACTGTCTTATACATGAACCCTCCTCAAATTACCCTATTTTGAGTAAGCCCCTATTTCCCATTGCAACCTGGATTGCTATAAACTAGATACCGCACTGTCCAAGACAGTAGCCACTTGTGGCTATTTAAGTTTTAACTGTAATTAACTACAATGAAAGAAAATGGAAATTCAGCTCCTTGGTCACACTAACCACATATCAAGTGCTCAGTAGCCACAATTGACTAAGGGCTACAGTATTGGCCAGCTGAGGTATAAAAAATGCTCCTCACCACAGAAAGACCATCGGGATGGCACTGACAGAATGTTGCCAATGCCAGACTCCTTCTCTCTCCATCATGCTTTTTCTTCCTGCCTTCCCTACTTTTATAGCAATCATTTCCTTGGTTTTCTTTATAATTTACTCCCTTTGTAAGCATCCTAAACAATAGGTTTTAAGTCTTGCCTATTTTCAATGTAAAATGGGAATTGCACACTACGTATTTTTGTTGTCTTGCTTTTTGCCTGTTTTGGACATCCACTCATGTCATATGTAGCTAGTTTGTTAATTTTCATTGCTATACAGTATTCCATTATGGGACCATACCACACTTTAGAAACTTCATCCTGCTGTTGCTGGATGTTTAGATTGTTTCCAGCTTTTGGTTATTACAAACTGTGTCCACGCTTCCCTGTGTATGCTTGTGCACAGAGGCACTCTCACTCAGTGCTGTAGGCTATGGCCTTGAGTGGAATTAAATTTCTGGGTTACGGGCTGTGCATTTTTTACCTCTATAATGAACCATGCCAATCTGTGTTCCAAAGTGATTGAACCAACTTACATTCTATCAATGGTACCTGAGAATACATGTTGCGTCACACCCTCACCAACACTTAGTATTCAGATGTTTACATTTTAGCCATCCCGATGAGTGTGTAATGGGATTTCCTTGTGATTTTTAAACCACATTTTCTTGCTTACCAATAAGATCAATACCGTTTCAGGCCCAGTTTCATTTTCCCCATATATACATGGTCAGGTGTCTCACATCATTATTAAACATATTGTCCTTTCCCTCTACCCTGTTTTACCACTTCTGTCTAAATCACAGTCCACCTATGTGTGGGCTCCTTTTCAGGATGTCCTTTGTTACCAATTGGTTTCTTTATCTATTACTGTATTAATTCCATGCTGTTTTAATTACTGTAGCTTTGATAATATATCTTGATATCTGCCAGAGCAAATCCTCTGACATTTTGCTTCTTATTCAAGATTGTCTTGGGTGGTTTTGGCCATTTGCATGACCATATGTGGTTTAAAATTAGCTTGTCAAACCAAGCCCTGATTTTGGTTGAGTCTTTCAGTTAATGAATATGGTCTCTCTTCCCATTTAAATCAGGTCTTCTTTACTATAGCTCAATATAGTTTTATAATTTTCTCTGTAAAGTTTTTATACATTTAAAAATAATTTATTTCTAGGTACTTAATATTATTGATGCTATTATTTTTAGTATCACTTTTCTAGGTGTTTGCTTTAGAAAGTTGGTTTAGAAATGCTTTTGATTTTTCTTTGTTGACTTTTTATCCTAGCAACCTTGATAAAATCTTTTACTACCCAAGTAATGTGATAGGCACATTCTCTTGGATTTTTAAATAACATTATTATATAATCTACACATGACATTTCTTTTCTTTTCCAATTGATGTATTTTTATTTCTTTTTCTTGCTTTATTGCCCCATCCAGGGCCTCCTGGATACCCAACAATGTTAAGTAAAGGTTGTGATAGAAGCCCTGTTTGTCTTATTTCCAATCTGCAAGGGAACGATTTTAATGGTTCAGTCAGTTTATTATGTGCTTTTTCTTTGTTTTTATCTATACTTTTTCAAATTAAAAAAGGTTCCTTCCATTCTTAGTTTAAGAGGTTGTTTTAAAATCATCAATGGATATTGAATTTTATCGAGTCCCTTTTTTTTTTTGCATCTATTGAGATGATATATGCTTTTCCTCTGTTTAATTTATTTATTTGCTACCCTCAGAAAATGAGTTGGGGAGTTGTTAAGCCTATTTTTGAATATAAATATCTTGAAACATGTATTTTGGGGTATATCAGTTCAGGATTTTTTGATAGCAAAAATAAGATAAGTCAGAATGGAACTTTTCTCATTTAACCTGTGTTATAAGGACTCTGTTTCAATCACTGCGCTCTGCTTTTCTCTGTGGTGGCTCCACCCCCAAGCCCCCAATCTGGGGCAAGGTGATGAACAAAAGTCATGGGGCACCTGCTTAAAGATTCAAGTTCAACAGAATAAGGTTAGGCTTTTTTCTCTCAGCTTTCCCAGTAAAACTGCCATCATAGCCGATTGGCTGTGGTTGGGTCACATTCCCGTTCCTAATGTCATCACCATGCCAGTGGAACACAATGACCTGACTGATTAGACTTTAGTCATGTGTTCAGTCCTGGAACTGGGTGCGGCATCTACTCATCCTGCAGCGGGTGGGTGGGGGAGGGGCAGAGACTAGGTGACTCCTCAGAGAAAAACTGCCGTGTGTTTACTAGATTTAGCCTAAAAGAATGTCTCCTATACTACTACGCTAACCTAGCTCTTTACTACTATGGGTACCCCTGCTACAGCTATTTGGAATTAAGCCAATCTTAATTGCTGATTGTTAGGTGTATTTGGTTTATGTAATTCAATTTGGTTTGTTAAGTGCTAGGAATTGTGCTAAGTGCTTTAGATGAATTATCCCTATAATTCTCACAATGACCTTAAGAAGCAGTTACAAATATACATATTTATAAAATAAGGTCAAATGACATCGTTGGAGTGTCAGAACTGGGACTGAGACTCATATCTCCTTCTCTCCAAGGTCTGCATTTTCCACATGACCCAGCGCTACTCTAGCCATCCAGCTCTGACATGCCAGGTCAGGTAATGGCCCAGGCCAGATAGCGCGGTCGGTTAGAGCATCATCTAGCTATGCAAAGGTCAACGGCTCGATCCCTGGTCAGGGCACATACAGAAACAGATTGATGTTTCTGTCTCTCTCTCCCTTCCTCTCTTTCTAAAATCAATCAATCAATAAAAGAAATCGGTAAATCTGATTGTCTAAATTTAAGTCCCTTTATCTCATTCCAGAACAGAAAATTTGAAATGTTATCCCTGAATAATGTTTTGTAACTCAACATACCCCAGAGGGAATACAAGTGGAAGAACACACAATCTGTCACGTGGATGTGTGTTGACATGAAAGGTAAATAAAACTAGCGTCCATACCAGCCTGTCCTGTTGCTCAGCCTTCCTCAGGGGCACGGGGCCATCCTGAATTCCGGTTCTCTCTGAGACAGCCACCTCATCTGAGCTTTACATTCAGCAAGTAGGTACATTATGTGGTTGGTAGCAATGGCATCAGGAGGGTACAAATCCCCTGGGGTCATGTAAAATGTCCTGTCCTCACTCTTTCAATGTGGCTGCTTGAAGGGCTAGATTTTACAGCATCTGGTACCAGGCACACCCCCATTGATCTTTAACCTAGAAGAATGTGTGCCTGAAAACCTTGCCTATCCAAGAACTTAATAATGTCAAGTCAGTGCATGTCCCCTTTCCCCCTTTCTGCTTATGTAAAGCTTCACTGAGACAGATTCTGTCTGAACTTCGGCCACAATATTCTCACCAGTAAAAATGATGTGTGTCAATGCTTTTGAAAATAGCAAAATAACCTGACCAGGTGGTGGTGCAGTGGATGGAGCGGTCGGACTGGGATACAGAGGACCCAGGTTCGAGACTCCAAGGTCACCAGCTTGAGCGCGGGCTCATCTGGTTTGAGCAGGGCTCACCAGCTTGGAACTAAGGTTGCTGGCTCGAGCAAGGGGTTGCTCTGTCTGCTGTAGCCCCCCGGTCAAGGCACATATTAGAGAGCAATCAATGAACAATTAAGGTGTCTCAACGAAAAACCAATGATTGATGCTTCTCATCTCTCTCTGTTCCTATCTGTCTGTCCATATCTATCCCTCTGACTCTCTCTCTGTCTCAAAAAAAAAAAAAAGGAAAGAAAAGAAAAGAAAAAAGAAAATAGCAAAAAATACCATCCACAGCAATCCTTTAAGAGTGAAGACAATGACATGTTCATAGACACCATAGAATGGGTGTGCTGAAGCCCTTTCAGTCATAATTTAAAGATGAGTCGCAAAGAAGTTGAACGGTTTCCCCAGGTCACACAGCTTGCTAGAGACCAGAATTGAGATTAAAATCCAGGGAACTCTGTCTCCTGGGACAACACTCTATACTTCAGGCTGCCCCTAATCAATCTGGCTGATCTTGACCTCTAACAGCCACTGAATTTAGCAAATAAAAAAACCTGATGGTGGCCCTGGCCGGTTGGCTCAGTGGTAGAGCGTCAGCCTGGCGTGCAGAGATCCCTGGTTCGATTCCCGGCCAGGGCACACAGGAGAATCGCCCGTCTGCTTCTCCACCCCTCCCCCTCTCCTTCCTTTCTGTCTCTCTCTTCCCCTCCCACAGCCAAAGCTCCATTGGAGCAAAGATGGCCTGGGCGCTGGGGATGGCTCCTTGGCCTCTGCCCCAGACGCTGGAGTGGCTCTGGTCGCAGCAGAGCGACGCCCCGGATGGGCAGAGCATCACCCCCTGGTGGGCAGAGCGCTGCCCCGTGGTGTGCGTGCCGGGTGGATCCCGGTCGGGCGCATGCAGGAGTCTGTCTGATTGTCTCTCCCCGTTTCCAGCTTCAGAAAAATACAAAAAACAAAACAAAACAAAAAAAAAACCTGATGGTGTTTAAAGCAAGTATATTCCCAATTTGACTGGTCAGGACTTTCTGACCTTGTGAAGAAAAGAACACTTGGCCTGCGGTTTTCTGTGCACACAGAGGTGTGACTGGGATGTTGTAATAGTATTGTAACCTTTCATGTTGAAAGTTCAAGTACAGAACCACTGCAATTTATTTGGTAATTCTCTCTAGTTTTTGCTACTTCTCTATTGGCCGAAAAACTGAAAAAAAGGTGCAGTGCCCTCTATGTTTTAGATAGTACTGAATTTGCTTGAGTATTCAATAGTTCTTATGCTTCAATATATAAAGTAAACTGTCATCAGTGTATTATTTGCCTTTGTTTACAGGGTCTCTAATGTGTTTACAAGTTTTCTGGGGTTGTAGCCATCTTTTTTATAGAGTTCAGTCTTATCATGTTTTGATACCTTCCAAACATTTCAATGTAACCCAGATGTTGGCTCAAGCCTCCCACTGCACATCCTTGCCAGGCTTGCTGCACGTTCCCAGTGAACTTTCCTTCTGGCCGGTTCCAGCTCAGCACAGGAGGACTCTTGGGCCAGCTGAGGCATGTCCCCTTTGTAGGGACTCACCCCTAAAAATTTATAGGGCCCAGAGCAGGGCAGGAATAAGAAGAGGGGGCCCACATAACAATTGTCTGAATATTTAACAAATGATTAAACAAAATTTGTACTGTCCTTCTATCTTGACAAACATGCTTTCACAATAGCCTAGAAGGCCAAGTTGAAATGTATTAATACAATTCTGGGATTTCTGGTTCCCCACCAGAATGCAGGAGTCTGGGGAGAGCTGGACCCTGCACGCTTAACCCCTTCCCACTCCCAATCCACCCCATTCTTTGCTTCCTGTGCCCCTCCTCCACAGCCTCACAATTCAATCACGAACATCCCAGCACGCCTAGGCTTGGGCCATTTCCCCTCAAATAGCCACTGCTCAGGGAAAACACCAGCAACATGGGCTACAGTCTGGAGGATGGACCCAGGACGAAGCCTGTGCAGGCTGGACACGGACAGGGGCCCTTTGGGAAGGATGCCTGGGCTGGTCTAGAAAGAGAAAGGATGTGAGTTTACCCATTAAAATCTATACCGTTCCTACACCATTTGGCACTCCAAATTCAATGCTGATCTAACTCCTGGAGGCAAAGCTCTGGTAAGCACCTTACCTATGTCCCCTGGTTGAGTCTTTTTAGGTTTTCCTACATTTAAGCTAAGCAATTGGGAAAGGGTCAGTTACCAGAACAGAGGCATTATGTAATGCTCTGGGAGAAAGGCCCTTTGTTTTCAATGATTTTGCAAGAGGAAAAGATATTAAGTAGTAATTGAATAATGATCATTTTATTAAAGTGTTAAAAGATTTTCTAGGAGATAGCTATGCTCTGTAGAGGACTCTATTTGTAGAAAATCTCTTCCTTCTAGTGATTGAAAATGATGACTGATTATGATGATGATAATAAATACTATTTTACATCATCTCAGTGCTATCCAAAAGAACTTTCTGCAATGATGGTAATGTTCTCTTCTGCTTTGTACAATGTGGTAGCCACTAGCCACACGGGGCGCATGGAAAACGTTGAATGCTCATGGAAATCAGGATCTTCTACCAACAGATGGCAAAATAGCAGATCTCTGCTGTGAAATTCTTTCTGTGAGATAGTTATAATAAAAGCTACTTTTGGTTACTGCCTACTGATGAACAAAACTTGGTAAAATTATATGAGAAGGAAGCCAATGACTTTTAGTGAAATGTACAATTTTACACATTTTAAAGCATTGCTTCCAATTGTCTCTGCAATTTTCTGGCCGCTCAGATCTTCGTTTATTCAGTAATTGTATTATTTAGTCTTTCGGACAATGGCCCATTGAGGCAATAGATCATCTTAACTTCTGTTCACTTGACTGTAGTACTTTATGCCTGGTAATGGTGCAGCACTTCTCTTCGTTTAAACTGTGGTAAAACTTCCTTTGTGCTTTGCATCTTGACATTGGTTGGCCTTTACTGATGTGTATGCAATAGGTGTTAAGGTCTACATAGTTTCTTATCATTAATCTGTTATTAAATTACTTCTCTTGTCTACTATTAAACATTTTCACAATGTCAAACCAAAGTCTCTATGTAGTGGTGTTCCCAAGGGTAAAATGGAAGATTTTGGTCTCATCATAATTCTTTCTTGCTCCAGCCACCCAAAATTAACATACAAATTATGTCAAAACTATAACTGCATTGTCATGAAGCTTCAAGACAACTCTAACTGCTTCTCATTCCAACACACTAAAGCCATTTAAATAGAAATTAAAGAACTGTTACTGTCTTGATATATTAAATAACTTAATATTCAAATAATCTTTCAATTATAAATTTGCAAAAGAGAATTATGATCTTATAATTCATACACACACACAAAATAACTCTAGGTGTAAATGTGGGGAGTTGCTATCATTTGATATGAGGTCATGCCAACCCAGTGCAACCAAACATGTTTGTCAACACATTCAAGGTTAAAACTATTAGAGGTTACCCACATTATAATCAGGAACACAAATGCCTGTACTGAATTGTCATTGCATTTCTTGGCTATCCCAAATATGCTTCTACTAATTCCTAAATATTATCTTGAAAATAAAAATACAAAAATGGAAAGTTCTTGAAGAGAATGTTTAATATTTTCTAAAAATAGGTCTATAGGCTCTTGTGGTCTGTTTGAGAAACACAGAAATCACAAGCCATAGATTTATTTATTTATTTGTTTGTTTGTTTATTTATGTGACAGAGACAGAAAGGGAGAGGCAGAGAGTGGGACAGATAGGAACAGACAGACAGGAAGGGAAAGAGATGAGAATCATAATTCTTTGTTGTGGCTCCTTAGTTGTTCATTGATTGCTTTCTCATATATGACTTGACAGGGGGCTACAGCAGAGTGAGTGACCCCTTGCTCAAGCCAGCAACCTTGGGGTCATGTCTATGATACCATGCTCAAGCCAGCAACCCTGTGCTCAAGCTGCTGACCTTGTGCCCAAGTCGGTGACCTTAGGATTTCAAACCTGGGTCCTCTGTATCTCAGTCCGACGCTCTATCCACTGTGCCACCACCTGGTCAGGCATAAGCCATAGATTTATACTCACCTACTATTAAATGCTCTCTCATTTACTGTGGGGCCTTGGGCAAAATGACCTAACCTTTCTGAGGCAGTTTCTGAATTTTGAAATTGAGAATAATCTGTCATGGGGTTATTGTGAGAATTAAAGATTATACTGGATATGCATGCCTAGTACAACCAATAGAGTAGTAAAGCCTGGCTAGTGCAAAGCATATGGATATAATCATAGGAACGTAAATCAGACCAGGCATTGCATTTCTTCTCATGTGCCCTTTGGCAAGGGACAAACTTGAACTTTGATTTTCTCACCTGTGGTATAGGAATGGTATCAGTGTCCTCCCCGCCTGGACTGAGAGGGCTCGTGGAAGTAAATTCAGCGCTATGTATGGTAGACTTCTTTACTTCTTTTCCATCTGCCCACTTCTCTCTGTTTGGCCCACAAGCTTCCCCCACCCCCACAAACACACATTCTGGGTATTGCCTGCATTCCTTATGAGTGTTCAATGCTTTATATTGATAGCATTTTTCCTGGGTCTTCTTTTCAAAAAAAATTTTTTTTGAATCAACTAGAACGTTGACTATTTAACAATTTTTGTGTGAATTCAACTGCTCTACCTAGTACCCCAAGCTAAAGGATACTGAACACCCTGGATGCCTGAAGAATAAACGAATAGAAAACTTTAGCCTTTCTTCCTAGTCCTAAATATATTTCACAACTTAGCCTCAGTCTTGCACATTTTAAAAATGACTACTAGTACAAAGGTTATGTTAGGACCTTTTAGCAATTTTATAAATTAACTTAAAGGCGTATTACTTGTTGATGAAAGGTGAATTTTAATGGAGTTTTCCTGACACATATAAAACAACAGAATTAATGCCATTATTTAATATTTTCCATTTAAAATCCATCCATCAATTAAAGTTTGTATGTGAAATACTTCTCGTGTGTTCAGCTTTCTGTTGGACTTGGTTTTGTTTTTTTTTTAATTTTATTTATTGATTTTACAGAGAGAGGAGGGGAGAGAACAAGAAGTATCAAGTCATAGTTGCTTCACTTTCGTTGTTCATTGATTGCTTGTTGTATGTGCCTTGACCGGGCAAGCCCAGGGTTTTGAACCGGCAACCTCAGCATTCCAAGTCAATGCTTTATCCACCGTGCCACCACAGGTCAGGCGGACTTGGTTTTATTATTATTATTATTATTATTATTTAGATTTTATTTATTCATTTTTAGAGAGAGAAGAGAGAGAGAGAAAGAGAGAAGGGGGAGGGAGGAGCAGGAAGCATCAACTCCCATATGTGCCTTGACCAGGCAAGCCTGGGGTTTCAAACCAGCAGCCTCAGCGTTCCAGGTCGATGCTTTATCCACTGCACCACCACAAGTCAGGCTGTTGGACTTTGGTTTTAAAATAGACAAAGTTTCATGAAAAACAAATTTATGTCACAACTGAACTCCAGCATTTGGCCAATATACCAGACAAACAGCATGTTGCTTTTGCCAGAGTTAATGGTTATTGATTTCTGCATGACAACAGATATTTACTGGTTTGAGGAGTCTACAACCTGAAACCAGGCTTTTTATTTTTATGGAGGGAAGTAGAGTATCACCAAAGAGGGTAAGTGTGGGAGTCTGTCTCTGGGTTCTGGTCATGGCTTTCTAACTAGTTTTGAATCCCAGATAATTTCTCAGGACCTCAGTTGTTTATTTCCCCTCATATTTACTGAGGTGTAATTACAAATAAAATATATATATACTGCTCACAAAAATTAGGGGATATTTCAAAATGAATATGAAGTAATAAAATATTCCCTAATTTTTGTGAGCAGTATATTTTTAAGGTGTACAAAACACTGATTTAATATATGTATACACTGTAAGTTATTGCCACAGTCAAGCTAATTAACATATCCACCTCAAGTACCATATTTCCACATATATAAGACACTTCCATGTATGTATAAGATACACCTTAATTTTGGGGCCTGAAATTTGAAAAAATATATATTACATAAAGTTATTGAACTCAAGTTTTGTTCATCATAAAATTCATACAACTCCTCATCACTGTCAAAACTCCCATCCATTAGCTTGTCCTCATCCATATCTGATGACGAATCACTGTCTTCATATATTGCCTCATCCTGAGTTCCATCTATGGCATTTGAAATGCCACTCTTCTACAACCACTGTATAAGACGCAAACAGTTTTTAGACCCCAAGTTTTTTGGAAAAAGGTTGCGTCTTATACATGGGGAATACAGTACTTACCATTTGTGTGTAGTGGTGAAATTAAGATCTACATCTTCAGCAAATAGTACTGTTAACTCTGCTTACCGTGATGTACATTAGATCTCCAGAACTTACTCATCTTGTACCTGAAAAAGTTTGTACCCTTTGATAAACATCTCTTCATCTCCCCCACCCTTCAGCCCTTGGAAACCCTGTTCTATTCTTTTGTTCTGTGAGTTCAATTTTATTAGATTCCACATATAAATGAAATGATATAGCATTTATCTTTCTGTGTTGGTTTATTTCACTTAGCATAACACCTTTTTTTGTGGCAGAGACAGGGAGAGTCAGAGAGCGGGACAGATAGTGACAGACAGGAAGGGAGAGAGATGAGAAACATCAATTCTTCGTTGCGGTTCCTTAGTTGTTCATTGATTGATTTCTCATATTGTGCCTTGACCTGGGGGTTACAACAGACCAAGTGACCCCTCGCTCAAGCCAGTGATCTTGGGCTCAAGCTGGTGAGCCTTGCTCAAACCAGATGAGCCTGCACCCAAGCTGGTGACTTCGGGGTCTTGAACCTGGGTCCTCCACATCCCAGTCCGATGCTCTATCCACTGTACCACCGCCTGGTCAGGCGGCATAACATCTTTCAGGTCCATCCATGTTATCACAAATGGCAGGATTTACTTCTTTTTTAGAGCTAAATAATATTCCATTATATCTATTATCTATCTATTATCTCTCTCTCTCTCTCTCTCTCTCTATCTTTCTATCTTCCTATCTATCTATCTATCTATCTATCACTTTTCTACTTCCTATCTTCTTTATCTATTCATCTGTCAACAAATATTTAGGTTATCTTCTGTCTTAGCAAGTGTAAATAATGCTGCAACGAACATGGAGTTGCAGATTTCTCTTGGAGATACTGATTTCATTTCCTTTGGATATATACCTAGAAGTGGGATTGCAAGATCATATATAGTAGTTCTGTTTTTAATATTTGAGGATCCTCCATACTGTCTTCCATAACGATTGTACCAGTTTACATTCCCACCAACAGCTCACAGGGTTCATTCTTTTGTCTCCACACCCTCACTGACACTTAATATTTCTTGTCTTTTTGATAATAGCCACCCTAAAAGGTATAAATTGATATCTCATTGTAGTTTTAATTTTTTATTTCCCTGATGATTAGAGATGTGCAGCAACTCTTTGTATATCTGTTGGCTATTTGTATGTCTAGTTTGGAGAAATATTTATTCAGGTCCTTTGCCCACATTTAAATAGAATTATTTGTCTTTTTTGCTACTGGGGGTAGGAGTTTTTTAAAATATATTTTGGTTATTAATTCCTTACTTTTAAATTGATAACATAAGAGTGTTGGATGGCTTCTTGAATCTCAGTGTATTGTCCTTTGGAAACAGATCCCTGAAAGTGTGATGTTGCTATCTGGAAACACTAGATTATAAGGTCTGTTGGGCAGGAATCTTGACTATTTATTAATTATTAAACCCTCAAGGTCTGCACAATGAAAACCTTTGGAATGATGAACAATCGAGGACTGACCAGCCAGCAGAATTTGATTTTCATTTCAGAGCTAGCTGTACTTACAGCTCTTAAGCTATGACTCTAAAAATAACCAGTACACATTTGGAGAAAACACAAAGGTAACTAAAATCTGCAATGACAGATTTTATTGATGTCAGGGTTGATAACCCCAACACTCCAATCTACCATCTATAGCAGGGGTCGGGAACTTTTTTGGCTGAGAGAGCCATGAACGCCACATATTTTAAAATGTAATTCCATGAGAGCCATACAACGACCTGTGTATGTTATGCATTATCCAATAAAAATTTGCTGTGATTGGCTCCAGCCACTTGCAACCATGAACATGAGCAGTAGGAAATGAATGGATTGTAATACATGTGAATGTTTTATATTTTTAATGTTATTATTATTTTTTTATTAAAGATTTGTCTGTGAGCCAGATGCAGCCATCAATAGAGCCACATCTGGCTCGTGAGCCATAGGTTCCCGACCCCTGATCTATAGGTTAGATCATTTCTGATGTACCCAAAGAGTGTGACTTATACTGAAAGCCCCATAAGTTAAACAAAGATATTTTCTCAGTGGAACAGATGTCTATGGTAGTGATGTTGATCTATCTACTCATAACGGACTTCTCCAGTGGATCCTGACTCTTTCTTACCCTTTCCTTCTCACATCAACCATCATCTAACCACTCCCACGTGCCAGTGGCATTTTTTTTTTCCCGAAAGGCAGGGACAGATAGACAGAAAGGGAGAGAGACGAGAAGCATCAACTCATAGTTGTGGCACCTTAGTTGTTCATTGATTGCTTGCTCATATATGCCTTGATAGGGTGGGGGGCCTCTAGCTGAGCCAGTGACCCCTTGCTCAAGCCAGCAACCTTGGGCTTCAAACCAGCGGCCATAGGGTCATGTCCAAGAGCCCACGCTCAAGCCAGCAACCCTGCACTCAAGCTGGTGAGCCCACACTCTAGCCAGATAAACCCATGCTCAAGCAGAGACCTCAGGGTTTTGAACCTGGGCCTCAGTGTCCCAGGTTAACATTCTATCCACTGCGCCACCATCTGGTCAGGCAAGTGGTAATTTTCTGTGGGTCCAGATATGGGATCAAACCCTAGGAAATATTAAGGAAAAGCAAAGATTCTTAAATTGAGAAAATTCTTAAATTGAGAAAGTGCAACCTCAGCCCCTCTCCCAGAGATCCAGTATAACTGGATATTCCATAACAAGGCTATCAGTGGGCTGGACACATCTCAGGAAGGGTGGGGAGAGTTACAGAAGCCATCAGTGCCCTTGGTACTATGCAACCAGTAAGCAAGAGAGGGAACTGGTTTTTTCTAAATACAGTTCTCACACTAGGAGAACTTCTACCCTCAGTATATAATAATATTGTTTTATTCACAATTACTTTTTTTTTAAGCACTAAAAACATTCATGTCGAGTATCTTTGAGGGTGGCCACATATTTGCAATTCTTTAAGTTCCTACCTAATGGAAAGTTAGGAATCATTGTAATTTTCTCAGGAAGTTTTAACATGCTGCATCATAAACACATTCTATCTTAAATGATATTTGGCAATGTTGAGGTTGAGAGTTTCAAAATACATATTAATTTCTCAACAAAATAAGTCATAATTAGATGTGTCATAATTTTTGCCTTCTTTATGTTTCTGATATGTGACTTTGGAAGTGAAGTTCAACACCATGGCACTTGACTTATATTAGCATTCAGATCGACTGTACTGACATCTCATTAACTAACTTCTAAAGTGACTCAAAGATTACTATTATTTCCTTTAGTAAATACTAAGTTACAGATGAAAGAATTTAAGTAATTTTAGTATTAGTAATATTCTTAGTTCTCCTGTTTGGACCCTTCACTTAGTAGATATGGAAACTGTGTTTTAAAAAAGTAAAATAACTTCCTGCAGGCCACATTGTTGGGAGATAGCATAATTAGGACCAAAAACTGAAAAAGAATATTGATTCTTAAGCCAGTGTCCATTTCTATATACCAGTGATTCTCAAAGTGTGGCTCAGAAACCCTGTGGGTCCTCAAAGCACTTTCTGGGAGTCGAAGAGGTAAAAATTATCTTAATAATAAAAAGATGTCATTTAAAAAATATATATAGATATTTTCCATAACAATTTGTTATTTATGTTAATATATATTAAGCTTAACTTTTTAATTTATTCTTATTGAGTGACTTTAGAGAAACAGATAGAGGAAGGCAGAGAGAGAAGCATTCATTTGTTGTTCCATTTAGTTGTGCATTCATCAGTCACCTCCTGTGTGTGCCCTGACTGGGGATTGAACCCGCAACCTTGGTGTTTCAGGATGATGCTCTAACTGACTGAGCTAACAGGCCAGGGAGCTTTTAACTTTTTTAAATAAATAAATATTTAAATAATCTCAGTTGTAATTTTTTTTTTTTTGTATTTTTCTGAAGCTGGAAACGGGGAGAGACAGTCAGACAGATTCCCACATGCGCCCGACCGGGATCCACCCGGCACACCCACCAGGGGCTACACTCTGCCCACCAGGGGGCGATGCTCTGCCCCTCCGGGGCATCTCTCTGCCGCAACCAGAGCCACTCTAGCGCCTGGGGCAGAGGCCAAGGAGCCATCCCCAGCGCCTGGGCCATCTTTGCTCCAGTGGAGCCTCGGCTGCGGGAGGGGAAGAGAGAGACAGAGAGGAAGGAGGGCGGGAGGTGGAGAAGCAAATGGGCGCTTCTCCTATGTGCCCTGGCCGGGAATTGAACGTGGGTCCCCCGCACGCCAGGCCGACGCTCTACCGCTGAGCCAACCGGGCCAGGGCCTCAGTTGTAATTTTTATATATGTGTATGTATATAAAATTCCAACATTAACAGAAGAAAGCTCTTTGGATTCCTCAGTGATTTTCAAGAGTATAAGTGGGTTCTAAATTCAAAAGCTTGAGGAGAACAACTGCCCTCCACTGTGCTGGTTGGACATAAGCATTGAGCAAGACAGGGCTGTGGTGTCTCCAGAAACTCTCCTATAAAATGCATCACATTATTTCGCTTTCCACAAATTGTATCAGTCAGGATCCCAGCAGGAAACAGCACACTCTGAAGGGACCTCTGAAAGAATTCTCATGAAGTCCTATACAAAACATGTGAGCAGGGTTATGGGAAACAAACAGGGGGGGGGGGCTTTGGTGTCACGGTGACCTGACTTAGAATCCTGGACCTCACCTACTACCTGAGCTAGTCACCTCCTAGTCGCTGAGTCTCAGTTATGTCACCTGACCGTCCCGGGATTGTTGCAAGGATTAAATGAATTTGTAGTGTGAAAAAGAACCTATCCACTTTCATGGCAAACAGTTGGCACCAGTTCATCTGTTTCTCCTGATGAAGACACTTGGCACAATCATCCCATGAAGAATCTATCTGGACTTCCCGTCAAGATGGCCATGTAGGTAGCTGCTGTACTTGCCTCTTTCACAATCACATCAAAACTACAAATAAACTACAGCATCACCATCGTTCAGAACTGCCTGGAATCTGGCTGGATGGAAGCCCTACACCTGGAGACTTAAAGAAGCCACACTGAGATTGCTTGTAGAGTGAGCAGGTCCTAGGCCCACGTGTAGGGGATAAAGATTGGGAGGGTCCTTGGCAGGATAGTTCAGTTGGGTAGAGCATTGTTCTGCTATGCCGAGGTTGTGGGTTCAATCTCTGCTCAGGGCATGTACAAGAATTAACCAATGAATGCATAAATAAGTAGAACAACAAATTGATCTCTCTCTCTCTCTCTCTCTCTTTCTCTCTCTCAAATCAATAAAAATCGGCTGCAGAAGTCCGCCCAAGGAGCGAGAGGTCCCAGCCCCACATCACATTCTCTAGCCCAGAGTTCCAATGCCAGAAAGAAAAGTCCCTACAACTTTGGGCTATAAAAGCTTGTGGGGATTGAGGCTGAGGGAGACAGAGGGTGGCTGGAGTCTCAGGAAGTTTCTCTTAAAGGGCCCATGCATGGACTTCTAGGACTCACTCGCTTCGAGCTCCAACACCGGGCCAGGGACATATGGGGAGGAACCGAATTGTCCAGCATCAGAGTGAGAGACTTTCTCCCAGACAGAAGTGCTGGCAGAGACCACCTTTCCTTTGATGCTCCCTTCCTCACACAAAGCTGTCAGGCGGGAGACATGTCTGAGCCTCCATCAACCTGGATCACACTGTTTGCCCCACCCTGGTGATTCCCTGGGGCCCCACCCTACTCAACTTTCAGGCCCAACCAAGCACTTTCCAAAGGCTTTTTCATACAAAAGGGCCTGCCTTAGTTCATACTTCAGATTTTCCCTAAAATCTCTCAAACAAGCAGCATCTGGCTTTGGCATGCCCTGTATCTCTTGCTAAGTGGCCCCAGGCTTGGCACTAGCTGTAACCAGCCTCACAGCTTGGCCTCATCTGCGTACCTCCAAGCCCATCACAAGAAGGAGACAGCTGCAAATTGCTTTGTAGTTCATGCCAGGTGGCCTTGGGCAGAACACAGGTGGCACCTGACCTTGTCTTGCATCTCCTGGGAGGCCTCCGAGCCAGTGCACCCAATGGACAGCTTTAGAACACATCAAAGCACCAAAACCTAACCACCTCCACAAGAGACACACTCAAGGGGCTGACTGAGTGGGCGCCAGGGCTCTGTAGAAGTAAGTCCTACTCTGTGGAGTGAGCCCCTGCAAGCTGATCCTCCATGGTGATCAGAGGTCAGTGGTTGGTGGGTGCAGTCAGTTCTTACTTGGCATGGGGGTAAATCCCCATTGATGTGCCAAGAGTAAACAAGGCTCAACTTCAAGAGGAGGGTGTACACATTCCACACGGAAGGTGTACCTCAAGTGCCCAGCTTGGGTGATCTGGGAGGCTGTGCCACTGGACCCTATAGGACACCTACTACACTAGGCCACTCTACCAAGCTTGGGAGACGTAGCAGCTCAACCTAATACATAAGAACAAACACAGGAACGCTGTCAAAATGAGGAAACAAAGAAACATGTCGCCAATGAAAGAACAGAATAAAACCTCAGAAAAAAAAAAAAACTAAACTAAATGGAGACAAGCAGTCTATGAGATGCAGAGTTCCAAACACTGGGTATAGGGTTGCTCAATGAACTTAATGAGAACCTCAACATCATAAAAAAGAACCATTCAGAAATGAAGAATACAGTAACTGAAGTGAAGAATAATTTACAGGAAATCAATAGTAGAGTAGATAAAGCCAAGCATCAAGTTAGCCATTTGGAGTATAAGGAAAAAACAAACCCAATTAGATAGCAAAAAGAAAAAGAAATTTAAAAAAATGATGATAGTGTAAGGAGCCTCTGGGACAACTTCAGGTGCATCACCATTCACATCATGGGAGTGCTAGAAGGAGAAGAGAGAGAGAACAAGAAAATAAAAACCCATTTGAAAAAATGACAGGAAACTTCCTTAACTTGGTGAAAAAAATAGACATACAAGTCCAGCAAGAACAGAGAGTCCCAAACAAGAGGAACCCAAAGAAGCCCACATCAAGACGAATCATAATTACAATAAAAAAGGTTAAAAACAAGGAGACAATCTTTATTTTATTTTATTTTTTTGAGAGAGACATATAGACAGACAGGAAGGGAGAGAAATGAAAAGCACCAACTTGTTATTGCAGCACTTTAGTTGTTCATTGATTGCTTCTCGTATGTGCCTTGATGAGGGGTTCAAGCTGAGCCAGTCACCCCTTGCTCAAGCCAGCAACCGTGGGATCAAGCCAGTAACCTTGGACTTCAAGCCAGCAACATTTGGGTTCAACCCAGTGCCCATGGTATAATGTCAGTGATCCCACGCTCAAGCCAGCAACCCCATGCTTGAGCAGGTGAGCCTATGCTCAAGCTGGATGAGCCCGCGCTCAAGCCAGTGACCTTGGGGTTTCAAAACTGGGACCTCAGAATTCCTGGTTGATGCTTTATCCACTACACCACTACCAGTCAGGCGACGAGGAGAGACCTCTAAAAGCAGCAAGAGAAAAGCAATTAGTTTCGTACAAGGGAGCTCCCATAAGACTTTTAGCTGATTTCTTAACAGAAACTTTGCAGGCCAGAAGGGATTGCCAAGAATATTCAAAGTGATGAAAAGCAAGAACCTACAACCTTGATTATTCTACCCAGAAAAGCTATCATTTAGAATCAAAGGACATATAAAGAGCTTCCCAAATAATGAAGAGGTAGAGGAGTTCATCACCACCAAACCAGTATTATACGAAATGTTAAAGGATCTTCTTTAAGAAGAAGAAGAAAAAAATAATAATATGGCACCAAATACCTATCTATCAACAACTGAATCTAAAAAACAAAATAAATGAACAAGCAGAACAGAAACAGACTCATAGATGCAGAGAACATTTTGATGGTTGCCAGATGGGAGGGGGGTTGGAGGCTGGGTGAAAAGATGAAGGGGATTAAGAAGTACAAATTAGTAGTTACAGAACAGTCACGGGATGTAAAGTACAGCATGGGGAATATATTCAATAATATTTTAATAACTATGTTTGGTGTCAGGTGCAAGACTTATTAGGAAGATCACTTAGTAAGTTATGTAATGTTTAATCATTGGGCTGTACTCCTGACACTAGTATAATAATGTATGTCAACTGTAATTGAAAAATAAACAGTGATTTAAAAAAGAGTCTATCTGTTAGAAGAGAGAATCTACTAAAATCTACCAGATATTTAGAAATCCTTCCTACCCAACACTGAGTATTCAAAGCAATGAGACAAGGGATCAAAACTGAGAACTTAGTGGGGACTCTGAGAAGCCATTTTTGTTAGGACCAAAAAGAACCCATTTTACTACTCCTCATTTGTCATAGCCTCTTTTTCAGACCATCATTTTGAAAGCTTCTTTCAATTTTTGCTTCTTTTTGCTCAGCCAGATCCCTTGAACATAAAATGAGGGGCCTTTGAAATAAGCTGCCTCAACTAAGACTGGCTGGTGGCAGCACGTGGACGGAAGTAGGAGCTGGATGGGAGCGGGGGAGAGAAACAGTGGATGCCTGACTTTTACGGCTGGTATGATGAATATTTGGCCAGCGTGGGAGTTTCATGCATAAAAGAAGGGAGCTTTGCAGTTCAATTTCTAGGAATTTATCTTACCGAAGACTTGTAAAAAAATTACATAAAGTTGTGCATGCAAGACTGTCCATGACAGCACTGCTTATAAAAACAAGCATTGTAGACCACCTAAATGTGTATTCGTAGGGCAACAGTTAAAAACATGGTGTGCTTACCCTACAATATTAGTGGTGATTGAAAAGAATAAATGTAGTTGTATATATTAACATGAAAAGATAGGTGACATTAGATATTTCCTTTTTTATGACAGAGACAGAGAGAGAGACAGAAAGAGGGACAGATAGGGACAGACAGACAGGAAGGGAGAGAGATAAGCATCAATTCTTCGTTGTGGCAATTTAGTTATTCATTGATTGCTTTCTTATATGTGCCTTGATCAGGGAGCTACAGCAGAACAAGTGACCCCTGGCTCAAGCCAGCGACCCATGCTCAAACCAGCGACATCTGGGTTTCGAACCTGGGTCCTTTGGCATTCCAGTCCAATGTTCTATCCACTGTACCACTGCCTGGTCAGGTGGCATAAGATATTTTTGAGTGAAATAAACAATTTGCAGATTAGTAAATACTATATTCTGAGAGAGAGAGAGAGAGAGAGAGAGAGAGAGAGAGAGAGAGAGGGAGAGAGGAGAGATGAGTTTGGCATAAGAGTGGGTTGTGAGGGGTAAGGACTCTTACTTCTTGTGCATTTTAGTACATTTTTATCTTTTTGCATTCTATTTTATAAGAAGCATGTATTGTTCTTATAAAATTAAAAGCAGACAAAAAGACCCATGGCTAAAGTATAAATTGATCACTTTACAGTTCAAAGAAAGTAAAGTAGAAAGCCTTTTTCTTCCCCAACTGGTTATACACTCAGTGTACTCACAACATCATAATCCTGAGACAAAGGCTGGAGAGAGGCTGGATCAGCAGCAAGGGGGCATCAACTCTTAGTCATCTTTGGTAACTGCTTTCCAACAGGAGATGAGTCACATGAATGGGTAACTACTGAGTTTACTAGCCACTTTCTTCATCTCTTTTGGGTCACTTAGTATAAATTAGTATAAATTATTCAATTGAGGTATAAATAAATCCCTTTCCTCTAATTTGGGGATACCACCATCTCAAAACAGAGTCCCTGGTTCTCTGCCAGGAAGATGCTAGGCCTGGCCCTCGCTCTCATCCTACTCACAGAGCTCTGAGCGTAAAATCCATATGTAACCCAGTTTCCTTGCTTGTAGTATTGTGAATCAGCAGCAGCTGTGACCCCAGATGTCTGGTAGTCGTGTGACCAGGGACCCACCTCGGATCTCACTCAAACCCACAACACATACAATTTGGAGAACTTACCCTGGAAGTCTGGCTTCTCGGATTCCTTAGAACAAAGCACCAGGATAGTTTCAGATTTCTCTTCACATGACCGGTGTGGCAATCTAAAGGTCTGGAAAATGACCTATTCCCATCTCTCTCAGAAAAAATCTTTTTAAATAAATGAAAAGGAAAAAAGTAGAGGGTGTGTGTAAAAAATGCCTTTATCTTTTAGAGTTTTTTACTATAGTTATGACAACACTAAAAATTCAGAGTTACATACTTTCCAGGTGTCATTATGGTTTCAATTTCAATGATAGTAAACTTCAGAAATTTAATATCTGTTAAAGTTACATAGTTTATCACGATTTGCAAACATCATTCAGTGATGTGCCTGATGTGGGGCCCAGTCCCCATTAATTCCATGTCACAGTCACTCTAGAATCCACCCCATGGTCACCGCTCTTATTCCATTTATCCGGACTCCTTCCATGGCCTTCTAACTTGTTTTCTGATCTCTACTCTCCATTTTATGATCTCTTTCTCTCCCTCTCTCTTTGTAATCTTGCTGGCAAATTATTTTTCCTAAAACACACTGTTGGGCATGCCACTGAACGTTAAAACGTTTTCAGCAGGGCTCCTTTTCCTACTGAATAAGTGTTAGAGGTTCATACCCCTTGAACTGGCTGTCCAGCTCCCATAGCACATAGGAGAAGCCTACCTTTCCTGACTTACCTCTAGTAACTTTCATGATCCTAAATTCCAGGCAAACGAAATTATCCTGTGCTCCCCATACAGTATTTTCATTCTACCTTGGGTCACCTTCTGACATATTAAGGTTGTAACTTGAAGTTTCCTCAGACCTCACCAGTCTGAGGATAAAAATGGAGCCATACCTCAGTTTCACTAGCTTATCAGACACAGGAAGTCCAACCTCTACCGACTTTTCTTCCAAATATTTCTGAGAATGCCATTGAGTGTCCTCATGTCTTGAAATGATGTTTGAGCTGACAGCCACGGATGCTGCTATTTCACTTTACTGGGTGCCCCTGTGCACAGGGATGCTCTCTGTGTTTCCAGTGGTGCCACTGGGCTTCACCATATTCTCCTGCCATGTACCTCGAACCTGCACAGGGTCAAGGTTGGGCAGAGTGACGAAAAATGACTCTCCCTCTTTATGTCACAATCTGGTGGTGGTATGTCAAGACAGTATTGCCTGGGCTCTTATGTGTTCCAGATATAGAAAATGAATAATCTTTTATCCTGCAGTAAGTACTGTTGGAATTAAACTTGCACCCAAAGGTTACATCACAGTTCTCATGCTTTATATATTCAGAGTCATCGCTTCTCTTTGATAACTCAGGCTTTGTTCCTGGGTCCTACAATTAATTCATGACTGAATTCGTCTTCTTTTAGGCTGCATTGTTCTGTAGGAGGGTTCTCAGAACCTCTGCAAAGAGTTTTGTGTTGGCCTTTGCCACCAGCTTACTAGGCATGCCCAGAAACATCTGGCTCCCAATGGTGTACTCAGCTAAGATCTGAATAGGAGACATGTTGGTTCTCAAGCAAAGAGATTTCCCTTTTGCCTGCCCACCCTTAATGAGGCATTCTGTGTTCTAAGGATGGACTCTGCTTAGGCAGTTTCCATGTTACATACAGTGTGCTAGCATTTACTTAAAGAACAGAAACATGCAGACCCCTCAACTATATATTATTTACAGAACTCGTATGTGTTGTGTTTGGCTAAACTATAAAAGAAATCAAAGGAGAGGAAGCAGAGCGTCAGAGACGGATAGATAAAAGACTACACACATTGGTAATGTTTGAATTTTTAGTATGAGTGGTGGGTCTATGGGTGTTTGATTTTGTTATTCTCTATAATATGAATATACATTTCATACACAAAAATTATATTCAAAATTTTAAGTACGAAATATCGTATAGTTAAAAGTCTGTTCTGACTTATGAAGACATGCAGTATCGATTTGCATTCCTGTATTGGTCTCTCCTACCTTTGCTTCTCCTTGTTAATGCTTTGCTTCTTTGCCGTCTCCTGTGATCTCCAGGTTCTGGAGAGCCCTTCTCATATTCGGCTTCTTTTTCTCATCTTGAGGGCTGCCTTTCTGTTTTCTCCTGTGGTTTCGCCTCTGCTTGCTTCCTGATTGCTGGCTTCTTTATTCAGCTCTTGCGAACTTGGTCTTCACCTCTTGGGAGTACTTGGAATGGAGAAGCATTAGCTGGTTCTTTCCAGACTTCATCTGGTTTTACTGGTTTTTTGGGGACTAGAGTCACCTTTTGGTTATATACACATCATCATTTATCTTTCTGATTTATGGTCTTGTGTAAAAAAAAAAAATCCCTTAAACATAAAAAACTTTTAAAAAACTTGGCAGGCAATGAAACACACCTTAGAGAAGAATTCACTGAGTAGTTTTGCCAAGGGGGTTTACTAAGGATGGGAAACTAGCACTTGGATAGAAAACGAGTCCATCGGCTTGTCTGCTGGTTAACACTAGACCTGTGGTTCACTGGTCAGGAAACAGGTTTCAATTAGGTTTCTTGAGGGTCTGGCATACCTGGGGCACTCTAAGTTTATGGTCCTAACTAATAGCAGTGGCTGAGAACTAGTTACATAATGTTCTGTGTTGCTATCTCCTAGGCGAGTGTGGCTCTAACTGGACATTTCTCTAAGTGAAAGGCTCTCCTTTCCACTAGGACAGGCTCTGTTTCCTCTACCTCTCCATCTAGTCCCTGCTTCAGCCACTGTTCTCTGGACCTTGTTGGAGCAAACAGAACTTTCCTCAACATTTTCAAGGTGAAATCTAGTCTTTTTTTATTTTTTTACAGAGACAGCGAGAGAGTCAGAGAGAGGGATAGACAGGGACAGACAGACAGGAATGGAGAGAGATGAGAAGCATCAACCATTAGTTTTTCGTTGCGACACCTTAGTTGTTCATTGATTGCTTTCTCATATGTGTCTTGACCATGGGGCTACAGCAGACCGAGTAACTCCTTGGTCGAGCAGGCGACCCTGGGTCCAAGCTGGTGAGCTTTTTGCTCAAATCAGATGAGCCCACGCTCAAGCTGGTGACCTCAAGGTCTCAAACCTGGGTCCTCTGCGTCTCAGTCTGATGCTCTATCCACTGCGCCACTGCCTGGTCAGGCTGAAATCTAGTCTTTTTTTTTTTTTTTTTTTTTTACAGGGACAGAGAGAGAGTCAGATAGAGGTATAGATAGGGACAGACAGACAGGAACAGAGAGAGATGAGAAGAGTCAATCATCATTTTTTGTTGCAACACCTTAGTTGTTCATAGATTGCTCTCTCATATGTGCCTTGACTGCGGGCCTTCAGCAGACTGAGTAACCCCTTGCTTGAGCCAGTGACCTTGGGTCCAAGCTGGTGAGCTTTTTGCTCAAGCCAGATGAGCCCGCGCTCAAGCTGGCAACTTCGGGGTCTCGAACCTGGATCCTTCCGCATCCCAGTCCAACGCTCTATCCACTGCGCCACCCACTGCCTGGTCAAGTGAAATCTAGTCTTGATCACCATTTCTGTTTCCTTTAGTTCCTCTCCTCCCCTCCCCTCCCCTCCCCTCCCCTCCCCTCCCCTCCCCTCCCCTCCCCTCCCCTCCCCTCCCCTCCCCTCCCCTCCCCTCCCCTCCCCTCCCCTCCTCTCCCCTCCCCTCCCCTCCCCTCCCCTCCCCTCCCCTCCCCTCCCCTCCCCTTCATTTCCTTCCTCCCCACCACCATTTTTTCCTAATGAGGGTAGACTCTGTAATCTCCATCTACTCACCACCATCTCCTTAGTTCCTTTGGAGCCTTCCTTTATAGCCCAGTCCCCACAGCTAAATCTGTCTGTTCTCACAGCCCAGTGTGTCACTTGGGACTCTCTCAGGAAGGCACTAGCTTTTGTACCCAGGTCATCGTTTCTTTTGGTCCACAAGAGTATAAAATAATAAAACATCTGCATTTAATTATGATTCAGTCTTCCTGGCTCCACAACCACAAATTTCAAATGCTTTGAAGGAAAGAGCTGTTTGCTACAAACATTGGCGGTAGTGATCTGCTTTTCATTCCCTGGATATAGTCATAAACAGAGGCACAGGGTGGCTGAAATGGTTGTGAGAGGGATGTCTGCGTCATCTGACATGGAGTGCTCTTCACATGTCTGTACTCAAAAAATTTTTCTGCTTTTTTAGTTTCTATAATTTTATGTCTTTCTTTTTTTTTCTTTTTTTAAACACTGGCACAGAACACTTAGACCTTTGACTTTGGTTTCATAATTTATATGACTGACTTCATAGATTATCATGTTTCATGTTACATAATATTCTGAGAGTTACAAGTAACTTCTTTTCATCTTTAGGGCATATGGCTTTCACCCTGGTATGCTTGGGAGGGGCAAAGAGTAAAACACGGTGGGGGAATAGGATGTAAGGGGACATCCGCTTTCCCTGGTACAAACCACACACCTCCCTTGCCCCCTGACCAATGCAATGTTTCTGTCCATAGTTTCTGCTGAATGCCCTGTCTGTGCAGCCTATGGTTGGCCACTGATGAATCCTTCTTCCCACCTTGATGTTCCCCATGAGGTTCATTATGGTGTGAGGGGTCTTGGTGACATACTTTTGGCTCCTTTTGTTCATGGTGAGCTTCTGCTGCCTCAGCCCCTTTCCAACATCATCATACTTTCCTTTGTTCAAGGTTTACGTTATGATTGATTTCTTTTTTTTTTCTGTAGATACTTGGGTATACAAGCTCAGACTGTTTAAGGAAAGTGTGTTGTTATAAGTACAGTGCTTTTCTCACACTTAATTAACTTCAGACATCAAGACTTGTGTTGGAAGGGTTACTGTCAAGAGAACAGTAAACGGAGTAATCTTTAAACCTAAACAACATGATCCTACAGCAAGATAGGTCATGTTCTAAACACCACCAAAGGCGGCCATAAAATCAGTGCCTCTTTTGAAGATAACATCTAGTATTTACTAAATTAATATTGACTAATTATACAGTAATGAAACAGTTGGAAACAAATATTCATGGTCAAGTAATTATCCTTATCTCAGGATAATAATATAAAGTAAGCTCACAGTATATTTTGTCATATGGCTCAGGGTTTTATAATTATTGATACATTAAACCTTATAATATATATAAGAATTAAGAAAACCATATGACCATTTCTCTATGTAGCCTGATCATCTGAATTTCTATCTTCTTATTTTTTAACTTCTGTCTTTGTGTCTTAAATTGTTCCTACAAAATAAAAAAAAAGAAATCACTGGGTTCAAGGCAAGGTTATAATGTAGGAAAAGTTTAAATTCAGTGGCTTCCACTTCCTCAGCCTTCTTTTCCTTGGTCCTGCTACTTCTTTACCCCCATATATGGCCTAACACTGGGCCCCTTTCTGGCTCTCAGTCAGCTACTGAATGATTATGTATAAAGATACATACATATACACACACACATATAGATGAATGCCTGAGGACACACAGTTTGTAAATGGTTGTGGTGGGATTCGAACCCAAGTGCTCTGAAGCTAGAGCAGGGAATTTTAATTGTGCATCCTGGTGTTTTGCCTCCTGACATCCTGCCAGCCTATGATCTGGGTTGATAGGAAAGAACAGGAGGAGAGAGACACCTATCCCAGTCCTCCTAGTCTACCATTGCCAGCTACAACCAATGGTTCCCCCCAATATGTGCGTTTTATAAGTGTTCACTTCTTCAAAGATACATAATTGTGTCGTCTTTGTCCATATGGAATGTGTTGCTTTATCTCCAAGGATCTGTCACATTTTGGATTGAGTTTAAGAGCACATGGCTGGTTTCTGCATACAGATAGATGTAAACCCAGGGTTAGCACAGATACAATATTTAACAGCATATACAAGGGAGATCATCAAGCTATCTCAAAGACAGCAGCATTGGGAAATCACTTCAAGCCAGGCCCAGCAATCCCAGTGGTAAACACGATCGGGTGGCTCAGGCTTTGCAGGGTCCCAGCCGAGAGAAGGGAAAGTGTAAGCAGCAGGAGTCAAAGCCAGTCCGAGTCAGGTACAGAGGCCAGTGTCCTTGGGAGAACTTGAAAATGGCCTGCTTACAGATGCTTGCTTGCTCTCTCAGTCCGACCCAAGGTGTCAAAGTACTATGATTCATAATGAAGTTAGCTGTTTAAGAAGAAATAAAAAATAGAAGAAATCTCTTCAGACTTCTGTGGTAACAGGTGGATCCGGATCACACTGTGCTCACTGTTGGCATTGTACTTAACAGCTATTCATCCTCCAAAGATTCGCTTGGCTGTTGCGTCCTCAAGAAAGCCTCCCATGGCCTCTCAAGTTCAGGACAGGGGAGCTGCTTAGGTATTACCACAGCAACTGTATTTCTCCTCTAGAATGCTCTTCACACAGTGGCATTGTCCGGTGCTGTGCCTATACCCATCTCCTTCAGTGTTGGGTCCCCAGAAGCAAGCATGCAGAGTGCCTAGGACATGGTCGACGTTCACTAGATGGACTGAATCCCATGGGATGGTGCTGATGGCTGTGACTACAACATGAGAGATGCCCATTCTGAAGAATCTAATAACTAGGCAGTTTTTAGGCATCTAGCAGCTAACTACTTACTTTAACATTTTATTAACAGTTCACAAATTCAGTGCTGGTGAGTATGTAAAATGGCTCAACTTTTGCAGAAAACAATTGAACATGTGTTGCAAGAGACTTTAAATGTTCCTATGATTTGGGACAAAAATTATTTATAGAAATAGATCCTAAGAAAATAAATACAAATACAAAGGAAGGATGTTGAGTATACTGTTATTTATAAACAATGAAATGTTCCCAGTAAGGGAATGTGTAAGTGAAGGAACCCTCCTTTGATTGCATATTGTGCAGCCATGGGGGAAAATGTCACATTGTGTAAGAATATTTAATTACTTGAGAAAAATATCATCCTATAATGTTAAGTGAAAAAAGCAGGATACAGGGCACAATTGCTGTGCCATGGTGCCCATGAGGCTGGTGGGTCGAGTTCTGGGATGGGTGGTGGAAAGGTTTATCCAGTTGGATTTAAGTATAAGAACGTGACACAAAGGATGAGGCAAATTAGTCACCCCAGTGCCTTCCTGGGGAGTGTTCACAAGGCACAAGGCTTTGCAATTTGGAAAAAACAAAAGATTCAGCAAAATTTCAAGAAATTGCTATGGAGGAAAAAAAAAAAAGTTGGAACCTCACAGGAATCCCAATTCATAGATTGATATCTGATCATCTGAAACTTCTCTAATTTGTCTTCCTAAGAAGAAAGACTCAGGAAGTAATTTAGCAGTTGACCAGCCATTGTCAGAATGAGTTGATCAGCCTTTGCCAGAAGTACAATGTAGCCTTGACCAGACTTTGCAGAACATCATAGCAAAAGAGAAAACCCATGACTGTTCCCAAGAAAATGGGAAAAAAAAACATCGAATCAAAAAGCTCAAGAAGAATATGAACAGATACAGCTAAATATACTGCTTAACCCTTTGAGCAGTATGAATGTTCATGTATGTCCTCGTGCCTCCTGTCCATCCAGATAACAAAAAATTTTATTATAAAAATATGTAAGGCAACATTAAAAAAAGGCAAATGTATGTTCTTATTGTTTCCATAAATTGATTATCAAACAAACATGATTTTAAGTTAATGAAACTGTAACTGGAAATAATTTCATTTTTTGAAAAAAACAAACAAACTCACTCCCAGGGGTCAGTGAGCTTGAAAAAAACTCCCTACTCAAAGGGTTAAGAAACAAGAATTTGAGAGAAAGAGAGAAAAGCTCAGACTCTGCAAAAGGAAGAAAACAGAAGTGGTCAAAATATTGAGCAAAAAGACTAAAAAGGCCAAGCAAACTTGAACTTAGAAATGAAAAATCTTCTTAAAACACATTAGAAAAAAATTAAATCAGACGTTTTGTGCTTAATCCAGGGTTAAACTACCCTCTGTCTGTCTATTGAGTTCTCTGGCATATGCAATGTATGTCCTAACAACTCAAGTTATCAGCATAAACTGGGTTGCTAAACTGTACTAATATAAAAATGTTCAAATATTTTTATTCTTACAAAAGAAAATTTTCTATACATGTTCTACACAATATGATTTGTCTTTTATTTGTTTGCCTCTGAAGGAAGGCTGACCTGAAGAATGGAAGGAACCTTTTATCTGGGTTAGTTTCAAGCATGTATACTTTTGTACCATATGATATTCAGGTGAAAAAAAATGTTCTGAAAATGAAAAAAAGCAGGACACAACATTATATATTTTATATGATTCTTTCTAACATGTACACGAGAGAAAATATTGGTTAAGAAAGATATGTATTACCATCTATGGGTGGTTACTTATATTATATATTATTCTGTATTTTCCAAGATTCCATTAGTAAGCATACATTACTTTTAAAATCAGAAAAAAGAATTTAAGGTAATAACAAATTCCAAATTCTTGTTTCTGTGTTTACTTTTTCCCAAACACCCAGGTCAAATAACATTGCACATGCAGAAGGCTCATGGATTCTTTTCCCCTTTAGGACAGTTTCAACTATGGCCTTTAGCAGACCCCAGTGGACATCTGGGCTACTTCCTTCTAAATAATTATTCTTATTAAAGTAGGAGTAAGATGTGTTAAAGTAAAATAGGTAGAGCAGAGGGTACATGCCATCACCACATATAAAACTGCTGGCACTTTTTAATGTAAATTCTACTTCCTCCTCCAGCCTGTGCAGGCCCAGTCTGCAGTGGGCTGAACATACAACTGCGGTGATTTATGCTCACTGTCCTTCCCTCAAAGGCCTTCTGGATTGCAACACATCTCTTTTCTTTTATATGGTGTTCGTTCTTTCCTCCCTAACCCTGACTTTACAACACAAGGACATTGTGAAGAGAATAAGATTGAAATATATATGTAGAACATTCTCATTCCTCTGAGCGTGGGTGGAATCAGAACAGAAATAAAAAGATTACCTAAGTTTCTGTTACTCCTTATGCTGCTTTATATACCTGTCATCCAACAAGACATAATTCATTCTCTCAATTTTCCACCCTCAAATACTGATGAAAGAAAATTTGTCTATAAAGTTTCCCAGTTGAGTACTCAATCTTTCCTCTTAAATGTTTAATATATGGCCCTCTTTGTAAGCTTAGTTTTTGATTTAGTGATATTAGAATTAATAATATCTTTTGTGGCAGTACATTTTACTTCATTAGGTTCTGAACAATCAGAGAACAGCACTTTCTTAATAACAATGCCATTCAGTATGAACCAAAATATTCATGCGTTTATATTAATAAAATATAAAAATCTGGGACCAAATTTGTTTACTGAACCAATCATTTGGAATTACCTTTAGGAGTTAAACAAATACGGTTTAAACTTTAATGTATTATATTTTAATGTCATATGGGATGACATTGGCTAATAAAATTACACAGGTTTCAGGTATACAATTCTATAATACATCATCTGTATATGGTTTAATGCATTTTTAAGGTAGGGCTTATTTTTAGAAGTGTTTACAATGATCTATATGTAAATTATAGTCACAAAGGCAATGAATAAAATTCTACTTACGTAGCCAATATAAATTTCACTGTTGTTACTTGTAAGCACACACCTTATTTTAACATGCAAGATATGACATGATCTGAAAGTGTCTTGCTTCTCCATTTCTCTTTCACTGAAAACAGGTCCTTAGGAATCCAACAATAATGGAAACAGAGAAAACAAAACAAAACCCAGGACAATGTTTATATAAAGAACAAAGGTTAACACGTGACTCCAGGTGTCTTTTTATTTACTTTGTTGATATTAATCTTAGTTAATGAAGAAAATGATTGGTTTGATTCTTTCAATATTTATTTGGACATGAATAGACAGGACTAGAATCCTGGCTTTATCCCTTAATAATAGCATAACCTTGGACCATTTACTTATTTAATGTCTCTATGCCTTTGTTTCCTAATCTGTAAAATGAGAATAATATTAGTACCTAACTCATAGGATTGTTGGGAGAGTTAACTGAGAAAATGCACACAAAAAGCTTAAAACAGTTCCTGGCACAGAGTACTCAATTAATTCTAGGTGTGCAGGAATACTACAGAGAGCAAATCAAGGGGCCTTGCCCTCACAGAGTTTATACTCTAGTGGCAGTGTGGATGGAGTGGGTAGCAAGAGACATCACACCAGTCACACAGCTGATAGCATCTTTACAAATGTGTTAAGTATAATGAAGGAAAAATATAGGGCCATGAAGATCAACCTGTTGTTTTTTTAATGAACTACAGAAGTTAAATCTTTATAATTTGGATCACCAATTTTCAACCAATGTGCCATGGCAGCAAGAATTTTTTAAACATGCAATGCCTGACTAGTCAGAAGCACCAACCTCTTTTCTCTTAGATTGTAAAATAAAAAAATGACAACAGCTAACACAATATTAGCTGTCTGGTGTGAATGAATCAAAATTATACTTTTTTTTTTGCCCTGGCCAGGTAGTTCAGTTGGTTAGAGTGTCAATGTAAAGGTTGCATTCAATTCCTGGTCAAAGCACATACAAGAATCAACCAAGGAATGAACAAATAAATGAAACAACAAATCGATGTCTTTCTCTTAAAAAAAAAAGCTATTGTCTGATCAGCAAAAACTATACTTTTGGTATGCTGCAGATTTTTAGTACAGTGATTAGTTTATGTGTGTCATGAGATGAAACAGGTTGAAAATTGCTGATTTAGATTCTTGATATCACATTTTTGTAAAATCAAGAACATTTGAAATTTACACTATTAAACTTATACCGGTTATATGTAGGTTAATTTAAAAAAATCAAACTTAAACACTGAGAACTTTTAATTTAAAGATGATAATATATTTATATATCAAGATGTTTAAAGTTAAATCTTAGCACCTGAAGGAGGAAATCATTCAATCTATTTGCTCACAATGACAAATTGGTTGATCACTTATTAAATACTTATTTTATTTTTCAACTATAATATTCTTTAAAGACACAGAATTTTTCAATATTCTTAGAAAGGCAGGCTAACAGAGTGGTTCAGGGTCTCAGGCTTTAAAATCGGAACACCAAGTATCTAAGCTCTAACATTTCGTTAGCTTTAAAGCTTTAGCCAAATTCTTCCAACTCTCTTAAGCAGATTATTCATATTTAAAACGGGAATAAAGTTTACACCACGAGATTGTTAAGATGAAGTGATAGTCTGGCAACTGTCTAGCATCCTCTGGCAGCACATAGTTGTAGATGATGAAAAAAGGGAGCTGCTAATCCAAAGGGGATGGTAAAAGGCTGATCTTTTTTGCTATGGATTTTAAACTCTTAAGGCCATCAAGAACTTGTCAATGTTTCATTTTTCTATGTTTTTCAAAATGGCACACTTTTTGTGCATAGTCTGTCTTAAAGAAAAAATAACGTAAAGTTATTTGAAAATAAGATTACCAGATGAATCTTACTTGCATTATCAGGGTCGGCATTTCTTCCAAATTTCCATCAATTCTTCAGTTGCAAAATAATACTAACTTTAGAGTATGTATGTCAAAGGTTCATTCTCCAGAGAAAAATTTAACCAGTATTTTGACTTTTAAGAGCTGCGAGTTTATTTCCAGAGTTCAAGCTCCACCCAGCAGGGCCTCAGCAGAATTGCAGGCCACCAACAGCGGCGTCCCAGGGCAGCCTGAAAGATGCTGATAACCAGAAGTGCGGGTCAGATCTCCGCACCCGGGTGTCCGCCCCGGGTTCATTAAGCCTGGGGCTTGGAGGTCGGAGGGCGTGGTTCCTCCCGCAAGACAGAGCTCCTCATCCACCCGTGCTCTTCACCCCTCTACCCCTCACCCCCCCCTGCTCCCGCCCTTATTTGGCTTTAATCCCATCGGGCCTGGCGCTCGAGCGGCCAATCAGGAGGCGGTCCTCCCGAGGGGGAGGGACGAGGGGGCGGAGCTGATTGGCGGACTCTGAAGACGCCCGCTTCATCTCCGGGTCCGCGGACGGTCGGCCTGCTGAAGGTGGAGACGCGCCAGCCGAGGCCGCTTGCAGCGTTCCGTAAAGCAAGTCTGACACCATGGCGGACTGCCGGGATCCAGCCCGCGACCAGCTGAAGATTTGGAAGGAGCAGCGGAACAAGGAGGTACACCCTGCGCTCCCCGAAAGCAGAGCGTCCCTGAATAACGGCCCTGGCCTTCCCGGCGCGGCGACGTGGCGGGGGCCGTCCCCTTGATCCCGGACTGGGGGTGGGCTGCTGGTCGTTCCCGATGGGGTCACATTCGCTGGGAGGAGGGGAGAGGGTTCTGAGGCGGGGGCAGCAGGCCTGCAGGATTTGTCCCGAGTGGGTTGGTTGGTGCAGGTTTTCACGGCTTGTGGGACTCGCGGGTGGTTGGCTCAGAATTGTGCTCTTTTGCCAGCTGGGACAGAGGTCGCAGCTTGAGGGAGAAATGGAGGCGCGTGGCGAAGGAGGCAGAGAACGGCAGCTGCAAGAAAGGAAGTGAGGGGGAAGTGGGAGCAGGCTGTGTTCTGACTTTGTTCGGACAATCGCTACAAGCTTCCCTTTTAGCGGGCTGCCGTGGGATTAGGGACTGTGCTTTGCTGTCTCGGTGATCCCAGCACCAATCACGGTGGCTGACTGATATTTGGTACGCACAGCATTAAACGAGTAAATGAAATACACACACACACACACACACACACACCCGTTATTCCACGGGCACGGGAAAATATCAAACCTGGCATTTTGGAGCTAGAAGTGGTATCAGCGATTAGTGAATGCGTTTATTCACCGATCTTCTTGGAGTGCCTGCATGTGCTAGGCACGGTGCAGGGGGGAGGGGTACAGATTTCAGCAAGGCCAGATCTGTGATGTGGAGAAGAAGCTCAAAGTCTAGTTTGGGAGGCAAGATAAATAAACAGTGGACTACCATCCACTGTGGTGAGGGCTCTTATGGAGGAATCTGTAAAGTGTAAAAGGAGGGACCTACTTTGCCTGATAGGCTTCCCAAAGTAGGTGATATCTGAACAAGACCTTTAAAGGTACGGTGGGATTTCATCCCAGTGGTGGTGGGTGAGGCATTCCTAGCCAGTACCCAGAATTTTAAGGGGCATCTTTGAGGAGGCTGGATTAGATAAGAGCACATGTAGTCTTGAGTCATCTTTTATCACATTGGCCCAGAGAGTCTAAGGGACTTGCCCATTTCCGGTGGTGGCAGGTTCATGGCAGAGAGAAGACTAGAGTAGAGCTTTTCCTCATCTTGCCTAGTGCTCTTCTAAGTATTCATGAAATGGGTTATTCATGCTAACTGCACGTGAATTGCTTCAGTTCATTCCCTGTTTGTGAGAAGGCTGCTATTAAGGGCCTGGCAAGTCTCTTCTCATCCTGTCCTTGATTGTATGCCAGGAGGCTAGTTCAGTTTTTATGAGGTTTTAATCAAAGTGAACCAGAGAGACTTGGGTCTTATTAATCAAACACATACAACTAGTTTGTGGCAGAATCAAAATCAGAACTCAGCTCTTGGGGGCAGAACTTTTTCTGTGCCCAGTGGTTGCTAAATCCTAGAAGTTTTCATGAATACTTGGTGAATTGAGGAAAATATGAATAATGTAATGAATTTTTCATAAAACACAATTTATTCCTTTTTAAAGGACTCCTCTTTATTATGAGACTAACTTGCCTCTTCATTATTAGGGAGAATCATTGACTGTTGTTAAATTGTTAAGACCCTGCTGGTAATTTGCCCTAAATGATTGCCTATTTCAGAAATAGCTGGCCTACAAAGCATTTCTGTCATTGGGGACTCATGGTAGAAACACTGCTGTCTCTTTTGCCATGGTATTGTAATGCACTGTGTACATTGTCCTGACTGGCAGTCCCATTAATGACTTGTTGTAGCTGCTCTGAGTGCAAACAGCTTAGTTTTTGAAGTGACCTCCTCCAACCCCCAAAAGGAATTTTGCTTATGTCACAAAGCCTGTATAATTTTCAGATGCTTTATTATAAAAAATTTCTAACATTCAGAAAAGTTGAAAGAATTAGGCAGTGTATACCCATATATCCACCATCTAGATTCTACAATGGACATTTTGCTTTATATGTTTTATTACATGTGTTCCGTCTGTCCATCCCTTAGTACATTCATTAACCCATTTTTTTATTTTAGGATGCATTTCAGAGAAAGTTGTAGATATCAGTAGACTTTACCCCTAAACACTAAGTATGCCCATGAACAAAGTTCAGTGTTTATGTTTTTAAGGTAATACTTATGCACGAATAAGTAGGTCATTCTTTGATATATACACCTCTGAATCCTATTGCCTTATCAAGATACAGAAGATTCTCACCACCCTGGGAAGTTCCCTCACGTTGTTCCTCAAACATCTCTTGGAATCCCACCCTATGCAGCCACTGCTGATCTTTTTTCTTAACTGTTGATTTATGTACTTTTTTGTGTAATGATTCTTTAATTCAGCAAAAATATATATATTTTAAATTTTATTTATTGATTTTATGGGAGATAGGAAGGGTCAAGAGGTATCCATTCAGAATTGCCACAGTTTTAGTTGTTCATTGATTGCTTGTATGATATGCCTTGACCAGATAAGTCCAGGGTTTTGAACTGACAACCTCAGCATTCCAGGTCAATGCTGTGTCTACTGCACCCTCATAGGCTATTTGCAAAAAATGTTTTTTAAGATTCATTCATGGCCCTGGCCGGTTGGCTCAGCGGTAGAGCGTCGGCCTGGCGTGCGGGGGACCCGGGTTCGATTCCCGGCCAGGGCACATAGGAGAAGCGCCCATTTGCTTCTCCACCCCCCCCCTTTCCTCTCTGTCTCTCTCTTCCCCTCCCGCAGCCGAGGCTCCAATGGAGCAAAGATGGCCCGGGCGCTGGGGATGGCTCCTTGGCCTCTGCCCCAGGCGCTAGAGAGGCTCTGGTCACAGCAGAGCGACCCCCCGGAGGGGCAGAGCATCGCCCCCTGGTGGGCGTGCTGGGTGGATCCCAGTCGGCCGCATGAGGGAGTCTGTCTGACTGTCTCTCCCCGTTTCCAGCTTCAGAAAAATACAAAAAAAAAAAAAAAAAAAAGATTCATTCATGTTGTATATCAATCTTTTCTTTTTTTAATTGCTGAGTAGTATTCTATTGAATAATATGCTACTATTTGTTCATCCTGTTGCTGGGTACCTGGGCTATTTCTAGGGATTGGCTAGTGTGAATAAAGCTGCTGTGTAAAACCTTATACCAGTCTTTATGTGCACGTATGCTTTCATTTCTCTTAGGAAATACCTAGGAGTAAAATTGCTGGGTCGCAGGGTATGTGAATGGTTTCTGAGAAACTGCTAACTAAGCCTTTTTCCAAAGCGATGGAACCATTTTACACTTCCATCATCAGTGGATGAGAGTTCCAGTTGCTCCACATCTGTCAGCTTTTGGTGTGGTCAGTATTTTAATTTTAGCTGTTCTGGTGGGTGTGGTATCTCATTGCAGTTTTAACTTGCATTGCCCTGATGCTCTGTGGTGCTGAGCACCTTTTTATGTCCTTATTGACTGTTGATATATGTTCCTTGGAAGTATCTGTTCAAATCCTTTGTTTTTAAAAATTGGATTTTCTTTTTATTATTGATTCATAGCCCATGTTTACGTTGAATCATGTGTGGGTTAAGTGCTGTAATAATAGATCTAGATCTTAAAATATATAATGATGTAAACATATTAGGAATTTATTTCTCTATTACATGATGAGCCAAAGTGGTTTGAGGTTGAAGGGGAGAGTGAGTATCCTTCTGCCCATAGTTATTGAAGGCTTTAGGCTGAAGGAGGCTTCCCCTTTGTCATCCCATGACTTTTAAGGTTGCCCTGAGTGTCACTGTCTAGCCACAGACTGTTAAGAGCATGGAGAGGGTGTGTGGGGGAGGCTTAGGGGTCAGGCTGGAAGTGGTGTAGGTCACTTCTATGCACAGTCCATTGGCTAGAACTCTGTCACCTGGCCACACCGAAAACGAACTATGAGGGAAGCTGGGAAATGTAGTCCACCTCTGAGTCCAGGTAGCTGACCCTACCACATTATGCAAACCATACATTCTGTGTTTGGCGAAAATCTATCCAGCCATCTTGTGATGTGGTGAAAGGCAAAAAGACAATCTCTTTTTAAAGATTATTTTCTTCTTACTTTCTGACATTAAAATACTCTTTCTGTTAGAAAATTATGGCAGTAACATATGATACGTTTTTTAATTCTCCCTTTGCTTGACAAATGCTTTTATATTAGTGGACAGCTCTGTATCAGTATCCTCTCTCTTACTCCCCAAGTCGTTTTTACTTTTACTGGGCTCTGCAAGCTTTAAGTTTTGGAGCTGCTATCTGAGGGCACCATGTTGTCTCCTCCTTCAAGACCAGATGCAGAATGCCAAGCTGGGTGTATCCTTCCAACCAGTGTTAACCAATGTGAAACAGTTTATTGGGCGTCTCTGCTTGTATTCAGATTTTGTTGCTGACAAGTGAGCTGGGAACTTTGTAAACTTTAATAAGTAAGCATTGAGTCAAGTATGTTCCTAGGTATGACTTGTATCTTTGTAAAGATCTTTACTTCTCTTTCTCTTAAAATACACTGAGGGGAAGGAGATGATTCTGCAGGTATTCCCAGTCAGCTTGGATGGAACTCAAAAATGGAAACTTTGTTGCTTGCTGCTAATAATGCCACAGGCTCTTCCACTGGGATACTTATGCTTAATTAATGGCCTCTGTTTCCTTAAAAATTGGAGACTTTGAATATTTCAGGCCTATCTTTTAAAACAGTTCCCTTTTTATATGGAGAGAGGTTGGATCTTAGCTCATCCCCCTCCCCTTTTTTTTGTTCAGTGAATCATAAAACCTGCCTGTGAAGGTCTATATTTTTTTAGGGTAACTTAATAACCAAATTGATGTAACACTGCCAATATTTGGGATGGAGAAATGGTGGTGATGTAATTTCCTGTGCACAAGTGCTTTGGATTCTCTTGGGAACTACCTAGGAATGGAATTGCTGAGTCATCGTGTTGAGGAGAGAGATACAGAGAGGGAAGAGGGGAGAGGGAAGGAGATGGAAGGAGAGAGAGAGGCTGACACATTATGAGTGATGGAATAAAAATTTCTAAGTTTCTATTTCTATTTGCCAACATCTAGACCACGCCATATTTTTATCCAGATTAGAAAACAGAGGCTGATTGCAAAATATAAAACAAGCAAATATTTTTGTTTATTTTCTCTGTTTTTGTTCTTTATTATCTTACTAAGTATTGTGACTACTGTAGTTTCTATTACAAAGAGCAAACATTTGTGGATTGATCATTCTTCATTTGTTGAGCTTTTCTTTCTTCCTTCCTCTTAATCCTTTTTTTTTTAAATTGAAGGACCATGCCAATTCTCAGTGCTTCAGACTTATTTAATAAAGACAATTTCATGACAGTGAACACCTCTTTTGTAATAGTTATTATTTTGTGCATTTTAAAGGTTTTATTTTTTACAGTATTATTCTAAATGTTTGCTAATTATTGAAAACCACTGGCAACATTTGATCATTTCTGGTTGGCAGCCCACCAAGAGCAATGGAAAACAATATGAGGAACTATAGCAGTCCCCCTTATCTGCAGAGGGTATGTCCTAAGACCCACTGTTGATGTCTCAAACCATGTATATTAGCTTGTGTGAGGAAAGCTGCTAAAAAATTAGGACAAGTGATTTATTAGAGTAAGGAATTAGAGATGGTGAATGCTGTTTGTAAGTTACCCACATTACATTTCCAAATAGGATTGGTGTTATGGAGGCAATACCTGTATTGGTGGGAAGGAGGCCCAATGGTGGCAAAATTCCAGCGTTCCCACTCTAAAATTCCATGATTTATTTTCATCAGGCAAGACCATCTCATTTTTTAGTTGGTTGATTGATTGGTCAACTGTTTCATCAAACTACTCTTCATTTGCTTCCTTTGGACAGTTTTATACCTATTCAGTGTAGTTTGATGTGGGCTCTCACACACAGATTTTTTAGGGCTCCTTAGGCAGCTCTCCCGTATAGCCTCTACAGACTCGCCACTGACTGATGGCCTACCAGAATGGGATTTCTCCACCAAACTGCCGGTTTCCTTCAACTGCTTATCCCACTGAGTAATGTTATTCCTATGTGGTGGCACTTCGTTATAAATGCTCCAATATTCACTTTGCACTTTGGTCATGGATTCGAATTTAGCGACCACAGAACACTGAACTTCTCTCTGTACCGTCCACATCTTGACTGGCATGGCCGTGGGCTGCTCCGCTGTATATACAATGTTACGTTATCATCTGTGCATGTGTACATGCTGCCACATCATCCTACAGAAACTGGGAGGGTTTTCCTTTTATTTGGTGCAGATTTCACATTTCTGTCGTCTTTTGTTGCTTTCCTGTGACCAGTCAAAAGTGCACCATGACTTTACGGACACACTGTATTTCAATCCAGGTTGTGGAAAGCCTGAGCATAATGCTCTTTTTTTTTGTATTTTTTTTTTTTAATATTTTTCCGACGTTAGAAGTGGGGAGGTAGTCAGACAGACTCCTGTGTGTGCCCAGAATGAGATCCACCTGGCATGCCCACTAGGTGATGCTCTGCTCATTTGGGGCGTTGCTCCATTGTGGCTGAAGCCATTCTAGTGCCTGAGGCGGAGGCTATGGAGCTGTCCTCAGCACCCGGGCCAACTTTGCTCCAGTGGAGCCTTGGCTGTGGGAGGGGAAGAGAGAGATAGAGAGAAAAGAGAGGGCGAGGGGTGGAGAAGCAGATGGGTGCTTCTCCTGTGTGCCCTAGCTGGGAATCGAACCCAGGACTTCCACATGCCAGGCCGACGCTCTACTGCTGAGCCAACTGGCCAGGGCCCATAATGCTCTTGGGTGTGTGAAATTGGTACCTTTGACTTTGATCGGTAGCCATTTTTGAATTGTCCTTTCAGGATGGAGGTGGGTTAGCCTTGCTTTGCCCACACATCTCCCTTGATGATGGAAAAAGATGAGGCTAAGAGTTGCCCAGAATCAGGGGCTTAGAAAATTCTGCTCCCAGCCCAGGGAAGGGACAGCCGAGAGGCTTGTGGTATAACTGAAATGGGAGAATTGAATGGATTAAGCAAATTTTTTATTACAGTAAAAGAACTTATCCCATTTCAGAGACATTTGATATCTTTAGAAAATTAATACTATAACAGCCATCCCTCCCTATTTTTTTCTAATTGGAAGGAGATGGTGCCAATAGCTGGTATACACTGCTTGAGAACAGGGTGACCCTCTTTAACATTTATGGTGGTAATAAAGCAGTTGTGAGTTCTGAGTAAGGCACTAACTAGCATTGCTTCTCTAGAGACCATCTTTTCACGATTAGTTTGGACATTCAGTGTTAAGCACATATGATCCCTTTTTGGGGTCTCTGTTTGGGGGTATCCTGTGTGGAGCGTGGCTGTATCCAGAGCAGGAGCTGAACTGGTTGGCAGGCTGTGTATCTTTCTGCTCTTCAGAGCACATTTCTTAACAGATTGCTGTTGAGATTGTCAAGGACTTCTGAGACCTGACTATAAATTTCATGCAGTGGCATGTATCTTGTATTTCAGTACTTCAGACACAAGAAATTTAAAAGAAATTAGGGTCAAAAGTATGAAAATTGCAAAATGATGTACCCATGACAGTGTAAATGAACATTTTTTGTTGTTTCTGTTGGCGGTGTTCTAACACTGCTGCACTTTTTCCTTTTGTGTCCACCTAGAAACCTGATGTCCTCACCACCGGGGCCGGTCATCCAATAGGAGACAAACTTAATACCATGACAGTGGGTCCCCGGGGACCCCTTCTTGTTCAGGATGTGGTATTCACTGATGAAATGGCACACTTTGACCGGGAGAGGATTCCTGAGAGAGTCGTGCATGCTAAAGGAGCAGGTGAGCGCTGGGCCCATTTGTTGTGAAAGCCTTGTTTCCTAGAACCGGGGTTGACAATGATTTCCCAAAGGCTTGGTGCTCCTTTAGCGAAGTGCCAAATATCCATTCCTGGGAGAAAGGAAAAAATGTCTGAAAAGATAGGAATTAGTAATTAAGTGATGCCTATTTCCCTGGATGGAACAGTATATATAAAATATTTTATTGGAATTTTTCAAATAAAACTTATTTTCATGATGCAGTTTAGTGAAGAAATGAAAATACAGACATGCAGACACAGACATACTGCACCCGTAACTGGGTTTGCTGCTGCACTGCCTGAAGGAATAAAGGAATGGGCTGTGCAGAACTGAGCATATGGTGTTGGGGTGGTGCGTTTGTGGTCCTTTTTCTGTTTTGTCCAAAACTTCTGTAAAACTTTTATGTTTCTTTTATTACAGAAAAAAAAGATAGAGGTGGTGTTTAAGAGAAAGCTAAAAACTCAATAGGAAAAGGAAAGCTTGGGAGAAAAGAAGAAAAAGTTTCTCTCTTAGCTGCTTACTTTGACTCCCAGTTAGGACTTCCTGATTTCTTTGTTTCCTCTTCTTCCATCTATTCCAGTTATTTTTGTTTGTTTTGCATGGCTTTTCCATGATGACTTTGATATGTTATTCAGTTTGTTTTTGGCTCTGTGGTGTCCTTCTTAAGTGTTTATTCTTTCTTTCCCTGCGTTTTCTTTTCTCCTCTCTGTTCTTTTTCTCTCCTAGGTCATGCCTGTCCTTCAGGGCCCTCCCAGCCCTGTGTCCTTGGGGCAACCTTGGCTAGTGTGCCCGCCCCGCTCATCTCCTCCTCCTCTGACTCCAGCTCAGTTTAGCACTGAATGACAGTGGGGCTTTGAATTTTGCTCTCATCATGTTGTGTTTGGACAGCTCCCTTAACCCCATGGTTTTGGAAGCTCCCAGAACGCCATTGCTAAACCGTTCGTTTCTCTTGTTACCTAGATGCCTGTTGAGGGTCTGATAGTCTGAGTGATGGTCTCATGATGAGGATGTCTTTGTCCTTCTCGTAGGGGCTTTTGGCTACTTTGAGGTCACACATGACATTACCAGATACTCCAAGGCAAAGGTGTTTGAGCATATTGGAAAGAAGACTCCCATTGCAATTCGATTTTCCACTGTTGGTAAGTCTGTCTGTTTTCATGACTGGCATTCCTGTACTTTATTTGGGGGCATTTATAACTTACTTTTAAGAAAACCTTATTAGAAGATAGAAAACAAGCACTTCTCCAAGTTATAGCTAGGTTTTACAGTAGAAAGACTATTTTTTGAAATATGTAGGAAAACACATATAATTCTGTTTGTTGAGGTCTTAGGAAATCACACTTACGCTGAGGCCACCTCTGCAATTCTGTGACATTTCGAAAGAACTTTCTACAAGTGGTTGCCTTAAACGGAAGCATGGGGTTGGTGCTCTTATTCAATAACATGATAACAGCTGCCCTTTATTGAGAACTGACTCTGTGCCATCCGTGCTTTACAGACATTAGCTGTAAGCTGATCTGTAGATTTACTTTGCAATGTGGGATTCCTTCTATTTCAGAGAGGTTAAGTGATGTTTCTTGTGTAGCAGAGCTAGTAAGAATTAGATTGTCCTCCATTTTAACACACTACAGTGTTGTGATTCTGATTCTGTTTCAATCAGTATGCACTTCTAAAATACTTTGGAATGCAAATATAAATGAAATTAAGAATAAGAACCTATATTTTAACTCATTTTCTTTCTGTTAACCTCATAATTTTGATAACTTTTATTCTCTTTCTTCACTACCTTAATCTTCATAATTTTGCTTTTCTCTTATTTTAATTTCCTGTTTGAACAAAGCTTTCTCATTATGTTGAATGGATAGTCTTTTTAGCTGTTATTACATATACAGGCATATCTCTGGATATTGTGCTTTTGGTTCCAGACCACCACAATAAAGCAATATCACAATAAAGCCAGTCATAATCTTTTTGCTGGTGGAAGGTCTTGCCATCAATTGGTAAAAAATGAAACACTATGATACAAGGTTCAATAAAGCGAAGCATAATAAAACGAGGTATGCCTGTGCTCTCTTACTACTCTGTTAATTATTTTGTTTGATTTGTGGAGCAGCTTAGCTTGTGGGTGGTAGAAATAATAACCCTGGTACTTAAATACCTAATTTACTGCTAGGAAATGGATCAGAGAGGCTAGATACCTATGTTCTCTGTGACGTTAGGCTTCTTGGATGCAAAGTCCTCTGCTTCTGCTCCATTTTCCCCATTTGAATCTTCTAGCTGGAGAATCGGGCTCAGCTGACACAGTTCGTGACCCCCGTGGGTTTGCAGTGAAGTTTTACACAGAGGATGGTAATTGGGATCTTGTCGGGAATAACACCCCCATTTTCTTCATCAGGGATGCCATCTTGGTATGTGATACAGTTTTTTACAGTCTGCAAATACTTATTGAGTTAAACTGATTTCTAATACTCTGTATAGGTTGACATCAAGGGGAACTCCTGGGAAAGGCAGAGAGAAGAGAATTTGGGTCGGAGGGATTGTGCTTTGAAACTCACTTTTCTGAATTTAATATCTTTTTATAAGATCAAATTATAACAGTTACCATTGGTCTTGGATTTGGTATTTTAGGATTCACTGACAATGGGAATGGTTCAGTTTTCCTTGCAGAGCATGGAAAATAAAAAAAAAAACAGGTAGAAGGTAAATTTTATTTTAGGGTTTGGCAATTTAAAATTCTTGGAGGATATTCAGAATTATAACTCATAAACCTAGCAATAGGTATTGTGTACTATAGGATGCCATAATTCCTGTCAACCTAGTTTTTTTTATTTTCTCTTTTTTCCATTTAGTTTCCGTCCTTTATCCACAGCCAAAAGAGAAACCCTCAGACGCACCTGAAGGATCCCGACATGGTCTGGGACTTCTGGAGCCTGCGTCCTGAGTCTCTGCATCAGGTGGGAACACTTTTTTCCTTAAGTTATAGTGTATCACCTGTGATGTAACAGGAATTATGCCTCATAATGTGTTTCTCTAGTTTTGATGATTTTGTTGTAATTAGGTTTTCACTTTCCTTTTGGGAGGCTTCCTTAGATTTCTTGATCTTGAATAGCTTTATAATGACCAATTTTATTAATCTTCCCCCATTCATAGACCTTAAGTAATGCTAGAAACGTTTCAATTGGTGTTTAGCAATATTAAGGATTCAAGTTTTTATCTAGTATGCAATGTTAGGGAAATGAGGGGAGAGTAATACTAAATAAATTTTACTATTAAAATACATTTTGAATAACAATTTAGGCTAGTTTTTATATTTGTTTTAGCTTTTCTTTATAAAATTTTGAGCCATGAAGTTAATGATTTATCTATCATTCTGCTTTAAAATTCTCCTTTTTAAAAAATAAATGATGATAATGGTAACACTTGGCTAGTATGTACCATTCTAGGGACGTTCTGGAAATTTAGAAGTGTCTTAAAAATCTAGGATGTTTTGATTTAAACAGAAAGATTTAGGGCTTTATTTTTCTGTTCCTTAGGTTTCCTTCTTGTTCAGTGATCGTGGGATTCCAGATGGACACAGGCACATGCATGGATTTGGATCACATACTTTCAAGCTGGTCAATGGGAATGGAGAGGCGTTTTATTGCAAATTCCATCATAAGGTACATGTTGCCTTTGGGGTGAGAGTTAAAAGGCTCCCACCACCCCCATCTCCTTACTTCTGAGTATTGAGCAAAGGTCAAAAAGATCAAGGCCTGTCTAGCCTTTCCCTTACGTCCACCCCCAAGGATGAGAAGCATTGATTTATTTGATTAGTGCCATGAGTATATTGTTATTCACCACCTTTTTCACTGCCAAATTAGAAGAACTGTGTGTGGTCTCTTTTTGGTCTCTTCATGTGGCCAGAGGGTGAGACAACATAGCTGCTGTCCATAGTTAAGCTTTCTTCTCCTTCTGGACCCTGGAAACTGCCATGCGTATTTGGGGAAATGCTCCTCTTGTGCCGGCTTTCTGGCTTAATGTTTCTGGTGCTGGCGGGTGCCCAATGACATTCTTTACTTCCTGAAGAGGGAAGAGCTAAGATTTTGATTTGGGCTTAAATATAAGGAGATAATACAGGCCTCCAGGCTAGGGCAAAGGAGATTTCTGCCTGGTTTAGCCTACGTTTCTAGAGTTCTTAGTTGGAGCTTAGAGTTAAGGTTTAGCAAACAGTAGTATGCTTTGCCCTGAGTCATTGTTCTGAATAGAGATCTCCTTTGGGGTCCAGGAGGGGACTAAGGCAGGATTGGGGCATTCTATTATAATACCTGTCTCATCATTACTGTCAAAATATGTCTGAACATTTTAATTTATTCATCCATTTTTTAGCATTTATAGAGGATGTATTGTGAATAAGGCAAATAAGTAAAATCAATTACAAATGTCAGAAAAGTTTAAAAAAATACTGTTTACAAAAAGGAAAGGAGAGGGGGAGAGAGAGAGAGAGAGAGAAACATTGATTTGTTGTTCCACTTATTTATGCATTCATTGGTTGATTCTTATATGTGCCCTGACCAGGAATCGAACCTGCAACCTTTGCATATTGGGACAATGCTCTAACCAGTTGGGCTACCTGGCCAGGGCCAGCATTCTTTATATGGGGGAAAAATAGAAAATAAACTATATGTCAATAATTTTAAAAATGCAAATAATATAGACTACAAAAAGGGCAATATAGGACTACTTTTAAATATGAATTGTATAGAGGGATTCCCTGGACATTGAAAAGAGTCAGAATAATTAAGTAAAATTTCTTTTTGATAAATTCATAGTTGTGTCAGATTTGAACAGTGGGATTATTGTTGGAGGGGCAATCCAGTCTTTGAGTAGTGTTACTTATAATACTGCAATGAATTACTAATTAGAGCAGGGGGTCCCCAAACTACGGCCCGCGGGTCGCATGTGGCCCCCTGAGGCCATTTATCCGGCCCCTGCCGTACTTCCGGAAGGGGCACCTCTTTCATTGGTGGTCAGTGAGAGGAGCATAGTTCTCATTGAAATACTGGTCAGTTTGTTGATTTAAATTTACTTGTTCTTTATTTTAAATATTGTATTTGTTCCCGTTTTGTTTTTTTACTTTAAAATAAGATATGTGCAGTGTGCACATAGTCCGGCCCTCCAGCGGTCTGAGGGACAGTGAACTGGCCCCCTGTGTAAAAAGTTTGGGGACCCCTGAATTAGAGTTTGCTAACTGTGCCTATAAGTTTCAGTTTGAACTTTTTCCTTTCATCCTGTAGACTGACCAGGGCATCAAAAACCTTTCAGTTGAAGATGCAGCAAAACTTGCTCAGGAAGATCCTGACTATGGCCTCCGGGATCTTTTTAATGCCATTGCCACAGGCAACTATCCATCCTGGACTTCTTACATCCAGGTCATGACATTTAAGGAGGCAGAAACTTGTTCATTTAATCCATTTGATGTTACCAAGGTAAGTCAGTTAACAAGGAAATTATTTTCTTTTTTAAGTCTCTTTGTACCTAATTTTAACAACTTTCCATCCAGCATTCATCAGGGCAGGGAAGTCATGGGCAAAATGCAGTGGGGCCACTATGGAGCAGTGTTCCCTAGTGCCTCACTTCCACTTCCTGTAAGCTCACTGAGTTTACCTAGGTGGCTTGATACATTGTTATTAACAGGGAATAAATTTTGAAAAGCTGATGTATTTTTGACCAGTGAAAGTGTCAGTATTTACTGTTCACTATTGTGAAAGATTAACCAATGCACTTACCTTAACTTTTTTTTTTTTTTTTTTTTGGTATTTTTCTGAAGTGAGAAATGGGGAGGCAGAGAGACAGACTCCTCACATGCACCCGACTGGGATCTACCCGGCATGCCCACCAGGAGGCGGTGCTCTGCCCATCTAGGGCTTTGCTCCATTGCAACTGGAGCCTTTCTAGCACCTGAGGCAGAGGCTACGGAGCCATCCTCAGTGCCCAGGGCCAACTTTGCTCCAATGGAGCCTTGGCTGCAGGAGGGGAAGCGAGAGATAGATAGGAAGGAGAGGGGGAAGGGTGGAGAAGCAGATGGACATTTCTGTGTGCCCTGGCAGGGAATTGAACCCAGGACTTCCACACTCCAGGCCGATGCTCTACTGTTGAGCCAACTGGCCAGGGCTACCTTAACTTCTTATCATTTATTACTTTCATTTATTCTTATTGGCTTCATTATATTTGAAAGATGGCATTTTTGTGAATACTTTAATTTCCTTCAGTTGGTTGGTAATTTTGAATGTCCCATTATTTTTAGGTTTGGCCTCACAGTGACTACCCTCTCATCCCAGTTGGTAAACTGGTTTTAAATAGGAATCCAAAAAATTACTTTGCTGAGGTTGAACAGTTGGCCTTTGACCCAAGCAACATGCCGCCTGGCATCGAGGCCAGCCCTGACAAAATGCTCCAGGTAAGCCTGGTGGATTGAGAGGTGCTGAAGGAGGAGTACACGCAAGTGCGCATGAGCACACACACACACAGACTCAAGCACACACTGTGTAGTGTGGTACGATCTTTGTATGAAGGACTGACTAGAACATCAGTTAAACTGAAATTAATCTGAGTCCTTAGTTTCAATGGGACTTACTGAAACATTTTGAGATGGGCATTACAGTGCAAACCAACTTCATCGTCAAGTTCCTCAAAATATGTTAAGACTTTGACATCTAGTTCCTTAATTTAAAAGAAGTTATATTAGAAAATGCCACAGATAATTTGTAAAGAAAGCACTCTTTGTTCAGTCTGTAACTGACAGGAGTATTTTAAATTAATTGTAACATATTGGTCAGTGTCATTTTATTCATTTCCTTTTCCATGTTGATGCTTGAATTTTTCCATCTGTAAAAAGAGACCTAGACATGAGAGACTATGTTTGTGTTGGCCGTGGGTTAATTTAACCATTTGTCTCGGTAATGTTCTTAGGCATTGGGTAGTTTTTCATCACTCTCCATCCAGTATGTTCTTTTGAGTGTACAAAGGTGGAAATTCTTTAGACTAGACATCAGTAGGAAAATAATTGGCTTAATAATTATTGAATAAATCAGTCTTTTATGTTTTTGGACAGTGGTCATGAAACAGGAGGTAAAGGTCGGACCCTGGGTCAGACTGTGGTGACCCCTGGCCACTGCTGTGGCCGCATGGGTCCAGCTCAGGCGTCACTCCTTGGTGGCAAGCTAAGAGTACCCTGTTTATTTGATGACTTTTTTGCTTTGACATTGAGAACATCGGAGGCTTTTTTTTAAATAGAAAATAAGCTTTTTATTAGTTTCAGTTATATTATTAACTAATAAAAATTGAATGCTTGCCTTTGTGTATGATAGACTGTCCTGGCTGCTATAACAGATACAGAAACACAAGACAACTGTCACCTAAGTCAGGATTCTGTGGTGACTCAGGAGAAATCTTGTCTGCTGGGAGGATGATGCCAAATTGGGTTTTATAATGAGGCAGCCCTTGAAATGGCTTTTTTTTCCTCCCTCCCTCCCTCCCTCCTTCTCTTTCTCTCTCTCTCTCTCTCTCTCTTTCTTTCTTTCTTTTTATTTCTTTTTTTGTATTTTTCCAAAGTTAGAAGTGGGAAGGCAGTCAGACAGACGCCTGCATGTGCCCTGACCGGGATCTACCCGGCACGCCCATCAGGGGCCAATGCTCTGCCCATCTGGAGCTTTGCTCTGTTGTGGCTGGGGCCATTCTAGCACCTGAGGCGGAGACCATGGAGCCGTCCTCAGCACCCAGGGCCAACTTTGCTCCAGTGGAGCCTTGGCTGTGAGTGGGGAAGAGAGAGACAGAGAGGAAGGAGAGGGGGAAGGGTGGAGAAGCAGATGGGTGCTTCTCCTGTGTGCCCTGACTGGGAATCGAACCCGGGACTTCCAAACGCCAGGCTGACACTCTACCACTGAGCCAGCCGGCCAGGGGCGAGATGGTTTTTGAAGAATGGATAGGATTTCAGTTTTCCACAGAAATAAAATGAGGCAGGAGAAGGACATGAATGTAGGCAAAAAGGTGGGCTGTGCTGGGTGAATTTAAACCGTAAACAGTCACTCTCTCCTAAAGTAGAGGGAATAGGATTGGGTACATTGAGCATATGATATAGGGGACCTTAATGCTTGAGTAGAAGTTTGTACAATTGTCCCTTCTAGGAAAAGTTTTCTTTATTTTTGAGAATGTGATCTAGTATTTATCAAGTGGAACCATTCTGGTTGGTGATAAATAGAAGAAGGAACTGGGGGTCGGGGATAGCAAAGGGAAGTCGAGCAGATTACTGTCCATGTACAGGATAAACAGAAGTGGTCACTCTGAAAGAAGAAGCATAGACAGTGTGACCCTGGGCCCTGAGCCTCGTCCATGTGGAGGTTGGAGTGGAGTTTAACTGTGTGAAGCAGTGTTTACTGGGATTTGCCAAGGCACTAGATTGTCCTGGGGAGAGCTAAGACTGCATAACCCTGATGTTGGGGGAACAGGCTCAGGAATAAAAGGTCACCCAAAAGCTTTCAAAAGAACCCAGGTCACCATGGGTCTCTGGGACTACCTGGTGCAGTGAGCAGCACTGAATCATGCACTTAGAAGAGCACTGAAGCATAGGATGGAGGCCTGCGTCCAGGGAAAGGACCACATGGCAAATGCATGCTCTCCCCCTCAGCCGAGGACGGGCACGCGGGGCCCTCCCCCTCAGCCGCAGACGGGGCGCGGGGCCCTCCCCCTCAGGCGCGACAGGTGCGCGAGGCATCTCACAGAAACCATGGGGAGGAGAACTCTGAAAAAGGATAAGTGGAAATCCTATAATTAGTGAATTACATTATAAATGAATTGTATAATTACTACAGTATTAGTATTAATTTCAGTTGTGGCAAACATATTGTAAATTTCACATGCTGTATTTATATATATATTTTTCAATTGACTTAAAAAAGTGTTTGAAAGAGCTTTGTTAGGTTCAGTCAAGATGTCAGTTCTGCGCCTAGTTTGTCCTGCAATTTCTTAGATCATTCCGTGGTGAATACTCATGCCATGAGGTATGTTAGGGGTCAGGCAGGGAAAGGCTGTCATTCTTATTTAGCTGTTTGGTGACCAGTGAAGAATCACTTAAGGATTTCTGAGTAGGTGAGTAGCGTAACCTGCGTAGGGCCTTAGGAAGACTCTTTTGGCAGGAATGTGTAAAATAATGTGTGGGAGGGGTACTGGGAGTGGAGAGCCAGTTAGAAGGACTTCGGAATTACTCCGATGAGAACAAGTGAGCGTCTGTGGATTATAGTTGTATATTAATGGACAGTGTTTTCAGTTACCTCTCAACAAGATCATGTTACTAAATTTTAAACTGTGTTATCCAAAGTGTTAAGCCAGACCATGGTAAAAGACAAACTGGTCTACTACTGTAAAGTGCTGAGAGACTGTCCCGAGTGCCTGATGGTGCAGGTGCCTCTCTCCACTCCCACTTTCTGCAGTGTCCCAGGAGGGGAGGACTGGCCTGATTGCTCAGCGAGGGAGCTGTGTTCTGCTTGCTGACCCGGGTACAGCGAGGGCTCAGGCTCAGGGCCCAGGGTGCGACCTCGATTCAAGTTGAAGTCAGGGTGTAGCCTTGCTGTGCCCATTTCCCAACCGTGGCTCTTCACCTGTAATTAAATGATAGAAGCTACATCCAGGAGCTGTATATGACTTAATAGTATCTTTTGTCCTGTGGGTAAATTTACAACACAGCTTAGTCTATTTTGAGCTAAAGGAGGCAATCGGCTTCCAAACTATTAATGGACCTCGCCTCCATCATGACTGCATGACCAGTCATCTAAATATTACCCTAGACTATTTGAAATGATTCTCTCAGTATTGTTGGCAGAGTCACACAGCCAAGAGCAAAGTTTTGGCAGAACAATGAGACTGGATTCAGCATTCATTGGTATGGGTGATTTGGTACAAAATAATTGCATAAGTTCCCTTATTCAATTTGATTTTTGTTTTGGCTCATAGTGTTAGGGATATAATAATACTCTTTCAGATTCAAAGTCAGTTGTAAAGTCAGTGAGAGAAGACTGCTCACAGTGTAGAGCTTTGAGTAATGAGAATATTTAGATAATTGGCTACTAAGATTAATGTAGAGTTAAAGCTTTTTGTTTCAACACTAACAGAAATTTTAAAACGCTTGCCATGTTGCCTTGGTGAATATGTAACTTAATTTAATGTTTGATTCAGGATCTGTGGTACTGTATGTAGGTCATCATCTTGAACCATAGCTTTCCTTGTGTAGCAACTGTTTATATCTATAAAGTCTCAGAGATTGGAAGTGTTTCTGACACTAATTAGAATGAACATGAGAGTTGCTTTTTATATAATTTACTATACTGTTGGTTTTCTAGACGTTTGCTTCCTTTTGTTACCGCACACAGTATCTGTTTCATTTGTGTCTGCAGGGCCGCCTTTTTTCCTATCCTGACACTCACCGCCACCGCCTGGGACCCAACTATCTTCAGATCCCTGTAAACTGTCCCTACCGTACTCGAGTGGCCAACTACCAGCGTGACGGCCCCATGACCGTTCTCGACAACAACCAGGGTAGGTCTGAGACACTTGTCCCCCAGCTGCGAGGGCAGAGGGCGCTGCTGAGCGAGGGGCGGGGCCGCCGGCCGGTGTGTTCGGTCTGGTCCCCAGCCTCCCGCGAGGGCGCTGCTGAGCGAGGGGCGGGGCTGCCAGCCGGTGTGTTCAGTCTGGTCCCCAGCCTCCCGCGAGGGCGCTGCTGAGTGAGGGGCGGGCCGCCGGCCGGTGTGTTCAGTCTGGTCCCCAGCCTCCCGCGAGGGCGCTGCTGAGCGAGGGGTGGGGCCGTCGCCGGTGTGTTCAGTCTGGTCCCCAGCCTCCCGCGAGGGTGCTGCTGAGCGAGGGGCGGGGCCGCCGGCGGGTGTGTTCAGTCTGGCCCGGCCTCCCGCTCTGGGACGGTGCTCTACAGGTGCTCCTGCCAACCACATAATTTTTGCCCGGCAGTGAAGGTTTAAACTGCCTGAGTGTTAACTATTAACTCTCCAGACTTAACTATTTTTTATGTTTTGTTGCGAGTTCCACCTCTGATTTCTACTTGCTATTCCATCTTATGGTGAAGGCAGGGAGAAACAGCTTTCACAGTGACTGTACTACAGTAGCATCTGACAGAGGGGTTAGGTTTTAAAGACTCTTCACAAGTGGACACTTCCTTAAATTACTAGGACTTAGAATCTCAAAAGTCAAAAGCCAAGAGCTCATATCTTCAGTTTCTCTATACTTCTGCCAGGGCTGTGGAGGAATAAGGCTGGCTAGAATTTGGAGGGGGTGGGGCAGGTGAGGAAATAAGGGATCTGCAGCTAATCAAGGGCTCCCCCCACCGGGCTTTGCTAAATGACTGTAGCTGAATTCATGCGATTCAATGGTGAGATGAGAACTACTGCATTTTGTTTTTTGGAGTTCATTTATCAAATTTGTCTTTTTTCTTCTAACTACATTTTATGTGCCATGTACAAACAACTTCTATTTCTAATTGTTCTAATTAGGGAATGCTTAAATAATGTTTTTCCTTTTAATGTGCCACAGTTTAGTGTTGATCTTAGTTAACCTTTTTATTTTCCTATTTAGGACGTGTGTTTTAGTAATAAGCTACTTACACTGATCGTCAGAAGTTTTACTTTTCAGTTATATTTATAGCCCTAGATGTCTGCATTCAAATAAAGTTAACTTTTCTATGATAAAAAATAGTACATGCGCCTGACCTGTGGTGGTGCAGTGGATAAAGCGTCGACCTGGAAATGCTGAGGTTGCCGGTTCGAAACCCTGGGCTTGCCTGGTCAAGGCACATATGGGAGTTAATGCTTTCAGTTCCTCCCCACCTTCTCTCTCTGTTTCTCTCTCTCCCTTTCTCTCTCCTCTCTAAAATGAATAAATAAAATTAAAAAAAAAAAAAATAGTACATGTGCCCTAAAGGAAAATTTAAAACTAGAAGGTAAAAGAGAAGGGAGAAGAGAAACACATTTATAGTCCCACAACCAAAGGCCACAACTGTGAATATTTTTTACAGACTTAAGATTATTTTGTGTATATAATTTTGGGCTGTGCATTTGTTACCTTATCACTGAGCCTTATCCATGTATTGAACAAGTTTACCTGCTCACTAACTGATTGTATTAGGTGGTTACCATATTTCTGCTCTCTGAGGTTTATAGAGGCCTGGGGTGTATTATTGCTCAAAGTAATTGATACTTCTTGTATCTGTTTACAGTGTTTTTTTCCTAAAGAGATTTTGTTTTCATTTTTATTCCTTGGTCCTTCTGTTATTGAGTCTGGCTGTTACTGAGGATTGTTCACTTACGAAGAGTCAGAGAAGTTCATGTGTATTTTGGAACTTCATTAATAAGTAATTGCTTACCATTCTTGTTTACCATTATAGTGGTATACATATGAAAAACTACTTATGGATGCATTTGATATATATACCCTATGCCTCTGTTTTAAAAGTAAAGCATTTGAACTGTGTTCTCAAAGTTCAATGAAAGTGTTTAATTGTTCCCAGTAGTCAAGACTTGAAGCCTGACCAGGCGGTGGTGCAGTGGATAGAGCATTGGACTGGGACGCGGAGGACCGGGGTTCAAGACCCTGAGGTTGCCAGCTTGAGCGCGGGCTCATCGGGTTTGAGCAAGGCTCACCAGCTTGAGCCCAAGGTCGCTAGCTCGAGCAAGGGGTCACTTGATCTGCTGTAGCCACCCCCCCCCCTCCGGTCAAGGCACATATTAGAAATCAATCAATGGACAACTAAGGAACCGCAACAAAGAATTGATGTTTCTCATCTCTTTCCGTTCCTGTCTGTCTGTCCCTATCTGTCCCTCTCTCTGACTCTCTCTATCTCTGCCACACACACACACACACACACACACACACAAAAGACTTGAAGACAACTCCCACTTTGAGTAAAGGCCAGAGCTTATTTTGAAATAGAATTTAAAAATTACTCAACTAGGCAAATTTCAAAGAGCTAACACTTAATGCAGAAAACCACTGTGGTGGCTGGAGCACTTTACTTTTAGTATAGACGTGATTGACCTGGAATGAATTTCTTGAGCTGGTGATTGGACTCCATAAAAGTATGCTGTCCTCCCTCTTTCTGCAAGCCCTTGGTACCTTCATAAATGTGATTAGTAGGCACCTCTTGAGTATCCACTCTGTGATCAATCTATTCTGACAGTGTGCTGGGTAAAATTCCCAACCCCAGACTGGTTTGTTCAAACCACTCAATATGTTTCTAGGCCATATTTTAGGCAATGTTTGTTCAAGTAATTCAAGCTTCTGCAAATATCAGAGCAGAGTATTGTTAGAAAAATAAATATGCCAGAATGGAAAAAAGTGATTATAAAAAGGTGTTTTGTCCAGATAAATGAGTACTAACATACTAGAAATAGCAGAGCTTTAAAAATTCCTGTTTTATTTATCTGTGGAGAGAAAGGTGAAGCTAGAATAGAATAAAGCCATAATCAATAAAGGAGAGATAAGATCCCTGAGGATTTTTTTCTTTTTCTTCTTTTTGAAGTGAGGAGGGGAGACAGACAGACTCCCATATGTGCCTAGACTGGGATCCACCTGGCAAGCCCCCTACTGGCAATGCTTTGCCCATCTAGGGCCATTGCTCAGCAACCAAGCTATTTTTAGTGCCTGATGTGCAGGCTGCATGGAGCCATCTTCAATGCCCTAGCCCCATGTGCTTGACCCACTGAGTCATGGCTGTGGGAGGAGAAGACAGAGAGAGAGAGAGAGAGAGAGAGAGAGAGAGAGGAGGGGGAGGGGAAGGGGTGGAGAAGCAGATGTTCACTTCTCCTATGTGCCCTGACTGGGAATCGAACTTGGAACATCGACATGCTGGGCCCATGCTCTACTACTGAGCCAGCTGGTCAGGGCCTGTTTTTAAGATCCTTGGGGATCTGGCAGGCATCAGATTTCACAGATTTGCTCATTTAAAGTGTTCAAAGGGAATTCAAGATCTCTTCATTAAGACCCAGAGTGAGACAGCCCAGGCAAGCGTTTGGAAGATGGCAGTATTCTCTAAGAATCTGAGTATTGCCTGTAGGTAAATACGGTACATTAAATATAACATGTGTACAACTTGTAATATGTATGTGTATATATCATGTATGTGTATATGTGTATACATACACATTCATATAATTGAATTTGTTTCATATTGCATTGTTTGTAGACTTTCTCCATCTTTTATCTCCCTAAGTGAGTCTGTGTGGTTTGTCTTAAAGATGGTGCTCCCAATTACTACCCCAACAGCTTCAGTGCTCCAGAACAGCAACCGAGGTACGCCCTGGAGCACAGCGCCCGGTTCTCTGGGGAAGCGCGGCGCTACGACTCCTCCGATGAAGATAACGTCTCTCAGGTAACAGCTTCCTTGTCTGCTGTGGGAGCCACTTACTCATTCCACTTCTCAGAGTCTGCTGTCCTATCCCCTCCCCCCCCCCCCCCCAACATGTCTGATGTGCCTAACGTTAAATTCAGGAGGACATTGCTAATCATAAAGCAGTCCTTTCATTAGGTGGAGTTGAAGAATTGTGTTACTCTGCTCTTTCAGTACACGGTATGACTCATTTCAGTTCCCCCAGATGTTATTGAAGGGAGAAGGTGGGGCCATTGGGGAAGAAGTGATTTCATGGAAATCTAAGAAACCGGCAAATAAGGCTTAAGTGCAGCCACATCTGAGAATCTGGGCAGGCTTGACAGATTGAAGGGACTGGAGCTGGATTCAGAACAGCTCTAGGAGCCGCAGTGGCAGGCGTGTAGGCGTCCCCACTCTGGGGCGCACCGTTCTCGTGACTCTGCTACTCTCCGCCTGTTCCTGCTAGCTAATGCTGGTCTCCTCTTGGCCTCATAGCTTCTGTCTTAACATTGTGTGGCTTTGCTGTGATCATGGCTTCGCTTCTTTATGGCTTCTTTCTCCCTATATTACATTTTTTTGGGAAGAGAACCTCTTTTGCTTCTCTCAATATTTCTATACCCGATTCCAGAGGGAGGATATCGGATTGACTTGACTAATCTTTTCATTATAGGTTGGCTCACTGGCTTTTGACCAGCCTGTAGTTAACTGCCCTGGGTCCTGTCTCCATCCTCTTTCCAGTGACCCGTGACTGTCTGAGGACTGTTCCTTCAGTAGCTGCAGTGAAAGAGGCCCTTTGGCTTTGAAGGGCAGCCACCTCCTTAAAGTGTTCAGTGTGACTTATACCGCACATAAGGGAAAAAATATAGTTAAAAGTATAGTTGTCCTAAAGCTCTGCTTGGTTAGTTGGTATTTAACATCATTTAAATGAGAATAGGACCTATTTCTGCTTTCTCACTTTGTAGCTATGGGTTCTAAGTAAAATATATACATAAATTAATTCACTGGGAAGATAACTTTATTTGAAAGGCATTTGTGAGTATACATATATGTGTATATAAAACAGAAGTTACTTTGTTGTTGGATACAAACCATATTTAGTTGCAGTCTAACATCTGAAAGGCCTGTTAGAGTAACTGCATCATTCCCGGTGTGCAGGCGAGACTGAGTGAGCTACTACAGTTCCTGCCTCCCAGGACTTTGCCTAGTGCTTACACACCACCCTTGAGTAGTGAGTTTTTTCCATGCTCGCTTACACCTGGGAGTGAGTGTTTTTTTCAAAAAATGAAAGGTCCAGTTACAGTTTTATTAACTTAAAATCATGTTTGTTTGATAACCAATTTATAGAAACAAGAACATACATTTGCCTTTTTTTAATGTTGCCTTACAATTTTAAAATAAAATTTTTTTGTTATCTGGATGGTCAGGAGGCATGAGGACATACATGAATGTTTGTACCACTCAAAGGGTTAAAATGTACTACTTATTTTATTGAGAGATTTTTCTCATCATTAAATAGAACTCATGTTTTTAAGCAGTCATGGTACTGCTGCTCAGTTTGTAGCATAAACCTATATTTATTTCATGTAGGAAATAAATAAGAAGGTCCAGATTTATACTCTTAAAAGTGATTCACTTGGACTTCCACTTCTGGCTTATGGCAGACTAGCTTGCATTAGGCCTATCCTTTCATGAAAGATATTGGAAAGCGAGGTAAATACAGAAAGCATCTATTTAAAGGCTTTGGAAAGCTAACAAAGCAGCAAGGATTTGAGGGCTGAGATCTAGGACAGAAAAGTAGTGCAGAGATGTGAGCTTGGCATTAGGTGTCCTTTCTAATAAGGCATTTATAATTTTGTAAGCATTGGCCAAGATGCTGAGCAGAGTTTACAGTATTTTTATGGGTCTGGAGGGATAAATGTTGGAGTTCCGGGCCTGCTGAGGAGGAGGCCTTTAGACTTCAGGGGTCCCCAAACTTTTTACACAGGGGGCCAGTTCACTGTCCCTCAGACCATTGGAGGGCTCCCACATACAGTGCTCCTCTCACTGACCACCAATGAGAGAGTTGCCCCTTCTGGAAGTGCGGCGGGAGCTGGATAAATGGCCTTAGGGGGGCAAATTGCGGTCCACGGGCTGTAGTTTGGGGATGCCTGCAACATCCAGGCTTTCAGTTGAAATCCCTGACAAGCCATGCTTAAGAGTGAAGGAATACTCGAAATACACTTACCCTCACAGAAACAGACATGGCTTTGGATCAGCTCAGTTTCAAACTAGATTAAGATGATCTCAGTTTATCCTAATTGTGTACCAGAAGCAAACATAACTCTTTGGAGAAAAGTAGAGCCTCAAATTACCTCTACATTTTTTTTATATCAAATGTTCAGCATTCAATAAGTTACCAGAAAAACCTAAGACATAATGCTTTATGACTGAAACCAAGGGGGAAAAAATACAAACCTGGCAACAGAAACAAACTTGCTGGAGATCCAGATAATGGAATTGTCAGATATAGGTTTTAAAATAACTGTGACTAATATGTTCAAGAAAATAGATGGCAACGTGGAGAATTTAACAAGAGAACTTTATACAATAAGAATTGAATGAGCCCTGGCCGGTTGGCTCAGCGGTAGAGCGTCGGCCTGGCGTGCGGGGGACCTGGGTTCGATTCCTGGCCAGGGCACATAGGAGAAGCGCCCATTTGCTTCTCCACCCCCCCCCCCTTCCTCTCTGTCTCTCTCTTCCCCTCCCGCAGCCAAGGCTCCATTGGAGCAAAGATGGCCCGGGCGCTGGGGATGGCTCCTTGGCCTCTGCCCAAGGCGCTAGAGTGGCTCTGGTCGCGGCAGAGCGATGCCCCGGAGGGGCAGAGCATCACCCCCTGGTGGGCAGAGTGTCGCCCCTGGTGGGCGTGCCGGGTGGATCCTGGTTGGGCGCATGCGGGAGTCTGTCTGACTGTCTCTCCCTGTTTCCAGCTTCAGAAAAATACAAAAAAAAAAAAAAAAAAAAAAAAAAAGAATTGAATGAACATACCGAACTAGAAAATGCAACAACCAACAACTGAAATTAACAATTTAGTAAGTGAGTTTAAAGGAAATTAAAGATGACTGAAGAGATTAGTAAATTGGAACATAGAGCAGTAGATCTTATCGAGACTAGCTCATGAAGAGAAAACAAACTTCTCTGCATTATGAGACACCATTTGGAGATTGAAAAGGCAAGCCCCAGAGTGGTAGAATGTATCTGCATTTTATCTAACAGATGACTCGTGCAGAATATATAAAGAACTATAGAGCAATAAGAAGAATACAGACAAATGAATAGAAAAATTGGCAAACGAGTTGCGTAGGCATTCATAAAATAGGATATTCAGATAGCTGAAAACCATACAGAAAGATGGTTTACCTCGCTAGGGACATGAAAAATAAAGTCACAAGGAAATATCATTAGCTATACACCAGAAGGACTATAATTAAAAAGACTGACCATACCAAGTGTTGGTAAGAATGGGGAACAACTCTAATTCATATAATGAAAATATTCCCTAGAGATGATTTCAAATTACCAACATGATGTCACTTAACCTGTGGCATTGGGAAGTGACGTTCACTATTCCACTCTTATATGGTATTTCTACTATAGAGATAATAGTAGACACAAATAATATCAAGAATATAGGTAATATGTATTTATTAGGAAATGATATGTTTTGAGGGCTTATTACTTTTATTTGTAATATAATTTATTTACTTGTAAGTTTATATAACTTAATTGTTAGTAATGGCTGTATTTAACAGGTTATTCACAGAATTTCTAAAAATTTGATAGTTTGCTTTTATGGCTGCAGCACACCATTGGAATTGCAAGACCAAATTTCTTTTTTTTTTAATTTTTATTTTTCAGAGACAGAGTCAGAGAGGGATAGACAGGGACAGACAGGAACAGAGAGATGAGAAGCATCAATCATTAGTTTTTCGTCACGCATTGCAACACCTTAGTTGTTCATTGATTGCTTTCTCTTATGTGCCTTGACCATGGGCCTTCAGCAGACCGAGTAACCCCTTGCTCGATCCAGTTACCTTGGGTTCTAGCTGGTGAGCTTTTGCTCAAACCAGATGAGCCGGTGCTCAAGCTGGCGACCTCGGGGTCTCAAACCTGGGTCCTCCTCATCCCAGTCCAGTGCTCTATTCACTGCACTACTGCCTGGTCAGGCAGGACCAAATTTCTTTTAGTTCAAGGTGGTAGATTGAGGTGATGTAGTAGGTCTATTTTCTACTTCTCACATACATTTTAGATTAAAAATTACATTAAAAATAATGTGGTTGAGCTATCAGTGGGTATATATAAAAAGAAATAATGTTAGATACATCTGAAGAAAAAATTAGTGAATTGGAGACAGATCTGAGGAAATCCCATTATACAATAATATGATTGGATTATGTTAATAGCAAAATGTGAATCTTAAACTTTGTATCATAAACTTTGCTTAAATTTAAAAAAACGTTATGGCCTATTTTGTAATGACTTAAAAAACCTATGACTATCAGACTATTTTATAAAGTTGGTATTTTGGATAGTTGAATATATTTGGACTTTAAAAACATTAATAGAACAGCACCTGCTATAGTATAGGTATTTGTTGAATGAATGAATGAATGAATAAGATGTTAGAATAAAAATATACCTATATCCTAGAAATGGTTGATTTCAGAAATGAGAAGAGACTATTAGGACTCATACCCGATACTTAGTTCCTATTTTTCATTTTAATCTGTTGCTATTCATTTTAGAGGCAAACTTAACAATCTAATGAAAATATTACTACAAACATCTGTCTTCTCAACATATCTTGGCTTTTGAATAACTATGGCTATAATAATGAATTGGGGTTTTTTTCTTCTGTGGCTCTGGGTGAATTGAATAGAGTATGTCTTGTGCTAATTGTACATTTGACAATAGTTTGCACATTCTGGACTTGTGAGAATTAAGAATGTGATGGGATTTTTAGCTGTAGGCTATATTGCCTTATATAAGATTTATAAGCATTGACTACAAAGGACATTATTAAATAGCAGTTATAAGCTATTATCAACAGTTGAATTCCTTCTGTTTTGCTTAAAAGAAAAAATAAAAGGTGAAGAATTCAACACAAATGATGATTTCAAGTATAATTTAAAATAATTCTTAAATTTTAAAAACTGACATGCAATGGGAAGTCTCACTTTCTCATTTTAAAAATGGCACAGGGGGTGATTTTGTCTGTGATCAAGTGGTTATTTGGTTTTTCCCACTCTGTGTATCTTCACTGAGCAGGTGCGAACGTTCTATACCAAAGTACTGAATGAAGAGGAGAGGAGACGCCTGTGTGAGAACATTGCCGGCCACCTAAAGGACGCACAGCTTTTCATCCAGAGGAAAGCGGTGAGTGATGCTTTGGAAGCTGAAGGGTGACATCTGCTGGCTGGAGAAGAGAGTGCAGCTGTGTGAGAGAACCCTTAGGACAGGTGTCCTTTATTTCACTTGAGCTAAGTGGACTTAACTAAGCCCCAATCAGCCTCTGATTACTTTCTCTCCAGTGAATATGGCATATTCACTGACCTTAGCTCTTTGTCCAATGTGTGATTATTTAGTTGAGTTTAGGGTGAATTCTCTGCTATGCTGTTTAATTTGACTGTGGCCAAGTTCTTTGCAAGAGAATAATATTCAATATCAAAATGTGGGTCCTGTCACAATTTTGTTTCAAATTTAGATAGTAAAAAAATTCAGAGTATACATTGCTGTGGTTCCAAGCCCTCCTAACCACGTAATATCATGATACAGACCCTCTTTCAGAAGCAACTGAAACTTGCACATTTTCAGGGGTGGGAGCTGGGCTGCTTCCAAAACTGAGGCGGAACTTTTGAGCTAAGGTGCCATGGTATTTCTGATGGCAGCGCTTGTGCTGTGTGATGTTTCCTCACTTGTGGTTTCCTGGTCCGCCACAGCGGTGAACTTCTTGTAAAATGAGGAAACACTGCTATTTCCTTGTCTCTTGGTTGCTGCTTGTACGTCCATAGGGCAGCTGGACTAGCAGCTGTCTGGGATGTGTTTGAAGGTCCGGAGACAAGTACCAGCTTTCTTTGTAGGCAGAGCTCTTTGTAACTGTCTTTCATGAGTGTGTATGTAAAAATATTCCTTTAAGTCTTTGTGGCACTGTCACATACTGCCCTCTCCAGCAGAGAGCTGACATTGCTCTGTGAGCTAACTGGGTGGGTTGTATCTTATCTTACTGGTAAGAGTGATTGAGACGGCAGGGGAGGAGCCAACTCTTGGCATTAAAGCTGTAAGATCTCGTATGGATTTATGACGCCCACCCTTTTCCTGGTTGGGAATTCCTGCCTGAGGTGTGTGGAATTCGTACACTTTCACCTTAAATTCAGGCAGTGTCTGGACCTCTGTGACTTGAGTTACTCGGAGGCCAGCTCTTTCCCTGCAGTCACTGCAGTTTGTCTCGTATGCATTTTTTTTCACAATATCCTATGAAGTGAGTGAAATCATCTTTCTCATCTTAGGGGAGGTGGACACGCTCAAAAGAATGACTTGTCTAAGGTTATTCAGTGTATGTCCGAGTTCTCACTGGATGCCCAGTCTCACTCTGTGTTGTTAATCGCTGTGCCGCCTATTTCCCGCGGAAGTGTCCTTCCTCCCTTGGAGTGACACCTGAGACAGGGACAGACACTGGGGACTAGCCTGGTAGGGACTAAGGTGATGTTTACATTTACTTTCAGGTCAAGAACTTCAGTGATGTCCACCCTGAGTATGGGGCCCGCATCCAGGCTCTCTTGGACAAATACAACGCTGAGAAGCCTAAGGTGAGCCCGGCGGCCTGGCTGAGCAGAGCATGCGTGTCCTGCATTAGACAGGGCGTGGTTTGGTTTCCCTTTAGGATGATTCTCCTCAGGGACAGCTATTAGATTTCTTAAGCAGCTGTTGAGAAACATATCTGAGATAGAATTCCCCTGCTCTGGACAATAGAAGATAGTTTAAAGTGAATGAGTTCTGAATTGTTATTTTCATTTGAGCACCCATTAAAGCTAGGATAAAAAACAGGATGCTGCTGCCCAGTGAGTTAATTAACCCCCCTGTCTTGTTTTTTTAAAACAGAGCACAATTCACACCTTTGTGCAGCATGGGTCTCACTTGGCTGCAAGGGAGAAGTCTAACCTGTGAGGCTCGGGGCCCTGGGCTGGGGCCACGTTGCTCTCTGCCTATGGAGCATAGCATGGTGTTCACGCAGGTAATCCACTCATCGCTGGATGGAAGATTATTCTGTGCTGGAGGCACAAATGCAAGTCTTTAAAATGATAATCCAGGCTTCTGTAACCAGTAATATAGTAGTGGCTTTAATGCTGTTTTCCTAGGGGGAAATGAAGGTTAGGGCTTAGCAGTCATTTAAAGAAGCATGTATTTGGTTTTGGTAATTGATTGGATTATTCGCTTAAAATGACTAGAATGAAAGTTTCCAGCAGAAATATAATTTTATTTGGTAAGAAAACATCTTGGTGAAATTAGTATGTTTACATATCATCTATTATATAAAATATGGTTGTGATTATATAAGAAGAAAAGGTAAAGGTAATCTAGTCCACTCAGAAATTTTAATTTTTCTAAGTTACTTAATGCCTTACTGTCTTTTGAAAACAACTTCATTACCATCATGGCTTATACTTATTTCTTATTTCTGCTTGGAATTGATCAGATTTTTTAAAAACTTGGAATTACACTTATGCTAATACAGCACTGATTTTTCAACAGATGGATTTGTAATTATTACATTTTTACAATAAAATAATCTTATACATAAGAAGAACGGTATTCGATTTCTTTTGGCTCTGTATAACTTGGAGTGTCCCACCAGACTCTTAATCTGAATGTCATCTGTTTTCAGGGGCTTATCCCTAAAATTGAAAATGCCAAGTCAGGAGGGTACTGTGTAGCTTGTTTAAGCCAGTAGCCTTTAGACACTGGGAACGGAATTTTAATTCGGTAGTGGAAATAGCAAACTTCCCACCTTTGAAAATTACTTAGCTCTCTTTTCCATTAGCTTACCTCCTTATCTGCTTATGAGTTTTTAAAAATAAGGGCTCAGAAACACAAGTTTTTTTCTAAAACCCATATTTGCCTATCATGCTTGAAAATCAAGTGAAACACTTTAAAGTTAAATTCTGAGTACTAAATGAAAACCTGTATTTCTTAAATCCTTGTCCCCTTCACCCTAGATATTCAAAACCAGTTTGTACTTACTCCTAAGAATGCCCTGAACCTTGGGCTTCAGGAAACCCTGCGACCACCAGTAAACACAGACTCCCAGTCTTTCTAGTAAACACAGACTCCCAGTCTTTCTAGTAAACACAGACTCCCAGTCTTTCTAGTAAATAGTAAATACAGATTCCCAGTCTTTCTAGTAAACACAGACTCCCAGTCTTTCTAGTAAACACACTCCCAGTCTTTCTAGTAAACACAGACTCCCAGTCTTTCTAGTAAATAGTAAATACAGATTCCCAGTCTTTCTAGTAAACACAGACTCCCAGTCTTTCTAGTAAATAGTAAATACAGATTCCCAGTCTTTCTAGTAAACACAGACTCCCAGTCTTTCTAGTAAACACAGACTCCCAGTCTTTCTAGTAAATAGTAAATACAGATTCCCAGTCTTTCTAGTAAACACAGACTCCCAGTCTTTCTAGTAAACAGATTCCCAGTCTTTCTAGTAAACAGATTCCCAGTCTTTCTAGTAAACACAGACTCCCAGTCTTTCTAGTAAACACACTCCCAGTCTTTCTAGTAAACACAGACTCCCAGTCTTTCTAGTAAATAGTAAATACAGATTTCCAGTCTTTCTAGTAAACACACTCCCAGTCTTTCTAGTAAACACACTCCCAGTCTTTCTAGTAAACACAGACTCCCAGTCTTTCTAGTAAACACACTCCCAGTCTTTCTAGTAAACAGATTCCCAGTCTTTCTAGTAAACACAGACTCCCAGTCTTTCTAGTAAACACACTCCCAGTCTTTCTAGTAAACAGATTCCCAGTCTTTCTAGTAAACACAGACTCCCAGTCTTTCTAGTGAACACACTCCCAGTCTTTCTAGTAAACAGATTCCCAGTCTTTCTAGTAAACACAGACTCCCAGTCTTTCTAGTAAACACACTCCCAGTCTTTCTAGTAAACACACTCCCAGTCTTTCTAGTAAACAGATTCCCAGTCTTTCTAGTAAACACACTGGCAGTCTTTCCGCTACAGCTTCTTTATTCTCCTGTCAGACTCTCCTGCCCAAATTCCTCCTGTGTTTGAGTGTGCTTGGAAACTGTCATATTTGCACACATAGGAAGTAAATTTATCCTTTTGTACCCAATGGTGAATTCTTTCAATATACAGTAGTAACTTTACTATATTTATATCTCTTGATAGTATTAAATATATAAGATAAACTGATAAAAATTAATATAATTTGACAACGGGAAGGAGGTTTGAATATTTGTTATAAACAGAAAGACCGAATATTTGAGATAATTTTCTGCTCTGTTCTATTCTGTAGTGTAAAAATAAGTCTATAGTTAAAGATCACAGGTATCTACCATGTTTCTTATGTATAAAAGTCTGACACGTGGAAGTGCCTCCAGTTTTATTCTGGAGACCTCTTTTGTAATTTTCAAAGATAAGTACTGATGAGGTTAACTTCCCCGATTAGGTTGTACTTCCTGGGGTGTACTGTCCAATTGTATTCCTTTTAAGTGACATTAGCATGCTTGGGACCCACGGCGGTGGCCAGCCAGTAATGAAGTACTGATGCAAAGTGCAGGGATGAAAGAGAAGGAACCTCCCGTTTCTCCTCTCAGGAAACTGGGGTTGCAGTGGCAGTCCAGGTGTGTGTCAAGCCTTTCTGTGTGTCACGCTCACCGGTATGGGCCAAAGCAAGTCACACGGCCGAGTCCAGAGTCAGAGCGTGAGGAAATGGACCCTACCCGTGCGTGTGCGTGTGCGTGTACGTGTGCGTGTGAACAGACCTGGATGATGTAGTGCAGACTTCCCCTCCGTCAGTGCCTCAGCACTAGTTCACTGGGCATCACCCTCTTCATGCCGTCACTTCCCTTCTCGCTCTGTTTAGAGTTTATAGTTTAACGTCATATTTACTCCAGAACCCAGACTCTTGCTTAGCTCCTGCACCAGAATGACTGTGGCTGGAGCAAACACTGCCCTACTGACCGGCCTTTTACAAATTTGACCTCAGTCCTCAAGTGGACCCTTGGCACCGTGTGGACAGCTGTGTTCCCTTCCTCAGTAGACTCTCCCACATGTCTCTCCTCCCTCTCAGCTCCTTACTTCACGAAGGATAAAATAACTGCCTCATCTGCTCCTCCACCAAAACCCTCCAGCTTGCCGGCACGGACAGCAGGTGCGCCTCGCTCCGTGTGGTTGACAGATGGCTCTGCTCCCACGGACGCTCAGCCCCCGGCGCACTGCCCTTTGCCGCCGGCCGCTCCGGGACTCTCCCTGTCCTATCGCACCGTCAGCTCTTCCCTTCTTTCTGTGTCACTCTTACAGTGCAGATCTTCTCTGGTTCTCATGGGCCTCTCCCATTACTGCCCCTTTATTGAAAAATATCTTCAAAGAGTTGCCTTTACCTTGCCACCTCCACCATCTCTGTTGTTTCTTAAACCTACGCCAGTCCAGGCTGCCCTTGCCAAAGTCACCAATGACTTACCTGCCACTAAAATTGTATGGTCCCAGCTAGTGACAGCAGGGACTTGAAGAGATGTGTACACCCGTGTCCATTCCGGCATTATTCATAATGGCCACAAGATAAGAACAACCTCACTGGTCACTGATGGATGAATGGATAGACAAAACGTGGTACAGCTGGACGAATGGAATAGTATTCAGCCTCATTGAGGAAGAAGACTTGGACACATACAGTGCGAATGAACCTTGAAGGTACTATGGCAACTGAGATAAGGCAGAGGCAGGAGGACAAATATGGTAGCTCCCACTTATGTGAGGGACCTAGAAGAGTCGAAAAAACAGAGACAGAAAGGGGAATACTGGTCACCAAGGGCTGTGGGAGGGGGAGGTAGGGAATTGTTGATTAATGGTCACAGAGTTCCAGTTTGGGGAGATGAGAAAGTTTTGGAGATGGCTAGTGTGATGGTTGCACAACATTGTGAGTGTACTTAATGCCACTGACCTCTATATACAAATAGTTAAAATTATAAATTTATGTATATCTGACCACAGTTAAAATAATGCAATGGTCTGTTCTTATTTCTGGTCTTACATGGCCTCCATAGTGTTTGATCATTGATACCTTCTTTTTTTTAATAACAGCTTTTTTGAGATAAATGTACTTCATATACTATATAAATCTCCTACTTACACTGTATGGTACAATGGTGTTTAGCATATGCACAGAGTTATACAATCATCACCACATTTAATTTTAGAACGTTTTTATCACCCGCTGCCAAGAAACCCTGTGCCCATTCACTATTCTCCGCAACCTAACCCTGCCCCCCACCCTTGGCCATTATGAATGGAATCTACTTTCTGTCTAGATTTTTCCTACTCTGCACATTTTGTTTAAATGGAATTATATAATACACGGTCTTTTGTGACTGGCTTCTTTCACTTAGCATAATGTTCTCGAGGTTCTTGTAGCATGTATCAGTACTACATTTTCTTTCTTTTTTTTTTTTAATTATTAAGTGAGAGGTGGGGAGGGACAGAGACAGACCCCCACATGTGCCCTGACTGGGATCCACCCAGAAAACCCACTAGGGGGCAATACTCTGCCCATCTGAGTCCATTGCTCCATTGCTTGGCAATCTAGTTTTTTTTAGCAACTGAGGCAAGGCCATGGTGTCATCCTCAGCGCCCAGGGCCAACTTACTTGAATGAGCCATGGCTGTGGGATGGGGGGAAGGAGAAAGAGAAGAAGAGAGGGTGGGGTGGGGAAGCATGAGCGCTTCTCCTGTGTGCCCTGGCCGGGAATCGAACCTGGGATTTCCACAGGCTGGGTTGATGCTTTACCGCTAAGCCAACCTGCCAGGGCCTACATTTTCTTTTATTGCCCAATGATATTCCATTGTATGGATAGGCCATGTTTTATTTACCCATTTGTAGTGGAGAGATGTTGGGGTGGTCTCCACCTTTGGCGAGTATGAATAGTGCAGTGGGTATTTGTGTACCTGTTTCTGTGTGGACATGTTTTCATGTCTTACTTCCTCATCTTAAAAGATATTTCACTTACCTCTGGTCCACCACAAATTAAAATTCTTGGTATTTTAAATTCTTGGTATTTCTTTTATTTGCTCTTCTGAAAGAAGAACTTAGTCTGGGCTTTTAGAAGCACTGTGAACAATTACCTACATTTCAAATTTAATGTCAGACTTCTGGTTTAAAAAAACACATTAATTTTTTCCTTTATCTGATAAAGGGGCCTCACTCTAGTTTGTAATCTCTTCTAAGGAAATGAGTTTCTCTTTCTTTACAGGCATAGTCATAGCATAGGAATTTATTTGTAACACCCTAAAACGGGTAATAACCCAGACGTTCTTCACCGGGCAGATGGGTGACAAACTGTGGCGCACCTACGCAATAGAATGCCCTGAGCCACAGAAAGGAGCAAATGGACTAATCCACGCAGTGACTTGGATGGACCTCAAAGATACTGAGTTACAGACTGCATGATCTTATTTATATAACACTCTTGAAATCGCATAAATACTGTGATGGAAAATAGATCAGTGGTCGTCAGGGCTAAGGTTGAGGGAAGGTCGAACTATAAAGATACAGCACAAGGGAGACCCCTGTGGCGATGAAACCAGGGAAATGAGTTTTAGGAACTTTTCAGCACTCCCTTTTCTGAGAGAAACAGCAGGCTACTCACTGGGCCATTTCTTTGCATCTAGTTAATGGTAGTACCAAAAAGCCAAGGCCCAAATTCCTCTGTAAGATAAATTGAAGGTTTAAAATTCTTTTCAGAGGTTTTAAAGATGTGAAGGGTTAGCAGAGGTGAACTAAAACAGTTCTGTATGGTCTTGGAGTTTTGAGAATTTTAAACAATCTTTTAACATGTGGAAAGTTTGCTAAGGAAAGTTTCATTGCAGTCCTTTCTGCCAGGGACACACGGATTCCCTCGCTTGACCGTTTGAGAAGTGAATTTTGCATTGTCTGTATTTTTTGTTGTTTTGCTTTGGTATTTGTTTAAAATGTGGTATTTTGAACAGTCCTTGGCATTTTCTCTTCTTAAATGAATTGTACTATGAAACTATGTTTTATTTTAAAGGTTTTGTTTATTGATTTTACAGGGGGTGGGATGAGAAGTAGTTAACTTCACTCTAGCTGTTCATTGGTTGCTTGTTGTATGCGCCTTGACCTGACAAGCCCAGGGTTTCAAACCAGCAACCCCAGTGTCCCAGGTCGATGCTTTAGCCACTGCGCCACCACAGGTCAGGCAAGTAAAACCCACGTTTTAAAGGCTACAATGGGCTGAATGATGGTCTCCCAAAGGGTATGTCCATGTTCTAACCTCCGGCACTTGTGACGGTGACTTTTGGAAAAAAGGTCTTTGCAGGTGTCGTTAAGTTAAAGGTCTTGAGATGTGATCATGCTGGATTATCCAGATGGGTCCTAAACCCAATGATGTGTTCTCCTAAGAGAGCAAAGGGGAGCAGGAGCAGGAGGGGCAGGCCTTGTGAAGCTGGAGGCAGAGACTGCAGTTTTACAGCTACAAGCTAAGGAACGCCTGCAGCCTCCAGAAGCAGGGAGAGGTGAGGAAGGGCTCTCCCGAGAGCCCACGGAGGGAGCACGGCTCTGCCAACACCTTGATTTCAGACTTCCAGCTTCCACAACTGTGAGAGTATAAATTTCTGTTGTTGTAAGTCACAGTTTGTCTTGGGTAGCCCGAGGAAACTAATGCAAAGGATGCTGGTTTAATGGTTTTATAAAATGAAAACTTCTTGAGTAGCAGAGGGATTCAATTTTTTTTTTTCCTCTGAAATGCCTGCTGTCCCCTCTGGGGATGGGACAGTGTCTCTTAGGTGGTATGTTACCCCTCGGTCCCATCCACTGCTGCCTGCTCTGCCCCCACCTCAGTCCCCATGATCCCTTGAGCTGCTTGCTTCTGCCAAGTTCTTTGCCTGAAAATTCCCAGTTCCTCTCTTCTTTGTTAATTTCCAAATTCTTGCACAATCTCTTTCAACTGGACTGTGAGCTTTGACCCAGTCCATTAATATGGTATTTACCTCTTTAGGTGGCCAGGGCACAGGTCTAAAATTCAAAATGTACAGGCTTTCTAGATGTAAGAAACACACACACACAAACCCACAATAGTGCAAGAACGCAGCTGAGCCTCTGGAGGGCGTAGAAAGTGGTGACTAGTGGTTCTGCCCAAGGGGACAGTTCCACTTAGCTCCAGGCACAGGGAAACTCGTCCTGCCAGAACTGATTTTATTTTCTTTTAAGAAGCTAGAAAACTAGATTTTTCTGTAAATCTCCTGATTTTTATTTATTTATTTTTTTTCTTTTTATTTTTCCAAAGCTGGAAACGGGGAGGCAGTCAGACAGACTCCCGCACGCGCCCGACTGGGATCCACCTGGCATGCCCACCAGGGGGCGATGCTCTGCCCCTCTGGGGCATCGCTCTGTTGCATCCAGAGCCATTCTAGCACCTGAGGCAGAGGCCACAGAGCCGTCCTCAGTGCCCGGGCCATCTTTGCTCCAATGGAGCCTTGGCTGTGGGAGGGGAAGAGAGAGACAGAGAGGAAGGAGAGGGGGAGGGGTGGAGAAGCAGATGGGCGCCTCTCCTGTGTGCCCTGGCCGGGAATCGAACCCGGGACTCCTGCACGCCAGGCTGACGCTCTACCGCTGAGCCAACCGGCCAGGGCAATCTCCTGATTTTTAAGCAAGGCAACTAAGTTAGAGTAAGACACAAAACAAAACCTCAGAACAAAAAACAAAAATTTGTGTGTGCGTACGTGTATATACCAAACAAACACATATTTGTAGGCCCCATTGCCCCGTGCTTTTGTTCAGATTACTGCATATATTTCTTGCAACTTTTGGGGCACTTTAAAAATCTCCAACTCCTAAAGCTAGGAAGTGGAAGGGTCCAGAAAGGGTTTAGGCTGTCAGTGCTTTGCTGGGCATGCCTTGCTGAATTTAACAGTAGAGACAGTTTAACATGTTAAATATTTTATTCACATTGTTTACAAACTATATCCACCTGGAAAACACATGAGTCCAAAAATAGATTATTTTACAGTAATTCACATTTTTTTTTTAAACAAGTTAACTTTTGAAGTTAAACTCGAAGCATGGAGGTCCTCGAAGCATGGAGGTCCTCAGCCGGTATTATGTGTGGTTCAGTGCCTCGCCACACAAAGCTTCCTGCTCTGGGGAAACGGAAGTCCCGGGCAGCCCACCTAGTTGTAGGTCACTAATGGCTTACCTACCAGTGGCTGATGATCATGTCAGTGCAGACTCGAACCCGTGAACATTTGGTGGTATAAATTCACTGTCGCTATTTTTGTCAAGGAAATATGTGTTTTGGAGCTTGCATGCATGTCAGGTAGGAAGACAAAACAAAAGAGACTCATGATTTAATTGGCCATTACAGAGCTGTCAGGACACTTCCAGTTCTGTAAAGGTTTAACATCATAGCTACGGACAAAATCAATGAATTACAATTTTATTGTGTTGACAGCTTGGGTGATAGAAACAGCGGTGATTTGGACATGGATGCAAGTGTCTCTGCCTATCTGATGTCCCCATCAGGAGGAGAAGAGGGTAGCAATAAACTCAGCAAGAATTAGGAATGTGTCTCCTTTTAAGCGTGTTACTCTGGAAGGGCGACCACGGGAGTTTTGCCGAGTGGCCGCAGAGATGCTCCAGTTAGGAAACTTACTGTTCACCTATGCTGAACCCGGCGGGGTACCAGCTCGATGGCCTGGTTCTTTTACCAAACAAGAAACTTCTCTATGGACTTTGACTTTAATGATTTAAAATCTACAGCACATTTGTCTTACCCACCTCTCACCCCCTCCTATGAATTAACTACCAACTAACCACCTTTTTCCTTTGTGAGTTGCCAAAGTTAAATGTGTGGAAACCTGTGAGTTTTGGGGATGGGAGCGCCGGGTGAGTCTAGAGGCAGAACGGGGCCATTTCTTCTCTGAGATGCACTGGCTGATGTGGTCCTGCACCTCTTGAAGAAGGAAGTGATGTTTGCTCAAGGTACCAGGAAAGACCACCCCCTCCTCCCCTCGGGTAAAAAAAAAAGAAAATTCCTTAAGGGTTGCTGCCATTACCCCCAAGTAGACAACAACAACTCTGAATCCAAATGTATGCTGAGATGGGGAGAAATTTTATCGGCACATTTGCAGGTTTAAAAAACAAAAACAAAAACAACGAAAACCAAGACGTTCAAATGTCTATTGCAATCTGATTGTTTTAAAGGACAAATCCATAGCGTGAGCCAGACGCTGGAGCCGGTCATAGTTTGTCTTCCTGCCACCCGTGTGCATTTTTTCCAAATTTGTACACTAACCTTCGGTCGACCCGTTCCAGAATTCCTGTTTTATAGTAGTACCTGAGAAAGACAGCAGGAGAGAAAGTGGGAGGGGGGTTGCACCCTGGGACAACAACAGAATGTCTAATCACTCCCCACTCTCAGGTGCCAAGGCTGGTCTTTGGTTACTCTGGTATTTTCACACCCTGTTATCAACTTACACTTAAACCTTTCCCAGACATCTTGAAGACTGCACCTCAACCACATTCAGTTCAAAGCGTGTTCTGTGCGTGTGTGTGTGCGTGTGTGTGTGTGTGCCCGGATTCACAGTGATCCCCGGGGAACATGGCCAAGAATGAAAAGGACGGCGTGTCCGTTTACAGACCATAATCCCACCTGTAACTAAGAGCCAGAGTGTCTCATGACCTTTCGATTGTCAAGAAGAAGGCTGCAGGAACAGCTCACTGGGCTGTGGCTGGCCGTGTTATGTAAGTGCCCGGAGGCTCGTGGCGTTGCGGGCGGCGGACTCACCTCAGAGCTCTGCTCAGCTTCTCGTACGTCATCCTGTCGTTTTTCTTCCTCTGTCCCCACATCTTTGCCAGGGCTTCTGATTTAACCACCCGAAAAATACCTTGCTCTCTATCTTCCCATTCCAGAATACCGCAGTTTTCTTCAGGAGACAGAAGCAGGTCACGCACAAATTCCCATAGATGAGAACTTTGGAGGCCTTTTGAAGGAAAAAAAAGTTACTTAAATAAAAAAAAACAAACATTTTTTTTAAAGATGAGACGAGTTGTACAACTTCTCATTACCCCATGAGAATTGCTGCTTCGTGGGGGGGTATTTCCCACAGGTATGATGGAATGCTCTGCTGGAAACCTTACCGAGCTCTGAAACACCTGTCTTGTAGTAAAGCAATTACAAACCGGCATCCAGGGCCACCAAACCCACACTGACGGGCAACACTGGCGCACGGCCTTGTCCTCGCTCTGTGGAACCACAGACTAATTCTTAGGGAACTAATGCCATGACTGTCAAATAATTCATTCTTTTTTCTGACAAGCAGTATGGTTGTAGGAAGGTCCCACAGCCACAGCAGGCTGGGTGAGCCAGTGCTGCAATTATATTTTCCATGGAAACTGGTACTTCTCCTGTTCCACTTTAGAAGACTGGTTCAGGAGTCCAACGGCCTGGGATTGGGTCATGAATTCACCTCTTCCTAGCCCTGTAACCGTAATTCCTCTAGTTATCTGTAAAATGGGATGATGACAGTACCCACTTCATAGCAGAGGTTAGAGGATTATGATTTAACACATATCTGGTGGCTAGAACCAAGCCCAGAAGGCTGGCTCTGCGCCGGGCAGATCTGTCTTAGTTCGGGGAAAAGCTAACAATTGCCAACACGTGGTGTTTCCGATTCTCCCTGAGTACTTCAGGACAAATGGACATGGTTAGAAAATTTTACTTCCACATCAAAATTCCTATAGCACCATTTCCAAGCAAAAAAGAAATAAATGTGAATTTGATAACATTTATAAAAATCGTCAATTTCTTTATACTTTCTTTGGGAAATAACGGGTCCTAATTGAACATTCAGTTTCAAAGCTCATGAAAGTAGATTACTTTGTCTCATGCATGGTTTTAAGAGATTAGAAACGAAAAGTGGTGTGTCTACGCTTACTTGTTCGACTATGACTGTGACAGTCTTGACTTTTGATGCCATTTGTTTTCAAGCAACCAGAATCGCCATCTGAAAAGGAAAGATTTACAGCAGTCAGAAGCAGTCAAGAGCCACATTCAGATCTCACTCACACCCAGACAAGCAAATATTAATTGAACATCTTTGCAGTGGAAGACACCATACTAGGCGCTTTGGGGGTAATGAGTAGGTGGGAGGTGCAAAGATGCCTGAGACTTTGTCTTTAAGGAGACTTTGTATTCAACACCGGGGACTTGCTCTGTGCCAGTTTCTGAGCTCTGTGCTAAGAGCAGGGGACACAAGAGCAAACGAGACAGACTTGGTCCCTGATCATGTGGCATTTAAGGACTAATGGCCAAGGTGAAACATAATTGAAAACAAACAAATGGCCCATGGTGCTAAGTGTAGTGAAGGAAACAAGAGATTGGATAGAGAGTGAAGTGGACGGAAGTGCCTACTGTAGACAGGGGGTCCGGAAGGGCCTCATGAAAAGGAGACAATCACTCTGAGCGTAAGGGTGAGGAGGAGCCACACGAGGAGACGGGACAGAGAGTTCCAGCATGTGCAAGCCAAGCATGGAGGGAGGGTCAATGAAGCAGGTGCACAGTGTGCCCAGGAGAGAGTGGTGGGGGACAGGGCCTGGGAAGCCGGCTGCTGGCAGACCATGGAGGGCCTTCTTTGCAGAACTTGGGATTTTATTCTAAAAGTAAAGCAAAGACTTCGAAGTTTGGCAAGTTTCACATTTTAAGAAGACCCCTCTGGTTAGTGCATGGAGAGCAGACGGGAAGGAACACAGGTAAAAGCGAAGAGACCAGTGCCTAGCTCTGGGCCTGGCACGTAGTAGGTGTTCAATAGATGTTTGTTGAATGAATGAATGAATGAATGAATGAATGAATGAATGAAAAGAGAAAGGAAGAAATGGATGAAGGAAGCAAAGCAATTCAGTGCTTCAGATTTAGACCCGGTGGTCACCTGTCATCTTGTAAGCTTGTCACCTTATCTGCTAAGCCTTCGTTTATATCCTGTGAAAAGGGCATGATGCTAGAACTTGTCTTATAGGATTATAAGACAAGCCTGTATTCGAGACAGGGCCTGTAAAGATTCTAGTACAAGGCCTGGTTCATAGTAAGCACCCAATAAATACTAGCTGCTTTGTTGTTATTATTATACTGACTCTAATTGTGGCTAGCTATGTATTCAAGCAACACCTTCTAAAGAACTTACGGGACACAGAATCCTTCCTGGCTCCTCATCCTCCTATGCTGTGAGGAAGGCAGACTGACAGATAGCCACCCATTTATAGGTGGAGATATTGACCCTGAGAAAGGGGTGGTCAGGCCAAACTCGCTGCTGCTTAGAAAAGACAGCAAGGGCCTGCCCTGAGCTCCAGTCTTGGGCCTCAGACTCAGGAATGGTCCCTGGGCCTCGGTGGGCTCCATTCCAGGGCCTTTGCCTGGATTGGGCTGGGTGGTGAAAGGTGGGGTTTGCACCCCACGCCCAGCCTGGTGGCTGTGAACAGATGAGGGATTGCAGCGGAGCAGGGAGCTCTGCGGGAGCTCTGTTCACACGAAGTGCAGAGCAGCTCTGGGGCGGCATGTGGGCTCTGTGGGGCACAGGGCGCCTGCCTAAGCCCATCATAGCACGTTGCTCATGGGCCTGTCTTCCTGCACTAAAACTCTGAAAAAAATCCTTTATTAACCAAATAATCTGAATCCTCAGTTTATTGCTTGGAACTTTAAAGAGAGAAAAATAAATTCTAAGAAACCATCCATCCGTCTGCCCCTCAGCTTGCGCCTCTGGGGAGCACACACACCCTGTCCTCCTTTTGCAGATGAAAGTGCTACAGCCCAGGAGGGAAGGGGCCTGCCCAGGACCCACAGCCTGGTCCCCAGGCCAGAGCCTTTGCGTGGGGCTCAGTTACTAACAGCTTTCATCATCATTAAAAAAATCAAAGTTCCGAAGTCCCCTGTCCTAAACCTGCTCCATCTGCAAGAACGAAACAGGGAGGGTTGCTTTTCAGAACGAACAAGGCCATTTGAGGTCCTCCACCACCTATAATTATAAACTTGAGCTGCTTACTGAGCTCAGATTCTTTGTGGACACTGTCAACCGCAAGGCTCTAATGGTTAGTAATTACGATTATTATTGCTAACGGATACCAGTTTTTGGAGCGTCCGGGCTGTGGCACATGCCAGGCACTTTGTATGCACAGTTGCTGGAACACACATACCATGTTAGAGATAGGGAAACTGAGCCCGGGCTAGGCTAAGGAATCATTGGCCCAGGGCCCCGGCTCTGTCCACTACATCTTTCCCGCTCTCTGCTCCGAGTCTGTGCTAGTGTCAGGCCACCAACCTTTTCGTGTGGTCCTAAAAATACGATCAAGCTCACGTGCCCAATAGCAGCCTCACAGAGCCTTGGGCAGCTTGAACTTGGCTACTTACAGTCTTTGATGGCGGCCTTGGTCTCTTCAGCATCATTAAAAAAGGAGTAACCTGGGGGAGAAGAAGAAATGCGGAGCTCATACCCCGCGATCCCGGCTTCCCCGGCCAGGCCTGGAGAGAGGTGCCGGGGAGAGGGGGAGTGACTGCCTCCTCTGCGGGGCACTTATTTCTGAAGGGATTTTGGAGACCACCTGGCCTTTACAGGGCCACTCTGAAGCCACCCCTGAGAGGTGACAATCTTTTTGTTTTCAAAGGCCACCTGGAGAAAACCCCAGGGCCAGATGTCCCAGCAGCCTCTGAGATTTTCTGAGTGGGCACTGGGGAGTGAGTCCTGGCTTGGGCCCAAGAGGCCTGGGCTCCAAACTGGGCCGGGCCACTGACCCCTGCGAAGCCTCGTGTAGTCACTCAGTCCCGGGCAACACGTGACAGACCACCACTGAGCTCCCCTTTGGCTCTAAGAGTCTGTGATTTGGCCTCTAATTCCTCAGGGATTTGACTGCCTGCTGGGTGCTGGTCAAAGGAGAAAATGGACATAGGAGGCCACAAGGAGTTCACCACCTGAGACGAGGATTTAAGGAGGATTTGGGAGGCTGCTGGGCCGTGGCTTGCTTCTCTGAAACATAGGTGGACTCCTGGAGGCGAATTACGAGTTTCAGATCATGTTTTCATGACAGCAGCCAAAGAACACCTGCTTTCTAACTGGCTGCCAGAGTGAGGACCGATTTCCATTTACTAAGGAGCCTGGCACAGGGTTGGCACGCTTGTGACTGTTTATTCCCTGTGCCATTTTCTGATTGGTTCTGGTCAGCCAGGGCCCCTCAGCTCACTCTGTCCAAAGGCGGCCAGAGAACAGGCTGGGGACTGGCAAAGGACTCTTCCTCTGCTCCGCTGTGAATGCTACCCTCCGCCCCCTGCCTCTCCTGCTGACCTCACCTTCCAGGGACCAGTGTCCCATGTTTCCGGCCCTTTAATCCTGCTGAGAGACCTACTGAGCCAGACAGCACGTTGTCATGCCTTACAGTCCCTTGAGCTCCTCCCCTTGTCAGTAACTATTCGTTCTGTGTCCTTGTCTGCCTGAGCCCTAATCTAGGGGGTAATAGAAAGCCTAAACTGGGTAACAACCGGTTCACCCTATACTTGATTGTCCAAAATGAAGATGCTTCTGAGGATGAAAAACAGCGCCAATCAACCAGTCCAGGATAACAGAGAAAAGTAACGTACCCTTGGGGCACTGTGAACTCCGGTCAGAATGCACTTATTTCAATACGCAATACACGTTCCCATTTGTGGAACCTTAAAGGAAGAATCTGGGAATGGAGCAGAGGGTTTTACTGCTCATCATAACTACCCTGGTCTGAAGCCGGAAACTCCACCATTCCAGGTGGCTTTGTGACTTCAGACATTCCTTAGACTAGGAAGAGGCAACTATGGCCCGTTTCAGAAACAGTTGGTTTTTAGCTTATTTGTTCTGCTCAGACACTGAGGTAATGGGACCAAGGACGGCTTTGTTTTTATTTGTTTTTTCCTGTGTAACCAGGAAAGGGAGGAGGTACCTGAGCTGAGATGCCCCAACACAGGGCCTGCTGGGGCCTAGAGATGACCTTGATTGACTAGACACTTGGCTACGGCTAGCGGTGCCAGCTGCCTTCTACTCCAGGATGGCAGACGCTCTCCATGGCCCTGGGACCCTTGTGCAATGTCATCCCCCAGAGGGGTTCTGAATGGAGCCCCACACTCCTCCTGAGCTACCGTGAGGTGCTCAGACTTGCCTCTTTGTGGGGAGACCTTATTTTAAGTGCCAGTCTCTGCTCCCAGCTCCTGGCAGGTCACTGTCACTGGTGATAGTTAAGCAGAGAATAGATACCAATGGACAGCAGCTGTCTTTGTTCCTTCTGTGTTCCTGGTGGGTCACAGCTCTCAGGGTGGAAGCTGAGCAGTGCCCGAGGGCCACCATCCTTAGCTCTCCTGCCCTCAGGCTCTCGTGATGGGTGACCATCAAGGGAAGGGCAAAGGGTCCTAGACCCAGAAGGTCTCTGGTTTTCTGTTCAAACAGGAAGGCCGCCCCAGCCCCCCATCAAGCAGGGGGCTATTAGATTGCTTGATTATCTCTAGTGACAGGGGCTTCCGGTCTTTGGTATCTACTGAAGCAGCCTTTTCAAAAGAAGGTGCTAACTTTTAGAAAGATCTTACCTAAAATTGAGCTGAGATGTGTTTCCTTTAATTTATTAGAAAATGTCTGCCTCTTGGGTATATTCACAATGACAAGAACAGCTGTCATTTACTGGTTTGGGGTGCCTAACTGCTGTGCCAGATTCCTTTCAAGAAACCTGTGAAGGGCTATCTCATGCCATCGGACAGACTGGGCAGTGGAGATGCAGCAAGGTCCTGTGGTCGGTCTGAGGTGTCGGAACCAGGATTGGGGTGCAGGCCCTTCTGATCTTAAAGCCCCTGCTCTGTACTGACTTTCCACACACCAGCCCTGTTGGCTGCATGACCTGGGAGAAGTCTCGTAACTGCTTGGGGCTCCCCACCCCGTTCCTTTATCTGTGACACGGGGATATAGAATTATATGTCCCCCCAAAAAACCTTTCTGGCTTTAAAAAACTTGTCCAACATCGTACTTTTGCAGAGCAGGCTGAAGCGTTATCTATGTGACTCGAGCCACCTTCTGGCTGTTTGGTCCCTATTAGGAATGTGTTAAGACCAAATGACAGACTGGCTCCTCTGGCAATCGGAAGGGAAATGACTAATTTCCTTCTCTTTCCGCTTAATGAAAGGTCAAGCAGAAACCTCTCTGTGTTCACCCTTTCTAGTTGCCGATTTTATGAACCTAATACATTTTGTTGTATCAGCCTGGTTCCTGCGTGGTCTCGGAATGCTTTTATTTTTCTTTTCCTTTGAAAAATGTGCTTCACTTGCTTTCCTGTAACTTGCTCCATTTTGCTGACAATCTCCAATTCTAGAGGATTAGATCCAGTTCCTGAGGGGTTTTGGTGAACAGGGGATTTTGGGGAACAGAAAGTCCCAGTGAAGGAGATTCCACTGTGGGAGTCACATGGCGGGGATGCCGAGGGCATTGGGTCCCCATCTTGGCCCTGCCCGCCCCTGGAGGCCCGCCCTCACACACACACACCGACCTTGAGCGCGGATGTTCTGGAGGATGAAGTACAGGTACTCGCCGCAGAGGCCGCCAGCCTCCACGAACTCCTCCTGCGTCATGCTGCACAGCTGCAAGCCGCTGACATTGAAGTGGCAGAAGGAGATGCAGTTGGTGTCCAGCTTGTACTGGTCACAGCAGAACTGGAGCCATTCCCAGACATGGCGCTTCGTCCAGTACTCGGGGTGCACGGACGTCCAGTAGGAGTCGCAGGCTACACCGGGGGGAGGAGAGAGAAGTGAGGGATGGCGCCCCCTAGGAGACCCTTTGGGAATTCCCTCCCTTCCCCTCTCGAAGGAGCTCTGGTTATAACATCCTCATCCCTTGTCCAGTGAGTTGAAAGGGCCTCCACCCTGGGATATTCTTTTGGGGTCCAGATAATTTCTTCTGCAGTAAAAACCAGATGGGACTGGGTCCTACAGGGGGACATTAGGGCAGGGGAGGGAATGCCTGGGGTGAGAAACTCAGTTATGGCTTGAGAGTGTCCAGGCCTAGTTCTGGTGCCTAGAAAGAGAGCAGTTAGTACAGAAGGAGAAAGAACAAGGCCATTCAATGATTCAGTTTCAGACAAGTGGTGTCAAGATCATAGGCTTTGGAGCCTGACAAGCCTAGGTTCAAATCCTGGTTCTGCCATTTTCCACTTGGGCCAGGTCCATAGGAACTTAAGCCTCAGTGTCCTCATCTGTAAAATGGGGATAATATGCCCAATGTACAGGGTTGTTTTGCAGTTTGGGGTTCATGTATATAGGCTGTGTGGCACACAGAAAATTATCAATCAGTTCCATAGTCATTAAATGGGCTAATGTGTGTCAGGCACCATTTGAAGCTGATTTGATTCCCTCTGCTCTGTGGGCAGTTGCCAGTGCTAGCTATTGGTTTGTGAGCTACCTCTGGCCACTTTGTGCCAAGGCCCGAGGGCTGGTGAGACGTTGCCCAGAGTCCTACGGACAGTGGACACCATAGCTGACTCCTCTGCGGGAAGGGAGAATGGGGTCGTTGGTTGCCTTTTATTTATTTATTTTTTTGGTGGTGGTTGAAAGAATTTTTATCCTATGACCAGTGCCCCTTCATTCCTTCAAAGGAACCCTGTACACAGCCAGACAGAGGTGGGTGCCAGCCTCTCTGGGAGGCTGGGAAGTGGCTATGCCTGGCCCAAGGCAGAGATCAGGTGCTGAATAGCCATGCTCCAATGCCAGGAGAAACAGAAAGGGTGGCAGACACGGGATACAGAAGAGGTGAGGCACCACGTCAGCTCTTTGACATAAATAATTCCTGCAGTGCCATGCTGCTCATTCATGTGTTCACTCATTCAATAAATGAGCTTCAGTTTCCTCACTGGTAAAATGGGGATAATGGTAGCACCTGCATCATAGAATTGTTCTGTGGATTGAATGAGTTAATATATATAAAAGTACTTAGAACAGAGCCTGGAAGATTTTAATGCTGTTATTAAGATCATCACTAAAGACCTACTATATATGTAAAGCAAGAAACAGTGTGTGAAGGAGTCATGGTAAATAAGAGGTTTGGTCTCTGTCCCTTGGGAGGTCACAAGTAAGCAGCTGGAGGGTCATGGAGGACTGGCTTCTAAGATCCTACAGCCAGTGTGTGGCAGAGCTGGGATTTGAACCCCAATCAGAACATGAAAGTCATTACTCTTCCCATCCCATCAGACGGGCCCTCAGAGGCTCAGCACAGAAAGAGAGGAGATCCGTAGTCGGAGAGCCAGCAAGAAGAAGGCCTGGGGAGAAAGGCGTGAGCAGAGGATGACACAGTGACTGGCTCAGGCTGTGCGGAGGACAGAAAGGGTCACGCACGGGTTAGTCTCCACAGCAAACGGCAAGGAGGTCATTCCGATTCCCCCTTTAAATCTGCATCTGCTGCCACTGTCCCCAGTGGAGCTGTGGTGCCTCTATCAGGCAGGAAAGACAGGGGTCCTCTGCCCTGCTGGGTGCCGCTCCCTGAGCACCCCCACACGCCAGCTTCTCCAGGTTGTCACATCCTCCCACATAGGGATGATTGCGCTACTTGGAAGGAAGAAAACGGAAGCTCCTCCTAAAACTCAGAGCCCTCCCAGAAGTTCATTTTCCTCCCCTGGAGTGGATTGAGGGGCAGTCAAACTTAAATAATAGGTTTGTTTAAATTTATTTAAAATCTCTAATCCAAATTCTGTATGCAGGTGGATGAAAGGGTTGACATTGTGTCAGGTGGTCGAGGCCCATGTCTCTGCCTCTACCTGGTGGGGAGGCGAGTGAGGGGGCTGGTGTGGCGATGCCCTTCCCTGGGCCACTGGCCCACTGGCCGGAGCTGGCCCCGGCTGGTGGGAGGCAGCTGGTGGTCCGCAGGGCCCCTGGGAAAATAGTGCCACCTCCTGAGTTGGATGTGTGCTTTCATGTACGGACTGACTTCTGACGTGAGGAATCCAAAGGGCCCTTTCCTTTCCTGGCGTTCTGACAAGGGATTTTCATGAGCCTTGAAATTCTGCCCCCTGGGTCCCGAGCTAAGATCTGGCAGAAATGGCTATTGGTGCCCTGCAGTGAGGGGACAGCTCACTCCTTTTCACCGAAAGGTGTCTCCAGGTCCCCATCCCCTGCCTTCTCCACTTCCACCCCCTTGTTATTTTTTTTTTGGCATGTGAAGAGGGCCGTGCTGTTTCTGGAAGCCAGGAGGGCTGAAGGAGTTCGGAGCGATGCCCGGGCGGTGGCGGGCGCTGATACCGGGCGGGGGCGCTGGCACAGGCCCCTGCTCCGAGGCGCTCTCCTTTGCTCTCCCTATGGAGCAGGCTTTGTGTGCGGCTCCAGCCCCTGGAGGAGAGCCAGGCCAGGGCCAGGCATGGCGGCTCCCCTCCCCAGGGAAGTGCTTCCAACAGCCCAGGGGGCTGAGAGAACATGGCTGATCTCAGTGACATGGGGTGCTTCTGGGTAGTGGCGTGTCTCCACAGTCCTCTCCTTATGAGAGTGAGGACCACAGCGGGGACTCCGACAGAGGACAGGAAGGCCTGCTTCACCCCTTGTGACCCCGCATCGCCCGCTGACTCAGCAGCTGTTCCCGCGCTTCCCCTGGCCTAAGACGAGGTCCTCACCTGCCTTCTTCTCACTCATTCCCGCCTATCCCCACCCTCAGAGTCTTCCCCTCCCTGCTCAGCTGCCTTGGCGGCCTTCTCATTAGGATTCACACCCGCCTCGCTCCCTGTCCAGACCTTGTGCTCCATGTGAAGGGGCCACCTCTGCTTGGTTCAGCCAGGATCCGAAGGGCTTGGAGCCAGGCCTGGCCCACGGTGGGTGTGGGTGCTCCAGGAGGTTATCGGACTGGCCGAAGGACTGATGATTATTGGCCCCACCCTGCAGGGGAGGACAGGGAGCTTCTGGGAGGTTGCATGCTAGTCAGTGAGGGACTAGCCCCATGCTAACTCTTCCCTCTTTGCCTGGGGGAGCTTTGTACCCCATCACTCTTCTGGGTTGGGGAGGACCAAGCTGGATACACATCTTAAAGGCTGACTAAAAAAGGTTTGGAGGAAGACAGATTATATGCATATATAAAATCTAGGTTTGAAAAAAATCTGAAAAAGGAGGAGAGAGACGGATGATAACGAGATCTGCAACCATAGTAAGGGACCCGCAGAAGACCCTTTTGTTACTTGGAAGAGATGAACTCAGGAGGGAAAAAGGCTGATACCCTCATAAAATGAGCTACACTTTTTGGAGAAGCTGAGATATGAGGCCCTTCTATAACCATCCACCGGTTGGAGATAGGTGGCATCCAGTACCTGGTAGATTTAATCCAAGTGTCCACAGGCCACTCTTAAGCAGCAGGCCTGCCAGCACACGTGGGTCAGGGCACCTGTTTAAAGGGCCAGCTGCATTGGGAAGAAGAACGGAGGCGCTAAAAGGCACGATTCTGGAAGAATTCCGACAAGCGGTGCTATAACCTGGGACACATTCGCATTTAGAACGAGGACTTGAGCTTTGAAAGCTGGGCTGGCATACTCAAATGCCCACAGGGTCAGCAGGTAATGTCCATGCCTGAAGGGGTCCTGGGGGGGGGCAGTGAGAATTGGAAAGTTCAGGCCAAGTGAACAGTTGCTGCTCAACTCCAGTTGGCCATTGCCGTGCAGGAGGCTGGGCCTGTGTTGCCATGTCCAGATTGTTATGTGAGATCTCAGGATTTTTTAGGAGCTGAAAAGTTATTTAACTTCTTAAAAAAAACACTCTGATGACCAATTAAACTCTTTCATAGGCTGGACCCTCCTGGAAGTCACTTTGTGATGGAGAACTTCACACGTTTTTGGACAGTTGTCTCCTTTGAGATTATTATTTAGAGTGGGCGTGCTAAGAGTTTAAATTTTATTTTTCATTAAATAATGTTTTCTTTAAATTAAAATATATTTGGGAAAAAGCAGCATTGCTCTGTTGGGAGTTGAGGTGAAGGTGCTAGCTGGCTTCCCCTGCGTAGCTCCACAGGCAGCTGGAAAACCCTTGCCCTGGAACTTGAACCCAGGGCTCCTGCTATTTGGATTCCGCCTAAAGGCTGGAAAGGTATGTGGTCTCACACTTAGTGGTCCTGCCTTCTTGGGACTCATCTGCCAAGTAGGAGTAATAGGACCTCCTTCATTGTGTTCTTGAGAGGATTAAGTGAATCCAAACATAGAAAGCACTTAGAACAAGGGCAGGCACATAGTAGATGCTCATTAAATACAATCCATTTTAACTTGTTAATATTGGGGCTATCCATACCAGGGCTTTAAATGCATGTCCTCAAATACGTCTAACATTCTCCCTCCCACCACAACCTGTGTGTGTGTGTATGTGTGTGGGCCAACAGCTTTTTTCCCTTCCAGAGCTTTGGGTTTATTTTCTTTATAAAAAATGAGGACATTATATTATTAACCATGCTAATTTGTCCTTGTACTGCGATCATGAATAAGGTGGCCAATGCTATTCAAAATATGGGGACACAGGTGAGTTCGTGTGACATTGTCAAATGTTTCATAGTCAGGATATGATGCTTCTGACACTGGGGTGGAAGGGAAAGTGCTCAGTCCCCACGTGAACAGCAGGTGACAGGGGTGTGTAAGCCACACGACAACGCCTGAGCATCTTTGGTGGAAATGCCAGAGAATGGCTCCATTAATCTCTCACCTCCATTTTTTGTTACGGACCTCTAATGTCTTCTCAGTCTTATACAAGGTGCTTTAAAACATTCCAGGCAAGTCCCTTCGCCACCCCTCCTAACTGGATTGCTGCCCCTAAGCCCTTCCTGTACAGAAATTTTGGAACCCACACTATTCATTTTCTTGGAGCCTCACTTAACGCAAGAATTTGCGGGGAGATTTTTGACTTTCTAAAATTTACAACACAATAGACACGCAGCAGAATGCAAAGTCTGTGGATTGCAAAAGTAGTTTGAATTTAGAGATTTATGTCCTTAGAGCCTCTGCAGGAGAACCTGACCTTTCCCCTCCGCTGATTGGGAAGCACAGATGGGAAAGTTTGCGAAGCTACATGAAGCTGCCAGTCTCTTGTTCCCGTTCCTCATTCTAGGCTTCTGTCAACTGACCTGGAGAGAAGGGACCTTCCAATGGGAGTTGTAACTGAGCTTGGCTTGGGCTGCGGAGATGAGCCTTCCTGGCTCTTCAACTTATTAGCTGTGCAATCCTAACAAAGTTTCCTAACCTCTCTGGACCTCAGCTTTTTTCATCTGTTAAAGAGAAATAATAATAGTACCTACCTCTTAGGAATTTTGAAAAGGAAAAGAAATGATGAATATAAAAAACTTAACTCAGTTATCTGGATGATAGTAAGCTTTTAATATGCCACCTGTTATTGGTTGTTATTTTGGGTCTACATTTGATCTCAGGGAAGTGAGGCCTTCTGTACTGGGGTCTTAGTCAAGCTAAAGGACAATCAGAACAACGGGAACACAGGGATTGGCGAGGGGGAGACGGGCAGTCTGGATCAGAGGAGGCCCGACTTAGACAGCCAGACTGCAATTAGCATGATTTATCAGCACAGGGAGTTGGGGAAGTGTTTTGCCCAGGGCAGCCTGTGAGTGAACTGGGCAGCACAGGCACCATCAATTGTGGCTTTGTCACAGAAAGGAAGGACTGTATGAGGGGAAACCCGAAATGGTAAACTGCTTCCAGGTTTCCTCCCAGAGCTGATTGAGCTCCATCCAGTAGCCCTCCTTGGCTTTCCTCACAAGCTGGTGCAGTGATTGAGACCAGGAGATGGAAATACATATTCCTGAGCAGTGTGAGAAAAGACGAGAAGGATGGCAAAGGGCAACGGCCAGGGGAGGGGGCGTGGAGTTAGGAAGTGGATGGTGAGCGCCAAACCCTGCGTGGTCTGGGGGCCACGGCTGCCCAGACTTGTGCAGGATGGGCTAGCGGTGACCGATGTGAGGCCTCTCCTAGGGGTGTCCTGGGATGTGACTACTGCCGCAGGGCTCACCTCAGCCTTTCCACTGATTTTGTATTTATTCATTTGCTTTTGACCTCGGAATTCTTACTCTTTCTTTTGCATGTGTTTTCAAACTTCTGTGGGCAGCACGTGAATCTCACTTAGAAAAACCCATGTGGAACCTAAATGCCTCTCTCCCTGGTCGTCTGGATGCTAATACCCAGAATCTGTGGGTTTTGTACTTCTTTTTTTTTCAAAGTTCTTTCTTCAAATAAAATCTTCCATGTGTAGTAATAGCTACCATATTTGTTGAACACTTAGTATGTGCCAGTCTCTGCTACACTCAAGAGTTTCCTCATGCTATCCTCAGCACAATGCTTTGAGGTCCTAGATCATGTCACCTACATTACAGAGTCAATGAAGACAGGAAGGGACAGAGGGTAAGGTCCCTTGTCAAGATCACACATGAGTAAGAGGCAGAGCTAGCAGTAGTCATAGAGGTATCCCCCAGCTCCTACAGCCAATCCTTGATACCCACTAGGCTGTACTGTCTTCAGAATTAAAGTGTAAGAGCCTGGCTTGAGCGTGGGGATAGAGAGGAAGGAGCTGGAGGCTGGTCTTCTCAATTGTCACTCCACGTTTCCAAGGGACCTCCCAGGGACCCCTAGAGCTTTCAACCTCGAAACCTCATTTATACTTCGCAGCATTTATACTGCTGCAAAGTATAAATGAGATTCCAAAGCAAAGGAGGCACTGCATGTGGGTGTGGCCACCTTGGCAGTCAAGGGAGAGAGACAGAGAGAGGGAGGGAGCGAGCGCGCGCGCGCATGTGTGCGTGTGCGTGTGTGTGTGTGTGTGTGTGTGTGTGTGTGTGTGTGGTTGAGGATGGAGCCCCAGAAAGTAGGGGTGAGGCCAGGATACCTTCTGACTTGTTAGATGCTTGGTGACTGAAGTGTGATTTGAGAAATGATCTTTTAAGCACATCATATGCTTGTAAAATATAAGCATCCCCCTTTTAATAAAATTTTCCAGGATTTGTGATTATTTTAAGAGCTGAAGGGAGGGTGAGTTAATGAAGTTCTAGAGCATTTTGCAATCCGAATGTCCAGTCTCTGGCCAGCGGAGCAGCCACGCCAGAGTCCTGCCTCAAAGAGCAGGCCACCTCTGCGGTCAGCACGGGTTCAGCTGCCCTCTGCTAGAGCCATTTGGAAAGGTTGGGCAAACGGCGGGCTTCCTGACTAGAGTGAGTAGTCCTCCTGGCCCTCTCGTAGACAGCATTTGTCTAGTGGGCACTTCATTTCTTTCTCCCTTTCTCTCCCTTTGGTCTCAAAGTATCTAAACTGTCAAAAGTTCTGAGTTGGAGAGGTTATGACCTGCATTGCTTTTTTTCAATATGAATAATGAAGAGAGGAGAGAGAACACTGTTTTTCCGCTAACTGGGAGTTGTTGGCTGTTTCGGGATAACAGTGAGCACCTACCAAGTGCCAGGGGCTTTGCGACCCACTTGGGTGGGATGTGTCAGTCTTCGCAGCTCTTGGAGGTGGGTACTGTCTTAGCTGAGGACAGTAAGTCTCAGTGACGTTAGATCAAATCTGCCCGAGGTCACAGGGCTGGTAAGTGGCAGAGCAGCTCCTGAACCCAGGGAAACGGCCCCTGGGATGACAAGATGTCTCAGAGCCTGTTGACCACAGAGCATAGTTTGCAGAGCAGTGTCCAGAGGTGAACTCGACTGTCTTCTGACACATCCCTGTGGGTGGGGGCTTCTGCAGACACTCAACCCCACGTGTTGTCTGTCTGGGTGGACAAGGACAGACGGCACCTCTGTGCCCCCCTCCCACAGGCAGGCCCTGAGGAGAGCCAGAGCCCAGGAGGCTTGCCCAGTGCCAGGTGCTCACCGGAACTGCCCACTTTGACCTGTAGGAGGTCAGAGACCGAAACCCAGGGGTCCAGATGGCAAGTCAAAAGCTCAGCTCCTCCCTGAGGGAATATTAGGGAGCTGGATCACTCCTGGAGGCTATTTTATTTCCACTGGCCTCATGTCTTGGTGGGGATTTCTATTCTCTCAATGGGTGACTGAGGAAGAAGGCTACATCGGTGATATTGCCTAATGCAGGAATCAGAGAAGCTTCTGGAAGGGGTCTTAGGAATGACCTGGTTCAACCCCTCGTTACACTGATGGAACTGAAGGGGCCTCAGACAGAAGAAAGCGGGTCTCTAGATCTAAGAGTACGGGATTTGAGCCACACTGGCAAGCCAATTGGCCATCACCTAGGCTAGCTCTTTATTTCTTATTGCAGTAAGATACACATAACATAAAATGTACCATTTTAACACTTTTTAAGTGTTCACTTCAGTGGCATTAACTATATGCACATGGTTGTGCAACCATCACCACCATCCATCTCCAGAATTTTTCATCTTCTGAAACTGAAACGGGTCCTTCATTCTTAAACCCCTGCGTGTGCTTGTCACGAGCCCGACTGTGTCCCAAACATTTCACTGCTCTGCCAGGGAGGCGTTCTTACTCTGCCCATGTTACAGATGAGAAGACTGAGTCATGAGAGGTGAAGATGGTGTCCGAGCCACACGTGGCATTTAGGAGGCCTGGCTCCCAAGGGTGCAAGCTCCTGGTGGTGGCGGAAGCTGCTGCTCCCCGGCCTGGGGCATCGCAGGGGGCGGCAGCTGAGGCCGTCCCCTCCCACACAGCTCCAGCTGCTGCCCTGCGGAACAGGCAGGAAGAAGGGGCTGCCAGGGCGGCAGGTCTGGGGTCTGCAGGGGTGGAGGGAAGGACCAGGAGCTGGGCCCACCGTCATGTGACGCATGGGGAGGGCGACAGGGCTGTGAAAGCCTTCATTTCCTTCTTCAAATGTAGGCTCTTAACCAAATATTGAGGGGAGAAAATAAAATATGTATCTCATTGTCTTTCTGGGAAACAAGGTACTTCTCAGTCCCTAAGGAGACTTGTAATATGTATCTGAATAAATCAAAAGCAGGTACCCGGACTCTTCAGATGAGGGTGCGAAAGGGCCGGTGTGCACGTGTGTGCAGGAGGGTGGGGTGGGAATGGGTGCAGGACTGAATGACGTAGGTAAGGGCCTCAAGTCTGTCTGTGCAGCCCTGGCATCTGGCTCGAAGGCAGGGGCTTCCTTGGATTGGTGGGCATTTCATGGCATCGTGAGAGGCCTGGCCTCTCCTGGACTCCTCCCTCAGAGAGAGTTGCCTTCTGACCCTGTCTCCTGACCCTGAGTGTGGACCTGCCAGGCCGGGGAGCACAGGGTTAAGGCTTGGGGAGGACTGACAGCTTGATTAGCAATTGCATCACTGCCCTCCCTGCAGGGTGTGCACCTGCTTCACTAGCAGTCAGCCAGGTTTGCTGTGATGTGCAGTCACCCAAGCACCTGGGGACAGAGGCCCTCAGAGGGTTTCAGGGGCAAAGCTCAGCTGGCCTCCCTTTGGCATGGGATTTGCACAAGGCCTTAAGCTTGCTTCTCAGGTGGGTAATGCTGGGCTCAGGGAGGAGGAAGGGAGAGAAGGGCAGCGTGGGGGACAATGGCGGGGACTCCTATTTGCTGAGTACTGGCTTGTGCCAAGCTATGCATTTTACATATGTTGGCTCCCTTAGTCCCTACAGTAACTCTCATAATTCCTGCTTTAGGGAAAAGGAGATAGAATCTGAGAGAATAATAATAAATGATCCAGCACTGCATCATTTACAAGCTGACCAGGTGGGATATTTCAGAGTTCAGGTGCTTAAGTCAACTAACACGGAACTTAACTAATCAGGAGACCTTGGGAAAGCCACTTAACCTCTCTTTGCCTCAATTTCTTCATCTCTACAGTGGGAATCATGATTGTTCATTTCTCATAGGGCTTCTCTAAGGATGAGGCAGGTGCTTGGCACAGGGTCTGAGGCATGGCTAGATGTTACCTAAAACCATGATGATCGAGTAATCACAGCAAACTGGGCTCCTGGCTAAGGGTTTCTTTCTATTACATTGTTTAAACAGAATAACTCCAAGAGATTGGTATTATCATCAGCATTTTCCCTGATGCAAAATGAGGCTCAGAGAGGTTAGCAGAGACCGCCAAGGCCACAGAGCTGGGAAGGTTGGGGTGAGGATTCCAGCGCTTTCCTCTCTACAGACGCTGCCTTTATTCCACCCAGGATTCCCCTGGCCCTCTGCCCTGGACACTGGCGAGAGCCGGTGTTTTCAGGCCCCTAGCACAGCCTTGCCATCTGCCCGAGGCCAGCACCTGCCCCAGCCTGTCCCAGTTCAGATGGGCTTCTCCAGATGTACGTACCTGTCTGATGTTCGAAGGCAGGATAATATTCTTCATTGTTGAACAGATCAGTCCACGACATCAGGGGGTCGCAGAAGGATGTGTTGGGCAGGAAGGTGCTGTGTGTCACTGAGTCCAACATCACCCTGCAATGGCAGGAGAGGCTATGAGGAGGCGGATGACTCCAGGAAACCACACCGTAGGACCCCCAGCAAGCCACCTTGGTTTTTAATAATGACAGCAAGCACAAATGGGCATCTTCCCAGGAGCCAAGCACCCCCAAGTGTTTCCTACAATGACATTAACTAATCCTTGTCACATCCCGTGAGGTTTATACATTTATCCTCATTTCATAGATGAGGAAACTGAAGCAGAGGGGTTGAGAGAATTGCCCACGTAACATGGCTTGTAAGTGATAAAACTAGGATTTGAGGATGGGGGCTCTTATTACGCAGTACTGCCTCCTTCATTACTTTTCCTATTCACTCACACCTGGCCTCTGAACTCTGGCTGATAATGTCTAACAATATGCTTCTGAAAATAGGGCAAGGATTGCTGTAGATGAGTATAGCCGCAAACTCTTATCTACAATTCTGAAATCCAAGAGCTCTGAAGCCAAAAGTATGTGTGTGTGTGTGTGTGTGTGCATCTCTGCTTCAAACTTGTTTCTCAGTAAAAAACAGTTCTGAATCATTGTTATATAGTTTTATACACTGTTATATAAATATTACATCTATGTGTATTCACTATATACTATACGTATAGATTATGTATAAAAACTACATAGGTATATACATATATAAACTATATATATGCTACATATTTTGTAACTATAGTTGTAGTTTTATTTATTCTACTTGATGAATATTCATGTGATATAACGCAGGACTATCAATGAGCCGAAGCAGCACTAGGAGCACCACGTGGAGAGGGGGAGTCTGCATGCGGCTGTGCACACACTGAATAACCTCCCTAACGCCTGCGGAACTGTGAGCGCTGCGGCACACCCAGCCCCAGGGCTCTGGATCGGACAGCAGGACCCGCCATGACTGCAACACACACTTACTCACTCTGGGCTCCGTGCTGAGCACTTTAGTACTTTATGTTCATTACTCAAGTTCCCCTTGGAAACAGGCACTCTGAGACAGGTTCTGGTAGTGGTTCTGGTTTACAGATGAGTAGTGGACATTGACATTCCAGGTCATGTGCCCCAAACCACCTGGGTGGCAGGCGGAGGAGTCTGGGTGATAACTCAGGTTTGTGTATTTAGGGAGTCACGACCCTGATGGCTATGCTCTAGTCCCTGCGCACGCTGGCAGGTGGGACACTGTGGGAGGTGTGTGGCCAAGGCTGGGAAGGGGGCAGAGGAGACGGGCCCGGGGCCCCTCTCTCACGCATTCTTGCCCATCAATTTCATCTTTCAAGTTTCTCTTTGCTGCTTCCCATACTCCCACAATTCAGACACGAAAGACTTCACACTTGGTGGATTAGAGTTTGCCCAGCATCTCTTTTCTTATTACGGAGGTAATGTTGATGAGATAAGGTGTTTCTACCTCATTTGCAAAGGGGGCGCCACAGCTCAAGATCACAGAGCTGGCAAGTGTCAGGGCAAAGACTAGATTCCGGGTCCTGGGATATTAAACACACGGAATTTTGAAATGGTCAGTCATCTAGTCCAGTGTCTCCCAACTTTAGTCATTTGCTTACCACCACGATAAGACTTACTTAATACAGTAAAGAGATCAACTCCCTTTTTATTGAACATAAATGCATTTACTTGAAAGGAAAACTTTATATCACCACTATCAATGGAAATTCAGTTTTTTTTTTAACATACGTAAAAATTAAGCCATGAGCACTTAGGTAAAAATTGTTCATCCACGCACCGCCTAAGTCAGAGGTGAGCGAACTCTAACCCACAGGCCCAATCCAGCTCACCACCTGTTTTTGGATGCCTGCAGCTAAAAATGATTTTACACTTTTAAATGGTTACGTATTGAACAGGTATGTAGGTACCTCCATACTATCCTTGATTTTGCCTTTTGGCCGGCAAATCCTAAAATGTTGACTCTCTGACTCTCTAAGTCAGAGCATGCCCACCCACCGTTGACCAGATTCATCTCCTGGACGTATCATGAGTGATGTGAGCGCTGTGTGTTGGAAAGGACGGAGCCAGTCCCACCTCTTCCCTCACTCTGTCATTCTAGGATTGAAAAAGTGAAGGCCCAGGGAGTTTGTGTGACTTACTTAAGGTCACAGAGCCAGTTGGTGGCAACGTTACATTATCCGTAGGTAGAGGGTTCTTAAGTTCTCCGACTCTTGGTTCCTCAGCTTCCCTTTCTGAAAACACTCGCGATGCGTCGCCCGCTGATACATTCCAGGCACACCTGCATCCCAGGCGGGACCCCAGTGCTGAGGCGGGCAGGGACTGGGTGGCTCCAAAACCAAAGACCGATTCTTTGGGGGTGTTTGCGAACCTACCCTCGTCATCACCATCAAATGTTCATGAGAACTCTGCTCCTGACATAAACAACCGAGTCCAAATCCTCACACGCAGGCCCCCTGTCTGTGCCCTCCACGAGGAGTCACCAGGCCCCACAGGAACCTCCTTCCTGATGCCCACGGAGGGTTAACGTTCCCGGCAGATTATTGGGTTTGTGGATCTCACCCTGGGAGCCATATCAAACGGAGGCCAGGGCTGCCTGTGCCTGGACTCTGATTTTCCCACGGATTGGCTGATTTTATGCCTTGAACAGGAGGCAGGATGAAGAGGGATGGGGGTAGGAGGTTATGAGAAAGGGAAGAGCCCCCGGAGCCTAAAGCCCCCTCCACTCTCTTGAATTCACACCAGGGAAGTTCCCCGAAGCCGGAGCTCCAGGTATACATGCCCCCTGCCCCTCCGGGCGAGAGGCTCGGAAAACTGAGAGAGAGGATGGCCGGCCTCGGACGTGACCTTCATGGTGGGTTCAGAGAAGGGAGAGGTGGGCTCCATATGGGAGAAAAAAAGAAAACGGGTCCCAGGTCCTCAACCTCAGTTAGAAATCCTCCACACAAAACGTGGCAGTAGGAGGGAACGCTCCCTCATCTCTGCCCGGCAAATAGCTCCCAAAAGTCGATTGGTAAGTTAAATTTGGTTGTATAAAAGTTAGGAATATTTTTGATCAATGGGGTATTTACCTTCTTTAAGGATTTTTTCCCCTTACACCATCCACTCACGTGCTCTGTAATCTCTTTAGTTTTATACACAGGGCTGTATCTGAGTCCCTTCAGTAATTCCTTCTATGGCCAATTACATATACACCCTTTAACTTTTCTTAAAGGGCCCTCTCAGGTGTATACTGTGCTATTTTTCTTCAGTAATCATTTCTTGCTTTTTGGGAAAATATCTTTTATAAAAGCAGTATCTTTTTCTTTTCTCTTTTTTTTTTTTTTGCTATTGCAGTAGGAGGGGGTATTATTAACTCTGGGCTCCCCACAAAGGACCATGACCACCCAGCCAGCATGCTCTAGGTGTGAGAGTTCAGAAAGAATGGCTGCTTTGTATTTAGTAGCTCAGCTTCTTAGGCCTCCTAGGGTCCTTGCAATAATTGAGCATTTTTGCTCTTAAGATTTCTGTAATGTAGGTGGAATGGGGTAGGGGGTAAAAACAGCTGTTTGGGGCCATTTCTTAGCAAAGACATTGAGGTCCAGCAATAGGTAGGCCTGGCCTGAAGTTAGCCCATGCATTCCCAACAGGGGTGACAGTGACCCTAGAGGGGGAACAATTGGCTCTTGGGAGGCAAAAGAATCTTAGAAGTTATTATGTTTCATGACCCTCCAAAGGTCTATAGTACATTAACAATTTACAATGTTTCTGCGGTATTAACATTTCATAGAGGGGGGAAACGATTTAAAAAATTATCTAAAAAGGCTCTTTAGAGGGGACAATAATGAAAAAATGGTTGAGCAACACTGGGTTAGACAGCAGCAGGACAGGAAGCGAATGTGTCGGGAGGGTCCCAGGCCTGCTGTTCTAGCCACATGTTTTTGAAGAGGCTGGCTGGTTTGTCATCAGGGAAAGGGCACTGGTTGAGAGTCATGATTATGCCTCTTGATTCCTCATCTACCAAACAACACACTGGCGAGGGGGTCCAAGCTGTGTCCTAGCTCTGAGACTTTCTGCAGGCACTCACCCGACTGGGCCAACACACTCAGACATGTACACCCACCCACATGTGCATAGGTGTTGGTGATGTTTGGATATTTCAGTCAAGCAAGCTCATCAAACCATTACAAACAGAGGCTGACCATTTCTCTGTGAAAAGGCCCCCACTTTCCTCTTCTCCTTTGCCTCCTACTCTCAGCAGTGGACTCGGATACCCTCTGCCCGGTGAGCCAGGCCCCGTAACACTCTGGCCCCTCACTCACTTCCCATCAGCAAACCCCCAGCTGTTAGAATCAGTTTCTCCCCCCATGTCGTCACCCTTCTAGCTGCCTCGTAAGTAGGGAAGACTCAAGTACAATCCCCACACAAGGGGGAGGAACCAGGTAGGTTCTTGTCCACGCATGAGAAAGGCTGGCCGCAGGTACCTTTCAAAACGAAACAGTGAGGTCTGAGATCCCCATGACTCCAGGGGCTTCCTCACCCTCCTGAGAGCCTGCTCACTCACCAAGTGTGCGCGGGCAGGGTCCACACAGTCAGAGGGACAGGCCTGCGGGCTTCTCGCCCTGCACGAGTCAGAGGCAGCAATCACAGGTGTGGTGCCCATGGCCTGAGCAACCAGGCACCTCTGCTCAGCCTTCCAGAGAGAGAGGGGAAGGAGCGAACCACCCAGCCTTGGCCAGTTTGTCAGAGGAGGAAAATTCCTTCCTGACCCTGGCAGAGATCATCAACTTCATTCTGGGCATGTGACCAAAAATTCGCCCAATTAAGCATCTACACATTAGCTGTTTATGCACCAAAACATCACCGGGCAGAACCAGGCCGTCAGGATATAAACCATGGGAAAGGGGGCCACGCAAGGGCCTTCCCTGCTCCCACCATCTGAGCAGTCTCATTGGGAAGAAAAATGGTTTTCTTCCTTCAAAGTTTCAGTGACAACAGAATGTCAACTGGGTCCACAAGCCCTGTGAGCAAGGCAGGGTCAATTTCCCATTCTTTGGATGTCCCTAAGAAGGGACGTATGAAGAAAAAGCCAACGGACTATTTCGACACCTGTTGTTAGAGGATTGTGGGTTGGGTGCGTGAGTGTTTGTTCTTCTGGGAGAAACCAGGCAGCTGTGAGAACTGCCTCGCTTACGTCTTGCCAAGTGATTCCTCATTTTTCTTTAGCTTGCTAAGGGAGTGCGCTAGTTTGTTTGTTTTCGGTTGTTTTTCTCCCATCCAAGTACTAACCAGGCCCGACCTCGCTTAGCTGCTGAGATCAGAGGTTGTTTTTCTGAGGGTGCAGCAAAGACCCACGGAAGGTGTGCCGTCTGGTTTACTATGCGCTCCGATGCAAAGCTCATCAGTTTTGGATTATCCCCATTGCGTGTGCAGCCCTACCTCTGTCCCCACAAGGCAAGAAACATGGGACCCATCCCTTACTACTCAGGCTGACAAAATTATTAAAATAATTTGTGTTTCATACAAGGTATGGTATGTAAAAATCCATGACCTTCTCTGAGCTCATCTCTAACATGGAGATTTTAACATGGAATCCTCAAACTTTCCTGAGGACTTAATAAAATTATGCAATATATGCAGAGGACTGGGCATAATACATAAATTCATTTCCAAAGGGGGGAAAAAAGATCAGTCGTCATCAATGTATCTAAAGGGCTGTTACTCAGATAACTTGTGAGAAAAGAAGATACCAAACAGTTAAAACTCCTGATGAGAACACAAAAAATATTGCCACAGAGAACACGAGGACACATGGTTAAGCTTCCACTCAGAGGGGCAAACAACCCCTCTCCCTGGGTCTATAGACCAAAACACGAAGCTGTCTCTTTAAATCATTTTAACTTTCTAGGCCTCAGTCTCCCCATCTGTAAACTGAAGAGGCTGTACCTAATGGTCTCTGACATCCTTTCCAGCTGGCAAAATTCTTAGCGCGCACACACACACACACACACACACACACACACACACACAGAAGTGGTAAAATCGAGGTAAAAAAAAAAATTCTTAGCACAACCCAAGTGGGTCCCCAGCCTTCAGATAGAGAAGGGAGCATGCGCCACCAGTAGCTGCCAGCAGGGGGCGCATAAACAAGAACCCCACCCCTCTCCCGTCCCGCCCCGCCCCCCAACACCGCACACTGCAGGGTCTTTGAAAAGGTCTGAGAATTCAGGGGAAAAACCCTAACCATTGCTTTTCTGGAAAGAGTCTGAACTCAGGTGGGGGAGAGGGCAAAAGGGGTTTCTTTTAAGCTATTACATATAAACGAATTCCTGATTAAAAAAAAAAAGAAACCCCAAACTATAATAAGGCAGCTTATTTTCTCTGTATCAAGGGGAAACAAGAAACAGGTCAATGGGGAAAGGTGGAGTTTAGCCCGGGGAAAGGGGAGCTTCCCTTGCAGCTGAATTTGTTTTCAGTGCAAAATCCAGCTTTCCTTCCTAAAGATAGCTATAGGAAGCGTAGGGAACAGAGGGTCTGTCCGCACTCTCTCTTAGCTCCGGGTGGTGCAGTGGAGTGATCCCGAGGGAGGGAGAGGGCGGGCGGGGTGGGGGTGGGGGTGTCCCGAGGAGGCAATAATGTCCCTCTCAGCCAAGCAGTTAAATCCCAGTGCAGCAGCTCCCGGGAGGCACTGTGACGATGGGACTCGCAGGAGGGCTGGCAACCTGGCGCTGGAGATGGAGAAGGCTACCCAGGCCCCAGCCCAAGCCTCTAAGCCCTGACACCCCGCACGAGTCATCCAAAAAGAGCAAAGAAAAGGTGCTTACGTGAGGACAGCGCTGGTTAGGTCCAAAGAGAAGGCTTTCAAGGCAAGAGAAGGCAGGCGCTCCCAGCACCAGCGCCCGGTGGAAATAAAGGCACCTGTAGCCTTGTGATATAAGTAACACCTACAGACAGGTCCGTTTGGTTTTTCAGGTTTACGCACAGCCCCTTTGATGACGGTGACATACAGTGTGACACGGCTCCTTGGAGGGGGGGGGGTAATGGTTCTCACGTGCAGAAAGTTTACCTTTATCCTGCTTTTGTGCCCAGCTCACCACCCGCCCTCCTGGCCCAGGAGCCTCAGTAAACAAGTGGGAATTCTTGCCTCTGGGAGCTTGCACCACGGGGCTGGCTGGGGATTCTCACTCATAAGCTGGAGGTGACACGTTGGTCTCTGCAGCCTCCCTCCTGGCTTGGTGGAATCGTGCGCTAGGTCAGGGGTCGGGAACCTTTTTGGCTGAGAGAGCCATGAATGCCACATATTTTAAAGTGTAATTCTGTGAGAGCCATACAAAGATCCATGCACGTTTTGCATTATCCAATAAAAATTTGGTGTTGTCCCAGAGGACAGCTGTGATTGGCTCCAGCCACCCGCAACCATGAACATGAGCAGTAGGAAATGAATGGATTGTAATACATGAGAATGTTTTATATTTTTAACATTTATTATTTTTTATTAAAGATTTGTCTGCGAGCCAGATGCAGTCATCAAAAGAGCCACATCTGGCTCGCGAGCCATAGGTTCCCGACCCCTGCACTAGGTCCTTCCCCTCAACGCCCACCTGTGTGCTGAGGAGGAAGGGAAGGATGGGGCAGTGGTTAAGAACACAGGCTTTGCAGCTAGATGGCTTGGGAGTCAAATTCTAGGTCCATCATTTTCTCGCTGTGTCACCTTGAATAACTTTTTCAAGCTTGTATGAGCTTCATCACTCTGATGCAAATAATAGTCCCTATCCACTGGGCTGCTCGGAGGGTCACGTGAGGTAATGCAGGTGAGGCACTGAATAAGTCCTTTGTTAGCTGGTATGATCATGGCCTTTTCCCTGATAAAGCATGGCAGCCAGAAACCCCTTCTCTGCTGCTTCGTCCAACCTTCTGCCTTCGGACCGGGAGAGGGGAAGCAGCCTGTAGAAGCATTGTTGGGCCTTTCTTCTACTTTTTCACTCAAGGCATCAATAGGACACTGGACACAAGAACTTATTCAACTCCTCACATCTCTGGATGTATAAGCCATGTGATGGATTTCTCCCTCCCCCCCTGTGTCCCCACCCCTCAGCCACGGAGAACCGAAGAGATTTAGGGAGCCTGTCAGGTGTCTGCAGCTACGAGGTGTGACCTGACTTGGATACCAGCTCTCAGGTGTCTAGCTGAGAACTACCCATTTGGGGGACTTCTTTGTGACAGTAGAAACTCGACCTAGTGTAGGCTGTGAAATAGTGTCCCTGTTTGTAGGGACAGCATTTATAACCCCATGCCTTTTTGCTCTGGGCTTCCGGCTTTCTTGGGCAGCTAAGACATGTGTCCAAAGTGCAGACTCCAAGCTTTAGAGTGAAAGCAGGGACTGGACTGGTTTGTTAGGTTTTCTTGGGAACACTGGGCATGGGGACAAACATACAAATACAAAAACATGTACAGTCCGGAGAAACAAAAGGTGCTTCATCAGAGGACTCAGGTGTCATCATGGAAAAATAATTGAAAGAAGATAGGAGGACCGGCCGCCTAGGCTGCTGACTTGCTGTGTAAGGCAGGTTGAGTAACTTCTCTGGGTTTCATTTTCCCCAGTGTTAAAAGGGAGAGGTTGGATTAGAATAGTGATTTTCAAACTGTGCTCCAGGGAACCCCCTGGGGTTCCACAGAGCCCTCATGAAAGCTGTTGGGGGTAAGAGGATGGGAGTGGAGTGGGTTAGGCTCTAAACCTTTCCTCCTTATTTTACCAAGAGCACCTCAGACTTTACACAAATCTTCAGGATAAGATTTCACTTGAACTAAAGAATCTGCCCTTAAAAATAATTTGCAAAGAACTGGATTAGATGACCTTTGGGATTCCTTTAAGCCGGAAAATTCTGTGACCTGCCTCTTCCTGCTCTGTGTGTACGGGACCTCAGTGGTCCTACAGCCCACGCCCACTGCTGTGGGGCACTTTCCCGCTTGTCACGGGTGTCTGAGCTGCTGCTCACATTTGCACAAGCACACACGCTCTCCTCGGGAGAAACATTTTCAGGGAAAACGTTATTCTGCTGCCGTGTTCAGAAAAGAGTCTGTTGGAGAAACTATATTTTTTCCTGCCCTGTCTGGCTGAAATACTGCAGAGTGACAAGTTTCCTGGCAGTGGCCGTGTGTGACAGCAACCCTGTCTGCCTCACCGTTCTGAATGTACGATACGGCATCTTCAAGAGCCTGTCTGGGAAATTACAGGCTTTGGGGCCGGTGCATAAAAGGGGTGATTAAATAAAACCAAAATAAAAGAGGAAATTTGACTCTAATTAAGTCCAGCTATCAAATTAACCCTAAATTTGATTGCAGTGGAGATCTTGGATGATATCAAACACTAAGTTTATAAAGACCGTATCACGAAGGTGAGTCAAAGACAAGAGGTGGGGGTTGGGGACTGGGAAGAGGAGGCAGAAGACATGGAGCGGTTTAGAATTTCCAGCCTATCCTCCTTCTGGTGTCTCAACCGTCCAGTAATGACAGGTAACACCAGGCTTAGGAGAGCCACTGGTGACTAAGACCCGGTTCTGGAGGGAGACTTCTTCAGTTTCAAATCCCTGCTTTGCCATTGGCTGGCTGGGTGAGACTGGGAAGTTTATTGAACATCCTTCCATTCCAGTTCCCTCATCTATAAAGTGGAGAAAAAGAACACATCTCTTCTAGGGTTGATGGGTGAATGAAATAAGTTAGAATCTGGGATGTGTCGTAAGCCTTCAGCATACGCTCTACTACTGCATGCTAGCCTGCTACATCTGTTAAAGTAAAGAAGCAAGAAGGCCGTCAGATGCTGCTGGTTCTAATGCCTGAGGAGCCTATGCGAGCAAGTGGGAACCTAAGCCGGAGTCCATTGTAAATGCACTTGTATCCGGAAAAAATCACAACCAATCACAATGAACTAGGCCTTCCCCAGTTAAGCAATGGCTGAGAGCTATAGCCAACTAAGCGGTTTTCTTGCTTTGCTACTTTGTCCTATAAAAGTCTCTCCCCTAGCTCTCCTTGGCGGAGTGTTCCTAACCACTCCAATTTGGTGATGCCTGAATGGGGTCAATGTTGCAAACAAACAGTTGCAATTTTTCTGTGTCTCAGCTTACCTTTGAATACATTTATTATGTCAAATTCTCAGAACTCTTTGATGAGGGAGTTACTCATTATCTCCATTTTACAGATGAGAGAACTGAGGCACCAAGAGGTTAAGTTGCTCATGGTCACATAGCTAATAAGTGGTGAAGCAAGTAATTTTAGTGCTGGCTGCCTCCTCTAGAGCCTCTTCTAACCACCATGCTAACCAGTCTCCGGGTGCTCCTGGGGTGGTTGTGGAGGGGCAGAGAGGAGAGCACCGCACATGCACAGAGCATCTACCATGTGCCAAGCATTGTTCTGGAAGCACTCACCTGTCTGTCCCTGGTTATCTTTCACAACAACCCTGGCAAGTAGCTATCCCTACCTTCTTTTTTAAGATGAAGAAACAAAGGTTCCAGGCTTGCTGGGTGGCACCCAGCTGGGCAGTGGCCAAGCCTGGGTGGAACTCAGTCCTGCCCTTTGTCAAATCCACACCATAGACACAGGAGCTCGAGCTGGCCCCTCTCCTTCTGCTCTGGCCTCAGCACTGGCCTCAGAAAGGGTCCTTTCCTTTCTGTTGGTTCAAGACTCGTGGGTCTCACGGTCAATACAGGCACAGTCTATCTTCCAGTAAGGTGGACATTCTGGTACTTCCATTTTCTCCCTGGTGGCTAGTATGGCTCTTGGGACTCAATACACTCACCACAGAGTGAATGAAAAGACAAGAGACCTGATATAAGGCCCAGGTCTTCTACCTAATCCTTTTTATTAGATATAATGATCTCATGCTTTTCCTAGGACCTGCTCCTTTTAAGCTAGGCCAACATATTTTTAGTCATGTCTTCTCTAATCTGCCACCTTCACTACCACCTCAGAGGCAGCAGAGGCTGAGAACAAAAGTGATTAAAATATATATATATATTTAGGTAAAAATTTCATAGATGATATCATTGGCAGGAGAGATTTTCAGGGTGATGAAGAAATGTGTGAACTTTAGATTAGGCCTCCTGTCTCTGTTATTCTGATACTATTTTTAGAAATTACAGTTGCTGCAGAAATGACATGTCCTATGTTCTATTCATTTGGATACTTAAGAATAAAAAGTTTTCTATCCGTACACATGTATGACAAAAAAACTCCTGGCTCCTGGCTCCTGGCCAGATTAGATGGCTCATCTAATCTGGGAGACATTAGATGAGCCATCAACTATTCAGGGCCTCAGTTTCCTCATATGGAAGTACTTACTATGATTTCTAGTGCATTATAAGTTCTCAGCAAATGGCAATTATTATGGTATATGGAGAAAAATGCAGATATTGATTGAGATGCTACCCTTCAGCATTACCACAGAAACTAGAATAATGCTGCCATTCTACAAATAAATAAACATAATCATTACCATAGATCAATCATTTAGTAGTTCTTGGTAAGCATACCAAGAACTGTTTAGGTATGGTACATGTATTAAGTTATACAATCTTTACATGATTTCTCTGAGGTAGGCACCATTAGTAGCATCTAAATTTTACCAGTGAGAAAATGGACGGGGAAATTTAAGTAACTTTCCCAATATCACATAGCTGATAGAACACAAGGCAGGATTTGAGTCCAGGTCCTGGAGTCCACAAGCTTCACCATGATGCTATCATTTGGTGTTGCTGAAGGAGTTAGAATTAAGTTGAAGAGATATCAATTTTCTTAGACATCTCAGGTTGCTGGCAGAATTCTTGAAAGCAAGGGTAAGTTATAGCCCTATGGTCCTCTGTAACACCTAGCATGGGCTGAAGCGCAGATAGTGCTCAAGCAGCTCTTGTTGCTGATTGTGTGTTTGTTTTATTTCCCTTCCCGAGTCTCCTATATCCAACTCACCAGTTAGCTGTTCATGCTGTCTGTTCTCTGACCAGGAACCCTAATTCAGTATATAGCAGCAGTGAGGTGGCTTCTCTGACAGTCCCTCCTTGGCTAGGAGCCCCATGGAGGTAATGGATCTTTGTGTGATTTGCAGCACTAAGACATCATGGTGGTTCAGCAGGGCGGAGTCAATGGCCAGCGGAAGCATAACAAAAATGAGAGTAAGAGTACTGACTTCATTGTGATAAGGTTGAATTATGATAACATTAATGGAACAGCAGACACAACAGCATGACCATTTCTAGTCTCTCTTTTTTTCCTGTAAGGATACTGGAGGTCAACCCAAGCAATATGGCTGTACAAAGTCCCAGACCTGAGAGGCTCAAATGGAGGGTTTTTAAAGACAGAATTTTCCTCAGTTGTTTTCCTACCAAACATCAGTCCTCGGGCAGACACGAGGGCTTGCTCTCAGAGAGAATTGCAGGGGGTGACAACCTGAGGAATGCATGACATTTACTCATGCACCCGGTCCATTGTGTTGGTTGGAGGATGGCATGGTGCTAATGCTGCTGCCATTGAAATCTTGGGTGTAGAATCGTCTGGTCCCTCCAGCCATAGCTAATTTGCTTGGTTAATCTAGAAATGACATTAGTGAAGTTTAGGCTATCAGTAGGTAATTCATCAGTCAATAACTAAAGACTTAATCTTCTTATAGGTGAACTGACATTGGACTTGCTGGGTGAACTTAATTGTCTGAGCCTCAGTTTTCTCATCTATCAGTGGGCGTGATCACACACGTAGTTTGGTAATGTGCATGGCCATGCTGACTTCCATGTCTCCAGACTGAACTCCTGCCTTCCGCCAGTTGTCATCCAGAGGCATGTCTTTGGTGATGGGTGAGGGGAGGGTGTGAGGAAGGAGAGTGGAGGCTGAGGAGGGTGAGACGGCTGAGGAAGGCTGTGATTGAATCCACACAGATCTGTCCTCGCCAATCAACCAAATCTTACTCTAAGATGCTGGTGATTATATTGATAATATACATCATTGGTTTCGTTAGTCATCTCGGGGAGAAAACATTATGTTAAATGCGCAGATAGATTATAAAGCTTATTCTGATTTCAGAAATGTTAAAATGTGAATTTGGTAAATATGAATAGTTATATATATATATATATATATATCCATAATAGGCCAGTATTGACAAGAATATAAAAAAGACTGAGACCTAGTTGTGGCCTTTAAGTAATAGACATTTTAACAGAGAATTAATGAGGAAACATTTAGAGGTAGTATATAATTCCAAGCCAAATTTTGAGTTAGGGGCTATTGGACTTCAGTGAGAGGGAGGTCAGTAAAGGCTGAGTGAGACAGTCAGAGAAAGCTTCCTGTGAGATGTGGCACTTGAGTTGGGCCATGAAAAATTGGAATGACTTGCTAAATTATGTGCCAAGCACAACAATTGTTGGAGCAGGGTCTGTTATTATGCCCATTTTACAGAAGGAGAAACTGAGGCTCAAAGAGTGTCATTAATTTGACCAAGCGCACACAGCTAACAAATAGCAGAGCCAGGATCCCATCCTAGGATTGACCGAAAGCCCAAGCCATTGCCCACTACGCTCTGGGATGTCTTTCACACAGGAGGAAACCTGGAGGTGCGTGAGAGGAGAGAATGTGTGAGAGAGCTCAAGACCGCTCATGGAAGCTTGACAAGTCTTACACTGTCACCCCATGGCAGCCGTGTGCCTGGCTGTCCACTCCTATGCACAAGGAAGCTCTCTGGCCAGTTGATGGGGACTTTGAGTTTGAGGACGCCTTAGATCTTGGCTGTTCTTCCGGGGCATGTTTGTGCAAGGCAGCAAGTGAGACTGGGTGAAAAACTATGATTTTGCTCTCACTTTTGGCCTGTGTATTGCTCCAGGATCTGACTGGTATTTCTTATGGAGATTGTTGGTGAGTTTTTTTTCTTCCACCAATTCTAAAATAGTATTGTTTCTGTTGTTTGTTTGCATTCTTGCACTATCTCCCACAGTTTAATTTGCCGTTAAAAGCTATAAAGGTCTGAAGTGTACACTGGGATGTCCTGAGTTTGGTTCCTTGCAGGAACTAACTTAAAGAAACAGTCTTGGATGCACACGCAGAATGATCGAAGACTCTACAGGTTGTGCTTTTTACAAAACTCCAGTCTATCACTATTATGCAGTTTTCTGCTTTACCTCTTCATTACAGAGGTTGTCATCATATCCTGATACTTAGAAATCTGAGGGAGAGCCCTCCCATTAGGGAACCTGCCCATTCTTACTAAGAGGTCATATCAACACAGGCTCATCTGTGCCTTGGACTTGCAAATGTGGGAAAGTTCCAGTTAGAAAGTCTTCACTCCCCAAGGTGCGTGTCCAGGGTCGGCATTTTTGGACTCTATTGTTGAGCTATTGGAGTTAAAGTGAAGAGAGCCTTCTTCTTTGGCCCTGGACATTACTCTCTCCCTCATCTCTTTTCATAAAACGCTGTCTTTTTCATTTTGGGAGATCCCTTTTCAACGAGCGAAGGGAGATGGGCCGGAGTCGGTTTCGTTTTGTGTTGACAGCTATCTCGCTGGTTCCACAGAACAAGTGAGGTATGGTGCTTAGCTGAACAGTCTCAGGTGAGCCAACAATGAAAGAGATAACCACGGTGTTGCTAAGAGCACAAGCCAGATGAGATGGCAGCTAAAGAAAAACCAAGATTCAAAAGGGCACTGGGTTCTGAATCTGATAGATGTGAGTTCAAATCTCTATCATTTGGTAGCCAGCTAGTTATCTCCTTGAGACACAGTTTCCTCATCTAAAAACCTGGGTGAATAAATTATAACTTCCTAGAGTTTTGGTGAGGATTAAATGAGATAATGTAATAGAAGAAGTACTTAGCTTGATGCTTGGCACATATTAAATACTCAAAAATAATGACTTCTTTTTCTTCTTCTTCTTCTTCTTCTTCTTCTTATTATTATTATTATTATTATTAAACTCATCCAAGTCTCAGTTTTCTAATCAGCAAAATGAGGATAATATTAGCTGCTCACTAGATCGACTAAAATAATACAGGTGTGTGCATTTGGAGATAGTAGATACTCATCCATCCATTTGTTCACATTCAATATCTTATCTGATATTTATCAAAAGTTTATCAACCTTGGGAGTGGCCCCTATATTTGACCAACAGACCTTACTTATCTAAAATGATACAATACTTCTTTGACATGCTCATTCTGTCATCCAAACCTTTCTTCTGAGCTCCAATGTGCCCTCCCGGGAGCCAGAAGTTCTAGGAATCTCAACAGCTCACTTTCCAGAGTGCCTAACAGATCTGCCCCATGACTAGAAAAATCCCACCTGGCCCACCTTGCATCTTTCTACACAAGCCCTATGAGTTGGGCTTTGGCGAATTCACCTCTCCATAACACCCGTGGGAGCATGGGCGTCACCTGCTTCTGTGGGAAGGAAACCGCTGCTAGATCTTTCTGGTTTCCAGGGGTATCCACCCCAGGCTGCGGCTGTCCCTTTGGGCAAAATTCAGGAAGTACCTCTGCATTAAGGCAGAGGGCAGGTTTTCCACAGGCCTTCTGAAGGAGGAAATAACCAGTTGGGGTCAAGTGCTCCGGCTAAAGCAAGCAATGAGTTGCACAATCGACCAGCACATACGAGCTGTGCTGAGAGGGCCGGTCCGGGTATCTAAGGCTGCCCGCCCACCGGGGCAGGGACAGAAAGGACCAGGTTGGCTCTGTGCCTGTCCCACAGTCTCTGGGCAGCTGCTCACCTCTCTTTGTAGGAAGAATCAATTGAGCCTTCCCATATTACCTGACACCTACCTCACCACCGATATTTAAGTAAATTTAAATAGGAACTGGCCCCTCTACAGAGGACACCTTTATTGTCTGGGCTTCTAGGAATTCATTTCTCCTGCCCAGAGCTGAGTGGCATTGACTTCAAGTCAGGATCCCTTACAACTGACAGACTGGTGTACAGTCATGGACATTTAAGGCAAGCCAAGCTGGTTCTGGAAATGAGAGTTGACAGTTTGGCTCACAATGAGTGGCTAACGAGGGCACCTGCAGGGAATCTGCGATTGGAAGCCCTCAGACTCCAGCTAAATTCAAAGATGGAAAAGTCTATTTTTTGGAAAAAGAATTATGACGAATCCAAGGTATAGAGAAGAAACAGAGATACTTTCGAGTCCAGTTACATAAACCTGAGCAAACAAATGCATGCACTGGCCCGCAACGCCATCACGGATACCTCCATCCCTCATGCCCAGAGCCCACAGGACACACGGACACAGCTCTCAGCCACACTCCTTCCCGGGCACCGTCCTCCCTCCACACCGACCGCACGGCACAGACCGCCTGCCCCCAGCTGTCAGGCATCGCCAACAGAGAAACAGTCCCCTTAGGAAGCCGATTAATAAAACTATTTTATCTGTAATTACACTTGACTGATGATAATGTCCTCAGAGCCTGCATGGTTAGATTGACTTAGATTGTAACATCCAGATTAGGTCTGAACTCCCTTTGAACTTGGGCCACACCGCTGGTTTCTCCAGCTCAGAGATTACAAATGGCTTTAGCTGGATGTGCCTCACAGAACCAGGAGGGGAAGTAGAATTCCAGCTCTCCTCGGCCCTCTGTTCTGTCTGACGCTGCACAGATGATATCTGTGAAAACACTGGCTAACACGAGGAGGAAGACTCAAATCAAATGACCTCCTCCAAACCACCACTGCGAACCCTGGAGAGCCTTTTTTCAACCCAATGTCAAGCTCAGATTTCAAGGAGGAAGTTGCCTTGAATGAATGCTGTCTTAAAGACTGACACTTGAAAATGAACAGTTTAATTCCTGGTTCTTGGACTCTTGGGGACTGGCTCCGGTGAGCCATAATTAACCCTTTAAAGTGTCCACGGTGTCCTACAAATAGTAAAATACCTGATTCTTTATGATGTAATGCTGAATGGAGGCAGCGAGGAGGCCTTTGAGGCTAATTACATGTTAGAATGAGGTTAATGACATGCCGAAGATTCTTTGCACGACTCCTCTGACATTGACAAGTCACTTGGTAACACACTAGAGCTAAAGACAGCGATGGCTTTTAAAGAAGGCGGGGTGTGTGTGTGTGTGTGCTGAAAACTGAACTAGACAGATCCCTGACATCATTCCCTAAATCCAATCCCTCCCTTAGGAATAGCCCCCAGGAATTAAGAGGTCTAATTCCTCCCCACATGGGCCTGGAGGTGAGGGTCTCAATATTTTCCTGTGCATTTTACAGTACCGGACTTTAGTCAAGGATGGTAGCAAAAGCCTGCTGCCTTAAAGGGATACTTTTGGGACGAGCAGAAGGCATGTCAGTCTGAGTAATCCTGGTGTGGATTAAAATGAACCACTGGTTCACAGCAGAATGCCCAATACCCAGGTATGGGCGCTGGAAGCGGCCGGCCGAAGGAGCAGAACATGGTCACGATTCCTTCCCTGGCCTTTCAAAACCATACAGGGAGATCCAACAACTGTGTCTTTTCCACCTTTCTATTCAGGGCCAGGTGTGAGTTTGGTCACCTGCAGAGCTGTCCCAAGGGACTGCAGCCTATGCTCCAGGTGCCCCGTGCTGCCTGACTGACTCCCCGGCAGTATGGACGGCCGCCCCAAGGCTTCCTTGGCACTAGAAAGAAGGCACCCTTTCCCTCCATGGTAGAAGGATTGGGGCCAGGCCAGCTCTGCCCACAGGAGGCCAGGGTTTCTTCTCCCAGGTGACCTCTCGTCCCCCTGCACACGTGGACACGCAGCACCTACCTCTGCTCTCCAGTGCCGCCAGCCTGGGCCGGGTGCAGGTCCTCGGACGTTGTCATCACTCTGCTCAGAGAAGGCCCCGGTTGGGGGGCCCCCTCCTCCTCAGTGACAGGGACAGCGCATGGCTGCCTCCAGGCAGGTGATGCCTCCTCTGGGTGCCCCAGCCCCAAGCAGGCTCCCAGAGGCAGCAGGGTCCCAGACTGGCTCCCGGCAGGTGGGCTGCCCACCTCCACAGTGCCCACGTGGAAGTGGAAGGTCAGGTGAGTCTCTGGCTCTGATGGGAGCTACAGAAGAGAGAGGCAGAGAGATGCCTGCTTGCCTCCCCAGTGTTATTGAGGTTCTGAGTGAGACACCAGGGACTGCCAATGGCTCTGTGGTCTGCGGAGGCCACTGTGGTGTCTGGAGAAGCCAAGGAGAAATGTGTCAGACAGAGCTTGTCAGCACCTCAGCACCCTGCCACATAGTAATTACCAGCGCCTCATGCCGTCCAGGAGAGCGAGGCTAATATTTTTATCCCCATTTTTATAGAAGGGTAAGTGGAGGCCCAGGGAGGTCAGACAACCACTTTAGCCAGTCAGAGGCTACAGCTGGCCCCGGGAGAGGCTGACTCAGAGATGACCTCTGGAGCTTGGGTGAAGCCAGGCCAGTGGGGACAGCACAGGCTGGTCTGTCCCCTGGCAACCGTGGGCCCCAGCAGTTGTGGAGCCTCCTGTCTTCCTCAGGGCTCCCTTCTCTCTGCAGCTATTCCTGCCCCATAACCTTTATCTGATTCTGCTTTCTACTCTGGCCCGTTTGGCATGTGTTAGAGCACAGTTTTCCCTGGGGGAACACTAGTCTTCCATGTACGGTGTGAGGAAAACTGTCTGCTAAGCAGCAGCTGTTTTAGGATAGGCTGCCCTCCATATTTCCTGTTCAGATTCACAAGGCATGTTAACCTAATAAAAGCTCCAAGAAGTCTTCTAGTCAAGAAACCTGTTTAATTCTGCTTACTAGAGCACTGCCCAAATGTATCTGAGCAACTTTTTCTAGTAACACCTATTAGCATACCGCCCAGCTAGTGTTCCACCAGATGCATGTTGAGAAATGAGACGGTCAACTCCCCAGGAGAAGGGATTGTGCCTCTTTCTCTGCACCACCCACTCAGGGCAGGGTGGTGTTACAGGCACCACCCACTCAGGGTAGGCTCAGTAAGTTGGGAAGAACTGAGCAGTGCCAATATATCCCTAGTTCCTCAGGCATGAAAGCCTGATGTTGTCTTTCGTCCTCATTCCTCAAAGCCTTTGTCCAGAGCCAACCACCATGTTCTGTTGATGCTTCTCTCCTATTTGTCCCTCTTTTCTTATGGTCAGTGTCCAGTGTCTCCCACCTCCATGGAGAGGTCTTTCTTGGCCACTCTTTCTAAAGTGGCCCTTCCTGTCAGAGTGGCCATGTTGCTCAAGCCCAGGGGGCCTCATTTTTATAGACCACAGTACCATGATGACTTCTGAAATTATACAATATGGCTGCCCCCTTATTCTCAGTCCTCTTACTTCATGTTAGTTTTCTTTAGAGTAGTTTCCACTACTGAACATTATGTTTACTTACATATTTATTTGCTTGTTGAGCATCTCCAGGACATCAACCAATGGTTGTGCAGGTTGCTCACTGCACCAGGGGCCAGCTATTATCGTGTGCCTTTTGGTATCATTCCTGAACCCATAGTTTGATCGCAAATCCCTACGTGCAGTAATGGGAATGAGGTAGACATCCATCCTAAGCTGAGTTTCCTGGAAGGAACTGCAACTTCCCATAAAGATGCCACTATCCAGTTTGTGCTGAGAGGGGGGTATCTGCTTGACCCACTATGTATTATACTTGTGGGCTATGTCCACCCAGCAGCAAACCCTTCCTCTACACAAAGGGCCATGCGATCTAGCCTCATGGTCTCTTCTATAGAATGTAAGCCCGTGAGTTGGGTGAGCATTTAATTTATTATCCAAACCAGGGCAATTTGGAGAATGAATATGATACTGTTTCATAATTATGTGGAGACAACAGACAAAAATTGAGATTGTCCTGAGCAAACCAGAGCTCATGGTCACCCTGACCATGTTGAGTAGACTTTGTTTTGTTTATGGCTTTACTCCCACTGTCTAAACCAGTGTCTGGCACATCATATTTGTGGCATCATGTTTGGGGAAATAACTCAGGCTGTCATCTTCAAACTGGACTCCAGGTTTCAAGTCTGTCTTCTCTCCTAACCTCTCCTACCAGATTCATCTTCCCCAAATACCACTGTGTGTTCATACACCTCCCACCCAGCATCTTTAAAGCTCCTGATGCTCCGTTTTCTTTCTTTCTTCTCCCTTCTTTCCTTCCTTCCTTCCTTCCTTCCTTCCTTCCTTCCTTCCTTCCTTCCTTCCTTCCTTCCTTCCTTCCTCCTTCCCTCCCTCTCTCCCTCCCTCCCTCCCTCCCTCCCTCCCTCCCTCCCTCCCTCCTTCCTTCCTTCCTTCCTTCCCTCCTTCCCTCCCTCTCTCCTTCTGTTTTCTTTCTTTCTTTCTTTCTTTCTTTCTTTCTTTCTTTCTTTCTTTCTTTCATTTATTGAGAGGAGGGGAGGCAGAGACAGACTCCCGCATGTGCCCCAACCAGGCTTCACCCAGAAAGCCCACCAGGGGGCGATGTTCTGCCCATCTGGGGCCCTTGGTCCTTTGCAACCAGAGCCATTCCAGTGCCTGAGGTGGAGGCCATGGAGCCATCCTCAGCGCCCAGGGCCAACTTGATCCATAGAGCCATGACTGCAGGAGGGGAAGAGAAGAGAAGAGATAGATAGATAGATAGATAGATAGATAAGAGGGGGAGGGATGGAGAAGCAGATGAGTGCTTCTCCTATATGCCCTGGCTGGAAATCAAACCTGGACATCTGCCAAGCTGATGCTCTACCACTGAACCAACTGGCCAGGGTCAATCAGGTACCATTTTCTAAAGTGTCTTCAAGAAAACACTAATTCCAGTGTGATGTGTTTAAATTAAAAAAAAAAAAAAAAGGAAGAGTATCCTGCGTCAATACTCGGGAAGTATTTGGATATTCAAGATGGTATGGCAGAGGTGAAAGAAAGAGCCACAGAAAAGAAACTTGCTAAAATTTGTTTAGATCCAAAAATGTATTGGAAGCTGGCATTCCTCTTTTTGACCGACTACACCTGTTAGCAAACACGTGGGAGTGCTCTTCCATTGGCCACGGTCCCTAGGCTTGAGACTCAAAGGCAATAACAACTGAGCTCGCATATTTCTCCATACTGAGCCCCTGTAGGCTCCCCTACAGAAACCTTTGGTCCAGTCTTTCATCCAATGAGTATTTTCTGAGCACCTACTACGTGCCAGGCCTTGTGGAAGGTGCCGGGAACACAGAGGTGAACAAAGCAAACAAGGTCTCTGTCCTAGTAGAGCTCTGCATATAGCTGACCATGGAGAAAAACAAATCCCTGTTTGAGGTGGACTAGTCAGGGGAGGCCTCTCAGAGAAAGTGACATTTGAGCTCGGTGTCACCAGAATGATCTTTATTACCTAAATTGATTTGATCTGTTCCCTGAAGGCATCCCAAGCTTGTGTCCGCAAGTTTCAGATGATACTCTCCTTGAAGCCTGAATTTTTCTCCACTTAGCTACATTCTGTTTTTCCTTCACTGGCGCCCTGTAGGCTAATTCCCTTCAGCAGCCTCCTCGGAGCCATCCCCTTCTTCACTAACATCCAAACTCCTTCAGTGGGTTAATCCATCGTGGGTTTGACCCATAGCTCCGGCATTGCCTTGTGTCTTTTCACTGTATCTTTCTTGAATCCACCTCGACTGTAAACCCTTGTACACACGAGGAGCTCTGTGGATGTTTTGTTGTTGGTGAAGATATATTCTCTAATACAGCCTGGATGAGGAATGGGAAAGGGCTTTTATCTCACATGCCGAATTAGGCTGATGACTGTGGCTGGCTGCCCTCGAAGAGGTGCGTTTAGAAGGATTCTGACGTTATGTGTAAAGAGCGCCACAGTCTATAAGCAGTGTCTTCTGTGCGTGCGTGTGTGAGTGGGGAGTAGGCTCAGCATAGGCACGTCTATTTGCTATTCCGGAGCTAGACCTTTCAGAGGTTTCGTGTTATGAACTCGAATGGAATTAAGTAACCTGTAGGATGGAAGAAATTCTCAGGTTGAAGACTATGTGATATAAGTGCCCAGCATCTGGGGTGGTTCCCATCACCATTCCCTGTATCAGAAGGGAGAAGGGCAAATGATCAGAGAGAGCCTCTCATAAAATGTCAGTCTCTAGTCCTACGCTGCCTGAAGGTGGCTGCAGAAGAGGGCTTGCTGAGGAGGAGACCAGGGAGGGTAGGGGTTCTCCCAACCTTGACTCCTTGCTTCTGTTCCATAACTTTGGGCTATAGGAAGGTTTTAACTTTTCAGCTTTGGACAGACAACTCTGAGTAACGGTAAAAAAAAAAAAAAAAAAAAAAAAAAAAAAAAAAAAAAAAAAGAAAAGAAAGAAAGAAAAGAAAAGAAGGCCCTGGCAGGTTGGCTCAGTGGTAGAGTACTGGCTTGGTATGTAGATGTTCTGGGTTCGATTACTGGTCAGGGTGCACAGGAGAAGTGACCATCTGTTTCTCCACCCCCTCCTCCTCTCCCTTTTCTCTCACTCTTTCTCTTCCCCATGGCTTGATTGGTTTGAGTGCACTGGCCCAGGCGCTGAGGATGGCAACGTGGAGCCTCTGCCTCAGGCTCTAAAAATAGATCAGTTGTGAGCACAGCCCCAGATGGGCAGAGCATTGGTCCCAGACAGGAGTTGCTGTATGGATCCTGGTCAGGGTGCATGCAGGAACCTGTCTTTCTACCTTTTCTCCTCTCACTTGGAAAAGAAGGGGGAAAAAGGAATAGAACATCTGAAAACTGTAGTAACAAAAAAATAACAGAAGAAAAATAAAAAGGAAAGACGTTATCTACAGTTTCTCACCCTAAACACATTATCTGCTCTGGGTACTGTAGTTTATTTGTTCCTTCAACAAACATTTGTCTATCACAAACTAGGCACTGGGCTCTGGGTTACAAGAACACACACCATGGAATGAATCTTTAAATGGAAAACATATTTGTTTTTGTTGATTGTAAAGTGTAATGGACCCAAAGGTAGGTTCTCCCAAAATATGTCTATGTCCCCAAAGCTCTCACTGTTACGTTATATGGTTCAGAGCAAATAAGATGTGATTAAGTTAAGGATACTGGGAGGCAGAGATTATCCTGGATTATCTGGGTGGGTCCTAATGCAATCACATGTATCCTTATAAGAGAGAGACAGAGAGCGTTCAGAGACAGACACGCAGAGGGCAGACACACAGGAGAGAAGGCTGCGTGGTCAACGTGGACTTGAGCCCAGGAGTACTGGGAACCGTCAGAGGCTGGAAGAGGCCAGGGTAGACTTTCCTTCTAAAGCCTTGGAGGGAGTGTGGCCCTGCCGACACCTCGATTTCAGACTTCAGCCTCCAGAACTGTGAGAGAATAAATTTCGGTTATAAAGCACCCAGTTTGTGGTAATTTGGTATGGCAGATCTACGAATCAAATACACAAAAAATACGTGTGGGTTTTTTTTGTAAAAAATGTAGACAAACCCCAACGAAGAAAAGTCACAGAGTGTCTACAGTCAAGCGAGTCTATGGCTAAGAGACGTACCCACACAAGTGAGATTACTCTGAACATTTCTCATGTCTTGTTTTTCAGCGTGCTTCCAGTGGCTTCTGTCCTGTTCTGCCTTCTGCATGTGCTGTGATTTATTTAACTGATTTCCCTGTGTTTTGGTTGTTTTGAGTTTTCTACCGTTACAAACACCACTGTAGATATTTTTGACAGTGGCAGCTGGGGCCAGGGCAGGGTGGGGCACCACGCCCCCCCTGGAGTAAGTGAGCCTCCCGGAGCCCAGCTAGGGAACCCACGGCTGGCAGGAGGCTCAGGCCAAGCTTATTAGCACAAGGGAGTTGCTTCAAAACCCACAAAAATCCTTTTTTATTTTTATTTTTGAATGAAGAGGTTTAGGAAAGATTTATGATCCAACTGAGAAGGGCAGGATGGTGTTTTCAATTTAGCATTCAGAGAAACATAGGTGACAGGGTAAATGCAGATTTAAGGCTGGGCAGTGGGGTTGCTTGGAGTAAACACGGGTGAGGGGCTGCCTGTGGCTTCAGTCCTGCCCCATCCTGTGCGATGCAAAGGTCAACAGGGCCCTTTCCTGCATGAAATTCACCCCTGCTCAAAAGGACAAGGAGTGAGATGAATTTGGAGCTACCACCACATGTCCTACAGGAAAGAATGGGCTTTGCATTTGCAATCGGGAGAAAGACGTTTTGTATTTCCTTTGATGGAGTCACTGCCACGGGCGTTATTGTGTTTCCATATTTCCATTTCAAGGGGAAGGTAACCTAAATTGGAGGCAGGAACAACAAATGGACTTGGACTGAAAAGAAGTGTTCGGAGAGTAAACCTCTGACACGTGCGACAGTCGTGAAACATGAAGACGAACCTTGAACGCGTTGTGCTGAGAGAAGTACGCTGATCACAAGAGGAGAACTACTGTACGATTCCACTTAGAGGGGGTATCTGGAGCAGTCAAATTCAGAGACAGAGAAAGAGAATGGTGGTTGCCAGGAGAGGTAAGGACAGATGGAGTGCGGAGTTCTTAAATACGAACTTATATTAATGGACACACAGGTTTTGTTTGCAAAGATGAAAGCGCCTGGAGATGGATGGTGGTGCGAGTTACACAACATCGTGAATATGCTCAATGCCGCCGCACTGTATGCCTAAGAATGGTTAAAATGTTACATTTTATGTCAAAAAAGAGCTCTTCGAGGAGTTTTAGTCAAGACAGTGGAAAAAGAACAGAGGTTCATAGGCGGCGGTGGTGGGATTAAAATAATTTAACAACTGGTTCTCTGCCCTAATGACCGTTTTAAGTGTAAAAAAAGATATACCAAAAGGTAGTTTATTATTTTATGCATTTAATAATTAAATAAGAACAAACAAAAGAGGTACACAAAACTAGATTATGTTATGAGTTTTAAAATATGAATGAAAACATATTAAATAAAACCTGACAAAAAACAATAAAACTATTATTTAAGATATTCCCATATTGCTTCTTGATTGGTGTCCTCACTTGCAATTTTTTTCACCTATGGATGAAAAGGACAGTACTACAGGCGCTTAGCATATACTGTTGTGCAGATGAATGTTAAAAAGAGTGAGGAATGTAAATTTGTAATTTCCACGTTGGGTGGCTGCCCAGGCACCCACCTTAGAGAGATTGTTGATTGCAAGTGCCATTTTAATAACCGCTTTGGTAAACTCAACAAAAAATTAGGTCTCGGTTCTGGCGAACCAGCTGAATTCCACTCCTGGTCATAGGGCAATGCAGAGAGGAGGAAGAAAATAAACTACTCATGCACCTGTAAGGGACCGAGGTCAGCACTTTACATACCCACGTCAGGTTGTCACACAATGATTTCCCCTGTCTTACAGAGGGGGAACTGAGACTTACTGAGGTCTGGTAGCTCCCCAAGGCAGCCCCAGAGCAGAGCTGGAATTCAAACCCAGGTCTGGTGTGTCTGGACTGCTTTCATTACATTCACGGGGAGTTGGCCACTTAAGGATGTACTTGCATATTTCTTTCACTCTATCCAACATAACAACCGGTCCATTTGTTATTATTATTCCATTTTATAGAAAACCAAACTAAGACTTGGAAGTTAAGAGGTTTGCCTCATTGGGCATAGCTAGTGAGTAACAGAGCCTGGCTTTGAACCAAGCTCTGTCTGGATGTGGAAACTCCATGAGGTTTTTCTCTAGCTTACTGGCTTTGACCAGGCTCCAGGGCAGTTTCTCATACATTCTCCTTTGCAGCCTGGCTCTCTGTTACAGCGGGAGAGGGGGGAGAGATTATTTTGCTGGTGTTCTCATTAAAGCAGGTGTCCCCAAACTATGGCCCGCGGGCCACATGCGGCCCCCTGAGGCCATTTATCCGGCCCCCACCGCACTTCCTGAAGGGGCACCTCTTTCATTGGTGGTCAGTGAGAGGAGCATAGTTCCCATTGAAATACTGGTCAGTTGGTTGATTTAAATTTACTTGTTCTTTATTTTATTTATTTATTTATTTTTTAATTTTTTATTTATTCATTTTTAGAGAGGAGAGAGAGACAGAGATGGAGAGAGATAGAGAGGTAGAGAGAGGAAGAGAGAGAGAAGGGGGAGGAGCTGGAAGCATCAACTTCTATATGTACCTTGACCAGGCAAGCCCAGGGTTTCGAACCGGCGACCTCAGCATTTCCAGGTCGATGCTTTATCCACTGCGCCACCACAGGTCAGGCTTGTTCTTTATTTTAAATATTGTATTTGTCCCCTCCCCCCGTTTTTTTTTTTTTACTTTAAAATAAGATATGTTCAGTGTGCATAGGGATTTGTTCATAGTTTTTTTTATAGTCTGGCCCTCCAACGGTCTGAGGGACAGTGAACTGGCCTCCTTTGTAAAAAGTTTGGGGACCCCTGCATTAAAGTGTAGTATGTTAAGATGGCCCCTGGCTTGCAGGATCTCTTCTCCACCTTCTTAGAAGTTGTGCAAGTCCTCGCCTACTTGCCTTCATTGCTTTTCTAAGAACTCCTGCCACCAAGACAGCCTTTACTCTGAGACATTGAAATACAAAGATTTATGGACCCATCTGTCTTGTCTACCAGGTTATAAGCTTTAAGAGGGTGTGGGCTCTGTCTGATTTATCTGTTTCCTCAGTTTCTGGCATGGAGCGCCAGTCACAGGAAGGACTCATTAAATATTTGTTGAATGAATGAAGCAAGAGTGCCCAATGAAAGGTTTTCCTTTTTTTTTTTTTTTAAATTAACTCTTCAATATCAGCTCTAGCTGGTTCATAAATAAAATAACCTATGAAGAACTGTGGTCAGCTTTCTCCTCTGATTTTGGTGTTCACCTGAGAGATAGTGACGAAGCCCTTGTTGGATGAGTTGGAAAAACAGAAATCAATATGACAAGGCCCTGCTTTTTCAGGAGCTGACAGTCTAGAAGGTGGTGCACAGTCACACATCCCTGTATTAGGGGTCACCAGGTAAACACTGGAGAGAGGTCTTCTGGAGAAGGGCGAGGATGGAGACAGAGTGAGGCTGAGATCCCAGGCCTTAGCATCTAGTTGGCTTATGGCTTGTAGGACGCTGGCAAACTACATAAATCCTGTAAGGTTTGGTTTCCTCATATAATAAAGATGCTGGGGTGTTATGTGTTGAATTATGTCCCCCCCAAAAAGGTTGAAAGTCCTAACCCCCCCATACCTATGAATGGATCCTTATCTGAAAATACGGTCTTTGCTGATGATCAAGATGAGGCTATCTATGAACATGGGTCTTAATCCAATGTGTCCTTATTATAAAAGGGACAATTTGGACATAGAGACAGAGACTTACAGAGGGAAGACAATGTGAAGACAAAAGGAAAATGCCATCTACAAGTCAAGGTACGCCTGGGGCCACCAGAAGGCGGAGGAGAGGCAGGAAGCAGTCTCCTCGGAGCCTTCCGGACTCACTCCCCAACATCATGACTTCAGATTTCTAGCCCCAAAGCTGAGACAATGCATTTCTGTTGTTTAAGTCACCCAGTTTGTAGCACTTTGTTATGACAGCCCTAGCAACTAAGAAGGGGCAATAATAGTGCTTATCTCACGCAGATATGAAGATTAGATGAGATAATAAAGGCAAAGTGCTTAGCAAAGTTCTTGGTACGTAGCTGTGGCTGTTGGGTAATGTGGGGGATTTCTGTTAGTTCTGCCCGCCCAGCATTCCTTTCCTCTTCTTTTGGTAACAGCCACTCAGTGTTCCTTTAAGAAACTCACCACTCCTGCTCCAGTCATGGCTCTGCCTTGCCCCCAGCCTGGCCAGTTACAGGTGTCCAGCTCTTGGTCCTCGTAGTGACTCCCAAACAGGGCCAATCAGAGTCCTCACTAGAGGGTCCTGAGAAAGGAAGGATCCTGAGAAAGGAAGGATCCCTGTTCCTCTGGGGTGAAGAATATTAAAGCCAAGGAGCCTGGAGCTTCTTGGCGCCCTTGTTCTTGACCTGGTGGAGGAAGCCATCTTCAGGATAAGGGAAGGAGGATAATGTTAGAATAGAAGTAGATCTTAGGAAAGTGATGGAGATGAGTGGGAAGAGAGAAAAACTGAGAGAGAGACAGAGGTCTGAAGACATAGTATTTAAGTCCCGAGAAACAGCACTCCTGAATCCAGGTGCCCATGGATCTTGAAGTTATGGAAACCAATATGGTTGTTACATTAATTTGTGCTGGAGCTGATCATATGCATATAGAAGAGTTCTGACCTAGCTGTTGCCTTTAGATGCCTGCCTTTCCCTGAGGGCAAGCAGCTTCTGGCTCAGAACATTCAAGTGGATAGTGCTGGTGGTTGTGGCGGGGATGGTGGTGTTCACCACGGCCCAGTGGATCACAGAGGACAGGAGACTTCCACTGAAATCTCACGTCAGGCTTGACCTCTGTCTGTGACTTCCCCTCAGGTGCATTCATCATGCTAAAATGGATATTTGGGTCCTTCTATTTTGACCAAAATCCTCTGTGGGGAGTAAGGCTAGTCCTGTAAAGAATTTCTAAGTTTTTAAGAAGTCAGAGCCCTTACTTCTCAGGTTGAATGAAGAATGGCAGGGGTCTGAGCTGGAGGACCCTTCGGAGTGGCGGTGGAGGGGCAGACCCTTTCTTTTGAGGTGTCAAGGTGCTAGAGCTCTTTTTTGTTGACATTTCTGCTGAAACTTAATATCTGGTACTCTTGACATAGCTACCTCAAGGATGACCTAGCTGTTTTTCTCATCCAAAGGGATCATGAGAAGATCTAGTTTCGATGATCACTCTGTTGACCTTCACCCAACTATGTGCAAATACTCATATGCAGAAGACAAATGATCTCTGAGTCTTTTGCTAATAATTTACCATATATTTCTATTTAGCCTTCTAGTGGAAAGGTGACTGGGTAATGTACACAGTTCTTAAAAGCATTGGACAGTTTCAAAAATTTATTACTCAGTAACTAAATCATGTGGGAACACATAGCACATATGAAATTGTCAAGTTAGATTTCTGTTTATCGATTTTCTGCCAGGAAGCTGGAGGAAATGATGAATACATTTTGGCTGCCTTTTCACCATCCACGATGCTGTGCTCTCTGCCACAGGAACCATATCCAATAATGTTGTACTAACAATGGTGTCAGATGGGTACAAGACTTACTAGAGCAATCACTTTGTAAGATATAAATGTCTAATTATCATGCTGCAAAACTGAAAGTAATATAATTTTATAAGTCAACTATAATGAAAAAATAAAATTAAAAAAATAATTAAAAAAGATGCTGTGCTCCCAGGCTTCTTGAGAGAATTAAACTATGAAACAAACATGGGCCGGGTGACATAGACGCACATATTGAACGTTTGGAAGCTTACAGAGATAACTGTAATAAATGTCTTTACAGACTGGTTTTGACTACATGTTCTTATAAATCTTAGTAACTGATGGAAGACCACTGATAAATTCTGTCCTTTTATTGGTTGTGTATGCCTAGAAGAGCCCCTGATCACCGCAGGCACTCCACGAATATCTGGTGAATAAATAAACAAAGTATTGGTGGTGGTCTCCAGTTCCCTTTTCCTTCCATGGCCAGCTTTTCTGGAATTCTGTCAGTTCCTGAGATGACCTACACTCTTTCTTTTCTCAAGCCCTTTGAGCATGCTGGTCCCCATGCCTGGACTCTGTACATTCACCCAGAAAAACATTGATTGAGTGCTAATTATGCGCCAGACACTTGTACAGGTGCTGGGGAGACCCCAGTGAACAAAAGAGACAATGGAACTTACTTCTTACTTGGGAGAGACAGGCAATAAAGAAAAATAGGTATGTGTGATGTATGTTATGTTGGATGAAGGGAAGAGCTATAGAGAAAAACAAAGCCAGGAAGGTGGGTAGGTGGGGTTGCAAATTTTAAAGAGAAGATGACAGCTGGCCCATTAACTCGCACTGCTCCTGCAGGCCCCTGCATTAAGTGAGCTGCAGGTCCCTTTGCTTCCTTTATTGCTCTAATCGTGATTGCTGCCATTTCTTCACAAAAACTGTCTTCCCTGTGGGACTGAAGCTTCACAAAACCAAGGACCACATTGTTTAATTCATTACTCTATTCCTGCCACCTGAAACTGGGCTTTGCCCATATAGAGCGTCTATGAATACTTACTGGATAAACTGATGAGCAAAAATAGGACATTTCTTAGAAAATACCTTATGTTTCCATATTTGTTATGTGTAGGCTATATAAGATGTATTGAATTTTTGCTTGATGGGCATATTAGGCACTTTGGAAAGCAAAGTATGAAACACATAAACGGTCTAAAATTGTTGTTGCGCTGGGCTTCTCAATCTGGAATGCGTACACCAGTAACCTGGAGACTATATTTTCCAGAGATAGCTCAGTGAGATACCCAAGCCCACGCGCTTTTCTTACAATGTAACTTTGACATGTCTCCCATGGAGACCTGGGGTCTGTTTCCCTCCCCTTGAGTCTGGGCGGGACCCAGCAATGACTGATTATCGTAGAAATGACACTACGTGACTTTTTGAAATGTTTGCTTTTGAAAATCTGCCAACAGGCCATGAAAAGACGTAATCTCGGGATCTTTGTTGGAGCTATTGGAATTTCTCTTTCTCCTGGGTGTGGATAGGCTTGGAGCTGCTGAGGGTCCGTCATGTGGATAGAGGCTGTTCCAGAGTGACCTTCACACAGAGAGACATCACATTCTGATGATTGTTTGAGCCCCTTGATCCAGCAATGCCTGAACTTACTTCCCTTTGAGTTTTCAGTTAGATGAACCAATAACTCTTTCTTCCCTTTTTTGGTTTAAGGTAGTTTGAGTTGGATTTCTCTCACCTGTGTCAGAAGAGTCATGGCCCCTATAATGAACAATATTGTTGGCAGCATAGACTCTACAAACCTTGTCTTGAAAACTGTTCATTGATATATATATATATATTTTATATATATAATATATATATAATATATACATATATTATATATATATAAATATAAAAATCCAGTACGTTGCTAATCCTCCTCTCATAAGATATGCTAGAGGAGTCTTATCCATCAATTACTATTAGTGACCACATGCAAAACACCGGCCCTTTGATGATCTGGGCACTCTCCTCCTTCTGTGACCCCTGACGTTTCCCAGGCTGCCCTGACTCAGGGGTAAACACCATGAGGTTTCCCAGGTTTATCTGGAGATGTCACGGGAGTCGTCGTGTGAGAAGCTGTAGATTACACATGAGTAAATGAGTTGGATTCAGTGCCACTTTGGAGTGAATAAAGGATCCTGTGAAAGTTGAACCCCTAGAGAGAAGAATACGCTTCTATTGTATAGTTTTCTACATTGAAACGGCAGAGGAGTAGCCTCCTTTGGTCTGAGCACCTGTGCACACCACTCATGGTTCTTGGGCTCTTGGCTGAAGCAAAATTCGTGTCATCATGGTGGCCAGCCTCAGGCTGTTCCTTATTGTCCTGGGAATGCCTTCTTAAGAATTCCTCCAGAGAAGAGGTTCTGGGCTGTGCTGACAATTCTTAGTATTTTCAGACTGGGCTGCTGGGTCTTCCCAGCAGTCGTGAGTTGCCGGAGGGGTCAAATTCTTGGAGGCAGTTCACTCTTCTATCGTCTAACCGCAAGGGGTGCATCCTTCCCTACGTGCTCCTTGCCTCGGAATCCCCATCCCCTTCCAAGGCTGTCAAATGCCATCTTATCTGGGGATGCATCACTGACTCCTCCATTCCGGCCTTGAAATTTCTACAGCTGGGAGCTTTGGGAACCCATTCCACACGCTTTTTAGTTAATGAGCTGTTGGCACAGTGCGCCTCACAGGGCTCCTCAAGGATTTGGTGGTGATGCTTCAGGATTCAGAAAGCAGCTTCTTGAACTCCCATTTCTCTGAGACAGCCTCTTACAGCTGCCCAGTGGGACGTGTTGGAATCCTAAAAGATCCAGTTAATGCAAACTCAGTAACTCATCTTTCTCTGTCTCCGGAAAGCAGGGTAGCTAAACTCTGGAGGCAAGATACTAGCATTGGAAACCTGCCCCATCCCTTTCTAGCTATGTGATCTTGGGCATGTAGCTTAACTTGTCATCCTCACTCTTCTCACCCATATAATGGGCATAATATGAGCCCTACGACTGAGCATTGCTGTGATAATGAAATCAAGTGATACAGGCAGAACATTTAGTGCAGTGCTTGGCACATAAGAACTCAGTAACAGTTAGCTGTTGTCACTACTATAAATCAGTGACATTTTATTTAATATTCAGTAGGAGACAGGGCACCGTCTTAGGTTCTGGCCTCCGAGCCTCACATGGAATTGACATCCTGGTGTCTTAAGGCAGTGTCCCGACCTTGCTGTCACCAATTGTACCTTTTTTCATCATTTTGTTTATTCACTCAATAGATATTTACTGTTTGTCTACTGTGTGTCCACTGTATATAAGCTACGGCTCCCACAGTCATGTCATGGGAACCAGGATCATTGCCACTGCAGTTATGGCTGAATGATGGATTAGCGCTCTAGATGTTTACTTCCTCACTAGAATTTATTTCGCCATGTCCTAACTCTGTGGACAGGGACAAGAGATATTTGCTTTACTTTAGGGGTAATGCCAGGGGTGAAAATAATACCCTTGTTTCTGCTATTTCTTACACAGAAGCAATTTAAAGGAAGCTTAGAAGAGAAGTGTGTGGGTTGAGACAATGCTCTCTGGCTGGTAATAAACAAAACCGCAAGGATTAGGAGGTATATTGCACATTTTTTTAAAAAACGGGGCCATGCAAGGGACTTGACTCTTTGTGTCCTGGGCTGAAGTTGGGCATCCAGAACCCACAGTCTTCGGCTAGTGGTAGCATATGGATTAATGCATGGATTTGTGGGCCCGGATGATTCTCAGATGCAGCCAGGATTGCAAACCACTGACCCAGGGCAAGCTGAAGAGGAGAAGCTTTTCTGTTGGTCCCATCTCCTCAAGAGCATGTGGTCAGAGGTTTTTAAAAAGAGATGATAAGGTATAGGAAGCTAAATAAAATCTTAAATTGTTTCTGGGGAGAAATGAAACCAAAAATTGATGAAGAGAGTTGTGTCCTGGGTAGGGTTTGTGTGCAGAAGCCTACGTGTGGCCAGCCATGTCATGGTGGTGTCCGATATTTCTCTGACTGTATCGTCCCCCAGATGTAGGACTGAAGTAAGTAGACCCAGGTGGTGATCCGGTGCTGGTGAAACAGAGCCTGTCCCGGCTGATGGCTGGGTGGGCTAAGCACGGCATGCCCAACCACCGGCTCTTCCAGAAGGGACCAGGGGAGACTATGGACTTGGGTCTTGATGAACTCCATCAGCAACTGCCGAAAATCATCCAAGAAGAGGACTCAAGCCTCCATGCTCTTGACTCCATCTTAAGCTGCCCAGAACAAGTAGGGCTGAAAATTGGGAATGAGCTGGATGTACAAAATGACATGATTGATGATCTTGCAACCTGGTGAGGAACATAGATAACACACTTCACACTAAAATCAGACACGTGTCTATGGCGGACAGAAAGTCAAAATCTTATGGGATGAAAATGGTGACTTTATTGCTGCTCGTGGCCACTGTGGTCATTCCAGTCTGCCCTATCAAGAAGTGGCAATAAAAGGCCCACCAGCTGTGACACCTGCCAATGATGGAGAAAAAAGCTCAGTATCTTTTTCATACATGAAAGCTGCTCTCAATAAATACCCCCAAAGCTCTGAAAAAAGGTATGTATGCATATTTATTATTTTTGGGTTCTGTAGGAATTCTGTTCACAATATAGAATCCTTAGCTTGACTCTAATTGGAGAAGCATGGGTTATTCACAATACTTTGTAGAGTATGATTGTGTAGACAGAGTTTTCCCCTTAAATTGTTTGCTCTTTGACCTTTAGCGGATTCTTAGATATCAGCACCAGGTTCATGGAAACACTAGATAGTATAGCATTTATTTCTCATAACCTAGTCAAACTGAACTGCACTGTGTTTTGTAGACAAAAGCAACAGTCAAAGTATTTTAGAGATGGTTCTTGTACACACTCTGATCAATCAGAACTTACCCTGGAGAGTCTGAAGGTCCCTTGCTGGAACAGAGCTCAGGGGAATGGGAGTCAGGAGACAGTGAGAGGACAGTGTGTATTTGTCAACCAAGTTTTAACAGCCAGCCAATACTAGAATGCTCCTGAATATCATCAGAGTCGCTATTGTGTACAGTGTGGTACACAGAACGTTTTCAGGACACACTGCTAGCCATTCATTCATTGACCAAATATTGTGAAATTTCTTTACAAAACGTTTCCTTCTGGTGCCCAGCTTTTCACCACTGCATTTTTTCCCAGAATTCTCTCTTCTCTTTGCTCAGTCAATGACAGTCACAGTATTCAAGAAAAGAATGAGAAAGAACATTAGGGTTCATCTTATATTTCACAAATGTAACCCAGAGACAAATACCTGTTGCTCAGGAGCCTGGCCAACATTTGCTCCAATAACAATTCCTTCTAAGTCCTTTTCCTCCTGCTGTTGAAGCCTGACCCCTTTCTTCGTGTGAGTCCTTTAGACTTCTAGTCTCCAGACCTTGATGGAGCAATGGACACCATAGAAATGGGGGGATAGTGACAAAGGTTTGGATTCCAAAGTATCAGGAGACCCAGATTTTTAGTCCTACTTCTTCCCTTACCAGATGGGTAATTTTAAGCAGAGAATAAAAGCACACACCGGCATTGGGTGCTTGTGGATGAATTGCTTATCGTCTCAGTTTCAACTGTAAAATGAAGGGTCTGGTGTCAGCTGCTGTCTACAGCGCTCCTAGCCCAGACTCCACTGGTCCCATCTGCTCTGATCATCTCCAGGTTGTGGAGGTGAAAGTCTTTTCCCTGTTTTGGCCGCGTGCCCACTGCACTAGCCTCTGGTCGGCAATTTCCTCATCTGTGTGGCTAGTACCCTTGGGCTTCACCCCTGGGATTTCAGGCTTTGACCACTCTCCCTTCAGCCAAGGTTCTCTGAGTGGTGGAGCCTCCAGCCCTAGACTTTAGTTCAGAGGGTCTTCCGCAGGAAACCCCAGCCGTGACTCTTTCTTTTCTCCTCCACCTCTGCCCCTGCACGTCTCTCTTCTGCTCTCTCACTCCCACACATGCGCCTGCTCTTTCTCTCATTTCCCTCGCTCCTTCTCCCGTCTCCTCTCCTTCTCCACACTCTCAGTCCTGGACCTCATCAGCTCACCTGCTTCAACTTCAAGAAAACGGAACGACCAACGCCTCCGTCGCTGCAGGCAGACTGCCGCTCTCTTCCTCTGGGTCCATGGGAACTTACCAAACCTCTGCTTGCTTCAGTTTCCTCATTTGTGAATGTAATATTTGGTCTCAGTTCATAGGGTTATTGGGACAGTTCAATGAGATTATATATGTAAAATACTATAGCAGTGTTTGGTAAGCGGGAATAGCTTAATGTTGGTTAGAGTTTCTTTTTTTTCCCCTGCAGCAGTTGACTTGGCTCGTTGACTACATATAGGTGTGATTAAGTGAGTTATGAATGTGCCCTGGAAACTGCATTATCTTTCCCTCTAGCATTTAAAATATATGAGCAGTTTACTCTCCAAGCCTTCTTTTCCAATTCAGCTGCCATCCCCATTCCTTTCTACAGATACACACATGCTTCAGCTTGACTGAACTAGTTGGATTTTCAGAGCTCATTGGGCTTTCCTTTCCTTTCTTGTCTTTGACTTTGACTGGTGTGCCCTTCCCCAGTCTATCTTCTTTGTTTTTGGTAGTGCGAGAAGTGGACCTCTTATTGATAGAGGTTTCAGAAATTAGCTCACATGCCACCTCCTTCAGGAAGACTTCCTTGACTGCTGCCACTTCCCAAGGCAGAGATAAGTGCTTTTTTGTACTCTTAGGATATCATTGTTGCAAGGCTTATATAGCATGGCAGTATTATTATTCCTGTTTACTTGTCTCTCTTTCTAAACTGACAAGTCCTTGAAGACAGGCTCTATGCTTTATCCATCTTTTTGTCCTCAGCATCCAGCCCAATTTTTGGGTATGTAATGTGTACTTAGTAAATATTAAATTAAACGAATGAAGAGAATGGAAAAACACCTCATGAGAACTCACTACAGAAGTTGCAGAGCCATTGAACTAAAAGGCATTCATTTCACTAAGAGGAATGCTTCTCTCTATTTCTTTTCAGATGTATGTTCCTCCTTTGGGCACAATTATAACAAGTTTGATTTGTACAAAATCCAATACTGTTGGAAAGAGCTGATTAGGAGAAGCAGGGAAGAAGATAAGACCACGAAGCAGAAATGACTCCTGACGCTCTGATAGTGATAGAAACAGAAAAAGTAGCAACACAAAACTGGATGGTCAAGTATGGGCTCGTTTAGAGTACCAGGAAGCAGCACAGGATATTCCTACACAGTCCAACAACTGACATTCAGGAGGAATGCCCTGAGTTATCGAAAGGTTAAAGTATACTCTGCATACTCTGTTTAAGAAAACAAAATGTCAAGACCTATTGGGTTTTCAGTCGCTTGGAAACAGCATGGAACCCTTCAGTCATTAAGATGCTACTTGGACATTTTAAGACAGAAACCGTGTAGCCAGTCTACAAACATTCCTGTAATCTCATAATGACTCCTGAATACAGAGGGATCTTGCCAATAAATAGCAGAATGGTAAACAAAAGATGTCTTAGGACACTGCTTTTCTAATGCTTCTCTTTGGAACCCTGGGGGTTCCTCGTCATTATCTCCAATACTGATTCCGACATGGGGAGCATGGGACCCACATTCTCTCCACTTACCCTCTTCGGCCCCTTATTTTTTATGCAATAGGTTGGGTGTCGGTGTAGGATTTTGTTTGAAGAAAAGAGCCCTTAGATTAAAAAAATATGTGGTGAGAGTTTTCTTACAGTAGATAAAATAGGTACCCAGATACATGTTCTTAAGAGGCAGCAAGTAAGGGCATCATCTGAGCGAGTTCAAGTCCCTGCTCCGTGGGGTGGTGAAGCAGATGGTCACTTTTCCTGTGTGCTCTGTCTGAAAATTGAACCCGGAACTTTCACACGCCGGGCCAATGCGCTGCCACTGAGCCAACTGGCCAGGGCCAAGCAGGGCATTTTAGCTGGAAGCATGGGGAAGGATGGGGAAAGGTCCTATGTCAGGCCTGCATTCAGGACCTAGCATTGGGGAGAGACAGAATGAATGACAAATATATTATTATGAAGTAGGGTCTCCTGTCAGCCAGTGGGGTCAGGATGGAGAGGTGGGCGGAAGGCAACGGGGAACCACTTGAGTTGAGGATGGGGTGTGGCTGGGGCCATGGTGTGGACTACCCAGAACTTTATTCCTGGAAATCTCTTTCGATCTGGGTTTTACAGAGATACTCTGGAAGGGCTGCGCAGGAAACAGCACTAGAAGGAGAAGACAAGAATGGAGCCAGTGGTTATTTTAGAGATGGAACTCCCCGGGGCAGGGCGTGAGGCAGGCGGCAGGGAGAGGTGGAAGCCGACTCCAGTTTCCTGGTTTGGCAACTGGGCGGATGGGATGCTGCTCATCAAGGTGGGGAAGACGGGAGGAGGAGCAGGTCTGGGCTGGTCAGGGAGTGAGCTCACTCCTGGGACAGGCTGGATCTGAGGTGCCGAAGGGAAGTCGAGGCGGAGATGCCCACTGGGCAGTTGGATGCTGTCTCTGGGGTGCCGAAGGAAACGGCCCCGCTGGAGACTGATCCGGACTCACCTACAGCCAAATCCGGACTAACGCTGGCACTTTGGGAGAGGCTAAGTTCGCTCAGGGAATGAGCGTAAAGTGACAGGTGAACAAGTTTGTCACCCTGGGGAACAGGGACAGACAGGGGGGCAGGCGGAGGTAGGGGGGCGGCACCAGCGAGCAGGAGGGGCTGCCAGGGCAGTGGAGCAGCCCCAGAGGGGCCCTTCCCGGGACTTGCCTGTCCTGATCATGTATCTGAACATATCATCACTCTTAAAGGGCAAGAAGGGATTTATGGTCTTGGGATCACTGTGCTCTGGAGTTGGAAAGACTTTCAGAGATTTTATGGTCCAGCGGTTTTTTTCAAAAAGTGGCTAAGGCAGACAATCCTAAAAAAACTGAAAAACAAAAAACAAAATAAAACAGAAAAACCCCAAATGAGACCTTGTGCCAATCCCAGCCGATGAGAGAGTGATAACAGAACCGCCGGCTTCTCCCCACTGTCTCGGAGTAGCCGTGTGCCCACTCACCCCTCAAGCATTTCTCAGTCACCAGGTGTACAGCAGGCTCTGTGCTCGGGTCTGGATATAGCTGTGGACAAGACAGTTTCTGCCCCTGGGGCTTGCTGTTCTCAATCTTGGCTGCACCTTCCAATTACCCAGGGAGCTTTGAAAAATTCCTGAAGGCCTGGCCATTCCTCATTGCAATGAAATCAGGGTCCCGGACACGGAGACTAGGAAAACTGTCCAGGTGACTTCACTGGCCAGCCAGGTTTCAGGACTAACTCAGGAGAGACCGTCTAGGGCAGGGGTCCCCAAACTATGGCCCACGGACCTCATGTGGCCCCCTGAGGTCATTTATCTGGCCCCTGCTGCACTTCCGGAAGGGGCACCTCTTTCATTGGTGGTCAGTGAGAGGAGCATAGTTCCCATTGAAATACTGGTCAGTTTGTTGATTTAAATTTACTTGTTCTTTATTTTAAATATTGTATTTGTTCCCGTTTTGTTTTTTTTACTTTAAAATAAGATATGTGCAGTGTGCATAGGGATTTGTTCATAGTTTTTTTTTTATAGTCTGGCCCTCCAACGGTCTGAGGGACAGTGAACTGGCCCCCTGTGTAAAAAGTTTGGGGACCCCTGGTCTAGGGTACCAAAGTACTTTGACTGAACCCATGTGTCTCCAGGTGACTTCACTGCACAGCCAGGTTTCAGGACTAGCTCAGGAGAGACCATCCAGAGCACCAAAGTACTTTGACTGAACCCATGCGGAGGACACTTGAGCCAGCCCACACAGTTTGATTTACCCACCAGGGCAGGAGTTAAGGTGGTCAAAGGGGACAGCAAAGAGGCTGGGCCCAGAGCCCCTGCATCCTGTCCCCACGCCTCAGCCAGAGTGCCCTCTCCTCTTCCACCCCTGCTAGGTGGCCCTGAGCCTGGTTGGTCACCCAGCTTTGATGTTAAGCACAAACCAAGTGAATGATCTGCATTGTTCTCATTTTTCACCTGGGCTGCCTTCTTTCTCTGTGAAAAACCAGCTGGATTCTTTCTCTAAATGGGGTATTCTTCATTGAGTGGACACACAATGGGCCTCTTTCACCGGCAATTCAGTTTCTAGTAACAGAGACCGCGGGCCTGCCAGCAATCCCCTTGTGAAACTGGCGTGCACCGGCTTCTGAAAACGAACCGTGGGCACTGACACCTGGGGAAACGGGGCCCCACTCATGTGTGGGGCTCCATGAGAGCCAGGCGCTGCTTTGGCCCTGGCAGGGAGAGAGATGCTGGCTGGGCTCCCTGCCCACACTGAGGTCCCCTGCACTTGCTCTCCACAAGGGGAACCAAGTCTTTTCTCTATGTGGCTCACCACAAACCTGAGTCTGGCAACTGCTGTTTGAGCCAGGAACAGGTATCTACCTGTGTGACTTTCGGTGAGTGGCGCAACCTCTCTGAGCCTTAGTCTCAGGCTGGAACACTGGGAACATAGGATGATTGTGAGGATTAAATGACATGATGGATGCAAAATGTGGGCCACCTACACTTATGTGCCAACTACTAACTTAAGGCCCCTTTATATATAATCTGTAATTGAACCCAGAGAACTAAATCAGCAAACTAGCTGTTGTAGATTGTTATCTAGTGTATAAATGAGGATATTGAAGCCCAGAGAAGCAAAGAAACGTGTCCAACATTTCTCAGTCATCAAAGGAGCTGGACTTTGAACTTAGGCCTCCCACAGCGAGAAGTCAATGGTGGGTTAGCTGTTACTGTATCACCAGATGTTGCTTGAAATTCAGGTGGGAAGAAAGGAAAGATGGCGTAGGGCATGGGGAAAACTTTTCTTATTACTTTGGAGGTTGTATTCATAGCCATGATGTTCAGCCAGAAGCTGAAGGGTTTCTTGCCGAGAACAGGGAAAAAGAAACCAATTTTTGCTGAGATCAACTATGTGCTAGATGCTGTGCAAAACCTCTTTCATGTACATTTCTGCATTATTTGTTCCGCAGGACTAAATCTGCAAGGGTGGTGCTGTGGATTTTTATCTCTACTTCGGGGATGAGGATTCAGAGGCTCAGAGAAGTTAAGCAACCTGCCCAAAGTCACAGCATATTTAAGCTGGACTTCGAACCACGGTCTCTCTGGCCTGAGAAGCAGTTGCCCTCTTGCATTTGCCTGGCCTTACTGTGTGTGTCCTGTTGACCCTGAGAACGGAGGTCACCGGTGTCTTTCCAGTTCACTCACTTCCTTACGGATTCCTTTTCAATTTCCTAGGTCCTGCAGCAGTCAGAAAGGGCGGTTTCCTAGGTGAAGTTTCCTTGGCAGCCACGGCAGGAGGAAAGTAGCGCTGATGCTAATATTAATAATAATAACAATAATTATGACTAAGTTTGAACACTGTGTTCTAAGTGCTCAGTGTGTTCCGGACACTGTTGCAAGAACTCAGTAGACCTTATCTCATCTAATCCTCGCAGCACTCCTGTGTGGCTGGGATAATGACTCTCCCCGCTTCTGCCAATGGATACTGGCACAGATCAGTTCCGCAGCTGGCCGAAGGTCACACAGCCTGTCACTGTGGAGCAGGGCTTTGCACCATGTGCTCAAACCCAGAAGCCACTTGGCAGAACTTGCTGGAAGCAGCAGTCGGGGTCTTTGTGCCTCCTGACCTGACTTCTGATTGACAGCTGCCAGAAGGGGTGTTCCGTGGGGGAACGTTCCCTGGGGTGGGGGTCACTCTCCTTTCACTTCGTTTTGAGGAAACAGTTGTTCCCAGAGTGTGGGATTTGGGGGTGAACTTGAGAGGGCACTTACTTTTTTCTGCCTGTAGGTTTCTGGGGACTGGCCCCTGTTTTACTTGGCCCTGACCTGCTCACTCGCTGGGATCTCAAACCTACCGAGTCCTTCCCTCCCCTTCTTTAACGCGGAGAGCTCCCTTTGTAGGAGGAGGTGGGTCTCCTGTGCTTTCTCTCCTTGTACCCAGGCCACATCCTCCCTGCAGGCCACCTCTGTGTCCCCAGACCTTGGAGCCAGGAGCTGGACCCAGATGGTGGCTTGGAACCCTTGCATGTCTCTGGCCAACCAGAGCCACCAGCCCAGCTCCGGCCCTGGGCAGCTTGGCTCTAGTGAGTGCCGCATTCTAGCCGGGGGCTCGGTGTTATGTCAAAGCGGCAACTATGTGCCTGGAGTCACGTTGCTGGGGAGGGAGATGACAGTTTCCCTAAAAATAAAAGAGTTTTATTCAGTCTCCTCACTTTCAAGGGGGAGAAAATATACTAGCATTCCTTCTGCCCTTTATAGTCTCTACTTTAAAAAACTACAACAAAAACAAACTCTGCCTTAATCATATTGTGAGCAGCAGTGATTTATTGAGAACTTACTGTTGTGTGCCAAACACTTTACAAATATCATCTCATTTTAATCCTCTTAAAACATTTTGAGGGGAAGGACTTGATTATCCTGCTTTAACAGTTGAACAAACTGAATGTGGAGAGATTAATTTGCTCAAAGGCACACAGTAAGAAGTGCCGAGTGAGGATCTGAGCCCGGGTCAGCCTGACCCCAAAGCTCTTAACCACTGTGCAACTTTTCACCTGTCTCCTTACCCATCTTCCCCTTCCTCCGGAAGTCCTAAGTGTCGCACGGATGGGTGAGCACTTGGCCAGTCTAAGTGACATGGAGAGCTATTCTAGCTGCTCTTTTCTGCCTGCCCACATGGTGTGCCTCTGATTTCTTTAATTTGGGACCAGAGGGATCTTGTGCGGTTTGTTTGGGGCAAAGTGTAAACAAGTCATTTGTTTTTCTCTCTCAGGTTGACCAGAAGAGCCTTGTCATGTGTGAAGGTGCATACACACTCGCATGTTCCGCCCTTCCTTGCTCCTCCTGACAGATAGCTGGTCCTGTGCCCGAGTTTGATTCATTTCTGCTGAAAAACAACCTCGACCTGGAGATAAGAATTCACTCAAGCAAGATTGGAGGGTGAGATAACATGGAGCTTGCAATGAGTTCATTTTAACTGGTAACTTATTCCACCCCAGAGTTCTCATGTGTGAGAAGTGAGCTCGGGGCTGGACAGGCGTGCAAGGGAGGCTGGGAAAGCAGTTAGCTTCTCCTGGGGAGCCCGGGGCTTCCTGCTGTACATGCGTGGGAACCCACACTGTGGGCCAGACCGACACAGAGGCCAGGCACGGCTGCTGGTGCAGGCCAGGGGGCCATCCATTCTGCAGTAGGCATTCCTTAGCTTTGTGGAGTCTAGCCTTTCTGCATATCTTCTTAGTTTTGATTCTGCATTCTGAGTCTTGATTCCCCAGTGGAGGAGCTTTCTGTGGGCTTTCTCAGACTACTTATAGCTGGGGCAGGAGTCATGACATAGACTCCTTCACTGAGCCCAGCCCCCGCCCCCTGCAAAGCAGACTTTGCTCTTGAAAGGGGATATATGAGGAAGGCAGCACTGCAATAGAGCTGTTTTCAGGGGCAGCAGTGGTTGGTGTCCTGGCAGAGTCAGTGTGTGGCACAGTCCAGGGGTGGTGGCAGGGGCATCTGCAGAAGCACCCCTGCTGCGGGGCTTGAGGGGTGTTCTTGTTCTTCTTTGTGGCGGAGCATCCAAGTCTGACTCTCAGACCCTCCAGGAGGTTTGTGAGCTACTCAGTACCCTATTCGTTTGTTAAGGTTTGCCTGATGGTCCAGATGCGGGCTACCTGTGCATGGTCCACGGATGCTGGCATGTGTGTTCTGCTGTTGCGGGGTAGGGTGTTCTCTAAATGTTGATTAGATTCTGTAGGTTTGACAGCATGGTTGAGTTCTATGTTTCTGTTGATAGTCTCTCTAGCTGTTGTATTAATTGTTGAAAGAGGGGTGCTGCAGTTTGCAACTACTGTTTTGATCTTTTCTATATCTCCTTCCAGGTTATATTGGTAAAGTATTTTGCAACTCCATTTGATGAATAGTACTCTTTTAGGAATACCAAATCTTTCTTGTGAATCGGCCCTTTTGAAATTATGTAATTTCTTCTGCTTCTGGTGATTTTCTTTGCTCTGGAATTTTTCATATAATTCTATATCCTGCTTTCTTTTGCTTAGAGTTTGCATGACATAGTTTTCCCATCCTGTTACTTTCAGCCTACCTATAGCATTCTTTTGAAGTCTGACAGCCTATAGTTGAGCCATATTTTTAAGTCTACTAAACAATCTTTCTCATTTAATCTCTGTATTTAGACCATTAACACTTACTGGTTTCACAGTTCTTAAGTATATTATTTTAGTTTTTCTTTTCTGTTCATTCTCTTTTTTTGGTTTATTTGTTTGTTTCTGTATTTTATTTTATCTGTCTTCCTGTAGGTTACTTGAATATTTTTTAGAATTGCATTTTGATTTATCTGTTATGTTTTCAACTGTATCTTTTTGATAGCTCATTTAGTGGTTGCTCTAATATTACATTATATATACATAACTTATCATGGTCTACTGCTGTTGAATTTTACCGATTCAAATAAAGTGTAGAAACTTATGTCCCTTTAAGTCCTTCACCCTTCACCATTTATATCGCAATTGCCTTAAATATTTCTTCTAAATACATTTAGAACTATGTCAGATAATATAATTTTTTTTGCTTCAACCATTAAACATAATCTAGAAAACTGAAGAGAAGAAAGATTGCTGTATTTACTCCAAATTTTATACTTAATGGGAGAAATAGGGAGAAGTATGTCTAGTCCATATTCCTGAAAGTAGAAGTCACAATATCCCTTCATGAACTCCCTTTCTGCTGAAACTGGCCACAGTGGGCTCTGTTGTTTGCAGCAAAGAACCCTGATTAACACACTACCCCTTTGAGAAGGGCAGAGACGCAGAAGAGCTATCCCTTTAAGTAGGCATACTGGTCTTACCAATGAGTTTTTCAGAATTTAAACTGAAAAGAGGAGTGGTTTTCCTCTTTTTCTTCCAAATTACAGAGCTTGTCTTCTGTACACAACCAAAATGTTTTTTATTACTATTTTTTATTTAAAAATTAGTATTTGGTTTTTGTAGAGAATTTAGAAAATATAAACAGAGAGCATCTCACACTAGAATAACTGTTGCTAATATTTATATACCTGATGCATATATAACAAAAATGTAATGCTTAGTAAACTGCTTTTTCACTTAACCAGATAGCTTTCTATCTATTCATTCTAATAAATATAGTTTAGATCATAAATTTTTAATGGTTACACACCATTCCTTTGCAAACATAGCTATTTCCATATCTGTTCCCTACTGTTGAACATGTCGATTATTTCCAATTTCTTTGCACTGTAAACAATTCTGCATGGAACATCTTTGTAGATAATCATTGTGCACTTGTCTGGTTATCTTACCCCCTAGAAATGCAATTGCTGGGCTGTCAGGGATGCACATTGTTTTAAAAAGAGCTTTGATACAAATATTTACAGAGCCTTCCCATCCTGCTTGCAGTCCCAGTGCCACCACTGGGCTCCCATTCTGCGACAGAGTTCTCTTGTTCACAGAGCCTGTCCCACCTTCAGTCTTCCCTCTTCTTCACCCTATCCCCCAGGGCTAGTTTGTGGCAGGTTGACATGTGAAAATTAACTTAAGTGTTGTGATACCCTCCACTTTCCACTTGCTCCCATCTTAGGAACCTTTTCCATTCAAGGCATGGCAGAACATCCAAATCGATGTGGCACAGTTTTAAGTCTAAGTGCTGAGCGTTCAGATGGAAGATGCGAGAGCAAGATGTGATCCGCCACTTCCTTCCCCATGCCTGACCTCTCTCAATCGTCAGAGAAGAAGAGAGGTGGAGATGGAGTCACTGGGTCAGACTTGAGTGCGAGTGGCCCTCTCTCATGTCTCCCTCCATCCTGCAAGATGAATCCTGGCAGGAGGGCATGATAGGATCTGCCTCCAAGTCATAAGGACCTGTGACGAGCATCCCAGTGTATAGTCTGGGGTGGCATCAAGCTGCAGGTAAGTTCTCTATTCATCAAATAAAGGCTGTCATAGAGTAGAAATGTAGTAGGGTAGGTCTAATGGGGAACAAAGGGTGTAAGGATGAACTCCCAATTTTCTCCTGGCCTCAGAGTGCTGAGGATTAGGCATCTGAATGTCCCTGTGGCATCAAGTTGGTGTGTGTAGGACGAGGCAGAGAAGAAGGAAGGACAGAGAGAAGAGAGGAGAGGAGAGGGGAGAGAGAAATGAGAGCTAGGAGCCCGACAGGTGCTCCTTGCCTGAATGTGTGTGAACCCCATGGCAGAGGTTGCTTCCAGGCATCTGATGAGGACATGGTTGCATCCCAAATAATTTGATTACCTGAGACCATGATAGATACAGAAAGTGAGGCAACTTCTTTTTTATTTTATTTTTTTGTATTCTTCTGAAGTTGGAAACGGGGAGGCAGTCAGAAAGACTCCTGCATACACCCGACCAGGATCCACCTGGCATGCCCACCAGGGGGCGATGTTCTGCCCATCTAGGTGTCGCTCTATTGCAACCAGAGCCATTCTAGCACCTGAGGCACAGGCCATGGAGCCATCCTCAGCACCCGGGCCATCTTTGCTCCAATGGAGCCTTGGCTGCGGGAGGGGAAGAGAGAGACAGAGAGGAAGGAGAGGGGGAGGGGTGGAGAAGCAGATGGGCACCTCTCCTGTGTGCCCTGGCCGGGAATCAAACCTGGGACTCCTGCACTCCAGGCCGATGCTCTACCACTGAGCCAACTGGCCAGGGCGGTAACTTTTTTTTTTACACTGTATATAGGGTGACATTCTCTCCCCCCTCCCACATTTAAAAACACTGATTTTGACAGGACAGATACCCCAGGTATAAAGTACCGTATTTCCTCATATGTAAGATGTGCTATTTCCCAAAAATTTTGGGGTCTAAAACTGGGTGCGTCTTATAGAGTAGTTGTAGATTTTTTTACTTGCATTTCCCCCTTTTTTGCACTTGTTTTTGTGCTCATTGTTGAAGACAGTGATTTGCCCTCAGACACAGATGAGGACAAGCTAATGGATGGCAGTTTTGACAGTGATGAAGAGTTGTATGAATGAGTTTAATAACTTTATGTAATACATTTTTTTTCAAAATTCGGGCCCCCAAAATTAAGGGGCATGTTATATATGGGAGCATCTTATACTTGGGAAAATACGGTATATGCATTGGAGAAAGAGTGGGGGTGGGGGAAGAATTTTTGTAGTTCTAAGTTCACGTTGATGGACAGTCTTTAACAACTTAACTTGTTTCTTTAAACTATGGCTTAAGAAAATGTTTTCCAGATTTGAGCCTCTACATAGCTCCAAACAAAAACTCCTTTTATTTCTACGTTATATATGCACAGTAGTTATCAAAATTTTCAAAGTACCAAAATTTTTATGGACAGCCAGTATCATGTAAAGCAAGTAAAAATCAGCTGGTGGGGTGGGGGGATGATTTCTATCAACCATCGGAGGTTCATAGGGGACTCTATGGGACCCTTAGGAGTCAACAGGTCCGAGGCTGCCATCTATGGTTATGCAGTGTGTATGCTGCAAAAAACTGCTGGCCAAGGAGTCCCTTGGGTGTTGAAGTCTGGCCCATGTTCCACTCCTTAAGACTTGGGCTTGGGAATAGGACTGTCCTTACCTGGGGATAAGGATGTCTTTTTCTTTGCACAAAGTACAGTCTATTTATAACCCATGTGTACACAGAGCAGTGTACATTCACAGGAGGATTCTTTTCAAATTCATTCACCCAGATGGGGCACCTTTTGTATACAGGCCCCAGAAAGGCACGCAATGACCCCGCATGAGCATACTTTGAAAACCATCATAAGTGTTTACTGCTACATAGATTTTGACTTTATAATTTTGAGTCCTCCGTTTGCTGGTAAATTTTCAAACAAGTCCAATACATTTCCTTGTCGCAGACTTAGCACATTACTGCCTGAGTGTGGGTGAGGGGACCGTTGCTTGTCGGAAGCATGGTGATGATAGTGTCATTATACTCTGGAGAAAAGTGCGGGCATGATTTTCTCTGGGCAGAATCCCCTGCTGTGATTTTTAGGATGACGATTAAAATCAGACTTAGGAGACCAAAAGATCACTTTAATGAAACATCCTTATTTTACAATCAGGGAATGATGATCCTGGGAACTTATGGCTCCTGCTCAAGGCCACAGGATTCTAAGTGGTGAAGTTGGGACTCAAATCTAAAGCTTCCTGGCTATGGTCCCAGGCTCCTTAGTTAAGGTCTTCCTCATTGGCCACCTTCTTTCAAAGACAGGTATTTACCCCTTGGAGATGCTCTGTGGCCCTTCTTCGAAGAAGGAGAATGCCTTACACATCAGGGGGAGCCTAGCATTGTGGTATCATGTGCTGTCGATGAAATGAGTGGTCTCTATGTCAGTGGCTTTTGCAGCATGAAAAGGTGAAGGCAGCCCTATTTCCTGGCCTCCAACATGGCCACCTTAAACAACAACAATAATAACAAACTAATGATTGTAAACACCATCATCATCTCGTTTGGTCCAGGTGGAGCACCTTTGATCTGGGGATCTCTAAGCATGTTGCCAACATAATCCAGCAGCTAGTGTCATTATATCCCTTTTATAGACAGAGAAAATAAAGCACAAGACATTTAAGTTAGAGGCTCAAGGTCACATAGGGCATCATTAGTTGAGACATGTGAGGAACTCAGGTTGTTAACTCTGAAATAAAATCTCTAGGCACTTAACAGGTTTTGGCTGGCAATGGCTGCTCTTTATGAGGACTGTATGTTTTTATGAACCATACCATAAAAGCAAATACTGATTATTACATTTTATTTAAAGGGTGTCTTTCACAATCTTAAATGTTGTGAGCATGCGGTGGACGCTGCCCTGCTCCCACTTGCAAATTCCACACACAGTCCTCTAGAATACTCAGGTGGGTCCCCATGGTTCAGGAAGGTGAACTTTCTCTACCAAGACTACTCAAAGTCGGCATTATACAACAGAAGAACCATTGGTCAGAGTCTTAGAGCACCTCAATTTGTCTTCTCCTTCAGCTTTATTGAGTTATAATTGACAAGTAAAATTGTATATATTTAGCATGTACAATGTGATGATTTGACATACTTTGTGAAATGGTTACCACAGTCCTGTTAATATGCCCATCCATCACCTCCCAGTTACCACTTTCTAAATGGTTCGAACACTAAAGGCCTACTGCTTTAGCAAATTTCAAGACACAGCACAATATTAAGTATAGTCGTCATGTTATCCACTAGAACCCCAGAAATTATTCATCTTATAACTGAAGACTTGTATCCTATGATTATGACCAGCCTCTGCCCATCACCTCCATTCCCCAGACCCTTGTAACCAGCATTCTACTTTCTGTTTTTGAGTTTGATTTTTTTTTTATTCTACGTATGAGTGAGATCATACAGTACTTTTTTCTGTCAGCTAATTCCACTCAGCAGGATGTCCTCTAGGTTTATCCATGTGGTTGCAAATGGCAGAGTTTCCCTCTTTCTTATGGTTGAATAATATTAAAATATAAGATGGCTTTCTAAATTTTTCTTTCCAATAGTACATTGTTAGTGCATAGAAACGCAACAGATTTTTTTGTAAATTAATTTTGTATCCTGCAATTTTACTGAATTTGTCTATTAGTTCTAAATGTTCTTTTAGTGGAGTCTTTATGGTCTTCTACATATAAGATCATGCCATATGCAAACAGATATGACTTTACTTCTTCCTTTCTGATTAAATAACTTGTATTTCTTTTTCTTGCCTGTTTCCTTTGGCTAGGATTTCTAATACTATGTTGAATAGAATTGGCAAGATTGGGCATCCTTTTTTTTGTTCCTGATCTTAGAGGAAAAGCTTTCAGCTATTAACCACTGAGTATATTACGTATGGGCTTGTCATGTATTACCTCTATTATTTTGAACTACATTCCTTCTATACATAATTTGTTGAGCGTTCTTATAAAAAATGTTGAATTTTATCAGTTGCTCTTTCTGCATGTATTGAGATGAACATATGATTTTTATCCTTCATTCTTTTAATATGATGTATCACATTTATTAATTTGCATATGTTGAATTGTCTTTGCACCCAAAAGATAAATCAAACTTGATAATGCTGTATGATTCTTTTAATTTGCTCTTGAATTATGGAAGCTAGTGTTTTCTTAAAGATTTTTGTATCTATATTCATCAGGGATATTGGAATGTAATTTTCTTTTCTTGGAGTATATTTATCCGGCTTTGGTATCAGGGTAGTGCTGGCTTTGCAACATGAGATTGCAAGTGGTCCTTCCTCTTGTGGTTTTTGGAAGGGTTTAAGAGGAATTGGTAGTAATTGTTCTTGAAATGATAGAATTCATCAGTAAATTTATAGGCTTTTGTTTGTCCAGAGGATTTAGATTACTAAATCAATCTCCTTACTTGTTATTGATCCATTCAGATTTTCTTTCTTCACAATTCAGTTTTGGTAGGTTGTATGTTTCTAGAAATTAATATTTTTTCTAGGTTATCCAATTTGTTGACATAGTTGTCCATAGCAGTCCTTCTGATTTTTGTATTTCTGCCATATTAGTTGTAATGTTTTCTCTTTTTTTGGGTGTGACAGAGATGAGAGAGCAGAGAGAGGGACAGATAGGGACAGGCAAATAGGGAAAGAAATGAGAAGCATCAATTCTTCATTGCGGCTCCTTAGTTGTTCATTGATTGCTTTCTCATATTTGCCTTGACTGGGGAGCTACAGCAGACTGAGTAACCCCTTGCTCAAGCCAATGACCTTGGGCTCAAGCTGGTGAGCCTTGTTCAAACCAGATGAGCCTGTGCTCAAGCTGGCGACCTCGGGGTTTTGAACCTGGGTCCTTTGTGTCCTAGTCTGATGCTCTATCCACTGCACCACCGCCTGGGCTGTTTTCTCTTTTATTTATGATTTTGTTTACTTGAGTCTCTCTCTTTTCTTAGTGTAGCTGAAGACTTTGTAATTTTGTTTACCTTTTCAAAAAACCAGCTTTTAGTTTTGTTGATGTTTTTTATTGCTTTTCTAGCCTATTTCATTTATTTCTGCTCGTATCTGTTACTTCTTTCTTTTTGATAACTTTGGGCTTAGTATACTCTTTTTCCTTTAATTCCTGAGGTCTAAAGTTAGGTTGTTTATTTGAGATCTTTTTCTTTTTCTTAATGTAAATATTTATTGATATAAACTTGCCTCTTAGAACTGCTTTTGCTGTATCTTAGAAGTTTTGGGGTATGTTATATTTTTATTTTCGTTTCATTCAAGATATTTTTTGATTTCTCTTTTGAATCTTCTTTGATCCATTTATTGTTCAGGAGTCTGTTGCTTAATTTCCACATATTGGTGAGTTTTCCATTATAATGCTGGTTCACACAAAGGCATTTTTGGGGGAGCTAATTTGCTCCTAGAACCATGTTTTTCAAGGGTGTCTGAAAAATGTTGATTTTTTTTCTAGCTCCTGAGTTACAGGAAATGGGAAAATAATGCCAACAATTCAATTTGGCACAAACACCATTCAAATGTCATATTACGTGGTGCATTAGTCAGGATAAGGTCTGCTATGTTGCAGTAATAAATAATCACAAAATTTAAGTGAGTTAATATATTAAATGTTGATTTCTCCCTCATCAGCTATCTGATGTAAGCTGATTGGCCTTACTCCTTCTTATAGATGCACCATTTAGAACAAATGACATTCAGGACACTGAGGGAGTGAAGAGAGAGACGGAGGAGGCACATCAGCCATTAACTGCTTTAGCTAAGAAGTGTCCCATGTCACTTACACCCTTAGTTTGTGCCCAGAGCAAGTCACATGGCCCATTCTAGCTGAAAGGTAGGCGTGGGAAATTATGGGAGCATGTGGAATATTTGGCAAACACTTCCTATCATTTGTAGTAAAAATGAGGTTCTTGGGTTCCAAGTTGAGGAGCCTGCCTGTCAATCTCTTTTTCTCTTCCTGAAAGCCTCTGAAGACAGAGTTCATATGGCTCCTTAAGTGCCAATCTAGACACGCTGCATATTATAGGATTCAGAGCTAGAATCTAGATATCTGTGTGGTGTCCTTGGCTTTATGGCTTGTGACTTTGAGTGGTCTCCTAATGGATGCGATGAGGGCTGGTGGAAGTATGACTTAAAATGTCTGACATCTGAAAGTATAGAAGTCTGCCCTCAGAATATTCATTCATTCCAGAAAGAATTATGTTCCAGACACCGAACCAGGGTCTGCTGGTAAAATGATAAACGAGTCTTAGCTTCTGTCCTCATAGAACTCACAGTCCAGTAGAGGGAATAGATAAGTAAATTCAAGTAGAATGAGGGCTCTCACTGGCGCAGAGAGCTTATAGTTTGGCAGTGGAAACAGTTAAGTAGATGTAGTAGGGTAAGAGTTCTCATTGGGTAACTGGGCTGCTGTGTCCATAGAATGGGTTCTGAAAGAGCCAGAGTTTTGGCCCAGATTCTGCCACTGGTGTGACCTGGGGCAGTTTCCTTCCACCTTCTGGGCTTTCATTTTCCCATCTGAGGATGGGGCCTCTCTGTAGTTCATGTTGTACTTTTACTGCCCTTTCACCTTACTTCTGTTTTTATTGTTGCTGTTTCCATCATCTGGACGTTCCAAGACTGAGAGAATGACCAGCATTGTGGTATAAAGTATGAATTGAATAATGTTAGAAAATGAAAGGCTAAAGGGGAAACCTATGTTTCTGTGTATTTTTTTTGTCCTTCTTTGGGAAAGTATAGCATCTTTGATTGAATACTTATTGGCTGAACTAACACAGAGATGTCTAGGAAGAATTCCAGAGAGGTAACTAAGTGGCTGTAAGAAATGAAAAGGAAAAAAAAAAATCTTCCTTAGGATCCCTGCTCCAGATGGATGCAGTGTTTCTGCAGATGGAGAAGGTGGAACTGGATATCCAGGGTCAGCCCAGGGATCTTGAGGACAGATGGGCTGAGTAGGGGCGAAGTGACTTCTCTTGGTTAATTCTGAGCCTGATCCACATGCTTCTTCGAAAGAGAGGTTTTCTTCTCCTTATTTTTTCTCATTGTTCAGCAGGTGTTGGTGAAGAGACTGCTACCAGAGTCCCAGTTGGTCCTTACAACAGCCTTGGTGAATGGAAGGTAAAGGATGCTGATCAGTAGGAGATGGCTGAACACCTGAGGACTAGCAAGAATGAGTTCTTTTCCACCCCTGGTAGCCTTGGAACCCAGGTGAGTATTGTAGCCATGGGATAAGGGTGCCTCAGGGAAGCTGTGACCAAAGCTCAGGGACACAGCCACCGCCACAAAACTGGTCCAGTAGGGAGGGAGTGGGGGAAACAGCACTTGCTTCTCTCTCCCCCTGTCTCCCAAACTCCTCCTGGTGCCTCCCATTGGCTGAGAGTACCTAAAGGCAGAGGACAAAGGAGGCTGGTCACGCAGTCCCTCATGGTCAACCTTTTGAGGGCTAAAGCAGGGCCTGGTCCTGGGGGCGGGGAGGGGGGCTGCAGAGCTGGGAAGCAGAGCAGAGTCAACACCAAGCGAGAGGCTCTTCAAATTCTCATGGCCTTGGGACCAAGAATCCAGTCCCAAGCAAGCAGTTGCTCAAACACACACACCAGCCCTCTCTTGCTCTCTCCTGCAGCAAGAGCAAAGGATCCATGGACCAAGTGGGTTGGCTGGGCAGAGGGATGCCCACGCTGCAGTAGGGAGTAGAGGAGAAACCTGATTTTTCTGACATGTCTTTCCCAGGAGACGAAGGGTAGGCATGGACTTACTGGTCCACTCTCCCAAGACAAATCTATCTTTTCACTTTTGGGAAGGGGAGGATAACAGACATTTGCCAGATGTCCATTACATGTGGGTATGAAACTTGCCTTTGTGCATGTTGGTTGCCTGTGAATCCTATGGTGATTGACTTAAGAAAATCAACAGGTACGGGCCAGCTGCCTTTGAGAAAAGCAGGCCCAGCTCTAGGAAAGCAGGTGACGTTAAGGAAATTCAACTGGAAGTCTGTCCTTTTTCTGTCATTCCTGTGAGACCCAACCTGACACCATGAGCCAAGGACCCACATGTCTCTCCCATCAGGAGGAAAACAAATGTCTGATGAAGTTATTCACTCCGGGTGTTAGGAACTTAATGGGTCACCCCTCCCAGGAGTTCTGTGTTTTCCAGGATGGCCAGAGAGTGGGTGGTGCTAACCCAAAAGAGTGAATCACTAATAATGGAATCCCAGGCATTTGAGGAGATCCTATTTCTGGGGTGGGTTCCCTCTTGACATTGTTCATGTTATACAAAGGTGACAGCCACATATTGTCCCCCAGAAGGGACTGTCCCTGTGGGTATAGTCACAGTGGAGATGAGAGGCAACTCCAGGCTGAAGCCAGGGTCTAATTTCTAAAACCAAATTCATCCCTTTGAATGAGAGGTGGCTTAAATGTCCGCATAGCCTGCCCGAGAGTAGGGAAGAGTCCCTGCCCTCCTCTCTGAAGCTGGATTCTTGTCAGCTGGAACACACTGATGTTCTTATGCAATGTCCCTGTTGGCAGAAGTGTTTGGGCCCCTTGTTTTCAGGGCTATGCCGTTTCCAAGAAGGAGCCGTGGCCTTTGAGTAGCACTGGGCTACTGAATAGCAGCCCTGGTGCCAAATGAAGGAGCCAAGAAGGGGCAGAGAAGAGGAAAGTCCTGACTTTTACGCGAAGATGAGACAGCTGCTCCCGTGGCAGCCAGGGTGACACTCCTCCTGTCCTGCAGTGGCCTCGAGGTCAGACTGGGGTCAGAGCCAGGTTGGGAGCAGGAAGGGTACCAGCCAGGCCAAGTGGGACAGAAGGGCAAAGTCCCCAGCACCCAGGTGGGAAAATCTGAGAAAAGCCACTGTCATCAGGAGCTGGAGGCTCGGTGGAGAATGCCCGTCAACGTCCAAGCCCAGCACCTCATGAAGCCCATGGGGAAGGTGTTCCTATTACGTTCAGCAATATCATCGACAATAATCACTGCTTCCATTTACTGAGCATTTCTGCCAAAGCCTTTTACATATTTACTTAAGTCCTCAAAAAGGTTCTATTTACCCAAAACATATTTATTGAGTTCCTACTTGGAGTCAGGCACAATTCCAAGTGCTTAAGGCAGATTGAGGGACAGTGGTGACAAAATCCCTGTTCTCACCGCAACGCCGCTATTTGCAATTAACAATGCACAACTCTAGGGTGCGCCATACGCATAGGCTACTTTGTGAACGCTGGTGCCCTGGCATTGGGCAGCCTGGCAGCCCCTCTCTGTGGACCTTTCATTCCAGTGGAGCTCATAGAATACCAATGAGGAAGGTGTTACTATCTTCCTGTTACATAGAGGTGTCGGGAGAAGAGGGATGGCAGTAACTGTGCCAGGCATTTGCCATCCCTCGCCCAAACGGTCATGAAGATTGCTTTCCCAAAAAAGATGCTGCCTGGGTAACTTCAGTCCAAGGCTACATCGAGAGAAAGATGAAATTTGCTTAGAACCAACCCAGCTGCCCTCTGACACTCTCTCTCTCCCAGTCTCCAAAACTCAAGTAGATTGTTGGTCCCTCACTAGTGTTTCAGCCCCTGCTTTTCCTCCAGGGAGTTTATGACAAACAGTCTAAGGGGTTTACTTTTGTGTGTGTGTGTGTGTGTGTGTGTGTGTGTGTGTGTATTTTAATTAATTTATTTTAAAAATTTATTTTTGAATTGCAGTTTACATTTAGTATTATTTGGCATTAGTTTCAAGAGTAGAGCCTAGTGGTTAGACAATGAGATACTTTACAAAGTGAAAGTATGTAAGTCCCCCTGATATTTCCAGTATCCACCCGGCACCGTACACAATGATTACAATATTACTGACATTTTCCTGTGCTGTACTTTACAAAGGGTTTACATTTTAACAGAAGTCAAAGTACTCTCCGAGAGCTGACGGGCGGGAACGGACAGAGTTGACATCTGAGGTAAAGTCTGCCCCCTCTGCCCATTTAGACACTTTGCTATGACTCCTCTATCGTTGCTCATAGCCAAGGCATCCCATTTTATTGTGACCTCTCCATGGAATGGCAGAGCATGGTTCTGTGCTGAGTCACAGACCGGCCTCTGGATCGATGGCCCTCAGTGTAGACTGAACGTGACTGACTCACCGGTATCTATTTGTCTCCGCCACCGACCGAGCTGGTTCTGGAGGCTCTGCTGAGACCTCTCATTGCTCCATATTCTCTCTCTTACTAATGAGGCGTTGTTCCTTAATTACTAGGTGCTGGATACCAGCATTAATTTCCTTTATTTCAGGGGATTTAGCAAAGAACTCATGAATAGTTCTGTGCTTCACGTGAGCTGCCTGATTTTTCATTTCCAGGCGTGCAAAGGTCACGGAGCTGACAAGCAGGGCCAGCGAAAGGTAACTGGGAAGCCGAGGGCAGGGAGACGCGGAGCGAGGCCCACAACACCCACGGGTGTGAAATTCATCTTCGTCAGTGAAGCGTTCAGGCTCTTGGATCCAAGTCCCCTGGCTCGTCCGCTGCCTTGTTTAAAGAGAAAAAACAAGGAGTAGCAGGCGCTGCAGGTAATTCAATATTCTAAATGATGAATATGAATGAAATTATGGTATTAAATCACTAATAGCCTTTCTGTGAAAAGTTATTCCAACAGGGATGAGTCTAAATTTTCAACCTCGGGGTGTCCCAGCTCCTGAGCATCACTGAGCCCTCAGTGATTCAGAGTTTCAAGGCCTAAGGGTCCTATTCCTGAGAAGCAGAGAACAGAACAAGTTTGCTGAAATGTGTTGGCTGGCTACAGGATCCATCAACAAATTGTCTTTTTTGGATTAAATTCAAGATTTTTTTTTTTAACCAATGGTTTCTTTGTTATGAAAGCTGAAAGGTTAAAGAAGGTAGAGGCTAGTTAGTTGCCAATTAACAGATGGGCTTTTTCTCTATGCCTTGGAGAAGCTGTGTCTGACGGCAAACTGAATGTCTGCTCTTGGCGATGTGTGGGCCACATTCAGTACAGAGGGCCTAAGATTGCCATGGTCATTATCCTCAATACGCTCTGTCATCCTGAGAGGTCACTGAACCTCTTTGAGCCTCAGTTCCCTCCTCTGAAGTGAGCAGAGGACTCAGGCAAGGCAAGATACTAACCTAAGTGAAGAAAGTGTATTATTGTTACCCTTAAAAAACTTTAGGAAGACATTAGACATGTTTTTATTCAATCTCATATTTAAATTTGTTTTTTAAATATGGTTTATTGGGTTTTCCAGGATGGAGTAAATACATTCCTTTGATACATTTTAGAGAGTACAGAAAACTAGAAATAAGAAAAAAGGTCACACAAAGTTCTCCCATCCATATATAACTTCTCTTAAATTTTAGTTTATTTTCTTTTAGTCATATTTTTGTGCACTTTGATCACAGTAAAATATACACAACATAAAAATTGCCCATTTTAGCCATTACTAAGTATATAGTTCAGTGCCACTAAGTAGATGCACACAGTTGTGCAACCATGATCACCATCCGTCTCCAGAACCTTTTCATCCCAAAGTGAAATTCTACTAACTCTACCCACTAACCCATAACTCTCCATTATCCCCTTCCCCAGCCCCCCATAACCACTCTTCAGTATTTTTCTCTATGAATATTACTGTTCTAGATGCCTCATCTAAGTGTAATAATTTCTAGTCATTTTATGAATAGGTCTTAAAAAATATGAATTGAACCCGATGAATATGGAATTCAGTGTCCAAATTTCTTAACATTTTAATGTATTTTTGTATTGTTACATCCTCAATACAAAAATATTTTTGATGGCTGAACATTATCAGGTTGAGTGAATGCATCATCCATCATTATTCTTTTATAGCAAGGGGTCCCCAAACTTTTTACAAAGGAGGCCAGTTCACTGTCCCTCAGACCGTTGGAGGGCCGGACTATAAAAAAAAACTATGAACAAATCCCTATGCACACTGCGCATATCTTATTTTAAAGTAAAAAAATAAAACGGAAGTAGTACTGTACGTGAGCGATGCCGCCACATATAGTACTCCAGGAACACAGGATACGGATGCATCCTGTGCTCCTCTCACTGACCACCAATAAAAGAGGTGCCTCTTCCAGAAGTGTGGCGGGGTCCGGATAAACGGCCCCAGGGAGCCGCATGCGGCCCGAGGACCGTAGTTTGGGGACCCCTGTTCTACAGTTTTTAATCGTTTGCACTTTTAAAGACAGTTGTGGCAACATTGTTTTGTGTAAAACTTTTACCATATTGAGGATCACTTCCTTTGTGCAGATTCAAGACATTCATTACTGGCTTAAATGGAATGAGAATTTATTTTCAGGCTCATGATCTCTATTACCAGATGGCTGGGGGAAAATTTTTCAGAGGGTGCCTTTCACAGGTAGTGCAGGTTTTCTCCTGGGGCCGTGAGGTCCTAGTCTCTAAGATGCTGACAGCCTGTACGGTTGATTAAGGCCTTGACACTCTGGGAAGGTGAGAAGGGCAGGCCTGCTTCCGAAATTCCTTTGTAGGAGAGGCTTAGGGATGCTGATCTCTTCACCAGGGGGAAGAGTTTTCCTTGTTTTTTCCTTTAGATTGTGTGTGTGTTTGGGACGACCTGGATGTTTGCTGACAAAGGTTATGGAGTACCTAAAGCTGCCCTCCGAGCCACGCCTCGGCTCCTCCACCAGGGCAAGGATTGAGACGAGTGACCTTTCAAACCTCCTCCACCTGTGTTTCCGTGATCCCAGAGTCATGCCACTGCGCAGCCCACCAGTTGGACCCAAGGACTTCAGCGGCCTCACGTCAGCCTGGTCCATCCATCTCTTTTTCTGTTTCATCCCTATTGTCAGGGCGGTGTGGGCCCGTCCTCTCCCTTCCCAGGAAAGCCCATGTCACAGGGAGCACTCCTGCGCGTCTCCCCGATGCTTTCTTGGTAGCACCGTCTGATGACACTGCTCCCGCTGCCCTCAGCTGCTCTCCAAGAAGACGTCACAACTGCAAGAGATCCCAATCAGCCCATTTGTCCCTGGGGCCCTGTGTGCTTTGGCGGCCCAGCCGGAAAGCCGGGCCTATTTTTACCTGTCATGGTGATACTATCTTCAGGTGTAGTTGGAACTGAGCTCTTGGTGTGGAAACTCTTACTCAGAACAGAAAGGGTTGAAGAGAGCTTGGAGGCTGAACTCCGGGAGGACTCTTGCCGGAGGCCACTTGGCGGGGTGACTCTGGTTTCTTGGAGCAACAGTATGGCCAACAGGTGGGTGTTTCCTTCGGGAGAGATTTCCTGGTTTTTCAGTAGCTGTGGGCCATGGTGAACACTGCCATTTCCTGCCTTCTCTGCATTATTTGATAAATGTGTGGGTAGGCTGTTCTGTGGTTTAATTACAATGGCAGAGCACTCACCATTGTTGGTTCTCGTCCCTGTGGGAACCCTGGTCTGCACCTCACTGTGTTTCCCTTGAAATGTTGTTTGGGGTTCTTCAAACTGCTTCCTGCCCCTCCGGCCAAGGACACTGAGATTTTAACCAGATTTGAAGTCAATGGTCTTACCCTTGAGAGCCACCTGTGTGTGGAACATGTTACAACTGTTAGCCACACCCATAATATTAGCTGAAAGGTACTTTCAGAGGACATTTATTTCAATGATACATGAGGTTTCTTTTCTCAATTCTTCCCTGCACAGTCTATGCAATAATTAAAAAAAAATTAGATCCAGTGTGTTTCCTTTCTTCACTGTATTTCTCATGTGAGGTTGATTCTAACACAGCAGCAAACAAATCGATGCACATTTACCAGACAAAGTCATGATTTCACAAATGAAACAGAATACAGTAATTTCTATGGAGTCCAAAATTGGTCATTCTTTTCCTTTCTCAACTGGAATGTCAGTTTTGACAGGGCTCAATAGAAAAAAAAAAGGTGTGACCTTTTTTTTCTCTTACATTTTAATGATCATGGAACTAAAGCATACACAGAAGTTGGCAGAAAAATTAATGGGAGTTCCACTTTCAAGCTTCAGTAATGATCAACACTTAGCTAATTCTGCCTTTTTTGGTTCCTCACCCATACTCTCTGACTCCAGATCATTTTGAAGCATATCTTAGACATCATGTGATTTCACACCTAAGCATTACATTATGTTTCTCTAAAAGATAAGGATTACTTTTGAAAATACATATACCTGTCTCTGCTCTTTAATGAAGAAAAGTTTGAGGCATCTTCATAGCAGACTCAGAAAAGGGGTGAAATTATACTTCTTTAAAATGTTTATTAGACAACTAATCTGTTATTGCTGCTAATATAGGTGCGTTTGTAATTTGTTAAATAAACTTCAAGAGAGGCCATTATAAAGGATATGCTATCATTTTTAGTCACTTGTTGAAATCAAGAATTTAAGTCTACAAAACACAATTATTATCACGATTCAGAATTATACACATTGAATATATTTTCCCAGAGGTAAGCTCACATCCGATTGATTTAATTTCCTTAACTATGGGGCTGGCCACATCTTAGTTTGTCCAGATGGGTGGTCTCCAAGCTTTTTTGACTGCAGATTTCTATCAGTAAAGAGTTAAGTATGTATCCATAATATGACTCATTTATTCATAAATTGTATATAAACTCTATTAGGATGGTAAATTAAGTGTATGATAAAACATAAAGTAGAAACTGAAGGATGAAATAAGTAAAAATGAATAGCAGTTCTAATATTTTCCTCCTGCCCTAATGAATCTTCTTGGAAGCACCCTGGTTTGAAAACCACTGGGGAAGCCAGTGAGAAGCAACACATATCTCTGGACAGGCTGGGTTCAAATCCCTGCTTCATCATTCCTTAGCTTGTGATCTTAGACACATCACTTAACCTCTCTAAATCTATCTTCTTATTGGTCATATGAAGATGCTAATACCTTACAGGGTTTTGTAAGATTTAATGCTTATACAGTTCCTGGTACGTGGTAAGCATTCGATTCATTTTAGTTAATAATAATGCTGATAACACAGCAGTAGAGGGCTGGACTGGGGCTAGGTTTTCACTGATTTTTTTTTTTTTTTACAGAGTACTACAGCACGAAGCACGCGTGGGCACTCACCCAGGTGTTGTGGAGCTGATGATGGTGATGCTGTGATGACAGTCACTCACAGGGCTGCTCATGCTGGGTGTGATCAGTAACACAGTGTGCATATCTCACTCACTCTGTTTTATTTGTACTGATGATAATGGTGATGGTGTGAGGATGGTTACAGGGATGGTCACATGAGGGTTGATGAATACGACCAGAAGGAGAAGTCAGTCTCCACCGGAAACACATCATCAAACTTACACTTGTTTTTCCTAAGAACCCTTCCCTTAGCCACCTGACAAATATGCTGACTAACTTGTTTGGCTGTGTCTCCCTTCCTGGCCTCTCTTTCTTGCTGATCTGTTTCGCTGCTGTGCCCTGCTGCTGTGTTCCTGTGTCTGTCTTTCTCTACGGCCTGGTGTGATGCTTGCCCGAACACAGGCCTAGCAGACGCCGGAGCCCTGTGCACTGCAGGGCGTCATCTGCCCGCGGCTGTTTGATGCGATGTCATGGAGCCTGCCTCTCACACCCTGAGGGCTGCTGGCTGAGTGCTAGACACCTGCAGAGTGTGGCGCTCTGCGGCCTCGTGCAGGATGTGGCCCATGGCTTTCCTGTTATGAGAGAGGGCAGGCATTGCATTGTAGGGAGCAAACCTGCACTGGGGCAAACTTAGGGCAAATGCCCCAACCTGGTCAGGCAGGGGCACCTGGGAAGCACGTGCCCAGGAAGTGTGCCGTTCAGCAGGCGGCCTCCCTTGCCGTGACCTCGGGGGCCTCCTGGGAAGGGCTGGATCCCCGAGGGTGTGCAATCCCAGAAAGGCGTTCTTCTTTCCAAAGTCAGGAAGAAGGAAAGTTGTGTTGAGCCCAGTGGTGCCCAGAGATAGGCTGAATTGAAATAAAAACTTGCCTTAAGTGCTTTGTGTGGGGACTTGTGTGTTTTTTTTCCCCATTAACCTTGTCTACTGGGCTTTAGGAGAGGAAGCACCCCCCTTACCACCCCCCCTTCTCTAGGAGGGTTTCGGACTTCACACCTTTAAAAAACTCACAAGTCTGAGGATGCTCTTTCAACATGAGCACCCAGACTCTTGCTCTAGATTTGATTTGGGAATTCATCTCTTTAGCAAACTCCAACAGTAAGTAGCACCTCATCACCTCTTCTTTTTCATTTTTTTCTATAGAACACTTTGTATCCACCGAGGATATTCTTCTTCTTCTTTTTTTTTTTTTTTTTTACAGAGACAGAGAGTCAGAGAGAGGGTTACATAGGGACAGACAGACAGGAACGGTGAGAGATAAGAAGCATCAATCATCAGTTTTTCGTTGCAACACCTTTCAGGGGTCGTCAAATTTTTTATAAAAACCGCCCACTTTTGCAGTGCTGGTCAACCTGGTCCCTACCGCCCACTAGTGGGCATTTCAGCTTTCATGGTGGGCGAGCAACCATACAGCACCGCGATTGGCCCACAATGAAAGCTGAAACACCTACTAGTGGGTGGTAGGGATCAGGTTGACCAGCATTGCAAAAGTGGGCGGTTTTTATAAAAAGTTTGACGACCCTGCTAGTTGTTCATTGATTGCTTTCTCATATGTGCCTTGACTGCGGGCCTTCAGCAGACTGAGTAACACCTTGCTTGAGCCAGTGACCTTGGGTCCAAGCTGGTGAGCTTTGCTCAAACCAGATGAGCCCGTGCTCAAACTGGCGACCTAGGGGTCTCGAACCTGGGTCCTCCGCATCCCAGCCCGATGCTCTATCCACTGCACCACCGTCTGGTCAGGCCTCCACTGAGGATATTCTGAAAATAAGCTGTGACACCTGAAAATATATACTTATCTCTTTATATCAATTTTGCAACTGGGTTGTTGCTCATGTCTCAAAATTAGTATGGGTTTCTGTAGAATATCATGTTCTTAGAATACTAACCAGACACAAATTATTCTTTAACACAAGACTACTATTCTATTGATTTGAAATAACGGTATCAGTTCTCTACTTAATGCTAAATATTCCTGGGGCTGAAACATACTTATCTAATAATCAGAAAGTCATGCTGTTTCAAACAATTTGGAACTGCCTTTCCAAAAATATTTCTGAGAGACCACAGGCCAGGGAAGAGGAAAACATTTTTTTTGGTGACTCTGATGGGCTAGACTTTACCTTTTTGATGGTCACATGAACAACAGCTGTCCCCAAACTTTGTTTTTTAAACAGAGGTGAGAATGAGTGCTAGATCACTCTCCGGCTGGGAACCCGGAGCTTTCCGCCTTTACTTAACCGCATTGCTTTGGCTAAACATGGCAGACGCACAGCTCACATTTTTCATCTCCCCTTCTCGACTCCAAACCCTCATGATAGGAAAGGAAGAAAACATCAGAAATCTGTCCATGAACTAATGCATAGATAAGCAAAATGTGCTATACAATGGAAAATTATTCAGCCATATAAAATGAAGTACTGACACAGGCTACAATATGGACAAACCTTGAAAATGTAACGATAAGGAAAGAGGTCAGTCACCAAAGGTCATCTACTACTGTATGATTCTGTTTGTTTGAAAAACTCAAAGTAGGCCAATCCATAGAGACGGAATAGATAGGTAGCTTCCAAGGGCTGGGAGGAATGAGGACTAGAGTGAATGTTTAATGGGTATGGGATTTCCTTGTAGGTGATGAATGTGTTTTAAACCTAGGTAGAGCTAAGGGTTGCACCACATTGTGAAGGTACAGATTGCCAATGAACTGTGCACTTTAAATTTGTATATTATGTTGAATTTTACCTCAATTAAAAAAAAAGAATAGGCTAAGACAAAGATAAAAGGGGAAATGAGACATCTTTGGACAAGACATTTCAACAAATATAAGGATAGGGCAAATATTAGGAGAATTGAACTTGCCAGAGCAGAGAAAGCAATAATGTAAGTGATGGCAGAGGAGGGAGAAACAGAGCAAGGCTGGTGCCAGTGGGGGAGCAGGCTACTTTGCTGGTCAGAACCACAGAAAGGCCGAGGCTTGGAGATATCAGGCGCTGCGGCAGGTGGCAAGAAAGAGCAGGATGTAGAGAATATTGATGACATCGGATCACTTATGACAACGTGGATGGACCTTGATAACATTATACTGAGTGAAATAAGTAAGTGAGAAAAAACTAAGAAATATATGATTCCATACATAGGTGGGACATAAAAATGAGACTCAGAAACATGGACAAGAGTGTGGTGGTTTACGGGGGTGGAGTGGGGTGGGGGGGAGAGGAGGGAGGGGAGAGAGGGGGTGGGGGGAGGGGAGGGGCACAAAGGAAACCAGATAGAAGGTGACGGAGGACAATTTGACTTTGGGTGAGGGGTATGCAACATAATCAAATGTCAAAATAACCTGGAGATGTTTTCTCTGAACATATGTACCCTGATTTATCAATGTCACCCCATTAAAATTAATAATAAAAAAGGTGAGAATTTGGATGCCAAGGTCTTCCTTTCCCATGCCAAACAGCCAGGAGACTTGTGTTGTTTGCCCCTTTGGTCTTGGTGAGACCTAGCGCCTTAGTGCAGGGTGAGAGTCCACCCCGGACACGAGGGAGAAGGGCACGTGTACACGTGAGACCTAGCTCTCTTCCAGAATGCTTGCGCCTCCACCTGGAGGTCAGCACCCACACCCTGCTCCAAGCAGAAGATCGGGAGACCCCTTTCTGGAGAAGTGGACTCATCCAAGAGAAAAGGCCCAGGACTTTGTTTCTGACAGCGTCCCTGTGAACAGGCAGCTCACTGCCCGTCAGCTTCCAGAACGCCTGCTGCTCAGACCTCACCATGAACCCAGAGCTTCTCACCTGCAATACAGTCTTTGTTATGGAAAGATAGAATCACTTTTGATGAAAGTTTTAACATAAGAAAGAAAAATAAAATAAAGAGGAAAAACTTGGTAAGGAGCAGAGAAATGTCAAGGAAAGAAGTAAATTAAAACACAGAAACTTTCATGTAATTATTAGTTTCTGGAGAAACAAAAATATTGCATCCCTAAAACAAGGAGAAGTTACCATGGAAACAGATTCATTGAGAAAAGAAGGAAAGATCTCAAAATTTAAAACATGAATGACAAAATTAAAATTAAACAGAAGGTTAAAAGGATAATGTTGAAACAATGAAACTTTAGATTTCAAAAGCAACAGTGGAGAATCAACCCAGAAGGTTGCATGTGACCAAAAGACGTTTCAAAAAAAGAACAGGGGAGGCCCTGGCCGGTTGGCTCAGTGGTAGAGTGTCGGCCTGGCATGCAGAAGTCCAGGGTTCGATTCCTGGCCAGGGCACATAGGAGAAGTGCCCATCTGCTTCTCCACCCCTCCCCCTTTCCTTCCTCTCTGTCTCTCTCTTCCCCTCCCACAGCCAAGGCTCCATTGGAGCAAAGATGGCCCGGGCGCTGAGGATGGCTCCATGGCCTGTGCCTCAGGTGCTAGAGTGGCTCTGGTCGCAACAGAGCGACGCCCCGGAGGGGCAGAGCATCGCCCCTTGATGGGCAGAGCATCGCCCCCTGGTGGGTGTGCCGGGTGGATCCGGGTCGGGCGCATGCGGGAGTCTATCTCTCCCTGTTTCCAGCTTCAGAAAAAAAAAAAAAAGAACAGGGGAAAGGGATTCAGAAGTACAATAAGAAACCCATCTGGAACAAGAAGCCACGGGCCTGCAGACTGAAAGACCCACCAGGGACCCAACAAAGTGGATTTTGAAATAGAAAAAAACATATTGAAAGCCTTCCCTGTGAAATTTTAGGACAAGAAGATTCTAAACACCCTCAGAGAGAAAAAATGGGTCCCATACAAAAGACTTGAATCCAGAATGCCACCAGACTTTTCTATTGCAATAATGGATGGTAAAAGAAATGAAGTAATGCTTTAAAACTCTAAGAGAAAATGTTTAGCTAGCATTCTCTATCTGGTTCAACCAAAAACCTGATGTGAAGGAGGAATTAGAACCTTGTCAGACATTCTCTGATGGGAACCTAAGCTCAGAAAGTATCGGAAGATGTATTTCACCAGAACAAGGACATAAATCAAGAAAGTAGAAGAAAGGGGACCTGGGAGATAAGGACGCCACACAAAGCCAAAGGGGTCCCGAGAACATGTCCAGGGTGACAAGGATGGGACAGCACCACCTGGGGAAAAAACAAAAGGAAGATCTGATCAGCTTAAGCATTTGGGAGTAGTCGCAAAAACGTGTGTAACAGATATGTTCGAACATTTGTAAAACATAATAAAAGGCACAAAGAAAATCAGGCAAATGAAAAGTAAACAAAGCAACTGCCCAAATCCTGGAAAAACAAACAAACAAACAAGCAAAGCTTTCAAGAAAGGAAATGCAATCATGCTGCACTACTTGATTAATTGGTGACCGATAAATATGTACACACTCATTAAAATGTAAACACTGATTAGTGCCTTATCCCAGCGATTTGCAGCCTTTTTCATCTCATGGCACACATAAACCAATAACTAGATTTTTTTTTGCTGCTCTGACAAAAAAAAAAAAATAGGTATAATTTTGATTCATTTACACCAGATGGCTCATGTTGTGTTGGCTGTTGTGTTTTTTAATTTGACAATCTAAGGGAAAAGAGGTCAGCCCCCCTGACTAAGTCGTCAGGTATTGCATGTTTTAAAAATTCTTGCAGCACACCAGCTGAAAATCACTGGTTCAACCCAACCTTGTGACATTTGGAGGGACAAGGATGCTGGGGCATAAGAGAGATAAATCTAAACCTTCACTGACCATGTCTAATAGCAACATAGGAACATTATTTAGAAATATGGGTACAAATACCAGAAGGACAAACAAAAAACGGTGAACGTGCTTGCCTCTGGAACAGGACTTGGGATGTTTTGGTTGGTTTGTCTGTCTTTGTTGCCGCCATTGGAAGTCTTTCAGTACTATTAACTGTTTCCAACAATGTTGAAAATAAAAGGTAAATGTTTGTTAAAAACCAAAATTAGTTAAAAATACGTATTTGCCCGTGTGGAGTGTGGCGATGGCATGCATGCTGACACTGACGGATTGCGGTGACTTTACTGTATTCAAACCACAAACGAGTGCAGATAATTGAAATTGGTGGCATTTATTAGACATTTCCTATGTGCCAGGTACTGTGCATTATCTCAATGAATCTTCACAACCGCCCGGTGATGGAGGTTCCTAGGCTCCTCCTTTACAGGTGAGTAAACCTGGAGGGGGAAGGCCCTTGCCCAGGGTCCTGCAACCAGCAGCCCGTAGGTGTGGAGCTAGGCTTCAGCGCAATCCAGGAGACTCAACAACTCGTGTGTTTAACCTTGCAGTTTTACTACCTTTCCTCTGCATCTTCATTAAGTATTTTTAGCGCCTAATTGCCCATGCCCGGAGCTGGGTGCTGTGAAGGGGAATTACGCAGGCATACAGTGCACTGTGACTGACTCTTGTTGACAGCAACATGTCAGAAATAAAGGAGACATACACACATTACCCACTGACTCAGTGCTGGGACACAGCGAGGAGGTGGTGCAGGCAGCCCCTGGAGTCCTGTAATTGGGGGGGGGGGGACCTGGATACTAAAGTGATTCGCAGATGGGATTCTGGTGGGTGGGGGTGTGGAGGAAGGAAGGGGTTCCTCCAGACCAGATGTAACCCTCATCACCCAATCCATCACCATGGAAACCTTCTCTCTTCTACAAATTCTCTCCAACCCATGCTGTCCCATTTCCCTTCCTGTAAAAGCCTGGTGTTCTTTAGGCTTCAAAAGTTGATTTCAGCCCTGGCCCGGTGGCTCAGTGAATAAAACATTATCCTGGAGAACCGAGGTTGTGGGTTTGATCCTGGGTCGGGATGTTTGAGAGGCAATCAATGACTACTAAATGGAACAGTGAATTGATGCTTCTCTCTCTCTCCTTTCTTCCCTCTCTTTATTGATGAAAAAAAAATTTAAGTTGACTGTATTTTCCTTTTGTATGAAATATAAAGGTGGACAATGAAAAACATTGAGAAATACATAAAAATAAAAATAAATCACTCAGACACTGTTGACCACTTCTCATCCATTGTAATTTTTATTTTATTGTTATTTGTTTATTTTATCAAACAAATACGTGTCTGTAGTTTAACCATTCAAGTGATACCAAGGGCTTAGAATGACCGGTGGTGACGTAGCCTCCCCTTCTTCCCAGCCCTGTGCTCTGGGCTCCTTCTAGGGCTCTCCTGGGTCTTTCTCCCATAGCTCTCAAAATCATGCAGAAATGGCTTTTCTTATCAATCTATCTATCTATCTATCTATCTATTTATTGAGTTTGTTGAGTGTGCCATTAAAAACGAAGACTTAGGTCACTTCATGTGTCCCCCTCCCTCTGGGCCCATGCCCACCCTTACACACTTAACCCCACTTCCTATCTCCCAGCAGTGATATTACCATTTTAGGGTAAGTCAGCGCTCAGTATTTACATAATAACTAGACAAACAGTGTTCACAGCTGAGCCACATGATGTGTTAGGAATATATATCCTTCTTTTACTACTCCTCGTCCTCCTCTCTTGCTCCCACCTCACCTCGGCATTTACAACCATCTCATTTTTCCTTCATTCTGTTTTCCAAATACCTATCCTCAGTTTTTCTCCCAGCGCTTTCCTCCAACACTCTCACACTGTGCTCCTCCCATCCCATAGTCTGGCAGCTCGTCTTTCCCCGGTGCCCCACCTCCTCCCAGAACCCTCCACGCTGCTCCCTGGCCCTTCCTGCCGGCTGCTCCCTTGTCTTCTTGGGTTTTCCAACCTCCTTTTCACTGTCCTGGAATTCCAGCCTCCCAGTTTCTGTGTTGGATCAACTCTGTCCTGGATCCCACGTCTTTGAGTGAACTCGCCATCTATGACATTCCTAAGAAACAGCAAGAGATAATTGTTTGAGTCTTAGGCTGGGTTTCCAAGTCTCCAGCCTAGATGATTATTGTGCCTTTATTTTTACACCAGAATTCCCTCTGCACTCCCAGCCATAGATAAGCCCCCATCTGTCTATCTCCCCAGCCAGTGGTGAACCCATCCCTCAGGACAACAATACCACATGTCCCCACCTGGCACGGGGCCACTGCCCATGCCTGACAAGTGCCAATCAACAGCACTGTCCTAATAACACCTTAGCCTCAACACCTGAGGTTTATGTTGCATTAATCACCTAATAAAGAAACCTTCACAGGTGCTAATTACCAGCCTAGTCTTCATACTAGACCCATTTAAAGATGTGCCATTTTAGAAGCTGTAGTACTTACAGTCACTCAACAAACATTTATTAAGTGCCTTCCTTATACAAGACATCATGGTAGGGTTTTAACGTGCCTCATTGGAGTCAATCCTCCTGGCAATCCTGTGAAGTGGGCATGGTTGTCTTTTGTAAATGAGAAAGCAGTTTTAGAGACTAAAGGTTCTCCAGCTATTCATTCATTTACTGAGCACCTACTGTGTACAAGGTGGTGAGGACCCTGGGGAAGGCAGACAGCCATGTCCCTGGGCTCTTGAAGTGGCTATTCTAGCCAATGGTAACAGACATTAAACACATAATTTTATAAATGATTTGTTAAGAACATTTGAGACAAGTGTCGTGAAAAAGTAGTGTGAGACGCTGTGTGCTGGTCTGGGAGTCAGACATGTTTCCCAGGGGCACTGCATCAGGTCTGTCAGGTTAGTAAGAGCCAGCCCGACGAAATGAGGCATAAGTTGGGGGAGAGAGGGAGGAAAAGCACGAATGGAGGCTCAGAGGCAGGAAGGGGCTTTGTGTAAGTGAGTCAGTGAAGGGAAATGTGACCAGAACAAAGAGTGTGCAGCCCAAAGCTCGGCAGGGACCAGGTCCGGGAGTAGGTCCTGGTCTTTGCGTGTTCTGTTATGGAACCTGCATTTTATATTGGAGAAAGCAATAGAATGAAACGATGAGACTTATTTTGCAAAAACTCATTCCGGTTGTTGTGGGGACACTACAGTGGAAGGGACAAGATTGGAGATGGGGAAAGCCAAGAGAAGGCTGCTCCAGACATCAAGACGGAGGTGACAGCTGCCTACGTCAGCGAGGTGTGGATGAGGATGGGTAAACTGGAGCGATTGAGGAGGTGTTTGGCAAGAGGGCTTGCTCACGGTCACATAGAGTAGAGCAGGGGGTCGGAAGCCAGCTCTAGTGGTGACGAAGCTAACACAAAAGCTGCTTTTTTCTCTGTGCAAGAGTGAGCGGGATACCTGTACCTTTTCTCTCCCAGGGACGTGAGCGGGACACCTGTACCTTTTCTTTCCCAGGGACGTGGTTGGGGATGCAAAGTCACCACCCAATAATTGTGAGGAACCCCTTTCTTTCCTGTGCAGTGAGAGCCCTGCATCATGCTGAGCGCTGTATTAGCCCTTCGGGGTGAGAAGGAGACACACCTGCTGCCTTCAGGAGGAGCACACAGCCTGATGAAAGGGTCCCAAACCAACACGAAACACGAGGAAGCCACAGATGCCCTAGAACGTCACACAGTCTTTCTAGTTCCAGGGCGCCGTTCTTGACTGTTTGACTACACTGTCCCCAGTGGTATCTCTCATGGTCCTGGTACTAGGTTGCATTTTTCTAAATAGACTTAAAATCACCCAACGTTCACACTGGCTGGATTCACAGTCCTGGCCAGACATTGTGTTCTTCAGGAACAATAGTAACATCTTTGGAATGGTTTCAGTATTTTTTTTTTTTCAGTCTAAAGAATCTCCTAAATCATTCATTGATCTTCGTGAATTTTATTGGTCAATGTTTTAAACCCTTCTCATCAATGAACTTCTTGGTCACGGGGGTAGAAATAATGCAGTTGGAGAATGTGACCACATGACCCAAATTTTGTGCAGCAGAATTATTTTCATGTGTAACAACCATTGTTCGACCATGTACCAAATTTGGGTGGAAAACAGAATTCACCTCCCAGGAAGGGTAGGTAAGGACATCAGGGTAGGTGTCTCTGATGGGACCTTTGAGGTTGAATTTGAGAAGGGGACGTGGGGCCCTGCAGATCCCATGGCTTCCAGACTGGAGACTCCCCTGTGATCTTGGGCTGTGTTCCTTGGGGACCTTCGCTGAGCTGCCACATGGATAGGCCCAGGTGAATGGCGGGGAAAGAACAAAAGCTGTTTAGGGCACATTCTTTGTTCTCAAAGGTGCAAAATCCTGTGTTCCCGGGTCCAGGCCTTAATAAAATCATTTGAAGTTCATAAATAAAGTGGTATTCAGGTAAGTATTTATTTCACATAAATAAGTGTAGACACAATTTACAAATAACTCCAAATGAGACAATATAGTCTTTACTGTAAATTCCTTATAGCCAATGGATTCCCACAGAATGCTTTTGTTGATTTTGCTATGGGATGTTGCATCCAGAGCGGAGCCAACCTGTTATTTCTATCCACGCACAAGTGTAGTTTCTCATGTGAATTTAAGGTGATATTTCCCTTTATGCTAATAAGTCAGAAAAAAAGTGAAACAAAGCTGTATTTTGGGCGCTATCAATCATTTGTCAATGACACGAGCAACTTCTTCATGGAATTCAATAACAGTTTTCAAATATCAGAATTTTTTGCATTCCATTGTTTGTGCCGTTCACAATGTATTGGTTATTGACATATTTCAAAATTTAACCTGTATTCATCTGCATTTCCCTATCACTGTTTTAGAAGTCTTGACCAGGGGTGAGTAAACTATGTATGGTCTGTGGGCCTAATCTGGTCCTCCACGTGTTTCTGTAAAGTGTATTGGCACATAGCCTGCCCACTGGTTTTCTATATCACCTATGGCTATTTTTGCACAACTGCAGAGGCAAGTAGATTAGACACAGACTGCATGGACGCAAAGATGAAAATATTTATTATCTGGTCCTTCACAGAATAAAGTTTGCTAACCCCAGGTTAACAAAACAATAAAGCAAACCTTGATCTGTAGCGTTTGATTTGTAGTGTTTGCTGATTTATAGTGTTTGGGGAAAACCAAGAGTGTTGACGTGGACATGCTAGTTATGATGCCCAAGACGTTGACGTGTTGAGTGGACAGCTGCGTACATGAGCCTGAAGTGCAGAGGGAGACGGCGGGTTGCGGGTGTGTGAACTTAGGAATCAGCAACAGATACACGGCACCTGAAGGCACGAGACTGGATTACTCTGCTTAGGGAGAGAGATGTGACACAGAAGAGAAGTGTCTGAGGACTTGAGTTTTGGCTGCAGTGTTTATAGGTGAGGGCCAGCAAAGCAGCTCTTGTATTCATAAAATGAGGAGGCCCAGCCTGACGTGTGCTGGTGCCGTGGGTGAAGCATCAACCTGGAATGCTGAGTTCGCTGGATTGAAGCCCCAGACTTGCACGGTCAAGGCACATACAAGAAGCAATTGCTTCTCCCTCCTCCCCTCTCCCCTTCCTCTCTCTTGCTCTCTCTCTCCTCTCTCTAAAATCAGTAAATAAAATCTTTAAAAAAAATGAGAAGGCACATAGAATCCTCTCTGTTGGGGCACTTATAAACAGATTACTGGAAGTGGTTTAGTTAGTGAATGGACAGAAGGCTCTCTTCCTAGTCCGTGGACCCAGGCTAGTGGCCTCTGCTACAGTGAGTACTTCTGCAAGTCATTCCGTCTCAGAGAAGACATTGTGATATTTGGCAGAGTTTCTCCATACCGGTTTTAAATTAAGATGTATGCCATATGACTTTCCAGTGTGTTCTACGGTCAAGCTACGAACAATAGGATGTGGCAGTCAGAGGAACACGGTGCTTCTCTAGTTGTCGAGCTAGACTATCAAGAAGTGAGTGAATGTCGTCTAGCTACACCCCAGTGAAGAAGCCATGGAGGGCTGTGTCACAAGCACTGTGCACTTCATCTTGCTCATAGTAGCTTCAGTATCAAGTTTCTTCTCGTCTTTCAAGCGTCAGTGTTGTCATTGGTTGCTGTGTGATCTCAGGAAAATTGCTTAACTTCTCTGAGCCTCCATTTCCTGATTGGTAATGACTGATTATTCCCACTATAGGGTGTTCATAGGCGTTAAATTATTTTAAATAGATTAAAGCAAAGTGATATGCAAATATAGGAGGGGAAATGACTGTACCTAGAATAAGAAGGCTCATAACACAATAATAGATTTTCACACTTTGCAAAAACAATCAGGATTTCTGTTCATAACTCAATGCCTTACTATCTTCACGACCCAAATATTCTAAACAGATGTGAAAGCCCCCCCCCCTTATGTCATATTACTTTTTCTGGCCCCAAAATTAGAATGGTTGAGCTGACTGATCAAGCTCCATCACAACTGCTGACTCTTGAGTTGCAAATAAAAAAACATACCAGAATTCTCAGTTCCCAAATTCCTCCACGCTCTGTCCCTTTGGTTTCTGATATGCCTTCTCTCTGGGCCAGTTGCCAGCTGAAAACTCCTCTGGCCTTTCTCTTCTGCCTCCCACGAAGTTGATAAATACCAAGAGGGGACCCACAGGATGAAAATGATTGTGACTGTGAGAGCCCTGATTATTAATTCATTTTAAGCTAACGCATGGGGTAAGTATACGTCAAGGGGATCATAGAGATGGGACAGGGCTGCATTACTCACATAAAAGGTCAGCGGATCTGGGTCCTAGCCTTGACATTCACAAACCATCTCTGTTCAACATTTCATTACTTAGTAAAGAAATTGGATCCAAGCTCTAAGGACCCTTCCAGTTCTTTATGGGGTTCTGTGACTTTTCCCTTTCAGTGAAGTCCATCACTCTCAGTCTAGTTATTTCAACATCATTCCACCAGGTGGCAGTGTTTCCTTAAACCAAAAGCAAGTTTTCACTGAGGGGGGGGGGGGGAGGGGTTGGGAGCCAAGTTTTATTGTCCACTTTTTCTCCCGGGAAATGCAAAAGAATGATTCGCCAAAGCTGTGGAAGAAAAAAAGGAAATTTTCTTCTAAACAACTTGGGCAGTTCATGCTGGAAACCAACAGGACGCTTGTTTAGAGATTTCTCCTCTCTGCAAGGACCGGGAAGCCCAGTAGATATTTTGTCTTCCATGGTTACATACAGAGAGAGCTGGGAGATGCTGGAATTGGTCTTAGGGCGATTTAGTAGGCAATGGAGAGCTGGTGGGCTTGTATGAGCCCTGCAAATCTCCATCCCGAGAAGGGCATCAGACATTAAGTTTTTCCAGGTGATACAGGACTAGGAGCTGCTGTATGCACCCGTGAGCAAAGCACCGTCCGTGCAGAATCAGAGGGCTTTACCTGAAGGTCAGAGATGCAAGAGAGCAGCATGTAGTCTAGCGCCCTTCTCATGTAGATGGGGAAACTGAGGCCCAGAGTGAGTCAGTTCTCCTGATTCTACCTTCTTGCCCAATTACTTTTTACTTACACATTTCAAATAGACTTTTCCAATGTCTCATCTCGTGAGCTTGGCTAACACAGCTTGTTTAAGCTGCTGGCCCCCGGGCCTGCCAAGCCCCTGCACGTATGCACACCAGGGCACGCTGCCCTGAGCAAGACTCCAACAGCTGACTGATCTGCTCAAAGACAGTCAGGGAGGAAAGTCATTTACGGTAATTGTTTATTAACCTGTAAGACAAACCTCATAGTAGAATTTGTTAGTTTGTTGTTTTGCATTAATAATAATAATGAGCATGTATTTAGTGTTTCTTATGAACCAGGCTCTGTGTTAAGCTCTTGACGTCATTATACCATGTAGTAGTCCTCCAAACAAAGCTGTGAAGTAGCTATTACTATTCAGTTATTTATAAAAGCTCAGAGAAGTTAAGCAACTCAGTCAAGGTCACACAGCTGGAAAGAGCAGAGCCACCCTTCACACCCTGATTTGCCTAACTCCAGATTTGATCATTTAGCTTCTTGTTGTATTTCATGACACCGTCTCATTCCTAGGATCTGATATAGAAACTTGTTGGAGTTTCTTACTGAGGCACCAGTCACTGTCTCATCATTTTCCTGTTGTGACATGAAAGCTCAGTGATAGTGAGCCAGCTCAGAGTCTAGAGACTTGGTGACATCAGTGTCACACCTGCAGAACACCCAGGACATGGACACATGGGAGGACGGGAGATGCTCCTGAAAGCTGTCGGCATCAGAATCTAGGAAACAGTTAGCATCTGTATTTGCTTGGAAGTTTTTCCTGGTACCTGTCAAGGTAAGGAGAGCTGGCAGTCCCGGGGCCCGAGGAAACGACAGCATCATGGAAGCTAGAATAACGAGAGCCTCCTCTGCGCCTTGCTCAGAATCAGGAGTTTTGTATGCATGACGATCTCACTGGGTCCTCATGACAGGGTTGCTGCAGGGACCACTGTGTCCCCACTTCACTGGGAGCAATGTACCAAATACAGGAAGCTGTCCTAAAGCAACTGATGCCAGACACAGATGGTCTCCTGAAATCAAGGTTCCTGGTTTCCCTCCAAAGGGCGTGAAATGGAAATATCTTATTAAGAAGTCGATGAATAACAGTCAGCGCCCAGAGCGGCAGTTACTGTCATAGAAGAAGAGGCGAGGATTTCCAGTCTGACAGATTGGTTCCCGACTCAATGCCACCCCCTTCTAACCATGGGACCTGGGGCAGATTACCCAACTCCTTCTGAGTCCCAGTTTCCTTACCTTCAAAAAGGGGATAATGTGATATACTACTCTCCACCCCAGGGTTGCGGTGACTATCAAACGAGATCGTGTGTATGAAGTGCCGGGCGTGGTTTCCGTGGCGTAGTCAGTGTCTGGGAGACACCAACGAGGCTGAGGGGGGCGCTGCTCTCAGTGCTCTGCCAGCTCTCTGCCTGTCCTTCCCCAGGGCCTTCTTTCTTTCTCTTTCTTTCTTTCTTTCTTTCTTTCTTTCTTTCTTTCTTTCTTTCTTTCTTTCTTTCTTCTTTTTTTTGTATTTTTCTGGAAACGGGGAGAGACAGACAGACTCCCGCATGCGCCCGACCGGGATCCACCCGGCACGCCCACCAGGGGGCGATGCTCTGCTCCTCCGGGGCGTCACTCTGTTGCAACTAGAGCCACTCTAGCGCCTGGGGCAGAGGCCGAGGAGCCATCTCCAGCGCCCGGACCATCTTTGCTCCAATAGAGCCTTGGCTGCGGGAGGGGAAGAGAGAGACAGAGAGGAAGGAGAGGGGGAGGGGTGGAGAGGCAAATGGGCGCCTCTCCTGTGTGCCCTGGCCGGGAATCGAACCCTGGACTTCTGCATGCCAGGCCGACACTCTACCACCGAGCCAACTGGCCAGGGCCCAGGGCCTTCTTTCTGACCCTGGTGAGTGCCTCAGAATCTCAGGACCCATTTAAAGCCCAGTTATCTCAAAGGCCCTGCCGTGTCTGCTTGTTGACAGCTTCTTTGTCTCTGGGTTGACCTGCATCCTCCACGTTCCTGTTCCATTTTTAAAAATTTTATTTATTCATTTATTTATTTTCTTTTTATTAAATCGACTGGGGTAACATTGGTCAATAACGTTATATAAATTTCAGGTCTACAATTATATAGTTTTTATTTTGTTTGTTTTTGCCAGACTCCAGTATTTAGGTAGTGAATCCTCAGGGCTCCTGAGAGCCGTGGTCTATGATGCATTTACTACCCATGCCCAATAAATGTTCAATGAGTAAATAAGAGCCAATAACACTATAAAAACCAGGAGTGAAAAATAAGTATATCCTTACATGTGCTTTAGATCTTAAATTTATATCCAGGCTACTAAGGGTCAAAGATGTATCTAATAAAGGTTTTACAAAGGGCCTGGAGTGGTATGACCAAAGGAAGAGGCTCCAGTGTCCGTCACGGGGAGCCAGACGGACAGCCGCCCGGAGCAGGGCCTGTGTCCTCGCATCTCCAGGTCTGAGGAATACCCTGGAAGACACTTGGACCAAACGTATTTTCTATCAGAGAAAGGAGGCCAGAAATAGAAGAGGCACACTTTCCTCCAGGAATGGAGACTGAATCTACAACAGATGGCTTTTAAAAAGTGGTATCAGGCTGCCTTGATGATGTTTTACATCAACTAAATGGAAAAGAGCGACAGGAAAGGCCACGATTTCCATCAAATCGCATCTCCATCTTGCTGCAATTCCACTATCAAGATTTCTTTCCTTTGGGTTAACAAACAAGTAAGAATAAAGTTTGGAAAATTCTTATTTGATATTATCAGCTTTTGAATTGCCTGTTCTTGATTATAAATAACAAATGAAAACTAATAACTTTTTTTCCCCTCTCTCTTATTATAAAAGAGATCCATATTCATCATAGAATATTTGGGGGAAAAAACTATACAAAATTAAGACAATAAATTTAGTCCATAATGTAATCATATGTAATAGCGATAGCTATTATTACAATTTAGGTAATCCCTCCTGCTATTTTCTCTTGTTAATAAAACTTATTCTTGTGAAATTTAATAGAACACAACTTAACTCTCTTTTCCTTTAGAGTTAATAATTTTTGTTTTTTACTTAGAACACCTTTTTCTGAGTTACAGAGAATTCGCCCATATTTTCTTCTAAAAGTTTTATACAATGTTGTCTCCCAGATAAGGTTAAGAATCCATCAAAATTGATTTCTGTGTATGGTGTGAGGTAGGGACAAGTTTTATTCACTCCCCTCCCCCCCAGCTCCAAATAGATTATCCAGTCATACTAAGATTATTTTTTTTCTCTACTAATTTTTATTTTTTGTTGAAAAATCAACTCTCTGCATACAGACAGTTCTCTCCCCAGATGCTCTTTTGTGTTCCATTGGTTTGCTGTATATTGGATAAAATAAAACAGGCTTTGTTTTGTTTTGGGTAATAAACCCCAACATCTCATGGCTTAACATAATAAAGTTATTTCTGCTTCACTAGCAGATCACTGGTGAAGCAGGAGGTGTGTCAGGAAGACTGTCCTTCGTGAGGTAAAGTGTCTGTGTCCCTGGGAGCACTCTCCATCCAGAGTGGAGAGACTGGAAAATCCTCACCCACTTGCTAGAACCAGTCAGAACATTAGGCTCACTTAAAAGGGGCTGTGAAATGCCTGTCTGCCATGTCCTGGAAGGGGAAGATACCCAAATATTGGAAAACACTAGTGACATCTACTTCTATCTATATCTTTGAATGAAAACAACAGTCTTAATGACTGACTGTACTTCTATGGTAAGACTCAATACATGGTGGAGCAAGTCCTCCAACGCTGCACTTCCTCTCTGAGAAGGTCCTTGGACCTTGGAAATTCCATATAAATTTTAGAAAGTGTGTGTTAATTTCTTATAAAATTCTGTTGGGGACTATTACTGAATTCATAACTTAATTTAGGGGGAATTGACATTAACATATTGAGTGTTTCAGTTCATTGACATAGAAGTCTTTCTTTTAATCTAGGTTTTTAAATCTTCTCAGTAATATTTTATAATGTTTTTCATAGAGGTCTTGCTCATTTTTGTTAAATTTTCCTCTAGGAGTTTGATATTTTTTTAAATCTAGTGTGAACATTATCCTTAATTATTTTATTTTATAAAAGTATATGTTTGGATATAAAAATTTAACTCAAATTTCTGTGTTGACTTTATATTCAGCAACCTTGTAAAAACTTTATTAAATTCTACAAACTATCTGCTAATTCCCACGGCTTTTCTATGTAGATAATAATATAACCCATAAATAATGAAAATTTTATTTATTCCTTTCTGGTCCTTATTCCTTTTATTTCTTTTCCTCGCCTTGCCCACATGGGATTTCCGGGACACTGTTATGATGGACGTTCATGTTCTGTTTACAGTCTCAAAGGGGACATTTTCAAAGCATCACCTTTACCTCAGTCATTACAGGTTTCATTGTAGTTACTCTTTACCAGATTCCTTCCGCGCTTCCTTCTTTCTAGTTTCTAAGATTTTAATAGTGAATAGTTGAATTTTAGCAAATGCTTTTTTTCTGCATGTATTCAGATGACTATATGGGCTTCCTCCCGCATTTTGATCTGTTAAAATGGAAAATTACACCAATTTTCTGATGTTAAAGCAACATTCCACTTGCATCCTGGAATAAACCACATTTGGACATGATGGGTTTTCTTTGTACCTATTCTTGGCTTTGTCTTATTAGTATTTTCTTTAGAATTTTTACCCATGTTCATGAGTAAAATTAGCCTGTAATTTTTTCATACTGCTTTCATTGGATTTTGGAATCAAGATTGCTCTAGCCCAGGGGTCCCCAAACTATGGCCCACGGGCTGCATGCGGCCCCTTGAGGCCATTTATCTGGGCCTGCCGCACTTCTGGAAGGAGCACCTCTTTCATTGGTGGTCAGTGAGAGGAGCACATTGACCATCTCATTAGCCAAAAGCAGGCCCATAGTTCCTGTTGAAATACTGGTCAGTTTGTTGATTTAAATTTACTTGTTCTTTATTTTAAATATTGTATTTGTTCCCGTTTTGTTTTTTTACTTTAAAATAAGATATGTGCAGTGTGCATAGGGATTTGTTCATAGTTTTTTTTTATAGTCCGGCCCTCCAACAGTCTGAGGGACAGTGAACTGGCCCCCTGTGTAAAAAGTTTGGGAACCCCTGCTCTAGCCTCACAAAATAAAATGGGAAGTGTGTTCATGCTTTTATTTTCTGGGAGAGTGTGTATAAGTTTGGATTGTATTTTCTTTAAATATTTCATAAAAATTTGCTTGATGCCATCAAAGACATTTTATACATGAAAAGATTAAAATATCAACTATATTAATAGCTGTAGGATTATTTAGATTTTTAAATTTCTTCTTTTGTTAGTTTTGGTAAGTTGTGTTATTCTAAGACTTTGTCTAGTACATCTAAATTTTTAAATTTATTGAATATAGCTATCTTCTTATTAGTTTGCTAATGTCTGCAATATATATAAAGATGTTCTCCTTTTCAACACTGACATTAATTATTTGTGCCTTTCCTCTTTATTGTCTTGATCTGTCTCAGCAGAGGTTGATCAGTTTTTATCAGTCATTTCAAAGAACCAAATTTTGATATATATGATATATTATATAGGAAATTTAAGAGGATAGATTCTAAGAATTCTCTTCACAGGAGAAAATTTTTTCTTTTTATTGTATCTACATGAGATAACTAATGTTGACTAAGCTATTGTGGTAATCACTTCACAATATGGTAAACATTTCACAAGATATAAATCAAACCATCATGCTGTATACCTTATATAGTCATGTATGTCAATTATTTATCAATTAAAACTGGAAAAAGACAAATTTTGATCTTTTTTAATAGTATCTATTGTGTTTTTCTTGTTTTATTAATTTTTGGTCTTATCTTTTTAATTTTCTTCTATATTTTTGAAATATTATTTTCCTGGTTTTTTTCTTTTATAACTTCTCCTTTAAGGAATCCTAATATATATATTAAGCCTGCTCATTGTATTCTTTTTATATTTATATTTTTCATCATTTTGCCTCTTTCTTATTTGTTCTGGGTAATATCTTCTGGCCTATCTTTCACTTCATTAATTTTATCTGTATCGAATTTGTGATTAAAACTGTATATTGAGTTTTCACTTTGGTTTTTGGGTTTTTAAATATTAAAATTCTAGAATTTCTATTTGCTCATTTTCTTAAATTTATATGGACTACAGAAATGCTTTAAGTTAAATTTTTATCTCTGAGCATGGTAAGCACTGTTATACAGTTCTTATGTAAGTATATTTTATTAATCTTTCCAAGTTTCTGGTGGTAGGAGTGGTCATACGAGACAAAGACTCTCTCTTTCACATTGCTATATTTTTACCACAATTCTTTTATGACTTTTATTATATTCTTATCTCACTATTTAGATATTTTTCTCCCACACTAGACGAATGGTTCAAGGTTCATCAAAGATAAATTCTCTGTCTTGTTCATCATTGTGTCTGTGATAGTACTTAGGAGACTTTCACCCAAGATATGAAAATATTATAAATAAATGAATGATTTTAGGGTTACCTACATACCCACCTATGCTTCATTTTGCTGGGTTCAAGCCTTACTGGTTTCTGTAATGTTCCCTAAATAAGGAAACATGCTCTAACCTCAGGGCCTTTGCACCTGCTCTTCCTTTATCTGAATGCTCTGGCCCCAGATCTCTCTATTTCCTCATGTCATTCACACCTCTTATCAAACGTCACTTGAGCAGAGTTCTCCTCTGACTACCTTATCAGTAACCGCATTCGCTCTTCCTCTGCCATCGTTATCACCTCACCCTGCTGTATGTTGCTTCATTGCACTTATCATTAAGGGACAGTGTATTGTCAATGGATGTTGGTTAACTGTCTCCAGCAGCAGTTTATAAGCTCTGAGAGGGCAGGGGCTATGGATTTTGTTCATCACAATTATCTCCAGGGTCTTGAACAGTGTCTGGCACGTAATGAGCATTCAAGAAATATTTATTGAACTAAATACTGTGATGACTACTTTATATAATTTTTAAAATTTTTGTGACAGAAAGAGAGAGACAGAGAGAGGGACAGATAGGGGTAGACAGATAGGAAAGGAGATGAGAAGCGTCAATTCTTCGTTGTGGCATCTTAGTTGTTCATTGATTGTTTTCTCATATGTGCCTTGATGGGGGGGGGGGGGCTCCAGCAGAGTGCGTGACCCCTTGCTCAAGCCAGAGACCTTAGGCTTCAAGCCAGTGATCTTTGGGCTCAAGCCAGCGACCATGGGGTCATGTCTACGATTTCACGCTCAAACCAGAGACCCTGCGCTCAAGCCGGATGAACCCGCGCTCAAGCCAGCGACCTTGAGGTTTCAAACCTTGGTGCTCTGCATCCCAGTCCTACGTTCTATCCACTGTGCCACTGCCTGGTAAGGCTATATAAAATATTTTAAATGTTGTTTTTCTCTTTCAGCAGTTCTAAAAGTTTAAAATTTATTATTCTCTTCAATTTACTGATAAGTGGACTGAGGCTCAGAGAGGTTATTGAACATGTCTTAGGACACACAGCAGGGAGTGACTGACCTGAGATTTAAACTGAGGTCTTTGCCTTCTAAAGACAGCCAGGGCAGCCCTCTCCATGTGACAAACGTCCACTGAGGTGTGTAGACAAACTGAGATGCGGCTGGTTGGAGCTCATCAGCTGTTGGGAAGGATACAGAAGGAACACAGAAGACGCGGGGGAGTACCAGGCTTTCTCTCATGGGGCCGCAGCACTCTCTGCACCCTTGGAATGACCTCCGGATGTGAGACTACCCCACCCTTGCCGCTGCCTCACGCAGTCTCTATCCAGAGGTTTCATTAGCCAGTGGGATCCAAACAGCAGTGTCAACAGAATGGTGACCAGACATGTAGAGCGATGTACTTGAAAAATAGAAAAGGCAGCTCAGATGACGCAAGATCATCCAGGTGTCAAGCACCCTGTGCCTGCACGCTTGCCCATTCATGTTATTAACTTTTTAAACATTTGCAATAACAGCACCAGCTTCTGCCCTTGAGGCCTCCCTGGATGCATTAATGCAGACACATGCTACTTCAGGCTTTCTAATTGGTTCCTACTGGTTTGGGGCAAAACCCAAAGCAGCTGAACCAAGTGCAAGGTAGAAGAGCTCCCAAGAGCCCCCGGGGAAATGGAGAAGGACAATCAAGAAACCACTGGGTGCCTCACCTGCCAAGATCCCTTCCTGTCACCTGGAAGTTCACAAGGCGGGGGTGGGGTTGGGGTGGGGGGGTGGTGTCACCGATCACCAGCCCCCTTTGTAGTTCACTGGCATCTCATTCAGGAAAAAACCCCAGACCTCTGGAATAGAATGCCCCACACAGAGCCAGCTCAGCATATAATTACTCCCGTGATTGTTTGGAGATGGAGTGGGCTCCATTCTGGGAAGATGACGTGGACGGACAAAAGTCTGGCTTTGTAGTCAAGCAGAACTCGATTGGAATTCGGGTCACAGCTGGGTGACCCAGCGGCACTTATTTCATCTGAGTCTCAGATTTCTCATGTGTAAAACGGGCACTATAATAGCTACTCCCAGGGTTGCTGTGAGGACTGAATGGAACCATGCACATGCCTGGTCTGCAACTAAGCCTGACTCATAGTGGGGGGCCATACCTGGTACTGGGGACCGAAGCCGGAGGGGCTGGGCCTGTACTTGATTGGCCAGAAACCAGCCCTCTTATTACCTTGCTGATGCCTAGTTCTTCTCTGTGCACAGTGACAGGTGTTTTTTTTTTTTCTTTTTTTCTATCTATTGGAACAGTGGCCCTCAAAATTTGTTTTTCATTAGAATCATCTGGAATGCTAATTAAAAATGTACCTTCCTAATATCCATTCCCTAGACTGTTTATTTTAGTTCGTGGGGGTATTTATTTTAGTTCTTGGGTAATGACCCAAGAATCGGAACTTTTACCAGGAACTGCCCCCCTGCTCTGTGTACTGCTGACTTTGTGCAACACTGCTAGGCTTTCTCATCTAGGATTTACAGAATGCTGACAAAGCCTGCTTGATGTAAATGCAAAATATTCTTCTAAAGCCCAGCATAGACATGAATACTCCCTTAAACCCTGGGGGTGTGCAATTTGCATAGTTATAGTACCTTTTCATCAAGTGCAAATGAGACCCAAATGAATTCTTATGTTGACCCACAAAGAATGTCTTCTGGTGGTGAGGCTGGGAAGAGAGGGAGGGTTTGGATGCCATAGGGAAATTACCAGCAGCCCCCGCGGCACCTGGATTCCGGCTTTTGGTCTGTAGTTTCACTAACCGCACAACTTTGGTATATCATTGTAGCATCTCTGATCTGTTTTCTCTTCTGTAAAATGAAAATGGTAATCCCTGTTCTGTCAATGTCTCAGGGATACTGTGGGCTTAAGTGAGATGAGCAGGCTTTGCAAAGGGCAAACTGCTTGGTGAATACAGAAGACAAAGCGTTAGACTTTTGACTGGGCTGGAAAAGTAGAGACCAGTTACCTCCTGTATTAGCTGGAGACTAACCAGGAGACTAAGCAGGGAGGAACTCACCTGGTATCAACAGAGAGTCATGAATGCGGGGAATGGGTCACAGTGTGGATGATGAGGTATTAACAGGTTAGCAAGAGCCGAAAGTCACTGGTATGTATCGACAGAAAAGAGACAAGGAGAAGGCATGCTACTGGAGTCCCTGGTGGTCTGTCGGGAGGGAGCTGGAGCCACGGAAGAAATATATTGATGTCAGCGAAAGGAAATACCTGGCTTCCCTCTTCCCTCCGGCTCCTGCTGGTGCTCCCACTGGCTGAACCTAGGCAGCGGCTGGCTGACAGGGCGGCCCCAGCAACCCCTGCAGCCTCACGCATCAGACTGGAAGGAAGAGAGCAGATAGGGAGGAGAGCTGAGAGGGGAAAGGGTAGGGAATGGACTCAGGGCGAACGGACCCGAGCAAGCACACCTGATCTTCTGGCCTGACACGGGTCTACCCACGGATCCTCCTCAGCTGAATTTGTTTTGGAGCCGAGAAAACTGCCCTACTCTGTTCTGTATCTCAGCAGCACCTAATGACTCAGTTCAAACTTTAAAAATGCCCCACAGGCTAAGATCCTAGGTCAGATATCTGCCTCTACAATGGCTGAGATTCATGAGAAAAGAGATGGAACGAAATCAAGTTTTTATTTGAACCTTTGGTCAATACTATTTTTCCTTGTCCACAGAAGCAGGAAAGTAAGTATGTACAGGGAATTTGGCCAACCTCCGCCTGAACCCTACCTAGTTTAACAACAGTCAAATAATTAATCAGATACCCTGAGTTTGATAGTTAATCATATCTACCATGCATGTACGGACTTTTCCAAGCCATTAAAATCCCATTATTTATATTCACTGGCAAATGATCTCTAAACATAATTTCATGATTCTTCATTGAAGATGCCTTAGGACTGTGCAGGGACCGCACAGGAACTTAAGAAGCCAGAGATGCCCATTCATTCATACTGAGTTCTGGTTAAAGGAGTGTTGTTGACTGTAGAGGGTGCTGTTGACTCTAGAGGCTGTTGTACACAGAAGTGGTGCTGTAACCCCCTTTAGAAAACTGTGTCTACTTACTGGACAACGCGCCCTTCCAGGGAGCGAACCAAAGAAGTAAGAAATGGAAGGAAACATTAAGTCATCCTATGCTTTGGCTTCCTTATTATACACACGTGCACACCGAGTTCTACAGAGGGGAAATGCCTTCCTGGGCCCCTTTTCCAGGACTCTTGACGGAATAAATGATGAGTAATTAAGTGATGAGGGCCACATGTTGTGCATCTAGATTTGTAATCCAGCTTGAATTATACCATCAAATGAGTGATCAGACACAACGTGACTCCAAGGCCGCATGCTTTGGCAGACATCGCATGTGATACAGGCACCAAAGGCCCTTCTCGGACCCCTGCCCAGACTCAAGTTTGGACTCTGAGGATGGGGCCAGGAATTCTGCCTTTTTCATAAACTTCCCAGGTGATCTGACACACATTAATTAAAACCCATAGGAAATTTTTGAAAGAAAAAAAGAATGAAACAACAAATGCGGAAGCTGTCACAATTTATCTATTCTCCCAAAGTCCATCTAGGCTCTTTCCAATTGTTTATCTTACCAACAGCGATGTGATGAGTATCTGGTACTGTCCCCTCGTGAGCCTGTGCTGGACGGGGATCTGCTGGGCCACCAGCAGGTGTTTTCTTTTTACTGGAATTGACAAATCACTCTCCAGGGTGCTTATGACGATACACAGTGCCCAACCAGCAGTGGGGTGGAATTTCTTCCTTGTTATCTTCTGGCTAGTATTGATTATCATCAGACTTTTAAGTTTGGCCAATTTGAAGGATCTGGGGTGCCTCTCACCTGTTAGTTTGTGCTCCTCTCTGATTATCAGTGAGGTTGAGGTTGAGTTTTTCACGTGTGTAAAGATGCTCATTTTAAACCGACTTTCTTCCATATCTTTTAGCAGGGAAGTTAAGTTGTAGGAATATATCTCTCAACACGGGACTTCCCTCAATACATGAATTTTTTTTTTTTATTTGAATGAAAAAGACCATCAGTTGTGTAAACATTTGTATTTTCTTTCTGAGTTTCATCAGTGTACAAACAGCCACTCAGCCTGGAAGAGACAAGGGCGTTTTGCAAAGTGAAGGTGCAGACAGGGAACTCCTTAGAAAGGTTCTGCTCCACCTGGAAAAGACGGGTCACGTCTGCAAGTCAGGACAGTCCACTCAAGCCAGCCTTCTCCTGCCATGGGCTCTGCGGGTTTCTCTTCCCACTTCTTCTCTGCTGCCGCCATCTGGTTTCCTTTCTGGGGACTTTCCTGTTGCCTGAGAAGAGGGACTTGGAGACCCAGAGTCTTTGTCCCTCCTTCAATCTTGGGGTCCCCTAGGAGTTATCCGAAGTTGCCACTAGAAGCCACTCTAAGAAATGTGGGGAAGGCACAGGGGATGATGTCATCAAAAGGAAACAGAGGAACCAGGCCGACGTTAGGGTTTGGTCTCTCCCAGCTGCCTTCACTAATGCATCAGTCATATTTCTTCTGAAATCAACCTTCCCTCATCCCCACTCCCGCGCCTCGCTCTTTGAATTCCCAGGGCTAGTGTTCATGAGTTTCTCTCTTTCTTCTCTTGTATAAAGAGGCCGGTCCTCTTTCTCAAACAAGACACCAAAGCAAGAGTCATCACCCCTCACAGGAAATACCAGAAAGATGTGTTGTCACCTCTTATCACACAGGGAGGTCACTGGGATTGGTTTCTGATGAAGCCTGCTGGCTTGGATTTTCCTACTCTTGTCTTAGAGTGGCTGCAGGGGGACCACAGTTCCCCACGACAATCCCCCCTTTCTGCTGTATTTGTCCACCCTGCCAACCCTCATTCTATTACTTCTCTCAGGCCCGGACCAGTCAGGAACCTATAGTGACAGTACAAGCAGAAGGGACAGGGGCTTTGGGGCTGGGAGGCGGGCAGATCTGCAGAGGGGCAGCAGGGCCAGAAGAAGGTGGGGGAGTGGCCTTACAACCCTCAGGTCTCTATGGGACAGTCTTTGGGGGGATTGTCACATTGCTGACAAGAATCTATCTGATGCCATCAATCTTCCTTACACAAGTGCCTCCCACTGGAGTCCTGTGCCCTGAGAAACAGCGGTTAACTGAGCTCGGGTTCTGCGTGGTTGTTAGTCCTTCAGCAAATATTTACCGAGTTCCTACTATGTGTCATGTGCCATGCTGGGAAGCATAGGCAGGGGTGAAAGTAATACAGAGAGAACCTGTCAACCTTCCCCCTGTCACTGAGTAGAAGCAGGGCCTTAAGGGATGAAGAGGGACAAACTAGCTTTGATCTCTGCAGAGAGAAATGTCTGGAACAGGAAATGCTATGGGGCGGGGGTCAGCGCCAGTGATGGGAGAGGGGCTGGACGTCAGCAGGCGGCCGGCACTGAGGAAGCAGAGAGCCAGGGCCTGGAGGCTTCCTGACCACACATTGTGACTCTACTTGAAGTTTTATCTAGAGCTGAGAAACAAAATAGGTAAAGCACCAAACACAGTGCACAGTCTGTAATAGATGCTCAGTTAAATGTTATTTTTCTTTTTTTCTTTTCTCCTGATTGTTTCTTTTTTCTTTCTCCCTTCTCTTATATTTTGATTTTGTTTCCTTCCTCCATTATTTCCTGAATTTTATCAGATCCTGCCTCTACTTCCCCTCTCCGCACGAGTGAGAGCAGTGGTTGGCACACTGTTGTGTGAAGGCCTGGACAGGCAGTATTTTGGGCTTTGCAGGCCAGACAGTCTCTGCTGTTGTGTGAGAGCAGCTGCAGAGAATAAATGAATGGCAGGTTCTAATATACCGTATTTTTTTGCTCCATAAGACACAGCTGGCCATAAGATGCACTAGGGTTTTAAGAAGGAAAATAAGAAGGAAAAAAAATATTCTGAACCAAATGGTGTGTTAAAATATTTAATAAAATATACCACAATATTTCAACAATGTAAACTCAACAGCAGTATTAACAACCATTAGCACTGTTATTAACAAATGAGAAGAGACTTGAATGTTCAAATACTCTTCTAGTTGTCTGGGAACCTGCAGCAGCTAAAAAAAAATGAACACTTGCTCCATAAGATGCACAGGCATTTTCCCCTCCACTTCTAGGGGTGGGGGGAAGTGCATCTTATGGAGTGAAAAATATGGTAATTTGTTTTGGGTGCTGAAATTTGCATTTCATCTATATTTTTTTGGAGGATACTAAGTATTATCTTTCTTTTTTTCAATTATTTAAAAACATAGAGAACATTCTTAGCTTGCAAGATATACAAAAACCGTGGCCTGGATGTGGCTCAGAGGCGACAATTTGATTCAGAGCAATTGTTCTTACATGTGGGGGTTTACCACCAACCCCAAGGAAAGCATCTCATTCATTCATTCATCCCAGAAAGTGCTTGGGGTCTCCTGCACCCTGGCCACAGAGCCCTAAGTTCCACCCTCAAAGAACTTGCTTTCTAAACACTAAATAAGCAAACAAAGCAAGACCTCCTAGGTGATATGAGGCTATAAAGGGGGTGCTGCGGGGAGCTGGGGGGTAGCCGAGTGTAATGCTGATTCAGCTAGGGCGGTTGGAGCAGGGCGGCCGGAGCAGGGCTTTCTGATGGTCAGAGGCTGGAGTTCGACCTGAGCTACGGGAAGGGGGCATTTGTGAGAGGAGCTGGAGAAAAGCTAGAGGCGGAGAGAAAACAGCCAGCCTGGGCAGAGACAGAGCCCGAGGGGCCTGAGAGCCCTCTATGATCCAGGCTGGGGCCTAAGGAGACAGTAACAGAGGACAGTCAGGGGTCTCTGTGTCATGATAAAGGTTTGCCTGTCCCCCAAAGCAAAAGAATAAACAGGAAATGAGCAAAGGGTTCTAGGGTGAGACGTGACAAGATCCGAGTCACATCATTTTGGCAGAGCATGGAAGCCTATCCCTAGAGGAAGGTACTAAGATGCGCACTCCTGATCGCTTGTGTATATTTTAGGGGTTCAAAGGTCTCCCTGAAAGTCCCTCTAAGGAAGTCCAAACCTCAAATCAAAAATCCCGCCATTAAAGAAAGGAAAAGGTAGAGCCCATGCTCTGAAAGGAAACGGTCTGTGTGTACCCTGGAAAGGTCTGTCTTCTACCCGGTCTCCCGGATGCCCCACACGAGGTGGGGTTTGCCAGAGAGGGCTGGGAGGGGCTGCTCCAACTTCTGTACAAACCCTGACCTGCGAGCTGCCATCAGATTAGAGCTACTACGTTTGCAGATCTTATCTGATGGCAGCTCCACAGGTCAGGGTTTGTACAGGATCCCCAGGAGTGGGGTGGAGGCGGTGTGGTGCAAGTCAGCCCTCACTCTCCCAGGTCCTAGTTGTCACCCCCCAGCTCCAAACACACACACACACACACACACACACACACACACACACCCCAAAAGAAACAGCTCCTGCAGAGCACCTCCCTGCTGCCCTGCCCAGCACCACCTGCTGCCAGTTGATGCAGCGCCAACCTCTGGGCTGAGCCCTGCTGGGCCCCTGACCCCCGGGGGCTGTGCCTCTGGGTCCTCCCTGTCTTGCAGAGAGAACTGGGCCCTGAGTCAGACTCTTCGCTCCAACCCAGTGGCCACCTGTGCTCCTGGGGAACTTCGGAGGCTTGGAAACCTTCACAGAGCAGTTAATCACTAACTAGCTGGAGATAAGAGGCAGAGCGCAGCAATGGAGACAATGCCCAACCCAGCCCTAGAGCTTCCCTGCCTGCACATGCCAGGACCACTCCTGCCTGGAGGGGCTGCGGTCGAACTGACTTCTCTAGGGAGCAGTGACACGCAGTCTCAGTGGGGCTGCAGCAGCCCAGGCTGAGGGTCTGACAATGGCCACTGTCCTTTCCCCACAAGACCTTTCTTTCAGCTAAGCCTTAGCCCAGAGGACAAGCAGGACAGTAACCCCGGAGGGCTCCCTCTATCTCTAAGGTCAGGGTCTAAGTTTCGGATGGGCCCGTTTGTTATGCCAGCTGGTGCGGGACATGGAGGTCAAAGATAAGTCAGGCTCCCTGCCTCCAGTGATCTCGGGGTGGAAAGTGGGGGGAAAGAAACAGACACAAATGAAATGACTTCCAGTTGTCTACCTGCTAAAAATGGTGGAGAAGTCGGGCAGGCTGGGACTGAGGAGGGAGGGGTCAGCCCCACTGGGAGGTCGGGAAGGGCAGCCACGGTCATTAACTGAGGATGGCCAATGTCAGCCTCGGGCATTCTCCTAGCTGCTTCCTATACATTATCTCTGATCCCACAACCACTCTGCGTGGGAGCTATTAGCCCCATTTTATAGGTTAGGGACTTGGTGACTTACTCAAGAATACACAGCCAGTAAAGGCAGCTGGGATTCGAATTTGGGCCTTTCTGACCTTGAACTACTGCCGGTTTCCCATGGGGGAATGTCTAAAACGTTCTTAGTAGAGTATTTCTATCTTCGGCCAAAGACTTGGATTCTGGAGAAAACAAAAGTTCCAGACTTCTACTTGAGCTGCTTGCTAACAGGCATTCCAGACTTAGTATGAGTGATGTGGATGTTTATGTCACTGGGGGGGGGGGGGGAGGTCAGGAAGGTGAGGGGGGGTTTGCTGAGAGTAGAGATAAATGCTCCCCAGCCAGAGCAAAAGGAGCCAAACTTTGGGCACCTGCTTCCCTCTTTCCCGGTTTTCTGAAGCCCAAGCTGACCCGAGAGCCCCAAAGGGCTTTGAGTTTCTGTCTTCTGAGAACTCCCCTGACAAGCTTGCCTGCCTCCTTCCCCTGATGGTATCAGCAGGGTTCTGCAGTTGCCTCATCATCTTTGTTACCTCCTGGCTCTTCAGGATCTGGGAGATAAAAAACGCTCTACCTCCTGAAAGCTCTGAGGCCGTTAGAGAAACAGACCCAAAGGGCTGCCCAGTGGAACCTCAGCTTTGCAAGGCCCCCTTGGCCCCCATATCCAGCCCTCCTGGCTGCACAACAGCCGATGGGCGAGTGCCCTGGGCTGCTCCTACCATCACCTTGGCTAAGTGAACTCATTCTTTGTGGGCTCAGGGCTGTTCGGGGTGGTTTAAACCAAGTCTAGCTGAATGTCAGAGAGAGTGGGCTTTGGGGGGGGGTCCAGGACAGAAAGCAGGGGGGCTGCTTACTTACTCTAAGCTCTCCTTCTGCCTCCACCTTTTTTTTTTTTTTTTTTTTTTTTAGATTTTATTTATTCATTTTAGAGAGGGGAGAGAGGAGCAGGAAGCATCAACTCCCATATGTGCCTTGACCATGCAAGCCCAGGGTTTCAAACCAGCAACCTCAGCATTCTAGGTTGATGCCCTATCTACTGCGCCACCACAGGTCAGGCCCTCCTGCGACCTTCAGATAACAGTCAAAGGCTTCTGAGTGCCTGATATGTGCCAGACACTGGGCAAAGTGCTTAACACCTCTGAAGGAATTCAACCTCCCAATAACTCCGCAAACATTAACTACGATCACGCCCTCCTTTTCCCAGCAAGAAACCCCAGTTCCCAGGAACTGGCTCAAGGCTACACTGCTGTAAGTAGCAGAGTTGGAGAGAAGAGAGAGTTGGCAGTCTGGCTCCAGGTTATGGTCAGGGGCCAGCTGTGTCAGAGTCACCCAGAATCCCGGCCCATCCCAAACTCCCTGCATCAGTGCCTGCATTTTAACACGACCGGCTGATGATTCCTGAGGCACTGCAGTCTGAGAAACTGCCCCTGCTCTCCTCCTAGTTGGAGATTTGGTTTACAAACTGCTCATTGATTCAAGGCGTGAATAATCCCTGAGCTCTGGACACGGTGCCAGGCAACTGATGGAGGCCAAGGGGCAACATCCTCATGGCGCTGTGGGCTGTGGCCTTGGTGTGGAGGGCGGTGCGAGCCAGGATGCTGCATGAGGCCGTGGCTGGCTTGTTTCACCTTCCTTGAGTGAAGAGAAGGACTCCAGTGTAGGGGAGACGGGACTACCTCCCCCTTTGTTGGTGAAGGGGCAGGGTTTCCCAAACCCCCTCATCCACAATCTAGGGTCCTAGATTGCTTCTTTCAGGGGGCCGCCATCCCCTCATTTATTCTCTTGGTGAAATCCTGCCTCCCATTGGTGAGTCACTCGGTAACTCTGGCCACACGTCCAGAGTGGGTAGAAATCAGGATTGGAAGAGTGATGGAGAATGACTGAGAATCCTAGTCTGGGACTTCAGAGACCTCTGATTTGGAAGGGAAAGGGGTAGATACAATCTGGACAGTGTGGGTTATTTGGGGACCCCCTCTTTCCACCTGTCTTCTTGTTTTCCCACAATCCACTTTGGGACCCTTTTGGTTACCAAGATAAAAACCAGTGTATCCTGCTTCACACTGTCCAGTATTTCTTTAGCTCTTGCTTCCAGCTGGTCTCTGTCCACTGCACATTACGTACGTGATGTCATGAGTCCTTTCAACAACCCGAGGACACGGGAGAACCACTGTGACTCCCACTTTAGAGCCAAGACAACTGAGGCTCAGAGTGGTTATGCCTGAGGCCACTCAGCCACTTCCTGCTTGTGGTGAACCTAGGGTTTGAATCCAGGTTTGCTTAAGTCCATAGCCCCAGGACTAACCCCCTGCACTTATTGCCCTGATAAGACCACTGCAGGCTGTTGCTCAGCCACGTGGGAAGGAGACTGAGCAGGTGCTTCCAACCAAGAATGTCGGCTTCCAGACCCAGCAGAACCTCAGACTCTTGGCAGGAGCACAGCGTGCAGCTCCCCAGGTCCATCTCTCGGCGACTGTGGCTCCGGGAGTGCGTGGGGCCCAGGCGCCCTATATTTCGGTAATGCCCCTCACGTGCTTGTGATGCGGAGCTGGTGAGGGACCCGCCGACCTAGGTTGGGGAGACTGGTTCAGTGGGTGCTGGTCACCGTCCTTCCTCTCTGAGAGCAGGAGGAGCTTGCGGACTGCCGAGAATGAAAGGCAATTAACTCGGAGGGAGCTTCCTGCCAGTGACCTTTGCCCTCAGTGAAAGTGTGGAGACAGAGATAAGGCAGAGAAATCTCTGGCAGCCGCAGGAGGAAGGGCAGGGTGGTTGCCGTAGGGCTCCAGACTGGGCTCCTGGGGCCCCTCTCCCAGAGACAGTGTGGGGTGGGCTGGGGCCAGCTGGAGGGAGACTGAGGGGACAGAGGTGACCGGGGCAGGATCGATGACAGTAGTAAGCAGTGAACCTTCGGGCCAACCCAATTCTGGTTCTGAAAAGCCCAAGACGTGAGCTTTTTGGGTGTTGAGATGCAACAGTGCTGTCGGCCATGCTCTTGGCCCTGCCTGGTTTGAGTCTCCCAGACACCCAGGGCTTTGCTACATCCGTTCACCACCTGTCCTATTAGCCTCTGAGATCCTTGTTTAAAATGACTCACTGATGAAAAGAATTTAAAAAGCGATGATAACACTGCCTTCTATGGAATATTCCCACCGCTTGTACGCATGCACGTAAAGTGTTAACAGACAGGGTGAAACCCCACAACGAGATGAACTTCACGCTGGATCCTGCAGCCACGCCCATTTTGTTGAAATGGGGAAGCGGCGAACTGACGTAGGTCTTCCTTCGAGTGTGTGAAGGATGGGAAGAGTGGGACAGGGTGCCCGTTTCTCACTCTGTCGTTCACTGCGGTTGGATTCCAGGCCCACGTACCATCTGATAACCACTTAGAAATACAGCACCAGAATGTAACATCCATGAGGACAGGTGTTTGTTTGTTTGTCTGTCTGTCTGTCTGTTTTAAATCTGTTGTAGTCACTGCTCTGTTCCTAGAGCCTGGAATGTGATAGGTGCTCAGGTGTTTGTTGAAAGCATGAACTATGGGCCACATGGACTGGGCTGTCCCATTTCATCTCTTCTTTCCAGACTGAGAAGCAGAATGTCAAACTGTGGAGGACGTTGGGCTGATAACCCAGCCACCAGCCCAGTCACTCACGTGAGACTCAGAACTCCAGGAAACTGACCCAGAGTCAGTTTCTTCATGAGCCTCAGCTTCTCCAAACCAGGTTGCACAGGTCACCAGGTGGTGCTGTGAGGGCCCAATGAGATCACGGGTGGGGGAGGACGTTGTGTGCCGTAGGGCGCTGAGCACAGGGGAAGGGCGAGTTGACTGTAACTGGCAGGGGAGATGCCTGATTTGACTCCGATGACTCCATGCACGCAAAACCTGCCTCTAGGACATTTGCTTTGCCCTCTTTTGAGAGAGAATCCGCTTGCTTTCCTTCTCCTGGCATCGGGTAATCATGCTGACGTGAGGGTTGCAGTCAGACCTTACCCTGTTGAGACCTGTTTCCATGTTATTAATAATAATATGCTCCTGCTAAGCATGTAAGGAGACACCCACTTGTCTGTGATTGAGCCAGCCTTGCCTGGAGGCAGGGAATGGACTCCCCAGCTCCTGAGCCTGGTCACAGCCCTCTGGTTCTATTCCCACCTTGTAAACCTGAGGATGTTCTGCTCTTCCCTCTGGTAGTTAGAACCTACCAGAAATTTCTCACAACATACCTCCCAAGAGTCACTGCCTTTTGTCACATACCTTGTCATTCAAGGCTTAGGAGTTCCCCCAGACGATGGCAGAGAGGCATTGACCCTGTAGGAAGGCAGCAGGTGTAGATGTCACATTCGCCAGGGCTGTGAGGCTAAGTTCCACTGCTGAAGTCTGATACCTGTCATCTACTGTGTGGTGATGGACATACCCCATCCTTCTTCTTTCACTAATTACATATTTAGGGAGTTCTGTAATGCACCAGTCACTGTGCTGGTCCAACCAGTGAGAGACAAGAACATAAGCCATTACAATTCAGTTCAGTAAGTACCAAAGATGGGAAGACCCAGAGACACAAGAGCTCTGGGTGGGGGTGGATATTGTGGCAGAGTGAGCTGATCAATCAGGAGAGCAGCCGGGTTTGGGCTGAGATCTGAAGGATGTGTAGGAGTGACCAGGGAGAAGGGGGAGTGAGCAAGTGTGCTCTGGGGACAGGACAGCATAAGGACTAGATTAGTGGAGAGGGGCAAGGGGAAGAGTGGCTAGCCTGTTTGGGGTCCTGAATGGAGTCAATATGTAGACTGGCAGGTGGGAAATAACTGAAGATGAGGCTGAAAAAAATAAGTAGGTGCCAGATCCCATGGGGCCTTGTGAATCCAGATGTGGAGGCTGGACTTGATTCCAAATGGCCCGGTAGTCGTGTGTTATAGGAAGACCTCTAAAATATCCTTTTTCTACCAAGAGCTCTGAGGACAGATCCTGAAAGGCCCATTGGGCAGAAGATCAAGTTGCACACTGGGGTTTAGGCTCAGCTCATATACAGGTTAGAGCAAGATGACAACAGGTGATTTGTCTCCATCCTTGGCATTCTTAGCCATGCCCAAGTATTCTGGTCTTCACCTTGTGCCAGAGAAAATGTGAGGCTGGTGTCACTTGATTTTTGTCATGTAGATAGACACCTGTCACAAAATTTATACCAAGAAAAATATGAACTTTCCTCCCAACCTTGCCCCTCAGCAGCAACTATGAACTGTTTGCTATACATTCTCTCAGATAGACACAAACTGTATGTGTTTAAACAAAGACACTATCACATTATAAACCCTGGTCTACCTTGTTTTTTAGCTTGGTTTTTTTTTCCCCACTGAATATGAGCATTTTTTTTTTTACATCATAGCACTTAGATATAACACTATCTTCCTAATATTATTTCATGGTATGAAGACCACAATTTATATAAGTATTCTCCTATTAATGAACTCTAATGTTATTTTTAATTTTTCAGCAAACATTTTTACGGTCTTGTGTACACATATCTAGGAGGGAAATTCTGAGAAATGGGGTTTCCCAAGGATATGAGCATTAAAATTTTGATAAGATACCACTAAGTTGCTCTCCATAAAGATTGTACAAATATACCCTCCCATAAATAGTGTGCCTGCCTCCCCATACCCAAACCAAGTATGATGTGATCAATTCTGCTGGGGCTTTAATTATGAAATCTTCCTCCTTCCTCCATGGGCCGTGTGGCCACTGACCAGCCTGATTCCAGCGCTCCTCTGCCCGACAGGCAGAGTGCTGTGTGATGCGGCAGACGGGGCCGTCTGGAAAATGGCTACCCAATAAAACGGTAAGAATCAGGCCTGAACATATACAGAAAGGCTGCTTTAATGTTTAAACGGAGGAGCACTTTTCCCAACATGAAATCTAGAAGCAAATATTGTAGTCTGCTTTAAGTACCAAACATCGTGTCTAACATAAAACATTATTGTTGTTAATTGTTACTATAAAGAGTTCTGATGCACAGATTTTTGTCATGTTTGGAGGGACAGTCATTCGAGAGGAGAAGAAGGTATGGAGAAGATGGGAGGTGTTAGTTTTAAAAAGTGTGACTTTGTTATCGTCAAGCGGTTGCTTGGTCAGATGTCTTGGTCATAGCCAGGCCTTTGGTGTTACAACATGCAAAACACTGGGTAACCAAATAGCATTTCCATGGAAAGAGCCTGTGACCTTTGGTGCTATATGCAGGTGAGACTCTCAGAAAGGGAGGGGGAGGGGAGGAGGAGGAGAGAAGGGCCTCTTCAGCCTCTGCAGCCTAAAACAACGGGCCGTTGGAAAGTTCCAGAACCCAATTACTGACAACACAGACTCCACTGCTGGCAAGTGTGGGGTAACCAAAGACTGAGGAATCTGAGTGTGCAGTTGGTCTCCAATTCAACTGGTTCCATTTAAAAAATTTCTATAAGTAGGGGCAGGGAGTAACCCCAACGAACGATGGGGAGATGGTGATCACAGTGAAAATTGTATAAAACAGAAGGCTGGATACCAGGAAAGAAGGAGGCAGAATTCAGAACTGTAGAAACAATAAATCAAATAATTGACAAAAGTTACCCTTTACATGTATTATCTAATGTAATCCCCTTAATTACCCTACTGAGTTAGTATTATTATAGTCTACATTTAATAAATGAGGAAGCGGAAACTCAGAGAGCTCAAGTCACTTGGCCAAGGTCACACAGCCACAGCGGCAGATCTGGAACGCAAACTTAGGTCTGTCTGACCCTAAACCAAAACGCTGAGGAGAGGCTCTGTTTTGGCATGGCAGGGCTCAGCTGAGGCATGGAAGAGGTGATACATCGCTGCATGTGGTAATTGTAGGTTTTTATTTTCCATCTGGATGAAAACTTACCTCTTTATAACCTGTTGTAGCCATGAATTCCATTTCCGGCCACATTGCTGATTTTTGTGTACTTGATAATTATATCACACTCCCAATATCACCCCCTCCTCCCACCGTTTCTGAGAACATGGAGCTAGTGGAGGCAGTACTGGGAGACTTAGGCATGGGCTTATAGAGAGAGGAAAGGCAAGGAGGTCATGTGGGGTAGTGGTTGGAATGCGGTGTAGAAGGTTTTCTGTGCTTTTGTTTAAAACATTCTTGTTGGGTCCCCAGTGACCTGGGAGAGCCTCTAGACCTCCTCAAAGACTCTGAGATCATGACTCATCCTCAAAGTCCTATGAACTGTCTGGTCCTTCGCCTCTGTGCTGCCTCCGCAGCCTGTAATGACCTCCCTCTGCTGCAGGTTCCTGCCTGGCTTTGTTCTGTAGTGAGATGCTCTTTCCTCGGTCCCTCTGGGTCCTGAGTCACTCTCAGGTTCACAGGTGCTTATTGGGGCCGATCAACTGCTAACTAGCACCTTGGAGGGCAATGCAGTTAGGGAAGGAGGGGGTGCTCCCATGGAGAGGCTGTGCCCACCACGAGCACTTCTCTTCTTTCCAGGTGCACGTAAGGACCTGCCGACTGAGAATCGCAGGCACGAGGATGCTGCCAGAGGAGGACCTGTGAGTTGGGCACATTCACATGTATCGTCTCATTCAAAGCTTTACAGAACGTGTTACAAGAGCTAGCACACGGGGTAACAAAAGAAAGAGGGCAGGGAGTAAGGTTCTGTTGGATCGCCAGTGCCGAGGCATACATGACTTTGGCCAAACTTTCTGACTTTCCTGAGCCTCGATTTCTTCAACTGTAAAATACAGATGAAAACAATAACTACAGTGAAGGGCTTTCGAGAGGATTTGGTGCCAAGGTGCAAGCAAAGTGCCGGGCACTGTAGGCACACTGTATGGTGATGTTGACGATGAGGAGGAGGATACTGTGATGGCCTTTCTGCCTATTTTACAGGTGGGAGAACTGAGCCTTGAGATGTCCAAAGTGGCACTGCTAGTCAGCGATAGAGTTGGGATGAAAGCCTGTCTGTTTCCAAGTCAGGAACCCTCTCCTCTGTGATGGACAGTCTACAGGAATGGGTCTGCATATTAAACTGTTGAAAAAAATATATGTCCAAACATCAATGGTTCATGGGCTCCGGTTGGTTCTATGCTTTCTCCTCAGTCTGAAGCTGAGGAGCAATGTAACGAGATTATGTAACTATATATTCAGGTTCTGGGAAACCCATCAGGGTTTCAGGGTAAGCCATCTCCCAGCAAGCAAGGGCTCGCCTGCTAATTCCCCTTCTCTGAAAGGCTGATCAGCTCGCCCAGTGCCTCATCAAATGCCAGTTTCCTTCTATATGGAGGGGAGAAACGTGGTCAGCTCTGGCCGAGGTATGGGGAGAGGATATCCTTGTTAGGTACTGGTTAGGGCTAGAGGCTCTGAGGTTGGGCAACCCTGTCTGCCCTTCCCAGCAGTGTGACCTCGGGCAAGTTACTAAATTTCTTTCAACTTCAATTTCCTCATCCTTAAAATCAAGAATTAGAATGCTACATGGGGGCCCTGGCCCAGTAGCTCAGTTACTTACAGTGTTGTCCTTATATGCCAAGGTTCAATTCCCAATCAAGACACATACAAGAATCAATTAATGAATAAATAAGTGAAACAACAAAAATTGATGTTCCTATCTTAAAACAAATAAATAACTAAATAAATAATGTTAAAAACTGGCCTGTGGTGGCACAGTGGATTAAGCATCGACCCGGAATGCTGACATCGCCAGTTCAAAACCCTGGGATGGCCTGGCCAAGGCACATATGACAAGCAATCAGTGAACAACTAGAGTGAAGCTGATACTTCTTGCTCCCTACCTCCTCTCTGTAAAATCAATAAATAAAATCTTTAAAAAATAATTTATAACTTTCTGAAAAAAAATGCTACGTGGAAGGGCTGTTGCGAGAATTGAACGAGAAATTGCATGTAAATAAAGTGCTATGTATCTGGCATACAGTAAGTGCTTAATAAAAATAGCAACACAGAGCCTGGCAGAACCTGGGTTTGGTTTACTTTGCTGGCAAGTGTCTTGTTTGCTGCTATTCAGAGACCCTGGTGCGGCTCTGTCTGCTGTGGCCATGTGACCCTTGGCTTGTCCACTCCAAAAGAGACATCCAGAAAGCATTAACCAGCCCTGAGTCCTTTGCCACCACAACAATCTCTTATCACACTTGCTCTCAGTCCAGCCTCCAAAGGTATTAAGAACAGCAACTATTTCTGGCGCACTGGCAAACTCCCTAAACACACATTCCCTCTCTAATCCCCACGGCAGCCCTGGGGCACAGCGTTATCTCCGCTTGCAGATGAGAAAACAGGAACCCAGAGATGGTAAGTAACTGCCCAAGGACACACAGCTGTTAGTGAAGATCAGATTGGAGCACAGTCTACGTGACATACAGCCGGACTGACTGACATTTCTGGTTTGCCTGGGATCACGGGGCTTCCCGGCCCTGGGATGGGGCGTTCGGTGCTAAAGTTGGGAAAGTTTGCGTGAGTCGGTTACAGGTTTGGCAGTGGTTCTGGAAAAGAGATGGTGAGAGGCAGAAGGAGAGGGAGTTACTTGCAAGGAGAGAACAGCAGGAGAATTCTGCACTGTTTCTTTCTATAAAGATATCGGGCTTTTTCGGCTCCTGGCAGTATTCTCGGGAATCCTCCTCTTTTTAGCAGTCACTACAGAGTTGCACCATAGGGGTTCAGTATCTCCTGTGGGTCTGATTCCTATTGGGACTTAGAGTTGTCTGTGCTGAAGGTGTCTTTCCCTGAGGCTCATCATGGTGGCAGAAGGAACCGCTGGAAATCAAGTACTTGACCTCAAGCCACTGCCTGTCAGGCACTGATGCATGGCCGCTGGAAAGACACCAAGCCCAATGGGGGACATCATTTCAAACATGTTGTGTGCATCACATGAACCAGGGACTTCAGGAGGACCTAAGGAGCGACACAGAGGAAACAGTCTAAAGGGCCACAGACACACAGGATGGTGGGTTATGAGTCTAGACACCAGAGCCCCAACTCTGGGGTTTCAACCTCTGAGAAATGCCAATTTCACACCCTGTTACCTCAGAGGAGCACGTCAGGCCTTTCTGGGGATAGGACAATGCATATCCTGTCTACCCAGGTACCCAGGTTGGCTGGGGCAAAACCGCACCCCAAGTGCCCTCACACGGCAGAATAGGAAACGTGCTGACATCTCGCTTCATTAGAACCCGCATTTCCTGACAGCAGAATGTTTGCCTTTTCCCCTCCTCTGGCTGAATCCCCACCGCCTAGCAGTGTATGGCACATGGAAGAAGCTCAATACACATTTGTGGAATGTTGACAATTGAGTGGTTCCAAGTACCAACAAGCTGTGCTGGGAGATTTCAATTCTGATAAGGCAATGGGGAACACAGTGGAAAAATGGCTTGGGTTTCAATGAGCAGAGATGGGAAAGGACAGTCCACATGGTGGGCCAGCAGGAAGCAGGGAAACAGGGGAGACAGGTGCAAAGACGACATGGGTCCCCTATCTGGGCTGTATCTTACGAGGTACAGTTGGAAACCCGGGGACTGAGGACCTCAGTGGAGAACAGTTGGTGTAGGTCTGGTGAGTGGCACATCCTCAGGGATTTCGCACTGTTTGTCTCTGAGCCACTGTTTCCAAAGTTTCACATTTTATTACCCCGTTTTTGCTATATCTATGTATCCATCTCTGTTATTAAGAATTTTCACATTGACTTAATGTTGATTCTCTGTTTTACTTTACCAACTTCATTTTCACATCAAAACTATATCACTGTTGCCTGACAAGGTGGTGGTGCAGTGATTAAAGCATCGGAATGGGATGTGGAGGACCCAGGTTCAAGACCCCAAGGTCTCCAGCTTGAGCGCGGGCTCATCTGGTTTGAGCAGGGCTCACTAGCTTGGACCCAAGGTCGCTGGCCCGAGCAAGGGGTTACTCGGTCTGCTGAAGGTCCACATTCAAGGCACATATGAGAAAGCAATCAATGAACAACTAAAGTGCCACAATGAATAATTGATGATTGATGCTTCTCATCTCTCTCTGTTCCTGTCTGTCTGTCCCTATCTATCCCTCTCTCTGTCTCTGTAAAAACAATCAATCAAACAAACAACCCCTTCCAAAAAAAAAAAACAACTATATCACTGTTAAAATAAAAATTATCATTTGCATTTAAAATCATCCTGCGTAACCCCCTTGGTTGCTATACTCCCCTCTGGGGAACACAGCCCTGAAGAACGGGGACTTGGCAAGGATTTTTGAATGAGGGAATGATCTAGTGGCTTTCTGAGAAGAAAGCCAATGGGAACAATGGGAATCTGTATATAAAATTCTGGTACAATTGTGACTGCAATGATAAGAAATGCTGCCAAGGTGAGTGTTGGGGACATTTTGAAGTCTCTCTTTGGGCATCAGAATAAAACCTGCAGAATTACTCTCTCTTTCTCTTCCTGTTTCTTTTCTTCTTGGTCTCACTTTACCCTCTTTCCCAGCAACTTTCTACCTCCTGCCTGGTGCTTGCTGCCAACAGCTCTGAGGGGTTGAGAGGATCTGCAGTTGGAGGAATGAAGAGTCAGTCTACTGTGAGTGAGGCTGTGGGCCAGGCAGTGACCGAGGGTGGGTGTGGATGCCTCGCAATCGTGTTCATGTTGACACGGTGCTGTGGCTTCCCAGGCTCAGCTTACCCAGTCGTTCAATGAATGTTACCGCCAGCCATGGCTCAAGTTCACAGAGCACTCACTTTCCCCCCTAAATAGGCCTATTTTTCCTAACTGTGCATTCATCTTTCAAGTTAAGGTGACCTGTCAAGCTGGAAAGAAAATGGATTAGCAAATATCAGGCGTTTGCCAAGGGTACGCCTCCTCCCCCACAGCTACACACAATGGTGAGACCTGAGGTTGGACTCCCTGAAGTTTTCTGCTCTGGTGCTCCTGGCAACTCTCGGCGAACCACAGACTGGTAAATGGGAGAACCATAAATGCTGGATAGACTTGGACTTGGTCTTTAAGTGTTGATGGGAAAAGTCCACTAAAGTCGGACTTTGGTGTTGATGGAGAACGCCCGCAGCAAACTGACCGCGCTCTCTCAAACACTCACCTTGTCAGCGATGGTCCTGCCCCTTCCCCTCTATACCCATTCTTTCCAGCCTAGCGGCCCAAGGACCTCCTTGTTTCCCACGGTCAGGAAGGGGTCGACTGTGACTGGCCCCTTTCTCAGCAGGGCTGTCCTCCCAGGAGAAGTTTTCAGATGAATCGACTCTGTAGATTTTGGGTAGGCTTTGCAGGAGTTCCTTATTTCACTTTTACTGTACATCCACCTACACAATATTTTTTTAGTTCCCAGAATTTCAGAGCTATTAACCTCCAAACCTTAAATCAGGATTCTCATAAAACTTTCCTGGGGCACTGTCATAAAAGAAACTAGGTCTCAAAATGGGACTGTTCGGTATGCAGTCCTTGTCCAGGAAGACAGACTGACTAATTTCAAACCCTGAACTCACATGTGGTTGCTAAGAATGGGGGTGGGGGAGAGAAAGGGGAGAAAATCATACACATGCCATGATACATGTGGGGAGATTTCATCTGGACTTCCCCCAAATATGGATTTATTCAGAAATAATTCCAAGGGCTTCTTTCTTGACATTCCACCAATGTACAGGTGCATATGTTTTGAATAGACTGAATGGATAATTTATTTATTCAAATAAAGTTTATTTTTGCATAGTCCTGGGGGAGGATGTGCTTGTCAACTCTCAGGTATTATTTTTAGGAGGTTTTTAGAGGCATTCTTTCCAGAGGCATGATCAGATCCAGAATTCCTCATTTCTATTTGGAGGGCATTTAAGAACAGAATCTGTTTGATAGTCATTTGACATTTTCTTTCATTTTTTTTTTTAAAAAATTTATTTTATTTATTAATTTCAGTGAGAGAAGAAGGGAAAGAGGGAAGGAGAGAGAGGAGAAAGAGAGACAGGAACATTGAGCTGTTTCTGTATGTGCCTGACCGGGGATCAAACTTGCATTTTCTATGCTTCAGGACGACGCTCTAACCAACTGAGTTATCTGGCCAGGGCTGACATTTTCTTGAGAACCTTTCCATTGCTTGTGAAAGATGGGGATTGACAAACTGATATGGTGGAGGACAGCCCCTACCCTCAACTAGGTTCTACTTTCTTTTCCTCAACCCTCATATATAATGCCTTCATCCATACTCCAACTCCTTGCTCTATTTTTCTACTGTTCCTGGATTCACATGCCTAAGGGTTTCTCGCTCTGGCGTTTGGCCTGCCCAGTGCTATTAGGCCTGAGGTGGGAGGGTGACCGGGTGACCTTTGTATCAAATGTCTCATGACTTCTTAGGCAAGACCAAGTCACAACTTTTTTCCAGTGGGTTTCCCCTTAATTCTTATTCTAACGTTTAACTTGTTAGATATTAGTGTTGAAGGGCAGGAGCTGAAGACCGTCTTATCAGATCCACCACACACCTGTTGGCCTATTTCATACTTATTTTTCATTTTAACCTTATAGTCTCGGTCTTCTAAGAAACATTTATGTTTCTAATTGCCTTCCAGAACTGAGCTTGGTCTTCCATGTCTATGTAAGATAGTATAGTCCAAATTTCAACAAAGTGTTAAAGTTAAGCTTCTCCTTTTTGAAGAGGGTTGTGGTTTAAGAAATATTCTTTTGGAATGACAACAACTTTGGTCTTAGCTCTGGCCATCTGTTTGACTGTGGCCTTGGTCAAGTTACTTACCATTCTTATGAGGCTCAGTTTCCTTCTCTGCAAAGTGAGAACAGTAATAGCACCTTGCTGACAGAGTTTTGTAAGGATTAGAGGAGATGACGCCAGTTAAATTCCTAGTCTAGTGACTGGGACCTGGTTAAAACTTAATAAATGTGAATGATCATTATTACTCTTCTTTTTCCCTAGAACTTTCCCAGTTTTACCCTCTTTTACTTTGTATTTTGAAAGATGGAGTTATCTAACCACCCACATGTAACCTCATATATTGTTGTGGGGGGGTCTTCTGGGATCTGAGATCCATACTTAGAGGAGAAAGGAGTGAATATTTTCTGAGAGCCTACCAAGTGTCAGGCACTGTGCGAATGCTTTATACAGTTTCTCATTTAATCTTCCAAACAGCTCATTTATATCCCCAATCAATAGATGGGGAAAGTGAGAGTTAAATTTTAAGTCAATGCGACAAGGTTGTTCTGGTCTGTCTGGCTTTAAAACCTATGTGCTTTCTACCGCACCAACTGCTTCTGAGAGAGCTGGGTCACCTTGTCTTATTTGGGTGATGAAATAGGTTCTGAGCACCCCTAGTCTACAATACCACAGGTTCTCCAAAATAATTACACATTTAGATGGTAGTTTCACATGTTTTCAGGATGATCCCAGGCAAAACTGCTCATAAAAATTAGGGAATATTTTATTGCTTCATATTCGTTTTGAAATATCTCCTAATTTTTGTGAGCAGTATAGTTGGGTCTGAGAGTTTGCTTTCTGTCATGGTCTCTGGGGGAGAGAGAGCAAGCACGGAGACCCTCAGCCAAGATTGGGTCAGTGAAAATGTCTCCTTGGAAGGCAGGAACCAAGCATTCTGGTTTATTGTTAGGGGAATGATTTGGGTGTCCCTACAATCCAAACAGATGGTGATAGACGCCAAATCGATTATTTCCTCTGCTATTACCCCACCCCTGGGGGTACCAACTTGGTAGGTGTGGGGAGAAACTCAAGAATCTGAACTTGTAAAGGGGGTTCTGATGCCCCATTGGCTTAGGGCAGTGGTTCTCAAACTTTTTGAAGTCAGGGCACATTTAAAATCTTACAAATAATTGTAGGCGCACTATATACAAATTTCTGAGAAATATGTTATAATAATTAAGTCAAATATTAAAGAAAAAAGTATAAAGTCCAAGCTTGCTTTTATGGTAATTAAACAAAATAAATATGAAAAAATTAAATTTATTCTGACATTAAAAAACATTTTTATGTTACATTTTTTGAGTTATACTTTTTAGAATTCATACAAAAGAGAGGTTAAAAAATAATAAAAGACAAAAAGTTAACTTTTTATATATTTAGATACATTCTTAGTAAGATTTAGTAAATTTGGCAGGTCCCGGCGCAAATGTGTTAAGTTTTTTCATTCTTGTGTTTATGAGAAACATGAGCCTGATGTGTCTTAGCCATTTCTTCAATGTTTGTGCATATATTTGAAAGGCAAACTCTCATTTCCTCGTCAATACATTGAAGAATTCCTCTCTTTTTACTCTTAATTGTGTTGAGCATAGAAAACCCCCACCATACATATCATCTTAACTTTACATCAAACAAAGGATAGAAGAAACTTGCCTCCAGTCTTTCTGGGGAACATGGGGGTAGTGTAAACAATCCAGCACCACAGCTTAACAGCCTTTTGCAACCTAATCAGGCAAGTGAGGTGGGGGGTTGGGCAGACTGTCAGCTTACAGCCAATTCCCCACACCTCCCCAAAATCTAAACTCCAAAAGCCCTGTTGGTTTTTTGGTTCCCAACAGGCACATATTTCTCTGGAATATCATAGGGTGCACCTGGAAATCTTCTAGGGTGCACCAGTGCACCCTGGCGCACACTTTGAGAACCACTGGCTTAGAGCAAGGACACAGAGTCTGGAGGAAGACATGGCAGAAAAGGCTGCGTGCCCATGGCTGGGAGGAAGGGCTACCTGTGAGAGAAGGCTCCCCCTACTGCCTCCCCTCCAATCTCTGTGTGTGACGTCTCGTTATTCTGTTTTCTATTTGGAGGTTCACATGGTCCTGGACATTGAGTTTTTAAGCTAAAATAATGTATAGAAACAACTGCTATAATTATAAAAAAAAACCTTCCCCACACACACAAAAAAGAAGGAAATACTGGCTTGCGAGTAGGTTGCTTGGAAGTGGCCAACTGTTGCCTGGTCTCCCCTCCGGCTCTGAGGCTGAGAAATGAGGCTCCTTGGTGCTGGCAGCACCGTTTAGACTCCCAAACAGTCGGATTCAAAGTGAAGTTGGCAGTGAGTCGGCATTAAGTCAGAGCGCTGTGAGCAGCTATTAGAGAGGCAAGATAAGGCCCGAAGGAGGGTAATGAGATACAGGCGAGGCAGCAGGACTAACACAGGGTTGAACTAAGTTAGGCATGAGCGGCAGTGTCCTGGGAATAATGAAAATATAAAAGGGAGTTCAGAAAATTCATCCTCAGTACCTGGATAAGACTGGGGACGTGTTAAGGCTATATGTGTGTGCAGTGCGTCCTTCTGTCCGAGAACGGTAAACCGCCCTCCCCCACTCCAGCGCCAAGGTTGTCTTCCAGCACAGCAGTTCAGTGGTATGTGCCATTGGCAGAGGATCTGCCCAGCGTGTAGGCACAGGTGCGATGGCAAAGACACTATTGGAGGGCGCCACGCTAACCTATTAGGACAGCTGTCAATGTCAGACCTCCCAAACAGAACTCAGGTGCCACCTTCAGATGCCATGCTTCTCCTAGAAAGACTTGAAGAGCATCAGGAATCTATTCTCAGCCAAAATCTAAAGATTTTGAAAATGTGGCTTTAATGAGGGGTAGAGTAAGAAGCAAGGTTATATTTTTTAAACCTTAATTCTTTATTTGACTCTATCCAAGGAAATCGATGATAATATTCTGCTCTATGTAATCCCCTCTCCTACATCAGACAGAGGCTCTGGTTCCTGTCAGTCCTACAGTGATATTCCTATGTGGCTCTCACTAAATAGTTGTCATGTTCTGCCCTGGAGGGAACTCTATGTCATCAGGAGGGGATGATAGACAGAAACATATATAAACACACACTTGCTTTCAAAAATAAATATAGGGCTTCCAGTTAAAAGGCACTGTGTAAAGGAAGCTAGCATCCTCTTTCTTGCAAAGCAAGCATACAACTCTCATTAACCTTGTAACCACAGCCTGTGTCGGTATTAAGACTCAGACCCCTTAGGGGTTGATACTTGGCTTAGAGTGATTCTTTGTCTTGGCCTTGATTTGGGAATGAAAGTCCCTGGGCTTCTTAGGTTCTGTGACGTATGTCTTCTAGTAGACAATCCAACCAAAAGCAGGGTCCCCAGGCTGCTGTACATAACTTAGGCTGGTTTGCTGTACCCCTTTTTCCTCTGCCGTAACCAGGGTTAGGACTCCATTCAAATCCTCTGTGTGTTTGTGCAGGTCTGAAATGGTGATAGCACCTTGACCTGCAGAGAAGACCAGGCAAACTTCTATGTGGGTCTGTAACAGTAGGTTCCAGTTCCCAGTGTTATCTTGATCTTGACCTGAGGGCAAGCTGCTTGGCCTCCTAAGTCTTCCCGTCCATAAAACCCAGACAATTAGCTTTGTCTTATGACTTTTCCTTCCCTGTGTCTTTATCAGTCTCCTAGAGAATCCTGGGATCCTAGAACAAATGCAGTCTATCCTAGGGTTGGAGGCCTGACATGATAATGAGGCTATTGCCCGATTTCTCCTGGAAGAGGTTACGACTTTTAGGCAGTGGTGAGATTAAAATAATTTAACAACTGGTTCTCTGCCCTAATGACCATTGTAAGTGTAAAAAAAGATATACTGAAAGGTAGTTTATTATTTCACGCATTTAATACTTAAATAAGAACAATAAAAGAGGTACTTAAAACTAGATTAGGTTATAAAAAAGAGTTCTAAAATATTAATGTAAAAATATTAAATAATATCTGACAAAAAACAATAAACTTGTTAAAATATTTCTATATTGTGTCTTGATTGGTGAAGACTCTTGCAATTTTTTTCACCTGTGGATGGAACGAACATTGTTCAGACCCTCGAACTTTGGCTAGGACCGCCCACAACCAAGCACGCCAAAAGAAACTTCGCAGGAACCCTTTGGAAAAAAGCGATCATCTGCCAGCCAGTGAGATTTCACCACGTCATATTAGCTTGACCACCCTAGGAACCCTTTAAATATCTCCCACACGGGTCACCACTTGCGACTTCCCTGGCCTCCATCTTTCCTCGGGGCCAGGAAACCTAACCTGGTGGGAAGCGCTCTGTACTAAATAAAGCCTTTTACTATTCCACACTTCGTAGCTCCGACCCCCTTCCTTCCTTCTTGGTGGGAAAAATAGCTTATAAACATCACTACGGGTGCTTAGAATATGCTGTTGTGCAGATGAACGTTAACAAAGAGTAAGGGATGTAAATTTGTGATTTCTACATTAGGCAGTTGCCCAGGTGCCCACCTTAGAGAAAATCCTGATTACAAGTGCCATTTTAACAATGAGTTCACTTTGCTCAACAAAAAAATTAGGTATTGGTTCTGCCGAACTGGTGCAAACAGGCTGAATCCCACCACTGCTTTTAGGAAACTAGCAATGTCCTTATTATATCAATATAAAGGTTCTGGTGTGTTTGATATTTTTGTGGTTATACTTTTAAACTTCTCATCCATGAGAGACATGCCTAAATATCTGAGACTCTTGCAATAGAAGGCCTCAGCATCAAATCCAATTTTTAACATTCTCCATTAAACATCAAAACTTTTATCCATTCTATCTATCTATCTATCTATCTATCTATCTATCTATCTATCTATCTATCATCTATCATCTATCTCTATCATCTATCTTGATGCAAGGGCTGTCTTGATGAAGTTGACCACAGGATAAAAGACCTCATATGTACATACTCTAAAGAAATTTCTGTATATATGTCTAAAAATCTAGTTTTTTGGGGGAGATGGGAGTACTGTTTTTGTTTTATGCTAAGAAATTCAAGCAAATCTCAAGTAAAGAAGAGAACCAGTAAGCACCCACTAAGCACCAGACACATTGTTAAGTACTTTATGTGCATAAGACCCCCATAAGTACAGTGGTTCATGAGTATGAGGTGACATCTTTTCATCCCTTTTATCCTCACCATCCCAAAGTGACTCTTCTCAGTCTTAATGAAGCATCCTCAGATCTAAAATGGGCAGGATAAAATGGATGAATGAATGGAGATGTAACTGCAACTTTTTAGTTAGAAAATAAAGGGCTTATTAAAGGTAGTTGGCAGTGGCCTGGAGAGTGATGTCACTTTTGGAATTGCTTTTGAAGTTCATGACCTCTTAACCATCCCACCCCATCCACCTGCTTGTGATCCCACCTGCTGTCTTCAGGGTGATCCCAGGCATAACTGCAAAGGAGTTGTACTGGCACTAATAATACCCTGTCTTCCCAACACACACACACACACACACACACACACACACACACACACATGCGTAAATACATACACACACGCACAAGTACACACACACACATACACACACCTGGTATACATACATACACACACGCACAAGTATACACACACCTGGTAGTGGGTGGAGTTACTACTTCAGTTGCTACTCCTGATTCATCACCCATGCAAAAGAAAAAAAAAAGTCACCAGGCTGTTCCTTTAGGGCCCTGCTCTCAGATCTGGAGCTGATAGACTAATTGGGGCTAATGTGATAATGGGCAATAATGACGTTTACTGTTTTTATCAGACATTTACATTTTAACTGGGCCCTTGGGAAATATGTGATGGAAGAGAGGAAGGGATGGGAAAGTTCAGGTTAGGTAGGAAGGCAGAGGGGCTTTTTAGAGCCTCCCTAAATTGTACACCCAAACCTTCAAAACCTCCCATACCTGTCTGAGCTCCACAACCCTTCCAAACCACCCCTGCTCCCCTGCTGATCTCTCCACCCTCAGAAACCTTGGCATTCGTGTTGCACAAACTGGGAAAACAGGCAAGAAAGGAATGTCACTACTGCTCACTCACCTTAACGTGACAACCGCTTACTTTTTGTTCCATTCAGCCTGTGCCCACAGACAGACTTTTCTTTTTCACACAAAGAACTTCTTAGTTTTAATCACAAAATCTTTGTCCCTTTGCCAAAACTCAATTTCCTTTTCCTCTCCCACAGAGGGGCAGCCTGGTAAGTTAAAGAAATCTGCTTGGACACTTACCTCAGGTCCGGCCAGTGGCCAGAAAGACCTGAGAGAAAGTTAATGGTTAGAGGAGGCCATGTTCCTGGCCAGGAGCAGTGGCTCACCTGTGTGGGCGGAAATGCGGGGAGGACCCAGTGGAGCAGAGGATGGGGATGGCATTGGCATGGGCATTTACCATCCACAGAGCCTCCTGGGGGGGGAGGGGGCTTCCCCAGACTGTGTTGTTTTATTTCCAGTTTCAGCATTTTGGTCTTCCCCTCTGTAGCTCCTATTAGGGGGAGCATCGATAAATAGTAAAAAGATCATGTAAGTGTCAAGAGCAAGTAAAGAACGTGGGTAATCTGCCAGCTGGATACTCAGCTCTTGCGTTGTTGAGAGTTGACTGTCCACCTGAACGATTCAGAGGGGAGCCTCGCTCCTGGGACCCTCTCTTTAAACTGTCTTCCAAGGCTCTTACCTGGGGCCAGGAGAGACTGGCTTTTCAAAGTCCATTGGAATTGCCGGGGGCTACCGTCAAAGAAGTGATTGCAGTGCCGACTAAGAGAACCCATGTTATGTGTGGGCCACCTGGCTGGGAGCCCCTTCTGAACCTGGTGCCTGCATAGCCAGGGCGAAGATCTTGATGCCAAAGCACAGTGGACTAAATACAGATGAGCACATGGGGCAGATGTCACTCCCCTATGCCTTCCTCTCCTCTGGGTTTGAATTCCTGCTCACTTGGCTTTTACATTCTCCTTTCCTGATGGTGTCTTTGGGGAACACGTATGGTCCTTTTCACCCGAAACAGCCTCTAAGCTGAAAAGAACAGTCACCACAAAATCAATTCCTCATCCATTAACAGGTTGTCTCTCTGTTCCTGAGACACAGGCATAACCTGGTTAGACCTGTTTTGTTTGAACACTAACGTGTGAGTTGGCCAAATGCAAATGAGCCAATGTTTGTAATCCTTTATTTTATTTTTTTTAAAGGGCCTGGCAGCCAATCAGAAGAGGGGGAAGTGACTTAGGGAATTCCCGGTTGGTGGCTTATTGCTTAACATCCTACAAAATGATTTAAAATTATTGTCATATGCATTTATCTTCACTCTGATGAGGGCTCAGACGTGATAACGCCTCTGGTTCCCCATCCCCATAGGAGCTGGTGTGAGGGCTGCCTGCTGCCTCCCCTCTATCAGCCACAGCTATTGGATTTCCCACCCAGAATCTTTAGTAAATGAGGTAAGTCCTTATTTTTAAACCTTCTTTTGAATCTGGAATCCAACCACCTGAGTGGAAAGAGAAGCCTGCCTTGAATCAGACAGGTGAAACTAAAGCAGACACCCGGAGGCAGCAGGAAGGAAGTAAGCTCGCTTCGCCTGTGCTTACCTCGCTGGGTCTTCATACAATTGTATTTTGGGGGCCAGTTTGAATGTTATCTGAATTCCCTGCATTGAGCCTGGACTTGCAGTTACTGTGAATTCAAAAGCCCCTGGTTTCCTTCTATCTGTGTCTCAAAGCCATTTCCTTGGGTTGAATTCCTAGCCAAATAGACAGCTAGCTCGGTGAAGGGCTGGTGGGCTCACTAGCTGTTGGGGCTCAGGTTCTCACTGTTTAGAGTTGTCCTCTGTGGGTGATTTTTTTCTGACGCAATTGTAGGGAAAGGCAGTCATTTTTTAGTATCTTTTGGTGTTGGAAATGGCTAGAAATAAGCAAGGACATTAGCATCCACATTTGAAAAAGTGGTCAGTCAGCCCTGCTTGGCAAGGGCATTGGGGAGAGCTGCACACCTAAAATGACTTTGTTCAGAAAAAAAAATTTTGGCAAAGAGTTTCGCCATATCGCAAGGTGACAAACTAAGCCTTTGTTTGTTCCATAATGGACTACTCTGACCACACAGGCAGATGTGAGTCAGCAAGACCAAATGCCTTCTAAGTCAGGGACTCTTGAATTTGTTTGGATACCATGGAGAAATACTGACTCCAGGGTAGATGGAGCTGGGGACAGTGCAGAATTAATCTTCTTGTTGGTAAATAACAACACTGAGTCGGGAAAGTGATATTTTTTAAATTGAATTTATTAGGGCGACACTAGTTAACATAATTATACGGGTTTCAGGTAGCCAATTCTATAACACATCTCTGTACACCGTATTGTGTATTCACCCCTGCCCCTAAGTCAAGTCTTTGCCTGTTACCATTTATACCCCCTCACCCTCCTTCACCAGCCCCATCCTGGCAATCACCACACTGCCACACTGTTTTCTGTGTTCGTGAGCTTTTTTGTTTTGTCTTGTTTTGTCCTTTTTTGCTCTATCCCTCCTTGCCATTTGTCTTTGCCAAGGTTTAGTATACTTCCAGTATTGTGGGAACATGTGTCTTTTTTAAGATGAAGAGCTAGATTCTGTGAGTCTAAGTGCACAGGTGTCTTTGCTGTTTTCTTACCTGAGTAGCAGGTAGAAAGTGAATGTTTAGATTCTGAGAACTTTCTGATTGAAGATCTAATGCAGGAGTTAATTCTGTAGGCATGGGTATGAGGATGTGTCCAGAAAGAGCTGTATGATGTACGAAAGGCATTTGGGGGTCATGAGTGGCTGTCTGCTAATTCCACGGAGGTCAAAGGGAGAGTGAATTTCCAATCGGGGAGATGAAGCCATGTTATCAGGATGAACTGCATGGATAAGCAATGTTATCAGAAAAGGCGCTGAAGAACAGGGACATTAATAGCTGTGTTTGGAGTTTGTAGAAGGCCCCACTTGTTTTCTTTTTGAGATCTAGGATTATAAACTACAAAATAACCCACTAATTCCACCTTTTAATACTGTAGATCACATCACTTTCATAGCAATCGCTAATGGCTTATGTGGATAGATATTCAAAACAATGATGAAAAGTTAAATGAGGGTCGCTTGTAATTATGTTTGAAAAAATAAGTATACTGGAGACTATTTCTTTCCGTGTCTCCAAAATATTTTACAAAGGCATTTTAAGAGAAAGTAACTTTGAGGGAACAACTGTGGTTTAACTTCTCCTGTTATTATTCAAGATGGCGGCTCGGCCAGGACTTTTTAGGACAGTTGCGGGTAGGGTGATGACTTTGATCCAGGCGCCACATCTGTAAAATCTCAAACTCAATCATATATTCTCTTTTGTGTTAATAAGTTTCTATTTGTTAAATGTAAACAAACTTTTTGTGACATTTTAATTTATTATTTATTTTATTTAAAAATTTTTAAGAGATTAAACTAAATTTTATTTTATTTCACTTCCTATGGACACAATTTATAGTAATTAGACAAGCTCAACAAATTGGTTCAACATTTGAAACTAGGCTAAAGACAAAAGAGTTGAAATTCTGATATATTTAAAACATTTTTACCACTTGAGGACCTTTTTTTCACTTAAAAATTTTGTTATATTTATATATTCTAAGTTTTTCTTTTTTAGTTTCAAGTATACAACCCAGTGATTAGACATTACATATTATATAACTTAGTAAGTGATCATTTTGATAAGTTTTGCACCCAACTGACACCATATACAGTTATAAGAATATTATTCACTATTTTTCCTGCACTGTACTTGACATCCATCTCCATGACTATTTTAAAAACCGTATCATGAGCTCTTCAAAATGGGAGCACCTTGGGTCTTTCTGGACCTCTGGGAAGCCTTGTACCTTCATACTTATGATTCCGTGTTAATGCTTCCATTAATTTACCAACCTTACCCAGGTCCTCTTTTAATACCTCTTTGACTCCTTGAGAGGCTGAGACAAAATGAAAACTGAGAGGTTAAAATATTTACTCAACCGCATTCAGTGAGCCAGTTGGAAACTGGAAAGAGTTCATATCAGGTCTTCCATCAGAATGTGAGTGCTTTGGGCCAAAGTTCACTGCTATGAAGTAGAATTGAGCTATTGTGTATCCTGTAATGTTTTATTTCATCCTCACACCCCTCAGCCCCACCTCCAAATTATGGGATCTTAGCCCTGCATTGTGTTCCTGAGACCATCTTGCTTTCCTGAAAACCCAGTGTGAAAACAGTGTTCAATGTTAAAGCATCAAGCACAGACATAGACATTTATACAAACCATTAAAAAGTTGTTCAGTCTTCTCACCTGAGGCTGAATCATTTCTAAACTCTATCAAAGAGATGCGAGCTTTCAAAGACCTCTGGGTGGGGTTGGTACCCAGAATGCCATGGTACAACCTGCTAACACACTTGAGAAGCAACACCACAGTTTTATGGAACCAAATATAAAAATTGGAACCTGATTTTTGGTGACACCGTTTTGCTGTGTTTTAGCCCATTTCTCTTGTCAAGATGGCTTTCTGGTCGAGTTAGAGTGACCATCATTTCTGTCGTGGGTGGGGCCCCGGTCAGGAGGCATGGACTCCACTGCAGGTTTGGTGTATAGAAGCCACGCGTCCTCACCCTGGCTTTTTTACTGGGTAACTGACCGAGTGCGGTGGCTTGCAGCTTGGGTAAGCCAGACCTGCAGTAGGAACTGTCATCTGAAGACAGAGGCAGGAAGGCAGCTATATCTTGACAGGCTTTTCTTCCATCTGTTTAATAACTGCAGAGATGGGAAAGATAAACTCGTCTGAATGTTTTCTTATTTAGTTGTTAATAATGTGATTTTAAATAATGTGATTTGTCCTAAGGTGCAGACAGTTGTGCTCTTATTAGAAATATATGACTACTGTGTTTAGTTAAATTGGGCAGGGTTTTAAAGGGCCAGAGCAGGAAGCTGTGCAGGACACAAACAGTGGGGTAGGGAGACCGGCACTGGTATCAGAATGGGACCTATATGCTCAGGCCGGATGGCACTGAGGTCAAGAAGCGATGTGCTGGAGTAGAAATTTCCACGGATCCTTAGAGTTATTTGATAAAAACAACAACAACAACAACAACAACAACAAAAAACCACCCCTTTTATTGGATTTCAGAAAGGGGAAAAGTTGTTTCTTTAAGAATTTTCCCTGAAGTATTTCAGATTCACCCTCTGAGGGACTGGAGAGCAATGTGGACAAAGCATTGCTCAGCACAGGGCCCAGACCGGCAGTCGGAAGACCTGGTTCTCTAGTGCCGGCAAAGCTGCGTGCTCAGAGCAGCACACTCCACCACTGGGCTTTCGTTTCCTCATCTGGACAAAGGCGTTTGAATCCGATTGTCTTTAAAACCCATTTCAATCCTCAGAGTCTGATGACAGGGGAGAACCGGGTTGGGCCCGAAGGTCAGCAGATCTACCTGGAGTCTGTGGAAGCTGAGAGTGGGGTGGGAGGTGCCCTCCTGAGGATGAGACAGAAAAGACAATCAGTAGGAGCCTTTAAATGGCTTCTTTAGAGTCTTCAGATTTTTGGCTAAAGGATATAGCTGGTGGAGATATTAAGACTGGATACCTAGAGCCTTTATTGAGGGGGTTCGGGTCTGTTCCCATTGGCCTCTTGTATCCACAGTCGGTGGGACTATGGAATTGATGAAACTAACTGTTTTGTGACCACTGACCACAAGGAGCTGTCGATGTACACGAGTAGGCACTTTTAATGACGCCTCCATAGACCACCAAAGCAGTCTGCTGAAAAGTGACCGTTCAGACACCCATGGTGCGAAGTCAGTTTGTGTGGTGCTGATCAGCTCACTTGACTGACTGTTTATGAACTATTGGGTAGATTGGATGGACAGGGACTCAGTTCTCCTCGAGGAAGACCCTAGGGGTAACAGAAGGGGTGTATGATTGGCTGAGCCACTGGACAGCCAACCTGGATGGAGACTCTGGTGTTTCCAGAGGGCCTCGGCCTGTGTCTGGGGCAACGAGACCTTGAAACAGGGTCAAGTAGGGTGGCCCATTTAAAGAGGCCCCCAGGGTTTTAATTAGCCTCATTTTAAATGAAACACCCTGTAAAAATACTCTTTTAAAATTGATTTCACTAGCTCCTAACCACACTCCGTGTTCAGTTTGTTTTATAGGGTTGGACCCCTAGTTTTCACAGGGCTGGACCCATTGTTCCGGCTTATTAGATTCACGTTACCTTCTCCCCCCAGTCTTCTTCCACACCCTGGCCCTCAGAGCCCCCCCTCCCCTTCTCTCTCAGAAGCATCTTGATTGTTATTAAAGGTAGGAATCTATTTAAAATACGGCCGATAGGGGTGCATTCAAAACTACTTTCTGATGAAAACAAAGCCAGCCCCAATGTCTAGTATATTTTGGTTATTAGTCTAATACACCACCTCATTAACCCCACTATTTTAGCACAACTGCTTATTTCTACTTTTGCACGACTTTGTCTAGATGCACACTTTCTGCGATACTGTAATTGTGGTGAACTTAGATTTCCATATTCTGCCACTTCCCCCTCACCTTGTATTACAAACACAAAATAAACAGGACTGGGAGTTGACCCTCATTTGTCCAGTTATGGACTTGAGAAATTTCTGTAACCCTGCCAGCTCTTTCTCAGCCTGACGTAAACTTCTTCCAAAAGTCTGAATAGTTGTTCTTGAAATATGATGGAGGTCTTCCGTTTTTGTTTTTTTTTGTTTTTTTTTGTTTTTTTTTATATGATAGTGGATCTCGGAGAATATGGCTGTTCTCATAGAGGTTATTTGGAGATCCCTCATAGGGATCTTTTCAATAATTCCCTCAGTGGAGATAATGTTATATTCTGGTAGTTCAGGTAAGTGGGGTCCTAAAGATGAGGCTATTTTCAGCCTTTTCTTCGTGGTGACTACTGATGAGACTTATTTGGTCTTTGTAGTAGGCTTTAGACTTGACGCAAATTTAGCGTCTGTCTCAATAGCATCTGCTTATGAAATTAAAGCACACCTAGATGGCATTGTAACTCCATTGGCCAGAAGGTGATGGAGTGAGGGACGCAAACAATGAGCAGACTTTGCTTGTGTGTAAAAGGGGTAGGAGGCTATGAGCTCTGGTTACCTGGAAACAGCTGAAACATGGTTCAAAGGACACTAGGTTTAGACTCAGAATACCTGGATTCAAATTTGGCTTTGTTGATGCGTAGCTGAGTGACCCTGAGTGAGTTATATAAGCCCTCGAACCTAAGTTTTCCCACCTGGTAAATGGGGCTAATGGCATTTGCACAGGACTGCTGTCAGGATTAATTTAGACGCAGAATCTGAAAGCACCTAGACAGATGCTTGTGAGTACATGCTTAGTAACGTGTAGAGCTGCAATTGAGTATAAATCCTCAACATGAGTGTTTTCAGTGAGTCTCTGTTGGGTTGAAGTGGATGAACAATTCTGGGATTTTGTTTTTTTGAAATGATCCATGTTGGTTCTGCAATGAAACTTAGGGAAAGAAATGTTAATAGGTTTTCACTGGGGAAGGTGGGTGGCAGGGTGGTGGATAGATTGTGCTCATGCGGGACCTCCAAACTGAGCTTTGTCTTGAGCTAGCGCAAACCACCACCCATGGGGGTTCCAGTGAAGACCTGGGGCAGGCACATACGCGTTCCTATCCCTGTGTCTCAATGCCTGGCTTATAGGAGCCTCCAGAAAACACTGATCCCCCTCTAGGCAGTTCATGGCTAACTGCAACTTGATACAGCATTGCATACCCTACAGTTCTCACGAGTGTTTCTACATATCTACTGATCACTGCAGCTACGGCATTGCTCTGGGTGTTCTAGTGGCTTAAAAAATATTCCTACTTACTATGCCAAGGCACTATGGGGTCTGCCTCCTATAATTTGTTCAAATGAGGCTTCTGGCCATGTGAAAGTAGTTTCTAGAAGCTATCTGAGTTGAAGAAGCAGTCTTTGCTGTTAATAAAACAGGAGGAGTTCCTAATATCTGGGATCCAAGGGTCTCTCTGTGCCCATGTAGAAAATTTAGGGACTGTGAACTTGGATGAGAAGAGTTGTTTTCATTTTCAGTAACCTAACTGAAATTTAACATTTTCTTTTAATATGAAGGTAGGCAAAACTCTGCAGTAGTATCAGCTGTACCTTTGACTGTCACCAAGAGAGTTACAGGCAGGTTCAGGCCACATTACACCTGTTGCAAATTGTCTCAAAATATTGACATTCATCACTACCTATATTTCTTGAAGGTTAGTAGACCGGTACGAGATAGCCTTATTTTATCTATTAATATAGAAGTACATATATATCACACATTGATTTTAAAAAGTATTCTGATCATTGTATTGCAATAAAAACTTCCTTTCTAATCTTGTATATTTTATTTTGTCATTTAAAAACATTTTGAGGAGGGTTCTATAGGTATCATCAGACTTCAAATGGGTCCATGGTATAAACAGAAAGTGAAGAACTCCTAATTCAGAGCAATCTCTAGCATAGGGCTAATGAAAAGACTTCTGAACAGTGTCGGCTAATGGTTGGTCCCCGTTACAATACAGTAGCAGTATATATTTTCCCCACTCATTGTTCCTGCCTATGGGTAGTTTTGTGTTGCTGTGGGACCTTGGCATAACGAAAATAATGGTAATAGTGATAATAATAGTGGTGATAATAGCTAACATTTGCTGAGAGCCAGCTGTGAACCAGGTACCTTTGCAGGCACGTTCAATGTCATACTCTGTTTATTTCTTCAGCTACTTCAGATGGTTGTTCCTGGGGCAAAGGCAGAAAAAGGTCCCCCTCCCATTCTCTGTGGTGCAGGTGAACACAAAAGTAAGGACTGACCCCTAGACAGGGTCTGTGTCCCGGGTCTGTAACTTGTGCAGTCACACGGGACCCCTCCATTAGAAGAACCCTGTGCTCAGTTTCGTGCTGTTGTTGCCGCCTTGAAATGCTTTATACATTTTGAACAAGGGGCGCTGTGTTTTTCTTTTGCACCGAGCCCTGCCGATTATGTAGCTGGATCTGCCCCTGGATGCGGTGAGTTTGTTCAAACGAATGACAACTCCCAGGGCTGGGGCATTCTTGTGGAGAGGCGGTCCCTGTCATCCTTATCTTGCTCATCTAACCCATCTCTGGTAGAAAGCTGAGCCTTGAGCTTTGGGGAATTAAGAGGTTCTGTCCGTGGTTTTTGGCTAAGTTTCTATAAACTGGTCCAAGGTTTGAAACGGGATCATGGACTTAGTGCAGCGGTAGTCAACCTGGTCCCTACCGCCCACTAGTGGGTGTTCCAGCCTTCATGGTGGGTGGTAGCGGAGCAACCAAAGTATAAATAAAAAGATAGATTTAACTATAGTAAGTTGTTTTATAAAGATTTATTCTGCCAAACTTGGCGAAAATCCGACATAAAGTACTTGGTAAGTAATTATTATTATATGCTTTAACTTACTGTAACTCTGCTTTATAAATTTTATAAAATAAAGTTACTTCCCTACTTTATAAATCACCATTACTGTGGAACCGGTGGGTGGTTAGAAAATTTTGCTACTAACAGAGATACAAAAGTGGGCAGTAGGTATAAAAAGGTTGACTACCCCTGACTTATTGGAAAACGGTGAGAAGTTTCCTGGGTTTATTTGCTGGAGTGATGGAATTCAGGCTTCCAGAATGACACATCCACAGTCTTCCTCTTGTCAGGGTGATGCCCACAGCATGGCGGGTCTGTCATCAGGACCTGTGATGGCTCAGACATCAGGTGCTTTTCCAAAGAAGCCATAGTTTCCCCTTAACTTTTCAGTAATAATAAGTGCTCTTTTACCCTGGCTAATAAGTCTGAGGTGGCTCCAGGCAGCCAAGCCCAGCCCCTGAGTCAATCTGGGGTTTTCAACAGGAAGCCAGACTGAAGTTTTGATGGATGGGTTTGAGCGACCATGAACTAGTACTTTTGTAGCATCCTCACTGCTGTATGCTAAAGGGAACTTTCATATATAGCAGGGTGATTAGTATGCCTCCTAGTCACATTTAAGGAAAAAAATTATGGGAGTTGTACTTAAAGGAATCTCATCTTCCAAAATAAAAGTGTGCAATCCTAAGAGACCTCCTCCTTCTCTTTAGAAATACAAAGAGCCATTTTCAAAACTACAAAGAATTCTGTTGCACTCCCCTTCCCCCAATATATTTATTATAATAAATCCAATCCATTTACTAGCTCTGTGTCTGTGGATAAGTTGCTTAAACTCTTTCTGCATCCTCATCTATAAAATGGGGATAATATTAGTACCAACGTCCAGGGTTATTGCAAGAACTAGAGATAATTCATGTCAAGCCTAGCTCAATTCCTAGCACATCCTGAATGCTCAATAAATAGGAACTTTATCACTGTCATAGTTTGTGGTTTTTTAATTATATAGTCTGTGAGATTCCATACTGGTGGCTCTTGAACTTTCCTTAGCTGGAGCATCTTGTTATTTCTTTTAGGAAGAAACCTGACCCTTGAAATGGCCGAATCCATTGTCCCCGTCCATCCCAACCCCTCCCTGGCTCCAATCCCCGCTCTTACCTCCCTCCACCCTTTCTGCATTCCTGCACAGTTGGTCTTATTTATTTTTCAGTCAACTGAGAGTGTTGTTAAATCTTTTCTTTTTCTGGCTGCCTGATTTGGTTCTGAGGCACTTCACTCCCTGCCCTGCTCATGACAAGAATGCTTGGGAATGCTCAGCCAGCCACATCCCTCTCCTGTCAGAACACCCTGTTCTTAATGTGCCTTCAGAAGCAGCATTTCTGGCCTTTCCCCACTGCTGTGACCCCCCACCACCCATTAAGCCAGTGGTCTGCTGGTAATGAAGGCCAATGGCTCAGAGACAGCTGGGGGAAGGTGGAGGGGAACTTCGTGCATTGCCCACGACCCGTGCTTTCCTCTTAAAGCTTAAAAAGAGACGTTAAGAGGCTTCTTCTGTTCTGTGTGTGTTGAAGGCTGGGTGAGGATGCCATTGCTTAATTAATGTTGTCATGATCTCCATTTGAATGATTTGTTTAGCGTTTTGTGGCCGTTTTTGGCTTGAGCTCATCATGTGACATTGACAAAGTGATGAGAAATGAGAGTGTGATGATGCCTTGGATTAATGCAGAAATTGTACCTTGAGCATAGGTCCTTTCCACCTGGGACTTGTCACTCTGCAGGACATGAGCGAGTTTGAGATAGGTATGGGCAGCCTCGTTTCCCCATGGGGAAAGCTATGGTTTAGGGACCGGGATTTTCAAATTATGCTGTTTGCTCAGCACTGGACGTAGGAAGTCTGTGTGGGAGAGGCCAGACTGAGAGTCAGGCAACCTGAGTCTATGTTTTAGGAGGTCACCCTTAGACCACACCTACTCCCTGAACCATATTGACTCTTGGCAGTCAACAATTTGGAAGAGTGCAGTTTGGTTTTGATCATATCCTGGCAGCCCCTTCTCTGCCCTTGCTAATCTGATTCACGATCTTAACCTGGGCTGGCTGGAGGTTGGCCATGTCATTCTACAGATCTTGGACACCGCTCAGTGCCATCGCAGAGCCAGCCAATGGAAAAGTACAGTGTCTTCTGTTCTCCAGGCCCTACCAGCGCTGCCTGGTCTGCTTGAGTCCCTCTTTTTTTTGAAGGGAGTGGGGAGGGGGGTGCGTAGCATCCCAAATGAAAATGTAGGGTTTTGTGTGTGTGAATGTGTGTGTGATTTTTTTTTTTATTTTTATAAGAAAAACAAATTGGCATGAATGCTCAGTCAAACCAGCTCAGGCTGTTCGGGCAGATGCCTTTCTTTGCTTTTTTCTGTTTATTTTCCAACAAATCAATGCTTAACTGGTTGTTATCGGAGCAGAGCAACAGGTGCAAAAAAATAACTCTGCTGCCAACTCAAATGAAAAGGTAGGGCTTATACCCTCTGGGAGGTATTCAGAAGATAACAGAAGCCCCTGCCAGCAACTGAATTAACAGCTCTGTTTACGGTGGGTTTTATGTTAACAACCTGCTTCTAACCCTCCTACACATAAACACACCATTGTCTCGGGGAGAGACATTCAGCCATCCAGACAACCAACGGCTTTATTCTGCCAGAGTGGAGATTGCTTTTGGCTGAGGCTGCTTTGTGAAACTCAGGGGCATTACCCTGCCTGCCAACTTGATGTCTTAGGATGGGTTTCCTGTGAGGGCAAGGGCATGGGGTTGCCGGAGAGAAGGGGAACTGTCCTGCTTTTAAACGTAGTTGAAATTGTTGTCAAGGTTGGTCGTTTCTACACACAGAGCGAGCAGGAGGCCTGTCTCTCTCTGTTCTTGCCTCACTCCATCCCCAATAGGAGGTGGGGACTGTGCTCAGATGACTTTGGAGAGAGCTGCCGTTGTTTTGGAAGTGGTGTTCCTGCTGAATGGTCTACCAGGGCAGATGGCATCTGCCCTTTCTCTCCAGCACCCCGCATAGTGTCTGTTAGACATTATCTACACTGCTCACAAAAATTAGGGGACATTTCAAAATGAATATGAAGCTATAATATATATATATATATATATCCATATTTATATATATATGGAGATGGATAAGTATTGATAGTAGCGTGATAAGAATTTCTTGATGATCATTTCTCTCCACTGAAGGCTAAGACACTGATTTTCCTGGGTATGAGGGCTAAAATCCAGGGTGGTTAAGTACTCTTTTGTAGGGCTGAGGTGGGGGTGGGATCAGGTAAAGGATGACTCAGCCAGCCATGAGAGTCTCCTCATAGGAGGGATCGTTATAAAAGTCCTCTGTAAATGCTGTGTTCTGAGGCCCAGTTTGTTTGTTCAGGCTCCAGGGACTCCTACTTGTGAGTAGCTGAGCCCTGTTGAATTTACCAATTTGGTGGTATCAAGCATTAGGAGCTGCTTTATTTCAAGTCAGAAAATAACATGGTGATCGAATCTCCACAGACAGATTGGAGCGTGAGTTCTCTGGATTGAATGTGTTGTCTCGAACTTTTCAAGGGTTTCCTGGCATTTAGGAATCCTTCCTTCAAGACCGATGTCTCCTGGAGTTTGTTATTGTTTTGTGGGAAATGAGGGAAGGCACGTAAGTGAATCTATGACAAGAACCTTTTAACTGTGAGAGTGCTTACAGATTGGTTACAGGAGGTTCTTTAAAGTATAGATTCTGATTCAGAGATCTTGGGTGGAATCCTAGGACCCTTCAAATTTAACTCCTCCTCAGGTGATGATGATACAAGTGGTCTACAGAACAAACTCAGAATCACTTGTGTGGCCTCTTTAGCGATGTAGAAACATAAGCATCGTAAGGGTAACCGCGGATGCTACAGTTCCTCTGCTTCTTCAAAGACCTACAAAGGGCTGTGACTGTAATAAGAAATAAGGCCTGGGTTCTTTTGTTTTGTTTTGTTTGTTTGTGTTTGCTATACTTTCCTCACTTTATGATCATTTGGTTTTAGAATAGAGAAAAGGGGTTAATGGGGAGACAGATGCTGAAGTTCAGAGTGGTAGGAAATTTGGTGAATTCTTCATGGCATTCCACACAGAAGTCCAGAATGACCTTGCCAGATGCATGGTTTACACTTCAGCTGCTGAATGAGAGGGACAGTGGAGTCCTTCCTGGTGTCCCTGTAGGGGAACAACACCAAGGTCAGTTAAGAGAGTAAGAACAGAAATGTGTCTCCCAACCCTGACTCTACTAAAAGGTTTTCTTTTAATTTCAATCTAACCTGAATGCAAAAAAGATTTCTTAAAGATCCATGGCATCCATAGATCTGTAGGGGTCAGTGGATGGTCTCTGGTGGGTTGGGCTCTCACAAAATACATGTAAAACCAGATGTAGATGTGTGTATTTGGTAGAAGGACAGAGCCCTAGCTTCTGTTGAGGTCTGGAAAGGCTCTGTGACCTTGTAAGATCCAAAGCTTGCCCTGTTCTTCTTAGTTTGTCATATCTGAATGGAATTGATAAAAGCTCTCGAGGTCCTATAAGGTAATCTTGTCTTTCAATCAACTTTGGTGCCTGTCCACTGTCAATATCTGCGTCTTGTCTCAGTCTGGCACCAAGAGTGATAAAGATCAGCATAATATGTATGTTTCCAAATGGCTTACAGTCAGTACAGTCTATCTATAAAGGATCGACACTTGGCCTCCCTAGACTGCATCATTGCTCATGAAAACGCTCGAAAGTCCAGGAATAATACTTCAGATATTGCCCCTGGGAGCGTGAAGTGTCTGCTTCAAAACACATTACAAGGTTATGAAATTACTTGTGATGTAATCCCGAGAGGATCAAATACATTCCCCCAGCTTGATTCACATTTTGATTCAGTTGAAAAACATGAATTATTGTCTGTATTACATTCAGTTAGATTTCACATCAATGTGAGTTTTTCTCTTCCCTATTTGGGAATGTAGTTCTTTTGAGATGATAGTCATACTGAAACAGGAAGTCAGTGAGCTGTTGCAACATTCTTAAGGCAAATGCTTCAAATTCACCTGCTGTAACTTTAAGGGCCGAGAAGGGTCTGGGTATCGCTTTCATCGCCAAAGTAACTATTTAAAATGCCTAATTTCTCTTTTGGTTTGAGGAGTAAAATTACCCACATGCCAGCCACCTCCCCGGCAGATTGGGGATGATGTGGTTGAATGAATGAAAGAGCTAGGAGGATGAGAGACCATGGCTTTGACTTCTAAACCCCTGGGGTTGGGGACAGAGAACACAGGCACAAGCCCTGCTTAAAATCTGCTCTGTAACCCTTAGAGATCCCAAGATATCATTACCTTTGCGGCAGGAGGCAAACTGTGATTTTGGGCTTGCAGTCTAATTCAGATAAAGCACAAATAATGACAGATCAGTTTATCTCCGAAATATAAAATCAAACAAATTATTGAGTCATAGAGGAATTATTTATAGTATATCTGTGTTCAAGGTAGAGCAAAAGTAGGTTTACAATTGTGAGTATGTGAAACAATTTATTCTTGTATTATTATTTTATTTTCCATATGAACAATTGTAAATCTACTTTTGTCTCATCCTGTATGCACGCATGCGTACATATGTGTGTATGTATAGGTCTATATGTGTGTACTGATATATATATATATGTATAGACCTATTTTAATAACTAAAGGAGTGTCATGAATTAAATGGGCCCAGCTTTGGAACCACTGACATAGCCCTACCCGAACATTATTATGGAAGAGGCAAAATAAAGGCAGTTTTCTATTTTTTCATCCTGAAAGGAGCTCTTGGATATATTGGATAGAGAAATGGTTTTAAATTGTTCTGGTGATGGCCTGACCTGTGGTGGCGCAGTGGATAAAGCATCGACTTGAAACACTGAGGTTGCTGGTTCGAAACTCTGGGCTTGCCCGGTCAAGGCACATCTGGGAGTTGATGCTTCCTGCTCTCTCCCTTCTCTCTCTCTCTCTCTCTCTCTCTCTCTCTCTCTTCTATCTAAAATGAATAAATAAAATCTTAAATTGTTCTGGTGAGAAGGAAAGAGGGTCTCAATCAGGGTCCCTGGATGATTGAATGGGCCAGAGAATGTTACTATCTTGGAGAAGCTGGATAAAGGTGCGAGGCCCCGAGCGCAGAGGGAGGAAGCCGTGCCTGTGTGGAAGGCAGGTGGCGGTGAGGCTGAGTTGGACTTAAGGGCAATGTTTTTCTTGGGAAAATACCTTCTCCTCAGCAGAAAGTGGCTACACTTGGAGGGATTTGCTGCTAGACAGTCCGAGTTTGAACTCTCTTCTAACTCTAATTCTTGCTAAGCTGTCTGACCTTGGACACATTCCCTAGCCTCTCTGAGCCTCAGACTGGCCATCTGTGAAATGACATAATATTAGCCTTATAGAGTTATTGTGAGTCTCAACAGAGATAATGCATTTAAAACTATTAGTACAGACCTCACACATTAAGAGTTTAGTAAGCTCTAGATACCATAGTCTAGTTATTATTCTTCTTATTATTTTTACAGCATTCAGTCCTAGGTCTCAGTAACCCCACCCTGGAGCAAAAGACATTGACTCCCGCTGAACAAGCCCGAGCGGGGCTGTGTTTATCTCTGCTGGAAGCTCTCATTGGGTATTTAAGAGGAAAGGCCAAACGAGCAGTCCTTGGCCTTGATACAAGTCCTGAGACTGGGCATAACCTCCTGGGTTGGGCTCCAGCTCCCTGTCGGAGTCCCAGCCGTGCCTCCTTCCCTTGCTTGTTTTAGTCCCTATCAGGTCAAATCCCAGACCCTATTCCTTGGAGTGACTGAGCATTGCTTGTGCTAAGGGACCATGTAGGATAAAGAAAACGTCTGGTCGTTCTCTGGCAGGGGCTGTCATTTCAGACACGACACTCTCCTTTGCACCTGCAAACCAGCCGTTGCGTGTGGGAGTGCAACCCAGGGTGATCTCCATGCCTGTGGAGGTGTGGCGCCCACTGCTCCCGGCAACCTCCGGCACAGTGGGCCTTGTGGGAGGGACGGGAGCAGCAGGGATGGCTTTCAGTGCCTCGAGCAGGGACCATGCCCACAAAGACAGCACATCTCCGTGAGCAACGGCTGGGAGATGCTGTTCATGGCTCAGCCTAATGCTACATCCACAGAGCAGCCCAGAATGGGGGTGGGGAGGCAGGACATCCCGCTCTGGGCTCTGCTGTGCCAGCGAGCCAGAATTGGAGAAGACTGCGTAGGTGGAAGAGGGGAGAGGCCTCGCTTGACATGAACTTGGCCCTCAATTTCCTCCTTGGAGATCCAATAACACAGTAGCAACGTAATAAATAACAAGTGTAATTATAAGAACCAGCTAAAATTTTCAAGTACTTCCTATGTATCAAACACTTTTCTATGCATTTTACAAGTATCCTCTCATTTTATCTTTCAACAACCCTTTTCCTATCCTCTCCGTTTTATAAATGAGGAAACTGAGGCCCAGAGAAGCTGAATTACTTGCCCAAACCTACCCCTTTAGTAAATTAGCAAAGCCAGGCAGGACTTGAATGGTGGCTGTCTGACGCCTGTCTGGAGTTACCAACCATTATACCATCCTTCCTCTGAGTTCCCCCTGGCTCCAAGAATGTCCCCAAATCCAACCAAGACATTTTCAAGAGAGACTTGAGGGCCGTCCCTGTCACAATAGCTAAATTTCTTGACACCTGGCTGGCCTGAGCTAATATGCTGAGGCTTTTGCCGACCTTCTCGTTGAATCCACACATCAACTCCACCTCTCCACTGCTTTCTGTCCTACGGAGAAACAGAGGCTTTAGAGACGGCAGTGCTTCCCAAAGGCACACGCAGCCAGCTGGCTCTCACTCTGCCGTGGAGAAGCACAGCAACACCAAGCTGGGTTTGAAGCTCCATTCTCCTTGAATCTGTGCCTTCAACTCAGACATCAGGGAGATTCCGTCTCTGCTGCCAGGATCACCCTCTCCTGTTTGTGCCGCTGAGCCACAGCCAAAATGTGAGAGACTGAAACTGTAAGGTCAGGCCCAGTGTCCTGTCGCCCTGCCCCCAGGAGCAGTGGTGGTCACGCTGGGGCTGGAAGAGCATGTACCTGTGATAAAGACCTAGAGGAGGGGCGGGCACAGGGTGTTGGATTGTCTGTGCACGTGGGTGGCACAGTAGTCCAAGTCCTTAGCAATTTAGGGCTGTGTGGGACTTTGTGTTTAACCTGAAACCGCCCATTAACAAAGTGGGGAGCAGAAAGTGGCCTACCTCTCACACCACGGTGCGGGTGGGGCCACCCCAGCACGCACGATGCTGCCTCTGCAAAAACGAGTTTTAATGGGCCAAACCCTAGCGGCCCATCATTGGCAGGGCAGTCGCTGCCTCAGATTGAATAGGCTGGAAGTCGAGAGCGAGGTTCTCGTCTGCACTGTTGTCTGCTGGGTAGCATGTATGGTTCCTCGGCTTCCAATGAATCGTAGATGTCTGTCTCCAAAAGTGTCTGTCTTAGAAACTTGCACAGAGGGTGACATCTTGATCAATATAAAAGTCTAGACGATTAATGAAGGCCTGGAGTCAATTACTGTTCCTTCCCATTTTTTTTTTCTATACATGAAGGGAGATAAGAAATTGTAGATAAAAAAAACAAACAAAAAACCCCTGGATCATGCACATTGCCTTTCAGTCTTTGGGTTTGAAATACAATTTCCAGTTTGTGTGTGGGCATGCAGTATTTTAACAACCTAAGCAACCATTTTGTCTATATTCCCAGAGTCCAGAGTGGGAATAGACAGAGTTGGCCTTCAAATCCAGGGCATTTTCCTAAACCTCCCCTTAGGACGCAATGACTTGGTCTGTACCAGGCACTGGACTGGGACCTCACTGTCCTTTATGTCATTGAATCCTCCCACAAGCCTAGGTGGTAGGTGCTAATGCCACACCTGTTTCCCAAGAGAGCATAGAGCCGCTCACAAAGGGTAGGGAAGAGCCCAAGGTCACCACGCTAGCAAGATCAAAGTCAGAGTTGTCACTTCCATAGGTTCTACTGTTAACCAGTATTCTCAGCTGAGTGGGGGGTGGGGTGGGGGTGATCAGGCTCCAGGGGACATTTTTTTTGAGGGAGTTGCTGTTGCTAGAATCTAGTGGCTAGAGGCCAGGGATGCAGCTAAACATCCTGCAATGCACTAGATGACTCTGCAACGAAAAAACCATCCTGGCCCCAAATACCAGACACGCAGAAGCTGAGAAACTGCTTTTTGCTCCACGCACATGGCTGAAGACCACCCCCAGAATTCCCCCTTGAGCTGAAGCGAAGAGAGGGTAGCCCTTTTCCAGCTTGCTTTTGCCTGAAAGGGTGAAATCATTCTTACTTAGGCTCTGCATTTACTTCTTCAGTCCTGGAAAAAGTAAAATGTGTTAGAGAAATACCTTGAGGACTGATGTTTACAAAAAGGGAAAGGAAAGCGATTTCTGTTGAGGCTGGTGTGTGGCGGCCGGAACCCCGACACTATTTACCTTCCAGTGCAGTCCTTAAGCTTAGAGGACATCAGCGTTTCTCCTGACTCCCCCTTTTAAACCAAGGAAGAAATTGAGGCTCAGAAAAGTTAACATTCTCAGGGTCACATGGAGCCTGAATGCTTAGCCAGGCTTCAGAGATTCTAAATCTCTAGTTCATATCCTGACGCTTTGCTGTTTTGTTTGTTTGTTTGTGTTTGGTGGGAAATAATAAATACTATGCTGAAGCTAAAGTAGGAAGCTTATAGAAGAGCGTTAAATAATCCCCCTACTTTTAAATTAAAAGGATTGCTTTTTATACCCCATAAAGTAATCACTAGGTACCATAGAAATTCCGTATTAGTAAAGGGAGCGTGGGTGAGTTGGTTATAATAATGCCTTTTTTTTTTTTTTTTTTTTTTACAATTCTCAGGTCACATTTATTACCCATTATCTCATTTGGTCTTCACCACAGTGCTCTGAGGCTGTTGGGGGGGGGGTAGCACATGTCACCATTTTATACCTGAAGAACTAGGCCCCAGAGTCTGGTGGGGCTACGTGAGCCCGGGGCCTTCTGTGCCCATCCTGAGGGCACTGTTCCTGCAATGCCACGCTGGGCTAGAGACACTGACCTTCTTTTCTCGCAAGCCTGGGTAAGCTCGAGTGAACTCTGACTCACCAAGGGTTAAGCCACATAAACTCTTTTATGAGGAGTAACCATTTACTGCCCCCTGTAAAAAAGGGCCCCTCACTGTGCCGGCTGCTTTCCCTAGGAGAGGGGTGCCAGCAGGGAGCAGTGCTCGCGCCAGCCCCCGGGGTTGGCCAGGACAGCCGCCACCTTGCGGTCCCCGAGGCTCCTCTGCGGGCTGAGCAGTTCTGGATGGCTCCAAAGGGTCATGGCCAGAAATGATGTCCTGCTCTGAGGAAAGGGGCTTGCGGGAATTAGGTCACATGGGGAGAACCAGCCCACATTGTCCTGTGATATCTATTGAATTCTTTTTTACTATCCACTAAGTTCTCTCCCTGCACAACCTCATCGGAGTCTCATAGTATTTTGAGTGTCGGTATTGTTCCCATTTTACAGGTGGGGAAAGTGAACACCGGAAAGTTTTTGGCTAAACAGACTTGGAAGTGTCTCAAGATCACACACAGTAATCAGGGGAAGCGAGGATCTGGGGCCATATCTTTCCAACTCCAAAGCCAGGGTCCTTAGCCCTTACCTCACTCTGCCATCTGGGGTTTCATTTTGGGAAGTGCTGAGCAAAAATTCTGAGTCAACCAAAGACTCAGAATTGGCCAGAGCAGGCCTTAGTTCCACTGAAATAGCCACTTAGAAATAACCCTACAGGCAAAGCCTTGTGAAAGAGTTTCAGGGAAGTCTTCCCTCCCTACCCCCCCCCCCCCCCCCCAGCCTGGAGGGCCTATTCCTCCCTGCAGATGGGCTGGGCTCTGAGCTTCAGCCCTTTCAGGGTTAAACAGTAACCTTTTTACTGCTTGAGCAAATTTTGGCGAAGAACAAACCCAGCCTTGAGCAAACAGGAGACTGGCCATGCCCCTTCCCTTCCCAAGCCACCCCCTCCAGGGACTGAGAGGTGTTCTTTTCCCTTGAAGTCCCTCATCTGATTTCCTAGCTTTAGGGCGGTTGTTCTAAAGAGCTGGATGGGGTAGGAGCCCAGTTATTGTGAAAAGGAGAAAAAGCGTTGACTTACATTGGTTTTTCCTTCTCTGAGGGTAAGAATCAAAGAGGTTTCTGGAAAGCAACTTAAAAATGATTTAAGTCACCTTCTTTAGGTGTTTGTGTGGGGAAACTGAGGCCCACGGTTGTTTCTGGTTCAGGTTATTCAAAGAGGTTGTGACTCTCCTCATAGTAACACCTGCTGTTATATGAGCCATGCCCTATTTTGTGCCAAGTGCTTAAGGTGTAGAAACTCATTTAATCTCCCATCAATGCCCATGGTTAAGTATGACAATCTGCATTTTGCATATAAGGAAACTGGGGTTCAGAGAGGTTACTGACTTGTCAGAATTAGCACTAACTTTAGCTCATTAGTGGTAGAGCTTAGACTCAACCCCAGCTCTTTCTGGCTTGGAAACTCTTCTTACACAGGGTTGACCCCGCAGAACCCAGTTCTCTCGTCTTATCACGCGGTGGTCCCTTCTGTGGCGATGTTCACCATTCCCACCCTGTCTTTCCTTTCCTACCTTCTCCTTAGGCTGGCTTCAAGTCCAATTTTTGCCAAACAGCCATGATGATGATATTAGCAATCATCATAAAGGTTTCTGTCTAGCCTGATTGAACTCTTAATCACTGCTCTGTCCTCAGTACCTAACACAGTACCCAGCCTATGATAGGGCTAATACATTTTCGTTGACTAACAAATACATAAATGAATTTTTACTCCTTGTCCAGGCCCCTGTCAGGCCCTCCACAGAACCAGAGGAGCAGTTGCTAAATCAGGAAAAGGGTTTATGAGGGCTGGGACTACTCTGGGTGGGCACTTTGATCCTGGGGATACTGGGGACACTTAAGGATGCAAGATTCCCCCACAACAGCCAGAAAGATTTCTATGATCTGCTGCTAGTAAAGCTAGCTTTTTCTACCTACCCCAACATTTTTGGAAATGCGATTACCTTTATAAATCCTCGGTAATGTTCAAGCACCTTCTGAAAACAAGGCTGTTCTTTTGAATGACTGAACGTTCATTCCAATGGGGCTGGAGTCTAAAAGGTGGGGGTGCTTGGCTTCAGGGAGGGGGGCATTACAGGTGTTGGACAATTGAAGCAAGAATTTGGGCAGTATAAAATGTTTACATTATTTAAAAAATTCAAGCAAGCCCATGAAAGACAGACTTTTCTCCTGGGTCCTTTACTGTGAAAACGGACCCCTCAGACTGAGTAAGTTACCTTTGGGTCAGCTTTGAAGCTTGCGTCATTCTCCAGGTCTGCGAGAGAAAGAGTCAGAATTTTTACGAGGTAGGTAGAGGAGGGGCGGTATCTTGTTAGGGAAACCAGTTGACTCCTGATATTCTCATGGAAACCAGATACTGCAGGAGTTGTAGGTCAAATATGAGCAAGGCCCTTGGATCCCAGCCCGCCCCATGGCAGATATCTTTGCTGGAGACACTTGCTGGGTGCCCGGGTGAGGGGCTGCCCCGGTGTGCTAGGACCTGGAATTGTCTGATTTCAGAGTCCCTGCCCAGGTGCCGGGTCTGTGCTACTACTACCAGCTTGGATCTTCATTGCTTGTAATTTCACTTTGAACAAAATCTCTTGGGCATTTTCACTTTTATTTTTAAAAAAAAGAGAAAGAAAGAAAGAAAGACTTGGCTGCTGGCCAGACGTGCCTTGTGAGCAGGTATTGCATTTTCCCTCCATTCCATTCCCGATCAGAGATTATTCATTTATGAATGGGTGGCTGTAAAAACTTGCCTCATGCATATGAAAACCGAACCTGGAAAATTTTAATTGCCAATGAGTTTTGCTTTTACTGAAAGGGCCGTGGCAACGTGCTTTGTGGGCTATGGTTGGGAGGACACGTTCTTCTTTTTCTGTCTCCCTAAATTAAGTTGATGACCTGTACTCTCAACATGACGTTTGTCCAAGAGGCACTGACTGAAGGGGCTGTTTGATCACCTTACAGATCATGATTCTGGAAGGAAGTGGTGTAATGAATCTCAACCCCAGCAACAACCTCCTTCAACCGCAGACAGCCTGGACAGACAGCTACCCCCTGTGCAATGGTAAGCAGGCTGAGTGGGTGTCATGCCCCATGGGGATTTTTGCCTCGCTCTCATTAGGCTTGAAAAGTACAGCAGGAGGTGTGGGGAGCCATGGGAATGAAGAAAACTTTTCATGCTGGTGTTCTCTTTAGAGCCCGGTGCTCCCGACTGAAGCCCATTTGATATATTTCGTTGTTTTTTTCCCAAGATTCCAGGTTCTGGGTGGAAACCTAGAAGAAAGGGTTGTGGAAGAGATGTCCAAAGGGAAGGCTGCCTGTTGAAGCTTGGAACAGTGTTTGGCCTAGGACATCAAGATAGGATTGGAGAGAAGGGCGTGTGCTTGCATGAGGCTGCATTGTGCGGAAGCATGGGATTTGAGGAGAAAAGGGTTATAGCAGCTTCATCTTTCTAGTTCATGTTCCAGTGACCTACCTTTGTAGGGGGAGAGAAGATTGGTTATGAGACCGTGTGCCTTGCTTTAGTGCTTTAATCTAGAACCTATTGATTAGAAGAGGGAGGGGGTGGGTGGTGGGGCTTATAGAGGGTTTGGCGACCAAGCCCGTGGCTTACTGTAAAAGCGGAAGTGAATAGAGTTGTTGCTGAATCAGGGCCCCACACCCCATTGGGAAGGCATCCAGTTTAGGCGGACTGCTGTGTCTTTGAGAAGCCCTGGGTCCTCCCCTACCCCGCTTCTGCTGCCGATCTGCTCCCCCTGGACTCTGCTGTTCTGACTCCCCTAACAAACGGAAGCGGCCAGGGGGTGAGCAGAAGCCGAGAAGGAGTGGGAGGGTAATGGGAGGATTAAGCCCTCCACTGTGCAGCTGGTCCGTGCGCAGCTCCGCCTCTCAACCAGAACCCAGCCGAACGTGGCTGAAAGCTGCGCAGGTGACCTGCCCCTCCTTCGTCACCAGTCCCACCAAACTGCTCCCTTTTCTGGGCAGTGACATTTTCTGTTGCTGGCCTCCAATTGCCTGTGGGGACATCAAAGTAGGATTCTAAATAGAGCAGGAAAGTTCTTCGGACTGGAAAATGGAAAGTCTTTGGCATCCCCAGAGCCCTGGATCTTCAATGAAGGCAGCTGTCTTCCTATTTGCTTCGGAGAAAGCCAGGACAATGTGCTCAGCAGAGAGTAGAATTTAGGTGCCGCTTTTACTTTCTTAATTTCCAGAGGCCTCAAAAAAACCCCAACTCCTGGTCATGATTGATGGGCTGGGGAAGTCAGCTGAATGACAGAGAAGAGCTGAACTCATAGGACTTTCAGGGTTTCTCCTGAAATTCCGTGAATCTGATGAATCCATGGGCTAGTGGGGAGAATTCCCTGGTCAGCTTTATACACAGTTCCCTGGTTCTTACAAGGCCTGATAGGCTGCTCCATCAGGAACTAGTCTTTAACCTGGATCGGGTGAAGTTGAGAGAAGACATCATTCCAGGCCGGTGGTTGGCTCATTGAGAGTTATCAACCCTTGTTTGCACTCCCAGAGTGGCCCGGTCATAGTAACACAGTTATTTTAGAAAAAGAGAAGATTCATGGAAGCATAAAAAATACATACCATCCTTAAACAGCTGTGAGACCTCCAACATGGAAAGGAAATGGAAACACCCAGTCTAAGCTCTGTGTGTCTATATATTTGGAAATATTTCTATGTAATTAAATTTTTGGATGAGATTGTCCCAACCCTCGACCCTATTCCTCTCTACCACTGGCTTGCCCTTCAGGGTCCGAGCTGAGGGTTAGGGGCTGCGGTTGTCTGGCTGTGAGGTATGAGGAGTAAAGTATACACTGTGAGTGGCAGGAACTACCCAAAGCAGTCTCGTGCCTACATCAGCTCGGCCTCCTGGTCTTAGTAATTCTGAGGTCTGGAAACAGTGGATGGATTCTGAAAGGGTGAGTGAAAGTAAGATTGGGTTGGAAACATTTCCCCTTCAGCCTCTCCCCTGGAGGCGTTGAGGGCTAGGTCATGGGTATTATGGGAATCCCATCTTCAAGAGTTCCGTAGCTTCTTGCAACTCAGACAGTATCCACAGACCATCCTCCTCCTCCTCCTCCTCTTCTCGTGGAAGCTTGTTAGGAATGCAGAAACTCAGGTCTCACTCAGATCTGTGGATTCAGAATCTGCGATTGAACAACAATCCCTGGTGATTCATAATTACCTTAGCATTTGAGAAGTACTGATCTATCATGACCTTGAAGCAAAATTTAGGGACAGTTTTCTATCTATCATCTATCTATCTATCTATCTATCTATCATCTATGATTTTAGTTTATTGTGTTTACATAGATTCAAGTGTCCCACCGAATATATCTCCCTCTACCCCCGTGTTCCCCTCACCCCCCCCCCACTTTCCCCCTTCCCCCAACGCCTTCCCCCTTCCCTCCAGGAAGGGACAGTTTTCTTGTGCAATGCATTCCTCTATTGGTCCGTGCTTGAGTCTATGGGGATGTCTGTGGGCCCTGTTCAGTTAGGTTTCCCCTGCTTTAGCTTGGTGGGCTGCAACAGTGTATTCCTCTTCCTCCTGCCACTCAAATTTCCAAAAGAGAGTTATTTCCCTCTTGATCTCTGCTTACAAGGGACCTCTCAGCCCGGTCACATGCTCCCAGAGGCTGGTTTTCTCTTCTCCATCCCCCAGGACTTTAGACTGACTTTGTGATGTTCTCTGAAGTGAGCATGAGGTAGTAACCATACACAGGTGGTTAGCCCACATTAAGTTTAGCAAATTTCATTGGCTTGAGTGAACATTTCTTCTTCACTGGGATTGAATTAACCATCTTGTGCATGCACCTCACGTCTCTTCCAGGCTCCCACTTTATTTCTTCTTCAGCAACAAATTCCACCCAAGAAATCTATAGAGTGCACGTGAGATGGCAAAGCCTCTAATGTAGTTTTTATAGGTGATACAAAGATGGGTGAGACAGGGTCCATGACCTCGAGCATACAATTTATGAAGGAGGTTGAGACAGTACTTAGATACTCCTAAAACAAAACAAAACAGAGGATGACAAAAACCACTAGGAGACTAGGAGAAATACCCGCCACGTCTCCTGGGGGTTCAGAGGGCAGCAGCCCTCACAGTAAGCTGGGAATTGGCGACGACTTTGGGGGGGGTCATAGTTTGAAAGCTGTGTAGGAATTCAGCAGGGAGTGATTGGTAGAATATAAGCTGGGCTGAAAGGACAACATAGAAAAAAAAAGCAAAAGTCATAGGTCACTTGATGAATAAATAGCCAGTCGAGGGCTTCAACACATGGCTTGGCAGTTTCGTACTTAATTTCAGTGAAAAGCGACTGAAGGTAACTGAGTAAGGATAGGACCCCGTAGTAGCTATGATAACCAGTGTGGGGCAGGCGTAGATCAGCACAGTTAGCCGATGAGTAACCTGGAGCCACCTGGGGAGAAGCAAAGGCGTCACCGAAAAGAAAAAAATCTTTACTCTCAGGTCCCATTTTTGGCTGAAAATAGTCTGAATTTGTGGCATGTATGTGTAATGTGTGTGTAAGAGAGAGGAAAATATGGGAGAGAGAAAGGAGGAAGAAGAGAGCAAGAGAACTATGTGGGCATGAATGGTAGCTAATAAGTTGCCGAAACTGTAGCAATGCTTTGGCTTTTGTGGTACTTTGGGGAATGAGCTCATGGGCTCAGAGTATCTCAGGTCTCATGTCCTCATCCAGCCCCCAGGGGTATTTTATACTAAGGACAGCGTCCAGATGCACGGAGGCTGAACGACTGGTCCCCACAACGGGGAAAAAAGCCACATTTCCTAGAGCCTCGTCTCCAGAGCCCATGCCATGAACCCGCAGCAGTGCACAGGGACTGTGGTTGTGTTCCTCGTGACATCTGGTAGCAGCGGTGCGCTCCAGTGCCTGGGATCGCGCCCAGGAACAACCACGGGTTACTCACAGAACCGCCTCCTGTTTTGCAGTTTCCAGTGGGTTTTTTGGAAGCCAGTGGCATGAAATCCATCCTCAGTATTGGACCAAGTACCAGGTGTGGGATTGGCTCCAACACCTCCTGGACACCAACCAGCTGGACGCCAGCTGCATCCCCTTTCAGGAGTTTGACATCAACGGCGAGCACCTGTGCAACATGAGTTTGCAGGAGTTCATCCGGGCGGCAGGGACGGCGGGGCAGCTCCTGTACAGCAACCTGCAGCATCTCAAGTGGAACGGTGACTATCTCTCTCCCTCTCTCTCTAGCAACCGGCTGAGAAGAGCAGAGACAGCAGCCAGCAGGGCTCCTAGTCAGGGACATCAAAGGATGGTCTCACCTCCAAATTACTGTTTCCAAGACAGGGAAGTATGAGAGAACAGGCATGAAACCTAGGCTGTGAGGTGTGTCCAATCCCATACAAACCCACTGCAATTTAATTCTCTCCTCTGGTTAAGGAGAGGTATTCACAGAATACTTGCTCACTCTCAGAAAAAACCTTTTCTTCTCTGCCTTGTAAACAGAGTTTGATAGTTTACTTCCCAATTACTTGCTTAAGATCATCATGGCTATTTTTTTTTAGACTTCTAGACCTAGGTTCTTAAGATGAAAACTAAGATGGTAAGGGGATATGCAAAATTAAATCTATGCTTGTGTTTTGGGAGAGAAGGGGAGAAGACTTACAATATTTTAGCAGATTCTTAAAAATTCTGTTGACTAATAAAAACAGGGGGTTAGAGCTAGTGGTCTGGACACATGCAGGGTGTTCCTGCAGTGATTTCTAGAGTTGGTGCTGTCCTTAGAGCTCCAAATGTCTCTCTTTCAAGGTTCCCATTGCACCCAGACAGGCATTAAATGCTGTCATTGTGATAGTTTATACACGAACACACACACATTCTATACCGGCTTGTGAGACATGGTTGAACAGACGAACCATCTTGCAGAATGTCTTTGACGCTGGCATAAAATTGCCCTAATAACGGCTCTAAAAAATCCAGCTTTTCTGAGAACGATGGCTACTTTGGAAAGCACTGGTATATAAGAAGTGAGCTGACCAGTTCACAGCAGAACAAGCAAGTCTGTCTCAGCCGAACCTCTGTGTAGAAACCTGGGGCTTTGGAAAGCATGAGCTCCAGGGCTATGAAACATATTCAGACCCTGACAGCTGCCATCAATGCTGAGGGGGACCCAGAGCCTGTCCCAGAGCTGGTGCAGTAATGGCCATTTTGGATGATCTCACTCGGCTCCTGGACACTCCCTTCTTCCCACCCACTTCACAGAGGTGATCACACATTTTTCTTTTACTAGGACCATACCAAACAAGGCTCTATAAGTAACCCCCAGGAATCTTCAGAAAGAGCAGACTTACACTTGAGGAATTAAAAATATTGACCTCCCCATCTCCAATTAAATTCAGTCCTTTAAAGCTTTGCCTTGATTGAAGCCTAAGGTAGGGAGTCCTGGATCTGACTTTCCATCTCTGACCCTTCACCTTTGACCTTCGTGCCTTGTTTGGCCCCACTAGATGCTGCTGGTGCCTCTGTCAGTGCCCAAGGACTAGATTTCTCACCTTTGATTTGTTGTTTGCCTTTTTGTAGACATTCTATTAACTTACAGTTATTAAGTGTTTACATATACTAGGCTCGCTAAGTGAATTGATTCAGTTAATGAATTTAGGAAAAAATAAATACTGTATCCATTTTACAGAAGGGACAACTGAAGGTCAGAGAGGTTAAAGGCATTACTCCTGCTTCTGAGATATTTATAATCTGGTTGGGGAAGAAAAATATACGAGATCTCTTTATATGTGTAAATTCACTTTTATGTATGACCCATCTAGAGACGAGCTGCAAGGCATGAGAAGGGAAGAACCACTGCCTTATGCAGATATACCTCATAGAATGGATCAAGTCAAAATGGATTTGATTACATTTACAATCAAAGAAGAAAAAAGCCAGTTAAATGAAAATGGCTTTCCTTGTATTTTTGTTTTTATTTCATATCATGCCTTAGTATGGGAAAGCACCTTAGGTGTCATCTAATAATGACTTTATCTAGTTGAATCCCTGAAATTTACAGATGAGGACACCAAGAGTCAAGAAGGTGAAGTGCCTTGCAGTTGGTAGTGAGTGGAAAACTGGCCTTCTGACTTCTCTGTCCACCATCCTGGATGCCTTCCCTCTACACAGCCAAGTAATTCTGTCTGATGTGGGTGCCAGAGCTACTGAGTCTCTGGGCCAGGAGGTTCAAGCTCGAGTTTGTAGACGCAGAGAGGGAAGCCCCTCACATAAGCAAACAGAGGCGACCAGGCAGTGGGGTTGGCAGGAGCTCTTCCAGGATGCCAGCTCCATCCTTAAGTATTGGTGCCATGTGGGCCCGCTCTGACTTTCCCATCTGTCCTTTCCAGGCCAGTGCAGCAGTGACCTGTTCCAGTCTGCACACAACGTCATTGTCAAGACTGAACAAACGGGTGAGTAGTAGCAGACACAGAGGACCCCGGGAGGGAGTGCGAGGGAGTGAGGGAGCAGGACAGAGCCAGCGTTTTAGCAGGAAACCCAGGAACACCTCTTGCTTGGCTGTCTCCAATGGGCCACCCTCCATGAGCTTCATCCCATGTGCTCGGGACCAGTGCCTGCCAATTAGTTCTGATTTGTAGACCGAGGGTGAGACTAATTCTGCCCACACTTCTCTGCTTCTTACAACTGGTCAGGACGTCATGCAGGCTCCAGTCCAGGAGCCGGGGGAAAATTCAGAGTCTAAGGAGGCCTCCTTCTCACCACAAAGAGTCACGGGACGTGGCTAAGTTAGGAGAAGCAAGGGGATAGAAAAGGGGAGTCGATGACTCCCTCCTCCTCCCTCAAAACAAAGGAAGATGCAGAGCTGATGTTGTACTTATCGTAGTTTCTAAGGGGCTCCTGGAGATTCTGTAAGAATATCAAAGGCAGCAATGGAGCCAACTCCTGCCTTTAGTACACGGTAAGAGAAAAGATGATTCTGGGCTCTGAGTGGTGTCTGAAGTCCCTCAGTATCTACATTCATTTTTGTTCTTCTTCCTCCATCCCAATCTCTCTCCCGGGGACTTTCTGTCTCCCCTGGAGACTTGCAGGAGGCAGCGACCGCCTGGAGGAATTGTGCTCTGTGGCCTTTCACCACTCATAACGCTGGCCTATGGCCTCTCAGTCTAAGGAGAGCTACACAGGTCCCCCAAAGTCTCCTGGCCATGATGAAACCGCAGCTGCCACCCTCCGGGGCTGCTCCCCCTGTCCTCATCAGCGAGCCTGCGAGCCATGAGCGCCGCCTAAGTTTGCCGCTGAGGGTTGCGTGCCAGTCACTAAGGGCAGAATTTCACCTGAGGGTGATTCATGAGTCACTTGGAGCCTAAATTGGCCTCATGCAGTTATTTGCTCTTTTATAAGGGGGGTAGTCTACCATTATTAAAGAAAAAAACAATAGCTGCTAAGCATGTTAATTAGCTTTTCCTAGCCCTGCCCTTCCCCCCACAGACCAAGGGCTGGGTTACCTTGATGGCCTGTGCTTTATGGTTCTGACTGGCTTAGAGGCAAACACAGGATTTAGCAGAGATAGTGTGCCCCACCCTCACAGTGACCCGACCGATAGCCCCACCATTGCCACAATGGTATGGAGAGGTCCCAAATAACTTGATAATTCCTCCTTGACCATCCAGACATTCTTGTGTTGCCAGTTCAGAAAAGCTAAGACAAAAGGTGGAGAAGAAGGTCCGCCCAGGGAGGCGGGGAGAGGAGGCTCACAGAGGGGCCAACACCCCCAAACCCTTTGGTTCAGTTTGTTTTCAGAGACAACAACAGGTGTACAAAGTGACCCAACAAGGAGACAGGGTGTAACCCCAAGAGATTGGGCTTGGGGTGCCCAAACACGTAGCTATTAGTTAAAATACCAGCTAAATCCCTGTGTCGTAAACAAGAGGACTTAGCCAGTGACTCAGGTTTTATACCTTTTATGTTGTAAAAACAAAATGAAACTCGGCCAGTGGCTTACCACCCGGCCCTGAAATTCAGAATCTGGGTAGGAGGCGAGCCGAGGGCAGCCTTGATCTGTGAAGAGAAGAAAGCGGGAAGTTCCTGGTGGGGACAGGTGACAGACCTTGCCAGGTCTCACTGCTCCTGGCCAGCCAGGGAAGAAAATGCTGTTGGAGACCCAGATGTGGGGGGTGTGTAGGCGTGGGGCTTCATTTGCGGTAGGTGGAGGAGAGTGTCCTTTGACGCTGAAATCTGAAGAGTCAATCAGAGTGAGCTGTGCTTGCTGAGAAAGAGAGAGAGAGAGAGAGAGAGAGAGAGAAAGAGAGAGAGAGAGAGAGAGAGATACTTTTGCAAGATGAGGCAATGGGGTCCTACTTTTAAAAGTTGTTTGCTGGATTTGCGTTTTGAGAATTTTTTTGTTGCTCCTTAAGCTAATTGGAGAAATCTTAGAGGGATGGGATTGTCACCCAAAGTGAGGGAGATCGTTCTGGATTGAAGCAATGAAGACACAACGATAAAATGGGTTTTCTGACAGAAACATCATTAATTTTCTCAGAGACATATTACTTAAAAAAAAAAAAAAGATGCTTATTAATCATGAATTTATTTGCTCCTAACAATTTTTTCTAGTGTAAAAAATATTCTGATCATTATATAGTAGGGTGCAAGACACCGCCAAGCACTCCCTACCGTGTACAGACTGAGAAAACGCCCCGGAAACTGAAGCATTGGTCTAGGACCGGATCTCCCAGTTACAACTTAACCCCAAATGCAACAGGTGTAGGACACATGGCTGAAACTATAACAAAGTCCATTCCCCAGGACACTGGGAAGAACACGGGGCAACATTATTATAAAGTAGCATGTAGCTGAAGTAGAATTGTATTCTTTCTCTCTAGGGATCCCCTCTTTGGTCGCATGCCTTTCTGATGAGCAGTCAGTTAGAAAAAGTGAATTCTTCCCTCAGGAATGATCACTGCTGACCATTCTCATGTTCTATCCTTTGTAGACCCTTCCATCCTGAACACCTGGAAAGAAGAAAACTATTTATACGACACCAGCTATGGTAGCACAGTAGGTAACTAACTCCCCAGCACTTCATGACCTTTTGCATTTTTATTTGGCTATTCTAATAGCCAAAAAGTTATGTTGTCAGGAGGGGGCTCTCAATGTCTTTTATCTTTTCACCACTGCTGCAGATTTGTTGGACAGCAAAACTTTCTGTCGGGCCCAGATCTCCATGACAACCACCAGTCACCTTCCTGTAGGTAAGTTGTCCTGACATCGCAGGCTAAGTGTGCCCATGCAAGTGCTTCCTGAGCATTAATGACAATTACCAGCATCCTAGATTTCCACTTTGCTGGAGTCTTTTTCATTAAAAGGTTATGAAAGGATGGTGTTACTATTTATAAAAGATCTGCTTTTGAGCTAATATTTGTACATGAAACATGACCAGTCTGGGTGCCTCCAGAAAGAGTGTTTGTCTCCTATGAAACCAAGTTTCTCTCTTGTGATAACAAAAAACTCTTTTCAACAAAAATTTGCTCTCGGGAAATTATCTAATAAAATTATTCATACTTGAATATACTTATGGGGGAAGAAGGCGATATTTAATTTTCGACAAACTCTTTTTGGCTTTAGAGAAAGAATGTCTAACAGTTGCATTCAGAGGTCTGTGAGGCTGTGGCCGTGGTCCTTGGGGAGGCGGGGAAGCAAGTGGACATTTTCAGAACTCCGGAAATCACATTGTTAGGTCAGTTTTTGAAGTCTGACCTGGTGGCTCATCAGGACTCTCCAATCAGTCAGACAGCCTACACTCTTTTGAATTATGTTCACATTAGTTGTATTTGGTTAAGACTGAGTAAACCTGGGGGCTATCCAGGACTCAAGTCAGGTTGCATGGAGTGAGAAGGTTGGTCTGCTAGGAGGCTGGGAGAGGGGCTTTCAGATTATATCCCCCTTCCTTCTACAAATAGGTACATTGTCATGTACCATGTAGGAAAGGGTGCTTTAGGGACATGAATAGAGGGCTTCATGTTGACCCTTGATCTGGGTGTGAACTTGTTATCTGTTTGGGTCTATGATATGGAGCTTAGACTTGTGACAAGTGAATTGCTCTTCTCCTGGAATTGTATTTGGGACAACTTCAGAACTGGAATTTAAATGAGTATTTGTGAAGAAAAGCACAAAATCAAACAATAGTCCTCTCTTTTCTTCCTCTTTTTTTTTTGCTCTGATTTTGAGAACTGAAATAATGAAGCTTTGGTTTGAGGTTTTGTTCAGGTCAAGCCCCTCGAATGAGACAGGGCTGGGATCCAGTGTAAATGATTCTGGAATTGAGGTTAAGCACTGAGGCCAATTCATTTCTCTATCGTCCCCAGCCCTTGCTCAGTGACCCACACTATGTGTCACTAAGTACTTGCTGAAATTAGGGAACAGATCCAACAGAGGAAAGGCTCTGCCGTGGATTTGCCCTTCTGGGGGAACTGAGCCAATCAAGGTAAAATTTCTGTGGCAATCGTGGCCACCCAGTCAGGAGCAAGGTTTTCAGAGCTGGGGAAACCAGCCACTTGCTCACCCTCTGACTTCCTCTCACACTTCTAAGGTGTCACCTCCCACCTGCTTCCGGTTGGATCTTTGGTTGATGGCAAAAATTCCAACTAAAAGTAAAGTGGAACCAACCACTTCCTGAGACACTTCCTGAGGGGTTATTAGATCTTGAGACACCTAGGACCTTGGTTGCCAAACTGCAGCTCGCGAGCCACATGCAGCTCTTTGGCCCCTTGAGTGCGGGCGCAAAGGCCAGCTTAGGAGTACCCTAATTAAGTTAATAACAATGTACCTACCTATGTAGTTTCAGTTTAAAAAATTTGGCTCTCAAAAGAAATTTCAATTGTTGTACTTTTGATATTTGGCTCTGTTGACTAATGAGTGTGCCGACCATTGATCTAGGAAACCCGAAAGTCAGAGTCACAGCTCTGCTATCCTCACAACCACGCCACTGTTCTCTCTTCTGTAGCTTGATTTCTAGAATCTCAGAATCTGTAGGAGCCTTATAGGCTAGTTCCTGCTCTCATATTTGCAGTAACAGAAAACTCACAATCTCTTAAGTCCACCTATTCTGATTTTAAAAAGTCTTTCTTAAAATGACCTTTACATATCTGTTCCACATTATCGCCCCTAATCCTTGACCCCCTATCCCTCATTCCTATCCCACAATTGTGGGATAATCAATTCAGGCCCTCTATTAGAATTATTACTGAAAGAATCAATTGAATGTCAGGGGTTGGCAAATTCTTTGGAATTACAGCCCTCTGGTTGGATATTTAATTACAGCCCTGTATCAGTCAGCTCCTTTCCATATAGTTTAGTGTTTATTAGATGGGACCAGAACCCCCCCCCCAAAAAAAAGACTTGTCACCTGTCTGAGTCTTTACCTTGCAAGTTTCCATTACACTGGATGCAGTTAAATATCTTTCTATGTTTTAATGCAAGCTACAAGCTGCGCGAAGGCGAGGCCCAATGTAAACTGATGCCCTCTGTGATAAACGCAGGTGGGGAGGCAGGTTTTGTTTTGATTGCTCTGCCATCTGCCCATTTCATAAAATGGCCGCCGCAGTGTTCCTGATCTGCCCGATAGACCTCGAGCCAATCACGCCAACTCAGGCTCGATGTGTTTATTCACTGACTTGCTGAGCCTAAAGCTAGGGTGGCACAGTCTATTATAACACTGAAATTTGTATATCCCGTCAAGAGATGGCTCACAGCTGAATCATATATGCAAATGCTTCTAATCTTTGCTTCTGGTGAAGCAGCTTAGCTGAAGTCATGATCTGGCACTCGCATCATAAACCTGTGGCTTCGTGCTGCTTCTGCCCTGACCAGACCTTGGCCTCAGGTGCCTGGGAGCCCAGTGAGGGAAAGCCAAGCTGGACCACTTCCCCAGAGCAAGCCATTCTTTTATAAGCATGAATCACTTAACCACATGGCTGCCTTCAAAGCTTCTGACTTTTATTTGGGTGTGAGGGGAAGACCAGAAGGAGAGAGGGCATCATATTTTAGGGAGGTTTCAAATGAAAAGATTTTGGTGCTAAGGCAGGTCAGTGATTGCACAGCTTGACCGCACACATTGGGGACAGGACAAGGAGGCTGGAAGAAGTTAGTTTCCTATATATTGCTCCATTTGGTGGTGTAAACATTTTTATTTGGGGATTTTTTATTTTTTTTGAGAGAGAGAGAGACAGGAAGGTAGAAAGATGAGAAGCATCAACTCATAGTTGCGTCACTTTAATTGTTCATTGAGTACTTCTCATATGTGCCTTCACCGGGGACTCCAGCCAAACCAGTGACCCCTAGCTCAAGCCAGCGACCATGTAATCATGTTGATGACCCCAGGCTTTAGTCGGTGACCCCATGCTCAAGCTGTTGAGCCCCCACTCAAGCCAGATGAGCCCATGCTCAAACCGATAACCTTGGTGTTTTGAACCTGGGACCTTAGCATCCCAGGTTGATGCTCCATCCACTGTGCTACCACGATTCTGGCAAGGTATTCTTCTTCTTCTTCTTCTTCTTCTTCTTCTTCTTCTTATTATTATTATTATTATTACTACTGTTGTTGTTATTATTATTCTTTTAAATTTGGTCCCTCCTAAACTGGATGGCTGACGTCTCAAACAGAAAATTCCCTCATAGTCTATCTGGTCTAGGAGTTTTTAATCTGGAGTCCATGGACTTGTTAGAGAGCCACAAACTCCTGAAATTGCTTACAGATTTTCACAAGTGGACAATATATGCATTTTGGGGGGGAGAGGGTTTAAGGTCTCTATCTTATTCACAAAGTTACCTTAACTGCCAAATAATTGATTTTACATCAGCTTGTAACCCATACACAATGATTAGGGCCAATAAATTGGGAGGCACAGCGTTTTTCTAAATTCAACCCTGGCTTTGTAGCAATGGCCCTGTGTCCCTCCTGGCTGCCATTTATGATGAGCTTTGCTTGTGGCCTGCTAGGTAAATGCCACTCTTTGTCTGAAGAACAACGTGGCCCTGTCAGAGTGATGTATCACTTGGAAACCGGAGTGAGTGCCAGGCCTGTTGCAATATTGTCACATCCTGATGGGATGTTGCAACCTAACCCTGAAACCTACAGAGAGAGAGAGAGTGAAGTCTCCTTGCATTTCCTGTGAATGTGTCCTTCTAGATTTCAGAGAACCCTGTCAGGTGCAGGTCTCTTGCTGACAATTTCAGGGAAGAAATTCTTAACCAGAACAAGAGGTTTATTTTCTAACCACATGTTATTAATTCTCTCTCCCCCATCTTGCCATGGCTTTCAGAGAAACTGCTGGAGTGCCAAGTCATGACGAGCTGGGTGATCAGATAGGCAAATGTGTCCATGCATATTGGGAAATACAAAATCATCAAATTGGAATTGCTTTTACCACTAACCAGGGCATTATGGAACTGGACCTGATTCCTGGCAGAGAAGACTTTCATAGAATCTGTTATGTGAGACCAACTTAAAAAATAGCATAGAATGTTGGTTAGGAGTAAAACCTCTGAGTTCCAACTGGCCGTGTTCATATCATGGCTGTACTCTTAGGCTCTGATTTTAGACAAGTCATCCTACTTCTCTGTGTCTCAGCTCCTGCATAGCTGTAAACTTTGGACCATAATAATACCTACCTCATAGGGTTACTGTGTGAATTAAATAGAGTGATGCATGTAAAGTGCCTAGCTTCATGCCTGGTACAGCGTAAGTGCTCAATAAACAGTAGCTGTTCATCTTAACCATTTAAATCAGGAGCTGATAGTTATTCAAACATTTTTGAATAATGGACCACTCTTGACAATGAAATGAATGCTAGAGATTCTCTCCCTTCACATATATTTTCCATCAGTCTGAAATGCCCTTGAAGGCCACATCTGGGTTAGTGAACCTAGATTAGAAAGCACACAGAAGAGATGCATTTTACTGGCCCAGTTTCTTAACAAAGCTGGCTTGTGTTTAGGGACTACTCTGATTAAAATTGGTGGCTTTTTGATTCTGTGATTTTTTTGTTAAGATCTGCCTTGGTTTCTGACTGGTGGTGGCCTAGTGGATAGAGCATCGAACTGGGATGCTGAGGTCCCAGGTCTGAAGCCCTGAAGTCATTGGTTTGAGTGCAGGCTTTCCAGCTTGAGTGTGGGGTTGCTGGCTAGAGCATGGGATCATCAACATGATTCCATGGTCACTGGCTTGAAGCCCAAGGTCGCTGGCTTGAGCCCAAGGTCATTGGCTAAAGCAAGGGGTCACTGGCTCAGCTGATGCCCCTTGGTCAAGGTAAGTATGAGGAGTAATGAATGAACAGCTAAAGTGACACAACTACAAGTTGGTGCCTCTCATCTCTCTCCCTTCTCTCTTTCTCTCTCTCTTTCTCTCTATCTTTATCTCTCTTTCTTTCTCTCTCGCTTAAAAAAAAAAAGATCTGCCTTGGTCCTCCTGACACCCAAAGTGCGTACACACACACACACACACACACACACACACTGCTAGATTGTTTAGTTTTCTTTTCAAGAAATTTCATTTCACAAATCTGCCTCTGTCATCTCTTTGGTGATAGTCACAAGGGTTACCATAATGAGTCATTTGTTAAACTAATCTATGTTTCCATAGTCCATGGTGGCCCTCTGCACTGAGCCCAGGCCAGTCAATGGCCTCTTTGTCCGGCTCATTAAAATGTAACTTTGCATGCCAAAAAGACACTCCTTTGGTTTAAAAGCCATCTTTCTTTGTTATAAGTGTTTACATTTTTGTATTATGAAAAAAAAAATACAAAAAAACACCTTTTCAATGGCCTAAATCCTTCAATGGCTTTCCAGTGCTCTCAGAATAAAAGCTAAAATCCTAAAATCCCACAAAGCCTCAATGGGCTGCGCCTCAGCTCCTCCCCTCTGCCCCCTGCTCACAGTCACACGGGCTTCCTGCTGCTCTGTGGACATATCACCACACACTGACCTCAGTGCCTTTGTACTTACTGTTCTCATTCTTGCACAAGCTCGCTACATGGCTGTGATTTCCCCCCACACTTCTGGTCCCCTATCGCAAAGCTCTTCTGTAACCACTACCTTATATTAAATTGCAAATTAGCCCCATCTCCATATATCTATTCCCAGTTCTTACCCTGCAATATTTTTCTCCATAGCATATATCCTATCTTAGTTTTGTTTTGGTCACTACTACAAACTGGAAGTGTGCTAGGTTTGTAGTAGGTGCTCAATAAATATTGGTTAAACAAGTGGATGAAATAATGAAAATGATAATAGAAAGAAATAGTTCAATTAAACAGCTCCCATTTTTCTCTTTAGCAGAGTCACCTGATATGAAAAAGGAGCAAGACCACCCTGCCAAGTCCCACACCAAAAAGCATAGTAAGTTGGCTGGCTTTTAGATGACAGCCCGTCCCTTCAAGTTGGATGTCACTGGAGGCCACCAGGTTTTAGACACATTGCCTCTGCCTGCTGCCTCCATTTCTTCAGCTCAGACTGGGGATGATCAGAAAATAGAGGCAACACTAGTGGGCAGAGTAACCCTTCTGTAGGAGTTTCTCAAGGGGGAGCTCTGGGGAATATAACCCCTCATTCTGTTCTATCTGTTCTACAACAGAGACACCCAGTGAATAAGGGCGTCTTGTAGGCATGGAGTTAGCAGTTTCTCTTTCTCCAGAAAAAAGGGTGGGAAGAGGAAGAAGACAGGAAGAAACAGCTGAAATGTATTATTGTTTTCTTTTGCTGAATGTTGGCTCCCTACCTTTGTGGAGTTATTGTTCCAAAACATGACGGTTTATTCTTAAGATTCCACAGTGCTCCTTGGGAGTTATATTTCTCCCCCTACTCCCAAATAAAATCTTATGAAAGTGTATGAGAGAAATATCAGAGACAAGAGGTGTGTGGTTGGGGGGGGGGGGCAGTATAGAAATAAACCAAGATGGTATAATCTAGAAATTACAGGGAACTGAATGAACATCTTCTCTATCTGCTACTCCAGGTCATCTCACAGAACGGAATGAACACAGCCCCTCAAACCAGGGAGGAGGGAACGGGGTTTGTGTGTCACCAGTCTAGTGGGGGCGAAACTGAATTTGGTTGCTAATCCTATTACAGTTACTCCTTCATTTTCAAAGAGAAATGCGAGACCTCACACCCCAATCTGTTCTAGGAGTTAAAATCCTGGAGTGTGACTGATGTGCCTATGGCCGGTGGGAGAGATTTTATTGGGTGAAGTACTTTTACTAAATAAAAGTGGTTGAAAGTTGCCTTCTGGGGAAGTAACAAGTTGAAATGAACCCCGGACGATTTGTCAACAATAATTAGAAGGTACTCTGAGTATAGGGCACCAGAGACCTATTCTTTTCTCTTGGCTTTGCTACTAGTTAACTGTGTAACGTTGGTCAAGTCACCAAGTTCTGTGTCCCCGATTCCTGATTTGCAAACTAAAAGATTGTACCAGCTCATTCTCAAACGCCCTTTTAAAATGTACAGTTTTTTTTTTTTTTTTTTTTTTTCTGAAGCTGGAAACGGGGAGAGACAGACTCCCGCATGCGCCTGACCGGGATCCACCCAGCACGACCACCAGGGGGCGATGCTCTGCCCACCAGGGGGCGATGCTCTGCCCCTCCGGGGCGTCGCTCTGTTGCAACTAGAGCCACTCTAGCGCCTAGGGCAGAGGCCAAGGAGCCATCCCCAGCGCCCAGGCCATCTTTGCTCCAATGGAGCTTTGGCTGAGGGAGGGGAAGAGAGAGACAGAGAGGAAGGAGAGGGGGAGGGTTGGAGAAGCAGATGGGCGCTTCTCCTGTGTGCCCGGGCCAGGAATTGAACTCGGGACTTCTGCACGCCATTGAATTCCATGATGTGGCTTCAGCGGTGGGTAGCAGGATAATTGAGTAGCCTCTATTTGTTGGAAAACGGCCCAACTCTTTGCTTTCGCGGCACCTAATTTGCTGTGATTGAGGCCATTGCTAAACTCCTCTTTCTGCTGCTCAGACCCGCGAGGGACTCACTTATGGGAATTCATCCGCGACATCCTCCTGAACCCCGACAAGAATCCCGGGCTAATCAAGTGGGAAGACAGGTCTGAGGGCATCTTCAGGTTCTTGAAATCGGAGGCTGTGGCTCAGCTATGGGGGAAAAAGAAAAACAACAGCAGTATGACCTACGAAAAACTCAGCCGAGCCATGAGGTGAGCAGTTTCTAGTTCCCGAACGCGATAGGCTGCAGGACCAGTCTGGAGGGCTTGGTCTGGCCGGCCACCTTACACAATGCCCTTTGTTACAGATATTACTACAAAAGAGAAATTCTGGAACGTGTGGACGGACGAAGACTGGTATATAAATTTGGCAAGAATGCACGTGGATGGCGAGAAAATGAAAACTGACAGTTGGAACACACAACAAAACATACCCTATATCCTGACCAACCAAGAACTCCTGGACGTAAATATTTCAAAGACTACTTTTCTCTGATATTTATGTACCGCGAGGGGGAGAAAAAAAAATCTACATCTAACGGGAAGAAGGAACACTACAGTTGATAAAATTATTTTGTGACTTTGAAGTATATCCTATATGGGGAACAAACGTACACAGTTTTCTGTGAACTATGATGCTGTACGTGATTGTGATTGTTTTTTGCCTTTATTGTGAAGTTCTTTCCCACTGCAGGAAGAATGGGGTTTGTCGCCTCGTGCTTCTTGCTAAAAGAAAGGACAAAAATCAGAGGGCATTAAATATTTTTATATGCAAATGACTTAGGAAAAGATGACGTGTCCTTCGCACATAAGCATCCACACAGCCTCCTCAAGAAAAAGGGGCATGGTTGCTAGGAGGAACTCCAGGGTTTCAGATTGATGGGATGAAGCAGAGGATGCTGGGAAGTTTGACCTGACTCTTAGGAGGCACTGAGTGGAGAATGAGGACTTCCAAATTCCAGGTGGACTGTAATCACTGCATAATCACATAACTTGCAATGTTTAAATCAGCCGAAGAATAATGGTGGGGGCTTTATATTCATTCAGGAATGATTTCGCTGATGCCAAGGCTATCTCCCCCTCCCCCTTTGGATGATTGGTGAAAAACCTCAAATACCACCTCTGCTCACTTCTAGTTATTTAAGAAAGGATTCAATCTTGGTTATTGTTGTCCCAATTGCTTAAAAATAAATGGGAAAAAGGAGTTGGTGATGAGTTTGCTTTTGTAGTTATAGTCTCTGCTTTCCCAATGGGCACAACTGACATTTTTGGCTGAAGAATTTTTTTTGTTGTGCATTTTGTGGCTGTCCTGGGAATTGTCGGATGTTTAGCAATATCTCTGACCTTTATCCACTAGATGCCACTAGCACTTCTGTCTCCAAAGTTGTGACAACCACAAATGTCTCCAGACATTTCCAAATGTCCCCTGGGGAGGCAAAATTGCCCTTGAGTGAGAACCACTGAGTTAGCCAGTCAAGATGAAGGTGGTGATTTATTCTCAGAACAATAAGATGAATAAGATTTTTTAGTCAGCCTATTTTTAATTTTTAAAATATTAAGGACAAGGAGTTTTAATATCTGTAGGGACTTCTTTTCAGAATCTCAGGTGAGAGCCAAAGTCAGAAAATTGAACAGGTAATGTAGCAAGCACTCAAAGAAGACATTTTCACTGGAATGACAAAGCAGAGGAAAAGTTATATGATGGAAGGAAATGCTAAGAGAAAAATGTGTGTGAGAGAGACAGAGAGAGACAAGAGAGAGAGAGAAAGAGAGAGAAAGTTCCAGGGAAAATTTTCCTTGCAGATGTTAATTCTTGTAGTCTTTCCCCTTTTGGATTATTTTTTTTCCTGTCTCATATGAACTCATCCCAAAGTGAATGGGGTGTTGTCTAGAGTTACAACCTAAGGAATGTTAAAAAGAGAGAGAGAAAAAAGGAAATATATCAGAGAAAAACAGAAAATAGCTCAGGAGCTATGGTCGTAAGGAGACACTTCTTCAAGGATGGGATTGTTTGGGGTCCCTGGAGACTTATCCACGGTTCCTGAAATCTGGGAAGACTGTGAACCCGCAGACACTTTGCAAATGCATTCGAACATCCAGATCCCTTTTGCAACTTTTCTTTTTAGCTCCTGATGTCCTTGGCTTCCTCCTCCCTCCTGCTCTCTTGAGCAATAATATGGGGCTGAAGATATGTATCAATAAGAGAGTGTGCTCTTCATCAACTAATGTATCACCTGCCACAGGGTCTTACCCAGTGAAGTGAGCAATTCTTAGTCAAAAGCTGTAAAGTGTTTGTAATGTATTCAGAAGGCTGGAAGGAAGAATTAACACTCGGTCCTAATTGTAATGACAACCATTATGAATGGTAATCTTGGTGCATGAGGGTAGTGAGATTAATGACCTTATGAAGGTACAACCAAGTCCATTTTTATTTCTGGCTGGCTGGGTCACCTCAACAAAGGTGTTCCTTAATGTTGTTAAGTTACTGAGGAAACTGAGAGTAATAACAGTGAGCAGCCCAGATCCTAGACATGTTTGCATAAAAGACACACCTTGCTTTCCAAGCCAGGCTAAGAACTATGAGGACTTCCCAACATTAGACTTTGCTTCATACAGAACAAATTAAACATCCAGATATTTGAATTGGTGTAAAAATGTGAATGTTTGGTATGTATGTACATCTGAATTGTGTGAAGATTTAGGGGCATCTGCTAATTCTCTATCTGCTCTAATTTCCTTGGCTTTGCCTGTTCGTCATCTAAGGTGGCTAGATTTTTCTCCAAGCTTACACTTCCCCAGACCTGGAAGTTTCTCACATTCTTCCAAATTGGCTCTTTCTGCACCTTCTCCACTGAAGAATAATCTTTGCTCGGTAGTGAGTCTAGGGAGTACTGACTGGAACATTTCTGCAGATAATTAGCAGACTGTGTTATTTCTTGAAGTGACGGTTTCTTGGCACCCGGTTCCTACTTAAATAGGCTGGAGTATTAAGTTCTCAGCATATCTCTTTATTGTCTTGGCTTGAATTGGATGCATTTTCTATGTGCTGTTCGTGACTTGAAGAACTCAAGGTAAGCAAGCCATGCCAACTTGGGGTGTGAACAGAATACTTCCCACCATAGTGTTGAAAGAGAGAGTAAAATCCCAGACATAAGCCAGCATCAGGAGAAGCACCCACTTCTTTGGGGGACGCACAGCTTCTCCCTTGAGAAGCTTGTCTGTGCTGGATACTCACACAGTCACCAAACTCCTTGAACCGTCCTTAAGCTAAAAGTTTGGGCTCTTATTTATAGTTTTCATGGGAACCAGAGGCAGGAAATGTATTGTTAAGAATTTACCAGACTAGGTCACCCAAGATACCTAGGAATTTGACTTGACGAAACTTGAGTACGGCCCTGGCTCCCAGGGTCATATCTGTAGCTTCTTGAACTTGCCTTCTGAGCCGGGCAGACCCAGGTTATGAGTTTTCCTTTGGACAAGCTGGTCCTTCCTCATAGTTTTTGCCTTTCTAGACTGTAAGCTCTTTGTGGGCAGGGACTATATCTTATCGATATTCCCCCCCCCCCCCATACCTAGCATGAGATAGGTGCTCAATAAATATTTGTTAGATTAATAAATGAATGCCTTCTGGAAGACTTCTCGGATTGGGAGGTCACATCCGGAATCGGGATGAAAATCATTTCTTCACCAGACTAAAATCACAACAGCCGTAACTTCAAGGACATGTAAACTATTAGATGAACTTTTTATTGCAATACTCCTTACTTTGCCTTCCAACCAGCGTGGAAATGAAACCAACATAGGATGTTTGCTCTTGCAAGTCACGCTTTGGATGAGAATTCTGTTGCCTCATTAGGAACTGTGAGATTTATCTGGTATAAGAAACCAGAATGAACCTTTAACCTATTTTAACCAATGAAGATTCTGAATGTGTTTATATGATGTAAATTGATATTTAAGTGTAAAGCAAATGTAAGTTTTAGTATTTGGGGGTTGGTTTATATATATATATATTTTTTTTTTCTCTTTTTGAAAAATATGGAGGGATCTTTTGATAAGGTGAGTCATGCACATTAGATTTTAGTTTTGCAAGTGTGTTGTTTTGCAAATGTATAAAACACAGGAAAAGTAAAATAGTAAGAGGGAAAGCAATTATATTATTCTTCTGTAGTTAAAACATATTGTTGAGTGCCCACTATGTGTGCTGCATGAAACCATGTATGGGAGGAGCTAATCTAATTATATGGGTGTAAGATACTCCATAAGAACCTAATGGATGAGCACTTATTATATGAAAGAAAGATGAGGACAGCAGTCACAATAGCAGAGCTGAGTTGACCTTAGCGTTGGTTCTCAGGATTCCATTTCTGCAATAAGAGTTAGAGTGTCTAATAAAACCCCACTGAAACTCCGCCTTCTGAACCACTGAAATGTATAAGCCTTCAGAAGTTTAGCTACAGCAGGATTAATCTTTTCGTGGCTATCTGTATAATTCTTGCTGTTCTTCTCATCTGGTTTCTGTGTAGACAATTTGTGAAACAACCCTACTACCGCTATTTTTTTTTTTAAGAAATCTTGCCCTTTAACGATGTTAAATTCAAATTGAGTATTTCTATTTTATGAAAGAATTATATTTTTCAAAATATGTGTTTTGTTTGTTTGTTTGTTTGTTTGACGGGTCCAGACAACACTAATAAATACTACAGAGAACGTATTGTAACTGTGTGTTTTGTGCTTCAACAAACCATGCATGCAGGGCTTAGAGGAAATGTGCTTAGTCTATAGCAGCAAAACATGCAGTTCCTGCATTTATTTACTTTGTAAGTACTTGTTGAACATCTTCAGTGCCAGGCACTGACTTATGGCAGAGAACAAAAGACAAAAAACTGCTCTCAGGAGGTTTATGATCTCTTGAGTGAAAAGAGATGATAAACAAAACACTACAATATTAACAAAACAGAGCATGTCAAACATATAGTCAAGAAATAAAGAGCAAGGAAGAGGAGAGTGCTGGAGTATGGTCAAATGTATTGCAAGTTTGGGCAGCATTATGAAGGAAATGTTCCAGGAGAGGTCTGAAGGATATAAGGAAAGGAGCCGTGCAAATAATTGGGGAATGATTTCTTATTGGTGGGATGAGCAAGTGCAAATGTCCTGAGGTTGGTGTGTCTCTAATGTCCAAGGAACAGCAAGAAAGTCTGAGTCCCAGAGTAGACTAGGCAATAGTAGCAAATAACGAAAAAGAGGCACCAGCAGCCCAGATCACATAGAACTTGGATGTCATTAATGAGGGCTCTAGCTTTTCTTTAGAGTGAGATGGCAGTCCACAAAACAGTGACACGCCCCAACTTCTGATTTAAGAAGATCCCTATAGCCATTGTGTTGAGAATGAATTGCAAGAAGGTATCAATGCCGAATGTACATTCTTAGTGAAGGAGGAACAAAGGGAAGTAGAAAAGATGCTTTCTCATGCAAGTTTCCAATACAATACTTAAAATAGTTCAAGACAGTAAGTGAGCTCTACCAGTTCATGATATACTTCTCCCAGGCCCAGAAAGTCCCAGTCATCCAGCCATTTAACTTCATAAATACAATAATAAAAATAATAATAGCTAACCATTTCAGTAAGACCCCCTTGATCCCGGGAACCATATGTTCTTTACATACACTTGATCTTCTTGGAAGCCTGTGATATATGGATACTATTCCCAATTTTCAAATGAGGGAAAATGAAGTTCAGAAAAGGTTAAATGGCTTGCACAAGACTTCACCATTTGTAATAAGTGGGAGAGCTGGTATTGTTCACCCAGGTCTCTTTTTCTCAAAGTCCAGAGATTTAACCCTAGTATTTCTTTAGTTTGTCAGAATGCTAATATTACACACACACATGCATGTGCACATGTAGTTTCTGGTTAAAACTGAGTTAAACAATGTTTCACAGAGTTATTTACTGTTAGGATTTCTCAGAGCCTTTATTGCCATGATGTGCATTGTGAATCTACAAGAGGGAAAAAGTGTCCCCAGTTTCCCAAGCATATTTGACAATGGATCCTTTTCATCAAAGAAGATTTTATGAAACCAGTACCCTTTACAACACAGTTAGGGAAATGATGATCTTTAAAGATTACTTCTCTGGCTTAGAAGAAGCAGTATTTTCACGTTGGGCTAAATTAGGATGCTGATGACATTCATGCACATCAAACTTGGCCAACTTTGTATATATTCCTTTTTCTCCTCATTGAAAAGAAATTCCCTCACTGTCCTGAGAATTATTGATTTGTATTGATGCATTTCTCAGTTTTACCAAGAACTTCCAAAGTGACTTTTCTCTGAGAACTATGAACTCTCTTGAATTCCAACTCTTTAAAACTATCTGTCCAAAATTACAAGCACTAGCCACATGTGACTATTTAAGCTTATATTAGTTAAAATTCCATAAATAAAATAATGTAGTTTCTTAATTGCCCTATCTACATTCCAAGTGCTGAATAGCTACATAGGGCTAGTGGCTCCTGTATTAGACAGTGCAAATACAGGATATTTCCATAATCAAAGAAAGTTCTATTGGACAGAACCGCTTTAGAATCTAGCCTGGGTGGATGGGATAAGGGTGGAAAGGGCAGTGAGCAAAAGTAACCAACAGTGAAATAAGATCCAGTTAGCCTTAGAAATCAAAGGTGACCCTGAATTGTAGAGAACAAAAAAATAAAGAGCCAAAGCAAATACCTCTGTGTTTGCTGGAATGGTGACAGTATCTACCAGTGCAAACAAGTTTGATGCTGTCAGTGCAGTCTTGGAGTGGGAGGATTTGATCATTCTTATCTCCAAACCCCACAAATACCCTACAGTAATTCATACGAATGTTCGTTCCAAGGATGTGGCGTTCAGGTTGAGAATACTGGCATTAGAGAGAGATCACTGAAATGAGATGGGAAAGCAACGATCCCCAAATGGGAACGGCTGGCACTGCCTACTCTGCTCTAGATGGCTCTAATGCCATTTTCTTCCTTCTGTTTAAGACCACCTCCCTGAATAAGTAGGCTGCTCATAAATTGTTTATTTCCCTTTAAGTCATTTTTCTTCTATGAACTATCATTATCTGGCTTCTGTTCACACCAACTCACTGAAAATGCCCTATTAAAGGTCATGATCAAGCTCATCTTGGCCTCAGGGGCTTTGCCTTAGCTGTTCCTTCTTTCTAACACACACTTTGGGTCATCATGGGGCTGGCTTCTTCTAATCACGCAGCTCTCAGTTCAAGAAGTCGCCTTTGCTAACTGATCACAGTGGCTTTGGCAGCACACCTACCTCCCATCACTTCCTATTTATATCATCCTCATTTTATTTTCTTCTCAAGACTTACGCTATCTGAAATCATATTTTTAATTTATTTGTTTATGTTTCTCGTATTTTTCATTTCCTGCCAAAAAGCAAGCTCCAGGAGAGCAGGGACCTTGTTTGCCATGTTCATCAACATATCCCTGAAGCTAGGATGTAAATATTTGTTGAAGAAATAAAGAACCCCTTTTCTATTCAGATTCCAAGGCCTTTCTTTTGACTTCATGACTTTTGACACTGGCGACCCACCTCTCTGCTTTCCTGCAACAGTTTTCTTCTCCTGCTTTCTTGAGTACTCATTCTACCATTCTCACCCTTCCCATCCTCCTAACTGTATGTGTTTCCCAAGATTCAGTCCTCAGCTCTCTTCTCTCGCTCAAAGCTGAGCCCCTCGAAAGCTCAGTTCAGAGGTGTCCTAAGGATATGGATACAAGTTGTTTTCCTTCTGGTCCTGGCTATAACTTGAACTGGCTATAGACTGTGGACGTGTAATTTAAATTCCCTATTCCTTAGTTTCTTCATCTCTTAGATGGGAGTACATACCTTCTTACCATTGGTATTGTGGGATTGGAGTGAAGAGATTGTAATATTTAATTATTCTATAATTTATGAATGGTTTATACATAAAGGCACTGTGCTAAGCACTTAGCTCTTTTTTTAATTTTTTTTCTTTTACTGCTCACTTTAATCCCATGGAATAGGTACCTCTGCGGTCTCCATTTTGCAAGTGAGGAAACTGAGGTTCATAGAGGTGGAGAATCTTGTGTGAGCTCATCCTGCTGGTATGTGGCTGAGCTGAAATTTGAACCTCTGCCTGGCTGAGTCAAGAGTTGGGGTCTTAATCATGATGCCCTATTGTGTCTCTTGAAAAGTGTTATGGAAAAAAAATTAGCACTGAATGAAGTAAAGGAACTATTTCTAAATTTGTGACAACTCAAAGAGCAGTATTTAGGGTGTTTAGTCTGGGAACACAATGATAGCTAGCAAAGAGGGGTGTCTTCAAGCTATTTTGCCCTCTGTTCAAGTCATGCCCAGTCATCTCTAGTCAGGGACTAAGATTCAAAGAGGATTTGGTGTCTGATCTGCCTTAAAATTGTAGTCCCAGAGATGCTTAGAGCTAGAGAATTATTTGGTGCCAACTTCCATCATAAAAGCACAGACAGCTTATTGCACAGACTCAAGGCCACCAAGGTGCTTAGCTTGGAGGGGAAGCTTTCTGTGTTTCCTATTCATGCATCCTTTCATCCAAGTGTGAGCTTTCCTAGTAATGGGTCTCTCATAATCACATAAATCTTTCAGCCCCAACACAGAGACATCCTCAAGGAAGCTCCTTCTCCTTCTAGCCTTCAGGGTGATGGCCCGCAACCTTTTTATGCTGATTCTTCTAATCCAGTCAACAACATCTCCCCTCTGGGTCCCAGCCAGATCTGGGAGGAAAAACTGCACATCATAGATGTTAGTGGAGGCAAATGTAGAATCAGAAGGACCAAGTCAGAACTGCTAAGAAATGATGAATGCAGAGACCCCTAGCAGCGCTAAGAAAGGAACTCAAGAGAGTATGGAATCTGGTCAGAGATCCCATCAATCATCAGCTCTCTGACATCTCCTGTCTGCTTCCTTGTGCCCACATGTGTGCGTGTGTGCATGTGCCTGTCCTCCTCTCCCTGCTCTTTGTGTCTCTTTCGGGGTCCCGGTTTCTTTCTCATACCCCTTCTTCCTTTTGCTTACCTTTCAGACTCCTTTTTTTCCCTCCAAACCTGTCTTTCCAGGTTGCTGAAAGACAGAGCTGACAAGAGGACAGTCCCGGACCAGGAATGGTGCCACCTCTCTGAAAGCCTCAGTGGTGACAAAAACAAGTGGTATTTACCTAAGAGTTATTAACACATCAACTGTTCTCCCTTTGACTGTTTAGTCATGTCATTCAGCACTAATGGACTTTTCCAATGGCAAATAGAAAGAGAAGAAGAAAAACAAACAGTGTATTCACACAAGATAGAGTCAGTGATCCCTGCTGAAGCTGTGAAAACAGAGGCCATCTCTTAAGTTTGACCTGAGGACACATCTCACCTTACTGGGGACACACAGGATTCTGGGGCTCATGCTGGACTCTCCCCTGAGGTTCCTTATGAGAAGGAAAGCAAGAAGGAAAAGATGTGGCTGTCTGGTATGTATAGGGAGAAAAGTGCTACAAATATTTAACAATTTTCCACCGAGTATAGATCACAACCAAGGTACCAGGCACTGCGCCGCTGTTGCCAGTGCTCAAAGTGGAGTAAAAGCAAGATCCAGTGCCTGGTCCAAGCTCACACAGCAAGTCCGTGCGAGAGCCCACTTAACTCTAGTACATACTGCCTCACTGTGCTGCCTCCACTGATGCCCGTTCTTTCTTTGAGTAGGGGATAGCTTTAAATCACTAAGACTGTAAAAACAGGCTAACAGAGTTAAAAGCACATGTTTTTATTTGGCACAAACCCAGTTCCGAACCTCAGACTTTCACTTACAAGCTGGGTGACCTTAGGCAAGTGACTTAACTACTCTTTAAGTATCAGCTTCCGCATGAACAAGCAGGCAGGCATCCTAACTTGGAGCTTATGCTTGATGGGGGAGGCAGCCAAATAACCAGGGTATTGCATGGCAGTGTGATCACTAACAGGAAAATTCAAGAAGGTGGAACTTGGGTTCCAGTCATGGCCTCTTCATTAATTAGCTATGGGCCCTTAGGCAAATTTCTTAAACTCTCTTGCTTTGGTTTCTTCATCTGTTAATCAACAGGTTAGACAAGATCATCTCTGAGGTTGTTCCAAATAGCAAGTTCCAGGAATTTATGAAAATAAGTTTGAATCTAGTCCAAAATTTATTTAAGTCTTTATAATTTTGCCAAACTATTATTTTGAAAATAAATTAAATTATATTTATTAAAGTGACTTGTAAATTCCTTTTTTATTAAATGAATTTGAGATATAACATTATGCATGTCTAAGGTGTACAACATGTTACTTTGATATATTTATATATTGTGCAACATGATTCTCAACGTAGCAATATTTATCACATCACATAATTATAGCACAACATTATTGTCTCTGTTCATTTCACTGTGCATTAGATCTCTATGGCTTATTTACTGCTTGTTATAAGTTTGTATCCTCCATCACCATTATTCTCTCCCTTACTCTCTGGTTTTTAAAGGTTTAACTTTTTTATATTTCATATATAAAGTCATATCACGCAGTACTTTTCTTTCTCTGTCTGACTTAGCTTGCTTAGCATAGGGTGCTCAGAGTCCATTCATGCTGTCACAGATGAGAGGATATCTTCCTTTCTCATGGCTAAATAATAGTCCATTGTGTATATCTGCCAAACTATTTAGAAATGGCTCCCCTTACCTCCCTTGGCATGAGTTGGGAGCTAAAGGAACATGGAATCATCTGATGGTTTTGTAGGAGGTGGGAGGAGAGTGCAAGAAAAAAAAACAAAAACAAAAACAGAGTGTGAATCCCTGTATCTATGTGGCCAGTTCCAGGGGAAGCTGTCCTTGGGGGCCTAAGAGCTGTGTCTCCACCTGGCAGGGCTGTGTCCTGAGCATATGCTCATTGGTAACAGCCATGGCTGATATTTACTTAGTGTTTACTCTGTCAGGCAGAGAACCATACTTAACTTGTATGATCTCACTTACTCCTGTGAGGTAGGTAATATTACTATTACCATTTTTGCCTTGAGATGAGGAAGTTGTGGCTCAAAATGATTAAATGGTTTTCCCGAGTGGCAGAATTCTTACTTGAACCCAGCTCCGAGGCAATGGCGTTTCTACTGCCTGAGCTCTTAAGCTGTTAAAGGAAGTACCATCTGAGGTTTGATCAGATGAGTGAAGTCCTTTCTTCCTTCGAGTAAGCTTTCTTAGAAACAGGAAGTAGAATTTTGCCAAAAACGCAAAAATAAACAGGTCCCTGGGGCATTGAGTGTAATTTGAAATTCAAAACTCATGAGAGTTATTGCTTTTTCCTGAGTCTGATTGGTCCCAGTCATGCTGATGGTGGAACCACAGATTAGACTCCTGCGAGCTCCCGCAGCAGAAATGCATTCTGCATCCACAGGTACCACTGGTCTCAGAGGGAGGTGTGTTCTGGGTGAGCAGTGCGGGGTAAGGGATTCGGGTGACAGAGAAGAGAAAGGGTTGTTTCTGGTCCTGACAACCAGCAAGTTCTTCACAAAAGAGTGGAATAGTTATTGGCCTTTGAAAGGGAGCAATTATTTTCCTTTTTAATATCACATTAGAAAGGATGTTGAGTAATTATTTTCAAAATGATATATAGAAAAGTAGCTAAGAAAGTTAATAAATTCCACCACTCAAAATAACCATTGTACACATTTGGTGGATATCAGTCTAGGCTTCTAGAATAAGAAGAAGATAGATGGATTGAGGGCTGAGAATTGCCAGAACAGAGGATGTGGGTGCAAGCAAGACTTTTCACTGTAAAACTGTATATCTCAATTATAATAAAGCATTAGCTATTCAATAAAAATGGATAGGTGTACAGACAGAAATAATTTTCTAAAAATTTGACTTTACATGCTACTCAATAATTACAAACCATTCAACTTGAACTCAACTTGAAGAAAAAGAAATGAAAGGAATCTGTCTCACTAGTGGTGGCGTAGTGGATAGAACATAAACCTAGGACACCGAGGTCCCTGGTTAGAAACCCCTGAGCATGGGATCATCAACCTGATCCCAAGGTTGCTGGCTTGAGTAAGGGGTCACTGGCGCAGCTTGAGCACCTAGGTCAAGGCATGTATGAGAAGCAATCAATGAAAAAGTAAAGTGAAGCATCGACGAGTTGATGCTTCGAATCTCTCCCTTCCCTTTCTCCCTTTTCTCCCTTCCTGTCTCTCTCTCTCTCTCTCTCAAATCAATACAAAATAAATAAATAAAAGGAATCTCTGGATTCAAATACATTTTTCTTACTATAAGGTATATTATTGCAAAGAAGATACTTTTATGTTCATGAAGATAAAGTATGAAAATGTTGGCATTGGGTCTTATACTTTTTAGATGTACAAGTTTCCATTTTAGACAGGATTGATTAACTCTTTATTGTGAGAAATCTAGAATGAAGCCTTCTTCCTTTTGCTTATTTAGGTTAGTATATTTTTATTTCTACATTGCTGAAGATTGAATACTTTTATTCTATTCTGAGAAAATCAAAACCCCAATTTCAAAATTGTTAAGCCTTATTATAAACTTAAGTGCATTAAATGTGTGCCACCAATTCTTTTACCTTGGTTCCTCATTTTGATTCACTTCCTGGATGTTGGGGTATCATAACATAATATCCATGCAGTTCTAAGGAAACTAGCTCCTCCTCCCGCTTCACGTATGGAGCACGTGACCCAGTTGAGCAAGTCAGAGCATTCTATCCTGGGGTGAGCAAAAGTAGGTTTACAATTGTGAGTAATGTGAAAGTTTAGTATTATTTATTTATTTACTTATTATTGCATTATTAATTATATTATTATTAACCTGCTTTTTCCCATGCCTGTATTCTTGGTGAAGATTATCTCTATGAGCTAAGCTGGTACAATCAGAGTGAGTCTCAAAAATCAAAAATATATTGATTGCTTTTTAGAGAGATAGAAAGAAGTAGGAGAGAGAGAGAGAGAGAGAGAAAGAGAGAGAGAAGCATTCGTTTGTTGTTGCACTTAGTTTTGCATTCATTGTTTGCTTCCTGTAAGTGCCCTGACTGAGGATTGAACCCACAACCTTGGCATTTTGGAATGATGTTCCAACCAACTGAGCTAATAGATCAGAGCACCTCAAGACTTTTTGCTGGGAGTGTTGGGACATGGAAAGCACTTCCTCAAGATCGTGTGATATTAAGATGTATATCACAAACTACTGCAACATTATTTTCTTCTAAAAGGAAAGTTAACCTAAGGATAAAGTTAATACACTGAAGGGTGCAGAAAATATTAAATTTTATAAAACTAGTGCAGAATCCCTGATGAATCATGGATCCCTGGATCAGGCTGCACCTGAAGTCCTTTCTACTACTAAACTATTCATTAATGGGAGACAATAGACCTTTAATTTAGACTATTTGTGTTTTCTGTTGATTTCAAAACAAAGAGTACTACTTAATACAATTGTGAAAGTAGCTGGTGACAGGGGCTAATGGAAAGAACATTTCTGTAGAGGAAATGGCATAAACAAACCTTTGGAGTCCATAGAACAGACAGCATGTGGCCCAGTCTTTGGAAGTCTAGCTTTTTCTCAGGTTCCAAGCAATATCATTCTTGTTAACAAGGAGTCAAACATTTTGGTGACAGCTTGCTTGTCATAGTATAAGTTATTTTCTTATAGGAAGATTTTACCTTGGGCTACCAAATAAAAGGAAGCCAAGAAGAACCCAGTGAGAGAGATGAAAGAAAGAATTTTTTCTGGCAAATTGATGAAGCTCATTTTATTCTCATTTGAAATGTTTTAAGGAATGAGGAACAGTTCTGTCCTGGGACAAGTAGAGACAGAATCCTAAGTAAGAGAAGCATTACCTCATGCTAATGAAGGTGACAACTTTTTATCAGAAAATTTGACTGCAATTGTTTGTCTACAGCAGGGGTAGTCAACCTTTTTATACCTACTGCCCACTTTTGTATCTCTGTTAGTAGTAAAATTTTCTAACCATCCACCAGTTTCATAGTAATGGTGATTTATAAAGTAGGGAAGTAACTTTACTTTATAAAATTTATAAAGCAGAGTTATAGCAAGTTAAAGCATATAATAATAATTACTTACCAAGTACTTTATGTCAGATTTTTGCTAAGTTTGGCAGAATAAATCTTTATAAAACAACTTACTATAGTTAAATCTATCTTTTTATTTATACTTTGGTTGCTCTGCTACCACCCACCATGAAAGCTAGAATGCCCACTACTGGGAGGTAAGGACCAGGTTGACTACCACTGGTCTACAGGAAAAAATCTTCTCCTGTAACCTCCTGAATGAATCTATCATTGAAGTCACCAATCTCTGATCTGGTTGATTCTCTGATTTGGATGAACTAGAATAATTTCAGGACTTGAGTGACCCTGAAAGGACCCCTATTGCCTCCAAGCTGGCCTGCACAATGGAAGATACAGTGTTTTGAAAATATGTGACTTGAGGAATTTCAAACAATTTATGTTTTTCAGTGAGACAGTATATTGCAGTATTTAGCACTTGGCTCCAGGGCCATATTGCTTGAGTTTGAATCCTGGCTCAACCATGATACCAAAATCACACTTAATCTCTGAAATAACTTTATGTGGGATTGGTATTCCCATTTTACAGATAAAAAATAAGGTCCAGAAAGTTCATGAGTTTTCCAAATTTATGTAGTTACTTAATGGTAGAGATAGGATTTAAACCAAAGTCTGTCTGGCTTCAACATCCTTATTTTTATTCTTGAGCTACTTTTTATCAGTTCTGTTAGGAGACATCATCCATACCCTAACAGTTGCAAGGAGAACACCTTTTTCAGATTTTTCCAGAGCAAGAAACAGAAGCCTGAAAGGTTGGGTGATTTCTCAAGCCAGGACAAGAAGTAAGGGAACAACTTCTGGTTTCCTCATTTCCTGCCTCTAGTCCATTCCATACACTTCTGCCAAGAATTCCACATAATACACAATTTCAGTCATGTCATCTTTGGGCTTTAAATTAAAATATTGCCATTATTTATAGATCAAACCCCTTATCTGTATTTCCTTTTCTTAGATTTTATTTATTGATTTTTTTTTTTAGAGAGAGAGAGAAGTGGTTGGTGGAAGGAAGGAGGAGTGAGAAGCATCAACTTGTAGTAGTTGCTTCTTATACGTATCTTGACCAGCAAGCCCAGGATTTCAAACCAGAGACCTCAGCATCCCAGATTAATGCTCTATCCACTGTGCCACCACAGGTCAGGCTGCACTTTCCATTCTTACCCTTCATAAAAATAAAATAAAATTAGGGTCCAATGAAATCAAAACAGTCTTCAAATTTAAAATAACACAATAGATGTCTACTTCCAACTATAATACAGCAGCTCCCAGAAAAATTACTAGAAAATTTCAAAGGCATAGAAGCTGGTAAGGCAACCAGGACTAGAGGGAACAAAATCACAAAGAAGAGGGAATCATGTAACAAAGTGAGCTGATATTTTATTTTATTTTATTTTATTTTTTTATTTTTTTATTTTATTTTTTAAGCTGATATTTTAAGTGACTATTTTCAGGCCGTTTTTCAATTTTGGGTTTGAAACAAAGGGACCAGGCAGGAGGTAGCTACTAAGTGTCATAGAACATAATGATTATGACAGTCTTGTGGGGCTGGAAAGACAAAATGGAAGTTAGTGAAACTTTAGAATAGCAATGAGAAGAGAGGGCTGGAAAACATGATCCCAATATTCTATCAGATTTCCCACTCTTCAGAATTTGTCCAATTCTAAAACTTCTTATGACAAGAGACTAATAAATCTAGGCTCTCACAGAAAAATAAAATTTTGGTACTGTCACAATGCCAAAGGAACGAGGATTAAAAATCAGGACCAAGCAGGTAGAAAAATTTTTAATAAACACTCCAGGATCTTACTGGAAATTTCAGAAAGTGAAAATAAACCATAAGTGATAGATCCTTATAATAATTGTAAATCTACTTCATTTGATTGGTGAAAGTTAATAGCCTCTAATCTATCTGCTTAACAAAGGAAAGGTTGAAATTTTTTTAGGAAGAAGATAATGTTATTCAGAGTATTGATAATTTTTCAAAAACAATTCAATAAAATGTTATTTAAACCAAATGACCACAACCTAGAGAAAAACTAGACAATAGAAAAAAAAACATATAGAGGCATAAATATATCTAAAAACAGTGTAATTGGAGTCCCAGAATGAGAGGAGAGAGAACGAGCCAAGCAACACTGGGAAAATTTCCCCAGGAGTTTTCCAAAATGGTTGAAACCCACTGCCTCCATAATTCCTTCAAACTCCAGGAAAAAAGAACCAGAAGAAAACCACACCTAAATATTCATTGCTAAACTCCAAAATACAAAGGCAAAGACAAGCAACAGAGAGAAATTCTTAAAAGTAATTAGGAAAAAAGAAGAGTAACAGCATGACTTTTTTAATGAAACAATGGAACCTATAAGACAATGGAATAATGTTTTTGAAGTTCTGGAAAAAAATTAAAGTTAAAATTCTATAACCAAAATTCTAGCAGCAAAAATGTTCTTTGAATGTTAAGGCCAAATACCATATTTTTCACTCCATAAGAAACACTTTTTCCCAAAAAAAGTGGAGGGGAAAACGCCTTATGGAGCAAATGTTGATTTTTTTTTTTAGCTGAGTGTTGTGATGGTAAGCATATGTAAAATAAGCATCAGAGGGAGCGTAATCATACCTGCCATGGAGGCATGTGGGATCCCGGCATCTTTTGAGTGATCTCCTGGTTCTGTTTTCCACAGTTGCACGCGGCGCAGGAGGGAAGCCGAGAGATGTTGTGTGCGAGCATTCATATGGCATCATTGAGGGCAGATGTGAGAGGCACACTGCAGTGGTGGAGGGCTGCGCTACAGCTGCTGGATCTCTGTGTGAAGTGCTGACATCACCTGCTGCCCTATTAGTGCTTGACCAGTTTAGAGCACATATTAGCAAAACCACACACTCAAAAAAATACAACAACTTTAAAGGGAAGACTCATCTAGCTGTAATTCCTGGGGGTCTTACCAGCCAGTTGCAACCTCTCGACGTTTCCATCACCAAACCATTTAAAGTCTTTATGTGAGAAGAGTGGAACAAATGGATGGCTGCTGGTAAACACCGACTGGAAAAATGAAGAGACCCACTATCACTCAAGTTTGTGAATGGGTGAAGACATCATGGAAGTTGATAAAAAATGAAACTGTGGTACAGTCATTAAAAAAATGTGGCATTAGCAATACCTCAGATGGCACTGAAGATGGTATCATATATGAAAATAGTGAAGAAAGTGATACCAGTGGTTGTGAACAACTGAGTTTCTTAAATTCTGACACTAGCGATGATGAGTTCCTGGGGTTCCCGGACAACTAGAAGAGTGAACATTCAAGTCTCTTCTCATTTGGTAACAACAGTGCTAATGGTTGTTAATACTGCTGTTGAGTTTACATTGTTGAAATATTATTGTGGTATATTTTACTAAATATTTTAACACACCATTTGGTTCAGAATATTTTTTTTTGCTTATTTTCCTCCTTAAAACCCTAGGTATATCTTATGGTCAGGTGCGTCTTATGGAGCAAAAAATATAGTAAAGACTTCCAGAACTAAAAGGTCTTAAAGAGATCATCCAGTCTTTTCATATTTCTCTAGAAGAGAGACTCATTGCTCTCAAGTAGCTTCATGCCCAGCAATAATCTGTGTAAAGTCTACATTGCCTGACACAGAGTGAACATTCAATACATGAAAAGAATAAGTGAACTGTCATTAGATTTTATCTAAAATCTTTACTTTTCTGTTGTTTTTTTCAATAAAGGAGCATTGAAAAGTTCCTTTGTTCACATAAAGTCTTATAATTCCACAGTGTCTAAATTGAAAGGGTAATATCTGATTCACTGTTTTAGGAAAAATGGAGTGAGGTTTGCATCAGCTTGTGATAGCCTCCAAGGGGGCCTCCCAATGATTCTACTCCTTGGTACTTACATCCTTGTATGATCTGCTCCCACAGTGCACCAGGTTTGATTTGTTAGACCAATAGACTCTGACAGAGTAATGGCCTGTCACTTTTAATATTAGTACAGAAGTTACTAAAGCTTCCATATAGAGCATTCTCTTTCTTCCTTTGTCAGATTATTTGCTCCGAGGGAAGCCAGCTTTCATATTGTGAACAGCTTTTTAGAGATGACCACATGGTGCAGAACTCCACACAATGGCCACATCAGTGAACTTAGAGGTAAATCCTTCAGCCCCACTCAGGGTTTCAGGTGGTTAACACCTTGACTGCAACTTCATAGGAGTTTCTGAGCCAGACCCCACCAACTGAGGTCTCCTGGATGCTTGGTCCTCAGAAAGTGTATGAGAATATAAATGTTTGTAATATTAAGATGTAAAGTTTTAGAGTAATTTGTTATGCAGCAATAGATACTAATACATCCATTACAGATGCTTAATTAATATTTATAGAATAATTTAATAAACTTGTATTTGGCTTCTCATTCTGAGTTCAGGTTATTAACTTTCCCAAGATCCCACATTTGCCTCTTCTTTACCAATGACTTGCCATCTGCCTTCTTGATTATGGTGTTTCCCCACATCTTCCTTCTGCTCACATCCTGCCTTCAGCCAGACAGGGCAATGCAGTTGGATTGCAGGCTCCTTGATTTGGGTTGGTTCTTCTCCATACCATTGACTAGTCCTATTTTCCACAAGAGCCAATATTCCTGGCCTTATCATGCATCCAGAAGCTATGGGAACACTTGCTTCCTTCTAGACCTGTTTTCATTACACATTTTAACACATTATCTAATAAAGTTTATGTCTGAGCTCCTGAGGAAACTGTCATTTTAAAAGAATTATATTCTGATCCACATCTGTCTTTCCAGAGAGTAGATTGAGATGGAAGGGCCCTGGCCGGTTGGCTCAGCGGTAGAGCGTCGGCCTGGCATGCGGGGGACCCGGGTTCGATTCCCGGCCAGGGCACATAGGAGAAGCACCCATTTGCTTCTCCAACCCCCCCTTCCTCTCTGTCTCTCTCTTCCCCTCCCGCAGCCAAGGCTCCATTGGAGCAAAGATGGCCCGGGCACTGGGGATGGCTCCTTGGCCTCTGCCCCAGGTGCTAGAGTGGCTCTGGTCGCAGCAGAGCGACGCCCGGGATGGGCAGAGCATAGCCCCCTGGTGGGAAGAGCGTTGCCCCTGGTGGGCATGCCGGGTGGATCCTGGTCGGGCTCATGCGGGAGTCTGTCTGACTGTCTCTCCCTGTTTCCAGCTTCAGAAAAATACAAAAAAAAAAAAAAAAAAAAGAGAGAGAGAGAGATGGAAGGAGCACTCATGGGAAAGAAGAAAGACTTTTCAAGTCATCCTAGTATAACATGTCCTGGACAAAGTCAAGACAGGGGTTAATAAATGAATCCTAGGGTCAAAGCAGATTCAGGAAATATCCACGTACCTGATTTGGTTGAGACCTCAGGGAAGCCTGACCCATATGAGAAGCTTCTGGTGAATTTCTGTTGTAACAGGAGTGAGAACAGGGTTTTCTAGGGTCCAGGTCTCCAAGCTGCCACATTGTCATAATTTTCACCTATTATTGCTTTGTTCCCTCAACAACTTCCTTGAGTTGGGATCAGAGCTCCACTTTCCATAGGAGGAAACGTGCTCAGAAAGGTTGTTTTCCTTGCCCAAATCACACACACCATACAGGGCAGAGATGAGATATGAACCCGGGACCGTCTGACTTTCAGAGCCCCATGTATTTTCCACTACCCACATTGTCTCTATACACAGGCTGATGACATTGTACTCCAGTCCTCACCTGCATGGCCACCCTTCCCAAATTAAGACAAGGAGTGTGTGTCTGGGCTTCTTGGTTGAGGTGAGGCTCTGATGTCCCACTCATTTTCAACAGAGTGGTTCCATTTTTGTTGATTTTACACTTTGGGCTTTCCTATAAAATTTCATTTGAGTAAAGTATTCCAAAGTAAAGTCAAACCAAATCGAACTGGAACAAACAAACAAGTCCTCTGACCTTGATCATTAGGTAACCTCTAAGTCTCTACTGTATAAAAATCTACCCCAGTTCCTCCCTTTTAAGCGGTAAGTTTTCACTCTTGAGACTCCTGGCAATGGAGAGTGAGTAGGGAGCCAGCCCCTTTTGGGTGTAATACAGCATCTGCTTCCCTCTTGCTGTGCTCAGCTTCAGGGCTCAGGCCCCAAGGGAAAGGGGACGCTCTGGCAACATTAACCTGAGACTATTCTGCAGGCCACAACCTCCGCTAGCAGGCCTGTGAGCCAGTATATCCTAATGGTTAAAAGCACAGGCTTTGGACTCAGACGCATCTAGTTTAAGTCCTGATTTCCACTGATTGCTAGCTTTTTGACCACAGCCAAGTTCTTTTATCCCCTTAAGCCTCAGTATCCTCATTGCTGAAATAGAGACAATGGTGATATTAAAAAGTTCTTGCAACAATGAAAAAAGACCATGTAAGTAAAGCGTGAGCAGCTCTTCTTTGTTAAGCTCTACTAAGTGTTTTAGGCGTGATGCCCTACTCCAAAACCACCTTGTGAGGTTGGGTATTTGGCCCGTGACCGACTACATGAAGAAGTAGTCAGTAAGTGGGGATTGTCATTACATGGTTATTGCTATCACAGTGACTTGATGTTGGGTCAGCTGTGGTGGGTAACCACTGTGAGCATCCACCTGCAATATTACTGGGCTGAACCCTCCCATGGGCTGCGTCTGCTTCCTCCTCTGGCTGGTGAAGATGACACCGCCATAGGGCTCAGGGCTTCCCCAGTGAGCTCTTCCCATTGGTGGTTCCCCTCTCTCGGCCTGAGGAACCTGTGCTCTCCTTCTCAATGTCAGTCCCAACCAGGCACCCACCAGTGGACACTGGTAGGCAAGAAGAATTCTCAGAATATGTGTTAAGGATTAAATCAGAAAACGAACTACTTTCCAGATACAACATGGTTGACCATCATTCGCCATTGGTGTGTGAAATTCTTTGACAAATCATAGAATCTCTCCAAGCCTAAGTTTCTTTATTTTGAAAAACTGGAAAAAGAATGAATAAGGATCGAAATGTTCATTGAGTACCCAGTACATGCCAGGAGATCTAAATAAGCTGCCTCTACTTTTCATCTCAATACCCTATAATTATTGCCACCATTTTACAGATGATAAACCTGAGGCTCAGGGAAGTTAAGAGAGTCACCAAGAGCATACAGAACTTGAAGGCTGGTTTTCTGAAACCATGTTATGTTTTTTTTCTGATACATCATCCAACAATTTCAAAGGCTGTCCCAGAATCTCCTCCCACTTGCCCATCTGGGTATATGGAAGGACAAAATCTCCTCTTTTTTTTCCATCCTTTTCATACTCTTTGCAAACCACTCTGGAGACAGGTGCCTGCAGTCTGTCAATAGAGTTTCAAACTCTATCCTCTCTCCACCCCCAGGCAACCTCGCCCCCTACCTTTTGTGGATAATTTGGAATGTGAGCTTCTGGGTTTTTTCCTGAGAGAGTTTCTTCTCTGAAATCTATAAGCTTGGATAGACACAAATGCAGCTTTGGTCCCTGTAAACAAACCCAGTGACACAAGCACATGACTCACCCACCAGTCATTTCCAGTGGCTTTCCAAAGAATGGGCATGGCATGGCCCTAATCACCCCCCCCCCCCACCCGTCAGTCATTCTGTCCCCTGGGAAACTGGTCATGCCTGAGAGGACTAGTTTACATATCAGTCCCATACTGTGCCATTCCCATAGAGTAATTTAGAGAAGTGAGAAACAAAGTCTGAGAGCAAAGGAATTCATGGCTTTGCTGGGAAAGAAAGACGCCTCCTTTTTGCTGGGAGAAATTGATCATTGGACAACCAAGTGATTTAGAATCTATTGAGAACCTGGTCCCTGGAACATAAAAAGGGATGAGTTCATGGGACCTTAGAGGCCAAACTAAGGTTGGAACATATTGCCTGACCAGCACAAGTGGTGGAACATTTCATATTATGACTTTTTAAAAAAAATCTGGAATTCTGCCATAGGTTTAAAACATGGGACCCTGCCAGTAATCCTAGATTTTGATTAAAAAAAAAAATGAAGTTGTTGGGATTAAAGGGACCTCTTTCCAAATCTCCTTCTGCAAATATTAAGAAGTCCACCTTAACGTTTTGTCTTTAGACTAAAGTTTTGATCTTGTGATCAAAGATATTAATAGTTAATATATAGACCCTGGCTGGTAGCTCAGTGGATAGAGCATTGGCCAGTGTATGGACAGCCACGGTTCAATTCCTGCTCAGGGCACACAAGAGAAGTGGTCTTCTGCTTTTCTCGACTTCTACCTCCCCCTTCTCTCCCTCTTCCCCTCCCACAGCCAGTGGCTCGGTTGGTTCTAACATTGGCCCCAGGCGCTGAGGATAGCTTGGTTGATCCAAGTGTGGCAGCTTCAGGTGTGAAAACAGTTTGGTTGATTTGAGTATGAGCCCCAGACAGGGCAGCCGAGTGGATCCCAGTTGGGGCGTATGCATGAGTCTGTCTCACTATCTTCCCCCCCCTCACTTAAAATAAAATAAAAATGTTAACATATAACTATCCTGAGGAGGAATGATGCATGAGGCCAGAGACAAGCTTCTCTATTGTGCTATTTCAATTGATTAGGAAGAAAGAGCTGGACTTCTATATTGAGAGGAATTTTCAGTTTCAGGGAGAGAACACCAGGAGGCTGTGACTGATTAGCAGTGTCCTTAGACCGGAATCCCGGAATCAGAAGGGACAGGATAGAAGGAAGCCTTGTAGGCACATTTGTTGACCCTCCAATGGCTGCATTTGCTAACTCATTCAGCGGCGGTACCCAACTTGATTTCTTATCCTTACTGATCCTTAGGCTACCTCTCACTCCCTCCTGAACCTCCTATTGGTTCATAACAGTTATGAACCAATATAAATGTTAAATGATCAAGTTCCTAAAAAAAATAATCCAACTGGAATTTCAGTTGGGATTGCGTTAATTTTATAGGTCCTTATCTGAAGCACGACAGTCACTATTATAGTGATGGATGCCTTACCCAGCCAGTTTCTCCTCGATATGTCTAGTCAACCTGTTCATGGAGCAGCACTGGCAGTTTTCCTGTTCTGTCTCAGATCCTGCGGAAGGAAACAGGAGTTGGGCTTGTGGTGTAGTCTTTCTAAAGTCTACAGTAGTGCACAGTCACGTCCCATGCCTTCACATTCGCTCACCACGCACTCACTGACTCACCCAGACCAACTTCCTATCTTGCAAACACCACTCATGGTAAGTGCCCTACACAGACCTAATTTTTTTTTATCTTTTATATCATATTTGAACTGTACCTGTTTTCTATTTAGATATGTTCAGACACATGAGTACTTATCGTTGTATTACAATTACCTACAATATTCAGCACAGTAACATGCTATACAGGTTTGCAGCCTAACAACAATAGGCTATACCATATAGCCTAAGTGTAGTAGACAGTCACATCGAGGCTTGTGTAAGTGCATTCCATGATGTTCAGACAACCATGACATTGCCTAACGTCACTTTTCCCAAGATGTATCCTTGTTGTGAAGTGATGCACAACTGCGTATTGACATCTAATCCATTGTTTCCCATTGCTACATAACGCCCAGGGTGCATGTCTCCCACAGTGTACCTCTCTTCTCTTCCACCTGTGAATGCTGGCTGTCTCGGTGCTCTGTCAGCACTGCGGTAACCTTGCAGGTAATATTTTGGTGCTTGGTCTCTTATGGGGGATTTGGTAAGGGATTCATATACTTAGAAGTTGGACTTGCTGGGTCTAAACTTCCACCCGTAGTGCACGAATGTCCTTGTGGCTTCTTGTCTTCCCCGAGGCTTCCATTGCCCAGCTGTGGCAATCATGCCATTAGAGCAGGTATAAAATGATATCTTGTCTTAAATTGCCTTTCTCTGTTTACCTATAATTTTGAGTGCCTTTCATATGTTAAGTGACCTTATGTGTTTCCTTTTCTGTAAATTGCCTTTTTATACCCTCTGCTCATTTTTCTATTAGGGCAATTGTCTTTGATTAAATTTCTTTATACTTAATTCCAAATACTTAATTTTGTTATAGTCAAATCCATGCCTTTTTTTTTTTTTGCCATAGCATTTGTGTTCTGGAAGTTTCATGAGTCCTCCTCCACCTGCATTTGCCAATTCCTGGGTCACAAAGGTATTCTACATTTTCTTCTATTAATTTTATAGTTTTACTGTCCACATTTAGGTTTTTAACCCATGGAGTTAAGTAGAAATATAGCTTTGATTTTATTTTTATAATAGTCAGTTTTCTAGTTTCCCAAGTGTCTCTCTCAATGGACGTGTGGGTCTATCTGTCACCTGCCTATCTTTATCTAGCCACTAACTTCTTCTCCTCTGTTAGCTGATTTGTCCATTCCTGGATCAAAACCACACTGCTTTATTGGTTTTCTAATATATCTCAAAATGAATGATGTTTTGAGCAGTTATGAACCAATATAAATGTTAAATGATCAAGTTCCTAAAAAA